>NC_057853.1:109598729-110985396 GCF_015237465.2 Chelonia mydas
TGATGCTTTTCCATTTAGAAGGAGGGGTGGGAACCCAGAGAGACA
Organism: Chelonia mydas; assembly: GCF_015237465.2. Taxonomy (NCBI): domain Eukaryota; kingdom Metazoa; phylum Chordata; order Testudines; family Cheloniidae; genus Chelonia; species Chelonia mydas. Next base: position 109,598,775 of record NC_057853.1, read on the forward strand.
AGGGATTCCCGCCTTGTGCCAAAGATATAAAAGGGGGTAGAATGGGACAAAGGGGGGGTCCCAGTCATGAGAAAGCGCCTATTTTTCACCTAAGATGCCTGCTGGAACTAACAAGGATTGTACTGGGGAAAGGATTGGGCCCAGATTAGGAAGGAGTCTAGTCTGTGAAAGAAGCTTATTGGAACATCCCTAAGGGTGAGATTTACCTGTATTCAGTTTCTTAAATGTATTAGGCTTAGACTTGTATGTTTTGTTTTATTTTGCTTGCTAACTTACTTTGTTCTGTCTGTTATTACTTGAAACCACTTCAATCCTACTTATTATACTTAATAAAATCACTTTTATTTATTATTAAATCCAGAGTAAGTGATTAATACCTGGGGAGCAAACGGCTGTGCACATCTTTCTATCAGTGCTATAGAGGGGGACAATTTATGAGTTTACCCTGTATAAGCTTTATACAGAGTAAAACGGATTTATTTGGGGTTTGAATCCCATTGGGAGCTGGCTGTCTGGGTGCTGGAGACAGGAACACTTCTTAAGTTGTTTTCAGTTATGTCTGCAGCTTTGGAGATGTGGTTCAGACCCTGGATCTGTGTTGCAGCAGGCTGGCTCAACAAGGCAGGGTTCTGGAGGCCCAAACTGGCAGAGAAAATGAGCTCAGAGGTAGTCTCAGCACATCAGGTGACAGTCCCAAGGGGATCTCTGTAACCAAATCTGTCACAGACTTGTTTTGGGTATTGTCCATCTGCTTATATCTTTTTTAGGGCAAATTCTGCACTAACTTACACCCTGCATAAAACTTACTGGATCCATTTTGCTCTTATCTGCACTGATGTACCTTAGGAGTTACTCCACAGTCAAGCAGAAGGGCTGGTACTCTATATAGCAGAGCATAGCTGTACAAGGGAGGACTGCTCCCCGCCCACCCACCCACACACACAAACACACAAACCAAGCACAACCTGGCCCATGGAGTGAAGTGTTCTATTAAAAACTACACACACTAAGTTACAAGCAGAAATTGATTGCAATGGGGAGAGACTCCTTGACCAATATCCCCTTCTCTTCATGGCAGGAGTGGTGACCGGGACCTTTTGCCACCTGTAGCTCTGTGAGGATATGTAACGCCGACAGACCCCAATCATCGGCGGGAGGGCAATCGAACCTGGAACCTCTGGAGCTATATGCATGAGCCTCTACTGCATGAGCTAAAAGTCACGTGGCTCTTAGCGAAGGCTGTAGCAGACTCATTAATCTCTAAGTAGTCTTGGTGCCACTACAGAGGACAGAGCACCACACCCAGCTCTACGTTATGCCCCACTAGTCTGAGCACAGAGGGTAAGAGGATGGAACGGGATTACACTTGCACTGTTTTGATCCCCAAAGCCTCTGGGGATTGTTGCAGCCCGGTATAATTTAGAGCAGTCTATAATTTAGAGCGTGTCTATCAGTGGCAGGAAACCCTCTCCACCACACCTCAGGAGAAGCTGAGTATCTGACTATACGATTCCATTCCTAGTGAGTGAACATGCAGCAAGAGTAGCCTGGCTTCTCTCTATTCCCCTCTGCAAGGAGCTGCAGAGATTGCACTTTCCAACACAGGATAGCAGCAGCTTATCAGCGCCTCTTCTGCTCCCATTTGCAAGCTGGCCCTTGACCTCTGTCTGGTAGATAATGTCCTGGGATGCAGAGGTTTACACTGAAGAAACCTGGTATTTCAGAGTGAAGTTTCACTACAAGTGGCGTGAAGCTTCACTGTAAGTGGAGTAAACATCCAGTGACACTCAGAGAAGCCATTCAGGACTTGCACTCTACCACAACCATTTTCACTCTAACTAGCAGCAAGTTCCACAAAGGCATATTTCAGCAGCAGGGACTAGACCTGGTGGCTGTCCTAGTGGAACTACAAGACTCCTTGCCATCCCTTTAGGCCCTGCTCCTTCTGCATCCCCACTAACACATGAATTTGCCACCTTCAACAGGAATCTCTGAGGATTTGAAAGATGATTTGAGAAAGTTTCCATGAGATAGCTGTGAGGGAAGACATCACGAAATACTAAGCAAACTTCTGTGTGAGTGTGTGTGTGTGTGAGAGAGAGAGAACTCACTGTACTGATAAACTTTAAAATATGATTTACTCTGTGCAGGCAGCAGTCTCAGACATCAAAGCTTCAGATTCAGCACAGTGTCAAAAAAAACATGAAGCTTTAAGACTCGACCAAGCATCAACACCAAGCCGAAGCTTTTACTCTTGAGACTGCTGACTGAACAGATTAGACTTAAAAACTCTCTAAAACTGCTGGTAGAAAAATAAATGACTAAGTGCATACCATTTGCCCAAGTGCATCTTTATTTATCCTGCTGCACTTCTCACATTGGCATTTAAGCTCAGCCCATTTTTAATGGAGGACAAAACCAGCTGCATAGGCACTGGCTAATGGGCTAAGGATAACAAATATATTCACCAGCCACACAAAGGCTGGGACAAAAAGGTTTGTTTATATTCAAAGAAACAAAGACTGTGAATCTGGGTATTTCCTCTCTTACAGTGAATGATATTGTCCTAAAGCCTTCTGTGTGCATTAAACGCTCCCCTTGGGCATGTGCCTTTTCAACTCTGTTGAAGTCAAGGAGATTTGCCTGGAATGCTACTTATGTGTATTGCTGTAGTGTCTTGAAGTGTCAGTGCTAGGCACTGTACATAAATGTAGTGAGAGGCAGTTCCAACCCTGAAGAGCCTACAATCTAAATAAGCAAGATGATGGCTGGGAAAAACAAAGCTTTAGCACCCCGATTTTATGGCTAGATGAGGACCAGAAGGATTAATTAACTAGTCCAAGTCACTCACACAGCTTGAACTCAGATCTCTTTAGTCCCCATCTTGTGTATTAAACACAAAACCAGTCTGCCTCACCTTTAAACCAATGGGTGCCATACACATCTCGCCAAGGGCAGAGTCCATCCATGAGTGAACAGCTGAGAAGGCTTTGAGGGCTACAGTTCTGTATCTTGAATCTGGAATACTTTCTTCCCAAGAGGCCCTCATTACAGAATTGAGTTGGGGGGGTATTTTTATACTGTACTCAGAAGTGTGCTAGCTGTACACAGGCTGCTTCAGAAGGATGGAAGCAGCAAGTGACCATCTTTATTTACTGTGAGTTGTTCCCAAGTGACCCCTCCAGCAGCCTTCGATATATTTCTGAAGCCATCTCTATCCTGTCTTAGCAGGAAAGTTAGTCAGCAAGCATAGAGTTGAGCTGTGGAGCTGGAAAAGGCAGGCAGCTATAGTGGGACCCAGAGGAAAAAGAAAAATAGAAATACGTATTTACTGACAGCAACTTGTAAAGGTGAAATTGCCAAATTTGAGAAGGCAATACACAAAGAAATCAACGCACAGGCACCTGCCAGACAATCCATGCACTGCATGGGACTCCACCCACAATTGTGGCTTCCTGCAAAAAAATAAATAAAAAATTGAAGAGGCTATTCTACGTAAAGAGGCACTCTGGGTTGAGGCTAACGGCTAGGGGCATAGTCTGATGTGTGCATACCTGGCTTGCTGAGCTGTCGCTGAGACACCTTGCCTCACCCTCAGCAATCAGATTTATGTTGGTTTTACAAATAGCCTGCCCAGGGTATGAGGCAGCAAGCAGCACAGAAGTTGTCACAGATTAATGCTGCTTTCACAGCACACGTGCCTGCCCATATTGGCAGCTGTTTACCTGCTGGGCTAGAAGGGACCTACATGGATAGCGGAGTTTTGTGTTTCACGATGTTACACAATTGATTTGGTGTTAAGAGACACTGAAGCCACGGGGTTTTCCCCCACCCACACCTTTCCCAGAAGATGACGGTCTCCTGCACATCTCAGGGCCAAATTTTGCTCCGGGTGACCTGGTGTATATTGGGTATAACTGCATCAATTTACTCTGAGGCATATTAGAGTAAAATCTCCCCTCTTGGTATTTAACCCTGACACAAAACAAGTTGGGAGGGAAAACAAAAAGGGAGCTAAACTATTGAATGGATATCCCAGATAAGAGTGTTGGCAGCCTGCAGAATGCCAACCCTCCTGGCTCTAATTAACACTAAGGCCATTTAAGAGACACCACATTATTATTCCTGTAGTAGGGCCGCAAATCAAGTTTAGTGACATAGAACAAGTTGTCAATAGACCTACAGATCCGCAGGAGGACTTTAATTGGATAAGAAAATATGGGAGGGAGGGAGGTGGGGGTGGTGTTGAGATCTTTTTATGAGCAAAGGATGTTTCCATGCACTTTAGCTTGGGAAGAAAAACTTTTTCTTTATGCTGTTTATAATAAAATCTACCAAACTACCAAGTATTCAGCTTTGCAATGAAAAAGAGCATCTTGCGTCATTTGTACTACCCCACAGTGCTTTTATTAGGAGCAAAGTTTTGTGCTTACAAGCACCACTTGAAAACCATGCTCTTAGGAGCTTTAAAACATTCCCTACAAGACTTTCTTTCAATGCACCATGTTAATCCCAGTCCCCAGGTTGCTTCTTTATCCAAGTGGCCCCACAGCCACCATATTTCACAGCCATGGGTAAAATATTAATGTATTCCCAAACTCCAAACCACAAACATATTGGCTCTTCGGAGAGCAGGAGGGGGAGGGTAATACCTTTTATTACGGAACAATTAAGTTGTGTGGTAGGCATGAAAATCTTGATAGGACACACAAATGTGTCCCATCACACTCACCTCTGTCATCTGTGAGCTAGGTGGGAGAAACATGAAAATACCAACTCTCGCTCAGCAAAACTTGCCTGAGCTTGAACGCAGTTTGGGATCACAAATACCATGCAGGTGAGGAGCCAAGAGACATCACAAATGAGAGCGATGTGACTTTTTGATAAGAGAAATAGACCCGGGGTAACCACAGACTAGAGAACAGGTATTTTGATTTTCAGTCAACTATTCTGATACGTGATACAATCAGCATCCCTCCCCCTTCTTTTTAACCCTGTGAGTGAAATCATTGCTGCTGAAAGGTGCTAGCCTATCTGAACCTTGACGGAAGGACCCACCCCCCTCCATTCTCCTTCCAGGGGGTCCACCCACAAGAATGACAATGGCCTTCCCCTCAATTGAGGGGTACTGTCATGAGAGCCCTGGAGACTGAAGCTCTCTGCCCACCCAGGATACAGGTGGCAGCAGGGCATTCTCCACCCTCACCACCACCACTACCACGCAACTCTAACATGGAGGTAATCACATGTAGGGCTTAGAGCAGCGGTCTCCAAACTTTGGAGGGTTGCTCCCCCCCTTACCCCTGCCTACACCCCCCACCTCCCCTCAGAGCTGGGGCTGGGAGCAGCACAATGGGCAGGGGGTGGGACCTAGACAAAGGTAAGGAGGTCGAGGCTGGAGGAGGGTCTGGGGCTGTGAGCAGGGCTGCAAGGCTGGGGGTGGGGTCGGGAGCAGAGCCACAGCCAGGCCGTGATGGGGGCCGGAAGGCAGGCTCGTGGTCAGGTGTGGCCCCAGGCCGGGAACAGCCAGTGGCCGAGAGTGGAGCCATGCCGAGGCTGGGGACAGGGCCAGATGCAGGGCCAGGTGCTGGGAGCTGGGGAAGCGGCTGGGCTGGGGGCAGGACTGGAGCAGAGCTGGGTGGCGGGGAGGAAGCCTGGCCCTGTCACTCCTCCGCCCCCCAGACATTATTTCATGCCCCACACTTTGGGGACTTCTGGCTTAGAGGATAGCTTAGTCTCCATAGCCTGGCTGAGACTGCCAATGGAGATGTACCTGTCATGCTGTGGCCACACTTGCCCTAGATGCCGTCTAAAAAGGAAGACACATGATTGGAAATCTGCAAGGGCAGGAATCCTGGGCTTTGGAATTAGCTTGGCAGGGAGTTGACTGAGGCAGGAACATGCCAGAAATGTAAGTAAAAGCTCAATAAGACACCTCTTGCAGGAAACTATTTGTGAAACACACACTGAGGCACAATAAGTTTCCCAGGGGCATCTTTTTCAGACCCTGCCTACCCTCTGATTCTATGGGAAATGAGTCATTAATTTCCCAAGTGTACAGTGGTTTCCCCAATTTCATCACTGTGGACTGTATCTTCCCATAGCTTCAGATAATACATTTATTGTTATGTATCCCATTTATCTCTGGGCAATGTTCTACCCTTCTTAGAAAGGGCTCTGGACATGCAGCTCTGAAGTTAAAATTGCATGAACAACTGATCAGTGTTCATGGTTAAATGTAATCAAATAAGACATTTTTCCTCTGATTAATTTCAAGAGCATTGTCAAAGATGGCACAGACAATATTAAACTCACAGTGCAAGGCAAAGCGGCAGCAAAATGTCTACTTTCCAGCTGTCTGCTTTGATGAGTGAGTAATGATTGTCCCATTCCAGGTTGGGAGGAAGACAGATCACATACAAAAAAGAAGGTGGTATTCTTCATGATTCACCAATAGTGTACAATCTTTCATGTATTTCTTAGATTAACATATTCTCAGATGGCATTTCCCAGAGGGGAAAACCTGTCTCAAGTTGTTTTTCAGGCTCTTGTGCACTGTCTGAACAGATAGTTATGAAATTGCCTTGCTAATGCTGACAGTGAAAACACATTCTGTTATATGCTACAATGAAAACATGCAAGTTGCCGCATACTTGCTCTCTCAATGGTACAGAGCAGCTTGTTCTGTCAGAAGCAAAACTACCATGCAATCAAATAACTGGATAACAACAGAGGGCTTTTTGTGTTACGGAAGATCCAGATCAGCTCACCATGAAAGTACAGTCCAGCCCACCTCAGCCAAACTGCTTACAGTGCTCTCTACGCACTGCAAGTCAAAGTCTGCTCTGCCTGTTCTGAAACGTTCAAAATCTCCCTCTGACGCAGAACCACACACACACACACTCGCTCTCTCTCATTCCCTCTCTAAGGACTGTCATCCTGAACTCAGTGACATTGAGAGGTTCCACCCCCAAAACACACAAAACAATAGTCTGGCTCCACATCTGACTGCAGGGCTGGAACAGTGAGACACTCTGATGGGGCTGTTCAGCGGCATAATTAGGTGTGCAGCTGGACCAAACCAAAAACTCTAAGTCCATTTACACCAAGAGCATATGAAGGGGTCTCTGATACTGTTTTCCAGGCTTAGCTGCTCAGAGGAAATGTTTCACCTCTTTTCCCCCCACAAGTGTGTTGGGGTTTTAACATCCTCATCAATCAGAGACAATTCTTATTGTGCAAACACATCAACATGCAAATACCCCCACACACACACCCGCAAAGCTATTCTTTGTGCTGCAATGCAGCTTGGCTCTTTTATTAAAGTCATCCATTTCTGTTTCCAGAGGTATGTATGGTTCCTTATTCTTTGAGAGCAGCTCAGAGGCCTGAAGTGAATTCCAAAGGACAGGGGCTCATGGCTACAGTTTAGTTACATTTTATGTAAACTGTACGTCAGTAACCGTTGTTGCCTTGACTTATTAGACAGCCTCCAAGTGTAATGATTAAATATGAATATCATGGGAGATTTATTCAGACTTGGTCTTCACTCAACACCTGAGACATCAGCTGTAATGAGTTTGTAATGCAGAGATTTTTGTTGTTCATCTCCAGATAGCAGCCCATGCTATCACTTATAGAATTTGACGGATATACTTTCCAACAACAGGGTGGTAAGCAGAATGGCAGGATTCTGCAGAACAGGCTTAAAAATCCATGCATCAGAGTTGTCAGCTATCTAGATACCAAATTTACTAATAAGCCTTACTGGTGCAAGGACTTACATGTGTTGGCAAAAATGTCTAAAATATATAAACAGGGCTATTTTAGGTAGGGCCTATAAATGAATCTCCATCTTGTAGCATTCCCCAGAGCTTTACATTGAAAACATCTATGAAGATGGTAGTTTATAGCCTCAGATCTCCAGTTGGCAGATATTGTAATAGTAACACCACCTGTAGGGAAAAGTCTTTCAGGTAAACTCCCTTAGCCCACGTCACGTAGTTTTCAAATCTGCTGTTATTTTTAAATAAACAAATTATTTTAACAAGTACCTACATAAATGGCAACCAGCCTACCAGGCTCGCCTCAACAGGGCCTATGCACGCAGCAACCACAGGCCAGATTCACAGTTACAATAAAGGCTGCACTGGCTTACTAAAGGCACCATAAAGTGGGCAGAAATAGTCCCCTGAATATTCCCGCTGCCCCAGAGGCTTGCCTAACCTGCGCAGAGCTGGCTTAAGGGCTCTGCACCAGCTCTGCTCCTGCACCACGGAAAGACTGGGGGAATGGTGAGTGTGTACTGCACTACAGCTATTCACCTTTCCCCACAGCCCACTGGGGATCTCAGGGCATAATTTAGGTCACCCCTACACTCCCCTTCCCCACACTCCTAAAATACAGGGAGCCAATAGATGGCTTAACGCTCTATTTGCAGTAACTGAGAATCAGGCCCTCTGCGTGTAGCACCGCTTCCAGGCCCTTGCTTCATGTTATTGTACCTCACAAAGTCAGCTCGGTGTTTGACCGGGTTTTCTGTGCACAAAAGAAGCTGCAGTGTGGTTGCTTTGGCTTTAACGATGATTCTCCTCAGCTTAGCAATTAGCGCAGTCACTGAGCTGTTTTACAGGAGGCTTTTCTGTGATGCATCTTTCTGCAGCAACACAGGATCAAAGAGCCAAGAAGGGAGCACAGAGCATATATCTGCCACATGTTCCTTTAACTCTGCTTTGGTTGATGTTAATAGTTCTGACTTTGGTCATTAACTCTCTTTCTCTCTGAGATTTTTTTGCCTCTTGCAACATGTCTGAGAGCTTTCTCCCAGACTAGCAGCTGATGACAGGGAGTCAGGGAAGAGGAGCCTTTGATGGAATCCAGCCAGCACTGTCACATAAAGTATTTCACCAGTGAAAGAAGAGATCGCTCATCATTTCAGTTATTTGTCTCCTGATGACATTTTTTTTTAGCAGTCTTCTCTGTCCTCACATTAGTTTCCCCATCATTACAGTATGGTGACAATATTTACAAACTTGTCACTTGCCTCAGGAATCTGAAAGTATCTACAGTTACATAACCTCAGTATTTTCCATTTTTGAGGTGTTTTCTATGGGAAGTACAAAGGAATGGTGCCGATACTGCAGGAACAATATCTGTTCATCTTACATTAAATTGCAAGTAAAGTTGGCTGAAAAAAAACAGGAAAATATTTTGAGAACTATATGCACTATTTTTCCCTCCAGAAACATTTGAAATATTGGAATGGTTCTGTTGCAAAGGTTTTAAGCTTCACTCCTGTAATACAAGGCTTCCCAGCAAGAGCTCTCGCTTGAATTGTTCTGAGTTTTCTGGATAATCGGTAATAAATATAACACAGATCTGGTAAACCATCCCCATAGCAAAGGGATAGGGTTGCCAATTTTCTAATCGCATGAAACTGAACACCCCAGCCATGCCCCTCACCCAAGGCCCAGCCCCTTCCCCACCCCTTCTCCAAGGCCTCGTCCCCTGCTTGCTCCAGCCCTCTCCCTCCATCGCTTGCTCTCCCTCACCCTCACTCACTTTCACCAGCTTGGGGGAGGAACTTAGGGTGCAGCCAGGATTTGGAGTGCGGGAGAGGGCTCTGGGCTGGAGCAGGAGTTGGGGGTATGGGCTGGGGGGTGCAGGCTCTGGATGAGGCCAGAAATGAGATGAGGGAGAGGTGAGGTGAGGGAGAGGGCCCCAGGCTGGGGCAGGTGGTTGGAGTACAGAGGGATGAGGGCTCTTGCTGGGGGTGTGGGCTCTGGGGTGGGGCCAGGGATGAGGGGCTTGGGGTGCAGGAGGGGGCTGAGGTGTGTGGGGAGGGTTCAGGCTCTGGTAGAGAGTTTGGATGCGGAAGGTGGTTCAGGGTGTGGGGTCCCGGCGGTGCTTACTGTAGCTGCCAGGAAGCAGCCACCAGGTCCCTGAGGCCCCTAGGTGCATGCACAGTCAGGGAGGCTCTGAGCGCTGCCCTGATGCCCGCAGGCGCCACCCCCACAGCTCCCGTTGGTCACGGTTCCCGGCCAATGGGAGCTGCGAAGCCGGCATTCATGGCGGGGGCAGCGCATGGAGCCTCCCTGGCCACCCATGTGCCTAAGGACCGCAGGGACCTGGCAGCCGTTTCCGGGAGCCGTGGGGAGTCGTGGGGAGCCAGGGCAGGCAGGGAGCCTGCCTTAGCCCCGGGCCCCCACTGCGCCGCCGACCGGACTTTTAACAAACCGGTCAGCAGTGCCGACTGGAGCTGCCAGGGTCCCTTTTCGACCGGGCGTTCCGGTCGAAAACCGGATGCCTGGCAACCCTACTCAGGGACTCCCAACATGTGGGACTCGCCCCCTACTGGGGGACTGCCAGATACCTCTGGATAAGTGCACCTGCATCTCTCTCTACTGCACCTGCTGCTGGCTCTATTTTCTCTCCCCCTTTTTCTAGGTGGTGCTGCAGGGCATAGCTCCCTGCATATTCTACAGCAAAAGGCAGAGAGAAGCAGTGTAGCACTGACAGCAGAAGTAGAAGGGGTGAGGGATGAATGAGAATGTATAGTGGTGCTTGCAGTTCCAGAAAAGGAGTGTATATAAATAGAGAGAGAGATACTGAAAATATGTTCTTAGTCTGGGACTGGATGCAAATCACCAGCAAAGGTGAAAAAAGGGGTTTCTGGTAGATAAAAGCTGTTAGCCACCTATCTGTTTACATATAAACTGAGTACTCGCTCCTTCACACTGGGTCTTCCATCACCAGTCTGAACTGAATGCAAATGAAGGATTGTAAGAGATTTAGAAAGAAACTACGAGGAAGAGAAAGGTGTGGGGGTTGGAAAGCAGAATTCCAGAGCTTCAGGGGCACTTTAAAGGTTTGCTCCATTATATTTGGGGGGGCAAAGAAGGCACCTGGGCATGCTTCACTGTGGAAGTAAAAGGACAGCACTTTTGCTTCGTGAAAAAGGGGTCACAACCAGGCATGGTTGAAAACGCTGGGGAGTATTTTCGGTGAGATACTTGTCTTTAGACAAGAGAGGAAGTGGTGAGTTAAAGTTCAGTCTCTAGAAAGCATGTTTTGATTTTGATTTATATGTAACCATTTGTTTCCAATATTCTTACTCACTGAATCTCCATTCTGTGCTAATAAACATATTCTTGTTTTCACTATAAATATATTAAGTGCTGTGGTGTTAAGCAAAGTGCAGGTCCTGAGTTGACTCTTACTCACAAGCTAGTGTGTACTTTTCCTTTGGGAACAAGAGGCCTGGTAATTCTGTGAGTGTTCACTGGATAAGGGACTGGACAAAGCAGAGAACACTCTGAGGACACCACCACTGGTGTTTGCCAATCACTAGCTGTACAGGGGAGAGTGAGGCCTGAATAGACCTGGAAGACCCTGCTTGTGCTGCCAGAAGTGGATGGTTTCAGGGAGCTGATCCACAGGAGGCACAGACAAGACTGCATCATGATAAGAGCACGTAGTGGTGTGGTGACTCACAACCCTCGGTACCACCAGGGAGTGTCACAGTGGGTGAACTGAGAAGCCAGGACCTCTTGCCATAGTGGATAATTATGGAATAACCTATCCATAGGGGGAACGCCTTCCTAATCCAATTAGCAAGTGGTTGTCTTATGTGCTGATGCATGAGGGTTTATAGCTCTAATTGTTTAATGTAATAGCAGATCTCATGTTATACATACACATGTCTAACCAATCTGTAAAATTCTACAGTGCTCTGGACTTATATCTTGTGGCAATGAGTTCCATAGGGCTAATACACATCTCAAATATCCGTTTTAAGTATATTGCCGTTCAGTTTTATTGACTGTCCTCTTGTTTTTGCATATGGAAATTTTTCGACGCCTCTGGTAGTTCTCCTCAACGATTTCCTCCCTACATCTATTTCTGCTATCCCTTTTCTGAGACAGGGAAACCAGAACTGAATGCAGTATTCAGGGTGAGGGTGTGCCATCAATTTACTGACAGCATCAGAATAAGTTCAGTATTATTGTCTTTCTGAGGCTTTATTATACATCCTAACATTAAAGACCTGATTAAATTAATGCTGCTTTACACCTCTCAGGCAGTCTAATAGAACTTTGAAGTGAGTGTAAGTAACATCCACTTTAGAGCCTGTTTTCATTGCCAGAGTAGTGTCAAGTGGCTTTACTGTACATGAGAATCAGGCCCTACATCTGCACATTCAGCCACTCAGGTCTTTTACCTGAGTGGTTACATTTAGTTAGAAACCATTAAGATGTATGAATAGGAGTTCTAATCATTCCTTTCAATGTACATTCCTTTAATTTTGTCACAGGGAAAATCCTCTTCTGTCATGATGCCCATTTACTTAAGCCTGGTCTACACACAGGTTTTGACACAGTATACCTCTGTCAGCTGGGGGCAGGGAGGGAAGGAGGGTGATTGTTTTTACTGAAATAATTATACCAGTACAATCCTGAGCATGGATGCACCTATACCACTATAAAGGAATTGTATTCCAGTATAACTTATTTCCCTTCCTAAATAGCAATAAGCTATGCTGGTATCAGCCCCTTTAAACCAACATCACTATGTCCCCACTTGCGTGTCATCTCTAGAGCTGTTCAGAAATTTTTTCGTTGGAGAATTCATCAAAACCGAAACTTTTCACCAAACAGGATTGGTTACAATGAATTTTTTAACTCCAAAATATTTTGGAAAAAAGCTTTGACGTTATCAAAAGGTTTTGTTTTGACATTTTCAAAATGAAATGTTCCTTTTTGAAATGACTTTTCATTTAGAAATTAAAAATTATATATATTTTTAAAAATACAAATAAATAAAAAACAGTCATAATCAAAATGAAACCTTTTGATTGATCCCAGACCAAGTCACAAGTCATTCACAGTGTCAGGAATAAGGGCTTATCTTCCCATACAATGCTGCAGCTGCGCCACTGTAATCCTTTAGTTAAGACACTCCTACACCGATGGAAGCATTTCTCCCATTGACATAGTTAATCCACCTCCCCAGAGAGGCTCTCCTGCTGACATTGTGCTGTTTAAACAGGAGTTAGGTCGGTATATAAGTCAGATTTTCCACACCCCTCAGTGACGTAATTATACCAATAGAGAGCTATTGTATAGACCTGGCCTAAGACACAGAGGTCCTCATGCCCAGTCTTTCAAGCAGATCATAAGGCCATCTTGCCTCTCTTTGAGGTGCTATATACTGTTTCTTTAAATGTTTCATGGGGAAGAGGAAAAAAAAAGGGGGGGGGAGGGGGTCTAGAGCTGTTCTAGGCAAAACCTGGCAGCTAGCAAGGGGTGAGAACGTAATCTGAGGGCTAATACTGTTTTCCTTATTCTAACATAATTCTTTGTTCAGTGTTGGAAGAAAGTGATTCTTTCTAACAGCCTTTCCATTGCTACTGTGACGGAGCAAGGCCAGATGGCTATAGAAAATAGTGGGAGATAGATATATTAGCTCCAGGCTAAACAAATCCCTGGCACCAGGATAAGTGAAATGGCAGCTGCTCCAGGTCAATTAAGACACCTGGGGCCAATTAAGAACTTTCCAGAAGGCAGGGAGAATGCTAGGTTGATTGGGACACCTGAAGCCAATCAGGGGCTGGCTGAAACTAGTTAAAAGCCTCCCGGTTAGTCAGGTGGGTGTGCAGGTCAGGAGCTGTGGGAGGAAGTTGTGCTGTTGGAGAGACTGAGTATTATACACCATATCAGGCACAAGGAAGGAGGCCCTGAGGTAAGGGTGAAGTGAAGCTTGAGGAAGTGAGGGCTGCTGTGGGGGAAGTAGCCCAGGGAATTGTACATCTCATATTTCTAAAAAGTCAGCTACCACAGCTGATACTATTAAGGTCCCTGGGCTGGAGCCCGGAGTAGAGGGTGGGCCTGGGCTCCCCCTGCCTTTGCCCCCTGACTAATCACTGAGATTGGGAGACAACAGAGACTGTGCAAGGAAGGATAACTTCTCCTCACCTCCCTTGCTGGCTTATGATGAAAATGGCTCAGTAGACTGTGACCCTTGTCCCTAGAGAGAGAAGGGTTATGTGGAGGGTCACAGTGAGCCTCTGAGGCTAGCGAAATCCACCAGGAAACGCAGGACCCATGGAGGCAAGGACAGAGCTTTGTCACACTACATAACACTCCCCTCTTCACATAACATCTGACAATTAGGAGTCTTATACTTTCCTTGAGGACAACTTGTCACAGAGGATATGGATCCTATCACTTTTTCCTCATTCTAAGGACAGGTGGCTGCTCTGGTTGGCAGATCTAGAAAATGAATGATTTTCTTTCAGACATGATAGATATGCTCCCTAGCCAAATCTGACCATGATCTACAGATATCTTCTTTAGAAGATTGACACAAAGCTTGAAAAATGGTGCACATATCCCTTGACAAGCGCATCTTCTCTGCAAAGAAGTGACATAAAATAGGAAAGAAATTATCTGTACTTCTTGGCTATTCCATCATTTTATCTTCTGATTGAAAAAGCTTTTAGCAAAATGATTTTGAGGTGAGGAAGGCTTGAGGCAGTGTTAAAACAAAACACAGTATTTTGCAAAGTGATTTTTAACATTATTTTTGGCTTCTGCATTGTTTGTAATTTCCTAGGAGGACTTTTGTTCCTTGACATTTGGCAGACATTGGATGTTTCTCCCATGGTACACTGATGCTGGAATTAACAGCTGTTTGTAACAGCTTCTGCTGCCTTTGCTTCAGCTCAAATCAGGGAACGGTGTTTTCTGTTGAACTGCTGATGCAGATGCACCAGGGTAGGACAAAACAATAAGCCAAAGGGTACTGTGCTTCTCAGGGAATCTGGCCAGAGCCCCACAGCATAGTTGGGCTCTACTCCTGCAGGACACTAATTAGATACAACGGGAGAAGCTTCCTCTTGTCTGCAGTCCTGGGGGCCCCTCCAGAATCACCCAACTCCACTCCAGCAGTGGAGTGTGTTACTCTGCCCCTGCAAAAGGTAGCCATGATGTTGCCAGGCAGTGAAGTCAAAAGGGAGGGACCGTCTCCTTCAACATTGGGTAGGGGCTTCCTGGCATGGGGGTAAGGAGGAACTAGGAGCAGTAGAGAGCTAGTAGAGAGGGTAGGTGCTAATTTGCATGGACTCACCATTTCATTCTGGACCCCTACATCTGATCAGCTGCCCTGAGCACCTAACCACATCTGCCTGAGTAGACAGAGTAGTAAGCCGCTTCCCTCTGTGGGAATGAGGGCTTCTGTACCCCTTAGCATTTGTCCCATTGCATGTGCTCAGCCACTAAACATCAGAAACACAGGAAATTTCCCTGCATAATTTTACAATTTTTAATTTTGTTGCTGATTTTAAATGATGCCTAAGCCCCTGATCCTGCCACAATCTTTACAGGTGAAGCTCCTGGGGGATCAGGGGCTACAGGTGGACAGAGCTCCATAAAGCATAGCTGCACCACACCATCACAGGGCACCCTGACATAGGCCACAAAGGCCTTTCCATCACAAGAATGACATTCACCTTGACACCTCCTTCCACACAACTGCCCCCCCAACACCCTCCTACCCCCTGTAGCGGGGTCTTATTGGAAAACCCAGGAAGTAGATGGGCGCAAGCCCACCCACTGCTAAAGGCCCCTCCCTCAGCCTAGCGGGAGGGACCACTGGACCCAGGGACCAACTGATTACGGGGGACAACTAATGAAAAACAGGGACCGGAGCGAGGGTCAGAGGTTCAAAATGAGGATACCGGATGAGGACACCGAGCAGAGAACCCCGGACAGCGCCCACTGCTCCTCAAAGCTGTCGAGGGAGTCAGTGGACGCTGCCCAGTGGAACTCTGCCCGGATGCGTGAAACTAGGGAGGAACGGAAATAGGCCCCGCAGTCACAGAGCACCCCCTTATCCAACATCCTCCTCCTGGTATTGTAGATGGAGACTTTGGCCAGAGCCAGGAGGAGGTTGACGAGGAGGTCTCGCGACTTCGTGGGGCCACGGATAGGGTGTGCAAAAAGGAACAAGTGTGAGGAAAAGTGCAGCCAGAACCTCAACAAGAGGTTCTGGAGGAGCCAGAACAGGGGCTGCAACCTGGCGCATTCGAGATAGGCGTGTGCCAAGTTCTCCCTCACACCGCAAAAGGGGCAGGCCTCAGGTGTAGGGGTGAACTGCGCCAGGTGCACGCCCATGCTCACGGCTCCATGAAGGAGCCGCCAACTGATGTCGTCGGCAGGCCGTGGGACCAAGGTGGACTAAAGGCTGGCCCACCGGGGTGCCTCACCCTCTTTAGGTGGAAGATAATCCCGCCATTTGGTGTCGGGGCGGGACATGAGGGTGAGGTAATGCAATGTAGGGAGCACGAGCATGTACAGATGGTTTCTGGGTGCGGTTCGAAACTGGACTGGCTGCAGAGAATGCAGCTGGCTCGGCGTGTGGCAGCAGGGAGGCTGGGGGGGCTCGCGGAACAGGGACCCAAGAAAAATGTCCGGAGGGCCAGGGGTGAGGGGTGGGCGGGGAATGCCCTCTCGCAGGTCTTGGCGCAGGAAAGAGAGAGAATGGGGTGACAAGGCGGCCTTCACTTCCTGGAGTACGTGCCTAGGGGTCGGAAGGGTGGAAAGCCCCATGTGAAGTCCGAATGCGCGGGGCTCCACCCAGTCCTCCCTGTCGTAGTCCAGGAGGTCTCTGACTCTGGTGGTTTCTGCCAGGACCAACCTCTGACACACGAAGGGAGACTCCGCCACCTGCACACTGAGGTCGAGGTTGTGTAGCAAGGGCTCCGCAAGGAGGTCCGCTCCCTTGGTGGCCACAAATGACCTGGTCGCCGAAAAAAGCTTCCAGGTCCAGAGGAGGTCCTGGTAGAAGACTGGCAGCTTGGAGAGGTCTCGCGGAAGGCCTCTCAGATCGAGAAAAAAAGAGCTGCTGGTCATATCGGAGCCCTCGGAGGCAGGCATATGCCAACGTGCTCCACGCTGGACTGCCTGCACCATAAAGGAGCCTCTGCAGGGCCTGGAGGTGGAAGACATGGACCTGGATGCTCAAGCAAACCAGGCCCTGTCCTCCCTCCTCCAGGGGGAGACTCAGAGCCCCTGCAGAGACCCAGTGCAGCCCCAGTCAGAAGAACTCCAGAGCCATCCTCTGGAGCCTGGCCAGGATTCTCGGGGCCGGGCTCAGGGTGTTGAGTCAGTGCCAGAGCATGGACAGGACCAGTTGGTTCAGCACCAGCACCCTCCCTCGCAGGGAGAGACACCAGAACAGTCCTGTCCATCTCCGCAGCCGCTCACCCACCCTGGCCTCTAAATCCTGCCAGTTCTCCGGCGGAGAAGGATGTGTGGCGGAGAGATAAACGCCATGATAGAGCAGCGGACCCACGCTCCACCAGATGGCTTGAAGCGCGGGTGGGAGGGCGCTCACCTGCCACCCGTCCCCAACCACCCGGCCAGAGCTCTTGACCCAGTTGACCCAGGCAGAGGAGGCAGCCGAATAAACAGCCTGGCAGACCTCCACCCGCACGAGGTCGTCCGGGTCCTGGACCACGAGGAGCACGTTGTCAGCATATGCCGACAGGACCAGCTGTAGCTCCGGCTCCCGAAGCGCCAACCCCATCAACCTCCAGTGGAGGAGATGGAGAAAGAGCTCAATCACCAGAGCATACAGCTGGCCCGAGAGGGGGCACCCCTGCCGTACTCCCCGCCTGAAGCTGACTGGCTCGGTCAGGGTCCAGTTGAGCCTGACCAGGTACTCTGCGTTGGAGTACAGCACCTGGAGAAAGCTCACAAACTGGGGCCCGAAGCTGAACGCCCGCAGGGTGCCCAGGAGATACCCATTGTCCACCCTGTCAAACGCCTTCTCCTGGTCCAGGGACAGGAGGGCGAACGACAGACCATCCCTATGCCCCAGCTCCAAGAGGTCCCGGACCAAATACAAGTTGTCAAAGATGGTCCGGCCCGGGACGGTGTAAGTCTGGTTGGGATGGACCACGTCCGCCAGCATGGACCCCAGCCACAGCGAGATAGCCTTCGCTACGACCTTGTAGTCCGTGCTGAGGAGCGAGATGGGACGCCAATTCCGTAAGTCGCGGAGGTCCCCCTTCTTTGGCAATAAGGCAAGCACAGCTCGCCTGCACGAGAGAGGGAGGACCCCGCTTTGCAAGGACTCGGCCCAGACGATGACAAGGTCCGGGCCGAGGACGTCCCAGAACACGCGGTAGAACTCCATGGTCAGCCCGTCCATGCCCGGAGATTTATTAGTGGGCATGCGACGGAGGGCTTCCGAGAGCTCAGCCAGAGAGAGAGGCAGCTCCAGCTGGTCCCGGTCACCCGCGCTGACCGTCGGGAGTTCGGTCCAGAGCACCCTGCGGGCATCGGTCGGATCCAGGGAGAATAGGTTAGCGTATAAGGGCCTCCCAAAGGAGGCAGATGTGGGATCGAACAAAAGCGCCCCAGGCTCGATGGTCCTCCAGGGCCCGGAGCTCCTCCCGCTTCTCCCAGTATGCTGCACGGAGGAGTGGATCCTCGGGACCGGAGGTGAGATGCCTCTCTAGCTCTAAAACCTCCCGCTCCAACTGCCCTATCACCGCATCCCTCTGCCGGGTGGCGCCCCAGGTGCAGTCGCGGCAGAAGAGCTGTGCGCGCACCTTCCCCACATTCCACGACCGCCTCACCGAGGGAATGGCACACCACTGCCACCACCAGGCCAGCCAGAACTCCCGGAAGGACACCACGAAGCCCATGTCCTCCAGCAAGCTGTTATTAAAATGCCAATAGGCCGGCCCCGGCCTCTCTGGACTGAGAGATGCTGTCACGGTCACCAAGTGGTGATCCAAGAACAGGGCCGGCCGGATGCCGGAGGCGTAGGCTCATGCCAGCTGGAACCGCGAGATATAAATGTGGTCCAACCAGGAGTGGCGTGACCGATTCCCCTCCACCTGGACACAAGTAAAGGTAACATTGTCGTCTGGGTGGTGGTCGCACCAGACGTCCACTAGGGAGTGATGATCCACGATCTCCCTGAGGACGCCCGCGGCTGCCTGGGATGTCTCGACTCCTGAGCGGTCCTGCTCCTCGAGGGTGGTGTTGAAGTCCCCGCCCAGGACCAGGCACTCATGAGGATCCAGGGTGCTGAGGAAGGCCGATGCATTCGGGGCATAGACGTTGATCAGGTTTAATTTCAGCCCCTCTACACAGGCCCGGACGTGCAACAGGTGACCCCGCATGACCTCGGCTACCCCCAGCACCTCAGGCCGTAGCTCGGGGGAGAACAGGGTGGCCACCCCAGCTGAACGGGCGCTGAGGTGGCTAAAGTAAACCTTGTCCCCCCAATCCAGCCGCCAGCTAGCCTCGAAGGCTGGAGCCATGTGGGTCTCCTGCAGGAAGCTCACAGAGTACCCCCCCTCCTGAAGGAAGGAGAGCACCTGGCTCCTGCAGAGACCCACGCTACAGCCCCTGGTGTTCAACGTAGCAAAGACGGTATCCTTCATAGGGAGGGCTGGGGTGAATCCTCATGGGCAGGGGAATTGACGGCCTCCAGCAGGCCCTGCAACAACCCATGTTCGACCCCAAAGGTCATCAGGGAGTCGCGGAACTTACAGACCTGCCAGTAGGCCAGGAGGCCCTGCCTCCCAGTCCCTCTCCCCTCCCCCAAAAGGCCCTTCACGGCCCAGAGGACGCGATGGAAGTCCCCCCAGCGCTGGAGGGCAAGCTGCACCTTGCTCTTTGAACCAAAAGCGTCCAGCAGGAAATGGCGCAGCTCTTCCCTCAGCGCAGAGGGGGACGTGGCAGCCAACCCGCCGCTACCCTCCGTTAAGGCCCCTAAAAGATCTTCGCGGCCTGCAGAGACAGGCAAGCATGGAGCAGAACCCTGGTGCAGTTGCGCCGGGCAGCCCATCACCGGCACAGGAGGGGGGGGCGGAGGGAATAGTGTAGCCCCCATGATGTTAGGAAGAGGGGACACGAAAACCACCCCCTGAGAATTGTCCATAGACAGAGGAAACTAGACAACCTCGGGGGCGGCAATAACATGGGCGGTGGCAGGAAAGGGGGCAAACGACTCATCAGGAGGGAAATAGGATGAGGGGGCGGGACGGGGACTGGGCGAGGGTGAGGACAGAAGAAGGGGCAGAGCAGGGACAAGGGCTGATATTGGGACCGGGGCAGGAGAGGGGCCGGGAGCAGGGGTAGGAACAGGAGCGGGGACACTGATGGATTCATGGTCCCCGGCAACCAGGCTATCCGGTTGCAGCTCCTCTCGGCCAGGAGCAGGGGACAATGGGACCTGGCTCAGAGAGGGGGTCTGCGCTGATGCCGGGCACGGGAGCTGTGAGAAACACGTCACCTGCAGCCAAGGCATCAGGCACTACGGAAACTTCAGTGGGGGCCCCCCTCCGGAGGGGAAGCCAATCGTTCCATCCGGGCGCTAGAGGGCACGCCCACAGGCTCGGGGCCCGACCGCTCGGCATCAGCCGTCACCTCTAGGGGCTCGGCGGCCTCAGGTGAGGTGCCATCCGCGGCCGGACAAATAGAGAGAGCCAGGGGCACCCCAGGACCAGAGCGGGGGCTACAGTTGGGAGTGAGGGGCAGGGAGAAGGAGGAGGGGGTGGTGGAACTGAGCCACCATCCAGATCGAGGCCTTCTGACTGGGGGTCGTCCTCCCCCTGGGTGACTGGGGTCAGACCCAGGGCCTCAATCTCCTCGAATATGGAGGTAAATCCAGTCCCCACGGCCCCAGAGTCCTCTCCGTCAGGAGCCAGGGCAGTAATAGCTCCAGTATCGACAACGGCAGGGGGCACAGATGGCAAAGGGGCCAGGAGAACTCCTACAGAGGCCTCCTTGGGAGGGGACTCAACAAGGGGGGCGGTGACACCTCCATCTGCTGCCATAGCCAGCGTCCCCTGCTGAGCTCCATCTGGAGACACGACAGAAGTTGTAACAGCATCAGCCCCCCGCAGCATTTTTCGGGGGGCTTTGTGTCCCTCCTCATCAGAGGGGAGGGATCGAGCCCGCAATTTACGGGCGCCGCGCTTCCCCCGGACGAGCACCCAGCCCTCTGAAGTGGAAGTGGAGGGCTGGTCAGCAGGGGCAGGGCCAGGGGGAAAGGGCGATCGTTTTGGGGCTCGGGGCGGCAAGGGCGGGACAACGGGAGGAAGGGAAACCTCCCCCTGGGGCAAGCCCTCTCCCTCAGCCGGCAGAGGTCTTGCCACCCTCTCTCCTCCACAGGAGGAGGGGCAGCGGCAATGGCAGCCAGGCTGCCAGGGTCACCAGCGATGACAGGGCCGTGCCCTCCCGGGTCTCGGGGGTCCCGGACGCTCCTCCGGGCCAGGCCAGGCCAGGGGGCAGTCCCTCGGCTGTGCCCCGTCGCCCGGCAGAGGAAGCACCGGGCCTCCCCTGTCAAATAGTGGGCCCAGTAATGGGCCCTCTAATAGGGCACCAAGAAGGACCTCTCGAGCGCCACCCCGCCACTCGTCGCCGGCGGTACTTGAATCTGCACCTGCTGGCGGAAGGACAGAACGTGGCGGAGGGCGGGGTCCTTGCAGCCCAGTGGGAGAGGGCTGATGATTGAGATGGGTTTCCCCAGGGTGGAGAGGGCAGGCAACAGGGCAACGTTGGGCAGGAAGGGCGGGACGGAGGTCAATACCACCTGTACGCCCAAGTCCTCCAGGGGTTCTAGGGCAACGAACACACCCCCACGCACCGCCATGCCCTTCTCTACTGCCTCCTGAGCGGCAGCCTCCGACGCTAGGAAGAACACAACCTTACTGTACATCTTGGAGGCCGCCACGATGACCGTGGGCCCTACCACCCTCGACAATGCCCGCACGTACGTTTCAACGTGGGGCTAGGTGGACACCAGGAGGTAGCGGATGCCATGCCTCCTGGTCAGCAAGGGGAAGGGGCCCAGGCCACCAGGAATGGTACCGGAGGCGACAGTCAGGGCAGATGGCGCGGTGGCATGCTGGGGGGCAGCGGCCACCTGGGCGTACGCTCTGGGGGCTAGGGATGGGGCGCCCCCAGAGCTGGTGGAAGGAACGGCTGGGGAAGGAGGAGCCGCGGCAGATGTCGGGGCCGCGGCAGGGAGGGCAGCCCCACCAACGGGAGGTTTTGTTTTTCAGGTGGGGCCTTTGCCCTTTTTATTCCCCTGGCCCTTTTTGCTGGTGGAATGGGTAGCCATGGCAGCGGCGGAGTCTAGGCTAGTAGTGGCCGAGAGGGTAGCCACTGGGGTGGGCAAGGGAGGAACTATGGGAGCAGGAGCAGGAGCAGGGGTGGGGGCAGGGGCAGGGTCCTCCTCCATAGTGGAAAGAGGCAGGAGGAGGCCCTAAATTAGGGGTGGAACAATGGACATCTACTCCTCCCCACTAGACGGCAGGCAGAGGAGGAGGGTCCAGCAAACAGGCTGTGGGGAATAGGGAAGGTGGGACAGGGCCAACCATTCCTCCCGGCTAGACTGTATGCAGGAAGGAGGGTACCAGCGTGGGGGGGGGGGGAAAGTAAGGGGGCACTGGGGGAAGGGAAGAAGCAACCACTCCTCCCCCCTAGGCTGTAGGCAGGGGAGGAGGGTGCTAATAACAGAAGGACACGGGGACAACAAAGGAGAGGGGGACAATCATGGGCGCAGGGCGGGGCGCCGGCTGCTCCGGCTGCACTTGGACGGGGAAGGACTATGATTGCATCGGGGAGGTGCAGTGATCAGGGTAAACAACTTAAAAAAAGGGGGGCACAAGCGGTCCGAAAGGGGACATGAGCACACTAAACTGAGGGTGGGGCAGGGCAGGAGTCAGCGGGAGTCAGGGGGAACAGCAAACAACTGAGGGTGGGGTGAGTAGAGCACAAGCTCGGGGGGGGGGGGGGGGGGGAGACCCAACTCCGGAGGAAGGGCAAGGCAGGCAAAGTAACAAACTTGCAAGGGTTGGGGCGGGGCAAGAACACAAACAAACCCAGGAACCTAGGATGGGGTCAGGGTGGAACAGGCAAACAACCAGGGAAAAATCTTCCAGGGAGCTACGGGAGGAAGGGAGGAGGAAACTGGGCTGGGGGTAAATGGGGAGACCCCCCCCCCACCCAACTACAAGTGAGGGAGGGGGGCCAAGTCCAAACAAAAGGGGAGGGAAGTGCACCCACGGACGCTTGTGGGGCTCACTCCAGTCTTTGCTCGCTGCTGGAAACAGTCCCAGATGGTGGTGGGCGAAGAAGCAAGCAGCCCCATCGAGGGGCGAGCAGCAGGTGTTGATGGTCAGCTGGGTTGGTGGAGGGGGTGGTGACAAAAAGGGGTGGTGGTGGTGAAAGAAGATGTGACAGGGGGCAGCAAGACTGCAGGAGGGCTCCATGCCTCTCCCCCAGCTCCCCACAGCAGCAAAAGGCTACCAGCACCCCAAGAGCACAGCTGTTAAAGTTACTCAGTCAAACAACCGACCCCCTCCACAATTCCTCACAGCAGTCTTCCTACTCCTCTACAAGGCAGCAAGCTTCAGAGCAGCAGCAAGCAGGCGGCAGCCAGCCAGGTGAGGTCCCAGGCAGAAAAGGTGACAATGGTGGTGGTGACGGTGGTGGGGTCTTTGCTTCTCCTCCCTGCGGAGGGGTGCGGATGCGGTGGGGGGGGCGCTAGATGGTGACTGGCAGTAGCCAAAGACTGAAGCGAGGTAGGGCTAGAGGGTGGGGGTTTCCAAGGGGGATGACCCAGATCTGTGGCGGTACTGCCAGGGGGCAGCACCCTGGCGTGAAAGGGGCACCGGGGTCTGGGAGGGACTCGGGGGGCCCAGCGGCAAGCGGGACACCGGCCTGCAGAGGGCGCTCCAGAGGCTGGAAACGATAATTCCTTGGACGACCAGCAGGAGGCGCTGCAGGGGTGAGTCCTGCCCTGCCACACCCCCTCAAAAATAGAAAGGGGAAATGAATGACACTGAGAAGGTGAAAGCCGAAACCCCTATCTCAAGCAGAGTTGTTACCCTCAAAAAGGTGAGGTACTAGACATGAAATCCACAAGGGACCTGCTATTGCTTTCTATACAGCACTGCACAATACTAGGGTGATGGGTGGCAAGATGGATCTATCTAATTATCTAAGACAGCAGACTGAATTAACCAGGGCTAAAAAAATTTATCCCATCTCATGAGCATTTATTATTAATGACCCATCTTTTCCTTATTTCCATTCTCCTAATGCCTTCCCAGCTATACTACAGACATGCACATTATAAATGGGAACATGCAAAGCTAGCATGAAAGTTCATTTTAAACTATATTTAAGTTAATTTCTTATCTTTATTAAACTAGCCCTACTTTAATTCTAATGGCTTTATATAGACCAGCATGAAGTTCATACTCTGGATAGTGTTTTTAAATACTTTAATTGTTACTCTGCCACTTGGAACAGAAGATAACATGATTCTTTTCAGCTTTAAGATTCTCCAACAGCGTTCAGTTTAGCATATTAATAAGATACACGTAATGCATGTAGGGTTTGACTCTGCTGCCTTGCATTTATACAGGGTAAAAGCGGTAGAAGCATATACCCATTTTACATGAGTGTAAATGGCTACACAAGATGTAAGGGAGTGGAGAATCCGGTCCATAAAGTTTTGCATTTTGGAAAATTATGCCTCTTCTACAGACTTTTGTTTCCATGTTTTGTTTTGTTTTTTACTCACAGTGAAATGCTGAAAACAGAGTCCAGTCTTATAAGGTGCCCAATGCTTGGTGTCAAGTACTCTCTCTGTCAGATGCAGTGAGTCCCCTCCCGGCCCCCCAGCCATTCACCAGACTTCTGTGAGGTGAATCAGTCTTTGGATCCCTGGGTGTTGTAAGTGTCCCTGGGTCACAGCAGCTACAGCACTCTTTCCTCCCCTGGTCTCTCTGGCCCATTTCCTGGGCACTGACTCTGTCTGCTACCCGTTCTCAGAAATGGAGACCCTCAGCCCACCTGCCTTGGGCCCCCCAGGACCAGTGCCAACCCCCAAGACACCCTAGTTGACTAAATGCACCCTCTCCCAGAACTCCACCCCACACTCCGAGCCTTTAACTCTCTGAGGAGGGCATGACAATTGTGAAGCATTTTACACACAGCCTGAGATGTACTGCCCAGAAACTAACACGCTCTTTTACACTTCACGTATACAGCAGAAGTATACAGATCATACGAAATAAACCCGATATGCATTTCCCTACCGCCGTTTCCTTACCACTCCAGAACATTCTTTGTGTTGAGGTTAGGTTTGTCTGGATCCACACAGGTACCTTCTGTTCCAGAGCATGCTTTGTGTGCCAAAACATATAGTCTTATCCCCTAGCTCCTGTGACTGCCCTTCCTCCTTCCTGGGTGTCGCTCTCCCTCAAGTTCCCCCTGAGAACTCTTAATTAATCCCCTGGGTCTGTCACCTGGCTTCTTTTGTTCTATGTTTGGGTAACGTTCCACTCGCTCCACTTCCCCCTTCTCTTCCGGTAAGAGTCGGAAGCTCTGTCTCCCTGCTGAGCAAACCCATCGTCCATTCAAAGCAGCATTGTTGTTGTTACGTATTGCCCATTTTCCCTGCTCTGGGGAAGACATGCTTTCAGGCTGGTAGACTGTGGTGGATACAGCTACAGAGGGGCATTCATAATACTGTAGTTTTCATAATAGCAACTCCATAATATTAACCAGAATTAATGTGTTGTTCAGCCAGTCCCCAAACTCATCATACCGTCATGGGCTTCAATGGGAGCCAAGTGTGCGCAGCATCTGGCAGGATATGCTTGCTCCTCTCAGGCCTGGGTCCATTGTGTAGAAGGTGAATTATATACTGTATATGCAAAGCCTCCGGACCGTAAGCTATATCTATGCATAAATTTTGATTGTGATGGCTCACTAACAGGGCTGGGTATATTTACATGGGTAAATGTTTGCATGTTCCATTTGTCACCAGCTTGTTTCTCATTCCTTTCCCACACTGTGATGGGAATTACATACCCTGCTCATTGCAGGGAAGGAAGACGTCAGCAAATCTGGGGGAGACTTTGTAGTAGACCTCTTTCAGTAGCTCTTTCAGAGAGTTTAGATAAGCCTGGAGGAAGTGGGCCTCAGTAGGAAATTAGGACTTCAAAATGGAAGTGTTTGGACTATGAGAGGGGTGCTAGGTTCTAAGAAGGAACGTACTTTGTCCAGACCTCTGGGGTGAGGAAACAGGACATAGGGATGAACTGCACAAAAGAGACAGAGCCTCTTGGCCTGAGTCTCCTCTCCCACACATTTTACGCTCTTGTGCCTCCATTAGTATCAGTGGAGTCACTCCATATTTACCCTAGAATCAGGCCCTTGGAGATGAGGGAGGAAGAGTGTAGCTGTTGGTGTAGTGTCCATTGGAGAGAGGCATTAATTGTGAGTTAACCCCTTGAATGCTTCAGAAATACTTTGTTTCATACCTGGCTCTGTAAATTCTGAAGTGACCAGGGTCAAATTGATCCCACTGACACCACCAATACAAGGATACACATTTCAGGCCTCATATGTTGACCACTGGATCAAAATCTCCTGGATTTCACACATTTCAAACACCCATTTTTTCATGATTTGTGTGTATAAAAACATCTTCTGTATTTTCCACAGTATGCATCCGATGAAGTGAGCTGTAGCGCACGAAAGCTTATGCTCAAATAAATTGGTTAGTCTCTAAGGTGCCACAAGTACTCCTTTTCTTTTTGCGAATACAGACTAACACGGCTGTTACTCTGAAACAACACATTTGAAATTTTGCACACAAGAACATAGACGTCATGTTTGGCAATTTTGCTTTGTGAGGAGAGATAGAAAGGATTGAAGCAGCAAAGAGAGAGCCTTATACACATTTAAAACAGCCTCACCAAAGCACTGCAGTGCTTCCAAAACCTTGGCCTAACAATGCTGCTAGTCTTCCTTGCCTTTTGTTAGTTCATTATCCCCTAGTTCAATTTAGACTGTAGGCATATCTGGACATGAATCACGCCTTTATATGTTTCTAGAGCACTTTTGGTGGCTCAGTATTCAGTAATAATGATCATCACAGTTATTAGAAACCCAGGGAATTCAGACTTAAGGTTACACTTAAAAGAAGCCTCAAATACTTCAAAATATGGAAACGCACAGTTAGGACACTCAAAATTAATTCTTAACATACACCCTATGGCGAACCGCCTAGCTCCCCCTCTGTGTTCCATTCAGATCTACTTTGTAAGGTGTATTTATTTTTTGATCAGAGCCTTTTTCTAAAAGCTTTAAGAAGCCTGCAGTAGTAGGCTGAGGACATATTACATGTGGAAAAGCCACTGTAACTGTACCCATTATTGGTGTACCACAGCACTTTCTTAGCTTAATTGACTTCATGCATTCATGTCTTCAGTACAAAGTGTGATGCTTCACCATCACACTAATCTTTGCTCTGTTCAAGAAGTGAATGCTGTAATTTACTGATCTGGGCCTCGGAGGTTTGTTTATGCAGCTACACACAGCTCTGTGTCTAATGACATTTGGGTAATTGGTGGTACATGAAATCATAATGGGAGTGATTGCCTTTAGCCTGCCATTTGCCTGATCAGGAATTTGTAGACCATGGTACATTTGTTTCTGTGGCCTTTCTATGACCACAAAGCAGACTGGAATTGGCAGAACCCTAGTGTATTATTTAGAGTAAGTCACTGATAACATGAACCTGTTTGCTATGAACAGATAAGCCTCTCAGAAGGTCTGATTTTTCGAGAGCTATTTAAAACTGCACTCAGCTTCATGGTATTTGAATGCCCATGTCAGAATATTACTACCCAGGCAGCATTAAGGTTGTTTCAATGCCTTAACTATGAATTCCCACATTTTCAAATATTTGTATTTCTTGTAGATTGAACCTTACTGCTGAATTTCCTGGGTTTTCTGATAACTCTCCTGTAAGCTTTCTTTTCCCACTGATACAAAATCTCATCTTTAACTCAGCCTAAAAGATATTTTTCTTAAGTCGTGTGGTTGCTTCCCCCACCCCACCACCCCAGACTTTTAAAACAGAGTTTATGGCATACATTAGCAGGTAGAGAATGCTGAGGCTGGGGACACAGGGAAACTCAGGAGCTTAGAAGCTCCACCTTACCCTGACTCTTCCACCTCCATGAATAATCTGGAGTCCACACAAGTTCCATGATATTTGGTGTCCCTTACAGCTTTCGCTTCCTGAGGGCCTTGTAAAATCTGTAGAGTCGGCTGCAGGTCTTAGCAGACCAAGAGGAAATATGGGCTCAATGTGGACTCAAAGTCCAGAGCAGCTGCTGCAGTTTTTGATACAATCTACAGGGAGGCAAGTCTGGGGCTGGGATCAGGACTCATGATCTGGAAGTCCATGCCCCTTAGCATGCCATCCTCCCCCGGGAGGAATGATGCAGTTACTTGTCCCTTTTGGGGGGTGAAGGGGGAATATATGAAAATTCTGCCCCATGCTGGTGATGTGTGAAGAGCTGCTCTCTAGTCCCCTGCATGGGAGCATGTGGTGTTTCTATTGCCATCTGACTCTCCCATGCAGAAGGTGGTGTTAACAAACATACTGCTGCTATCTTCTCTAGGGAAGGCAATGAAGAGTTTCCCACCACGTGCCATCTGCAAGGGAGGGGCTCTGAAGATAACACTGCTTGGGGAAGGATCTCTGCTGCATAAGGTATATCCTCCTCCCTCCCTCAACCCCCGTGTGTCTAGCTCTGAATGCCAACAACCACATGAGTACTAATCACTCATTATTAATGAAATTTTAGGAGGACCTACAGTATCATATTTGGCCAGGACTGAGCTACTTCCCTGGTACATTATTAGGCCTTTGTACTCCACTGGCCAGAATGAGCCTGTGATGAAAATGCCAATGGATGAAATTCCCACACCTTTGAAGTCAGTGGGAAAACTCCCACTGCCTTCATTGGGACCAGGATATAACCCAGTATATTGCACTTGCACTAATGCGGGGGGAGGGCAGCTACTTTAATGCAATAGTGAAATGTTTGAAATTTAGCTGGCGGTACATGGAAAATCTGCCAAGGGAGCAAATTCACCTTTTATTAAAACAAAGCAAACTGGCCAATACTGCCAGGCTCAACAGAAGCTTGATTAAAGGCAATGGGGAATTTACAAATCCGGGAAAGAGCAGAGCACTGAAAAAATAAAAAGTGCTAAATCAGGGAAAAGTAGCTAAAGAGAAGCCTGAAGGGTCTGAGGCTGGTCACTATAGATGCAAAAGCTGGACTGCCTCAAGGAGAGGGGATGTCATGTGGGAATGGCAATAAAGAAATCTTCAGGGAGTCAGTGCAACCCCTGTATCTAATCACACCGAGCACTGGTATCTGTCAAAGTGCATGAAGCACCTTGTTAGAGCAGGGACACTGATGTGGATCCAGGGGTACTGGAGCAATTTGTACAGTGAGCCACTGAATCACACTGTAAACCCTGTATACAAAGGAAACCATTTCCAGCCAGATGCGGCAGCACCTATGTGTGGATCCCAGGGTGTTTACAAAAATACATGTGCCCATCAAGACAGAGCTAAAGCACGGGAGCTTTGGAATACATTAAAATTAACGTAGGCTCTGTCTACTGGGCCCCAGTGTAACTATGGAACATTCTGCAGTAAAGTGAGTTGGTGAAATCCCTGCTTTGCACCTTTACAGCATTAGGGGCTTGCACTGGTGTAAGTGCATCATTGTCGCTTTGGCTGTAGTACATGAGCACTCCTAGAGAAAAGCCTTAGGAAACTGTTTAATGATGACTCCTGGTTCCTCATTCTCACTGCAGTGACGTGGCGCTGGCAACACGTGGGGATCTAAAAGTGACATCTTTGAGGCTGATTAGACACCAGGTATGTGCACCTGACTCAGGAACGAGAACCACACAAGAACACACGTCCTGATGTCCTTTCTAGACTTGTCACTGGCACTGATAGTTTGGGTGGCCAGACCTTAGACAGCAGGAAGGAGTCTCTGCTTGCTACCGAAGAGAAGATGGCTCTTTCAGGAAGCTGCTGCACCACACACACCACAGACAGCGACCCGGAGCAGCCAGCTTCAACTGTCTGAGAAGCGGCTCCCTCCTGCTTCCCCATTCAGGCACGTTTGCAAGGGAGAGCGGCACAGCGGGAGGACAGAGCCCTCCCCCTCCCCCCCCACAAGTAATGCAGGACAGGGAGAGCTCAGCGGCCCCAAGCTGGGCGTGGGGGGGAAGTAGGGATGCTGGGCAGAGGCGCCATGTGGGACCAGAGGCGCAGAGTTCCTGCATTCTCAAGGGGTACTCGACTCCTGCTCCATCCCAAGCCCCCACCCCTGCCACTCCTCTTCCCGTCCCTGCCCCTCCCCCACCTCTTTCTGCTCCCACTTCCCCCCCACCCCCCGAGCCTCCTGCACGCTGCTGAACAGCTGATCACGGCGGGTGGTAGGCACTGGGAGGGAGGGGGAGGCACTGGTTGGCAGGGCCCACTGATGAGTGGGAGGCGCTGGGGGCAGGGGAGGAGCTAATCCGCAGGGCTGCTGGTGGGTGTTGAGCACCCACTATGTTTTTTCTGTGGGTGCTCCAACCCCAGAGCACCTATGGAGTCAGGGCTTATGTGTGGGGCGGTCACATGTTCTCTCCCCTTTAGATTGTGCCCCCCCAATATGGGGAGGCACCAGTCATCTATGGTGGAAGGGACAAGCTTTCGAGCTTCACAGAGTGCTTCCTCACGTCTGGGGAAGGTAACCAGAGTGTTCACAAGCTGGGACAGATAATTAACCATAAGGGGTTCACACTTGTCTTAGGAGTTTACTTACAATGAAGTGGGCACTGAACATCTCTGCAGTCATAGGACAAAGGAGGGTAGTAGGCAGTCAGGTGTGTAACAAATCATTATAATGAGCCATAAAACCAGTGTGTCTGTTAAGTTCTCGGTTTTTAGTATCCAGCAGAATTATGAGTTTAAATTCCCAGGCTTGCCTATTGAAGGTGATGTGCAGGTTTCCTTTGAGGACGAGGACGGAGAGGTCAGATATGCAGTGATTGCTTTGTGAAAAGTGTCCGCCCACAAGTGCTAGGATGTTTTTGTCTTTTATCGTTTTTCTGTGTGAGTTAATCACTATGCTCTCCAATGGTCTGGTTTTACCCACGTAGTTGTTGTGGCTTTTGAAGCACTGAGTGAGCTACACCATGTGTAGGCATGTGTAGGACCCATGGATCTTGAAAGGTGTGCTGTGTGGGGCATAGATCATTGTAGCAGGTTAGATATGTCTGCAGGTTTTGCATCTGTTATGCTGGCAGGGTCTGGTGCTGCTTTGAGTTGTACCCTGGTCTGAGGGGAACTTGGATCTGATGATAAGCTTGGCAAGATTGGGGGCTTGTTTGAAAGCCAGAAGTGGGGCTTTGGGAAATATTTCTTTCAGGATTTCATCTTTGTCTTCACTAGGATTTTACTTTGAGTTAGTTAATTTGATTTAAGAACCCACCTTTTTTTTTTTCCAGTGAAGACAAGGCCCTGGAAGGTTCTGGAATCTCTGATGCCAGGGACACTATTCCCATTGCACTAGAAAAAGAAAGCAATGAACTCACAATTATATTGTGCAGTTATTTTGTATGTGCAAATATAGTTACATGGGTGAGAGGCAACAAACCCTCTTTGCCCAGCAGAGCCTCCCCTCCTTCCAATAGACAGGATTTGTACCACTTTTTCCCTCCTCCCATCCACCCTTCCCTGTGTCTGGCATGAGCAGTGTGTCAACAGACGCCTCAGATTCCAATGACTAAATTAAATGGAGTAATCTGATCAGGATGAAATGCCAAATGAGTCACCTCCTTCTGCATCAGTCCTAGTGCCACCTGCCCTGTGCCTCTCTGCTTTCCTAATCTGCTGCTCAGTGCCTGAGATAACAGGAGATGGACATAAGGGAGGAGATAAGGTTAAAACTTTAGGATGGTTTAGCTAGAGAGACCTTGTAGCACAAGGTGACATTTGTGTGGGATCCAGCCCTTGCTTTTTTTCAGTGGAAACCGGGGGGTGGAGTATTTCCTAAGTGTGGAGCAGCTTGCAGGATCCTGGCCTTAGCAAAGAAAATGCCAAAGAAAGAAAAATGCAGAAGAACTGCAGACTCATTTCCAATGGAGTCACCACTCCCCCCCACACCCCAACTAATTAAGTTGGGTCCCTATTATATATGTGTATAACACTTTTTTTAATAGCATTGATCAATTTCCACACTAGGATGAGACATTTAAGGAAAGAACAGCAGTTTCTTACCTCACCCATCACAAATATGGCCCCCCACGTTACACCATTCCCTCCCCGACACGCTTTACAACAGTTAACTTATCACAAGGGACCGTGTAACTATGGGACACCAGGCTCGTCAAAGGTTTTAGTTATCCAATTATCAGACAGACATAACCACACACAGCTAAACTAGTGTAAATAGTTTCTCTGCTCATTCATCCTGTTCACTTGCTTCAGGCTTTGCTCTGCATTCATAAGCAAACTCTGTTTTCTCTCTCCCTCCCTGCTGTGTCCTTCTTGAAACAAAGCAAAGGCTTTGTAATATCTCCTTGTTCTCATGCAGGGCACCTATAGATCTCTCCCATTGCTGGATTTTTCTCAAATTCCAGAAAGCAGGAATATCTAGATATATATCACCCACCCATGGTTTACTCTTAGCATCTGCAAATGCTACACCCTGAGGTCCCAACCCTCCAGTCAGATCGCTGTGGGCACGGAGTCACACACCCATGCAGACTCCCACTGAGATGAATGGACTGAGCATGGGTCCAAGCAGATTCAATTGCAGGATCAGGGTGGCCCTCGCTGCCCAATCTCACTCTCTGGCACGTGGGTGGAGTTAAACCACAGATTATGCCCAGGAGTGGAACAGGGGAGCCATGGAAATGGTGGAGACTCAGTTTTTCAACTAAACTCCATTTGTACATACCCCTGCCTTGCTACATATAGTGAGCTGTGGATATGGAGGCAAGGAGGATTAGGATATAGCTAGTAAACTCCCAGCAGTCAGAGCACAGGGCATTACAGTACATATTTCATACAGTGCTGTGATAGCAGCCTGGGTTTTGGAAGCAGGCGGGTATTTCCCCTGCCTCCATGAATCTGCCAGTGAACCCGGAGTGCAGAATTGTAACTGTGAAGTTCCTGCCTGGCCAGGGAATTGTTACAGTATTAGGGCAGTTTTTTGGTTTTAAATAAAAGCAATAACCTCTGTGTCTCTTTTAAAGCAACAGCCACCTATTGTAACATAGACTGTGATAGAGTTTCACTAGTAGGATTCATTCCTTAATTGCCATTTAATATCATACTCCCTTATCTCATACCTTGGCGTGGTCCCCCTTAAAAACGTGCCGGTTGCCTTAGATAACCACAGGCCGGATTTTCAGAGTTCGTGAACACCAACAACGCCACCTGCCGTCAAAGGGAGTCACGGGTGCTCAGCACCTCTGGCAACCAGGCACTAACCTCAGTAGCTGATGTAGTCAGTGGAAATATGCCCATCCATAGACACAGACACCTTTAAGACACCGTTGTACTCACCCCAGAGCAGGCCAAGATCAGGTATGGCAAAGCTCCTGGCATAAACTGGGGCCCTAAATTCTATGGGCTTCCCTATAGGCCACAACCCTGCCTGGAATATGTGCTGTGCCACGTGTTGTGGCCTTGCCCCCGACACATCCCTCACACCCCCAGCCCACACCTACCCCAGAGCTTGCATGAGGGTCTTTGGGAGGCAGCATTACAGCTGTCTTCCACAGTGCCTGTCAAACGAGAATCCTTCCTTGGCTGGATATTGGGCTTTTAGGGCTTCCTTATGCTGCTGTGGTGCTTTTATGTGGCATACAGGGGCTGGAGCTTGGGTGATGAGCTTGCCCAGGAGCGTTCCCATGTGAGCTAAAGGAGCCACTGTGGCTACCAACAGAGTGGGTTCTCATCCTTTGTGTGGACCAACCAGCAAAGGGACAACATCACACACACACTTAGCCAGCATGTTACAAAGGTATTTTCTACAGCATTGATAGGGTTCTACAAGGGTACTATGCAGCACAGACACTGGGGATATTATTATTTATTTAGGGTAAAATTGGCATATTTTGAAGGTTGACCATTCTCTAGGATTTAGTCCAACAGCAGGTACATTTCTTCATCCTTATGTAACCTGATGTTGTAAACTTATTTTCATTGTCCTCTGTTGTGTTCCCAGGCTCACATTCTTTTTGTAAAGTCATTTGCCAAGAATATACAATATGTTCTTGTCAGGGCAGGCAGTGGGTTAAACGTGTAATAGTAGGTTTGCTTATCTTGCTTGCCTTACTAGGATTTGTGTGTTCCAATACAAGCAGATAGGTATATTAGCAGGTTACCTTTAAAACGGAGGCAAAAATCTGCTTTCTGTTTTGCTAAATCCACAGCCAAATGATTTTTGAGGGGGATACTTTCATGGGAGATAAGACTAAAATCAATGATAGGACTGTCTGAAGACTGAAGTTTCATTTTTATCTTCAGGAAAAAAAATCAGGAATCAGCTATTCCAGTCTCTCTCTCCAAGGTTTGGTTCAAAAATATCACTTATACACACAGCAGTGATGAAAAGGCTATTTATTTGAAGGCAGATTGTAGCGTAAAGATTCTCTGACCCATTTGTTTATGAAATTAGATAAGCATAAGTAAATAACCTTGTTTACTGCAATAAAGGACCTTTATGTTATGTGAAACCAAAACTTTGATATGTGGCAAAAAAAAAAAACCCAAACGAAACCAAAAAAACAAACAAAAAAAAACTAGTATAAGAAAGTTCCAAGAGGGGATAAAGATAACTTCAAATATTACTATATGCTCAGACGTACGGCTAACCCTATTATTTGTTCAGATATTACTCAGTGATTTAAATTATTTCATGGGGAAAGTGCATGTGACAGGTCATAAAGAATAATTCCACACATCCCACATCTGAATCACTTGCAAAATATGTGAGGACTATTTAAATTCACCCACTAAAATGTGGGTTGCACCTTTTATTGAGAGTGGATGGTGGAAGATCTGCTTCAAATAAATGGTTGGCAGAGTCTATCTAAGAACTACAGGAAGGATACATTTGAGGTTTCTCTAGATGGGACTGGGTCAGAGACTCCACAGTGTAGGAGAGATTTCTCCGATGTTACTAAGGCTGATTTTACTGATTAATCAATGTTGTGATATCCTTTGCAGAGCACCAGCTTCTGTAAAGTTTCATTCAAAGACCTGACATGTTTTCCAGCTTAGGTAACTACCTAAATCAACAGATATGCGGGCAGCTGGCCGTGACGTATCCCAACCCCTTTTGTATGGGCAACTGAATCCAAAGGGAAACTAAGTTTCCAATCAGTTTTCCTTTGCAGCTGGCTTCCTGTACAAGTTTGCTGCAGGGATAACCTGACTAGAATTAATTGCTTTCTTCGTGGGTCCTACATCACACCCTCTAAACACAGATCTGGCTGCAAGCAGAAACTAACTAGAGTCATGAAATCATAGTCAGTTTCTCTTTGCAGCCAGTTCCCTGTGTAAAGAGCTTAGATCCTAATTCAGTAAAGCACTTAATCACATGCCTAATTTTAAGTATGTGTTTAAATCCCATTGAAGTCAATGAGACATAAGGGTAAGCACATGCTTAGATGCTTTTCTGAATAGGGATGGGATTACTCACATGCTTAGAGATAAGCACATGCTTAAATATTTAGCTGAAGTAGGGCCCTAACAAAGTTGGAAAATGACTAACAGTGAAGGAATGCAAGGAGTGCAGAAGGACACCAGGTAGAACAAGGTTCCCAGTGTCAATTGCTAAGAATAGTATTTGAAATATACTGTCCTCCTAGGTACTGATACACCTATTCAGCTCCTCTCTATTCAATAAGATAACTCCTTTGAACTTCAACCAAAAATGTAAGAGTTTAAATCAAGCTACTAAATTCTCTGGCATTGAAAAATCTTTGATCAGAATGAAAATTTTTATGTTGTGGCATTGCCCAAAATGTGCAAAGCACTTTCCAGAAAGAGAAGACAACAGTCTTGCCCCAAAGAGCTTACACATTTTATTTTTTTAAAGGGTGTCTCTTCTCTTTCAATAGCATATAGGTTTTTAGAATGATTGGGTTCCCAGTAAGTATTCAGCCAGCAGAATTATTAGTTACCCACCAATAATCATAAAAGTTATAATTCTCCATATGCAGTCACTATGGTCCTGGGTCTGTTGTGGATTCTATTGTGCTGAGCTCCTTACCCCTACTTTATATGCACATTTGTTACCAAGCAGTGTTAACAATTATAGTTTATTAGCAGCTTCTAAGGGAAGAGCAGATATATGGAATAAAGAACTCCCTTTTCTATCTGCTCCTTTCCTCGAGGCTTTGAAATATATTTCCCATGAGTTTCTTCACTTATATAGACTGACATTTTTCCTCATAACAAATTCATTCTTTACACTTGCCATCATTACCTCTGAAGCAGAGATCTTCCCTGAATCACTTGAAGTAAGCAGCTTTTAAAAAGCCATACCTGCTGGACAAATGCACCTTACCTTTCAACAGTTTTCTTTCCTTTTCTGTCCCTGAGCTGTTAATGTAGCGAGGTGAGGTGTTACCTTGTAAAAAAAAAAAAAAAAAAAAAGAATAGCCACACCAGCAGTAAAGTGTTTCTTTTCTCTCACCCTGCATCGATTGATCTGTGTTTCTTCTGCTGTCTGTCCTATGCCACTGCCTCATGTGAAGCCTCCACAAGGCCACTAAATCTTATCTGATTCTACCTTTTCTCTCCTCAACAGCTATTAATTATCCACTCCTTACTCATCCTCCTGACACATCTGTTCTCATCACTTCTTCATCCTTTGACCCTACTTGGAATCATTACCAGGCTAATGTAGTGTACTTTGTATTCTTTGGACACAGGAAACCAATTGTTTGCATGGATTACTACAGAGCTTCACTGGAAGAATCAAACATTTTCTTAAGGCCTTGCTAATTTTCCTCTTCATTTCTTCCATATGACAAACCTTACCATTTATAATGCAGGTTTGTCGATTGCCCATGAAAATGCCATATCAAAATTTTTTTGTCCAGTACATACATTGTTATGTAAGCGGAATGCTTTCTCACCTACACTTGAGAGGCGGAATGGCAGAAATCAGTGGCAAATTTAAAAGGCCATTAAAGATGATATATCATAAGCAAGCCTATTTCTATACTTAGGTTTTTGGTAACACCTTAAATTAGGTCTCACTGTATATGCTGCTTGTTTTACTTGTTGGCATTTCAGCTTGAACAATGTTAAGCAATGAAGTTATTTGCTCTTTTAGTTTCACTTTCAAATTCTGAATGGTTAGGTTGCAAGGGAATTTTTATTTGTCAAAAAATCATTTCTACTGATTATTTTAAATGAAAGAAGTATTTCTAATGGCCTAGGAACTTTAGTAAAAAAAATATATTAAGCCAAATCTATTTTCTGGGTCAAACTTGGGAGTAGGGTTGCCACCTTTCTAATTCTTCGTAACCAGACCCGTAAGCTCTGGGCAACTGGCAACCCTAAATGGCGTGCAGACACAAGCCCAAAACTGGACTGTCTGGGTAAAAACCGGATGGGTGGCCACCCTACTTGGAAGTTGACAATGGCCATGTCACATATTTCAAGATCCATAGATTTTTTTTTTTTTTTTTTTTTTTTTTTAAGGCCAGAAGGGACCATTACGATCACCTACTTCAAGTTCACTTGTGTTTGAGCTATGACATATCTTTTAGAAAGACATCCAGTTTTGATTTAAAGACAAGTGATGGAGAATGCACCAGGTGCTTAGATAAATTGTTCCAATTGTTAATTACCCTCATTGTTAAAAATGCGTACCTTATTTCTAGTCCAAATTTGTCTACCTTCAACTTCCAGCCATTGGATCTTGTTATGCCTTTTTCCGCTACATGAAGAGCGCTCTATTATAAAGAATCACTTGGTACTTGTATACTGATCAAATCACCTCCTAGCCCTCTCTTGGATAAATTAAACAGATTAAACTTCATAGAGACTTCTAAGTCCTTTTCACTGTTGCTGCATTCCAGGATACTGTCTCCCACCTTGTGTGACCTGAAGTCTTTGTTCCTAGATGTATGTCTTTGCATTTGTCTGTATTGAAATGCATGTTCTTCTGAGGGAATTCTGCCCCCAAAAATTAAATTCTGCACACAGTATTTTAAAATTCTGCATATTTTATTTGTCAAAACAACACAGTATAATCATGCCAGTTTCAATTATTTTAGTAATTTATTTTAAAATACCCATCAGTTAGTATGTTTGTAACAATACAGACAACAAAAAAGATTCAGGAAATGTCGCTTAACTGGGGCTCCAGGTGTCGGCCCTGGGTGGCTGGGGCTCCAGCAGACAGCTCGAGCTCCACTGTGTGTGGAGCTGAAATTTGTTGTTTTCACCAAAAGTAAGCATTTTGGTGAAAAATCACAAATTCTGCAGGAACAAATAGAATTCTGCAGCGAACATTAATTCTGTGCATTCTATTTTGTGCAATTGCCCAGATTCCCCCATGAGTATGGTTCAAATGAACCAAGCCTACAAAGTGATCCAAATCAGCCTGTGCATCTAACCTGTCCCCATCATTTACCTCTCCACCAACTTTTGTGTCATCTACAAATATTACCAGCAATGATTTTATATTTTCTTCCATATCATTGATAACGATATTGAATAGCATAGGGCAAAGGACAGATCTCTGTGGTACTTCATTAGAAACATTTCTATAGGATTTAGATTTCCTGTTCACATTTACTTTGACAATCCATCTGTTAAATAGTTTTAAATCCACATAATATGTTCAATATCCCTGATGAACCTGTTTCCTACTGAAAAATATCTGAAAATGCTACATTTTGAATTTTACTAGGCCTGTCAACTGCACAAGTGTAATCATACTGAAACTGGTATGTAAGAAAGGACAATTTGGCTCAATAGAATAAGTTTTGAAAACGCACACAACATTTTGTAATATTTCTTTTAAAAATAGTCTGACAGGTTAGGTTTTAAAAGACTGATCCGTGACTCGCTGAAGTCATTCGGAGCCTTTCCATTCATTTACATGGGCTTTGGATCAGACCCTAAGCATACCACAAGGGCATAAGGCCAAAATGAAGCTATTTTAGACCATGAAGTAAAACTCCTGTTGCCCAGCCAGTGAATAGGACTGGAAAATACAATATCGGTCCCATAGCAGTATAGACAATCCAGTGATAACTCTTGATCATGGGCATGGAAGCATGTGTAGAAGCACATGACCACTCTACAGTTAAAATGAGACTGATTCCTTAGAAATAACCTAAAGTAGATTTTGCCTCCATCTTCTAGTTTTTGTTGTTGTAGGGCTATAACCAAGTTCACTCACTGCTAGGTACCCCCTTGTGGACAGACATGGCATAGCCTAGCAGCTCTCTTGTTGGGCTAGCCCCCGCTGCTGACCATCACGCCAGCATTGTGGCAGTTTCTCTGTCAGTAACTTGGCCTGCCAGCTGGGCTCAGTAACCCTTCCGGTGGGCTTGTACGCCTCACTTCCTTTGGGCCAGTGGGGCAAGCCAGTCTGACCTTCTACTCTGGGTTCCAGCTTGGTGCCCTGCACTGAACAGCTAGGCTTGCTCCTTTATCTATGCTGCAGTGTTCCCTGGGCCACTTCCTACTCGGCCTCTGAAGTTCTCCTCTGGGTCCCTCTGCCTCTCCCCTGCTTAATCAGGGTCTCTCCCAGGCCTCCCTACCTGGATAGTTTTTCCTTATTCTGAGATTTCTGCCTGCCAGTCTCTCTCTCCAGCCCATGCCGAAGCTGGGCTTTATCACCACTTAAGGCCTGCCTCTCATCCCCATTACTGTAGCCACTTTCTGCTCTTCGTATGGTATTTGCCTGATTCGCCTCAGTCTGTAATCAGCTTGTCTTAGCCCCAGGCTCTCTAGCCCCCAGGTCACATCCCCCTGTTAAAATGACAAATAAGCAAAACTTTTAATAGCCTGGATGTTGATTAGTGGATGGCGGCTGCATCCCTTCTCCCCAGGTTTCAGAGTAGCAGCCATGTTAGTCTGTATCCGCAAAGGGAAAAGGAGTACTTGTGGCACCTTAGAGACTAACAAATTTATTTGAGCAGAAGCTTTCATGAGCTACAGCTCATTTCATCAGATGCATGCAGTGGAAAATAAAGTGGGGAGATTTTATATACACAGAGAACATGAAACAATGGGTGTTACCATACAGACTGTAACAAGAGTGATCAGGTAAGATGAGCTATTACCAGCAGGAGAGTGGGGGCTAGGAGGGAGAGAAACCTTTTGTAGTGATAATCAAGATGGACCATTTCCAGCAGTTGACAAGAATGTGTGAGGAACAGTGGGGGGGGGGGAGGGGGAAATAAACAAGGGGAAATAGTTTTACTTTGTGTAATCACACATCCACTCCCAGTCTTTATTCAAGCCTAAATTAATTGGATCCAGTTTTCAAATTAATTCCAATTCAGCAGTCTCTTGTTGGAGTCTGTTTTTGAAGTTTTTTTTGTTGAAGAATTGCCACTTTTAGGTCTGTAATCAAGTGACCAAAGAGATTGAAGTTGTCATAAATATAAAGGGAAGGGTAAACACCCTTAAATCCCTCCTGGCCAGAGGAAAAATCCTTTCACCTATAAAGGGTTAAGAAGCTAGGATAACCTCACTGGCACCTGACCAAAATGACCAATGAGGAGAAAAAATACTTTCAAAGCTGGGTGGGGGGCGGGGAACAAAGGTTCTCTGGGTCTGTGTGTTGCTTTTGCCGGGACCAGAGCAGGAATGCAGGTTAGAACTCCTGTAAAGGGCTAATAAGTAATCTAGTTAGATATGCATTAGATTCTGTTTTGTTTAAATGGCTGATAAAATAAGTTGTGCTGAATGGAATGTATATTCCTGTTTTTCTGTCTTTTTGTAACTTAAGGTTTTGCCTAGAGGGATTCTTTGTGTTTTGAATCTGATTACCCTGTAAGGTATTTACCATCCTGATTTTACAGAGGTGATTCTTTTACTTTTTCTTCAATTAAAATTCTTCTTTTAAGAACCTGATTGCTTTTTCATTGTTCTTAAGATCCAAGGGTTTGAGTCTGTGTTCACCTATGCAAATTGGTGAGGATTTTTATCAAGCCTTCCCCAGGAAAGGGGGTGTAGGGTTTGGGAGGATTTTGGGGGGAAAGACATTTCCAAGCGGGCTCTTTCCCTGTTATATATTTGTTAGATGCTTGGTGGTGGCAGCAATAAAGTCCAAGGGCAAAAGGTAAAATAGTTTGTACCTTGGGGAGTTTTTAACCTAAGCTAGTAAAAATAAGCTTAGGGGGTTTTTCATGTAGGGGTTTTCACATCTGTACCTTAGAGTTCAGAGTGAGGAAGGAACCTTGACATGGTGGCAGTGAGATTATCCTAGCTTCTTAACCCTTTACAGGTGAAAGGGTTTTTCCTCTGGCCAGGAGGGATTTAAAGGTGTTCTCCGACTGGTTTTTGTATGTTGTAATTCTTGATGTCCGATTTGTGTCCACTTATTCTTTTATGTAGAGACTGTCCAGTTTGGCCAATGTACATGGCAGAGGGGCATTGCTGGCACATGATGGCATATATCACATTGGTAGATGCACAGGTGAACAAGCCTCTGATAGTGTGGCTGATGTGATTAGGCCCTATGATGGTGTCGCCTGAATAGATATGTGGACACAGTTTGCAATGGGCTTTGTTGCAAGGGTAGGTTCCTGGGTTAGTGTTTTTGTTGTGTGGTGTGTGGTTGCTAGTGAGTATTTGCTTCAGGTTGGGGGGCTGTCTGTAAGCAAGGACTGGCCTGTCTCCCAAGATCTGTGAGAGTGATGGGTTGTCCTTCAGGATAGGTCGTAGATCCTTGATGATGTGTTGGAGAGATTTTAGTTGGGGGCTGAAGGTGATGGCTAGTGGCGTTCTGTTATTTTCTTTGTTGGGCCTGTCCTGTAGTAGGTAACTTCTGGGTAGTCTTCTGGCTCTGTCAGTCTGTTTCTTCACTTCAGCAGGTGGGTACTGTAGTTGTCAGAATGCTTGATAGAGATCTTGTAGGTATTTGTCTCTGTCTGAGGGGTTGGAGCAAATGCAGTTGTATCGTACAGCGTGGCTGTAGACCATGGATCGTGTGGTGTGGTCTGGATGAAAGCTGGAGGCATGTAGGTAGGCATAGCGGTCAGTAGGTTTCCGGTATAGGGGGGTGGTTATGTGACCATCGCTCATTAGCACCGTAGTGTCCAGGAAGTGGATCTCTTGTGTAAACTGGTCCACGCTGAGGTTGATGGTGGGATGAAAATTGTTGAAATCATGGTGGAATTCCTCAAGGGCTTCTTTTCCATGGGTCCAGATGATGAAGATGAAGTGTAGTGCAAGTAGAGTAGGGGCATTAGGGGACGAGAGCTGAGGAAGCGTTGTTCTAAGTCAGCCATAAAAACGTTGGCATATTGTGGGGCCATGAGGGTACCCATAGCAGTGCTGCTGATTTGAAGGTATACATTGTCCTCAAATGTGAAATAGTTATGGGTGAGGAAAAAGTTACAAAGTTTAGCCACCAGGTTTGCCGTGACATTATCAGGGATACTGTTCCTGACGGCTTATAGTCCATCTTTATGTGGAAAGTTGGTGTAGAGGGCTTCTACATCCATAGTGGCCAGGATGGTGTTTTCAGGAAGATCACCGATGGATTGTAGTTTCCTCAGGAAGTCAGTGGTGTCTCGAAGATAGCTGGGAGTGCTGGTAGTGTAGGGCCTGAGGACGGAGTCCTGCTGTCAGGGTGCCAATGCCTGAGATGATGGGGCGTCCAGGATTTCAAGGTTTATGGATCTTGGGTAGCAGATAGAATACCCCTGGTTGGAGTTCTAGGGGCATGTCTGTGCGGATTTGTTCTTGTGCTTTTTCAGGGAGTTTCTTGAGCAGATGGTGTAGTTTCTTTTGGTAACCCTCAGTGAGATCAGAGGATAATGGCTTGTAGAAAGTGGTCTTGGAGAGCTGCCGAGCAGCCTCTTGTTCATATTCCGACCTATTCATGATGACGACAGCACCTCCTTTGTCAGCCTTTTTGATTATGATATCAGAGTTGTTTCTGAGGCTGTGGATGGCATTGTGTTCTGCACGGCTGAGGTTGTGGGGCAAGTGATGCTGCTTTTCCACAATTTCAGCCCATGCACGTTGGCGGAAGCACTCTATGTAGAAGTCCAGTCTGTTGTTTTGACCTTCAGGAGGAGTCCACCCAGAATCCTTCTTTTTGTAGTCTTGGAAGGAAGGTCTCTGTGGGTTAGTATGTTGTTCAGAGGTGTGTTAGAAATATTCCTTGAGTTGGAGATGTCGAAAATAGGATTCTAGGTCACCACAGAAGGATCATGTGAGAGAGCACTTGACACACAAGTTTCAGTTCAGGATGGTTCTCTCTCTCTCTCTCTCTCTCTCTCTCACACACACACACACACACACCACAATAACCCAATTCTGTCCTTTCTTTTTCTTACTCAGCATAGTATGCAGTAATCTTACATGAACCTGAATCTTGCAAGTTATTTAGGGTTTTGGCAGAACTGTCACTTCCCTTACAATACAATGCTTTTTAGGCTTGCATTCATTATTAAAGAAATATTATTTGTCCTAGGATTAGTCAGTCCCAGTGTAAATGCTTGAAGATTAATTTGTAGTGATTTATCTGGGTCATAGATCAGTACATTATACACAACAAAATTGCATATTTATCTAATCTTGTAGTAGGACATACCAAGTTATTATGGTAACGCATGTCAGAAAATGAACAGTTTGCATTCTCTTTTGGTTGGAAATGAAAATTGTTAGGTAATTCTCTTTGTCGGGTTGTCAAAGGAGAGGTGTCTGTAGATTTTTGAAGTCAATTGCCATGAAAAGCATTCCCATCTCTCTCACCTTTCAGCATGAGGCCGAAATCTCACATTAGGATCTAAGAATTCAGGCTCCTGTGGAGTCCCATTGCCTTCTATTTTCTTCCTAAACCCATGGAAGCTCCATTTTCCATGGGCATACAATATATCCTCATTTTTTTCAAGGTATACAGGGGGCTAAACAAGTGGAATACCTGGTTTATCTTGCTTGTGTTGCTAAGAGCTACATGCCCATATCCAGACAGATAAATATATTACTAGGTTAGCTTTAAAATAGAGGCAAAACTGTTTGGACTACA
This sequence comes from Chelonia mydas, assembly GCF_015237465.2. Classification (NCBI taxonomy): domain Eukaryota; kingdom Metazoa; phylum Chordata; order Testudines; family Cheloniidae; genus Chelonia; species Chelonia mydas. Next base: position 109,642,945 of record NC_057853.1, read on the forward strand.
TTAATGCAAGAGTCTGTACTGGTGGATCCCAGTGCAGAATGAGCACCTAAGTCTGTTTCTTAACCATACTGTTCTTTTATTTGCTATCTCCTGAAGCCTTAATAAGTCATGCATCCTCAGTATCCCCTTTTTTGCTCCATGCTATCATGTGGAATGATCCTTTTTCTATAGAGCAGAGAATGCAAAGTGTGTAATTCATGTCTGATGGATGGGAAAAAGCAAGTGTTCTGAGCTATAGGTCCAGATTATAAGGAAAAATGAAAAAGCAGCAACACATTCAAATATAAGATCATTTAAATAGTATGGACCATATTCTGCTTTCAGTTACACTGGGACAATCCTGTTTACTTAAATGCAGTTGCATCAGCATAGCAGAGAGCAAAATTTAACCCTTTATTTCCTATGTGCTGAATGTCTGAAAAAACATTAGTATCACAAATATTTTTAAATGGAGCTTCTCCCGAGTTTCCAGGCTCTAAATATTATGAACTCTCCTATAATCAATATCACAATATATATATTTGTGTAGCTGAAAGAACACAAACTTTTACTATATTGAATATTTTAACTCAAGGCATGTTGTATGATTTAACAATTCTAGTATATAAATCACTTTACAGTTCTGTACTTAGTGGAATGAGTCCAAGTTTACAGGTAATAAGTCTCATCTGATTTTAACAAGAGGCTGAGAGGTCTTGTTACCTTACTAATAATTTTCTGGTACTAGCATTTGTAAGTGCAAGAAGAGTTAAAGAGATGAAACAGACCAGGTAAGAAAAGAGAGTGAGTGAAGTCACATGAAATGAATTTTCTAAAACTGGAAACATGAACTCAATCCTTTCATTAGTCCTGCATCTGACAAAGTGTATTATCATATGTTTTAGCTTGAACAGTGTAAAGAGTGTTCAAAACAGATACAATTGCAAAGCAGGAAAGATCACAATTATGTGGAGGCCTGACAATGTGATCTCATCAAGCTCAAACTTGAAATTGCAAGCATCACTTCAGATAAAATCAAAGGAAGTTTCCTGTCTCAATGATGTGACATTATCAGGTTTGAGACTGTAGCAGAGACACATGCACAAATTTGTGAACTAACAAGGCAGATTGAGACCACACTGGTTGGCAGGGTATTTTAGATTCCTGAACTGCATTGAGCTCGGCATAATTAGAGTTCATTTTTTGCACATGGCAGAGCCATCCTAAAGACTAAAAGAGCTGGGTTCCCACTGAAGAAGGAAAAATGTTGATCTTTTAATTAACATAAGTTCAAACATCTGACCCATGTTTCACAGTGTATAGACAGGTTTAGAGTCAAAGCAGACATCCCCTTATGGAAAAGTCCTATAGAAATGAACAGGGATTATACCAATGGGCTTGTGTAGAAATTAATTTAAAATCCAATAGAATTTAGTAGAGAATTAGATACCTGTTTTAAAACTCTATAGGCTGTTTTAAACATCCTATAGAAAAGTGATCACTGGCTGTTATATTCTATCAAGCTTTTCCTTAAGCGATACAACTGGAAATTTACTGGCAGTACTATCCAGTTGATTTATGCTCCATTTTTACAGAATGAACATAATGGCCTAGATTCTCTGTTCAGTGAAGCAGAGAATTCTATTCTATATAGCTGTTTATACCGCACTCATCACTGTAGTATCTGAGCATCTTGCAGTGGTGCTTTAAGCAACATGACTGCACATCTGTTAGGGGTTTGTTCTGTCATCCTCTCCCTAAAGGGAGGAGCATGTGCACTGGAGTGATTTGTTTTGGTAGGGTTTTTTTTTCCAATTAAATAAATATGTTTGTTGGCATGTGTTTATATTAGAGAGGGCAAGGTGAAAGAAATGGAGCAGAAACTGGTGAGCTTTGTGATGGTCCTTAGTTCCTGGGTGATTTCATTACACAGTTTTGAACACAGCTGGAGAAGTTTCTGTCTCTCACACCGGTGAGCTTTATTCTTATTGTTGAGAGTTCCATTGTGCCAGAGGAGCAAAGTTGTCAACTGTGGTCCAAGTCCCAGAGCTTTAGATGGTCTTTTAGGTATCCTGGGCTCAGGCCATGGAGTGATTTGAAGATAAGGACTGAGACCTTGGACTGGATTCAAAATTCCATGGGAAGCCAGCATAGAGAACAGGTGTGATGGGCTCACAGTAGCCCATGTTCCTGAGGAGAAGTGCTCCCATGTTTTGTATTAGTTGGAGTTTCCTAAGTGCTGAAGGTTTCATGCCCAGGTATATCACATGGCTGTAGTCCAGCTAAGAGGTGAATAGCCAAGGCCAGGTCTTTGTCCACCAGGGTAGCACGGAATCTGCTCGTCAGCATTATTCACAGCTATTGCAGTGTGGGAGCTCAGGGTCACCAAGGAATCTGAGACTACTCCTAGTCTCTAAGGTGCCACTAGTACTCCTTTTCTTTTTGCGAATATAGACTAACATGGCTGCCACTCTGAAACCTATTCCTAGACTGTGGATTGAATTGACAAATTGTGAATGTGACCCTTCAACCAAAGGAGACTTCACTTCATGTGGTGACACATGCCTCAAAATACTTTCCTATTCCCACCAGCATCAGGTCTGACTTGCTCAGCTTCAGCTTCAGCCAACTGTTCTTCATCCATGTGCTGATCTCATCCAAGCCCTTGGCCATGTTGGTGGTAGTGATATGGTCATATGTGGAGAAAGATAGGTAGAGAGGTGTCTCATCTGCATATTACTGGCACTTAAGACCTTGTCGTCTGACTAGTTCACCTAGTGGTTGCATGTAGATATTGAAAAGGTCTAAAGAGAGAATTGGTCCTTGTGAAACCCCACAAGTGAGGATCTATAGGCGGAGGTGCAGTTTCTTATCACTACTCTATGAGTGCATCCTGCCAGGAAAGATTCAAACCATTTTAATGCATTATTCTGGACTCCTGCCACCTCTCTCTCTCTCAAGACAGCAGTATTCTCATGGTCAACAATGTCAAATGTTGCAGAGAGGTCCAGAGGTATCAGAATTGATGTCTTTCCTCTATCCACTGACAGGAGTAAATCATCCATAAGAACTGCTAAAGCAATTTCAGTTTTGTGTCCTGGCCTGAATCGAGGTTGTGCTGGGTCCAGAAAGTTAGCCTCAGAAAGATGAGCCTTTTGCTAACTTTGATATGGGAAATTTGACACTGGGGTGATAATTGGTTAGGACTGATGTATCCAGGGTGGGTTTCTTCAGTGTTGGTTGGACTACTGCATGTTTGAAGGAGGAAGGAAAGATTTCTCTTCTGAATGAGCTGTTGGCTATTTTGGTCAGGAGTAAAACCAGTTGACCATGACTGTTTCACAAGCCAAGAAGGCCATGAGTCAGATTCACATGTCTTGGTTTGGGACTCCTTGATGAATAAATATACTGAACTCTAGGAATGCAGGTGGGTGAAGGCAGAGTGGATCTGTGCTGTTTGAGAAGGCTTCCTGATTGTGCGTGATCTTTTCAACATAGTAGGTTCTCATAGTGCTTTGCAGCATTTGGTGCTCAGCTTTGGTGCAGGTTGTAGGCATTCAGGATTGATGAAGCAATTTACCACCCTGGCTAGCTCCTTGGGGAGGGATATGGCAGCCTCAGTGGAGGCTGATAGGATGGTTCTCAGGAATTCATTATGTTTCATCCTGTCTGAATCAGCCCTGGTTTTCCACCATCTAAGCTCGAGTAGCCACCCCACTCTCTCCACATGATGCAGGGTGCCAGAAAACCAAGGAGATCTGTGTGGGTGAGGGGGAAGAAGGGGCCATTTGGGGGCCAGCGTGTCAATGATCAATGACATGTAGAATGGTAATGATCACCAGGTCCTCCACTCCTTGTCATGTGTGCAGGGGTGCTGTTGCACTTTAGCAGGCTTTTCTTCAGAAGAGGGCTGTAAGGGAGCTGTTTTGGCTTACTGAGTGTCTGGCCAGTTCTGAGCGGGTTTGAGCCTAGCTCAGCCAGCAATAGTCCCCAAGGAACTGTCTGCTAGCTGGGGATTGGCTGGAGCAATGTGCTCTGGCCATGCCCTCTCCCATCAGATTCACACAGATATTGCATGTCGAAGCAGGCTCCATTTGCAGAGTGGAACAGGCAAGTGCAATGTGATATAAGTCAAGGCTTGATAAGTAGGGAAGGATAGAATTATTAAGTGCCTTTGCTTCAGTACTATAGGTAGATGTACTTCGATGTGAAATATTATTTTGTCAAATATATGCATACTCTCACACTTAGAAACGGATTTCACATGGCACCTCCATTGGTATACGAAACATCGATCACACATGCAGAAAGACCATATAGTCTCTCTGTTCTGGATGTGTGTACCACAGAGCACTGAAACATTTATGAAGTAATGTGTAAATTTAAAAAAAAAAACTGTAAGAAACAACACTTTCCTCAATTACTCTCCAAGGTGTTAACATTACAGAAATTGATGAGCATTGCTCTGTGGGTCTATAAAACATAAACTCTATCACTTTAGTGTATAAATAACCAAACACAGATAGTAAGTATTGTTTCAACTATTAAAACTGTTGTTTCAATTGTTAAAACTATTGTATTAATAGTACAACTCGGTTGCAACCACCCACTTCTTGCACAATCTTTCCCTTCAGTTAGAGGCGAAAAATGCAGCGTGTTCTTCATTTTAATAAACTTTCTTTTGATGATTAACACATTGTTTTATGAGACCTGAAAGAACAAAGTTAAATGAACAGGAAGTGAAAACTTATGATGGATGTGTCCCTCATAGCATTTAGATCTTCTCCACTTGATTAAAATTCCTAGTTACTCTTCACTGAATTGTTTAGAGTTTTTTTAGCAGTCTCTGTCCTGATTAAAACAAATTAGCATCAAAGATTCCCAGTTGAATGAGGAATCATTAATTGAGAAACATGCAATGCTCCTTAATTACCTTTAGAACAGTCAGAGAACAAATAATCTTAGGTTTCAAAGGGGTTTGCACGCACTGTGCACTGTAGGCTCATTCTCCGTGTCTACTAGAATAAAAGTAGACTTGCATATACCGTTGAGGCATATCAATGCAAGCCTCAGTAAACTCATTGTAGATTGTTTATCTAAAGAAAAAAATAGTAAGGTAATGGCTGGCTGGAAGAGATAGATGTTTCAGTTTATTATGTTGATTATAGCTTTCAATTTGCTTTACATATGTCAATATTGACTGAAAAAATGTCAGCTGTTCGTTATTAATACAAATTGAAATACTTCTGTGTAAAATACTCCAGCTATGCAAGCATCTGACAAAATGTCAGACACATACGTACGGAGAGAGCAACTTTACAGTTTTAAATATAACACAAAAGAGACAAATAGGAAACATGATATGTTCCTCAGTAGAACTTTCTTTAATATACAATTTTTTCAAAGTGTTTTTCCCAGTCTATGACTCAGATTCTGCAGATCAGTGTATCCGTATGGAAATCTCTACAGCAAAAAAGGAATAAATACACCTCCTTTAAGAGCATCCACAAAATGCATACTAGTAAGATAATAATTTTTACATTAACATAAGAACGGCCATACTGGGGTCAGACCAAAGGTCCATCTTGCCCAGTATCCTGTCTACTGACAGTGGCCAAAGCCAGGTGCCCCAGTGGGAATGAACAGAACAGGTAATTATCAAGTGATCCATCCCCTGTCGTCCATTCCCAGCTTCTTGCAAACAGAGGCTAGGGACACCATGCCTGCCCATCCTGGCTAATAGCCATTGGTGGACCTATCCTCCCTGAATTTATCTAGTTCTTTTTTAACGCTTTTATAGTCTTGGCCTTCACAACATCCTCTGGCAAAGAGTTCCACAGGTTGACTGTGCATTGTTTGAAGAACTACTTCCTTTTGTTTGTTTTAAACCTGCTGCCTATTAATTTCATTTGGTGATCCCTAGTTCTTGTGTTATAAGAAGGAGAAAATAATACTTCCTTATTTACTTTCTCCACACTAATCAGGATTTTATAGACCTCTATCATATCCCCTCTTAGTTGTCTCCTTTCCAAGCTGAAAAGTCCCAGTCTTAGTAATCTCTCTTCAAACGGAAGCTGTTCCGTACCCCTAATAATTTTTGTTGCTCTTTTCTGAACCTTTTCCAATTCCAATATATGTTTTTTGAGATGGCGTGACCACATTTTCAGGCAGTATTCAGGATGTGGGTGTACCATGGATTTATATAGAGGCAATATGATATTTTCTGTCTTATTATCTATCCCTTTTTTAATGATTCCCAACGTTCCGTTCGCTTTTTTGACTGCCACTGCACATTGATTGGATGTTTTCAGAGAACTATCCACAATGACTCCAAGATCTTTCTTGACTGATAACAGCTAATTTAGACCCCATCATTTTATATGTATAGTTGGGATTATGTTTTCCAATGTGCATTATTTTGCATTTATTAACATTGAATTTTATCTACCATTTTGTTGCCCAGTCACCCAGTTTTGAGAGATCCTTTTGTAGCTCTTTGCAGTCTTCCTGGGACTTAACTATCATGAGTAGTTTTGTATCATCTGCAGATTTTTCCACCTCACTGTTTACCTCTTTTACCAGATCATTTATGAATATATTATGTCATGAATATTATGTTGAATAGGACTTGTCCCAGTACAGACCCCCTGGGGGACACGACTATTTACCTCTCTCATTCTGAAAATTGACCATTTATTGCTGCCCTTTGTTTCCTATCTTTTAACCAGTTACCAATCCATGAGGCGACCTTCCCTCTTTTCCCATGACAGCTTACTTTACATAAGAGCCTTTGGTGAGGGACCTTGTCAAAGGCTTTCTGAAAATCTAAGTAAACTATATCCACTGGATCCCCCTTGTCCATATGCCTGTTGACCCACTCAAAGAATTCTAATAGATTGGTGAGGCATGATTTCCCTTTACAAAAACCATGTTGATTCTTCCCCAACATATTATGTTCATATACGTGTCTGACAATTTTGTTCTTTACTATTGTTTCAACCAGTTTGCCTGGTACTGAAGTCAGGTTTACCAGCCTGTAATTGCCAGGATCATTTCTGGAGCCCTTTTTAAAAATTGGCATCACATTAGCTATCCTCCAGTCATTTGGTACAGAAGCTGATTTAAATGATCGGTTACAGACTAGAGTTAGCAGTTCTGCAATTTCACATTTGAGTTCCTTCAGAACTCTTGGTGAATACCATCTGGTCCTGGTGAATTATTACTGTTTAGTTTATCAATTTGTTCCAAAACCTCCTCTAATGACACCTCAATCTAGAATAGTTCCTCAGATTTGTCACCTAGAAAGAATGGCTCAGGTATGGGAATCTCCCTCACATCCTCAGTCGTGAAGACCAATGCAAAGAATTCATTTAGTTTTTCCGCAATGGCCATATCATCCTTGAGTGCTCCTTTAGCATCTTGATTGTCGAGTGGCCCCACTAGTTGTTTAGCAGGCTTCTTGCTTCTGATGTACTTACAGGTTTTTTTGCTATATTTATTTTTAATCTGCTCCTTTAAGCAGCACAAAGGTCAAAACTCAATCAAAATTCAAGCATTGAGTATATATGTGCATGTTTCTGTAATTGATACTATATTCACGTTGGGCCCAATCCTGCAGGTATTGCCCACTTATAACTCCTTTTGACATTGACAAGTGTTTGGCCTACAGAACCTTTGCAGGATCTGACTCTGTGTGTGTGTGTGTGTGTGTGTGTGTGTGTGTGTGTGTGTGCGTGTGTGTGTGTAAAGAGCAAGGACAGATCAACGAATTGAATGAAAGGCATTATCAAAAAAAATTGGCAATTCACAGAAAATGCTTCAGGAAAGACTTTGGGCAAGATCCTCAGTTGCTGTGGGGATACACTGATTTATAGGTTAGGCTCTGATCCTTTGTATTGTAGAGGTTTAATGGTACAAATGGGCAATACAAACTTTACTGGGCATATTTGAAGATTTTTTTTCAGTAATATAAACTGTCAAATTCAACTATACCTATATAACTCATGACGACTGGGGCTTTTTAAAAACACAATCACCCCACAACCTACTATATGTTTGTGTCCTATTCTGCAGGTACTTAATACTAAACCTCAACTGTGTAGTCTCAACTGAAGTCAAGAAAACTACTGACAGAAGTAGTCATTACATTTGACAATGCTGGACCTTATTTTTAAGAAGTCTCAATCACTAATGGCCAGCTAGAGTTACAAAAGTGAAAGATTATATGTGCTTCTTGTTATCTAAGCATCTTGTTAGTTCTCTTCTTATCGTTATTTTAATTTAATACATTAAAGTTTGTGGCCAGGGTTAAGTAGGTCATTGAAGGCTAACTCACCTGCAAAATTACCAAGTTTGAGGTCTTCAAAATGTCTTTATGGGCTTGTACATCTCTAATCTTTTTTGTAAAACTTGAGTTAAACTGTATATTTTTGTTAATGTTTTCTAAAATGCATACCCTTTCCCATTCCCTTTTTCTTTTTATTCCTTTGGTGTTTTAAAGCTCACATAAAATTTTTAATTCCTCTGGGTGGAACCCCATCATTTTATTAGTTTGCAAATGATTACACATACATAATACTATTTGTTTACCTAAACCTGCTGATATAGTTATATCCTTATAATTCATTTATGTATATGTTTTTCATATTTCTTATACACCCACACTTAATACTAATGATTATGAGGTACTCCGATATTATGGTGCTGAGTGCTATATAAGTAGAATGATACAATAATAATGCTGATTATGTTAAAACCTTTGATGCAAGCAATCTTGTATAACAATTGCTCATTTATTTCTTGAGTACAAGATTGTACTCAAAGCTTTAAAATACTCTCTTCTCCCCAAGTTCTATGATCTATATTTTCAAGATCCTAAGGACTACAGAGTCCTTTCCATAGCTCCCTCGTCATTATGGGACCAGATCATATTACCCATCCAGTCCCAGGACAGAGTTTGGCCCCGTCATACTTGCTGTAGCTCAAGAAGCCCTCAACAATATTAGGACCGCATCCTGTAGAATGGACCCATGCCCCTCCTGGCTGGTACAAACAAACAAAAAAAACTATTTCCAATACTCATGGAGATCATCAATGCCTTTTTCTGCAAAACATACCTGAAAACTCCTCAAAAAAAGCAATAGACTATTTTATCCTCAAGAGGTCACCACTTGACCTAGAACATCTCTCCAGTTACTGTCCTGTCTCCAGCTAATCGTTCCTGGAAAAAATATCAAAAAAGTAATATCAAGCTCCATATCAGCCAATATACTAGATGTTTTGCAGCCGGAGATCAGACCAGAGCACAGCACAGACACAGGCATAGTGGCAGGAAAATATGACCTCATAGCCATGAATTCAAGCAAGATCTCCATGCTTATACCACTGGACTCCTTTGAAGATTTCAACATAGGGGACTGCTGAACTGCCTATGTGACAAGGCAGTTTGATAATAGTTGGGCCGCTGGTATGCTGAGACCATTGTCTGTCATTCCAACTAGTATTATCTCATGGTGCTCCCCTTGTCTGTCTTTCTTATCCACCTGTTGGTATTTGTCTTATACTGAAGTTGTATGCTCTTTGGGGCAGAGACTGTCTTTTTGCTACGTATTTGTATTCTGCCTTGCACAATGGGATCCTGCTCTATGACTGGGTCTCTTTTAGATGCTACCATAATACAAATAAACATTATTATTATAATAAGTTGATGACACAGCACTAGAGTGGCTCCAATCATTCCTCTCCAGCAGAACCCAGAGAGTGACAAGAGTGTTCCTCTTCTCTGAAGGCCCTTACTGGTGGGGTTCTGTGGGGGTATATATTGCCTCCCTTTCTCTTCGATATCTGCATGAGACCTCTTGGAGAGATAGTAAGATGCCATAGGCTGTGTTTCAACTATATGCTAACAACACTCAACTGTCTATCTCATTCGTCACAGACACAACCAGCACCATTACTGAGATATCAGAATATCTACAAGGGATCAGCTCCAGGATGAAGAGCAGATAGCTCAAATTGAACCCAGGCAAGACTGAAGTAATGCTGTTTGGGTGAAATCCTTGGAAGAACTAGTAGGGGTACGGTTCTCCACTTACATTGAAGGCATGTAGCTCCCCCTTCAACAAAGTGATGCAAAGCCTTGGGATCCTGCTTGACTCATCCAGAAGCTTGAATGATCAGGCAGCATCAGTGTCTAAAAACTTCTCTTTGCACCAGCAGCTGGCTAGGAAAGATCACAGCACCGCCCTGTACACAACCACACTCCAAAACAATGAATCAGTCTACTGAAGGGGTCAGAGTTAAGGCTGCATGTCAAGGATCTATCAATCTTTCAGAAGTGGTGTGCCAAGTCTTCATTTATTCACTGTAATTTAATGTTTCGTGTGCCAGTAATACATTTTAACATTTTTAGAAGGTCTCTCTCTAAGTCTACATTATATCACTAAACTATTGTTGTATGTAAAGTAAAAAGGTTTTTAAAATGTTTAAGAAGCTTCATTTAAAATTAAACTAAAATGCAGATCCTATCAGGTTAGTGTGATCCTTGCCCTTGCTTTTCCTTGCTGAGTTTTCCAATGTCCTGCCAGCCAGGGTCCCGGCCGCCGGCCCCACTCAGCCCGCTGCCGGCCAGGGGTTCAGTCCATCCAGGCAGGCAGTGGGCTGAGCGGGGCTGGCAACCGGGACTCCGGCTGGCAAGGGGCTGGCGGACGGAACCACAGGCTGGAAGCAGTGTGCCACTGAAAATCCACTCGCGTGCTGCCTTTGGCACACATGCCATAGGTTGTCTACCCCGGTCTATTGCAACCACAGTTTTTATACCACTAAAGGGGAAAACAGTCGGAGACTCGATGAACTCTATTTGGGACATCGCTATTTTGTATGGAAAGCACTAAAATATTATAGTGATGGGCAGCAGTACAAAACCCCAAGGATCTATCAATCCAAACTAGCACTTCTAAAATAAAAAAAAAAGGCATACATAAATTTCTGAGCATGTACACAGTGTATAAATAAATGGTGGACAGCAGGTTTCTGTATCCCCACTCATGTGAGGTGGCCTTCACATTAATATGATGCTCCCTACACTCTTCAGTGAGGAAGCATGAGAAGTAGAATATCCTACTGTTCATTGCTTTAAGTTTTATTTACACTACAGGGAGGTTATTTTGTGGTTGAAATAAAAATATTTTAAGCTGAATGAGTGCAGTTAATGGTATCCTTCCAACTGGCCTTCACTTTTAAACAGTGACTGTAAATCAAACAAGCTGATTTCTCCAGAAAGCAAATCTCCTGCTGCGAACTTGCACTGAAAATAGTAATACTTTGCACTTTCGTACTGCCATCCATCAAAGCATCAATGCTTTGCAGACATTAACAAACTAAGCCTCAAAATACCCCCTTTGAGTTGTTGTTTTTGTTTAAATCACCATTTGACTGATAGAGAATCTGACACACAAAGACTAAGGCACACATTTTCAAAATTAGCCTCAGATTTTGGATGCCCAAATTGAAACACAAGGGGCCAGATTCACCATTGTGCCCTCCTTACTCTGGGTATGGGTGAGAGATCCACTTTGCAACTCCCAAATTCTGACCCTGCTCCAAATTGCTCCAGCTTGCAACAGCTCTTGATGAGCCATTATATGGCACAGAAGAGGTCACAAAATAGCTCTACTCAACTAAACACAGGATGATCACTGTGAGCAAAGATGGCAGAAGCAGGTCTATGGAAAACAAATGGAAAAAAAATTCATTAATATGAGAAGTCTGAAAGGCTTTATCTAGGGTTCTGGTTATTGTTCCTATAAGCAATATTTATTTGTCAGATGTATTCAAAATAGCTTTAGTGTCTACTGGCTTAGATGTTTTCCTACAGATTATCAGCTGACGCAAGCATCAAGTATTTCACATCAGGAAACATTGCATCCTCGAGGCTGAAAAGTTAAGATCTATTTATTTTTTACATGACTGAATAGAGACTGAACATCCAGCCAGATTATTTTAGGGACTGAGCCAGAGACCGAGCCAGGTGGTGCTTGATCTGCAAGGACGCTTCGTCCATTTGAGATTTGTCTTCATGATGATTTCCTATATAAATGCCATACACAATCTTGATAAGATGGCTCACGTGAAAAATGAGAGAGAGCTTAATATTTTTAACAGAGACTTTACTTTTATTGTCCAGAAACCCTTCAGGTGGTTTAAAAAAAAACTTGGTAATCAAATTACTTACATAATGACTGTGTAATCTAGATGAATACTGTCAAAGTTATTAGGCCTAAAAACTGAACCGTTGTTAAAGTGATCCCAAAATTCTAACCCTCAGGATTCCAGACCTACAATGTAAATTGTTTGGGAAATTAATCATTGCTGCTGATTTTATACATCAGACTCTATATATCAAGATCCAAACTTTTCCTATGTTCTACATTTTTGTTTCTACTATATAAATAGAGGGCCCTGCTGTGGAAAAAAAATGCAGTTAGATATAAATCTGAACTTGCTTAGTTAAAGATATATGTCTGTCTCTTACAAAGAAATATAGTTAATAGAACTCATTACATTCTGAAGTGTAACTTATTTACACAGACTATATTCAAGTAGCTTCATGAGAAGGTACACACACACATGAGAAATGGAGAGATTGGTTCACCCATGCTACAATATGCGATATATCTGTTACTTTGCTTTGAACAGTAATTCGTAGCTGTGAATTTCTCCCCAGAAGCATCAATGACTGGTTTGCAAAGAAAATAAATACAGATATCGAATCCTGATGGTCAGAATTTCACCACAGGGCCACTATTCAATCAGTTTTTAGCCCTATATTTTTAGTTCAACATAAATCACACTAAAGTTACAAAGAGCCACTCAACATTTTCTGAATTTGATCTAGAGTTCAAAAAATACTCTGGGAGCAGAGCATTGAACATTCTTGAGCATAAAGCAAATGAGAATATCTGTCACCCAGTGTACAGTGGTCACCATTAAGAGTCAGTATTTGCCAACAATTGGCATAGTGCGGTATCTGAGACACATCAGTATTTTCATAGATCTAAAACAAAGTAACCATAGTTACTCAGATACTGTGGTTTGATTCCTGTTGCAATTTTCCATTTAATGGCAACCATTAAATTAATATTTCTCTTTAATGCATTTACTTTTACTAATTTGTACGCAGGCTGGGAGAAGAAAGATCAAGAAAGTGTTAGAAAAAGTACTCTGAATATAATGAAAATGTTGAATGACCCCATGACACTGGTACTTTACTTGAACAATAAAAACAACATGTTTTAACTGATAGCTTAATAAAATGCCTAATGAATATCTGCCCATCTCAAGTGCTACAATAAACATTATAATCCATTTAAATGTGAATTTACTTTTCAAGTAACGTCAAACTCCAGGTGACCACAGGTAGATGCAATTCCCACGTGGGGGATTCCAGTCAGAGTAATTGCTCTGTAGAATACATGCCCTGTGTACCATGGGTCTCAAGTACACATAAAAAACTGTATATTTCTCATGTGTAATATTTAGACAGAAAGATATTACAGAATTAGGGAAAATTTCCAGACAAGTAGTTTATTTCTTTTCTTTTTGAATGGCTAATTCACCATGCACACCAGTTCTACTGGCTTATTTTCCCTTGAGCAGTTCTGCATTAGAACTGACATAAGGAGCTATTTTCAGAAGACACTTTTTTCCAGGTTTTAAGTAGCATTGACTGAAAATTTGCAAAAGAATCTTTAAAAATGAATCTTAGGTTTTAAGAAATAAGGGAGTGAGGTCAGAATAGTCATTTAAAACACAATATCATGATGACATTATTTTAGCTTAAGAATGTCATATTTTAAGATAGGAAAATACTGAAACAATCATGCCAGCTAAGGAATAATTATAGCATAATTCATAAATGTACAATTTGTCAAAACAATATAGCAGTCATGGTAAGATGCAACCTAATAATCTTGTACAACCATTCCTTTTAATATTTATTTAATTTTTACGTTCAATCCTCATCCAAATTAAGCAGAATAGTTTTATGTATGAATGGCATTACAAAATAAACACTATCAACTCACAACAGGGGTTTATGACTGCTGCTGCACCACCATGGCATGCAAGTAACTATGTAGTCAACTGTAAACAGTAAAATGTCATCACCTTCCTAAAATAAAAAAGAAAATGAAAAATACAGCTATAGTAGTAAACATCAATTATCTTTTTATATCTTTCATATTTACCAAAACTCTATCATATACAAGAGGCATTTATACCTCTGTGGCTGTCTCCTACATTAGCACCTTGGCAACCGTGGAGGTGATAAACTTCACTTCCAAGCAAGATCTAACAAAACTATTGGTTTCACATAAACCATCATCAATGTTTAATGCATAAATGAGAAATAAGACCCATCTGCAACCTCCCCCCCCTTAACAGTCTCTTTTTCTTTTGCTGTATTTCAGAATTATAACTAACTGAAAATACAGTGAGGAGGGCCATATGAAGCTGTTTGTTGGAGCTTTTACCATGGTAAACAAGCTCCTGTAAGCTTATTAGACTAAGGCCTACTAGAGAGGATGCTTTTCTGTTAGCTTTTTTGTTGTTGTTGAGCATTGATTTGGTGAGGTCCCATATTGGAGGGATGATCTGAGAACCAAAATCACGCTGGCTTTTGGAAGTTTATTATTATATGTATTTTGTATGCAGGATATTTCTTGAAATAGGATGAAAGTGAAGATCAGATGAAATTCTGCAGCTGGGAAAGGAAGGTCAGAGGAATATCATAATTTATTATTAATTATTATTATGGATGGGTCAATGTGCTGTTTGAGGTGCAACCTTTTTGCTGGGAGGTGAGGACTATGATTTACAGTCACTTTAGAAAATTACAGCGTTGAAGCAAAAGCAGGTATACTGCTGCAAAGTAACAGCAAGTTAAACTCTCCTTAGGCTTGCAATCATGGAGAGAGCTTTTGGAAAAAAGGAAACTTGATTTCAGGACAGAATTTTCCATGCTCCATCAGCTCTGATAATTAGTTGGTATGGAAGATCAACATGTACTCTTTACAGTACATATCAGTCGGAATTCTAATAAACTTCTTATGAAGTCCACTCATCATCCTGTTGTAGCCCAGATTGCATGTCAGGGCCTTTAGGAAGGTAAAAAAACCATGATATGCTTTAATCAGGTTTTTATATGATATGATCATCAAAATACATATTTGCTTGGCTACACCTACATACTGCTTAATTTAAAATCTGCCTTCAGATTTGGCCAACGATAAAACAACCCCTAAATCCACATCAGCATCTTCAGTTCCTGCTTTCTGTAAGACTATTTTAACTCCGATTAAGAGAAGAAAACTGTACAATTCTCACCATTACATTAAGCTCTACAAAAATGTCTTTTAGTTTCCTGTGAATAGTTTAGTTTTCAATTATACAATTCCCTTCTACATTACAAAACAATGTGTAGTCTTTCCTAGATGTACTCAATATCCACCCCGCCCCAATATATACTCAGCATCGAGACAAGTATTTAGTTTATTTCTAAATAAACTCATCAAATAGACTCATATTTGCCATAAGGTTGTTCTGCTGTGGGGAATAGCAGGCTGCAAGTGTGAATATAACAGGAAACATTACTTATCATCATCATCTTCATCATCATAATCCATAGGTTTGCCTCCATAAAAACTGAGGCTGTAGTATAGCTTTCAATGGAAGCCATTTAAAAGGAAAACATTACAGAATGTACAAGTACATTTTCTGG
The DNA here is from genome assembly GCF_015237465.2 of Chelonia mydas. Lineage (NCBI taxonomy): Eukaryota > Metazoa > Chordata > Testudines > Cheloniidae > Chelonia > Chelonia mydas. The sequence continues at coordinate 109,658,702 of NC_057853.1, forward strand.
ACCTCAGACACAAGTTCCTTGACGTGTTGAAAGATGATGTTTTCGATTTCTGACTCCTGAACTCTTATCTTTACAGTCTGCAGGCTTCTGTTGGGAAATGTCTATCAATGCACTTGCAATTGCAAGACCTGTAAGAAAAATAAAAAAACAAAACAAAACACAATTTAGTGCCCAGTGGTGAGAAGACTTACGCAGCATTGTGTTGGTTCCTTTCATGTCCAGTTTTTTGTACCTTTCCAGTAAGTCATCGGCTATTTCAAAGTGAGATGGGAAGCTAACAAATATTTTCCTATGATCTAATATGTTTTTCTTGTAATTGGGAACAAAAGATGGGGGGAAAAGTAGTGTGGTGTGGTGCTAGGGTGCTAGGCTGGAAATGAGAAGGCCTCAGTTCCATCTTTTCTTTGCCTCTGACCTCCTATGTGACTTTGGGCAAGCCACTTCACCACTCTGTGCCTCTGTTTCCTTTGTTTGTCTTGTCTACGTAGACAGAAGTTCTTTGTGACAGGGACTGTCTTTTACTATGTGTTTCCATAGTGCCTTGCACAGTGCGACCCTGAGTTCAGATGAGATTTTAGGTGCTACTGTAATATAAATGACAACAACAAAAAGTAACTTGTCATTTTTTTTGTAAACAGTGTGAGCACGGTAGAAACCAAGTAAAGCCTTAGGGCCAAATTCTATTCTCAGTTATACTGTGTGAAACCTTGCAACACTCGTTTATCAAAGAAACATATTGGTAGCTGCTTGCATCCTGTCCATACTTCGTGTCTGCAACTTGCTAATACATGTACTAAAGTAAAAGCTACATGGATTGTGGAAAACCAAGTGCAAGAAAAAGTGATAGACAACTTGTAAGCATCTACAAACCTTTTACGTAGCAAGTAACTTTAATACTGAAGTTCATCTGTATAAAAACACTAACAAAATTAGCCTAATAGTTTAAAGAGAAACGGATGTGATAACGTAGTAGAATGAAGAAGCAAACTACAATATTTCACTGGAACTGTAATCAAAGGATGTTTTTAGTCCAAATAGCTTTAATCAAAGAAAGAGACCAGCTTTAAGAAAACCATTAAACACAGCCTCAGCAAAGCAGACAGACATTTTTAATACAAAACATGTACTTTCTTTATAAACTTGTCCCATTCACTTGGCCAGTGGTGTGAAATTGTTAATGGCTTTGGGGAATTAAAAATAAGGATGAGGATGAAAAATTATTTGATCTTGGTATATCAGAGGTCTTATCATAGAAGACATAAAATCAGAGAAATTATAGATGCGTTGTTAACAGATAGTAAAACATGATAGTAATAGTTTATGTAAAATATTAGCAGTAACAACTCACAAAAACACATTGTTTTATTTTTCAAACTCTGATAGAGTAATTGATTCTTGATTTCACAACATTCGGGGACCAATATAACCATAACTAATTTAAGTAGTGTGGACAAACACAGTAAAGGCTTCCCCTTAAAGCTCACTCAATGCTCCTTAGTTGCATACAGTGCCACTGCTAATCCACTCTAGGACCTTTTAAAATAGCTTCCAGTATTTGTAAGAAATAACATGTATTATTGCTTTTACATGGACTGAGTTTTATCTATCACAAAATCCAATTTTAAGTGTAATTCCTCACACATTATCTCACTGCATCACCTAGCTGATTATAAGTGACAAGATATAATTTTCAGTGTTTCTTTGTGACTCTAAAGTCTGCTTTACTTACATCAAATAAATTGCCAGAAAGAAACCAAGTGGTTCAGGTTGCCGATATACTGGAAATTCTGTGCTAATCCAAAACTGTAATAGTATCTTCCCTATCTCACAAAGATGTTGCAAGATTTAATTAGTTAACGTGCATACAACTCTGAAAATGCAAAGTGCTATATGCTGTAGAAGTGTTAAGTACTATTATCATTTTTATGTTTCAGGATATGCAAAGGCCAAGATTAAGTAATTTTTCACACACACACTCATTTCCTGGCATTAGTTAGCGATCCCTAAAATTTGACATTGATAAATGAAATTATAAGCTATCTTTGAGGCACCTTTAAAACATTATCAATAGCTGGTGTTACTAAAGCCAGGGATAAAATCTAAGTGACATTTTTGATGCTTCCCTATATGTGACTCTGTTTTTAACAGCTAGGCTTAGCTAGTATGTTAAATGGATTGTATATTAGGAGGAAAACACTTCTTCCAATTATTCTTATATGTTTTTTTTTTTTTAGTATGCTTGGTTGCATGCTGCTCACCCCACTCTGCATAACTAACATATAAGAAACACTGTTTCCTTCAAATCTAATGCTTCATACTGGGACATGTTGGCATGCTATTAGAGTTCCATTAAAATCAGGTCACTCCAGAAGATCATTTTTCAAAACGTCACACAAATCATCTGATGAAATTTACTTATTGTGTTCTCTAGGCCCAGCACAGTTCCTTGTTATCAAAGCAATACAATTAACTAGGGGAACAATTCATTATTTCAGACTGGCGGTCTAAAGGAATTTCATTTACCAAGTCAAGATGATGCACAGATGCTGCAGGCAAGCAGAATTTACATCAAAATACAACTGAAGATTTGATAAAAATGCTGGGGTTTAAATATTTATTGTTAACTTTACCTTTATTTTGTAGGCTTTTGTTCCTAAAATGCCAAAAATCTAATATATTTAAGATGATTAAAGCTGGAAATGTAAATCCTACGATGCTCAACATCTGTCACCTCCAGTTTCACGGCCAGTTTAGTTTACCTGTGTTCTTTAGATATTAGGCTTTGTCTAAACTAGAGACTTTACAGAGGCAAAGCTGGACTGAGGCAGCTGCACAGCTGTAAGATCTCTCATGTAGCTGCTCCATGCTGATGGGAGAGGATTCTTCCGTTGACATGCTTAAACCAACCCCAATGAACACCTATGTCGGTGGGAGAAGCTCTCCCGCCGATGTAGCGCTGTGCACACTACCACTTATTCTGACAAAACATATGTCACTCTGCGGGGTGTTTTTTTCACACCCCTGAGCGACATGAGTTTTGCTGACATAGCCTTAATATGTGCCAAACCACAACATTATCTCATTTCTTCTTATCTGTCGGTAGGGCGTCAGTAAAGAGCATCCATGCACAGGGAAGAACCTCTAATGGTCTGAGGTCTGGAAATTCAAGTCCAGTCACAGAACTAGTTCTATTTCTTAGTCCAATTTGTTTTAGCTGCATAGAACTACGTCAGGTTATTTTCATAATCCTTGCTGGAAAAAACAATCTGTAACTTGTTTTACAGATATGTATGGAAAGATAATTAAAAAGGGAGCTCGGCCAAATATGTCACTGTAAAGTACGTAGGTTTTTAAAGAAAAATGCATTCACAATGAGAAAAAAATATGAGAGAAAACAATATGAACTTGGTTATCTTTTTTTAGAAATATAATCTTTCCTAATGGAAGTTAAATGGTAATAGTTGATTGTCAAGCAGTAGCTGCCTAATCATAAAATTACTGGTGTGTGGGTATGCTGTTGTTGTTTTAACAATTATGTAAAACAATTAATAAGTACAGGAATAAAATACAGCACATCAAACGAGATTGCCTTGCAAAGTGCATTCCCAATTTGTATACAAACACAGCACTTTAATTTTGCTTTTCAACAAAAGCCTCTGAAAAGTCATTCATTCTGAGATACTCTCCTCCCAGTCTCTGTAAAAGCAGGCAGTACTATATATTTTAATTTTCCAGCAAAACAGCTTCATTAGGCGTGAAAGGTTAATTGCAGGTTTAAGTGCAGTTCAGGGAACAGTGCATGGGTCTGTAGTGAATAGAACAGTCTGCTACAGGAAGACTGAGCACTATAAACTGTTTGCCCTGCTCAAATGTTTTACTACCTCATTTACTAACTGTCTTTTTTTACTGCTTGTATTTGTAGTTCTCCTAAGCCTTTAATAGCTATAGTTTTACTTCACTGTAATCAGATTTAAATGGAAATACCATGCTGGGATGTTTAAATGTTTTGCCGGAGTGTATAGAGCTACATACGAACTGATGTAAGACTACACTATCTCTTAGAGTAAGAAACTGTTTGCAGTGTTGTTGTAGCCTTATTGATCTTAGGATAGGAGAGAGACAAGGTTAGTGAGTTAGTATCTTTTATTAAAAAGAAAAGGAGTACTTGTGGCACCTTAGAGACTAACCAATTTATCTGAGCATAAGCTTTCGTGAGCTCACGAAAGCTTATGCTCAAATAAATTGATTAGTCTCTAAGGTGCCACAAGTACTCCTTTTCTTTTTGCGAATACAGACTAACACGGCTGTTACTCTGAAACCTATCTTTTATTAGCTCAACTTCTACAGGTGAAGTTTTTGAGCTACACAGAGCTCTTCTTCAGGTCTGGGAAAGGTAATTAGAGTTTCAAGGTGGAACAGTTTGTTAAGCATAAGCCGTTAACACATATTGCAAGAGACAATTCAAGATGAAGTGAGCAACTAACACCTCTGCAGTCTTAGTACAAAGGAGGGTTAATGAGTTACAGATTTTGTGTCTCATTAGAACAGCTAGTGTTGCTATTGAGTCCATAATTTTAGTGTCCAGCAGACCTATGAATTTAAGCTCCCAACCTTGTCTTTTGAAGATGTTGGCCAGATTTCCTGTGAGGACACGGACTGAGAGGTCAGATATGGACTGATCATCTTGTGAGAAGTATTTGCTCCTAGGTGATAGGATGTCTTTGTCTTCAATTTTTCTGTGTGAGTTTATTCAAAAGCATAGCAATTGTTCGGTGTCATCCACATAGTTGTTGTTGGGGCATTTGATACACTGGATGAGGTATACCATGTGTTGTGATAGGCATGTGTAGGACCCGTGGGTCTTGAAAGGTGTGTTGTGGGGGGTGTTGATCATCATAACAGTGGAAATATGTCTTCAGATTTTGCATCTGTTGTTATGACAGGGTCTGGTGCTGCTTTGAGTTGGTCAGTCCCAGTCTGCTGGAAGCTTGCTTCTGACGATGAGCTTGGCGAGGTTGTTGTTTGATGGCCAGAAGAAGGGATTCATGAAAGATTTCTTTCAGGATGTGGTCCCCATCAAATATGGGTTGTAACTGTTCGCTGATATCCTATATAGGTACCAGTGTGGTGTAGTAGGTGACTACTAGGGGTGTGCAATTGGCGGATTTTTTTCCCTCCCATATTGAAGCAGGTTCTCTTGGGGTGGCCTGTTCCATGATGGGACCTACTTCTCTGGTCAAGTGGTGGTGTTTGGTGAAGACGTTTTTTATTGTGTTATTCTGTGGTATCACAGTACATGGCTGTAGATAACAAACTTCTTGATGTGTCTGGGGTAATGAGTGGATCTGTGAAGATAAGTGTGGTGGTTCATGGATTTCCTGAATATAACTGTCTGTGGGATTCCATTACTGAAGTTGATTGTGGTTGCCAGGAAGTTGATGCTGATGTAAGAGTGTTCTAGAAACAGTTGGGTGGATGGGTGGTGGTTATAGAATTCGTGATGGAAATCTATAAGGGAGTTTAGGTCATCGGTCCAAAGAATAGGAGTACTTGTGGCACCTTAGAGACTAACCAATTTATTTGAGCATGAGCTTTCGTGAGCTACAGCTCACTTCATCGGATGCATACTGTGGAAATTGCAGAAGACATTATTATATACACAGACACCATGAAACAATACCTCCTCCCACCCCACTCTCCTGCTGGTAATAGCTTATCTAAAGTGATCATCAAGATGGGCCATTTCCAGCACAAATCCAGGTTTTCTCACGCTCCGCCCCCCCACAGACAAACTCACTCTCTTGCTGGTAATAGCCCATCCAAAGTGACCACTCTCTTCACAATGTGTATGATAATCAAGGTGGGCCATTTCCTGCAGAAATCCAGGTTCTCTCACCCCCTCACCCCCCTCCAAAAACCACACACACAAACTCACTCTCCTGCTGGTAATAGCCTATCCAAAGTGACCACTCTCCTTACAACCTGCATGAAAATCAAGGTGGGCCATTTCCAGCACAAATACAGGTTTTCTCACCCCCCGCCCCCAACACACACACAAACTCACTCTCCTGCTGGCAATAGCTCATCCAAACTGACCACTCTCCCCACAATGTGCATGACAATCAAGGTGGGCCACTTCCAGCATAAATCTAAGTTTAACCAGAAGGCCGGGGGGGAGGGGGGAGGAAAAAACAAGGGGAAATAGGCTACCTTGCATAATGACTTAGCCACTCCCAGTCTCTATTTAAGCCTAAATTAATAGTATCCAATTTGCAAATGAATTCCAATTCAGCAGTTTCTCGCTGGACTCTGGATTTGAAGTTTTTTTGTTGTAAGATAGCGACCTTCATGTCTCTGATTGCGTGACCAGAGAGATTGAAGTGTTCTCCGACTGGCTTATGAATGTTATAATTCTTGACATCTGATTTGTGTCCATTTATTCTTTTACGTAGAGACTGTCCAGTTTGACCAATGTACATGGCAGAGGGGCATTGCTGGCACATGATGGCATATATCACATTGGTGGATGTGCAGGTGAATGAGCCTCTGATAGTGTGGCTGAAGTTATTACCAGCAGGAGAGTGGGGTGGGAAGAGGTAGTGTTTCATGGTGTCTGTGTATATAATAATGTCTTCTGCAATTTCCACAGTATGCATCCGATGAAGTGAGCTGTAGCTCACGAAAGCTCATGCTCAAATAAATTGGTTAGTCTCTAAGGTGCCACAAGTACTCCTTTTCTTTTTGCGAATACAGACTAACACGGCTATTACTCTGAAACCGGTCCAAAGAATGAAAATATCATTGATGTATCTCAGGTATATCACTGGTTTCGTAGTGCATTTTTCCAGAAATTAACATGTTAAAACTTGGTCTTATTTGCTGGCAAATTTAAACTTTTTCCTCTATAATTCATTTTAATGAAAATATTATTGAGTTCATAAATATGCTTTTGTTAAAATTGAGGGTGTTAAAGATGATCTGCTATGCATGACTATCCAGGTAACTGAAAAACATTCTTCCATTTAAATATATATTATCGGGAGATAAAATTCTAGATAAATGTCTTCATTAGATTAAATTGTAGACATTTTCATTGTTATGCAGAACCAGACCATCTATAATGTTGAGGACACTACAATAACTAGAGCTCAAAAAGATCAATTAGGTTTGTTTGCTATCCTAACAAAAGAAAAAAGAAACTGGTTAAGGTCACATGAAGCAATAAAAACAAAACGACAGCATTGTGACTGAGGTTGAGAGATTTACAAGAGAAAAGACTAGGTCAATAGTATGCTATTAAACCAACAGTTTCAACCTTCAGCACTTTGCACTGTTACTTCAGTTTCATTTGTTGACTTTTTAAAAAGATACTGTACAAGCTAAGGTTTCAGAGTAGCAGCCGTGTTAGTCTGTATTCGCAAAAAGAAAAAGAGTAGACTAACGTGCCACAAGTACTCCTTTTCTTTGTACAAGCTAAGTGTAGCAATAGACAAAGTGTCACTGCATTAGTACAATGGACTCATTTGCATCACAGAGCCCAATGCCCACTAAAGCTCATGCAAATGGATCTAAACAGTTTTAAAACATACTGAGTAAATGATGGGAATTACTACCTGTAATTCCATATTGGGAATTTTAACTGGGTTCTGCCCTTTTTTTTTTTTTTTTTTATTATTTCAGGACTATAAAGCACTTTTTATATATGGAGATATCTTGGTTCATCAAATCCAAACCATTTAGTGCTTTTTTCAGTTATATCTTAGTTTGATATAATGGTTCACATTCCTTGTTAACCTGTGTGAATGTATACTGAATCAGCATACATTCATTATTTAGAGTTAGGAAACATATACTGAATCAAAACTATATTGCTTGGGAGTTTAACTTTCAAAACAGATGATGATACAGGTGTTTCTGGGCATTCACTGGAACTATTCTCTCATCCTTTCTCTGAGACATTGCATCAAGAATATTTCTACCTAGTTCTGATGCTCAGGTGGAATTTTAAAGATCCAGTGACACTTCTAAAGGCAATAGCTCCTACTTCGTCATTAACACTCTTTTCTCAATTAGAGGGCAAAGGATTGTCTTGAAATTAATTTACACAACTGAGGGCCACAAAGGCCAGGGTGTTCCTACCACAGACTTCCTGTGTGACCTTCAGCAAGTCACTTAACTACCCTATGCCTCTGTGAAACAGGGATAACACTTTTCTCTTATGGATCACAAAGGTGTTGTGAGTCTACATTAAAAAATAAATTCTAAAGCCCTTTGAGAGCTCAGTCATAAGATGTTACAAAAATGCATTATTTTTATTATGTTTTAATGACATTAATGTGAAAATCACATACAACTGCCAAACCAGGTAATATTCAACTATTGAGGGTGGGTGTCAGTGTGAAAGCTAACTTGGGTGAGATACATGCGCATACCTGAGATGATTTGCATAGATTAAAATAACTCCACAATAAGCCCAACATCCTCCAAACCCCAATTTACTTTTAAATATCTTCTGCTTTCTGATATCTTCATGGGCTGCCTGCTGGGTCCCTGTTACCTAGGCAGCAGTGACCATGAGATGGTTGAGTTCAGGATCCTCACAAAAGGAAGAAAGGAGAGTAGCAAAATACGGATCCTGGATTTCAGAAAAGCAGACTTAGACTCCCTTAGGGAACTAATGGGCAGGATCCCCTGGGAAGCTAATATGAGGGGGCAAGGAGTCCAGGAGAGCTGACTATTTTAAAGAAGCCTTATTGAGGGCGCAGGAACAAACCATCCTGAAGTGCAGAAAGAATAGCAAATATGGCAGGCAACCAGCTTGGCTTAACAGTGAAATCTTCGGTGAACTTAAACTCAAAAAGGAAGCTTACAAGAAGTGGAAATTTGGACATATGACTAGAGAGGAATAGAAAAATATTGCTAGAGCATGCTAGGGTGTAATCAGGAAGGCCAAGGCACAACTGGAGTTGCAGCTCACAAGGGATGTGAAGGGTAACAAGAAAGGTTTCTACAGGTATGTTAGCAACAAGAAGGTGGTCAGGGAAAGTGTGGGACCCTTACTGAATGGGGGAGGCAACATAGTGACAGATGATGTGGAAAAAGCTGAAGTACTCACTGGTCTTTTTACCTCAGTCTTCACAGACAAGGTCAGCTCCCAGAGTGCTGCACTGGGAAACACAGTATGGGGAGGACGTGAGCAGCCCTCAGTGGTGAAAGAACAGGTTAAGGACTATTTAGAAAAGCTGGACGTGCACAAGTCCATGGATCTAGATCTAATGCATCCAATGGTGCTGAGGGAGTTGGCTGATGTGATTGCAGAGCCATTGGCCATTATCTTTGAAAATTTGTGGTGATCGGGGGAGGTCCCGGACAATTGGAAAAAGGCAAATATAGTGCCCATATTTTAAAAAGGGAAGAAAGAGAACCTGGGGAACTACAGACCGGTCAGCCTCACTTCAGTCCCCGGCACAATCATGGAGCAGGTCTTCAAGGAATCCATTTTGAAGCACTTGGAGGAGAGGAAGGTGATCAGGAACAGTCAACATGGATTCACCAAGGGCATGTCATGCCTGACCAACCTGATAGCCTTCTATGATGAGATAACTGGCTCTGTGGACACGGGGAAAGCGGTGGATGTGATATATCTTGACTTTAGCAAAGCTTTTGATATGGTCTCCCCACAATATTCTTGGCAGCAAGTTACAAAAGTATGGATTGGATGAATGGACTATAAAGTGGATAGAAAGCTGGCTAGATTGTCAGGCTCAACGGGTAGCGATCAACGGCTCAATGTCTAGTTGGCAGCCGGTATCAAGCGGAGTGCCCCAGGGGTCGGTCCTGGGGCCAGTTTTGTTCAACATCTTAATCAATGATCTGGATGATGGGATTAATTGCACCCTCAGCAAGTTCGCAGATGACACTAAGCTGAGGGGAGAGGTAGATACGCTGGAGGATTGGTCCAGAGTGACTGAGACAAATTGGAGGATTGGGCCAAAAGAAATCTGATGAGGTTCAACAAGGACAGGTGCAGACTCCTGCACTTAGGAAGGAAGAATCCCATGCACTGCTACAGGCTGGGGACCGAGTGGTTAGGCAGAAGTTATGCAGAAAAGGACCTGGGGATTACAGTGGATGAAAAGCTGGATATAAGTCAGCAGTGTGCGCTCCTTGCCAAGAAGTTCAACGGCATATTGGGCTGTATTAGTAGGAGCATTGCCAGCAGATCGAGAGAAGTGACTATTCGGAACTGGTGAATTCGGTGCATCTTAAGTACTGTGTCCAGTTTTGGTCCCCCCACTACAGAAGGGATGTGGACAAATTGGAGAGAGTCCAGCGGAGGACAATGAAAATTATTAGGGGGCTGGGGCACATGACTTACGAGGAGAGGCTGAGGGAACTGGGCTTATTTAGTCTGTAGAAGAGAAGAGTGAGAGGGTATTTGATATCAGCCTTCAGCTACCTGAAGGTGGGTTCCAGAGAGGATGGAGTTAGGCTGTTCTCAGTGGTGGCAGATGACAGAACAAGAAGCAGTGGTCTCAAGTTGCAGTGGGGGAGGTCTAGGTTGGATATTAGGAAACACTATTTCACTAGGAGGGTGGTGAAACACTGGAATGGGTTACCTAGGGAGGTGGTGGAATCTCCATCCTTAGAGGTTTTTAGTTGGTGTTGGTCCTGCTTTGAGCAGGGAACAGCAAGAAGACCTAATGCCTGGCTAACCCTTAACACCCTTCTCCAGAAGAACAGAGACATCAAAAGAATTTCTGAGAACTCCTCTTCTTGCTTTGTGTGTGTATGTTGTGGGCTGGTATTACCTGTAGAATTAGAACAGCTTGCAAATAACAACTGGGAAATCACTTTGGGCCAGTGACCCCCTAATTTCCCATTTCTTGAGGGATGATGGTAACTCCTTCTCAGCAAAATATGGGAAGACAATAAAGACAGTGGGGAATATGTCTTTTTGTTATATACATAATTTACATTGAAATAAATAAAAATATGGGACAGTGCCCATACAAATAAATAATAATTAATAATACAAGAATGGAGGTCAGTGGTGATATGCTAGTAGATAGGACAGCTGAGGTTCCTTTGTGTCTGACTTCAGAGAGATACTTCCAAATCCTTGTTACTTTGGTAGCCACCATTTGTAGTAGGCTAAACACCACCTTACTCTTACAGTAGTCTTATTTTTCAGGGGAATGAGCTGCCTCTTGTCAATCTGCGGGGATTGAGGACAGTTACAGTTCAGGGTCCTCTAAGAAATTTGCTGATTCTGTCAATTTGCAAGATACAAAAGCCAACAGTTCTGGGATAAGGCAAATAAAATAGCAAGCCTTAAAATATTTGGCGATGCACTATACAAATATCCTTGTGCTCTGAGGGGCCTGCTGCAATTTCTGCATACAGTCAGATGCTGCTTCCCTCCAGCCAGCCAATATGAGATATTTCTAGTCCACTCCAGCTCCTTCAGGAACAGGGGTCTAGATGTACAATTAGTTATAAAACAGAGTGAATATGATAGGACTATAGAACATAACAAGCGTATAACATCAGTATATCTAGGGGATCTTCAAAGGGGCCTCAAGGAGTTAGGCACCTAATTCCTATTAAATTCAATGGGAACGGGGTGCCTAATTCACTTAAATACTTTTGAAAATCTCTCCCATCATGAACTTTTATGGCTGCACCTTTTCCTCCTCATACTACACTCCCCATACCCTACTATGCATCTGTAAGTTAAATTTTAAGCTCTTCGAGGTAGAGATGTAAAAAGAAAAGGAGTACTTGTGGCACCTTAGAGACTAACCAATTTATTTGAGCATAAGCTTTCGTGAGCTACAGCTCACTTCGTCAGATGCATCCGACAAAGTGAGTTGTAGCTCACGAAAGCTTATGCTCAAATAAATTGGTTAGTCTCTAAGGTGCCACAAGTACTCCTTTTCTTTTTGCGAATACAGACTAACACGGCTGTTACTCTGAAACCTGTCATTATGCTAGGTAGAGATGTGTCTTTGTTACACATTGGTAAGGCACCCGGCATACCTATGTTACTGTATAAATAATAATAATATTTGAGCACAGTTGGACCTACAATACTTGAAGACTAAATCAGCATTGGCAGCATTTTTCAGGTGTTTTCTTGTCTTTTCGTCCAAAATTTACTTCCCAGGTCAGGGACTGGTAAAGCTAGAACACAGGAGGGAATTTCAAGCATAACAGCTGTATCTGAATGCATGAAGTATGATGTTATGAGCCAAATCTGATCTTAAAAAATGCCAGATATCACTTATCTGACTAAATCTGGAAGAGGGAAAGACAACTTCAGGCTCTGATAGGAAAATGATTTTGTCTTGCTATGATGTTCAAGTACATTGTTCAATTCTTTGCAATTTATTCTGGTGGCCTACTTAGGAAACTTGACATCATTTGTGTAGTCGTATTTATTACATTATTGATTCTTCAACTTCAAAAGAGAAGTTGTGGTCTGCTGGAGAGGATATACCTCACAGTGTGAAAGTGACCAACTCAAAACCCTGCAATACCTAGCCTCAGACATTAGGACTGGATTAGGATTAGTATGCCTAGAGGTAGACATTTATACATATAATAATGGCTCCTGTAGCTACAATAGTTATCAATACCCAAACTTCAAGTATTAAACAGATCACCATGTGTGGTCAGGAAAAACATTCTTTTCACACAATATCAATAATGAGGAGCATTCTAAGCAGTCTGTTGTCTTTATCTGAAGTATCTTACATTGGCCTCCATTACAGACAGGATACTACGCTTGTTAGACTATTAGTCTATTCCATTATGGCATTATTTTTGTACCTAGGCACAAAATGATGATAAAAAACGAGGATAGGCTTAACTCTTAATTTCATTGCTTTTGTCAATAAATAGATATTTTACATGACATGATAATAGATTGTATGAACATTTTTATATTTTACATTTAATTTTTCAATGTCAGTGATGAGTTTTGCATCTAATCAACCGTTACATTTTCTGTCATGCATCTACCTCTTGATTATGAGCTGGAGTTTTAAACAGGAGTCTCAAAAACAAATTGCTTATATTTCTTGGGAAAAAGCATATGTTATAATACACAAGAAAGGTGTACAGTGAACTACAGTAAAAACTATCAAACACAATAAAGCAAATCACCTGTAATTTATCTATATTTTTCATTTTTAGCAAAATAAATTGTTTTTAAGAGTAGAAAATTAAGAACTTCTCAAATGAGGAATCTGTCCAGAAGCTTTAAATACCTCAAACTAGTTAAATGGACATGTGGCCTACAACTGTATACTTGTTAAAAATGCATGTAATTACATAGATTTCATTGCACAGCAATGTTCCAAGCATGTTGTTTCCATCTAAATTATTAAAATTCCAGTTTGACTATGTCTCTACTCAGTAACATTGAATCAGTTACCCTTGTGTTATAAAAACATCTGTATTCTCCTGATGTGCAGCACTTCAACTTGTTTTCAAGAAAAATACTATAATTTGCTACTCTACAAGAATTTGGTGAGATGCATTAACTGTGCAGGAATTTAATTTGGTCCTGTGAACCGCTTTTGGCAGAAGAGGAAACTCTTATTTGGACTGATGACAAAGTACTATTTTCACCAATTTTGAGTTAAACCAATGTAAATATAGACAAGTTAAAGTGTAAACACAAATTAAATTCTAAATGCTTCTGCTTAGAAGTCCAAATAATACCAAAGGGGAAATTTATGAACCTCTCTCTTGGTCGAGGCACATTTTGGTTTAACCTTCCACAAAACACTGAGTATCTCCTCAATATACTTTTAGTTTCTCGTATAGATTTCCAAAGCAGAGGCAATGGGAAAAACACATTTTGCTGGGATCCTGCATATGAAAGAGAGAAAACCGAAGATATAAAAAATCATAAATGTTCATGAATCATGGAACTTCAGACACAAAATTTAGAGGTCCGTTTTTATCCAGATCAGTTCATCTGTGTTGGTGATTTTAACTGTCATTAGAAAAACTAAAGCCTTGCTAAAAATGGTTAACAGGATGAACACCAGTTAGACACAGATTTGTCTTGTAGCAACTGGATATGCCAGAGACAGCCCTGTATTACAATGCTGAACTATAATTTCTTTTGACTTTTACTAATGATGCTATTCCACAAATCTGATCTTTGATGCTGTTTTTATTTTTATTTTTTTCCCCAATCCAGCTATTTCCACAGTCTCTCATTCTCACTACAAATGAATGCTGTGTGTATACAGAGCTGCACTCAGATTTGACTATAAATGAGTATTTAACCAAATCCTGATATCAGAATTTTCTGAATAACTCTTCAGAGATCCACGGGAAAATGAATTGTTCAGACGTGACACTGTTCTACGCGAGTAATAACTAGTATTGCAACTTTGTCGTTTCTTATCCCTCTTCTTTGTGGCCAGATCTGATATGTTTGCTGGCATCGGTTTGGAGGAGGAGGGGAGAAATCCCGCTGCCTTTTGGTCCTTCCTACTGACCCTCTCACTTTCTTCTTTGCTCTTTATGTCAGACGCTCTCACTGTGATTCCTCTGCCCCAATATCAGATCCCTCTTCTGCTCAGGATGGAACAATAGAACCCTAGAAAACTACAGGCTTAAGGTTTCCCTATAGGGGCCAATCCTACTCCCACTCAAAACAATAACCATATTACTCCCAGGAAGCAGGATCAGGACAGTAATATCTCAGAACTTTGCTTGTTGCTGTCCTCACTCTTGCAAATCTGTACATTACAAGTGTTATTTTGCTATCTACAAACTTTGTTTAAAAAGGCAGTGATGAATACCTTTGTGCAAAGAAATTACCATAGAGGTGTGTTGAGATTCTGGTACACTGGTTTAATCATCAGTAGATATTCTATCTGCAGTACTTTTTCCGTAATGTATGTTCTCTAACTCATATGTTCTGTTTTGTGAAGTTGACTAACTACTGGAAATGTTTTTTAAGTCCGACATCCTGCTGCAATATATCATTGCTTTATCCACTATTTGGCTTTGGCCAAATAACATTTCCAGTTATTCAGTATTCAGCCAAATTCTACAGTTAAACATTAAGCACATCCCTAGCTATGTACCCTGCAGCCACTGTAACAAACAAATGATCTAAGAAATGTGATACAGAATTAAGTCATAGAGACAGACAGTGCCTAGAATTTTGAAAGATATGTTGAAAGCAGATTACTGAGATGACACCTTTAGGGTTCCAAACATTTGTAATGCATGGCTAGAGAGATTTTCTGCCTCCGGTAATGCCTGACACTCAGGAAAAAGAGAGCCAATGCCCTACTCTCGACCCTGGGCAAGTCCATTAGCAAAGATGGCACAACCTCATACAGTACATTGATTTTACCAATTCTAGCAGAAAAGCCTATGAATATGGTTAAAGGCTTGAACCACAAGAACATATTCTACCAGAGGAGCTAATATATAAGAGAAAAATGTTACAAAACAAACATTTTATACAAAAGGCCCCTTCAGAGCATGTGCACGCAGAGTAATTATGTGAGGTACTCTGTTTTTGAGAAATAGTATATGGGCCTGTTCATCTAGTTGTTTTCCTGAATCTCTTGTACTGTACAGAATACATTGTATTAGAATTTTGACACGCAAGAAGGCATTGTTGAACCACGTCTGATCCAAGTTCAGATTAATGAGTCAGAGCATGGTCAGCAAACATGCAGCATGGGGCCCAACACTCACATCACCGTAGACTAGTGTTCCGCAAACTTCGCAGTGTGCCCCCCTTGTGAACGGCAGAGGGATGTCTGGGGGAGGGGCGCAGTGGGACCCAGGACCAGCCCCCACGTGGGTGTGTAGAGGGAGCACTACCCAGCCTGACTCTGCCCCTAGCTGTGGCCCCAGCTCCACTCCCAGTCCCTGGCTTGGCCGTGATTCCACTCCTGGCCCAGGGGGTAGGGTGGGGTGGGGTGGTTGGGGGCGTGGACATATTCAATTATTGGTAAGAGGGGGCGTGAAAGGAAAAGTTTGGACACCACTGCCTTAGACTTTTATAAACATAAAAAGTTTTTTAAAAAAAACCCATAAAACTCACAGGCCTAAAGAAAAGTGGAATCTCACCCACATTGTGCTGGCTTGTGTATTTCCAATTATTGAAACCTCACACCACAGCGACCCTTTTCCTTGGCAGATTGTTCTATGATGCTGTCCAGCTCCAACCTCACTGTCACATCTTTCGCAATTGCAAGGAGAGCAAGCTCACTCAGCCATGTCTGTGACAGTGTTGAAGGCACGTAGTTTTTAATATGTCAGTGTGCTCATTGCATGGTCAGCACTAGCCATTACAATTGGTGTGGTGAGGGAGTCGAAACAACATTTCCATTTCTGGTAAAACATCAAGAGAACTTGACACTATGAAATTCAAAAAAGAAAAGGAGTACTTGTGGCACCTTAAAGACTAACCAATTTATTTGAGCATAAGCTTTCGTGAGCTACAGCTCACTGCATCCGATGAAGTGAGCTGTAGCTCACGAAAGCTTATGCTCAAATAAATTGGTTAGTCTCTAAGGTGCCACAAGTACTCCTTTTCTTTTTGCGAATACAGACTAACACGGCTGTTACTCTGAAACCTATGAAATTCAAGTAGCTCTGGACTCCATGTGACAAACTGAACACCTCTGTGTCCTTTGTAAAATAATACATCTTGAAAGAGAATCTCCTGAACCAAGTCTAAAGAAAAATATGAGTTTTTTCCCATGAGATTACGAATTTCCTCCTTTGACTCTTCTGAAGTTAGATTCTGAAGTCCCTTGGGATGTAGGAAGCCAAACAGAGTAGCTCCCTCTTGAAATCCCTCACATAAAACTGGTTTCAGACTAGCAGCTGTGTTAGGCTGTATCCGCAAAAAGAACAGGAGTACTTGTGGCACCTTAGAGACTAACAAATTTATTAGAGCATAAGCTTTCGTGAGCTACAGCTCACTTCATCGGATGCACAGAATGGAACATATAGTAAGACATATATATATATACACACACATACAGATAAGTTGGAAGTTACCATACAAACTGTGAGAGGCTAATTAGTTAAGATGAGCTATTATCAGCAGGAGAAAAAAAAAACTTTTGTAGTGATAATCAAGATGGCCCATTTAGACAGTTGACAAGAAGGTGTGAGGATACTTAACTTAAGGAAATAGATTCAATATGGGTAATGACCCAGCCACTCCCAGTCTCTATTCAAACCCAAGTTAATGGTATCTAGTTTGCATATTAATTCAAGCTCAGCAGTTTCTCCTTGGAGTCTGTTTTTGAAGCTTTTCTGTTGCAAAATTGCCACTCTTACATCTTTTACTGAGTGGCCACAGAGGTTGAAGTGTTCTCCTACCGGTTTTTGAATGTTTTGATTCCTGATGTCAGATTTGTGTCCATTTATTCTTTTGCGTAGAGACTGTCCGGTTTGGCCAATGCACATGGCAGAGGGTCATTGCTGGCACATGATGGCATATATCACATTGGTAGATGTGCAGGTGAACAAGCCCCTGATGGCGTGGCTAATGTGACTGGTCTGTCTCCCAAGATCTGGGAATCCTGCACGCCCCATCATCTCAGGCATTGGCACCCTGACAGCAGGATTGTCTGGCTATGTGGACTCTCTCCTCAGTCCCTACGCCACCAGCACTCCCAGCTATCTTTGAGACACCACTGACTTCCTGAGGAAACTACTATCCATCGGTGATCTTCCAGAAAACACCATCCTGGCCACTGTGGATATAGAAGCCCTCTACACCAACATTCCACACAAAGATGGACTACAAGCCGTCAGGAACAGTATCCCCGATAATGTCACGGCAAACCTGGTGGCTGAACTCTGTGACTTTGTCCTCACCCATAACTATTTCACATTTGGGGACAATGTATACCTTCAAATCAGTGGCACTGCTATGGGTACCCACATGGCCCCACAGTATGCCAACATTTTTATGGCTGACTTAGAACAACACTTCCTTAGCTCTCGTCTCCTAACACCCCTACTCTACTTGCGCTAAAGTGATGACATCTTCATCATCTAGACCCATGGAAAAGAAGCCCTTGAGGAATTCCACCATGATTTCAACAATTTCCATCCCACCATCAACCTCAGCCTAGACCAATCCACACAAGCAGTCCATTTACTGGACACTACTCTGCTAATAAGTGATGTTCACATAAACACCACCCTACACCGGAAACCTACTGACCGCTACACTTACCTACATGCCTCCAGGTTCCATCCAGGACACACCACACGATCCATTGTCTACAGCCAAGCTCTAAGATACAACCGCATTTGCTCCAACCCCTCAGACAAAGACAAACACCTACAAGATCTCTATCAAGCATTCTTAAAACTACAATACCGACCTGCTGAAGTGAAAAAACAGATTGACAGAGCCAGAAGAGTACCCAGAAGTCACCTACTACAGGACAGGCCCAACAAAGAAAAATACAGAACGCCACTAGCTGTCACCTTCAGCCCCCAACTAAAACCTCTCCAGCGCATCATCAAAGATTTACAACCTATCCTGAAAAATGATCCCTCACTCTCACAGATCTTGGGAGACAGGCCAGTCCTTGCTTACAGACAGCCCCCCACAACCTGAAGCAAAGACTCACCAGCAACCACACACCACAACCACTAACCCAGGAACCTATCCTTGCAACAAAGCCTGATGCCAACTCTGCCTACATATTTATTCAAGTGACACCATCATAGGACCTAATCACATTAGCGACGCCATCAGGGGCTTGATCACCTGCATATCTACCAATGTGATGTGTGCCAGCAATGCCCCTCAGTAAAAGATGTAAGAGTGGCAATTTTGCAACAGAAAAGCTTCAAAAACAGACTCCAAGGAGAAACTGCTGAGCTTGAATTAATATGCAAACTAGATACCATTAACTTGGGTTTGAATAGAGACTGGGAGTGGCTGGGTCATTACCCATATTGAATCTATTTCCTTAAGTTAAGTATCCTCACATCTTCTTGTCAACTGTCTAAATGGGCCATCTTGATTATCACTACAAAAGTTTTTTTTTTTTCTCCTGCTGATAATAGCTCATCTTAACTAATTAGCCTCTCACAGTTTGTATGGTAACTTCCAACTTATCTGTATGTGTGTGTGTGTGTGTATATATATACACACACACACACTTACTATATGTTCCATTCCATGCATCCGATGAAGTGAGCTCTAGCTCATGAAAACTTATGCTCTAATAAATGCGCTAATCTCTAAGGTGCCACAAGTACTCCTCTTCTTTTCATATAAAACTGAATCTTGAAAGTGACTTATCAGATGAGAACTTCAAACATATTTCAGCAGGATGACTGCTTTGACCTGCTCCATTGCTGACCTGCTCATCTCGGATCTTTAGTTTTGCTCCTTTCAAGTTAATCTACAGGGTTTGGGGGTTTTAGATCATTTATGGGATCTGTTGCTTTGTTGGTTTGTAGCTCATGTCACAGGGTCTTCAACTGTGTTGGTTTCAAGCAAAGTTTCTCTGGAAATATCATCAGCTACAGGTGCAACTTCAGTGGTACTGCACAAATCATTTTCCTGACTTAAACCATGAGAGGATGACAGACTCATGCTTGCTGAACTGCGATGCAGTTCTTGACTTTCTACTTCAGGCTGCAAGTTGATCAGGAACTTTACAAAATGATAGTTTCTGCTGCTTAGGATCTTTGGAAGCAGTTTGTAATAACAAAATCTTTTACTTTTCATTTTCTAAAACCAAACTTGTATTCATATTTATGGGTTTTGTTTTCGTATATCTTCCAATATGAGAATAACAAAGTTGAAAGTATAGATCTAAATAAAATGTATTTTTGTGCTACTTAATTTATCCATCAGTTGTGGGCGTAATCCTAAAATAATGTTGATTTTTCTCTGCAGAATCTAGTAGAGATAGGCAGAAATAGAGTGGGGCTGGCTGGGAAGAGTGCTGTGGTTCTGGGGAGAAGCCAGAGCACACAGATACATATCTCTCAGAGTCCCACAGCAAGAGGAGGATATGGAGGCTTTGGACACAAACTAACTACATTTCCTAACAGCATCCCTTTCAATGCTGGAGCATGCCCAGTGGCTGCAGGATGGGAGAAGGAAAGTTCTACCATCACAAGCCACTGTGTGCTGGACATGCTCAAATGCTATTGGATTTTGCAAGGCACTGCAGGACAGGTGGGGGTGGGTCCCCTAGGGCTCCTATAAAAATGGGGGCTGATGGCCAGGGGCTGTGTTGGACACATGCAACCCAAGCAACTGCATCAGCCCTGAGGCAGTGAGGGGGCCCCCTTGCCATGGTGACTGACTCAGTTACTTGTGAGTGTGGGGCTCCATAATCCAGTGGGGATGAGGTGAGATGGCAGTGGAATAGCTGGTGCAACTGTTCAATGGCCCATGAATTTGGAGGACCCCTGCAGCCTCAAGGTTGCTTAGCCACACAACATATGCCCGGTGTAGCCTGCTGGAAGCTCTAGGAAGAGCAAGGCACTGGTCCCCACTACCCACATCTGAATTTGCCTGGGGAGGGAGACTCCAAAATAGTCTCTCTGCCATGCATTATGATTAGTGGGACGGTCAATGGCGGAGACTACATTTTGGTTGGAGGCCCCTCCTCCCCTCCCATCGCCTGGGCAAATTCAGATGTGGGCAGCAGGAATCTGCGCGCTGCTCTTCCTAATAGCTCTGACTTATGCTCTGGTGGCAACAGCAGCAGCAGCGGTTTGTGGCTCTGGTCCCGCAACACTAATTCTGGCTTTGGCGGGAACAATGGTGATGGCTCTAGCAGCAGCAGCCCTGGTGCAGGGCCTGGGGAGCACAGCCTGGAGCTTGGAAGTGAGGAGGAACAAAAGTGGGGGGATGGGGGAAGTGAGCGTATTTGAATGTGGGAAATATGTGGGTGCCCACAATAAAAACCTGCCCCGGAGCCCATCTTTTTGTTCTTTGGCCACTGACAGATGGGAGAAGGAGAGGAGGAGTGTTGGACTAGGTGGGGCCCAGTCAGCGTGTGCTGACCTTGCTGACTTTTTAAATCTCCCACTGGAATCTATCTGCAATGTCATCAGCACCTCAGGCAAAAGTCTGTAAGATTCCATTTTCAGACACAGTGTATTCCTTATCCACCGCGTGGAGCTGATCTTGTTGCTACATGAAACATAGGTAAAACATCTAGTTACAGGGCAGTATTTCTGTTTGTGTCACATATAAGCAGAGCAAATGCCTTAAATTGCAGAAGTCATTTGGTAAAGTAAACTACAGCAGTGAATACTGTAGAATGGATGATATACTAACCCAAGACAGACTTCCTGGCTTAATGGGGGAAAAGTGAACTGTAATTCTCAGCAGGCATAGAATTATGACAGAGCCTTATTCCTCAGTCCGTACTCTCAGTGAAGGAGATTAGTAGCAGACATAGTTTACTCTATCAGTTCAATTTTAAGCCTAGAAATAATACTGATATGGTACAAAGGGAAGATTCTACATAGATGTGTTCAAATCATTCAGCAAACATTTTCAATTTAGAACAACATGAATTTCTGGTACACCTCTTATGCTGTTTGGAAAACTTGTGATACTTCTCAGACATACCAAAATCAGACACCCTCAGCCCCTTCTTGTTCAAGCTACAAAAGTGATTTCCATTTTCTGTGGATTCAGATCTGGCAAGAAGCTCAGTCTGATGGGATGGGCCACAGCCATATCCAACAAAGCTGAAAAACAAATCTGCCATGGTTCATGAAATCTCTCTCTCTCGCTTGGTCTTGGTCAAGACTCTTGCTGTTAGATGGATTCAAGGAAAAAGACATAAGTGAATGTCTTTTCCTTGGGAAAGGAGGAGAAGACATCCGTTACTACTGCACATGAAGGACCATCTTTGCATTGTCTAATGACAAAAAGCTGACCTATAGCCAGTTTAACTAACCCCTGGAGGATTTCCTCAGTGTGGCAAAGCATTTCCTTAGTGGCCCCTCTTGCCTACTGGGGAAGAAGCAGGGGGAGGGTGAAATGTGATCTCTGTTACTTTATGTCCTGGAATCTTCAGATGTCAGAATAGCTCTTTGACCCCATGGCAACAGGGAAAGTTGAAGCAGACTTTAGGCTGCTCTGTATTGAGCTGGGGGGTCTAGCCCAGCTCAGAGTGGCCCCAGGATCAGGATGGTGCACAGGTGGCTAAAAATTCTACTAGTATATATTTCATTTTTCACAAGGGAGAAAGCTGGGACTTTGGATTGTTTATTCTGAACTAATGCAGTATCACATATTACTCTTATTGTGCCATAAGTGTTCATGGTTCTTTACAGGTAAATATGTTTCTCTAAAAGGAAAATATTGTAACGGAGCCCCACTTTTTAGTCTATGCTGCCAAGATGTGGTTTGAAAGAACTCTGATAGACTTTTGTGTTTTTAAAATGTTATTATGTCATTAAGAAGAAACAAAGCCATTAGAATGCTATAACATGATGTCATAAACTGACAATATTGCAGAATAAAACTAAATTCACTAAGGTACATGTCTTACAGCATGCTTTCCTGATCTGTTACTTGTACATGATCATGTATGCGTCACCGGCATTATAAGTCGGTCGTGAACCTAAAACCACATCACTTGACTTAAGGGGAAGTAATGTTATATGTAGAACAGGAAAATTCCCCTGTGCCTATCATTCCTTTTCTATGTTTTTTTCCCCTCATTAGAGTTTCACTAAATTCCCCATCTGTTTTTTAAAGTAGAAATTATTTTGATTTTTTACCTTCTCTTCAGCTGCTGACCTTTTTCCCCACTAAGTTTTTCACATGTGTTGTTTGATCTGTCCATGGAATGCTTGGCCTCAGATCCGTCTCATTTCCTGATTTCCTATATTTCAATAATGCTTTAATGGCTGTATATGCAATCATGATGACACAAGACTGTCATGAATAAAGTCTATTTTCTACCACACCAACTTCTAAAAACTACTGGTAATATAATTTGAGTTGCTTAGCTCCATATTCTTTCAAGGGCAAATGCCTTCTCTGAAGTACACTAAATTATGCAGTATAATAATCTAGTAAACCCTGGACCTGCTGTTCCCCTTGCAGTGCAACCCAGCATTCTTTTTCCTATTTTACTGCTACATTACTGCTTGTAACTATAAATAATTGTCCCAGGTTACAGAAAAATTAAACAATATCATTAGACACTGTACATATTAGAATTAGAAGTACTATAAACAAACATTGATTTTCATAGAAAAAAAAGAAAAGAAAGAGATAATGAAAAGCATACTCCCAATTTTGGACTGTCCACCAGAAGCTTTGTGCAGCCTGGAGACTCTCCAGAATACTTACTAATCAGTAGCAAACTGCACCCTGGGTCCAGAAAGTTCAGCAGATTTTAGGGCTTCTATCTTAAAATGTAAGGTGGGAAAGGAGATGCAACAGTAGCGTGACCTGATGGAGGAGAATGCTCTCTCAGGAAAGACAAGTTTTAGAGAGGAGAGGGGACTTATTTATGCTTAAGCAAAGCTTTGGTTAAGAAAATGATTGAAGATCTTGGCTGCCTTTTATGTTGCTCAATCTGGTTTGACCATTCCTTGCAGAGGAACAGAAAGATGAGCAGGCAAGAGAATGCAGTAGGAATTAACAGATGGCCTTCTGGTGCTCTTTTTCTACTACGTTCCTTTCTTCCTCCTCCACCATCTTTCTTGCCCCTTTTTCCTTATTCTTTTTTCTTTAAACTTAAGCCTCCACACTTATTAACTGTAGATACCCTTTCTTAAACAACTGCATTACCTACCAAAGCTTCCAATCTTCAGGGACTCCTTTTGTGAACCTCTAACAATGTCTGCTAACACTTTTCTAATTCCCATCCATATTCTTTGATCGCTTTGAAATGTAATATCACGAGGGGCTGGTGGTGTGGCAATTTGAAAGCCTGTAAGCATTTTAATAACCATTTATATTATTTGTTCTTTTCCTGACTCTTCATTTTAATCACTGGGTAATTCTTTTTCAGAAAAATACGCACATTCATCACGTAGAAAGAGAGGTACAAAAATTGTTCACATCTGAGCAATCATTCTTAATCTAAACATGACCAGCCCTATTTAATACTTTTAGCATTGTTTATGCTTTGTGAACAATATTTTACACTTAGGGATTTTAAAAGTTCTATACTAGCTTGTGCAGTTCGTATGTTACTTTCCCCTTTAATTTTGCTTAGCTGTCCATTTACTAATCCTGCTGCTGAAAGGTACAGAATTGCACCTTTCCATTTATATAGGGCTCTCCTGTTTACCCACCATGTGGGCAGGTGTTAGAACCCTGCATGAAGCTGCCGAGTTGCTGTCGCAGGTGTGGCTCATTAATACCATTCTAGAGGATTGGTTTCTAGAAAGAGTGAAGTAGAGCACAGAAAGTCCTAGGTGGAAAGCCTAGGGACAGCCATTCAAGGATGAAGTATGTATTGTATTATTGCTTTTGCATTATAAAGCCAAACCCTAGGCAGGAAGGTTCAGGCACTAATGCAGTCTGTGTGCTCTGTCTAGGATAGGGTGCAGACTCAATCCACCCATCTCCATCTCCACTCCTTGTGCATTCCCTCTCTTTTTGAAAATGTAAAACCAACAATGTCGTTCTGGAACCTGTCTCAAGTGTTCAGTCAATCTGCTTTTGCAACAGGCCCAGAAATAAAGAATGTTTTAATTAAAAGTAAAGCTAAAAATGTGTGTCAAGCTGTCTGGAGTGGCTCACGACCATGGGCAGACTGTTAAGAAACAGGGCACAAACCCCAAACTGGTTGTGTGTGGTCTATACTTTGATTTCATCAACCAAGTATCAAATATGAACTCCGCAAGCACTACAACAGCTTAAACATGGAGTCACAGACAATCCCCTTCGGTACTCGCCAGTGTATCTTGCCAGCTGGCAAGCTTGCCTTTGTGATAGATGGTCCCTTATGCCAAAAATCACAATAATATTCACATTACTCCCACCAGTCATTTACTCCAGCTCAATTGGACAGATATTATAAGTGAGAGTAATGCATGCAGCAACTCACCAGCATTTCATAAAGTCCAAACACTAAGCAAACCTCTATAAATCTAATACCTATTTTATCAGGAGTTTCTTCTAAAATATAAAGACTTTGAACTTAAATTAGTACCTATGAAAGATGCCAGCTTGTCATCCCTGGAGGGCTAAGTCCTTTATTTCCCCCCCAAAACAGGTAGTCTCACTTCACCTCGCAGATGTGCCTCAATCTTGAAGCAGGAGGAACCACTTCTATGGATCACAGGGGAGACACACCCATTTAATTCTGTCCTACCTGCTATTATTGCCCACAGGGTTGTCAGCTAGTATAAACTCTATTTGTGGTTCCTGCGGCAGAATTGGATTGAGATTACCAAATATTTCACATATGTCCCAGAGCATCCATTAGATGGTCAGAATACCAAAAATGTATAGGATCAATGGAATTTCATTCTTCATGTTCTACGGATATCCCCAGTTTCTGTAGTTTGTATAGAACGTAAAGAATAGCTGCACCATCTGATTTCTTAAAGAGAAACCTGACAAGCTGTGGGAGTGGATTGCCTTGTTCTACTGGATCCCCTTTCTACCCATCTCCCAACATGGCCTCCCTTCCCAAACCTGACACACAGAAAATCAAACCATATTCAATCTACTTCATATGCATTTTCTCACTTTTGCATAGCATCTACACCAAAAATAATTAGGCATGTGGAAAGACTTGAGTTCTCCTGAGTTGTGTGCATCTACCATAAAAGCTTCTTTTGCTTTTGTGATGCTAATGAAGGGATATTTACTAGACAACCGTGCCCTTTCTACCACACCTCCTCTAGCCTCTAAGCCTGTCATGGGAACAAAGCATCCCAAATAGTGTCCCTATTTAAACAAGTTTCATATTTTTTTTTTGGTGCACATACTTGCACTTTCAAGTCCTATTTCAGAGTATTTATTTGCATGGACATTATTTGCTGTCTCTTCCTTATTGGTCCAAATACACAAAAGGAAGCTGTGCCTAGCTAGGAAAATAAAATAAAATAAAAGTACTGAGCACTGATACAGACTTTCACATTTTCAAAGTGAGGAACAAATATTAACCAATTAATGTCAGTGACTTGAGCAATCTGTTTACACCTATAGTCCTAGTGCAATAATTGTACTTCCTGCTGTTACAATTCAACGTGATGCAGATTGGCAGTTAGGATAACTCAAGTTAGGACATAGCGTACTTTACATTGCATACATTCTGTGTTGAAAATAAGTTAAAATCTTGTTGTTGTTATTTGTTTTACCATAGATAGGTGACCCATTATGCTAGGTGCTGAGCAAACACAGAACAAATCTATTCCAAGTGCTGAGATGTAGATAGCCTAAAAATGCAGATTGTTTTTATAATATTTTTTCCACTGGATATATGCTTTGAATAACTGAAAGAATGAAATAATGGTTAAAACATGCTGAAAGAATTTTAGGCAGATCGGGTGACGAATGGGAAGAAGATGACTGACATCGGGAGGGTTAACATATAGTATAATTATCATTGGTGCAGACTTTGAGACAATTAGTTGGAAAGGAAAATAGCAAGCAAAGTCCCTAGGGGTAAAGAATCTCTCTTTTCTGGCCCTGATCCTGCAAACAGGCAAGTGCTTAACTTTACTACTGGAACTAGTCCACTGCAAGCACATTTAAGTGTTTGCAGGATCAGAGCCTACGTTTGTACAGGTTCTAGGACCACGGGACCCAAAACACCACTGGGGCCTTTTGGCATTGCCAGAACGTAAGTAGTAATAGTATAAGAAGTTTTTTAAATGCATAAACCAAGTAGGCCAAAGATGACAATTTGGCAAAGCCTGGAATGATCACAAGAAAGTTTGGAGTAATATAACCAATACAATGTTTACTGAAACAATTTTGAAAAACAGGTCTGGAAAAAAATCAATATGAATACAATGAATGAGTCTTTATTCTAAGTATGAAAGTGTTTTTGATCTTGACAAAAGAGGGTATAATATTTATCATTCTAGGATTACAGGGGACAAAAGAAGAATGCTAATCAAGAGAGGTTTTTGTTTGTGAATTGGCATTCTCTTTCTGTCCCTGGTGTTACCAGAATGATAAATGTCTTCTTTTATGAGAAAAAGAAATTGTTTCATACTAATACTCCATTCTATATATTCATGTTCCAATTTTTCAAGCAGTTTCTTTAAATTCTTATAAATACTAATGTTTGCATTAAATGATCTAATAAACATAATGATTTTTACTAATATAAAGTCTTATCTGTGAGCCCCATCCAAGATTTTTCATTTTCTGGGACAGAGTGGGGTAGATAAAACAGGATTCAGTTATTGAAGTTCTCAGGGTAATTGATGGGGTTATGCAGAAGCACAATGTGATCGAAGTGAAAGGTAAAGAAATCCCCAGATGATTGAGAGCAAAACTGCAGCACCCTCAGAATCACAGAAAAAGCTGATGTGTACATGAAATAAACTAAACACTTGAATTGGAACTTTTAATACGGAAAATAAATGTCTCGGTATTTTCATAAAGAACCTGCTCTTCCGGCATATAGTCCATCTGTCCCCTCTGACTATGGATTACCCTTCCACTTTTCATTTATCTTTAACTCCTACTGAATACACTCATATTTCCACCTCTAGAGGGTGACACTTTGCATGTCATGTTTTCACAAGCTAGCATGAACCATTCTAGTGATAACATAAGAGTTAATACACTTTGCTGCTAAAATTTTCAGATGGAAGTAATGGCTCCTGGTTAGCATGGTTTGAGATGAAATGTTGAATTTGGTACATCACCACTCTGTGGTGTATGAGTCAGCAGTGAAGGCAATAGGGCTTGGCCTTGCCTTCAGTGATCTGTATATGCATTGCTGAATTTATTGAAAAAACCAGTACTGCACTTGTAAATAAATATATAAGACGCAATTTGATTTGCCATGGTATATGAATACCCACCGCCCAGAAAGGGGCATTATACTGGTGTAACAGTGTGTTCTTAGTATGCACCAGAGAGAAGCCATTGGAATATGCTGTTGTCTTTATCAAATAGGTTTCAATTACTGTACTAAATAAATGAAAAGAAAACCCTTATCCTTTTAAATTTTTTAAAAACTATCATCAAGTACAAGCACATAAACCAGTTGCAATGGCAACTAGGAAGACAGAGAGGGTTAGAGTGAGTCTTACCCCTCTGCAGATATACAGATGTGCAAGTGTAACACTAGTAAAAAGAAAAGGAGTACTTGTGGCACCTTAGAGACTAACCAATTTGTTTGAGCATAAGCTTTCGTGAGCGACAGCTCACTTCATCGGATGCATACTGTGGAAACTGCAGAAGACATTATATACACAGAGACCATGAAACAATACCTCCTCCCACCCCACTCTCCTGCTGGTAATAGCTTATCTAAAGAAACTGTGGAATCACCTGATCAACATCCTCTACAGCAAACAGGGAAAGATTAAGAATGAGCTCTCAGAACTGGATACTCTCATATTTAATCACTTTAGATAAGCTATTACCAGCAGGAGAGTGGGGTGGGAGGAGGTATTGTTTCATGGTCTCTGTGTATATAATGTCTTCTGCAGTTTCCACAGTATGCATCCGATGAAGCGAGCTGTAGCTCACGAAAGCTTATGCTCAAATAAATTGGTTAGTCTCTAAAGTGCCACAAGTACTCCTTTTCTTTTTGCGAATACAGACTAACACGGCTGTTACTCTGAAACCTGTAACACTAGTGTTACTGTAATGCCGATAGACTCTGGTTGTTGTCAGCTAGGATCAAACCTGGGACCTCTTGAGATTAATGCATGAGCCTCTACTGCCTAGGCTAAAAGAAACATGTCTCTTAGCCCAAGCTGTAGCAGGCTCATCAATCTCTAGCTAGTCTAGCCGTCAGTAGATGGGGACAGAGTGCCACACCAAGCAGGTATGGGTTACATTATCAGCTGCTAGAATAAGGGGTGTGGAAGGAAGGAGACCACACTCTCTACCGCACACCAGCCAATGGAGCCCACTCCCCAGGGAGAGTGTGTGCAAAGTACCCCCTCAGAAGGATTGGAAAACTAGCCCCACTTCCCCACTGTGCACCTTTGAGGCATCCACGAATTAGGGAACTGAGGAGAAGCTACATGCAAGAAAACAATTTTTGGCATACTCCCTTCAGTAAAGTTTTAAAAATTCATTAAAAATCAATGGAACTGAATTTTTCTGTTTAAAATTCTTTACGATCCTTTCAGAATATTCATTCAGATTCTTTTATTTCTCATAATTCTAAGCTCTATGGTGGGTAGAGTGTGTATTTTTTTGAATGTATTTAACAATATAATCAACTTTAAAAAATCCATGACATAAGACAAATTACATTCCCAAACACATTTCTCAGATTTGTGTTTACCTTTAGCTTCTCAACTAAGGTGACATTAAACTTTATAGCTATGTTTTTTTTAAAAAAATATAATCAAATACAAAAAATCGATGACTTTCTTTTACTCTGGATCTTTGCCAAAGATTTAGTTTGTCTCAGCCACATATTATTTGACTTTTTATCTTGGAGACTGAGATATAATCTCTTTTTATCTTGGAGACTGAGAGTATAATCAGCTGGTAAATCCTTTATACAGCTAATCGGATTCCTCATATGGACAGTTTGTTTCATATGAGATGGGCCTCATCTTGCAGAATTCACTCCCAACAGAGAGATTTCATAGCCCTTTGGTGCTAATCATACTTCTCCTCACACAGGGATAAAATGAGTAGAAGTTTGATTGATCCATTATCAGTGAATATTTTAAAAACAAAAGCATCATCATGAAGCCTGCATATGACACCAACTATTTTTGCTATTTGGCCCTAAGATACGAACATTTAATGTCTTGTATTTTGGCCTCTGCTTAGCAGCTGAGCCCCTTTGTCAGCATGTTAGGTACTTCCTCTTACAGTACTGAAGGTAATTTTCTCCAGCAGCTTGAGATGCAAGTGTTTGAAAACACCATCACACATTTTAATAACCTCATGCGATGAGCATACAACCTAGAATATTAGAAAAATAAAACAGGAATACTTTTAGCCAGCAGAGCATCAGCAGAAGTTAGTACAGGAAGAACAGTTTAAAGAGAAGATTTAAAGTAATTTATTATATTGTCTTGGGCCCTAGTGGTAAACCGGGAGACACCCCTTTATGCTAGTATGGAATCATATTGAAGATGGACTTAAAAATCCACCCAAAGATTGAGGCCTGGAAGAGATCAATATGTACTAAATAAAAGGAATCATAACCGTAGAGAGAGTATACATGTTAAAAATTGTCCTCAGAACTCTAGGAAACACCTGTCACTGTTTCAGGGAATGGGCCTCTTGACAGTGGCTGCCAACCTGGTGATAACAGCATTTTATTTCCCATCAGGAGATGAAGCCTCATTAGGACTAAGGAAATTCAGGTTCCATTAGAACTACTGATAATCAGTTTCAGAGTGAATTATTTTCGCTGGTTTGTACCCCCAAGGGGTGCTAGCAGGGAGTAGTTCCTGTGCACAGGAGAGCACAGAGACTGCAACCATGACTAACCCATGAACAGGGTTGCAAAGATAGGAGGCTCCTTGTACCTTTCCCCCAACACATGTATGCAAGGGGCAGCTACCATTTTACCCACAGTTGTGGGAACCGAATGATGTAAGAACCGAGGCAACCAAGCACATGAGTCAACACTACTGCACTTTATCCATCCATCTTAGAAACTACTCATGTGACAATCTCAGACATTTACGTAAGAATGATTTTATAAAATGAAAGCTGCATGAACACAAAGGCATGTGAAGAAACACAATGCTACAAAAGAACACTGCAGCTCACACCCTATTTTCCATCTGAAAAGAAAACTTTACTGAGAAAAAAAATCTATCATGTCATGTAATTTTGAGTTCAACATTTCATGAGTCTTGTTCCAGGACGGAAAACCAAAGAGAGCTGAAATGCACACTGGAAAAAAACCCAGAAGAGAAAAAAATCTGCATGAATGGAGTGCTGAATCAACTCCATAACAAGTAATCCAGCTCTGAAAATAGAAGAGTTTACTGGTTGACCTTGCTTCCGAAAGATTTTCTTAAATATCGCAAATTACATGTAACCATTTTTTCTTCTAGTATGACTGTCTACACAAAGCCCAAACATGTATATGAACAAAAGATGAATGAAAGTTGGTGACGCACACACAAAAATCCCACAGGGATATATGTAATGGCATTGTACAAACTTGATGGAGTGGGTGACAGATATTTCTTTTCAGTCAGTATCCCCCAAACCTCCTTTTACTTTATCTTTAAGTAAAAGAACTCTCTCTCTCTCTCTGGTAGAATGTTTCAAAAAAGAAGAAACTTTTAAAGTGCAACAACTGTACAAAACAAATATGGTCAGTGAATGTTAAGAGTGAGAGACACAGTCTAGCTTGTTAGGGAGTAACATGCCTTTTTCTGGACTGGTGAACATAAATTGGTGTAATTTATATACTGGGGTATGAGAAAGTAGGATTGTAGTTGTAGCTAGAAAAGCAACCAACGGGAGGTTACAAGAAGGGGTAAGATAAAGTAGGGGCTAGCAACTTTCAGTTGGCTATGTTTATTTTTCTAGTCTGGTAGACCGCCAAAAAGGATTTTGTAGTAGGCACTGTACAAACAAGTAACACAGAGAAAGTTTCTGCCCCAAACAGTTCTTAATCTACGATATGAACAATATGCAAAAGGTGAATAAAAAGTTGATTTCCTGCTGCTGCCCTTCTCTTCCAGTCCTCTTCCCAGTGTGTAAGTAACAAACTTACAATCACATTGACTGATTGACGTACAGATTACTTACACCACTGCTTGCATTCCCCTCTGGTTTTGGCCAATAGCCTTTTAATATCTATTCTACCAGTATATTGTATATTTTATTCATGTAGTGCTTCTCTCTCTTCTTGAGCTAGGGCTTACAGACTGATAGCTAGTGAAGAGAAAGCAGAAGCCAGAGCCTCCTTGTCTTGCTAAGTTCTCTCTCTCTCCTATTTACACCCATGGCTCTTATTGATGTTACCATCAACATATCTGTGTAGAAGTCCCCAAAACTTTAAACTTTGTTTTACAGAACATTCCTGACTTTTGATACTCTTATCAAGAACTTGCACATTAACTGTACTGTAATTAACTGTACTGGTCAATTAGTGAGGGAAAAACCCCAATTTGTAAATTTATTCTTGACTCCAAGTCCTGACTTCAATTCATTATTAGTGTGGTTGTGTTATTAATCACCAGTATTTGAACAACTGCCAAGTCATTGGGAAAATGTTTGTGCCCAGGTGATTTGATTACGTATCCACAATTTTGTACATGAAATTCACTTTCCATTATTTTCCTGCTAAAACTTTTCAACCCTTCAATCAGGAGCAGAGCCTCCATTTGACTTGAAGTGAGCTGTAGCTCACGAAAGCTCATGCTCAAATAAATTGGTTAGTCTCTAAGGTGCCACAAGTACTGCTTTTCTTTTTGCGAATACAGACTAACACGGCTGTTACTCTGAAACCTGTCATTTGACTTAGGTGACCAACTATACAGAAAGAATAATATACAGCAAATAGTGGGCCCAAACATCTAGTGAACAGATCACAAATAATCCATAGTTTAATAACTACTTGGCCAAAGTTTGATGAATGCTTATGAATTCCAAATGTGTCAGAGGAAATATTAGCATGAACAATTCAGGCTAAAATGGAGATAAATATTATTCATAACAAATTAGTCAACCAGCTTTATTAATATCTATATACAAACAATGCTATGGTAACACTGTTGGTTTCTACTAAATAACATCATTAAGATTAATAATACTGTAGCTCTAATTGTACTGGATGGAATGTTCTCTAAATACACTGCAATGTATGTAAAAAAACCATGCAATTCATATGTGAAATGTGATGCAACACCTGTGATTGCAAAATTTAACCAGTGAATAGTTCCGGTACATGCTCCAGCTGCATAGAACAGAAAGACATCATGGAAGTAAGCCAGATCACTCTTGGAGCAAAAAGAAACTGCTGCAAGTGAGAACTATCTTGGGGATGGAGCTGAGTTGGCAGAAAAGAAGGCGAGAGCTCCTCCAACACTGTAGAAGAAGCGTAGGTTGATGGAGGGGCTACATCCAGGTAGGAAAATAGGGAAGGAATAGGAGAAGCAGCCTAGGCATGGCCTGGAACTGGGGCTCAGACCAATGAATTATAAAGATTAAGAACCAAAACGTGTTGAATTACAAGGATATAATTCATTTTGGGAGTTCTAGTAACTAATTAAACTATCCGAAATTCATTCTCATAGATTTATCATTTCACTAGTACTCTATGAGGATCCAGAGATTCTGACAGGAACTGCAGGAGGAAAAAAAGGTTTAGAGGAAAAGAATGATTTCAAACTATCTGGCCTTGGGGATGATGCTGAAGTCTGAAATAAGGAAACTAGCCGACACTTCCATCAGATGAAGTCAGTGGGAGTTGAGTGCATGTATCTGAGGGCAGAATTCTGCCTTTGAGATAGAGAGTGAGAGACAGGAGATACAGGGCCATTTACATGAAAGGATGATTTCATTCTGTAAGGCACACTACAGAGGTTAAAGTGCTGTTCTACTTTGAAAAATAATTCTAAAAATAGCATCACAAGGTTTCAAGATCATCTCAATGGATTCTACATTATTAGTACTCTTATCTGTTTGTGTTGTACTAGCACCCGTCAGCCCCAATCAGGGAGAGGGGCCCTATTGTGCTATATATATATATATGCTGTACACACAAACACAACTAAAAGATGCTCACTGCCTCAAAGAGCTCACAATCTTAGTAAGAGTTTATCAATTGTGTTTTAAAGTAAATTTTAAAGTAAATTTTTTTCCCCTAACTCACAGCCTGGCAAAATCGATCTGCAACATGAAAGTCTGGCTAGGTTATTTTCTTATCACACATCCTCATACAGTAAGAAGGGTTCTGCAGATCATAGTCAGCCCTTGGATACGTATGTGCAGCCCAGTGGTTTCAAATGATGTGTGAGCAATCCCATTGCCTTCCATGAGTTTGCACAACTGTTACCAAACTGAATTTGGCAAACAATTGTATTGATGATACAGAAGTAAGAACAAAGTCCACCTTACTCCCTCTTAGCTATGTTGGCTTTGCCACGTGAACAGAGGTAAGCAACACAACGTTTTGCCATTGAAAGAAGTAGATGTAGCTGTTAATACACACAATGAGTAGATTTGTGCAGTAAGAAGAGGGAATTTTTTCATTGTCATTTTTCAGGGTAAAATACATTTTAATTTCTGTAAAAAACAATGTATGCATAAGATGTAAAATGTACTTGTCAGTCATTTGAAAAACAGCAATGATGTTATTAGACTCACTTAAAATAATTTTATTTACAAATAATTAAGCATAGAACAAAAAGCTAAAAGATTTGTATTTTTGAACAGATTGTAACATTAGCCCAACACATCCTGGAAAACTTTCACAAATTGTACAAAAGAAGTTTTGTCTCAACAATCACACATGCTACAATGAAGAGTCAGGAAGAGTTTCCGTTTTTGATAGATATCAGGCTAGATGTGTCAAAAGATAAGTCTGATAATAAGAGTCAGTCTTCCTTGAAAATTTAGATTCTATATACAGGTAAACCAATTTCTACTTTCACCTCTGCCTGCAAAGGCTGGTCTCACAGGATTTTATTTCAGCAAAGACCTGTCAAATCCCCCCAATTGCTTTTCATTACTGAGTTCCTTCTGTCTGTTCTGTCAGTTGTGTTAAAATAATAAATTCATATCTGACTGATTTTTGAAAAGCGGGAGAACTGCCTCAAGTTATCCACTGAGCATCTTTAATATCTAAACATGTATGAAATGGGGGATGTTGTCCATTTGTGGTTTGGGCTCTGTGCTTTCCATGTTGTTTCTGTGTTTTAAAATAATGGGAGCATGCAGAACACATTCTGGTGCTGGTCATTTTTAATATAAAGGACCTGAGACATTTGGGGTGAACTCCGCTCAATTCATGTGCTTTTGTCCCATTAACATTAATGGCAGTTACTCAGGGACATCAAGGGGAGAATAGGTGACTTAGTCTTTTTAATTAGTGCTATAAAATAATAAAAGTGTGTTTTAAATTCTGATGTATCTGGGAATAAATTCAGAACTTTTTTTACCTTCTTTTTAGAGGTAATCCTATGCACCAGGTACTGAAGGGGAAAATACATAAAAAGACACCACTGAATTAGGAGAGTAATAATAATTATGTTAGCTTGGTAGGATGTAATAGTCTTTTTAAAAATGTATATGCAGAGTCTGGAGTGGAATAGAATGAATGAGGAACCTCAGTTTGGATGAAACAATTGCAAGAGCAAATACAACTTAATGGAGGACATGAAAGCAATTAACAATGAAAAGTCACTGATGCAAAAGGATAGTTCGAGAGATTAGAATCTTATTGAAACAAATGCTTCTACATTTGATCATAATGAATTGAGTTGAAAGAGCTGCAAAACCACCTCACTGAGCACATGAGGAAAATAAAATAATAATTCACTACTGAATTACAGTACCATACTTTCTGACCAATAAACTGCTCTATAGCATTCACAATGCTTTCAGTTTTCAGAAATAAGAAACCCAGGTAAATTGCATGACCTATTGGGAGAACTGGACTTCTGGTATTATTTACAGCTATCTTATTAATAATAATAAAGATACTTATATAGAACCTTCAACTTACACCGTGCTCTAAAAACAGAGCAAGTAACATTTGGTGCTCTAAACAGATTAAAATGTAAAATAAACAAGGCAATCAATCACAGGAGAAGACATGAGGCAATAGTGTAGTGAAGGTAGATCAAAGAGGAATTATTGGTGAGGTAACAAAAGGCAGGATTACTGGAAGGAGTTTAAGGAGGAGAGAAAAGGAGCTTGGCAGAAAGCCGTTAGAGACCGTTTGGAGTATGACAGAAAACACAAAGCAGAAAATATGACAGAAAGACAAAGAGTGGTAAGGAGTTAAAACTGGAAGGAGCACAGGAAGTGGGTGGGAGGAAATGGTTAGATGAGAGATGTAAATCAGGAAAGATTACATACGGCTATGAAACAAGTTGAGGATAAAGATTCTGAATTTGATCTTGCAAGAGACAAAGGGAAGGCCAGAAGGAAGGGTACAGTAATCAACGTGAGAGATGACAAAGGACAGTGAGAAAATGGGAAATATTGGGGTATTAATTCAGAAGAGGTGATAGCAAGAGTCTGAATATGGGTCAGAAGAAGAGAGACGAGTTTATAATACCAAAGATGTCTGTCTATGAAGGATAGTGGAGTTAATAATGATAAAGGATTTAGGTGAAGGACAGGGATCAGGAGGAAAGATGCATTCAGCTCCGTAAGATTGAGATTCAGATGGCAGTAGGACATCTATGTGTAGCCATCTGGAGATCTGAGATTGGACAGAGGAGTAGGGTGTCAGAGGTATTGAGGCAGATTTGGGAATCATCTTCATAGAATGAATGTCTGAAACTATGACAATGGATGAGATTGCTAAGAGAGAGAAGAGGGAGAGACAGATCTGAGAGATCTCAATAGATGGGTGTCAACAGTGAATCGTCATCAAATGAAGGTGTGTCTAGTGTGGTTCCACAGGGACTGGCAATAGGCCCGATGCTATTCAACATTTTCATCAATGATGTGGAAGTAAATATAAAAACACTGCTGATAAAATCTGCAGATGACACAGTTTGGTGGAGTGGTAAATAATGATGAGGACAGGGCAGTCATACAGATCACTTTGTACTTGGGCCATTTCAAACAAAATGTTTTAATATATCCAAATGCAAATTTATATATCTAGGAACAAGAAATGTAGGCCATCTCTCCCAAATGGAGTCTGTGTTCTGGAAAGCAATGATTCTGAAAAGGATTTAGCAGTCATAAACACTAAACACGAGCTCCTAGTGCAGTGCTGTGGAAAAAAGGCTAATGCAATCCTCAGATGTGTAAACAGGAAAGCACTGAATGGGAGTAGGAAGGTGACTTTACTTCTGTATATGGCATTGGTGAGACTGATACTGGAATACTGCATATAGTTCTGATGATCACATTTTATAAAAGATATTGAAAAATTGGAGAAAGTGCAGAAGGCAGCCACAAAAATGATTTGAGGGGTGGAGAAAATGCCTGAGAGACTTAAAGAGCTCACTCTCATCAGCTTTTCAAAAAGTAGATTGAGAGGTGACTTGATTACAAGGTATAAGTACCTTCATGGGGAGAAAATTCTGGTACTAAAGGGCTCTTTAATCTAGCAGAGAAAGGAGAAATAAGAACCAATAGCTGGAAACTAAAGCCAGACAAATTAGACCTAAGGCACACAGTTTTAAAAAGTGAGGGTGATTAATCACTGGCACAAACTACCTAGAGAAATAATAGATTCTCCATCTCCCTGATGTCATCATATCAAAAATGGATGACTTTTCAGAACATAGCTAACCACAAAAGTTATGCTTTAGTCAAACACAAGTTAGGGGGCTCAGCATAGGGGTAAATGTGTGGAATTTAATGGCCTGTGATATACAGGAGGTCAGAATAGATGGCCTAATGGTCTCTTCTGACCTCAAATTCTATGGATCTACGAGATCAAGGAGTAAATCCTGAAAGGTACCAACAGATAGTGGAAGAGCAAAAGGTGAGGAGCCACTGAAATGGGGTATTGCTGTAAGCATCTGTAACAACATCGGTACCAACAACTGTTAGTATAATGTAAGCAAAACTGCCTCTTCGCTTTGACAGAAAGCAAAGAAACAAAAACAATTAAATGGTTCTCTTGATCCCAAAGGAACACACTTCATTCTTCACTAAGAATTTGCTTGGAATTAATACCATTAACATTTGCACTGATGTATAATTTAAAAGAAGCCACAAGCATATGCAGGGATTTGGGGGTGGACTGAAATGCAACTGTCTGAAAATTCCCTAAATATTTTGCAGTGAATGAAGACAAGAAAGCAAAACAAAGCTGACTTCTAGGGGAAAAAAATAAACTAAAGGACATCAGATAATGTATATGTGCTTTTGGTTTTGTAAGTCTGTAAAATCAATATGAATTCCCATCTTACATCAAGTTGTATATATAAAATATTTTCAGGAGACTATCTACTGGTACTTCAGTCAGCAGAGCTCTGAAGAACCCTTGACTATATACACACACAAGAGATTTTCTTATATTTTTTCTAATGTGCATCAGCTTTATATACTCAGACATGATGGGTGTTATTGCTTAATGAATTCCAGAAATATTCCCTTAACAGGAACAGATTAAATTGATGTTAAAATTTTTATTTTGGAAAAAACATGGGTCAAAGCAGAGCAGAAAATCCAATGGTACTAGGAGACTCTCAATTTTTTTATGCATTGTAGCCAAAATTGTAGGTGAGTCAGACATTTGGTAATGAAATATTTAAAACAAATGTAACCTGTCTGAAATAGTTTATCCAGTGTTCTGTGACCCCTAGGAAAACTATGCAGGGAGCTCAATTTTCAAGACCATGCAATCCATGTGTAGTCTCCCTGTGGTAGTTTTAGATGTTTTCTATATCAAAGCTCTCTCTAACTTACTCTTTTAAGTTTTATTCATCTAACAAGATCATAGAGTCCTGTTATTAGTGATGCAGAAGATCTTGTCTGCACATTTCTCCCTTTTCCATGCCTGGGAAAATCTGTTGCCTTTGGGACCATGTCTTGCACTGGCCTCCTCTGTTGGTCTAGGGAGATGTATGGGTGGGACATGAATCATTCCCCACCAATCCTTGGGAAAATGCTGCAGAGACATAGTGATCCCTACTGCTGCATTAAATGTAGCCCTTTATGGAGCCCTTGGTAACCCCACCTCCTCCATGGTCCATAATTCCTTGAAAGAAGGATGCCAAAGAAACCACCTTCTCAGGATGCTGGAGGGGGAGGGGTTGATGGGAAGAAACAGAGCTCTGGCCTCATATATTTGCTGGGATCTGCTGCTTTTAGGTGAGGAATTATTGCTTGTTCTGTTAGACTCCTATCCTGGAAACACATACACAGGTGGTTAACTTTAAGCACTTGATTAGTCCCACTGATGTCATTGGGACTACTCACACTCTTGAAGTTAAGTGATAGTTTGTTTGCAGGGTCCTGGTTGATATGGGGAGGGGAAGGAACCAACTTGTCAACAGTGGAGGAATCCATTCCCTGATGAAAGAATCCAGGAAAACTCTGGGACTATCCACATGGAACTTTCTCTCCTTTGTCCTGACTGCCTTCCACATAAATACTTCCTAGAGGAGGTGACCTGTCCACAGGAATTAGGGCCCTGATTCTGCTAAACAAGCCTCAAGCACAGCAAACTTTTACTCCCATTCAAAGTCCCATGGCTTCAATAGGACTCTGAGTAGACTCTTAGCCATGTCAGACAGTCCAGTTCCTTCACTGATTGCGGCCACCCACTAGTTGTGGTTCTTCTTCCTCGGCAACACCAGCACATTCAATATCCTCTGTCACAGTCTTCTGCCAGTTCTTCTTTGCCCTTCCTTGCTTTCTCATTCTTCTCATGAGTGCCGAAATCAATGCTCGCTTTGCACATCTTCCATACAGTGTAAATATCCCAACCATCTGAGCCTTCTTTCTTTGAGGATATTATCTAACATGTCCTCCTCTGTCAGCTCCCTTATTCTTGCATTTGTTATTTTGCCTTTCCATTAAATGTGTAATAGCTTCCTCAGCCATCTGTGATGGGAAGCCTCCAATCTCTTTTAGTTAGCCACTGTCATTGGCTAAGTTGTGTTTGCAAATCTCTTTCAAGGATCGGGTCCCTCTGGTCAAACCTAGCTCAGATACTCTACACTAGAGACTGATTATGAGAAGGAGGTCCTATTTTGAAAATTATTGAATGGAAAACAATTTGTAAATATTGTTAATGGATGCATTTGTCTGCTACTATATATAAAACAGTATTCTGTTATCCAGTCAGTACTTGTGAAGCATATATCATGGCTGGGAATTCTTTTTGTAATTCCTTGGGGATATTTGGTGATATAATGTTACTGAAGTTGGAAAATATCTATTAGATTTACCCAGTGCTTGCCCCTACCAATGCAGGATTGCTCACCACAGTATATTTTCTAGTGCTTTCATTTTACTATGGTATTGTTTACTTAAGATTTTTAATCTGACACACAGCTCTATTTTTTTGACATATAATTATAGGTATTAAACTGTTGCTTTTTATGAAAAAATGTCCTTTAAAGAATGCAAAACAAAAATTAAATGAATGTAAAATAACAGTATTATTTCAATAGTGCTAATTGCATAACAGACAATTAAAATAAGAAGCTTTTGATGAAATAATTGTTTTAATTACATAGCACACTTAGCTTCACTGGTTGTAAACACTTCAGCTTTTATCATTAAGATGGATTTTGATGTACACTGCTCCCTGGGCTTTATTTAAGAAAACAAACTAGAACCCAAAATCATTGCATAATAACTGTGCTAGTGCACAACAGAGGCAGGTTTACCAATTGTAAATGCTTCTGCTTTATCATTAAGATTGATTTTCATGACCCCTGGGTTTTATTTAAGAAAAGAAACTAAACTCTCAAATTATTGCATAAGAGTATAAGTGAAAACAGAGGCAGATTTGGTGGTTTTCAGATCATGCATTGTACTGAAAAGGGACAAACCTAAGTAAGAACACAGACAGATCAGCGTCTACAAAAACTGTTAGCTCTTGGAGTTTGATGAGAGAGTAGTCTTTATGTCACTCAAGAGTGACACTTGCTAGCTTACCAAAAGAAACATACACAGAGCTCTGAATGGAGCTCAGTTCAGCCCTCTCACTGTAGAACAAGTGAGTTGACACAAGTCTTTGTAGAGACAAAGGGAAGTGATAATGGAAAAAGTATGAAGGTAAATGCTGAAGAATGCATGTGAAGGCAAATGTTCAACTGATCTAATTCCATGGCTTCATAGGCTCTGTATTTCAAGACTCCAATGAGGTACTGCTCTTCCAAACAGTTACTACAGCACATACATCTTTATTCATGTGCCTATTCCCATTTATTTCAAAGGGAATAAGTGCAACCAAAGATCTGTGTTGTAGTAACTGCATATAGGATAGGGCTCGAGGTTATTATAAGGATTTGCATTTTCAGATGTGCTACTGTTGTTGTATAGTGCTAGCTATGAAGGGCAGTAGATACTGAACACTTAAGGTTAGAGGGTAAAAAATGGTTACTGGTTACAGGTGATTAACTGGTTTCAGAGTAACAGCCGTGTTAGTTTGTATTCGCAAAAAGAACAGGAGTACTTGTGGCACCTTAGAGACTAACCAATTTATTTGAGCATAAGCTTTCGTGAGCTACAGCTCACTTCATCGGATGCATACTGTGGAAAATACAGAAGATGTTTTTATACACACAAACCATGAAAAAATGGGTGTTTATCACTACAAAAGGTTTTCTCTCCCCCCACCCCACTCTCCTGCTGGTAATAGCTTATCTAAACTGATCACTCTCCTTACAATGTGTATGATAATCAAGGTGGGCCATTTCCAGCACAAATCCAGGTTTTCTCCCCACACCCGTCCCCCCCCACCCCCAAACACACAAACCCACTCTCCTGTTGGTAATAGCTTATCCAAAGCGATCACTCTGATTTCCCAAGTAAAATGCATCAAACGCAGTATGTTATTGTAACAAAATCTTCTAGACAATAAAGAATTGGGGGAGGGGGCATTTTAGAGGGTTACTAAATGCTCTGAAGTGTGAAAGGAAGGAGAACAGATGGAGAGAATCAGCAGATGTAGAAATGCACTAGTGGAGTAACGAGAATTTTTCCACTGGAGAACACACCACTTATCCACAAAGTGCTCTTCTTTTCTTGAGTTAAAATGTGCTTGTAAACAAGTTTACATTTGTCTGTGAAATAACTAAAGTAACAATTGCCTGTATGCTCACTGCTTAGCAAACTCAGCAGAGTGAGCAGATTTCTGCTTCAGTGAAAATCGCCCTATTACTTTCATGAAATTTCAAAAATATCCTTCCTTCAGAAGAGAAGGAAAAATCCCCCTGTGTCGTGGCTGCTGAGTGAATAAGTATAAATACAGCAGAAAGCTACAGAACTGCTTGGCAGGATTTTGAGGAGTCTCTTATTTCTAGAATGCATTCTCACTTACTCTGAACCTCGATGTGTAAACAATGCACTCTTGTCAGTTTTGCTCTCTCCTTGTAACCCCCAATCAGACTGGGTAAAGGATGGCAGCACCTAATGTATCTGTTTAAACTATCACATTTAATATGCTCCAACTGTAAAAATTGATCTCATTTAGTTTTTGTTGTGAGGAATGTTCTTTCTTAAGCATCACTACTCATTAGTTTATCTTCTCAATGTCTGAATTGCGAGACAGCTCTTGCAATTTATTCCAATATACGAGGAAAAAAATTCTATTATACATTTTATAGGGAATGGACGAAACTAAGCCTTCCAAAAAATCTATGGGGCAGATCTTCATCTCGTGCAAACTGGTATATCTCCATAGAGGTCAATGCAGATATGCCAAATTACACCAACTGAGGATCTGCCTCTCTCTAGCTATTCTACTTAGAGTGTCAGTCACTGTAGTATCAAAGTGCTGCTCTTTGTAGCATATAGACACAAACTATTCACAGAATTCAGTTACTTCCAAATCAAATATTAAATGGGAAAAGATAGTGTGCATTCAAAAAAGGGAGTAAATGGAAATTACTTTCCTATAATTTTTCTTGTGTGGTGATATCATCTGAGAAAATTCCCACTCTCCTAGCTGTAAAGAATTTTTATCTTGTTTAATTCAGGTTGGATACCAGAAGATATTTGGATCTGGTCTAAAATAAGCCAGGCTGTTGAAACGTCCATCTCATTTTTCCTTCTAGTGTGACTAGTTCAGTCCTCAAACTTTTCCATTATGATCAGGCAGCTATCATCACTTTGCCTCTGTACCTGCTGCTGACATTATTCTTGCACGAAGTAGAGGGGTCCAGTGCCTGAAATGGTCAAATTTTAAGCACTAAGGGAAGCTGCTGACATTCTCACATTGCACTACACATAGAATAGTGGGAGTTCTAGGATGATATCATCCTTTTAAAAATAAATATGTATTTTAATCAAAGAGATTTGCTTTCATCTTGAGATAAACAAATAAATGGAAATGTCAAATTCACAGCTCTGTTGGCCAGCTCAATTTCCCAGGGTAATATCATTCAGAGAAAGGTTCAAGGCTTCACTCTGTGCTTTCATAGTAGCTCTCTCTGCCCTCTCCTTCGAAGGGACTAATGCTCTCTTACCCTCTTGACTTACACATATCCACATCCCTTTCCACTGACTTATTTAAATGAGGAAGGACAGGGTTGTGCTGAAAGCACAGGACTGGGAGTCAGGGGACTCTGGTTCTATCTCCAGCTCTGCCAAGCCACAGATTCTCTCCTCCTCAAAAACAGATAGATTATGGCCAATATTTAAAAACTTGGATGCTTTAAGTTAGGCATCTAAATCCATATTTGGGCACATAAACAAACAGAAAGAGGAGCTGAAAATCAAGCCACTTATTTGGATGCCTAAATATAAAGTCAATGGAAGATGCAGATACAGAAGATGTATAAAAGTGAAGTCATTCGTTTAGGTGCTTTACGGAATTAAAGTGAAAAGAAAAGGAGTATTAGTCTCCAAGGTGCCACTAGTACTCCTGTTCTTTTTGCGAATACAGACTAACACGGCTGCTCCTCTGAAACCTGGAATTAAAGTGTTAACTTTAAGCATTCAGGTTTAAAAATTTTAACCTAACTGACCTACTAGTTTCCCAGGTTGTAAAATAGGGCTAATATTATTTGTCTAATTCACAGGGCTATTATGAGGCAGAATTCACAAGTACTGTATTTGGAGACTCTGAATGGAAAGTGCTATAGAAATTGAAAGATTTTGTAATTATTATTAATTTACCATTATCTACAGTTTTCTCCCTTGTCAACAGTAATCAATCCAGTGGCTAGGAAAGTGACACTAGATCTTTCTTAGAAACTACCACTTATGCCACCTGAAAGGCCCTGAGGTCAATGGGCATACAATACATTTAGCTTTTCTTTCATGTGAGCCTAAACATTACTCATACAATACACATATTATCCAAACCAGGAGAGAAGCCCATCCCTTTTTTGGAATATATTATGCTACACTGGTCAAACCTCTGAACCCAAAGTGTCTGAAAATAAAAAATGTCATTAAGTTAACATAATCCCTTTGCATAGAGGAAACCCATCATTACGTGGCCACATTTTCCTCACTAACTACATTTTATTGGCTACATCTCTAAATCTGATAGTGTCTTTCAGGAGCTATCAAATGTATCATAACATAAGCTATCAAAATGAATAAAATATAAAGTGCATACTCCCGAGAGAGATCATTTCCAAGCATGTAAACTTTTATCTTACTTTTGAAAAAATGTCAAATCACTCGAAGAAGCACTTTTAAAAATATGATTTACGAAAAAGGCTCTTTTTACAGGCTCTAGGAACTATATAAAAGTCC
Source organism: Chelonia mydas (assembly GCF_015237465.2). Classification (NCBI taxonomy): domain Eukaryota; kingdom Metazoa; phylum Chordata; order Testudines; family Cheloniidae; genus Chelonia; species Chelonia mydas. Next base: position 109,703,394 of record NC_057853.1, read on the forward strand.
TTCACATAGTAGAGTTACCACAACTTTAAACAAAGACTAGTAAAACGGGTGCTGAATGGGAGCAGGTAAGACAGAATCATGGCTTCGGCACTCAATCAAGCACCTCTGCGTTCAGTAAATAGCTCTGACTAAGAATTAAGTATGTTATAGCTGATGAAGCATCTTTCAACTTCTCAATTTGCATTCAATAGATTACATGTTCATAGCATAATAGATGCTGCCATGCTAACGGTGATCTAGTATCCACTGAAGTGTTCTGGGTGCATAGATAAGTGAAGATTTGAGGGCTGAAATAAAATGGATGACATTGAAGACCCCAGTTACACTAAAACATAGTGCTCTTTTTAGTGCACTCGCTGCATAATGTACTGCTTATAGTGTATGTTGTTATTAATTATTTACAGAGCACTCATAATGTGACATGATCCTGTACCAACTCTCATTCCAGAGCTTTGGAAGGTGATTCTTTACTGAACCTGCTGGACACAAACAAACCTTGTAGTTTTTTGCTGTCTACCTCTAGACTAACACAACCTACACTACCCCATATCAGCACACAGGTTCTCCCTAAGTTCTATCCTGTGTAGGCAGTCATAAAATGGACTGCTAACTACACTACAGGCCTTCTCCCAAAGGGGTGCGTATACTCACTGTATTACAATCTTAAATAGACAGACACTACAGCTCAATCACGTAATACCCAGGTTATGATGATACATTTTTTGTTAAGGCTGACACTATGCTTGGCACTATACAGGTACAAGCAAAGACATGGCTCCTACTTTAAGGAGTTTACAATTTAGAGGATGTGCAGATTAAAATTTAATTTCAAAACATGGCATTATTAAAAAATCACTTTTGGTAGATTAATATTGTAAAAGCTTAATGAGAGAAGTGTGCTTTAAGGAGGGATTTTACATGGACAGGATACACATTTGGTGAGCTAGCTAGCCTGGAGAACAATGCACCAGCTGAGGCACAGAAAGCCAGGGAGATGAGCCTTGTTTCTCCACCATGTAAACTGGACGAGAGCACAGAGCTAACCAATTTTTTGTGCAAGCACTTCTAATTTTAAACACAGGCAAGCTGCATTAAAATATCATTATCGAGGAGACAAACCACTAAAGCTGGAAAGTTCTGAGTAAAGGCTCTTAGAACTCTTAAACTCAGTCTATTTGTGTAGAGTCATCCTACATTTATGGTTCGTTGTCTCTGCACCACAACACTCTACAATGTTATATATGATTTTTCAAATTTTATTTTTGAAGAAATTTTAATTTTCCAAAGACAGTTAATGTATAAGCAAGTATAGCTAACCTTGCATTTTAACTAAATGCTGGCAATATGTGTCAGGACAGTGTATTTACATATTGTTCTTTGCTTGTCTGCACTGCCAGACAAGAGAACTTGGTTTGATTCTTAGACCCAGTCTCTTCTTCCCTTGGTTGGCAAGTGCTGCGAGTATAGCTTCATATATTGTTCTGCAGCAACTTCTGTGGCTGAACAAAGAAAGGAATTGATGGGCTTTAAATCACATCTCATCCAGCTCTCTTTGGTCAAAGAATGTTGCTGAAATGAGGGAGGAGAAATCCTCTGACGGGGATGAGAGGAAAGAGTACTCCTTTGAGGGCACATACGCACTCACACACAAAATGGACCAAATACAATCAATATCCACGGCATGATTAAACAGAGACACTATTTTTTATTCAAGTGAAAGGAATATTAACCCCCTCATTGCTGAACTTTTTTAGAAGACGGAATTTCATGTGAGTTTTCAACTTGTCATGGATTGGACGGGGGAAATGGTGGGGCGGTGATAGGCTGGATAAAGCAGAAAACATGGTGAGCAGATGGAGGAAACAGATTTCAGAAAGAGAGTTGTCGAAAGATGAGGAATTAGGGGGAGGCAGAGCCTTTGACGTAGGCACAGACTGGTGGTCATGGCGAATGGGTTCAGATGGCGCAGGAAGAAAGTATATGGATTGAAAATGGGGCTGTCTTTAGGCTGGGCAAGGGGTTGAATGGGAGAAAAAGGAGTGAGACTGCTTGGGAGAGGGGGAGCTTTTAGGACACACATGAGAGCAATCAATCAGTCACAGTGAGGAGCTAGGCCAGGGAGAGAAGCAGGAAAGGGGGATAAGCTGAGAGGATCTGCTAGAAGGTGGGAGGGACACTATGATTCAGGATCTCTCCATTCCCTGGTTGCAGGTTAGAATCCAGTTTTTCTCCCTAACCTCTGATGCACGGAACAGTGCAAGGGACATGCACTCTAATCCAATTAATTCCCCTCTGTGGGAAAAACTAAAGATCAAGCACCAGCTGCAAGCAGGTCCCAGCAGGGCCAGGAGACAGAAAATAAGAAGTGTGTTTGTGGTTGCAGCAAAATGTCAGATTCCATAACATCTTGGAAAAATACCAAATTCCATGACTGCAGATTTGCAAAGACCCTGGACAACTGACTGAGATGAACAGGGCAGTTCACATCCCTTTGAATTATTGTTTCAGGTTACCTTCAGACTCCTGGCAGATGACACTGCCTCTGTTAACCTTGAAAGTATATACCCAGTGTATCTGCATAACTAACTATAAGAGCAGAACTGGGGCTGGAATTTCTCATATGGTTCTTAAAGTGTTGCATTTGTTGAAGTAACTTTGTCTGGAAAGTAACATAGGAAATGTTTTAGCTCTATTCCTGCGAGGCTAGATTATTAATGGATTTCACTAGTTTAGTTTTGTTCTAGTACCTCTTGGATACTGACAGAATTTCACTGATCTGATTATGCATGACAGGTGGCAGCATTATGATTATTGTTTAGATTAATTTCCAGATTTCTTGTATTACTTTTTCAAACATATCCTTCACGCCATGAGTGGTAATCCCAACATCCACTAACCAGCAATCCTCCGTATTCTTGGTCGAACACTAAGACTACAGTGCAAACAAATAATGTGCTCCTAGTTTTGTTTAAGAACAGAACCAACTCTTTTCCATACATGTGTTTTCTTTAAAATCTTGTGGTTTGAAGGATGGATGTGAAAAAGAAGAATTTAAAGGAATCTGGAATTTAAACCCTAGAAGTAAAGTTTTAATGTGAGTAAAATTTTACACCCAAAATACTCATAATATCCCTTTGAGCTCAGAACACTGGACTTTACAATTGAAAATCAATAATGTTGTTTGTAAACAGTGCAACATTACTAGGGACCCTCATCCTGCAGTTGCCAAATGCTCTCAATGCCCGTTGACTGCAATGAGAATTGAAGGACACTCTGCAGTTGTCAGGACTGTGCTGGTGGTATGTACCACAGAACACAAAAGTGAAGTGCATTCAGAAATAATCATAGGGTAAGAACCTGGTAATTTCCCCTTTCTAAACCAAAATGCAGATTACGTTAATTACTTTAAAGTTTCCTAAGTATAATGATCAAGTAATCTGCAGAAGTATGTAATTACTATGCAGATGCCTGGTTCTGTATTTGGCAAGAAAAGCCCAGGTATTTACCATGTGACTATGTAGCCACACATCAGTGGTGCAATTCAAAATACACTTGTGAAATTGGCAGACCAGGTGCTAGCTCATGCCAAGACTTCAGGTTTTACTGAACACTTACAAATGTAGAGCTGGAAGCCGCCCTTGCTTAGTTGTTAGTATTACAAAAATAAATATTAGGTATTAAGTTAATAAGATTGTGTTTAGTGTTTTATAAAATGTTTATAGGATACTGTATGTATTGTTCTCACTCAACTACACCCTATGTTATAATGTAATGGCAAACATTTGCATTGTATATACCCCTGTAACTATATAACCAAACAAATGACAAAGAACCCTCCTGTAATGCAAATGATGGTCTCTTACAAGAAGTTAAGTCCTGTTCATTAAATGCAAATGAGCCGCTGTGCAAGATGGAGGATCAAAGATTCTGTGAAGTGTGTTCCTTCCCCTCCCACCTCCACAAAGAAGAGGCCTGTGTGGGAACTGTTGATGTCTGCTTGGTTTCGGTGAGAAGAAGCTATAAATATAGACACATGGAAAATTCTTCATCTCTGAACTGTTTGGATTCTAACAGGGCAGAATAACTGAACAAGACAATGAAGTTCCCTAGTTACTCTTGATACCCCTAAAAGACATTTGGGAAATTGGCAGATTACTACATCTCCTCTATCTTTTGAAATTATAGACTGCAACTCACCTGTATATATATTTTTACCTGCTTTCACCTCTCAATAACGCTCATTCCTTTTTTCTTAGCTAATAAACCTTTAGTTAGTTTACTACAGAATTGGCTACCAGCATTGTCTTTGGTGTGAGATCTAGCATGCAAATCAACCTGGGTGAGTGACTGGTCTCTTGGGTTTGGGTGTAACCTGAATATTTTGTGATTTTTGGTAGAAATGACCATTTATCACATAGTCCAGCTTTCCTGGGTGGCAAGATAGAATGGCGTGTCTACGGGGACTGTTTGTGACTCCATCATAAGACTATTGTAGTATTTGCGGAATTCATATTTGGTACTGAGTTGGTGAAATCCAAATTATAGAACATACTACCAGTTGGGGTGTCTGCCCTGCTTTTGACAGTCGCCCTGAGGTAGACACTCATGGTCGTGAGCCACTCCAGACAACGGGACAAAAGTATTACCAAAAAAACCACAATCTTTCACCAAAACTACATATTTTAATGTTTATTCTTTCCACACACTCTTTATTTCTCAGAATGCCAAAATATCACAGAGATGAAGAAAGAGTGAAGGCTATTTAGGGACTTTCCCTTACCTGAATGTGCAGAATGCTTAAAGAAGCCAAGTCCAATATTATGACCTCTGAGCAGCTGGTTTTGGGTTTAAATACAAAATGATAATGAAGTATCCAGGTGGCAAAAATTCTGCGATAGCAACTGCAGAGACTGTTCAAAAACTAAAAAGCAGCAGCCTCACAGATTAACAGTTCTCCATATTATCATCTTTGTAACATGCAATTTGTTCCCAACGATAATTAGATATTTAGAGACACACATAATTAGAGAAAATGACTTAATGCTTTTCCGTTTGCTGAGAAATCTACTGACAGGAAAAGAGATCCACTACAGGGAGTAATGTGATTCTGGTACTGAAATTAGCAGCAAAAGGCAATGACAAAATATGTTTTAAATTCTCTGCATGGTAAAATAATGCTGTACTAAATACAGACCATTTCCCCCCTCAAATGGCATAGTTCCCTTCCAAATAAGTGTTTTATAAACATGGATTTCTGAGAGACATATACAAGATGCATTAAGAAATGAACAAGAATAAAGATTTCCTGTGAAATAGATCTTTCCTAGCCCAATTTGGGCTAATAGATAAAACATTCAAACAGCCATTTGTTTAAGAAGGCATTTGTTTCTTCTTTCTTCTCATTTTTACCTTGTGTATCTGCTGCAGCTCCTTCTTTTTCTTTGCTTTTGCTGCTGCAGTGCCCATCACCAAAAGTTGTATTTAACTGTACATCATTTTCCCTCTGGATTTTATTTACCATGTCACTCACCAGTTAACTTCATATAAGTACACCTCAAGCTACTGGAAAAGCTCATTCTCCACATTCACCACTAATATCATTCCATAGTGGGGTGCTTTGTGAAAGATGCAGTTATCATCCAAAGACAAACCATTTCTATGACATATTCATTCTGCTTTCACCCCTGGCCTGAGATCGTGTCTCTGCAGCACTAGAATGTTTAAGTAGGCCCTACAGCAGGCTGCTCCTGAGCAAGTGAGAGTTCTGTTTGTTCAGCACCAAAAACCTCACTCTCTAGTATCTGCAAACACAAAGACACACCTACACACAGACACACGCAAAAGAACTATGTTAAATGAAAGTTACCTGGGTGGGAAAGTCATGCACTTAAAATTAGGAAATGCCAGATTTACAGCTGCTTGTACACCCTTAATTCTGCCTTCTCTTCTGCCCAACCTGTCCGATGAATGAGGCAAGGGTCCCATGGAAACACAGCATGTGATTATGTAATTAAAGACTATCATAATGCATACGCACATAGGAATGGAATAAAGGTTGCACAGCTGATGGTAAGTTTGGCATTTCCAAACTTCTAAGTGCCTGACTTTGCCCTCTAAATATCTTTCCTTAAAAACAGTTTATCCATATGTAATTTCCTCAGGGGTGTTTTAAACAAAAGAGGCAAGTGCAGTTATAACAACTCCTCCATAATGTATCATCTGCAGGGTTTGAATCCTTAATTTTCAACACTACAGCACAGAGTTCTTCCACTTGAACTACAGGACTTAATACTTTAGCTGCCAACAGGACAAGTCTGTTAAGCTGGGGGTAGAGGTAGGATGGGCTGTGCCCACAGAGTGGTTGGGATGGGGAGTCTGTCCTGGATGCCTCTTCCCCCCCGACCTTTGAGGTGTCGATCTTCTGCCCCATGAGGTACCCTGCTGAAAGGGGTGGGAAATGGGCTGTTGGGGTCACATGCTGACTCCACAGGATTGTAGGGGGAGCCTGGCCTGGCTCTTTCCATGCTCAAGGACACGAGGGAGTTCCTGTCCCATGTAGTAATTCCAGTGAATGGGATGGGGGGACCACAGGCAGGGTGCAGGGCTGAGAGGCTGATCTGGCAGCTCCACTCATCCCAAGCACAGTGACTGCTGCTGCTGCTCCTACAACAGCGGAAGCAACACAAATCTGGCTCTTTAGAACGTGTTCCATTATATGTTGGCATGCTGCCAATGTCTTCCTGAGGCATGCAATTGAGAGGAAGAAAATTGTGATATTTAACAGTTTATAATTCAGCTAAATCTGAACAGAATTTAATGGGACAAAGAAAATGCACTTCTCTAGCCCAAGGGCTTTCTCCCTGCTAAATTTCAAAGGTCTGCTGGAAACAATAGAGGTGGTAGAATTTCTACTAAAAGTTGTCAAGAATCTTTTATAAAAGAAGGTGTTAGACAGCCTAAATATATAGCTACCAGACACCCTATATATATTTATATACACATACACTAACACATATGCGGACATATTTGATAAATTGTGGATCCCTGTGATACAGTAGTGGTACTTAAATTTGCCAATTGTCCCAGAAAACAATGGGCTAGATCTTGATACCCTTACACATGAATGGTTATAACTTATACTGTGATCAGTGTCAGTGAATCAAGAGGGCTGCTTGAGGATTAAAGTAATACTTAACTCAGAAGGAAATCAGAACCTGTCTCTAAATGCATATAAGCAGTTACTTAACCTCATTATTTTGCAATATTCAAGGTACTTCTTATAGTAAATCCAGTGTAGAGAAGTTCAAAGAAATACTAAGGTTACCATATCTATCTGTTAGGTAGATTTGGCAAGGTGTTCAGAATCATCTATGCAAATCGCATTACCACACACCTTTAACTTCTATGTCTCCATAGTGCTGCCATTAAAAAAAATTCAACTTCTGACGAAATTTTTCCTTCTTTCCTTCCAGATGTGGAATTTGCTGGCCAAATTACACTGGTCTGATATGCAGAATGGACAATTTGAATCTGTACCAGTGATAGGTTTAAGATCCAATGTTTCATGACCTTCAGAGTCTCAAAGGGATTTTTATGCCATTTGAATGGAGAGATTTTCATTTTTCCAATGGGTCACAGAGTGTCTGCTTCCAGTCCTGCAATATCCTGAGATAGTGGACCTTAAAGTCATGATATTTTTATTGACATCAAAAGCAATTTAGGTTATCTTAGAAGGAGGTATATCTATTTATTTTCATTGTTCTCATCTGAGACTTGCATAATTGTATACAAGGTAGCTAAAACACTTGGCTTAATAAGTGGACAGATACAAGAAATACTCCCAATAAAATCTTTAAACTCTCTAAAACATTTGTTTTAATTCTATAAATTATGTGGCATGGAACTTCATTGGCACATGTTTACAATACCATGTATAACACACTTTTGCTGGATATTCCAAATTCATCCAAGAGATCCTTTATTCCACCCAATCATATATCCTAGAGAATACATAAGCATACACATGCACATGCTGGGAAGCTGAACAAATGGAGAAAGCATCTATTTCACTAATGGCAAAAAACATCTACAAATTCCAGTATTTTCCTCAAAAAAGGATTAAGAATATCCTGTTGTATGTGATATACAACTGTAACAAATTATATTTTCTGCAAGTTTGTGGGAATGCACAGAATAATCCTTTAAGCAATAACTACCCTGAGAGAAGAAGAAATGGTTAGTTACCTGTACAGTAACTGGTTCTTCAAGATTTGTTGTGGGTATACATTCCACTGTTGGAAGGTGTGCATCCAGTGCACTCAAGATGGAACATTTTAGTGAGTAACACCCATTAGGAGGATGCATGCATATCCTGCATATACTTGTGTCTTCAAGGGCACAAAGGGCAGAGCTGCCTCAACACCCTGAGTTCCTTTGTCACCTGCAAGCCAATGTTTATAGACTCTGAGATAGCGCGGATGCCAGATGGGGTTGGTTGTGGAAAATAGAGAGAGAGAGAGAGAAATCTCTCTCAGCAACCACAGTTACTATACATGTAAATAACCACTTCTCGTTATTTTTATATACATATATATTCCATTGTTGGTGACTCCCAAGCAGTAGCCCTTGCTGCATATGGGTATCAGAAGCCTAATTAAAGAACGAACATAGCACTGTTGTACCAAAATTCACATCTTCTCTTGAAGCCTGAACAATAGCATAATGCAGAGTGAACATGTGAATGGAGGACCATGTTGGTGCTTTACAAATATCTAAAATTGATAGGTTCTTGACAGATGTCATTGAAGTGAATTGAGCTCTTGTTGAATGAACAATTATTTTGTCACTGGGCTTTTACCAACGATCCAATAGCAGAGCCTGATGCACAGGGAGATACAATTGGAGATTCTTTGTGCTGAGACAGCTTCACTTTTGACCTTCTATCTGTATGTTACAGTCTAGGAGACTTTCTGAATGCTTAGGTCTATCCAGATAGAAATGTGTTCTCTGCACATTCAAGGAACGTAAACTTTCTTCCCCTTCAATTGAATATTGTTTTGGAAAAAATATTGGTAGGTGAATATTTTGGTTTAAATGAAACCATGAAATCACGTTACAGAGAAACTTATGGTACAGTTTAATGGAAACTTATATGGTGAGCCTGTCGTGCTTTCAATTCTCCCACTCTTCTTGCCAATGTTATTGCCACTAGAAAAGATATTTTATAGACTTAAAGAGAGAGCGTGTAGCAAGCTGTTCAAATGGTGGGCCCCTGAGCTCTTACAGAACTAAATTAAAGTCCCAAATTAGAACAGGCTGTTTTACTGGAGGAAAGAATTTTGATAAACCGTTCAGAAATCTCTTCACCTTTTGGTGACAGAATATTGAAGATTTTTGTACAGGGGTGAATGACGTCACTATCAAGTGTATCCACAGAGAGCAGATTTGTTAAGGTGTAAGAAGTAGTCCAAAATGGCTGCGATTTGCGATTTCAACAGTGATAGCTGTTGTTGTCAAGTCCATATTGAAAATCTCTTCCATTTAGACAGGTACGTATTGTGTATGAGTATATCCTGAATATCAGAGGGGCTGTGTCCTTGTTGATTACATTAGCCATTGAGCGTCCATGCTTTCAGACGGAGCATTTCAAGATCTGGATGTAAGATGTATCCCTGGCTATGGGAGATCAGATCTGGAATTAGAGGTAAAGTTTTGGGTGACCACACTGAGAAGCTTTGAAGGTCCACATATTAAAATTGCCTCAGTCATTCACGGGCTATCAGAATTAACTTGTCTGCTTCTAGCTTGGTCTTCTTTATTATTCCTGGCAGTAGAGGAAGGGGGGGGATGGAAGAGGGGGTACGTGTAACACAGACCTGGGATCCAAGGAACCAGAAGTGGGTGTCTTGGATCCTGAACTCTGTCCCCTAAGAACAGAACTGTTGACATTGTGTGTTATTTTTGGTTACAAACAAGTTCATGCTTGGGAAAGAAGATGGTTTGAATCACTTATTTTATTGACCACTAATGATTGTTTATAGGTTACCTGATTACAGCATCTGCTAGCTGATTGTGGATCCCAGGCAGATGCACAGCTGTTAAAAGTAATGCCATAAAGAATACAAAAATTCCAAACTGCATTGCCCTTTGGAACAGTTGGGAGGATCGGGCCCTTCCTGTTTGGTTAAATAAAATATGGCAATTATGTTGTCCACCATTAATTGAATAATAAGTCCTTTTATTTCTGCAAGATAAGCCTTTCAGTCTCGGAAGATAAGTGTCAACTCCAGCATATTTTTGTGGAGGGACATTTCCTGAGATGACCACAAACCTTGAACTGTTAATTTACCAATGTTGGCTCCCCAACCTAAGGTGCATGTCTTTATCGTGCAAATCTTTGACAGAGGATGAGAGAAGGGAACTTCCTTGTAAACTAGATCTATCCACCAGTTCAGAGACTGAACAACTGTGGTCAGGATATGCACCAGCATGTCCAGCTGATGCTTGTCTAGTCACTATATTGACACTGACCAGCTCTGTAAGCAGTCTCACATGTGGAGTCACAAACATGCATAGCGCATGTTGTTACAGAAGTCCTAACTTGTGCTTGCAGGTGTGTACACAATTCAAGAATTGAATGAAAACTTTCTGAGGGGAGATAGGCCACAGATGGAATTCAGTACAGCTCTGATAAATTCTGTTTTCTTTGTTAGGATCAATATTGACTTTTCTTTGTTTATTAACAGACCCAGTCGAGTGGACAGCTGCGGATACGCTGGATGATGTTCTCTACTTGATAGCCCACAAACTAGACAGTTCTCCAACTATGGGAATACTTGGATCTCCATTCTTCTGAGGCAGTCTGCTACAATGGCTAGGCACTTTGTGAATACTCTGGGACCTGCTGATAGGTCAAACGGTAGAACCCTGTATTCCTAATGATGGTTTCCGACCACAAACCTCAGACAATGTCTGTGGGCCAAACGGATTGCAAAATGGAAATGCACTTCCACAACCTCGAAAGCCCATCAATCTGTTGTAACGGTAGTCCAGAAATGCAGGATGTGAAACAGATGGTCTCCAAAGGGATAGAACAGGATAGGAAGACCAAAGTAACTGGTGAGTGGCTTCTGGAGGAGCACTTGAATTTGTTGCTTCAAAGACAAGATAGGCGGGTGAGATGTCATAGCTGATAACAAGGGCTTTTTCCTTCACAATTTTTGTTATTTTCTAGGAGACTCTCTAGGTCTGTACTCAAGGAAGTAGGTTGTCTGTGGTAAGTCTATGCTTATGCTGCTTATGGTTAGGGGCTAGTATATATAGCCCTAATGACCTGAGTAATTTCTTGCTATTTTTCCAGGAAATATACTATTATTTCCTGGATTTCTTGAATATTTTTATGGTGTGATATAAACAGATCGCTTTATATGCAGACAATGAATAATTATAGCATTTGTGGGGAACGGAATGCTGTAGTTAAGATTGAGTTTCTATTTTCCCCTCCCTTTTAGTTGTTTATAAGAAGGAAAAAGTGGTTGGTTGAAAGTCAACCAGAATTCAGAGGCTGAAGTCACAGTAGACATTAATTTACAATGTATGGGTGAGAGGGTAAAAGATGCAAGATAAATGCAATTCCTCATATGATTATATGATATATGAGAGGCCTCTAACCTCCTACAGATTTATACTACATATGCTGAGATACTACTCATAAACATTTATCAGAGTTAAAACTGCCTCTTTACCATAAACTCATCCCATTATACCTAGGTATTTTAGCTTGTACAATAGGGTGTATAACATTATATGTTGTTCTGAAAATTTCACCTAGTTTAGTGAGGGAGGGATTGAGAGAATAGATCTCCAGTCCTTCTTTGTAGCATCTACTTATGTAATAAGAAAATGACCTTTCTGTTCCGCACTTATAGCAAATAAAATGGGTTCCATTTGTGTCTAGAATGAAAGAAACTACGAGTAGTACAGAAACTTCAATTAGATGCATTTTCCTCCATTTCAGCCTCACTAGTCTGGGAAGGGCAATACAGCATTACAACATAATCTGAATTTACAACAAATGCACACAACTGCAGAGATAAACCATCAACCAAGTCTTTTATTTGCAATTGTCAGATCACAAAATGTGCATAATTCATAGTCTTGCTCCTAAAACAAAGCATCCGTTAAAGTAGGTTCCTGTATTTGGTAACTAGTAGTCTGCTGCTATTTCTTTAAATAGAGAACTATTCCTTCAGATAAATCGTCTGGCCTGGAATGCTGAAAGTATTTTGAACAGAAAAAAGGCTGTGTTACCCTGAGCTGAGAGAACAGCGCCAATTAAAGAATGGCAGTTTTGCGGCTGAAGTAGCATCCAACAGAAACGGAGATTAGAATGCAGGTTACAAACCACTACCAGCAATGCCCATTATAAAAGAAAGCCTTTTAAAAAGTTTTACTTTCTGACATGTGATTTCTTGAGAAGTCATTATTCCATTCTAAGCATTCTGCACAGCATGAGAGTAGAGAACCACCAATTAAAAAACTCCGCCCCCCCATTAATGACTTTTCATTACACCTTTTATTGTAATTTCAAAGGATATAAGTGAGACAAAATACAAAATAGGCAGAAACTAAATGGCTCAGGTTAGTGGTAATTGGATTTGTGGCCCTTCACATAAAGGTTATCAGTTACACCTAGTCCTCCTTACTAGTGACAAAATGTTACTACTCTCTGATGTTTATTCAGTAGCCTGTTGTGACATGAATCGGTATCTTTCCATTCCATCCTAGGGGAAAGGTGACCACAATACTAAACCACCCTCAACAGTAGGTACCGATTTGCACCTTTGCTGGCAGGCATTAAGGCATTATCAAATCCTTCCAGATTTGATAAGCCCTTGCATAGCCAGTGCCAATGCTGGACCTACTTGGTGGATAAACAGAAAACTTCAATATCCAGAACTTTGAATGCAGCATTAAAATTTATACACACAATTTTTAAATCAAAAGAGAAGGATACAAGTTTAAGGAAGGTGAGTGTTACAACTTCTATTTTTTAAGGAGCAGAGTAAAGTGAACATATAAACCATTACAAACCAAGTTAGGGAAATCCAGACAGGAGAGATTATAGAAAACAGAGCCCATAATGAATAATATCAAAAAGGCCATAAAATAATATGAAAATGAAGCCAAAAGAAGTGCACAGTAAGCTAATGAAAGTGGCACAATTATTATACAACAACAAATATGTGAAGTCAGAGCAACCAACTGGATAACAGAAAAGCACTAGCAAAACATGGTTCTTTCTAGTGGGGAACACACGCGCATCTAGTTTGAATGTTTACAGAAGATCTCATGCCTTGTGCAGCTGTGGACTTCCCTGGGGACATTTATTTGGGGCTTATCTACACCCAAAGGCTGTATTGCTGTACCTATACTGGTATAGTTAAAGTGGTGCAATGCTAGACTCACCTTCCCTACCTTTCTCCCCTACAACTCCTCCTCCTCTTCCTTGGTCACACATGCAAAAGTTCCTTGGCTGCTCTCCTCCTCTAATCTCTCCACATGCCCCAGTGACCCCATCCCATCCCCTGGGCTTCCAGGCTGGCATGCACTGTCATTCACACCCCTTACTTTTCTCACTCTCCTCTGGCTCTTCCCCCTCAGAATACAAACATGATTAAGCCTTTCCCATCTCAACCCCCCTACACACTTGACCCCACCTGCCTCTCGAACTATTGCCCCACCTCCCTTCTCACTTTCATCTCTAAGCTCTTGGAACATGCTGTTTACTATTGCTGTCTGGTGCTCCTCTCCTCCAATTCCCTCCTAGGCCATCTCCAAAATGGCGTGCCCCCCTTGCATGCTAATGAACCCATTCTCACCCAGGTCTCTAATGACCTCTTCCTAGCCAAATCTGAGAACCAGTACTCCATCCTCATCCTCTGACTTGTCAGCTACCTTCAGCACAGTCAGCTATGTTCCTCTTCTTGAAATGTTGTCCTCCCTTGGGTTCTGTGACTCTGTCCTCTCCTGGTTCTCCTTCTACCTCTCTAATTGCACCTTCAGCATACCCTTCAGAGGATCTTTTTCATCCATTCTCCAACTTCCTGTGGGGATTTCACAGGGCTCTGTCCTTGGTCCCTTTCTCTTCGCCCTATAGACCTTAATTCAGAGTAATATCATCTGTAAATACAAATTCAACTATCATCTCTATGTGGACTACTCAGAGATCTTCCTTTCTACTCCAGACCTATCTCCTGCCCAGAACTAAAATCTCAGTCTGTCTCTCTGTCTCTGACATCTTGTGGATGTTCAGCTGTCAGCTCAAGCTCAACATGGCTAAAACAGAGCTCTTAATCTTCTCACCTTCGACTGTAAGGACTTTGGGGCAGAAACATTTTTTGTTCTGTGTCATACAGCACAAGCAAGAACGAGATCCTGGTCCATGCCTAGGGTCCCCACGTACTATGATAATACAAATAATAAATAAGAACAATATTAAAACCCCCTACTATGGATGCATCTCTAACCCAACTCACATCACTAACAAAAACAGGTATACTGGTACAAAAAACTGTGTAAACCACACCTTCAATGTTGTACGCACAGCACACGTAAAATGAAATAAACACGAACAGTATGCAAAAGAAAACAAAACTACTGGCACTATCAATATCCATTTGGGCAATAATACCAACTCCTCCCAAACCCATACCGTTTCCTGCCCTTCTCACATCTCAAAGACTGAGAGAAAAATGGGCCTTACACTGAGGTTTGAAGGTGAATGAGCTCAGGGTTTAGTAGATGAAGGTGGGAAATTAAATGCAGAGGAGACACCATGATTGAGAATATAGGGAGAATGCTTTCCAGCCGAACTTATAAATGTACATAGCAAAATATACAAAATATATTCAACCTAATAAAAAACATGAGCCTTAAAAATGTGAATGTTTGTGCTTGATGTGATTTCTATATTGTTCATTGAACTGTAAGACTGGGAGATTGTCACTTAATGCTAGTCCTTTATATAATATTTTAAAATGAATAAAGTTAGTGAGAGCTTTCATTATTAAGGACCAATCCAGCATCATGAAAAATTAATAATTTATGGTAAGAAAATGTAGGATAGTGTGCTTTTCTAAAATCTTTTCTCATATCACTGGTTCCTGTATTTTGATCAATGGAAACATCACAGATAACATAATACCTTACTGAAGCTTAACGTTAGAGAAATATTATTTAAATAAAGCCCTGGTCTTTTATTAACTGGAGAAAATGTTACCAAATTTCTTAACACAATACTGATGGATTAGGTTATCTGGTTATATAATTATATCCAAATCGTAGGTGACAATATTTATCCGAAAGGTAAGGATTACCTCAATACATTTAGAAATTCCCTCATGGATGATTTTTGCAGACTAAGCCTTGAAAGCAAAATACATATAATAGATCGCAGCTCATCATGCGCTATTCATTTTTTGTACTAAATCACAAAAGTTCCCTCATACATGCATCCCTTCATTAAATGTGATTTGCATTGCATTATGTAACAAGGTGGTAGGGCTCTTACATTGACTCGCCTTGTTACAAGGTGTTGGAAATCCTGCAGGGATATGCTAACTAAGTCTTGCTGACTCACTGCAGCAGATCTGAATCCTTAACTCCATTCTGTATACAAGCAGAGGAGAGTCTCTTTTTGGGTAGACGAAATTGAAGTTTAGGGCAAAGATCTCTGAAAGGAAACCCTGGAAACAGCCAAATTTAGGGACAAAATCTGGGGTTTATGATCTTAGTTTTGTCTGAGTCAACAATAAAATCAAGGAACCTCCCAAATCTACAGGCACTGCATTTGGTCCAAATTTACTACTGCCACACACCACTATATTAACTCTTTTCAGAGTAACAGCCATGTTAGTCTGTATCTTAAAAAAAACCAGGAGTACTTGTGGCACCTTAGGGACTAACAAATTTATTAGAGCATAAGCTTTCATGGGCTACAGCATCCGATGAAGTGAGCTGTAGCCCACGGAAGCTTATGCTCTAATAAATTTGTTAGTCTCTAAGGTGCCACAAGTACTCCTGGTTTTTTTTTTATATTAACTCTGCCATTCGAGGGACACCAGTCTTTCAACACCCATTTACAAAACTACTCTCTCCAAATATACTGAACACCTGCAATTAAAAGTGTGGGGAGGGGATATAGTGGTGAAAGGGTTGTACAGAAGGCAAAATTGAGGGATCGTTTGGTGTGTTTGGAGGGGCTACTCTGGCAAAGGAGGCAGTTGTAGGCTGGTATTTCTAGGTGATGGCTCCCTTCTACACCCCCTCAATACCTCCCTCCTGGCCCCAATATTCTTCTGTCCCCACTGTCGCCCCTTCTGGCTCCTGACGGTATATGGGACCACCGAGACTAAGTGGAAGTCTCAAAATACCAATAAGAACAATGAGAGATGGGGGCCTTTTTAAGAAGGCCATCCTGCATCATGCTCAGCATCTTGCAGGATGGAGCTCTGTATACGAAGTGGAAGAACCAGAGAATACACATAGGCTTCTGACTATACATTAGATCTTATCCTTGAGTTTCATCCTGACAGGCAGCTATGTTCTGTCATACATCTTGGGTTGACAAGTGATTATGATTTTGCACGGTGGCTCATAGATGACAGAACAAGGAGTAATGGTTTCAAGTTGCAGTGCGGGAGGTTTGGGTTGGATATTAGGAAAAACTTTTTCACTAGGAGGCTGGTGAAGCACTGGAATGGGTTACCTAGGGAAATGGTGGAATCTCCTTCCTTAGAGGTTTTTAAGGTCAGGCTTGACAAAGCCCTGGCTGGGATGATTTAGTTGGGGATTGGTCCTGCTTTGAGCAGGGGCTTGGACTAGATGACCTCCTGAGGTCCCTTCCAACCCTGATATTCTATGATCGTGGGTAGAAGTTACTCTATTCTCTCTACATCTGCCTCAGCTCATCATTCACCACTTTTAAAAGCATTTGAAAATAGTAATTATAGGGTGTGTTTTCATGTTAATCTATCAGATCCTATAAAGCTACCTTTTCACCTCTGCACCCATGCTGGGGTGAGCACTCCTTAACTGTAGTCCAGGATCTGGTTCAGTATGTGTTGCTGGCTGGTGGTTCGTCTGACTTCTAAACAATTGTAAACAATTTCTATGAGTAAAGGGATGCATTTGTGTGTATTTATTCTCATGATATTTCTCAAATGAAAAATATTTAGAGAGAGTATTTGCTATGATTGTCAGCCCCAGATTACTTTAACTTCCTGAAGCTATATAGAAAGGGTACACGCAGAATATGCACACTAAAATGCCATCATGTTTTGTGTGTAGGGCATTAAGGAGAAACTTCTTCATGAAAAGATGCAAATACAGCTTGTATACATTATGCTATGCTCTAAGAGTTTGTAGCATGACTTGTTATGCCTTTCACATATTGACACACTTTTAGGTAACTAACACAAACTTTAACTAATACCTTCCTGCCTAAGTATTACAGAGATCTGAAAATGACGGATGATGTTATGCACTAAACCCTGCCGTGAATGAGTATTTATAGATTTTGTTACTACACTTATCACAGTAGTATCTGAGCACTACTCAAACGTTAATTAAATTATCCTCACAACCTTCCTGAGGGAGGAAAGTATTATCCCCATTTTACAGATGGTACAGAGAGATTAAGTGACTTGCCCATGGTCACACAGGAAATCTGTGGTGGACACATGATTAGAGTCTACTGTAGATTTGAGTCACAGTACAGTAATTTTAAACAAGGCCATTCTTCCTCTCTGAAGTTATTAACTAAAATAGCCTTCTGCAAATTCAGTGCCCACCTTTTCAGAAGCCACCCTGCTAGAAAAGCTGTTGTATTATGTTACACAAGAGGCCAGGACCGGTGGCTCCAATGCTTTGTAAATCCTCCTTCCCCTATGAAGGGATGACTTGGAGCTGTGAGGGATACTGCAGCCTCAGAACTAAAGTAAGAGCTGCCAAGCTGCCATTCAGCACTCTGTAGCCTGGTGAGGGGAGAAGGGTTCCTTTCCTTGGAGTTACCCAGTACACAAACTAGTATTCAGACTGTTAGGTTAGAGGATTTGGGCTGTAAGCCCTTGATCAACCTGCAAGGTACTAAGTGCCTCAGCTCTCACTTGGGTCAGTGGTATTCAGAGGGAGCTGAGGGCACTCAACACCTCATAGGAGATGCTCCACACTTTGAAGGGTCAGACACTGACTTACAAGTGATATTATGTCTAGATGAAAGAAGGCAAATTAAGCACAGAATAGGTGTAAAGTGTGGACAGATTTTTACCATGGTTGTGTCACTGAGTCAATCTTACCCTAACATTTACCTAAATATGGTTTTCCACAGTAATTGTCTTTGAAACTTTTCATCTACGCCTCCCCCACCTTCCATCCACCAGTGTGTTTTCAGGCAACTTTATTACAAATGAGGGATCTATGTTGACAAGATTGCTAGCCTTTCTGCCACTCTTTTGATTTGTGAAGAATTTATAGTGACCCTTTCTGTCTTTGTAGTCAGTAGTTTGGAAAATCCACTTTATTTTAGCATTTTTCAGATCCACCAAAAGAATTATAGGGAGACGGGATTTGTAAAAACTGGCTTTTATCAAAGCAATTCATGTTTAGTTATTGACTTTAAATTAATCTTAATCAAGTTCTCTCTTTTTGGTTCTCTTTTATGATTTTCCACACTCATTACCTCATAGCCACTTTCAGGCCTGGTTTTCTTATATTTATAAACAATATCTATATTTTGCCTGTGACCAGGTACAGAATTATTTGCAGAAACCTTAACTCTATTATTAGCTTGCTTCCCTACACTTGCTTGCCTGCTGAGTCTCACAATTATGTCTTTAAAAATAATCCCTGGATTTTTGTTTTGATTTTTGGAAACACAGTTATTTAAAAACTGGCCTGCTTTCAATTTAAAGGCTTGTTGAGCTCTAGGTATGATGCAATTAACACACTGCTTTTTGCTATTACCACAGAACTTTGTCTTTGGCATATTTTGTGAGCACAGCCATAGAAGACCCATCTTTATTAGGTGTCAAGATATTTTTTCCTCAAAGTCATTTACTCTATTTTATGAGCAATGTTATGACAATTACAGAAGTGTATCTCATAGTGGGTTTTCCCAAATACAGGGTTCTTCGAAGGCTTATAAACAGAGGTTGCATATTTTGGGTAACATTTTCAAAAGCACTTAAGTCATCAGATGTATAAGTCCCATTTTTCAAAAGCAACTTAAAGCGTCAAGGTGCATAACCTGCATTGAATTTCAATGAGATGTAGGTTCCTAAGTCAGTTTTGAAAATGGGATGTAGGAACCTAAGGGTATGTCTACACTGAAAACCAAAACTGAACCCAAACAACACACCAGGCAGCAACATTCAGAGCTGGGGTCAACTGACTTGGGCTTGCAATGCTCACGCTACGAGCCTAAAAATAGCAGTGCAAGCATTCCCACTTCGGCTCTGAGACCCTCCCATCTTGCTGGGTTCAGAGCCTGGGATCCAGCCTCAGTGGGAATGCTATATTGCTATTTTTAGCCTGTTGTGTGAACCTGTCATGTGAGCCTGAGTCACTTGGTCTGGGGGCTGAGACTTGCTGCCATGAGTTTGGGGTGGTGCTTTGAGTGCAGTGTAGACTTACCCTCAGTGTGTTTGAAAGTTTTGTCCTTTTGCCTATTCAACCTATTGCTAAAGCACTGGCCATTACAGTTGTATTTGAAAATGAAGATAGCAGTAAACTATCAAGACAGGGCTTCCAGAAGCTGGAATCCCATCTGTTCTCTTGGATCTATTCCATCGGAGGAGCAAATACAACAATCAGTTTTATAGCCTTTATAAAACTTAATTTTGTATAAAATACTATGGTCGATACTTTTATCAACCATGCACAATTAATTACAGCATTGTAGTAATCAGTTATGTTCTGTACGTAATATACAGGAGTTGTTTGAAGTAAGACAAGATGGAAGCATCTTTGGTATTTAGACATGCCAAATGTGCTTGTGGTTTCTCTTACACATTTCTCTAAATTGATTGCACGTATTAACATTTCATATTTAGGGTTAATAAATAAATAATACCAATAATAATGCTTAGAACATATGTACAGTAGCATCTTACATTTTCAAAGCAAAAATAAAACCTCGGAGAACTCCCGTGAGATAAGTATAATCAAGCCATATTCATCCCTGGTGTAATCCCACTGGAATCAATGGAGTTACCATCAGGAATGGGTTACACAGTGTGTACATCAGGGCAGAATTTAGCTCAGCAAAATTAAATTTCTTGCTCAAGGCTACCCAGGAAGTCATTTACACCGTTGGAATTAGAAATTAGGAGCTCTTTGTTTCCAGCCCTGTTCTCAATCCAATAGAACACACTGACTCAAAACACTGAGCACATATTGTAAAAACACAGGTTTTTCTTAAATATACTAATAAAAGTATTGTAAACTTGCCGGTAAAATCTGTGAACATTCCCTCAAAACCTAATCACGCAGGAAATGTCTGATGTATAGTATAACTAATTATACACAAATACACTTCTGATACATATATTAGTCAGGCAAAATGACTTGTCCGTGGTCTTTAAAACCTCTTCTTTAGGGTTTATCTTCATAATAAAATTAGGTTGTTCTAGAACATGAACTTCAAGAGTTATGTCAACTGAAATGATGCTAAACATGATTTCAGTCTAAGATACTAATATTGCCCCCATCCCCATCCCATCAGAGTGCCTCACAGTCTTTAATGTATTTATCTTCAAGAC
Organism: Chelonia mydas; assembly: GCF_015237465.2. Taxonomy (NCBI): domain Eukaryota; kingdom Metazoa; phylum Chordata; order Testudines; family Cheloniidae; genus Chelonia; species Chelonia mydas. Next base: position 109,724,213 of record NC_057853.1, read on the forward strand.
ACACCCATACGGCAGAGAAGTTCTATTATCCTCATTTACATATAGGGAACTGAGTTACAGAGAAATTAAGTGGTTTTTTCTTTGAGTGTACATCTACATTGGAATAAAAGACCCATGACACAGCTGTGGCTGACCCAGGTCAGCTGATTCGGGCTTGCGGGGCTAAAAATCGCCATGGAGATGTTTGCGCTCAGACTGGAGCTGAAGGTCTGGGACCCTCCCCCTTTACAGGGTCTCAGAGCTCAGTGATTTTACAGCCCCAAGCCTGAGTCAGCTGACTCAGGCCAGCCATGGATGTTTAATTGCTGTGTAGACATACCCTTAATGTACACAGTGATGAATTGTGTTTAATATTGTGTCAGCTGGTTGCAGCTGATTCCTGAAGGATTTATTCACTACCAGTTGACATGATGTTAAACACAATGGAATGAGTTTACGATGACTGAAAAGTTATGTTTAACATCATGTTAGTTAACACAACTTCTCAAGGTCGACTTTTAATTTTTCGTCCATTATTTACTCCATTTTATGAGCAGTGTTATGACAATTACAGAAGTGTGCGTTTCATAAAGGTTATTCCCAAATATAGGGTTCTTTGAAGGATTTATTCATATTTATCATGATTTTTAGTGAAGTCTTTGAAAAATGGTATACTGAAGATGTGCATAATTACCCACTACTCTTCAGCTGTGACCATGTAGAGGCTTTGAAACAAAACCATGTAGAGGTTTTGAAACAAAACAGATAGTAGAATTTTTTTCTCTCAATTAGCTGTTTAAATAGACAGCATCAGATCATCAGCCAAACTGGAATAGTGACTTTATGTTTCCTGAAATACAGTATTCAAAGATGCAAGATTAAAAAAGGCCTCCCTATAAAATCATCAGGGTGTTCAGATTAGGTCCGGGGCCACTTTGAATGACTAATATTAGGCAGATAAACAAAGTGGCAGGATTTTTGAGGTTCCAAGTACCCCCTCCTCCCATTTAAGTCAAAAAGAGCTGTGAAAGTTCAGCACCTCTAAAAATCTGGTCACTCTTACTAGATACCTAAATTTGGATGTAGGTGTTTAACTTTACGCACCCAAGTTTGTAAATGTTGGACTATGTGGTCTTCTTATGCCCTTTTCTCTGTATTTATAAAAGAAGAGGTCACAAGAAAGTCTCTTTCACTCGGTCTTCCCTTTTTAAAATGTACTTGATAATAACGAAGACGATATATAGTTATCTGCTTCCATAAGTATTAAACCAGAGCTCCCTAAAGTAGCTGAACAATACTGTTTGAAAAGGGTTAGATAAAATGATTCTAGAAGTTGAACAGCGGCAAACTTTTAAGTGCTACTTTTAAACCAGAACTGTCCCTATCATGCTTTTAAACTACTAACAACAGAAAGTGCTGACATCCTTCTGTCAACATTTTCCTGAACCATAAATTGCTCATGCATTAGAAAGTCTCTTGAAATGGCATAAAAAGACTGTGAAGCAAACGTATTCTTGAAGTGTAGGTCTGCAAGTCAGTGTAATTTCTGAGTACACCACACAAGCTAAAAAGACGGCAGATGCAAGGTTAGAATTTAACTATAAATGATAACTCAATTTATTTTCTCCATAGCCTAGTAACTCAATAAGTCTTTAATGGTTTCATAAATAAACAGATGGATGACATCAAATGATAAGTCTGATTGGTCTCTCTATAATTTTGGACAGCTTTATCCCAAAATATGTAGCACAAGCATTTTAACCCAAGAGGAGGATAAAACAAATGTGGGAAGCTAGATTATGGGCAATTGCACTGTCCCAGTGATATATGAGACCTTTCATGATGGTAAGGCTAAGAAACGGGGCAATTCACAGTCTATATCTGTCTGATGGTGGGTTTGTGAAGATTTTTCTTCTGTCGATAAAACAGGTGCTTCTATTCAAGGAATTCAAAGTATAGAGGGAAAAAGGGGAGGTGATGGGATCCCTGCTGAAAGATTTAAATCATAGATTACTTTATTGTTGAAAGGTTTATGATGCTAATTTTACAGCAAGCCATCTGCTCCACCTACTGTATGTTGACTGAATATTAAAGCAGGCCACCTATCTCAAGCATAAAAGACACATCATCCAATGTGTCATTTGCACAGGGCTATATTCACTTTACCTAATATTGCAACTTGACTAGACGTGTGTTCTGTATGCTCAAATTTTAGCAACACGTAACTTGCAGCCCAAGCAAGATCTTCAGAAAATAGTTAAGGCAAAATTCTACTTTCAGAGGCACCAGACATGTCTATAAAACAAGCCTCCATTACTACATATTCGTTATTTACACAGTATGTGGATATTGCATGCTTGAAGCAGTCAGCTCATGCTAATGGTCCATCTTGTCTGCAGTTTTTACATCTTTTTGGTAGACATAAGAGGTTATATACAGTGTGCTGCGGCATGCACTCTGGTAAATGGACAAGAAACACTCTCTGCAACTTCAATATCAAGAGTATAATTTTATCCATAAAAGACAACACTGCTTTACAGCACTAGTGTCCTAAAAAGTCCCAGCTGCATACATTGGAACTGGGAGAGATATTTGCTCACCCAATATTTAAATTTGTGTGGAATAAACTGCACTGGTGAAAAAGAAAGAGTCAGGACCTTCCCATCCAGTATATACAAAACTTGATATATAAACAGAGTACAACTAGTTTCTCAATAAAGTCCTAAAATAAGGAACTTCATGTGTATGTTAGTTGTCTTTAAAACTTTTCTCTTTTCCTTTGACATCTATGAGGCTCATATCAAATGAATGTAGCACCCCCTCTCCACCCAGTTACCTTCTTTAATGCCAATCTGCTTACAGGTTTTGACGAACAGGTCTGGGTTCTTCTGGATCCCGCCACCCACTCAGTAGCGTGTATCTTCTTTATTTTTTCCTAAGAATTTATTTGGCGGTACCTCCACCCCCCTCGCTCCTTCCTGGCAGGGTCACCAGGGCAGCTTGGAAGGAAAATTTTAACTTCAGGGTAACCCCCACTTACTTGCCAGATAGTTGGAGACTTCCAAGAAATAACACAAACACATACAATATACTCAACACAATAATTATATTGAACAGGAGACAAATATAACAGGGTAAAACACTATTCTTAGGGTCACCAGTGCCCACGCTGATAATACCTGTGACTTTCCCCAGCCACGTGACTTGATGTAGCAAATGTAAGATCAGTGTCCCGTTGGTACGCATACTTTGTTGGGGCCCTTGATGACTTATGACCACAAAATTCTTCTCTGAAGCGGTTTAGCAGTGTCGCTGACTGGGTTCGGTACAGCCCAAAGGACTCACAAGTGGGAGAAGGTGGTAAATCCCTCCACAGGTTTAATATGCAGCAGGTTATAAAATCCCCAAACCCTCACTCCCTGGCTTGAGGACATAGTTCAGGGAGTAGGGTGTCCCCAAACAAATTCTCTGACTGACTGACTAAAAGATAGTGCACTCACAAACTCCAGGAATGATCCTCAGGTTCAGAGATGACTCTGGACTCCTCTGTCACTGCAGAGGTGCTGATCTCTGCTGGCAGGGATCCTCTTCAGGCAGGAATCAGGCTGCTTCGGTCCCAGGATATCCCCTCACCACAAAGGGGTGCAGGGCTCAAGGTGCAGGTTACACAACTGTACTAAAATCCAAACTGTAGTCTCCAGCCCAGCGTCCAGACACACACACAGCAGGCAGCAGCCCTGAACTAGCAGACAGAGCAGAGCTGACCATGTGGTGACTGGTCTCACCTAGGGAGCTGGAGGGCGAACTCAGCTTGGTTAGGGACGTTTCCCAGCAAAACTCTACAAACCAGGAATCATCAGTGGAGAAGGAAAAGCCCAGCTGAGGGATCTTGCTTTCAGGTCCCTAGAGGCCAGTTCTCACGGGGAACCCTGCATGCAGGCCTGGGACTCACCAGCTCACCACATAGCCAGTCCTGCCCTTGCCCTGGATGGCTCCAGACTGACTCAAAAATGGCTTCTCCCCTTTCCTGAACTCCCTGGGAAGGGCCTCTCCCTCCCTATTGGTGGCTGGGCAGACTCTGAGTCTGCCTTGGCTCCCTCTCCCTGAGCTGCCAGCAGACAGAGCTCCAGGAATCTAGGTAATCTCCTTGGGGGTTACAAGAAGAAAAAGCAAAGTAACAATGTGTTAACCTAAAGAAAGCTTACCCCTTCATAGTGCTTAAGGGCCTGCCTGGGGGGACCAGTTTAATTTGAAGACCCAAATTTTCACAACATTTTCTGTTTCTTATTCATGAATTCATTTTCTTTGCACATGTGAATCAACTTCATTCTTCCCCACCCGCTCTCTTACCCCTTTTAAACCTGTGGCCTCCCTCACTACAGATTAGACATTGCACACCTGAGAAACATTATGTATTTAACGTACATTACAGATCATTCAAGTTTGATGGGCATGGATCAGATTATAAATGCAACAAAAACACTGACTCTTCAATATTTAAATAAACATTTAATGTTTCTCCCCTCCAAGATTAGGGCACAGGGGAGAGTGATCCAACAAAATCCCTCCTTCCTGCCCACATGTACGCTGACCCCAGTTTAGAGCTATTCAAGGCCTTCCAGTGGCCTATCCTACATGGAACCACATGGGCAGGGAGCCATAGCTCTTTCCTTTTAGGGGTGACCCATAAGAAATGCATCAGACGTCCAGGAGGCAAGAGATCGCAGCTAGTCAGGAATAGCTACATGCTTTCATAGCACAGTGACACAAGCCGGACCAACCTCTGAGTGTTGCCAGTTTGTGTCAGGGAGATCATTATGCTAAGGGAGTACAGATTCTGGCAGATAAGTTAAGGTTCAAAATTTCTCAACCTTTTTCATACCAGGACCACTTTGGGAACCTGTAGAACCCCCTTCCATTTAACAATATGGGATGGGCAGCATAGTCACAAGCCCCTGATACTTCATGAGAATTGCAATCCACTGGCTGAGAATCCACGTCCTATTCTGCCTCTGAAGAAAAAGCATTCAGAGCAACCCAGTATCGATTAGTGAAACATTCAGCAAGGTCAAAGCTACAGTCACCAAAGAAAACCCTTTCCTATTCTCTGAGCTCAAACAAATGGACCAAAACTATGCAATATGTTAGCCAGTGAGGTATGGTATAGAAGAGTTACCGATGACGCTAAATGCCCATCTCTTCACTTAAACTAGTGAACAAGGTGTGCAGTGGTAGCCTTACCTTTAATAACATTCACAACTTTTACAGCCTCATCAAGTGCCTTTGCAGTTCCACTTGCATCCTCTTTGCTGCCTAAGCTTTCCAGTGATTGGAACAATGTGTCCAAACTTGGGGTGAAACAGACTGGATTCTAGACACAAGGTTGATGTGTTTTTCTTTCACAGCTTAGGCACCATGAATGTGAATACTCACACACAAATGCCAATCCAACCACACTGCAAGAAATGATCATTGGAAAGCTTTAAAGATATTTTTCCCTGTAACACATCTTGATAGTGGACAGTAAAACAGGAGGTTCTCGTGTACAGATCCTTCTCAGTCAGAGTGACACATGTTAATAGTTGGGTAGCAGACAACACAGCTATAGTTCCATCTAATTGTACTAACTCAAAAAACAACATGTCATTATGCTAATTTTAATAAAGGTATTAGTTGCAATGGTGAATAAATGTGGATTGGTGTGACTTGGGTTAAATGTGAAAAAGTAAAGGGGGAAATAAAATAAATAAGAGGTAAAGTTGTATAATATTTTCCATATTTAAGTAGGCCAAGAACTTAAAAAGATTAAAAAAGAGGTAGGACATTTATTTAGATAACAAGAACTCCAGAGTTAAAATAGATAATGCTGACAAATTTTGGAATGCGATATTAAACCTCATACATCAGGGCTGAAGCCAATTTCTTAATAAAAGATTTAGGAGGAATCCTAGTGTAGGGAATATCTGCCTAAGGTTCAGTTTCTTGCACCTTCAGGTTCCGCAACTGTATTTTCCTTCAGCTTTTTGCATGTTATCTACTGAAGGTCTCACCAGGAGCCCTTATTCATGTGAGTAGTTCCATATACTTCGATAGGACTGTTTAGGTAAGAATTATTCAAATTAGTGAGTTTTTTCAGGGTTGTCCCCTTAGCCAATAAGTTCATCAGGACAAGAACTTGTCATATTCTATATTTGTAGAGCACATAGCACCTTTCTGAATGCTAAACAAAAATGCATAGTTATTAATACTAAGTTGCAGAGGATTTAGCTATGCATCTACAGAGAAAATTATAATGCCATTACATAAATCAAGGGTGTGACCTCATTTTGAATACTGTGTGTGGTACAGGTCACTCCATCTTAAAAAAAATATTGCTGAGTAAGAGAGAGATCAGAGAAGCGCAACAAAAATAACTGGGGACATAGAAAACCCTCATATGAAGAAAGACTGAAAAAACTGTTTACTTTAGAAAGGAGATGAATAAAAAGGGACATGATAAAAGTATATAAAGTAATGAATGGTATAGAGATGGTATAGTGGAAGTTTCAGTTCTCAGTCTCACAATCCAAGAACAAAGGGGCATTCAATGACATTCAAAGATACACAATTGCTACAATGAAACATTTTTTCATACTGTGTACAATTAATCTGTGGAAGTCACTGGGGCCAAAAACTTTAAAAAGATTAAAAAAGGGGCAGGACATTTATTTAGATAACAAGAACTCCAGAGTTAAAATAGATAATGCTGACAAATTCTGGAATGCGATATTAAACCTCATACATCAGGGCTGAAGCCAATTTCTTAATAAAAGGTTTAGGAGGAATCCTAGTGTGGGAATATCTGCCTAAGGTTCGGTTTCTTGCACCTTCCATTATAGCATCTAACACAGGCTACTGTCAGAGACAAGATACTGGGCTACAAGGACCACAGGTCTGTTCCAGTATGGTAAGTCCTATGTTCCTATGCAACTCCCATTGACATTAATGAGAGTTGTGTAGCTAAATCTTCCACAATTCTTTCAGAAGTGTGTATCATTTTCTCCATTGTATTTTATTGACTTTCTTTTACAGTCACAAAACTACAACAGATATACCTGAGGAAAAACTGTGAACATATTTCTTTAGATGAGGGACCTTTTTGCATGTCAGTTGAAGCAGAAAGCTTGATGTTTGTTTCGCTTTTATATTTTCTGTTGGAATAATTTTCTTCTTCAATTTTGTTAGAGAAAAGCTGAACGAATCACTGAAAAACCTGAGTACTTGTAAATGTAACTTGTTTGCCAGCCTATCAATTATAGTAAGTGGACATTAATCTTATTTTCCTATGCTGGTAGATTGAGACTCTCTCATATTTTGAATGTGAGATCTATGCCCTTGAGCATTTAGATGCTTAGTAACATTATGAAACGTAATCTAAGGCCTTGTCTGCACTACTCAGTTTTGCTGGCAAAAGGCAGTTTTTGCTGACAAAACGGTGTAGTTGTACACACTACAAAGCTACTTTTGGCAGCAAAATTCCTGTTTTGCTGACAAAATAAAACCACCTCAACGAGAGGCATAGAGCTTTTTCCAGCAAAGTTGAAGTGAGAAAGCATCAGTGTAGATGCTGCCATTCGTTATGTCGCCATAACTCGCCTCCCCCAGTATCCCACAGTGCCCACCGTGACCACTTTGCTCACTGTTTTGAACTCGGCTGCACTGCCTCTAGCTATGCAGGCAAGTGCCCCTCCCCTTTCAAAGTTCTGGGAAGCTTTGACATTCCTCAGCCTGGAGAGCTCACAGAGCTGCTGAGGACGCGGCTCCCGGTAGCGGCGGTGGCTCTGGGAGAACAATGCGGGGTGCTGCTGCAGGGGGGAAGGGGTAAAGATTGCTGTGCAGAACCAGGGGCTGATGTGCTGGGGGTGTCCCCGTCTCCTGTCTCAGGATTGGTCGCTCAGGCTGCTGTCTGAACTTAAAGAGACAGCATGCCAACACACTCACTCTCCCCCAACACACACACACTCCCCAACACACACTCCGTCTCTGTCCCCCCCTCACATACACACTCTGTGTCACAAATTCTTTCCCCCTCACCCCACATACACTTCAGTGGAAAAGCAGCTGGCAATCTAGTAGGATGCCCATGGAAAGATGTGATTGAGAAACCTGCACCATGTGATGCCGTACCTGCCCCATGAGGCATTGCAAACCCTTCCCAAAGCATCCTGCGGCCAACTGCACAGTGGGATAGCCACTCTCTGTGTCGATGCAAGAGCTGCTAGTGTGGAAGTGCTCTGTTGACCCAAGGAACTTTATGTGGACATTCAACAAAGGTTTAATTGAAGCGGCATAACTTTTGTCAACAAAACTCTATCGTGTAGACAAGGCCTAACATGCCTAATGAGAAAACACTAGGTTATTTCTGAAAATACAAAGAAAAACACTTATATTTCAATGACGACGAACAAAGATGCCACCTCTGTATGTATTGGTGCTAATTTTCTTGTAATATAAAAACACTAGCGGCTGTTCCATTACTGCCTGATATCTCGTGTAGTCATTTACACATAAAAATGCTACTATTCTGATGTAGTAGTCTCTTACACTCACTTTACACAGGTATAATGCCCCAGTCCTGGGAACTTTTACATGTGGGCTTAACTTTAACAGGCGACTATGTGTGTAAAGTTGAATATATACCTAAGTATTTGCAGGACTGGGGTTTAAATGATGCAGCAAGGTCCAAAGCAGGGGGAAAAAATCAGGTCCCAGGACTGTGGAAGGTCAGTAAAAGTTTTGGTTTGGATCATGAGTAACTTGTGGTAGAAAGTTAAAGTTTTCTTACTGTTTTTATTATTAGGCCTCTTATTAAACCAAGTCCCCGTTACATTTGAAATACCAGTGTATTATTGCAAAAGCAACCACATGTGCCTTTTTCTTAAAACTGCTGGTGATGCTGCATATAACCTTTACTTGCCAGCTATTGAACTACTCTTGCCCAACTTTGTTGAAGATACATAACCTATATTATGCTGTACGTTGCTCTTCAAATTAAAGTGCTTATCTCCTTTCCAGATAAGTGTTTGAGAAATACAAAGAAATCAAGGTAATATAGCTAGATTGATTTTAAAACTCATTTACAACAGAACTACCTCAAATTCTAAAAGTAAGGCCAAACCAAATCAATGTACAGCTACTTCATCAGCTCTAATATGGATGTGCTGCAAATTTTAATGCTTTTTATTTAAAGATTTTACCCTGCAGGTTGCAAAAAAAAAATATTATTATTATTTTGCTACTGATAGTGGAAGAATCCTGTTGATTTACTTTGTTGTTTGGTATTAACATAAATTTTTTTAAAGCAAGCATTAGCACCATCTGCCACTTACAAATGTGTGTCTCCTCAAAGTATTAATACTATAAACAAAGTCTGTTCCTTCATTTGATACAGAAAGGAGGAAGGGAACTAAGCAGTGAAGGAATAGAGTTACACCTAAAAATAGGTCTTCCTTGGTATGAGAAAGCAACCCTTTTAGTAAGATGATCTCCAGAATAGATGAGCACAAAATGTCCACACACCATTACACAGAGAGCTGATTTGCAAAGTAGCTACAGAGAACTGAAAAGGACAGCTCCGGACTTGACTTCTTTACATTACCAATGAGTTGTCAGAGACATAATGATTTCTGAATATCTGTAACCTGAAGTCACTTCTTAATCAATTCTAATAATGATTTTAATGTTCATGTCTAACCCTAAATTCCTATCAAGGTAATTCTGATTTTCTCTCACACATTTTCGGAAATTTGTTTGAACTTTTTTGAACACTCCACTGGTACTGTGGTAACTGAGATACAATATCCTTCAGAGCATGGTGATGTGTGCCCTAAACATACCATAGATGAGAGAGATGGATTAGGTTCAAGATGCACACAATCTATAACAGTAAGGGTAAGTATCCCTGAAGACACTGTATGTTATTCACAGAGACATTCAAAATAAGCATCTAATACAGAGAGTTGTGACAGAATAAATAAACCCTGCACTAGCATGGAAGAGGTTACAGAGCTGCTTTGGGCTAGAGTATCTCTGCCCTGCTGTACCTGCAAATTATGCCAAGACTGCAGGAGGAGTTAAAAAGAGGGAACTCCACTCAGTTGGGGGCATGCCAGGGAAAAGAATATAATGTTCAGTATCTCCTGCTTTGGAGAAAGGACCGACAGCCTACAGAGCCCCTGCACTCACAGAAGGAGGGTGAAGAACCCCGGAGTTAAAGGGGGAAAAATTGAGGCTTGCACTGGGGTCCAGTTAACTCTGAAATGGACATTGATACTCCCAGAGTCCCTCTGAAGTAAGAGAGGCCATATCCTGGAGGGAGTAGCTTACAGGTTTTTCCTTTACCTTTCTGTTGCTTAATCCCTCTTGTTGATTATGGATTGTTTGGTGGCATCACTGGGAACACAGAGAGGGGATGAGACAGCTGAGAGGCCCTGTACAAAAGGTGAGTGCCAGCCTGCTGGAAAGATGTCCTGTAGTACCCACAGGGGTGGGGATGGAGCAACTGGATCATGTGTGTGTACTCCCCACATAGTCTAATGGGGGCGCCCTACCATGGACAGATTTGTGACAAGAACTCCTGGTCAAATGCATAAAACAATGTGCCTTTGGAAGGTAAGATGTGAAATGATGTTGCAGGGTCAACCACCTAGATCCACAAATGTCTTTAGGTCCATGAACACCTAAGTCCAAAATCTAGATCCTCAAAACCCCCTCCTAAACTTTTAGGCACCTAAATTACTGCCAGTGATGTCCTCTAGGATACCCAGAAGCCTACTAGTTAGAACAGGCACCCAGGATGTGGGAGACCAGGGTTAATCTCCCCTCTCTTTCTGATTCAGAGGAGGAACTTAAACTCAGGTCTCCCACTTCTCAGGTAAATGCCCTTACTAGTAGGCTATCAGGTACTCTGTGGTGGGTCTCTCTCAGCCTCTCCGCTTGAAGCTGTTTCATTTTGTATAAATACTTAAATATTCATTGGGCCAGCAAAAGAGTGAAAATGACTCTATAGCCCAGGGGCAAGGCCACTCCCCTGGGATCTGACAGAGTCAGATTAAAATCCCTGCTCCAGCTCAGGCAGAGTGGGGATATGAACAGACTGAGTCAGGGGTCAGTAACCTTTGGCACCTGGCCCATCAGGGTAAAGCCGCTGGCAGGCCGGGACAGTTTGTTTATCTGGAGCGTCTGCAGGCATGGAGCCCCGCAGCTCCCACTGGCTGCGGTTCGCCGTTCCCGGACAATGGAAGCTGTGGGAAGCAGTGGCTAGCATGTCCCTCGGCCTGTGCCGCTTCCCGCAGCTCCCATTGGCCGGGAATGGTGAACCGCAGCCAGTGGGAGCTGTGGGGCTCCGTGCCTGCGGACGCTTCAGATAAACAAACTGGTCCGGCCCACCAGCAGCTTTACCCTGACTGACCGGGTGCCAAAGGTTGCTGACCCCTGCTCTAAAGCATCTTATTCAAGGCTTCTTGTTCTGCCCTTCACTGCACCATATAATCTTCTTCCCACCTACATCTCCACTCTTATTTCCTCTTGCTCCTCTCAATTCTCTTTATTTATTGTTTCCTTTATGCTCTCTATGCTTTGCTTTCATGTTTACCTCTATGCTTAGAAGCATCTCCCATTTTATTCCCTTCCTGTCCTTCAAATCCTTCTTTATAACTAGCTTCTTGAATATATCTTTCCTATACTAATAGTCACCAATTATGCTTCCCTTACTACTCTTAACTACCATCTTCAGTTTTGTCTTGAGGTAGAAAGTCTTATTCTGTGTTTTTTAAAGTACTGTGGACATGTGTGACACTAAATAAATGCTTAATGCATATCATATAGTACACTTAAATACATATATCAGCCAAAGAATCATTTGTACAATCAACATGTATTAGGAAAGCTACTAAAATACCTACTTGTAAAACAAAATTGCATTAGAGATTTACTATTTGATACAAGGCTGTTGCGTTCCAGTGCAAGTGTGAACAGAGGCTACACATAGCCACAAATAAAATCAAGGACTATGCATAGTCTTCTGCACCGAATAGAAATACGCCTTAAACTCTTTGCACACCTTTTCTCTTACACTCCAAGGAGCAAAGTAAAAAAAGAGGCTGGAGTAACGCAGCGGCAACAAAGCAGCACTCATTAATGCAGATTCGATTCTGCTGTTCTTCTTGTGGTTCTCATCTGTTTACCTTGCTCATATATGAAACACTGTGCATTGGCACTGTGGCTCAAGCCCTTAATGAATTGTCATTTTATATATATTATTGTAATCATTTCACTTTTGTTGCATTATACTGCTTTTGCATTAATTTGTTGTGTATTTTCACTTCTCTCAGGGTCTGCACTGCCATTATAAACACCTTCCAACTAGAGAAAAGGCCATCACAGATTCAGCACAAAGATATCAACGTGCATTGCAGCCACCATCCTCTGCATTTGTTTGGTAACAGCTTATTCCTATCAACATCATTTACTAACATTTTTCATTGGAAGATCTTCTTGATCCGATACTATGATCATCATACATTTACATTTATTATTTTATTAGTAAATATTAAGTTTTTAGGATATTAAGTTTTCAGCCAAAAACATTTTTGTGGCAACTAAAAGTGCTGAGGCTCTACTGGTGCCTCAGAGGTGCATTAGCAGCCCCACTGAATTGCACAATGAGTTACATGTACAAGTATGAATGTTTGACTGGGCCTAAACATTTTTTCAAACAATTACAAAATCTTAATGAGTTTTTGTTTCCAAGCATCAGAATTATTTTTGTATTATGTCTTGAAATGTAATATGCTACAACTCCTCACAATTAACATAGTTTTTACATTCATGTGTCTCTTATGATAGGGATCACCATTTCTTTGCATTTTAATCAAGAAATCAAGCAAACATTCTTGTTAAGAGACCCCTATCCAGAGCTAACTGTCTTGTAGAACACTTAATGAATCATTTTTTATTATGATGGTAAAGGGAAGAGGCAGATAGAATCAATAAATTATTGTACTATGATTCTACTGTAGCTTGTAGATTAAATGGGATTGAATACTATATCCAATGTGTCCAGAATGTTGTGAAGTTCTATTTTTGATTCTAAGATATCAGAGAGTAGCTTTCAGGTAGCAACACTGAAGAAGTCTACTTAACTTTATATCTGTCATTCATAATTATAGGCATTGCACCAGGAAGTCCCTAAGTAGCTTCCAAAACTTGGATGGGTTCCAGAACTCCCACTGTTAAAACTATTTTATTACAAGTTTTTTCATTAATAAGCATGTTTTATTTTATTGTTGATTCACACCTGCAAATAAGTGTTCTTATATGTAGCTATGGGATGCTTATCCTTTGACTTATTACCCTTATATCCAACGTATGTATATATTACACACAAACTACATTAAAAGAACATCATTAAAGTTGCAAAGTCAAGCATTCAAAACTTTGGAAATGTCAGAATTAAGGTTGCCTGCGTCTCTCCACACCTATCTTATCTGATTTCTGTGTCTCCCCTGTCAACTCCAGCCAATTGGTTCCTAGTCTCCCACTCCTATTTCCCTAGCCTCCCCACTTCCAGTCCCCTGGCCCAAAGAATCCAAAGCCTCCTCTCCCCCACCTGGACTCCAAGTCCTAGGCTCTTTGTCCAACCATTCCCAGCCTCCCATTCTGCTGGTTCCTAGCCTCCCCCCTTCCCGCCCAGTCAGCTTCTGACTCCCTTTTGCAACCTCCTTGCTCACACAGTCCTAGGTTTTCTCCCCAACCCCGAGTCCTAGTCTCACTAGACTCCTTGCTACAATCTACTGTTTTTCATCCCCCATGGCCTGGCTTTTGTCCCCTCTGCATTTGAATCAGACAGCTTCCTCCTCCATGCTATGTGAGCCCAGTGGGGGTGGGGAGGTCATTAACAACACAGGATAGTCAGATTCCTTGCTCTCAGTTCCAGTGCTCACTCCTCTCTGGCCTGGAGAACTGAGAGTGGCCATCAAAGAAAATGCCCAGTGTTGCCACCATGACTGTGGGGGTGGAGCATATTTAGTTGCTCTGTGAGGCTAGTGGGATGATTTTGGCTGAAAGTTTTAAAAAAACAAAACAACAACAACAACAAAAACCAACAAGTCTAAGGCAAACACACAGCATATAAAACTTCAGCCCAAACGGTCAAAGTTTGGCAATGTTATAAGCAAGTGAAATCAGGTTCTTATAATGAGAAGTGTCAGGCAAGCTTAAGAGGCACTACTGCCAGCCCCAGCTATAATAGTGGGTGTTTGTTGCTGGAAAGGGAACTTGTTTTTACATCATTTGCATCTTTCTTTCTCGCTCTGAAATCTTTATTTTTAAAGAAATATCATACTGCATTATTCGCTTTCTCTTTTCATTTTTCTTTGACTATGTTATTTATTGGTCAGCTCCAAGGAACATGCCAACATTTGTCACAGTTTCATAAACTTTGTCCAGTAATGTTATACCCCAAAGTGTGAGTTCTTGTTGGTTTTACTGTTCATCAAAACATGGGCTCTGTTCTTCATTCTAGAGAATTTATTTCATTGCTAGATTATTCTCTCAATGTTGTTCAGCATATCACCAGAACGATGCATTCAAGCCTTGAATTAGGGCTTAGGGCTTAGGGCTAATCTGCATGGTGGGGTAATGCACTCTACAGGAGTGAGAACTGTACAGCAAACTAGTATGTTACAGATTAGTTGATATGTATAGACCCTATTGGTGTGTTTTAACAGTGCTGTTTGAAACAGTACTATGTTAAAGCTCATGAGGGATCCTTTAGTGCACACCAGCAGGGTCTACATGGACCAATTAATGCACAATATATTAGTGAACTTTAGAAATTACACCCCCATAGAGACCATTACTGTAGTGTTTCAGTTGCTCATATCTTTGGCATCTTTTTTTATAAACAGTTCATGTGTTATCCTCTTATCTCTCACATTCTTATTGCCTGATTTGTTTAGTTTACTGCCCATACCATTTCTGATGTATAATTTAGTCCTTGTTAGAACCTTGCATATAGCTGCCCTCACTAACAGTTCTCCCTTGGTACAATTAAGCATTTAGGGTACTTAAAGTCAAAGGTCAGAGATTATAACAGTAGTGAATGATCTCTGGCCTCCACTGTACAGTAAAATGTGTCTTAGAACAAGCTATTTTTCTTATCATGCTGTATGTATGCATTGTACAGAGAACAGCTATTTTGTCTGAACACTGAATTTTAATATTGATGCTATGCTACAAAGCAACTCAGGAGACACAGCTAAGGAGCCAGAGAAGGTGTGTGATCTGTTCAGCAAATCTGCTACTAAAAATTAATTTCTATCACAGTAAATTTTCCTTGATCTGCAGCTTACTGATATCCCTCACCAGGGATTTAGTTCTCATTTCTCCTCAAATCCAGGCTAATCTTATTTTTTAATTAGTGCTTATGTGAAGAGGTTCCACTGACCCCCGCGTGCACCTCCTTGTGGCTAGATCTGAGAATTAGTTCTTGCCCATCTGGAACCCCTTTCCCTCAGCTACTCACACTGTAGTCTTTTAGGCCTCTTGTGAGAAAACCTAGTCAGGACAGGACCCCAGCACACACTCTCTCTCTCTCTCTCTCTCTCTGGATATCCTCCTTGACCCTGTCCAACTCTCTTTCCAACTAGGAAGTGACTGTAGACCTCCTCCCTGCAGCCCCTTTCTGCTCTCACTTTCTGACTTTATACACCTGGCCCAGCTCCTCTCACAGCTGGGCTTCATCTTCAATTAGTGCTTATCACTGGCTTCCCTCCAGGTGCAGCAGGTAAGGTTAATTGGTCCATTGTGACCCATATTACTCTATTTGGGGGGGGGAGGGGTGGTGAACACCCCATCACAGTTACTTTCAATATGTGCCCAACAAAATTGTTCGGATCCTGTACCCTTCTGCACTCAAAGACGGGATACAACTCCATTGACTTCAATAAGAAGTTTGCCTGGGCATCTGAGAGAAGAATTAGGCCTCCTGACTACTGGGATTTTTAAAACCAGAATGAAAAAAATATGTATTCTATTCCAACACTTTACAGCTATAAGCTCATTAGTAATAAACCCCACATTCTTCTGTTATAAAATGAGAACCAACATTATCATCTTATTTTATAATTATTAAAAAAATATTTGCTTCAATGACAGTTTTATCCTAAAATGCATGTAAAGAGCTCTAGGGAGGTTATATACAAGTAACATAATAATCTAAGATTATTTGGTGTTGTATAATTATTGAATGTACAATTTCCCTCAACCTGAACATCACTGTTTTAACTTAGCTTTGGTCTTAAGGGAAGCCGACTGCATAGCAAACATATGTTAGCAGCACAAAGCTCCATATAATTTCAAACAGCTTGGCACAGTTGGCAGTGTCTGCTCCCAGGAAGAATGAAACAGCAGGTAGTGCTGCAGGACAGGAATGAAATGAATTAGCAGAGCTACAGGTATCCCAAGAAGCTTGCATAATAACTTCTGCCTACCTTATGCATGACTACATACAGTGATAGCAGTCCACAAGTACCAAAATTCATTACACTTAAGAAAAAAGATTACCGCAATATAATCTAATGGATGAATCGGCACAGTTGCAAACATCAAGCAGTTTTGCTCTCTTTTGACCCTGAACGAAATGAAAGCTGCTGAAGGGATTTTAAAATTTCACAGATTTATAAACATTAAAAGGCTGACAACGAATCTAGTAATAAACAAAGGAATATTGTTGAAATATTTACTTGTGAAGCTAGTGGAACATAGAATAAGTAATAAAATAAAGCAGAAGCAGGAGACAATGTCATTTTTCAACTGTAAAAACATAAATATGGTTTACTCCATGTAAACTCAAATGTTCAAAATGGCGCACCAACA
Organism: Chelonia mydas; assembly: GCF_015237465.2. Lineage (NCBI taxonomy): Eukaryota > Metazoa > Chordata > Testudines > Cheloniidae > Chelonia > Chelonia mydas. Next base: position 109,741,109 of record NC_057853.1, read on the forward strand.
CTTTTGTACTTAACTCCTATTTTGAAAATTATATTCTTTTGGTGACCAGTGAATCACAGCACAGTGTGGTGATTATTCTTTAAAATAGCAAAAGGTGAAGCAAAGTTGGTTCAAAAATAACTTGCCAAATACTGTCTTTACTATAGCTAAACATCATGGGTAAATAAATAAAAATAAAAAACACTGAGAAACATCTTAATCTCAGGTTTCAGAAATTACCTTTATTTTTTTCTTATCATAGATTTCTGTTTTAAGAAGAAAACAAGTAAGAGCTTTAATCATGATATGTCTTTGCTTCATTTTGTTAACATGTGAACTAGATATGTTCTATGCACCCTTCTCCCTGATCACCATTCCCCACAGTATCATCCCTATTTACATCACACTTCCAGAAAAGATATTCCAACAAAAAAGCAGTGGCATCTGAAAAACTAAATCCTCACCCCGCAGCTAAAGGAGAGAAAGGAATCTTTAATATAACAGATAGTGATCAGCCCCAAAAGGCTAAGAAATAACTATTGGTCCTGCTGATTTCTTCACTGGGCAACCAATTCTGCCCATCGTTATTATTCAATACTTTTTAATCTCAAATGGATTTTTGAAGGTTAAGAGGATATAGTTTTGGCTGTTTAAAAGTACAAGTTATTCATAAACCACACTGTCTAGCACATAGCAGTATCTGTGCACATACTACACAGCTTACTTTTCATTATGGAGGTAGTCATTTTGGAAACCATCCCGGTGAATTCTGAAACAGCATTTCCATTATCTGGCAGCAACTCTCATAATAATCTACCTGATCTGATCTGTGCCAGATTGCTCTGCTAACTCTTTTGTCATGACCATTTTATATATAATACAATAAAATATATATTATACTTATTGTGACGGGATCCCTGGGGTGTAGCCTGGGACTGTGGGACTGCTGTGCCCCCTTAACTCTCCAGCCTGGGCTGTCTCTCACAATGCTTTGCTAGTGAGGCAGCAAGCCCCTCCAGGCACTGTTATCACTCAGCACAACAGCATGTGGAGCCCCACATCCAGCTAAATTGCATGGATTCTCCCAGAGCCACTCATGAATCACACGGAGAAAGGCACCAGCTGAATACCCCCAGCTCCCAGCCTTATACATCAGGAATATACCATCTTGCACTGCTCAAGACAAGTGGAAAGTGGATATACACCAGCCTTTGTAAACCTGAGCAGATTTACCAAATGCTTCAGGCAAACTTGCTGGTAAAGATAAACAGTAAAACAAGTTTATTGACTGCGAAAGATGGATTTTAAGTGATTATAAGTGATAGACAAAAAGTCAGAGTGGTTACCAAAATAAAATAAAATATAAGCAGGCAGTCTAAACTCTCCACCCTATTAGCCTGGGCAACATCTAGATTAAGCAGTTTTTCTCACCCCACTGCATATTGCAGTTCATAGTATACAGGTTTCACCCTTGAAACCTGGGCCACTCTCCCCTATTTGAGTCTTCTCAGTGTCCTTGTTGCTTGCAGCATAGATGTGGGGAGGAGAAAAGGCAAAGCATGTAGCCTCTGTGTTCTGTTTTGTAGCCTTAGTCCATGTGCTTGGAGAACACAAGTCCAGGCATATCTGGTCGGCATTGCTAAGTCACAAGGTGAAGCAATACCCTGGTGTGTCTCCTGTGAGTGAGTAATTGAATTGTAACTCCTCTGCTGGACAATGGTTGGTGATATCTGTTCAGCACCCACCCGGGCGTTGGTTACCTCCCTTGTTGTCTCTGGAGAATTCATAACTGGGCACTTTCCAAACCCACCGCATCTTTTAGTGAAAACCATACAACACAATTCTTATAATTTCATAAGCATTGATATACATATTTAGATAAGAGCAATGGCTTTCAGCAGATCATAACCTTTCCTCTGATACCTCACATGGTATGCTTTATATGCAATATCACAATTATATATAAATGAGGAATATAGGGGTTACAGGGTGGTCCCCCGAAATATAGAGTGTCACACTTAGCATTCAAAGGATTAATGGAGCACACATAGCTATTTTCTGTTCAAGGCCATTTTGTAAGAATAGATACAACACAGTTTTGTAGAACAATCTGGCACAAATCAGATGAGGTGGATTACGATGGGAAATGCTCCCTGATAATGGAAATGCCAATTTAAAGTGATCTGGGATGATTTCCAAAGTGAACACCTCACTAATGAAGCAGATATACACACTCACACACCCCTTACATTCACTTTGCTGGCATTCTGGGAAATTCTAGCATTCTAACTGAAAGAGGTTGACAGGCCTAACTGGAAACACAAAGCAAACTCAATGGATTCTGTAACGTCAGGATTGTTTTATTTCTCTTGGTTCAAAGCAACTTGAAAAGAAGCTGATGTGTTCAGCTGCTGAGTGGAAAATGCTCACTAGTATGAAATATACATGGTCATTTCACTTGAGACGTCGGATTAAATTTAAACTGCGACCTTAATAATGAAAATTCATCAGCTAGTATACTAAAGTACCCATTATCTACTGATCCTGATCCTAAAAGCGACCTGTCTGGGCAGACCCTTATGTCCTCACTGAGTCCATTAAACTGGAATTCTTCCCAGGCAGACTGCTTTGCAGGATTATAATCTTAAAGATTACCAATGTGACTCTTACCTGATTGACCAGGAGGTGGGACTCCTGATGATCCTCTCGGTAGACATAAAAATACAGTAAGGACCGCTGCTTTGTTTCCTGAACAAGGCTCAATGGCAATTGGTTTAGGAGCGCCCTGAAAAAGAAGATCATTTTGTAATGTGTGATACAGACTATTTTCCATTTCTACTTTAATCTGAGGTCCAGTGATGCTAGCCTACACTGCTTTTCTCAGCTAGTCCCTCACATTTACAGACTGTACCATCCCACTTTAATTGACTTAAATATGGGCTTTAATAGACAACACTGCATATCTAATTTAATGGAAAAAATGATCACAAACAACAGAAAATTGTATTTATCAGTTTGTTTCTCAACAAACTTAGTGATGTGAACTTTAGTCACAGCAAACAGCAGCTTTTGATCAGACCTGGTACAGTGGAATCTGAGAGACAGTACCACAATGTTTCCCATATTTTCATAATACAAAAAACGGAGTGAAACAACTCCATCTCTGCATATCTCTATAATCTAGTTTCACTTCATGTCACCCAGTCTGTGTCACTCACAATGATGCTGATGACCCACCCAGCCATTTCTTTGATAACTATATCCATGTCTTTTTCTATGGCATCCATGGAATGCCCTCCTTTTCTGGCCTGCCCATCAACCAACAATCCTTCATTCTATCCCCCCAAAAGACTCACTTCTATCACTATGTCCACAAGAAGTGACTCAATAAAATAAAATAAAATAATAATAATAATAATAAATGGACAGATATAAACTTAGTCATAAATAAATCAGTTCATAAACATATACAAATCTTGTCATTCCCTCTTGGATTTTCCACAGCATCCTGTCTGTCTCCTTTGTTTGTTTTCTTTGGTTAGTGTGCGAGCTCTCTGGGGCAGGGACTCCCCAGATTTCATGTGATACACAGCAGTGAGCTCAGTGTCAACACTTAAATAATAAGTGTAGTAACTGTTGGCAAATGCTGTTTTTGTAGTGGACACCTCAATATGCTTTCTTTCATACAAAACCGAGACTACCATGGATTAGATCCACAAGGGGCTAGAGGCACTTTAGGCACCTAAGTTCAAAATTTATATCCTCAAGGTCCCTGCTCAGTTGTTGCTCAACCCTGTAGGTGCCTAAAGTACCTAGGCACTTAGGTTTCTGTTGGTGAAATACTCAAGGTGCCTAAATTTCTGCCAATGGACAAGTGCAAAATTGCCTAAATCCTGACATCACTGAGCTTCTCAGTGCCTAACCCCTGACAGGATCTTCAAACTAGGTGTTCCCTGCCTATCTTGTCGGTGGGCCTGCTCGAGTAGGTGTTCTCAGAGGCCATATACGGGATCAGACCTCCCACAAAACACAGCCAGCAGCAGCAGCAGGGATGGCCCCTAATACCAAAGAGCCCAGCGGTTAGAGCACTCAGAAGGAATGTGAGTGAGGTGGATTCAAATCCCCATTCTGCCTGATTTGGAGCAGGATCAAGATCCAAGTGAATGCCTCAAACACTGCACGATAGGCACTGGATAAGAGAAAAAAAATGATTCTGTTGGGTTTAAAGGCACGCACACCAAAAGGCTGACTTGGCTTAGGCGCCTAAAGGCAAGAGTTCATGTTTGTGAACCCTAAGTGGAGGGAGGCATTTCTCCCTGACCTAGAGTTAAGGACCTAACTCCCTTTGAGGGGTGGGTATTAGGTCACACCCTTCTCAGCATTTCCTCTTGGCTAGTTTAGTAGGCAACTTCCCTCCCAGCATATTGGCTTTAGTGAATCCCATTCTTAGGCTTGTAGCTCTCCTAATGCATCATATAGGGAACCTGGGTGCCTGACTTGGGGCTATGAAAGCCACCTGGGTTCAGGACACATTAGGTATTGTAGCACTGAGTCTACAGCTCCCTTTGTGGATCTAGCCCAATACTTGTCATGGCAATGGATTTGTGTAGTTATAAAGCTTTTTCCTTTTATTAATCTCATAAACCTGTTCATTTAAAATTAACTATCGGAATAAATGGTCGCAGCCATAGTCTTCTTGAGTAACCAAGCCTCAAGCCTCTAGCAACTGAAGGAACACAGAGCAGCATACAAAGCCAAAAAGCGATAAGGTTCTAAAAGGAGTATTTACAATTAGTCATGTTTCCATATTTTGTGATCACTAATTTCCCATTTCAGAGCTTAAATGTTTAATCAAGCACTGAGGATATTTCTGAAAATGTTAGGTCAAAATCAGCATAAGTATTCATTTCTCTTTCTTGTCTGTAAATATTTAGAGAGTGAGCCGGTCATGTTGCAAGGCGAAAGAGAGAAATCTGAATGTTTTGATTTGAGATTCAAAGCCACTAAACTTTTCCATTTACATGCAAAATACAAAGTATATATAAATGTCAACTGGTTCAAATATACTAAGAGGAATGATAGTTTAGGCAAGTTAAATATGCTGCAAACTACTGGATATAAAGGGAAGAAAACAAATTCACTTCCATCATGAAAATCAATTATTAGTTTCTATTTAACTACCTCCAAGTAACCAAAATTTATTACAGTTCAGTGGAGATAAGAATTGAGAGCAAACGGCAGTAAATTTAACAATAGATAAATGTTATTTTCAGTACACAGGTGGCAAATATTTTAGAGGCATTTTTGTAGATGTATTTAGTCTAATCTAGTCTAATTTAAGATTGGCATAATCTAGTGGATAACAAATCAAAATGTATTAAAATCCCTCACATCTGATGAATCCGCCTCCCCCCCAACCCCCTCCCCCACAACGTAAGAACAGTTATGATTTTTGTAGCATCTACAAAAGGAATGTAGATGAAATTCATCCAATTGCAGCAGTTAAATTCAAAATGAGACCTCTGTCATGCTTAGGCTTTTTGCTGGTCCTTTGAACAGGGGTCCAGGAGCAACTGATAAAAAACAGACCCAGATCCTCAGCTTGTGTAAACTGGTGTAACTCCACTGACTTCAGTAGAGCTATAATTATCCACACCAGCCAAGAATCTGACCTCTTATTTCCGGAGCTCTGGAGTCCTCTCCTGTCATAACAAAGACGTACAAGAAAAATAAAGGAGATATTTTAATGTTAGCTTCACTAGATTCATACACTAAAAAGAAATACCATTTTCATATCGGAAGAGTTTTCTTTTAAAGTTTCTACAACTGCATTACAAATCAAGGAGAATTGTATAAAAACTATAAGAGTAGTTATTATCATAATCAATATTTACTACAGTAGTGCCTAATCAACTAAGAAATGGGCCGTTTTGTGCTAGGCACTGTTCAGATAGAGTGGCAGACAGTTTGTGCCCCAAAGAGCTTACAGTTTAAATAGACAAGACTGGGGGGAAGGGCTATACCTTATGAGTAGAGTGAACAATATAATGGTGGCAAACATCACTTAGTCCTGGGGGAATTCTGCACCAAAAAAATTAAAAATTCTGCATACAATATTTTAAAATTCTTCAAAATTCTGCATATTTTATTTGTCAAAATAGGAATATATAATCACGCCAATTTTGGCAACTGATTTCAAAATACCAGTCAGCAAGTATGTTTGTAACAATACAGACAACAAAAAAGATTCAGGAAATGTTTTTTGACAAATAGATTCCTTACTAGGCATATTAATACAGAACTTTGAGTAATAATTCATTTAAACTACAATACAGAAACGTATTTTCCGCACCCCTTGGAAGCAGTGCAGAGGCTTGTGGGAGTCAAGGCTAATGGAGGAGCTGAGGGAGAGGGAAGTAATTGCTGGGAAGGAGCCTGGGAGTGAACCTGGAGCGTTGTTGGGTGTGGGTGGAAGAAGTATGGAACAGACTTTTTTGTGTGGGAGGGATTGTTAGATCCTGGCTGACTCCTGTTCTCTCCCATTCAGTCAGGTACATCTGCCTGTGTCCCTGAATCCTTACTCAGTCACCCCTTCTCCCTCCATCGCCATTTGTCCCTGCACTCCTCTCCCCATCCCCATGTGTCCCTGCACCCCCATTGAACCACCCCTTCCCCATGTGTCCCTGCACCCTCTTCCTCCATCCCACTGTGTTCTTGCACTCCCTCCTCCATCCCCATGAGTCCCTGAACACCCACTCAGCCACCCTCCTCCCTGTGTCCCTGCATCCCCCTCCCCTTTGTCCCCACGTGGCCCTGCACCCCTTGACCCTGTCCCCATGTGGCCCTGCACCCCTTGACCCTGTCCCCATGTGGTCCTGCACCCCCACTCAGCTACCCCATCCCCATGTGATCCTTTACCCCCACTCGGCCCTTGGCTCAATGTTGTCACCCCACTAGCTCCTGTGCCCCTGCCCCAGTCTGTCACCACCCCTACTAGCCATTCTGAACCCCACTCTATGTGACCCCCACCCCAGAGCCCCATGTGCCTCGCTCTGTCTTCTCCCCCATATCCCATGCCATATCCCTCCTCACTTGGCCCTGTGGCCAGGGTGCTCCAAGAAAGGCTGCCGCTGCCACTGCCCCTCCCTCTCCACAGCTGGCTGCTCTGGCCCAGAGCCAGCTGCCCTCTCGTCTGGCATCACAGCATCCCCTGGTGGGCAAAAGGTGTAACTGCAGCACCTCTCCATTAGAATCTATTTTCTGCAGAGAAAAAAATCTGCAGGTGACATGAATTGTGCGTGTGTACAGTGGCACAGAATTCCCCCAGGAATCAGTGTAGCGAGGACACCGTCCACCTGGCTCCCTCTTGTGGCCAAAGCATTTTCAATAGCATCCTCTATCTGCCCTCTTAGAAGATCCATGTAGATGTTCTCAGGGTAACCATCAGCCCGCCCCTGAAACTGAGTCAGTAGCCCAAAAGTAATTCAAGATAGTCCTCAGTGTCCCAAACTCAAGTTCCATCACAACACCAACATAGTTTCTACTATGCTTCCACTGACCATGTTGCCTTTATTCTGCCTAGCAGAAACCTAGCCTTCCAGTTCTGCCTTATTTCCTCTGTCAGCGTGCACTGGTTCTGAGAGGGAAGTTTCAGAGGTTGACAGACACACGATCAACCTCTGGAGCTCCTTTCCAGAAGGTGTTGTGAAGGCTAATACTATAATGGGGTTCAAAAGGGAGCTAGATAGCTTCATGGAAGATAGGTCCATCAATGGCTATTAGCCAGGATGGGCAGGTATGTTGTCCCTAGCCTCTGTTTGTCAGAAGCTGGGATTGGGTGACAGGGCATGGATCACTTGATGATAACCTGTCTGTTCATTCCCTTTGGGGCACCTGCCATTGGCCACTGTCAGCAGACAGGATACTGGGCTTGATGGACCTTTGGTCTGACCCAGTATAGCCGTTCTTATGTTCTTATATATACTCCTCTCATTCTGAAAGCTCCTCCCAATGGGCCAGCAGAGAGGGGAACCCTGCAATACAAAGTTCCAGCTCCAGGGCCCTTAAAGTAACAGTGTCCTGGTATCTTTCCATCCCACTGCTAACTCCACATCCTCTCTTCCAGTTTCGGCCAGTTCCTGAGCCTGTGCTCACACCAACATCCCTGGGACACAGTCTTCTGGTCCCCCTTAGGCTTAAAGGGACAGCATATCCCATTACAATCATGTTCATACAATAATATTTTTTTGCAGGAGTAGGTTTAGTTATGAATGGATGAGCTAAATGGATAGAAAAATGAAGGGAGAGGGGACACTGAAGGGAAAGGGGGCAAAAGGGAATGGGAAGGGGAGAAGAGGGTAAGAGAGGCAAGTGCGGAGTTAGACTGTATGCTAATAGGAAGTAGTTTGATGTAGTGGATCGGCCACTGGATCAGGATTCAGGAAACTTGAATTCTGTAGGCCCTGTCTATAGGCTATTATGTGACCTTGGCAAGGTCTTCACCTCTCTGTGCTTGTTTCTTTTAAACTTTGTCTATTTAGATTGTAAGCTCATTTGGCCAGGGAATGTCTCTCAGTGTGTGTTAGGACAATCTCAGTTAGAGTCTCTAGGTGCTACTGAAATACAAACAGTAAACAAAAATAAAAACAAATAAATAATTAACAGTAAATAAGCTTTTCTGGGCATGGACTGTCTTAATATATATCTGTACTGTGCACAGCACAATGGGGTCACAATCCTGATTGGGCCCTCATTTAAAACAAACAAAACAACTATTAGTAATAGTTGGTGTAAGCCACCTCTCCTGGCCTTCCCTCTTATTTGTGACAAACAAAATAACAACAATCTTAATCCCCTTATTAAGAAAGACAGTGAAAGTAAAATCTTTATTTGCAAAAGTAATTGTATGCAGGCACACAATTCCAAGAAACAAATTTACTATTATGCCTTTTATTTATTTGATGAAGAAAACATAAGTCAAAATTGATATATTTTGTATTGCTATTGTACTATAAAAGCTCCCATAAAACAAGCACTCTCCTTTTCTGTTTGGAGTTTGCACTAATTTCTTTCAAAACACGAATTGGTTCATATGATATTATTGTTAACCATTTTCACCAGAAGTTCATCCAAAATCAAACACAGTAGGAATTCTATTTTTGCCCTCCAAATGATGCATTTTTAATAGAATGTTAAGACTAAGAAAGCAGAGGCAGTATCTTACTGTAAGTCATTCAGATTCTCTAGCAAAAAACTATAGAAGCATAGAGCAAATGATAATAATTTAGATACCCTGAGGTTTGTCAGTTGTTTAAAGATAAATACATAATCATGAATCAAAGTTATTTCACAGTGACATAACATGTTCTCTGAAATGTGCAATTTATCATGCATTTTCCACAGCTTCTCTGGAAGAGATAAGGCATGTGTTTGTTTGCCCAAAGCACTTAGCTTCTGTGATTTATTTACTGGAATTGCCATATTTTACACAAAAAGGAGCAACTGTTATGTTGCACCAAAAGGCAGCAATGAGAATCAGAGTTAATAAAACATTAACCCTGGAAAATATAAGAAGCATACAGTTCTCTTACTAATCATCTTTCTTCTGATTTTAGACTATTTTTTAAAGAAAAGATGAACATGTTAGGATTATTTCATTTTTATTTTCCAAGTTTGTTCTTATTTTTAGTTAGGGTGCAAAAAGTCTTACTCTAACTTTATTCTGTCCATGATGCTTGCAAATGCACTGCTCTTCATATAAACAAATGAGTGAATAGTCTTCAAAGCAGTTGTCAGAACATTGTGGTTTATCCCTGGAAAGTTTGCACCCTGAAGTCATACCACATTGTATCCCAGGATAACAGCTCCTTCCACACCCATGTGGTTCCCAGGACTCCAACTTTCCCCCAGCACTCTTCCTGGTGTAGCTAAAAGGGGCACCAGGACTCAGCCCTTTTCCTGGTGCAGGAGACTGAACATAACACGTGATAGTATGTGAGAGTGATATTGCTGACATCACACCTCTCTCACAGATGGTGAAGGTGAAAGGGTGGGCATGTGGAATAGGGAGAGGAAGGGTGAGAGAAAGGGGAAAGGAAATCAAAAGGAAAGGTGAGTGAATGGTGGATTCTTTGTCCACTCCGAGTGTTTATTACAGAACAGTCTGAAAAAATTATTTATTTCCCCGAAAAAGGAGAGGTGACCACCATCGGTTTGGGAAGAGGAAAATCTAATATCCTACTAAAAATATTAGCTCTTAGATGTCTTGGAACAATCTGCTTTACAGTGACGACAGAAGGACATATTGTTTGAAATATTTCAGATATTTTTAAATGCACAAAACATAGCTCCATCAGTTTGGCAGTTTAGTAGTAATACAAATAAGCTGCCTCACAGAAATCAGCATTTAAAAATTCCAGCACAGTAAGAGGCTAGTAATGTGAAAGCGACAGTGAACTCAGCCTTATGCTGCTCAGCACTGACTCATCTGAGTGTCACAGCTGCAAGGGTGTTAAACTTTTGAAGGAGTTGCATCCAGGCATCTTTGGTGGGCAGCAAAAGACAGTGGATTTGAAGGGATGAAAGGAGTAAGGATAAGGGTGTGGAGACAGAGGGGAAGGATCTATGGATTTGCTGGAAGGATTGGGAGGGTCTCCCAACCATGAAAAAATCCTCATTATAGCCTAACTGGAGATTCCAATTTGATCATCAATGAAATTGTATTTGCTATTCTTACAAAGCCATGAAAATAGAACGTATAAAAGGTTTTGGATCAATCTACATTCAAAGAAGAGATGTCTTATCTAAGTGCTATAGGACTTGAAATTTTCAGTACTTTGTATTTTTTCCTGTTCAGGATTTTTAAGTTAGGTGCATCTAATTTTTAAAAGTGTATTATTATACCATAAAACAAATAAATCACGTAAGTCTAAATGGCTGCAATCTGATGCCAAAAATGCAATTAGAAAATTGAATCAGGGAAGTAAGGATTAATGTGGGTATGTTATACCTGTCAGCAGTAATAAGTATTTTGACAAGAACAGAATAAAGTTTGACAGTATGCACAAATACCGATCTGATATATGACAGAAATATTAAAAATGCAAACAACTATACATTAATAACTAACGTTTCTTAACTAAAATGGCTTAATGCCATTGTTATCAGAATTAATCTATAACTATAAATGAGTCTCTAACAGCTTAAATAACGTATTCTTTGCTGTTTAATCGTAATTTATATTGATGTGAAATTTAGCTTTTAATCATATTATTAAAACTGAATTAATTTGATGAACATCAAATGAAGTAAGCATGCTGGCTTGGCAAAAAAGTAATCAAGTGTGCAGATATGACAGAACTAACACTGGGATTCAAAGTCTCAGCTGCTATTTCCTGGAGTTCAGTGTGCAAGATCTGGGGGGAGAGAGGGATTGAGAAAAGGGAAGTTCTCTGCAGTCCTTTTGAAGAATTGAGTGATGCAGGATAGGAGGAACAGGGCAAGATAGGTGTTCATATTTTTATTTTCTATTATATCTAGGTTTTGATCCTGTGCCAATAACTGTGATATCCAAGTGCCTTTAAGAAGCCAATGTGGCTTGCAGTTTTTTTAAAAAAGGAGTAAAATGATTTAAAGGACACATCTTCAGACCATACCCAGCAGAACTACCTGGTTACTGGGTGAGGCAAGGGGGAAATGGAAAAGGCATCCTCCTCCCAAGTTCATAGATTGGCTGTGAAGCCATTTCATAGAGGCTACATCTGCTCCATTACTGAAGTAGCCTTGAGCATCCCTTAAATGGTTCCATCACATTGGGAGGAGAAGGATGTTGGACCTGTTGTATTAATTTAGAAGGAAGATATGGGTTAAAGGTGTTAACATAACCAAGTAGCTGTTCAACATTAAACAGTGTTAAACAAAGTCCAGGGTTTAGTATACAGATACCTTACCCCTACTTAGCACTATGGAAAACACACTATTAAAAATCTTTTAAATGTTTTATTAAAAATACAGAAAAAAAGAAAAACAATTAAAGCCTTTGAAATGTAAAGTATTAAATAAGGTTTTTATTTTAGCAACATTTTTATTCCCTTTCCCTGTAGATAGTTTTTGGAAGGCAACTCCCCCTTTTAGATGGTATTAAAGATTGGAATAACCATTCTTTTGGGAAAAAGTAGTCAGTTGAGATGCTGCTGCTGCTGCTGTTGTTAAATTTTAATTTTTAAAGGAAAAGCCCCCTCGTTTGACAGTTTTTTAGCTGGTATTAAAGGTGGTAATAATGTTATTTCAGGTGGTGTTTGGGATTTAGCTGTAGCTGGTAGTGGTGGTAAAGTTATTTGGTCCCCTTCTTCTTGGTCAGTTTTGGTTAGGAAACCTTTTAGGATCAGGATGAGGAAGGCCTGGTGTCCCAGGGAATGGTGGAGGTGTCAGCCCTGATGGGTAAGCTCACTCCAGTAGCAACTGTCTCTTCGTTTTGTTCTTTCATACTTTCCCCACAAGTTCTCTTTCTTAAAGGACCCTAAAAGGGAATAATGGGTGGTGAAGCTACACCGTGCCACATTATTTTGTCCACCAATTAGGCCTAATAGCTGACATACCAATTTTAGCTCATTGACTTTTGGATTCACATTTTCTGCTTTTGGCTCAGATTAACTTGGCCTTTTTGGTTAGAGTAATTCAGTTATTCTGTCTCCCTTTCATACCGTTCCCAGTCAACATTTGCTATTGTAGGTTATTGTGATACTTTATGAACTGTTACATACTTTTTACACAATTCAGATAAATGTATAGGCCCAGCTGTCACAACAGACCACATCCAATGGCTTGCCTCTGCCCTGCCCCTGTTGACTTCCAGCATGCTGCTATGCAGAGGGACCCCACAAAGGTAAGCTCTGTGCCATAAGAATGAAGAAACACCCCTTGTGTTCCCCTCTCAATACAAGCCCCTCCCCTTTGCAGCAGAGCCACATTACTTCCACTGCCACAGGAATAATCACAGCCACAGAGGAGGGTGGGAGCTCAAAACTGAGGCAAAGGGAATGATGTGTATAGTTGAAAACTAAAATACAGTAAGTAGGTTCTGTTTTCTTACAATGCCAATATTACTGCACATTGCCATCCTAACCATTAGTTGTATAGTAATGTTAATTATTTACTTATTTAATATTTTTCTGCCCACCCAAAAGTGCTGGCTCACTTTTGTTTCTTAAAAAAAAAAAGTAGAAAATGAATAATTTATGACAATGCACCTATTACAAAAAAGCTTTCACCAGACACAATCTATGCACCAGGAGGAATGTTCTTGGGGAAATACTGCAACAGAATATTTAAGCAAGGACAGAGCCTGGGCATAGATTTGGGGGCTGGCGTAGGAATCAATAACAAATCTCTGTAGGCCACTAGGTTTCCACTCTAATCACAAGCATCCACTAATGATTTCCCTTTAATCCATGAGATGCAGTTTCTTCCTTACGCAGTTAGCCAATAGAACTCCTTCTTTCAGACTAACCTACGAGAATGGTACTGAGCCTGATTATAATCAATTCTATACCGTAGCTTCGTTCAAATGAGGATTTCTCAGTGATTTACAACTTTAATTTATTAAGCCCAACTAACCCCGATCAGGTAGGTAAGTATTATTACACATTTTAAAGCAGTTGTGCTAGAGGAGACTCTCTGGAGCTTCTTATAATTCTGCCACCAAGCTAAAGGGAGCGTTGAGATGATTTCCCTGCCTCTACAACTTAGTCATCCCTGCCAGAGACGATTTATCTTGAGGGCTCATAAAAATACTTCTGATAAGCACATTTTTGCCTTCAGAATGAACCAATTTGCCCTTATGGAAAGTCCTATGGTTTGTAATAGGGATTAAACCAATAGGGTATATAGAAATATAATAGGACTCTGAAGAAATTACTCTAAAACCCTACAATAGAAAATCTAATAGAGAATGATATCCTTTCTATATGTGTTTCTGAACCATCCAACAGATTTCTTTTAGCAGGGATATAATTCTTTAGTTTGATTCAAAACATGCATAGAGATATTATAATTTATCAATAAGTTCTATAGTAATTTCCGACAAGGGAATGCCAGCTATTTGAAACAAAAAAAAAAAAAATAAAAACGTACCCGAGGCAAAGATCATTTGTCCATTATCACACAGATCATCATTGGTTACTCTCTTGTGCAGGCTACCTATGCCACAGGCTACACAGCAGAAGGGAAAGCAGGCTCTGCAAATCCACCGCTTCCCAACTCCTATCATAGGTGGGAGGAAGAGGGCAGGTATTGGTTCCATCCTATCCAACTTGCTAGCAAGCCTAATTGTGCCTGCATCCCATGTGATCCATGCTGTGCCAGGTATAGGCCCAGCACAGTTTACTTCCTACCTGCAGTAACAAGTAGACTGGAGGCAAATTGTGATTCTGAGTCACACACTGCTTCCTGGGTTGCTCCAGAGGTAGCACAACTACTCACCGCCCCTTGTTCAAAGCAGACCATCTAGCTCATAGTGAGTCAAAACAAAAACCAGAAGCCCTAAATAATGATCTCCTGCTCTAACCACTAGAGACAAACTTCACTCTCCTGTCCTAGAATCACTAAAAATGAGTAAAATTTGACCAGTATTTAGAAAATCTATGCCAGTTAGCAAATGCCCTGGACGTATCTGGTTACTTTTTAATTGCCTGCAAAATTGGAAAGGAAAGGCAGTATACCATAAGTCATCCAAAATACACTTTCAGTTAACTTTTCTGTGGCAATGTCTTATAATATTCTTTTGTAACCTCCTGACCATATACAATATGCCTGGTGAATGACAAATTAAAACATTTATACCTGGAACTGTAATAATAAAAAAGAAGTAAATTAAGACACACTATGAAAACGAACTGTCAGCAGAAAAGAATAAAGTGCAAACTTGGCAATATTCTTAATGCAGAAAAAAATGCTAATGGCACCAGCATAACAAATGACTTTCTGCCATGACTACTATACAGATCAGTCTACTGAATGTATATAAGACACGGACCAAACCTCTGAAGGCGTGAGATAGCTTTTATTCCTACTGTCCTTGCACTGTTCCAAGGGAAGACCTAAATTTTGTATTTCGGAACCTAAAATATTCTAAAATAATTTTTCCCAATAGGTTAAAGAAAAATTTATGAGCATGGATCATATTTCAAAATAGCAGAGCATAATATATTACAAGTGAATCTGTGTATTTGGATACAGTGGGCCAAATTATGGCTGCTCCAGTGTGGGTGGGGAGGAGGAAGGCACAATGAGACTTTTCTATCCCAAGGGACAAGGGAAAAGGTCAGTGCGGGGGCCAAGAGGAGTCATAAATGTGCTGCATGCCCTAGCAACAGAAGCATGCATGAAACGGACTAGCATGTTGGCAGCACAAGCAGCTTTAGAGATGGCACGTCTAAGTGGGGCAATGGCAGAAGTATTGGAGACCTGGATAAACCTTTTAAAAAGTGTTGCAAGAGGCATCTCTCACTATCCTTTCTCCAGCAAGTCTGGAGTCATTCTGCTTCCTTGGAGGTATAACTGGATCCAGTATTTCTTGTGTCGCAGAGTTTAACTCAAATACTTAAAAAATACAGTGAATTGTAAGGTATAGACAGAGGACAAAAATAAACTTCAGATCTTCAGCTAATGAAAATCAGCACAGCTTCATTGATATCTAAAGAGCCACACAAATATATAGCAGCTGGGAATCTGACAATATATAATTTGTTTTGTAAACAATTTTATTGAAAAATTCTGCAATACCTAAATCCACGTACCACCAATTAATGTTGCTTTCAAAGGTTGTTACCTATCAAAATTATATTATTTATTATTTTACACTATTCACAAGCGTGCTAGACACTTGCACAGGACACAAGTCCCTGCCCTAAAGTACCTAATACTGAAAACACTTAGGTACTTGACAGGTTTCAGAGTAACAGCCGTGTTAGTCTGTATTCGCAAAAAGAAAAGGAGTACTTGTGGCACCTTAGAGACTAACCAATTTATTTGAGCATAAGCTTTCGTGAGCTACAGCTCACTTCATCGGATGCAACTGATGCAAGCTCACGAAAGCTTATGCTCAAATAAATTGGTTAGTCTCTAAGGTGCCACAAGTACTCCTTTTCTTTTAGGTACTTGAGTAACTACTCACATGAGTTGTCCAATTGAAACAAATAGGATTACTCACATGGATGAAATTACTCATGTGCCTGAGTGTTTGCAGGATTGCGTTCCTAATGATAGATATGACAGAGAAATGAAGAAATAATACATTCTAGGAAGATGATAGCAGAATGAAAAAAAACATTAGCAAGATATTTGATTGCATTAATACTCAGTTTGACATGATAGTTGGTGATTTTTATTTATTTATTTTTTGGTTGTATTTGAGGCAGGGAAGTTGATTTAATGTACTAATTTAAAAAAAAAATGCAAGCACTCCTTTTTTGCAAGTACTACAAATTTTGCATCATTTGTACCTTAGAGCCACAGTTACTGTGTTAGCTGTTGGTAGAATCTGTTTTACTAAATCAAGATAGTTGGTATTTGATCAACACATTTTGGACCTCATTCTCATTTACACTTAGGTTCCTTTGGAAATCAGGACCTTTATGTATTACATACATACACTTTGAGGCCATGTGCAGTACATAATTAATATAAATAAGCAAATCTTTACCTCAGTGTCAGAACTTTCTTTAGAAAGTGAAGCATTTAACAGTGTCCCAGCCATGCAGTTAGCTCAGATTTCTTGTTCAATGCCACTTAAAATTAATGATCAGTGCCTGGGAAACGATCCCTTTAGTCTGATTATACTTGCACTCCTTTATTAACTCCCAGATGGGCCTGCTAATCATTATCTAATTGATTAAGTCTTTGAGGAACCGTCTGCCACTAGGTGTGGTCCATTACATACATCTGGATGTTTAGATTTTTTTTCTAAGAGGGAGTACAGATAAACAAAGCCACCAATATTGTAGGAGGGAAAATATATTTGCTATAAAAAGAGCACTGTAACACTCACAATTTTTGTTTCATTAAACTTTAACAAATGTTTGTCATTCCATTTCATGCAATTTTTCACAGCCTAAATTGTACACTGCAAATATGATCACATTTAAACTCTACAGAAACATGCATTTGCAGAGTTTTGATACACAAGAAATAATTCCTCAAAAACTGGCCAATATTCATTGCAGATTGCCCATTTTTGCTCAAGTACTGACTGATTTTCAATACAGCTATTTTTTGTGTGAAAGTTCACATATCAGATAATTATTCAGTGAAAATGCCCATTTTTGAGTTTGAAGTGAATAGTTAAATTTCAAGTAGTTTTACATTTCATTACATATATTCTCCCCACTGCTAACTAAAATGCTTTCCCTCTCCCTGTTTCTGCACCTAAAGTGGATCCATTACCAGTAGCATTACCAGTGAATGGTTATGCTGTATTGTAATTAGCATCAGAACACATTCTAGATTTGCATTATTGTTTATCTACTTTAATTTATTTCAGAAATTACTGACATTATACTAATGTAGTAAGTCTTCCAGTTTCTCCAAAATATTTTTTCCTTCATCTCCCTGCTCTTGTGGTGCTCAGCACTGTTTTCTTCATGGAAATAAATGCCACATATCAAATGTCACTGGCTAATACAATCAGCAGAAGGAGCCGGATCTTATTTACTTAAACAAGGGCAGAGATGTGAGATCAATCATCAAACAGATGTTATTTGTGAAATTGAAGGTATTCATGATGATTGCTAGTATAGAAACCAAGCATTGTAAAATATTCTCAACAAATGCTCTTTTATTAACAACCAATGTGACCACAATATTCTGCATTACTCTCTACCCGCCATCAAGTGATCAGCCTTGCATATTTTCTTTCTGGCTATTTGGTTTCAATTATAACTGCGAGATAGGATTTCTATTGGTCTTTTAAGATACTGTATCACTGCCAATACCAGTCATCCAGTAACTGACACATACTGTACTCATTCAACACTAAAATCTAGCTTATTTCATTTCCCCCCTCCTGTCAGCAGCCACTCAAATCAGTGATTCCCTGTTCAACAACAGTGAAAAACAGAAACCCACTGTTAATTCTTGTGGTTGGAGCAACAGTATGAAAATAACAGTGGCTACTAAATGCCAGTTCCAGCCTCTTCAGCAATTAAACCACTCTTCTTTCTCAGTAGCCTTTGTGAAACATATGAGTCAGTCAAAAAACATCTTCTGACTGACTAGTCATATTGCATCAATAGTTTTAAAATGAGTTTGTTTATTTCTAGGTTGGGGCACGCTGGTGGAGGGTCTAGGACTCTGGGGCTCATCACAGCAGCCTGGGCTCCTAGGGCAGCTCTTACTACTGCCCAGCTCCAGCTTCTGGCCTGGCCGGGGTGGGGCCTTGGAGGAAAGAGAAAGAGTATGGGGTAGGGCTTCCTGGTGAGGGGCTCAAAGGCCCACCTCAGCCACCCCCTATCTCCCTGGGAAGAAGCAGACATGGAGTGGTGCCACAGGGAATCCGGGACAAATGCTGTCCCAGAATCATTCAGCCTGGGACTGGGACTTGAAATGTACATTTCGGGACTGTCCCGCCCAGTTAGGGATGGGTGGTCACTCTAATGGTTACGCACACTCAGAATCCCAGAACAGATTATTATTTCATTGTGCAACACAAATATTCTCCGCCTACTCCCTAAAAAGGCACAATTAAAGATTTTCAGATGTAAAATGGACATGTTCACAAGCACCCAAATATACCTCTGGAAAGAAAGAGTATCATCATTCTCTCACACTTGTCAAGAGAAGCCATATTTCATCATGCTTCCCTAACACACATTTTAAATAGGGATGTCATTCTACGAGGCCATTTTATCTTCCTCCCTCGTTGCCGGGAAATTTGAGGTTCCCTGGTAGCGGTAGGGCCTGGATCTTGGTGTACACAGAATCCAGTCTTACTGCACCAATTGTGGGAGCTAATTTGAGGTATGACAACCCAACAATGAAAAATAAATTTTAAATTCCTCAGATACACGTTGCTGATACTATATATACTGCAGTGAGGTATCCTATGCTTTATCCACCAACAGCAAATTAGGAACCAATTTATTTCCGTAGGCACAGAAATAAACAGATACACATATATAATAAGGATTGTTTCCACTTGTGCTTGTCCAAATCCTCTAGGCACAGTGTCAAGGCATAAAAACCCAAACAAACAAACCAAACAATCCAAATTATGTCAAAGACATGAAAAAGCAAAGCTCCTGAAAAATGTTCTCAATCCCAGGCAATATTGTTTCCCTCTCACTTCCAGAAAAAGCCTGTGAAAACAGGTTAGGCTTCTAGCAGCTTCTCAAGATAATCAAATACAGGCTTTAGTGGACCAAAATGGGTGGATAAACTTAATTCTAAAACAAACCTCTCAGAATGTGTCTTGGCACCAGACCTGTTTAAATCATGCAATATGGGATCAGATAGACCATATGATCACAAATGCCTCAAATTACCAGGATCCAACCCATTTGTGACTTTATGGGTCAAATCCAACATTTTAAACTTCAACTAGAAGTAATCTAAAAGTGAGTACAAGTCACAAAGCACAGGTGAGAAAGAGAGAGAGAGAGGCAGCAATGGCTAGTTGCTAGATCCCCAGATTGCTATTCAAGAGTTCCTGGCTGTGCTGCTGGCCTGCTGGGTGACACCGGGTCAGCCACTTCACCTCTCTGTGCCTCCATTTTCTCCTCTGTAAAATGGCAATAATGACACTCACCTCCTTTGTAATGCACTTCTACATTTACTGCTGAAAAGTGCTGTATAAGTGCTAGGTATTATTATTATGCACAGATGGAAACTATACTCAGCTAAGCATAAGGAAATTGAGAGATTGGAGGCAAGAAATAGTTCCTAATGAGTAAAAAGAAAAGGAGGACTTGTGGCACCTTAGAGACTAACCAATTTATCTGAGCATGAGCTTTCGTGAGCTACAGCTCACTTCATCGGATGCATACTGTGGAAATTGCAGAAGACATTATATACACAGACACCATGAAACAATACCTCCTCCCACCCCACTCTCCTGCTGGTAATAGCTTATCTAAAGTGATCATCAAGTTGGGCCATTTCCAGCACAAATCCAGGTTTTCTCACCCTCCGCCCCCCCACAGACAAACTCACTCTCTTGCTGGTAATAGCCCATCCAAAGTGACCACTGTCTTCACAATGTGTATGATAATCAAGGTGGGCCATTTCCTGCAGAAATCCAGGTTCTCTCACCCCTTCACCCCCCTCCAAAAACCACACACACAAACTCACTCTCCTGCTGGTAATAGCCTATCCAAAGTGACCACTCTCCTTACAACCTGCATGAAAATCAAAGTGGGCCATTTCCAGCACAAATCCAGGTTTTCTCACTCCCCCACCCCCATACACACAGAAACTTTTCCATGAGGGGCATAATGACAACATTTGGAATGTAGATGAAAACTTTTTGTACTGAGTTTCAGAAATATTTCACCTGTTTTTATCTTTGAGTGAGATGAAATATCTGATCATGTCAGTAATTACAGAATAAATGGTTGGGTTGTCATTTCATCCATATGATCATTTCAGCCTTTATAGCACTGTTGACTTTCACATACAAGCTCTATTTATAGATCCATAGGAGCTGCTTTTGTAGCCACTGTAAATGTTTCTTCATATAGCTATAGTTTTCCACCGTTTGTTCTATTTTTGGTCCTTTGAGAGTTTCCTAATCTGCTGTACATTCTTCAGTGAACTGCTGAGCAAGCTCAGGACGTTAATTGGATATATCACTATTTTTCTTGTAAGAGCTTCTTATTAATGGCTACTCCCGTAGATGGCATAGGTGTTAATCAATTTACATTTGTCCTTTTAAAAGTTAGATTCAGCCAAGTCTCTAATTAATCAGCTGTAAACACATAGGTTTTGGTAGCATCAGTTTCTTTCATTGTGATATAGAAAGCTTAGTCATACCCTTCATCAGCAATCCCTCGAGGTCGAGGATGATCTCTTTCACAGGTTTTATTTTTCATGGGTCCTTTGGTGACTGAGGAGTCCGATCCTTGAGCCACAGGCTCATTGGCAGACGTTGCAGGTGGTGTTGGAAGACAGGGTTGTTGCATGACAGTGTCTTTCCTTTCTTTTCTGGCATTTTTCTACAACCAGAGCAAGGTGATTTTCCTCAAAAGTGGACGTTCCTTCTCTGACAAGTCTTCACCGTTATCCCTATCCTGGGCTGCTGTCTCCCAGTCTGTGGTGTCAATGCCACATCTCTTGATGTTTATCCTGAGGGTGTATTTAAAGCATTTCTTTTGGCCTCCCTGTTTCCTTTCTCCATTGGTTCATACAGCAATTGTTTTAGTAAGCATATATCAGGCATGCGCACACAGTGCCCACTCCACCTCAGCTGGTGCTGGATAATCAGGGCCTCAACACTGAAGATGTTGGCCTCTGTGAGGACACTGACATTAGTGCAACAATCTTCAGACTTTATGTTGAGGATCTTCTGAAGAAAGTGCTGGTGCTGGTATTCCAGGTTTTTCAGGTATTTTCTATAGGCCAACCAAGTCTCACAGCCGTAGAGGAGAGTTGGGACTACCACCACTTTATAAACTAAAAGTCTAGTATGTGTTATGATGATGTGACTGTTGAACATCTGGCGAGACAGTCTGCCAAAGGCAAGGCTGACTCAGTGGACTGTGTGCTGAATCTCGACATCTATGTCTGCCCTCTGTGAGAGATGGCTGCCAAGATAGGCAAAGTAATCTACATTTTCCAGTTCTTCTTTGTCAATGTAGATCTTCCTTGCTGGGTCTGCTGAGCATGGACTGGCTGGTGGAGAACTTTTATTTTGCTGATGTTCAGAGTTAGTCCGAGGCTTTTGTAAGCTTCAGAGAAGCAATTAAGGGCTGTTTGTAGATCCTCCTTTGAGTGTGCAACTACAGCACAATCATCTGTGTACTGGAGTTCGGTTATTGTTGCTGATATTACTTTAGTTCTGGCATGGAGATGAGAAAGGTTGAAGAGGTTGCCGTCAGTCCAATATTGGATGCCAATGCCCTGTGGTAGACGGTCTTGGGTTAATGTTTTCATAGCTGCTAAGAAAATGGAGAAAAGGCTGGGTGCCAGTACACAGCCTTGGTTTATGCCAGTTTGGATGACAAAGGGCTCAGAGGTAGAGCCACTGCACAGGATGGAGGCAGTCATCTGGTCATAGTGGAGTCTTACAATGGTGATAAATTTGCTATATGTAGCTGCTGGTGTTGTTCTTGACATTTTTCCTGGATCTGCCTGGCTGTGAAAATCATGTTGATGATGGTTCATGATGGTCTGAAGCCACACTGGGACTCTGGAAGTACTTCCTCTGCAAGAGGGAGCGGGAGATTCAGTAAGATTCTAGCAAGAATTGTCCCAGCAATGGAGAGGAGGGCAATGCCTCAATAGTTGCCACAGTCGGCCCTGTCTCCCTTTTTGAAAATAGCGATGATGTTAGCATTACGTAAGTCAGCAGGGATTTCTTTGGTGCGCTAGATTTTGAGGAGCAGCAAATGAAGCTTCTTAGTGTTTCTTCCCCCACTTTCAGTACTTCAGATGGTATGCCCTCAGGACCTGATGCTTTATTGTTCTTCATTTGTTTAATTGCTTTGCAGACCTCCTCAGGTGTCGGTGGGTTGGCAAGAGTTCCCCAGAATGAGCGCTCAGGGATGGAATCAATGGTATTGTCAGTCACAATCGATTCTCGATTTAGAAGCTTTTGGTAGTGTTCCTTCCAGCGCTCTTTGATGGATTTGTTATCTTTAAGAAGGGTACTACCATCTTTGGATCTCAGAAGTGTGAGGCCACATGAGCTTGGTCTGTACAGTCTTTGTCTCACAAAAAAAGCTCCGCATAGCATGTCTGTCAGTGAATGCTTGGATTTCTTTTGCTTTGTCCTCCCACCATTTGTTTTTGATTTCTCAGATCGTCCTTTGAGCTTCAGCTTTCAGCTGATGGAAAAAGCTCTGCTTCTGACTGGATAGTGGTTGGTTTTGCCAGTCGCAGAAAGCTTTTCTCTTCTGGTCCAAAGGGGCTGTAATCTCAGTGTTGTTGCTGTTGTTGTTAAACCAGTCCTGATGGCGGCGGGTAGCAAGGTCAATGGATGCCTCATAAGCCTCATGGATAGTCTGTTTTAGGGCTTCCCAGTCTTCTTCAACTGTTGTGTTGTCATTTCCAGGTGTGCATATAGGTCAGTTTTTCACTGAGGAGTGTTTGGAAGTTCTCTTGGTGCACTGAGGATTGAAGTCTTTGGATGTTGTATTGCCCTCTGTGTGATTTGGATTGCTTTCTATGTTTTGGTGCAATCCTGATGGACATGACTGACCTCACCAGGCAGTGGTCAGTCCAGCAGTCATCAGCTCCTCTCAAGACATGGGTGATTTGGACATCTCTTAGATCCTGTATTTTTACATTGACACAGTCTAGGAGGTGCCACTGTTTTGAGCAGGGGTGTTGCCAAGTTGTTTTGTATTTGTTGCTTTGTCTGAATATTTTGTTTGTGATCACAAGGTCATGCTCTGCACATTTCTTGAGTAGAAGCATACCATTGGAATTGGTCTTGCCAACTCCTTCCTTCCTAATAGTACTACTCCATACATTAGAATCTCGGCCAACTCTTGCATTACAGTCCCCTAAGAGGATTATCTTATCTGTTTTTGGAATGGATGACAAAATTTTATCAAGGTCAGTGCAGGAGGATTATTTCTGTTTTTTTTCAGCGTGAAGTGTTGGTGCATATGCACTGATGATAGTGGCAAATGACTTATTGACCAATTGGATGCGGCAGGTCATAAGGAGCCCGTTGATGCAGATGGGGAGCTCAGTCAGGTGGTTGACTAGAAGGTTCTTGATTGCAAAGCCAACACCGTGTATTCACCTGTCGCTTGTGGTTTTCCTTTCTAGAAGAAAGTGTAACCGCCGTCCTCTTCCCTCAAGTGGCCTTCATCTGTACGTCTTGTTTTCCTGAGAGCAGCGATGTCGATGTTGTACCTCGAGAGTTCTCGGGCAACAATTGCTTCTTCTCGACGTGGTGGAGAAGCTTGCATATACTTAAGACCCTAACAGTGATGCCGTCAGGAGTCCTGTACTCCATGGAGGTAAGGTCCAAGACGAGGTGCCAGATAAAGTGCAGCCCAACACAACCTAGAATAAGACCTCAATGGCAGAACAGGTGGATGAAGCAGGATCACCTCTCAACGGCTGTGAAGGCAGATGAAGGCTGCAACAGAGGAGAAACCTCCAGTTGTCTTGGAGCTCCTTGCCACCAGACACAGGTGCCTCTTCCGCCAAGATTTGCGTGGCTGCTGGTGCGCAACAGCTCCCCACATTAAACTACTCACACGCAGGCTTCTTTCACAGGAAGAACTATTCCTCCACCCCTATCCATAAAAGTCCTGTGGAGATGAGGACAGGTGAAGTGATCATCAAGAGTCCCTAGTCACAGACTGTAGGTGCAGGTGGTGACCGTAAGATGATCGTCGTGTGCCCCTGGACTGGGACAGGAGGGCATTTTTGGCAGCAGTGGTCATGACTGAGTGGGCTTTTTTAGGAACCCCTTTTGCTCACCCCATATGGGGAAGAGGCTAGAAAAGGTGCCCCAAACACAGGCTATCCCACCATACCTGACTGGATAACCGTGTCCAAAGGGATCACTCCTAATGCGGTTGAAAAACAAAAACGTTTCTTGCAACTTGGAAAGTCCGTACCCTACTTGATGAATCAAAAAGTGAAAGACCCAAATGCAGAAGTCATACCTTTATGCTACCACTGTACACTTTTGGATCCAACTTTCCCTGCAACACAGAAAGTAATTTTAGAAAGACAAGAAATCACAGTCAAAAGTTTTTTTCTCCTGCTGATAATAGCTCATCTTAACTAATTAGCCTCTCACAGTTTGTATGGTAACTTCCAACTTATCTGTATGTGTATGTATATATCTATCTGTCTTACTATATGTTCCATTCTATGCATCCGATGAAGTGGGCTGTAGCCCACGAAAGCTTAGGCTGTAATAAATTTGTTAGTCTCTAAGGTGCCACAAGTACTCCTGTTCTTTTTGCGGATACAGACTAACATGGCTGCTACTCTGAAACCAGTCAAATATGGATTACTGGATTCTCTCCAGTGTATTCAAAGACATTGTTATTATGGAAGGACATCACAAATCTAAGGCATTCTGGTGCCTCCTGATGCTAAGCACTTACCACAGCCTGTGATGCATTCCATGGTTATTGTAAGTGAGGATAATGAAATAATACAGTCCTATGGTGGAAAACAATAGAAGAAAATATTCTTTGCAAATAAAATTCCTTTTTTCAAAGAAAACTATCAGTTTATTTGGTTTTTTCCTACATCCTGTGCCTTTTGTAAGATACGGGTGAATAAAAGCCTGATCTGCCTGGGATTGTAGAAACTGATGATCACTCAACAGCAATTATTATGTATGTTCTCTGGAGCCTTCTAACAATAACTTTGTCACTTAGTTCCCTTTTTTATGAGTTGATGTTGTTTCAGTTGTCTTTAGTCAGCTTGATTCCTAACAGCATTGTTGGTATTCTCTCCTACAGAACACTTATGTCTAGTTCCTGCAACCGTTATTCGTGTGACTAGATGTTGAGCACAATCTGCAGCTCTTTGTTAAAGACCCATTTACTGATGATGCATTGATAACGGCTCAGTTATTTTCTATATTTAAAAAAGGTGGTAAGTCACAGTTTTATTAAGAACAATTTGAAACACACAAGGGAAGAATCTTTGCAGGTCTACTTACAAATTGATAGCCTATTGATACATTCCTATATATATTCCTCGGTACTACACAGTAGGAGTTCAGAAGTCCCCTTCAGAGGATGGGCTGGTTTAAATCCCTCTCGGAGGTACAGTAATTCCTAATTCTTCCCAAATCCAGTTCAGTATCTGAATTTAACTACTCAAAACCACAAAAACCACTTACTGCCTTTAACACACCTGCCCACTGTTGCAATCTTGCATACAGAATAGTCTGTGTAGTGTCATGCTTATTCTGAAACCTAGCTCCTGCCTCTGCACAAAACTTGTATATGGAGCTGACTACATGCCCCCAAATCTAATGCCCTCGCCCACCGTCTCTGCCTCTGAGAGAGGAAGTTGCTGACACATGAGGAAGTTGATTCCTTTCTGGCCCATTGCCCTTTATATCCTGCACTCTACCCGAATCAAAAACTCTGCTTCAGTAAATCTCTCTGCTGCATTCAATCCTCGCCTACCGACCTAGACATCTCCCTTGGTCCTTCTTCTGTTCAGTTGTTCCCATCATATGCGCACAGAAGAACTAATTTAGAAATGTTTCAGAGTTTTTTAAAAAGTATTGGAACTCTAACTTGTATAATTTACACAAATAATATATCAGCATGCATTTGAGAGAGCAACTTTACTGTTCTGTGGCAAAGATAAGAGTCAGTCATGAAGGTCACCCCGAACCAGCATCAAGTATTCTGAATATGCTACGTATTTTACAAAAGAACTAATTTAGGAATATTTCAGTGATTTTTTTTAAACTTATGGCACTATTTCTTTTATCTGTCTACTGTAAAGCCAATGCCTTAGCTTCCATCAATTCAATTGCATAATGCCAAAAAAAGTGAACTTCTGTTCATACGTACACATATCTATGAAGCTATATGTGTGCCCACAAAAAAGTTATGAGTATGTGTGATTCTCTAATATGGATATATAATATTCACATGTATGCTAACATACATATTTATATGCATTATACTGGTATGTACTATGTGCGTTTGTGTGTGGGGTGTGTGTATATACACATACACGCAATATGATAAATGTGCAATATTAAATATAAAAATAAGTATTAATATTCTGTTAGAGTTTCAATATCAAGCAGGCTGACTCTACTGGGCCTTCTCTGTCTGTACAGGTTTCTCAAATTATTATCTGCCTTTGCAAGGAGTGCATTTACCATTCTTTGATGTGCATTTAATAAAGTAAATTTGTTTCTCTATACCACACATTGCTGGTTTTCATTTGTTGTTTGGTGGCCCCAATACTCCATAGTCTCTAAAATGCACAAAAGCCAGATGCTACTGGAACTCACACTGGCCTCGGAAACCTAATATTTTGTTAATTTAATGAGATTTACTGTGTAGAAAGGAATATACCTATATATTGGATGGGAAATGTATTTTTATGCTATTTTAAACAATAAATTGAAGACTATTTCTATTTTTTTAAGAGATGTTATCTATGATATTACTGAACACTGTTTAATGTGTGCTTTGTAAACTTCTCTAAACTATCTCGAGCACTTTTAGTTTCTTCAAAAGATATGTTTTGATATCTTTTGGGAAATAATTTTACAGTTTTTTTTTAGCAATTTTAAAATTAAAGAACCAGTGGGAATTATTTTATTATTATTTATTATTATTGTTATTACAACCATAGCACTGAGGAGCCCCAGTCATGGACCAGGACCCCATTGTGGTAGGCGCTATATAAAGACAGAACAAAATATGGCTCCTGCCCCAAAGAGCTTACAATGTAAAACAAAAGGCAACAAATGGATACAGACAGCAGGAGGAGGAGTACATGGAAACAAATGAGGCAGTACTGGTCAGCATGATAGGCTGTGGTCTCAACATACCAGCATGAGTATGCAAGAAACCAAATGAGTAAGAGTCAAGTTGTTTGTAGGTCAACTGCCACCCAAAGAATTGCATCCATAGCTTTGACTCAGATTTGACCAACATAATCAGGTTCAGAGTTTGAGAAAATAACATGAACTTATATAGCTATTTACAATTTAATGCTGCCTTCCCAACTTGAAACAAATGATTGAAGTGGGTCTGCTACACTGAGCTTGAGATCACTCAACTGATTTGCATTTGCAATTCAACTGAAGATACAAAAAGGCAGGCGCAAATTGCACCTGCAAATAGCAGCTAGTCTTTAGACAATTTGATCTGAACTCTATGCTGGAAACCAACAGAAATTCTGTTCTATGTACAGAAAAAAAGAACTATTTTCAAATCATAATGGATGTAGAAAATACAGTTAGCAATGTGGTATTGACCAAATTAAATCTAAATTGACATTTTCCTTTACAGAGTATCCCTGATAAAAGCCTCATGTATGAAATGTTGCTACTCATTTCAATATCTATGTTTAATGTGAATTTAAGATAAGCCTTTCATACCATTTACAAATATATACGTTAGCCATTATAATATCGTTCGTTTCAGTCACTCATTACTACTACTTAAATGCAAAGTAATAGTTCAACAACTCCACTGACAGCAGTGATAAATTACAAGAAACCAAATGAGTAAAAGGTACTATGTCTGCCATCACAGAACTGGGGAGATTGTAAAAATAACAGAAACCTTTAATTAACTCAGGAAATTAAAAGGTGACTTTAATAAAGCAGCCTTAATAACAAGCCACACTCAAATGAACTCACTAACACACGTTAATCAAGAACAAGAAGTAATTTCAGGTGTATAAATGATTAGGTGCTTATACCCAGCTACAATTAAACAAAAGACAAATATATTTGACACTGCTACCCAGATAAATGATGATTCTATGACATTAAGGACCATAAACAAAGCATAAACTACATGCTTCTAATTACTAAAGTTGGAAGCAGTGTTGGTTGCATAATGAACACTTGTTTTTATACAACAGGGAAATGAAAATTAAGAATCATTCTCCAACTCTTAACAGCATGCAAGATACTGTAGTATACTGAATCAAGGCCACAGGCTAGCATTTCAAGTTGGTAATGCAAACTCTTATTTTGTTTTTTTCAAATGTGAAGTACATTACCTGTACTCTGAGTGATCTATTGCAGCCTATTGTGTGACTCCATATGTAAGGCATTAGTAAAAAGTTCTGCTTCTGACCAGTTACCTCATATTGACATCTTTGGGTTTCCCCTTTGGGAAACAACACATTTGCTGTGCATGTGAAATAAATCAACTATCAAGAAGCTGAAGACAAGTTATTGTACATGTTCAATAGCTGTTTTTCCAGAAACAATAGGGTGGTCTCTTCCCCCTCTCCCCAATATACCCAAACTACTAATGTATGTCATGAATATATGTCCTGAAATATTTCATTTTCAACAAAACAAAACAACACAAAACCACCTTTGAGTTACAGCAGTGCAAACAGGCACAAAAGCCTACAGAACAGCCATTTTAGTGGAAACTCTATTACCTGATAATAATTGGAATGAAAATATTTTACTTAAAAAAATATGCTCCCAGACTTCTACATCATTTTATGGATGAGTGATATACTGCTGAAACTAGAGCATTTAAAGCACAAACCCTTGCAGACAGTAGCCATACTGACATGAATAGGCTAAACTGCAACTATAAGATACCTACATTTTCAATGTAATTCAGCTGTTCTCTCCCTTCAATTTTTTTGCCAATGTATGCAAATTGGGTATTTTTAAAATTGAGATTTCTACTCTTTATTTATAACGCGAATGACAACAAAAAATACGGCTTCATGGTTACTGACGTTCTAGTTACCTTAAGCTCAAATATTTTAAGAAAAATGGTTTAGACAAGTCTAAATACTTCTTCCAACAATTTTTAAGAAGCTAACTTTGGTGACCTGATCGAAAAATTAAAATGTGGACAATCAGTTCTTAGGAGTACAATTCTTTTTCCAGTACTAAACCAGATATTTTTGTTACAAGTTAAGAACGAAAGTCCTTCATCTAGCAATCAAGATTTCTTTTCCTGGGCTATTGTAAATGCCCCAAATGAGGATAAGATGAACTGTCTGCAGCACGACTACAAGCACAGACTGACTTAGACTTTTAAGTGTCTCAGATTTTTCAGTTCAGAATGACAGGTAATTCACTTTTCAAAACCCATCACAAAGCTTAGGAAACTCTAACGGTAATAAAGTGTTCCAGATGTTTCTCTCAGTGACACCAGCACAAATGCACAGAGGTCCATGGGGTTTTACCAGAGTAACAAAGAATGTAATTTGGAACAATGCCTCCAAGTCTTAGGTAAATATGATTAGGATAGAGATAAACAGTTCCCTAGAAATATAATACTAGTATGCTTATTTTTAATGAAATGATTTCCTTACTGTTATATTCTCACACTATGTTTAGCACTTTAAATACGTATCTGCCTTTTTTCTACAAAATGTCCCATTTGAGTTAGGGAATTAAAGTGTAGTCAATTTATAAGCCATGTTTGTTAACTCATTCAAATGAATTTTGGCAATGTACAGTTGTACCACGTTTATTCTCAGCAGCCATACCCCCCAGTTTATTCATTTCCTAAAGGAAATTGCAAGTTAATAGAAAAAGCAGCACTGGAACTGCCTCACATCCTATACTTATTAATTAAGCAAAGTCTGGTTCAGTAACTCTGGATACTCAAAATATAGTTAAACAAAGCCCAGTGCTTCTTGAAATGAAGTTTCAACTTCAATAGTCATTCTACAAAATTTATGCATTAAAATCTATATTCTTCTTTAAAGAAATTCCTCATAAAATCTTTGAGTAAAGAAGCTCAACTTCTGACCATTTCACAAGTGGAATATTTAAGAAATCATAGAAGCACCAAGATAAGTTATTTGGCTTTTCTTTGGAGTCTGCTAATCATGGCATTCTGCTATATTCCTATATATAGATTATTACCCTGTAGTCAATAAAGCAAGAAGTTGCACTAACTACTTTATTAATAATATATAATGGTTAGCAAACTTTAAAATGTACTAATGTAAAAAAATTTTAAATGTTTCTGATAGCTGTAGATCTTACAGGATAATTTATAGTCGTATTTGGTATAAAATGTTAAGATAGCAGGTAGCATGCTGGGAAAAATGCACATAATATCAGGTTGTGACAAGTCCATTCCTGTATAGCGAACATTTTCTTAAAAGTTAGCAGGTTATCATTAAAGTGATTTTTAGAATCCATCGCAATAAAAGGTTCTGACAATCTGTCAAATGTGCCTGTAAATTTTGAGAGGAATTTAAAAATCTGTACTTACTGCAAGTCTGAAAGTTGGAGATACATGATGTTATAAATGATAAGTAAATGAAACATATGGTACATCATGTTCATAGGCCAAATACAAGTTACAAAGAATACATGAGACCAACTGCCATACACATACTATGTAAAAATACAGTCCCCCATTCTGATAATCAACAGACAGGAGGAGCTAAGCTAGCTGTGTTGTATGAAAAAAAACAAAGAAGAGTTTTTCCTTTCACTAGGTTTCACAGAAGGTAAAAAGAAAACCACTTTTCAGAGTTTGATTGTCATTCACGTTCATGTAAGGAAGTAGTTTGTTTTTTTTTTCACTAGGGAACCTTCATTTTGTGTAGTCTGAACAAAATGTACGTAACACACCAGAAATGAGCTAGGAGGGATTATTCAAGGTCAAACAGTAAATTATGCTTGCTTGCTAATGCTATGTTTTCAGAGACTAAATTTCATCATTGTAATCTCAGCGTCACAGCAGGGAGAGCTTGAAGAGGGAGGAGTTCCTTACACAGGTAAGAAGGAAATCCTAGTGAGGAATTTTGTTTCCCATAATATGAGAACAAGGGGTCACAAAATAATGGTAGGTAAATTTAAAACAAATAAAAGGATATAATCCAGCCCCCACCCATTTTGCAGCCACAGATCTCCTTGGGCAGCAGTACAAGTATAATTCTGCTTTTCATAATCATAGAATCATAGAATCATAGAATATCAGGGTTGGAAGGGACCCCAGAAGGTCATCTAGTCCAACCCCCTGCTCAAAGCAGGACCAAGTCCCAGTTAAATCATCCCAGCCAGGGCTTTGTCAAGCCTGACCTTAAAAACCTCTAAGGAAGGAGATTCTACCACCTCCCTAGGTAACGCATTCCAGTGTTTCACCACCCTCTTAGTGAAAAAGTTTTTCCTAATATCCAATCTAAACCTCCCCCATTGCAACTTGAGACCATTACTCCTCGTTCTGTCATCTGCTACCATTGAGAACAGTCTAGAGCCATCCTCTTTGGAACCCCCTTTCAGGTAGTTGAAAGCAGCTATCAAATCCCCCCTCATTCTTCTCTTCTGCAGACTAAACAATCCCAGCTCCCTCAGCCTCTCCTCATAAGTCATGTGCTCTAGACCCCTAATCATTTTTGTTGCCCTTCGCTGGACTCTTTCCAATTTATCCACATCCTTCTTGTAGTGTGGGGCCCAAAACTGGACACAGTACTCCAGATGAGGCCTCACCAGTGTCGAATAGAGGGGAACGATCACGTCCCTCGATCTGCTCACTATGCCCCTACTTATACATCCCAAAATGCCATTGGCCTTCTTGGCAACAAGGGCACACTGCTGACTCATATCCAGCTTCTCGTCCACTGTCACCCCTAGGTCCTTTTCCGCAGAACTGCTGCCTAGCCATTCGGTCCCTAGTCTGTAGCGGTGCATTGGATTCTTCCATCCTAAGTGCAGGACCCTGCACTTATCCTTATTGAACCTCATCAGATTTCTTTTGGCCCAATCCTCCAATTTGTCTAGGTCCTTCTGTATCCTATCCCTCCCCTCCAGCGTATCTACCACTCCTCCCAGTTTAGTATCATCCGCAAATTTGCTCAGAGTGCAATCCACACCATCCTCCAGATCATTTATGAAGATATTGAACAAAACGGGCCCCAGGACCGACCCCTGGGGCACTCCACTTGACACCGGCTGCCAACTAGACATGGAGCCATTGATCACTACCCGTTGTGCCCGACAATCTAGCCAGCTTTCTACCCACCTTATAGTGCATTCATCCAGCCCATACTTCCTTAACTTGCTGACAAGAATGCTGTGGGAGACCGTGTCAAAAGCTTTGCTAAAGTCAAGAAACAATACATCCACTGCTTTCCCTTCATCCACAGAACCAGTAATCTCATCATAAAAGGCGATTAGATTAGTCAGGCATGACCTTCCCTTGGTGAATCCATGCTGACTGTTCCTGATCACTTTCCTCTCCTCTAAGTGCTTCAGGATTGATTCTTTGAGGACCTGCTCCATGATTTTTCCAGGGACTGAGGTGAGGCTGACTGGCCTGTAGTTCCCAGGATCCTCCTTCTTCCCTTTTTTAAAGATGGGCACTACATTAGCCTTTTTCCAGTCATCCGGGACTTCCCCCGTTCGCCACGAGTTTTCAAAGATAATGGCCAAGGGCTAAGGAGGTGGCGGTTCTGATTCCTAGTCTTCAGTTGGAGTCAGTTTCCATGAAGGAAGCAGAATTCAGCCTCCAAACACCATTTTCAGGTAGTAGGACCTCCATCGTCCAATTTGTGCAATAACAAGGCAACTGAGCTTTTGTATGCCAGTCCTCATGGCAGCAGGGCTAGTGATGCAGGTAGTACCACACAAAATTGAAACAGCGACACTGAACATCAGTTTACAATAAGAAATTCTTAATAATTTTCAATGAGAAATAAAACTCACTGGAAATGGTAAAACATATAAACTGGGTGATGTCCACTGTGATTGTTTCCTTTCCCATTTTATTTCATGCAAAAACATTAGGCTAATTATTTAACATGGTTTCTGAAAGTGATAATTATGGAACTGAGGTAAGAAGATGATACTTTCCACAAAAATTAACATTATAGATTTTTCTTGCAGAACCACTAGGGAACTAAGTGGATGATGAGAAATGGTCCGCATTATTTTGTTTCTCTGGGTTTTTTTCAGACAGACATGAAAATGATTGTCTAAGATCAAATCTCAATGTCATTTATCGGGTCACACAAGGGTATAATACAGCAGAAATTATGGGTTTTTAATTTATTGTTTAAAAGGTGATCTAAAATATATATTAAAAATAGCAAATTATGCACTGAGCGCATCAAATAGAAGACTAGCAAAGCCATCAGCACTAATTAATCCAAACTTCCTTTTATTTCTCTTGGGCTCCTGGTCATTGCTCCCCTTGTTAACAGGATTTGTTCTTTTAAATTCTTTAGGTGCTATTGAAAATCTTCCCCTGAATGCACATTTCCCAACTTCTAATCTTGTGCCTCAAGGATGTCTTTTCTAATTACTTTGCGCTATTCTGGTAACCTCACATCAACTAAGGAACCTTGGAAGCAGCTTACTGAGAAAAGATTCTGTAAGTGCTTTATTTATAATACTGTATATTTTTCCAGTGGTTTGTTTTAACATCAGCAAGAAGAAAATGATGATGTTTAAAGGTTAAAAGCATTTGTCAGTGTAGCAAGTGTCTATATTACAGCATTACAGCAACATAGTTGTGCTGCTATAGCACTTGTAGTGTGGACCTAATTTTGTATTGTAGACATACCCATAGAGACTGTATCAATTCTTCCTTTGTCTGCTGTTTCCCTTAATGTGAAATACTCTGAAATCTGAATCTGAAATAAGAGTCCATTAAATTGAAACATAACACACCCCATTCCCACATCTCCATCTATGCCCACTTAGTCTTCCATCTCTTTGCTGAGACTACAAACAAGGGTCCCAGTTAGTGCCAATATGGTGCTGGTTCTATTAAATCACTACCCTGGTTTATTTTATATATGACATTAAACTGCCATCAAAGCAAAACAACTTTCATTCACTACTCACCTGGACTAGATCTGAATAGGTGATCTGGGGAGTGAAAGACATGTTCCATCAGCAGGCACCTTAGTAATCCAGTCTTCTAAAACTGGTTTTATTTATTTCTGATATATATTAAGTAAATTTGACAATGACTGTAGAACATTTGACAAAATTGGGAAGGTTTTACTTTTTTTTTTTTTTTTTTAACAAATGCTGTGAAATTCTGCAAAACTTTCTCTGTCTGCCCTTCCTCCCTCCAAACTATCCAAATATTTGTGAAGGAAAACCTAATGGTTTACATCAGCTTCACAAGTGGCAGTCAGAAAGGGGAAAAGTACATAACACATTCTCTTTGGGATGAAATAAAATATGTTGCTTATTTATGCATTGTTTCCAAAATAGGAACCATGTAGGGGAAATTATCTAGTTAGGTTAGATTAATTAGACATACAGCCCACGAATCTCAATGACACAGTATATAGGTATATGCTCAGCTCTTCTGATTTATGTATTTTTAATTTAGGATGTATTTTATTGCAATACACTGCTTATAAAAAAGGAAGGATGAAAATAATAGCCAGAGACAAGCACAGAGTCGGCAAAGATTTTGTTTCAGAGTAGCAGCCGTGTTAGTCTGTATCCGCAAAAAGAAAAGGAGGACTTGTGGCACCTTAGACACTAACAAATTTATTTGAGCAGAAGCTTTACAAAGAACTCTTAGTGCACATAAACTTAACCCTGAATTGGTATAGTTTTGAGCTTTTCCTGAGCACACATTAGTTTTTACATAGAAGGCAAACTATGGTGTTTTTGTAGCAATAAGACAAACTGTAATTAAGATTTGATGGAGACAAAATGTCTTTCAGTTGCATGCAACTGTTTTCAGCCCAGGACTAAAGAAGTGAAAAGATAATGCTTAAATCAGGTTCAGCAAGACTTAGCAAAGTGGAAGAATATATAGCTGAAGAGCGTGGCTCTGGGCAGTTAGGTTGGTAGTGACAGCAGGAGGGGGACAGCAGTACACACACGAAGCTCAGATATCACAATGTGGGTGTGGCAAAATATCTAGCTACATGATAGGGACAGGGGAGTAGTGACGGAGCAGAGTTGGAAAGGTATGGGGGCGCAAGGACTATTAGGGAGATATAAAGACATAGAAGGAAACTAAGTGAGGTACTCAGAAGAAGGGGGAGTTACAGTGGGCAGAGCTGTGCAGGAGGTAGTTCAAGGGGGGATCTGACTGGGAGCTGTGCTGGCTGGCGAGGATAAGCTGCACCGGAATGCTAGGTAGTGGGGGAAGAACATGCTGCCAGCTAACCTGAAGAAGCTGTGTGCAAGCCACTGCAGTGGTTGGGATAAGGGAGAAGAGGGTCTGCTGAGAGACAGAGAACCAGGGGAAGCAGAATGGAAGGCAGCTGAGAATAGGATGAGTACAAAATCAAAAGGAGGAGGGATAGCGCAGTGGTTTGAGCATTGGCCTGCTAAACCCAGGGTTGTGAGTTCAATCCTTGAGGGGGCCATTTGGGATCTGGGACGAAAATTGGGGATTGGTCCTGCTTTGAGCAAGGGGTTGGACTAGATGACCTCCAGAGGTCCCTTCCAATCCTGGTATTCTATGAAAGGGTTCAAGTCCTTCAGCAGTGATTCAAACCCTTGATATTAGAGCATCTGTGATGTGCCAGCAATACCACTTCCTGCCATAATCTCCAGCTGAAAAGTGATTTTTAGAGGATGATGGAATTGGATCATGAGTGAGGCAAAGCAGAGGATCCCATCTAGAGCAGCCTAAGAGTCAGGGTCAGACAAAGCAAGCAATTGGCCATACTTAGATGCTGGGGACCGAGTGCAAAAAGGGAGAAGGAGGATGCAGCAACGATTTCCCAGCCCTGATATAAAAGGAAAAGCTATGAACTGTAGGATACACAAAATATCCCAGGCCGCATTCATTTTACTGATTGTTACCATGCTAACAAATGCTATTACTTTACTGAAATGTTACTGCTTCCTGCAAGGTCACGTGTAAAAACTATGAATGCAGTCCAGGTAAGACTGCAGTCCTTGATGATGTTTTAGTGGCTGGTTCATTTAGTTCTTTTTTATTTTTTTTTAAACAACAGTTTTTAGACCAGTGTCATTGCAATAAAGTCTATCCTTCAGACAAAATGATGCACCATCTAAAAATATTAACATAAATTTCACTGTAAGATGATTAAGACCAAAGTAGTTCTATACAAATTAATTTAGGTAAGTACAGTAGATAAATAAATCAGCACCCTTCTACTCTCAGAAAGCACTTCAAGCAATTTCAAGTCATTAAAAATACTTTTAGCTCCAACATTTTGGCTCCTAGTATAGTCCTAATGGCTATGACAATATGTTCTACTACTGGCTATATGGCTTTTATTACATACCCTGATCTATTTGATGATCATGTCAGGATAACAGAGAACTACCAAAAAAAACCCCTAAAATAATGAATTATATTTTGGACAAGTCTAATAAAAGTGTTAATCAAAAATACAATAAATGTCAGAAGCTCCCGTAAATCGTACATTTTATACATTCCTCTTGCTTAACATTTAACTGTTGGAGGAACAACTCTAAAAGGGCAAAGAGAAAGATACAGAAAAGGGAAGTTTCAGAGTAGCAACCATGTTAGTCTGTATCCGCAAAAAGAAAAGGAGTACCTGTGGCACCTTAGAAACTAACAAATTTATTTGAGCATAAGCTTTCGTGAGCTACAGCTCACTTCATCGGATGCATTCAGTGGAAAATAATGTGGGGAGATTTATATACACAGAGAACATGAAACAATGGGTGTTACCATACACACTGTAACGAGAGTGATCAGGTAAGGTGATCTTTTACGTAGAGACTGTCCAGTTTGGCCAATGTACATGGCAGAGGGGCATTGCTGGCACATGATGGCATATATCACATTGGTAGATGGGCAGGTGAACGAGCCTCTGATAGTCTGGTTGATGTGATTAGGCCCTATGATGGTGTCCCCTGAATAGATATGTGGACACAGTTGGCAACGGGCTTTGTTGCAAGGATAGGTTCCTGGGTTAGTGTTCTGTTGTGTGGTGTGTGGTTGCTGGTGAGTATTTGCTTCAGGTTGGGGGGCTGTCTGTAAGTCTTTGCGTAAAACAATAAATGGACACAAATCAGAAGTCAAGAATTATAACATTCAAAAATCAGTCGGAGAATACTTCAAAGTCTTTGGTCAGTGGGGGAGATTTAGGTTGGATATTAGGAAAAACTTTTTCACTAGGAGGGTGGTGAAACACTGGAATGTGTTAGCTAGGGAGGTGGTGGAATCCCCTTCCTTAGAAGTTTTTAAAGTCAGGCTTGACAAAGCCCTGGCTGGGATGATTTAGTTGGGGATTGGTCCTGCTCTGGGCAGGGGGTTGGACTAGATGACCTCCAGAGGTCCCTTCCAACTCTGATAATCTATGATTCTACGATTCCAGACCTAAAAGTGGCAATTCTTCAATAAAAAAACCTCAAAAACAGACTCCAATGAGAGATTGCTGAATTGGAATTAATTTGCAAACTGGATACACTTAACTTACGCTTGAGTAAAGCCTGTGAGTGGATGGCTCATTACACAAAGTAAAACTATTTCCCCATGTTTATTCCCCCCCCCCCCCCGACTGTTCCTCAGACGTTCTTGTCAACTGCTGGAAATGGCCCACCTTGATTATCACCACAAAAGGTCCCCCCCCCCCGCTGGTAATAGCTCACCTTACCTGATCACTCTCCTTACAGTTTGTATGGTAACACCCATTGTTTCACGTTCTCTGTGTATATAAATCTCCCCACTGTATTTTCCACTGCATGCATCCGATGAGGTGAGCTGTAGCTCACAAAAGCTTATGCTCATATAAATTCGTTAGTCTCTGAGATGCCACAAGTACTCCTTTTCTTTTTGCGGATACAGACTAACATGGCTGCTACTCTGAAACCTGTCATTATGCAAGGCACTGAATTTAGCCGTATGGAGTGGAAATCTATCAACTTCATGAAAAAACTCGTACAGATACAGACAGACATTATCTTCCTTTCCAAATGCAAACAGATGGACATCATACCAAAAGGACTGAAGGTAAAAAGTCCATTACAATCTACATACCACACAGACTATGCTGACAGCTTGTGCTACACACTTTCAAAGAAACTGCGGAACCACCTGATCAACATCCTATACAGCAAACAGGGAAAGATTAAGAATGAGCTCTCAAAACTGGATACTCTCATAAAAAACCAACCTTCCACACAAACTTCCTCGTGGCTGGACTTTACAAAAACTAGACAAGCCATTTACAACACACACTTTGCTTCTCTACAAAAGAAAAAGGACACTAAACTATCTAAACTACTACATGCCACAAGGGGCCACAACAGTGGTTCCCTTAACCCACCCAGCAATATTGTTAATCTATCCAACTATACTCTTAGCCCAGCAGAAGAATCTGTCCTATCTCGGGGCCTCTCCTTCTGTCCCTCCACTCCCACCAACATGATACAGTTCTGTGGTGACCTAGAATCCTATTTTCGACGTCTCCGACTCAAGGAATATTTCCAACACTCCTCTGAACAACATACTAACCCACAGAGACCCTCCTACCAAGACTACAAAAAGAAGGATTCTGGGTGGACTCCTCCTGAAGGTCAAAACAACAGACTGGACTTCTACATAGAGTGCTTCCTCGACGTGCATGGGCTGAAATTGTGGAAAAGCAGCATCACTTGCCCCATAACCTCAGCTGTGCAGAAGACAATGCCATCCACAGCCTCAGAAACAACTCTGACATCATAATCAAAAAGGATGACAAAGGAGGTGCTATCGTCATCATGAATAGGTCGGAATATGAACAAGAGGCTGCTAGGCAGCTCTCCAAACCACTTTCTACAAGCCATTACCCTCTGATCCCACTGAGGGTTACCAAAAGAAACTACAGCATTTGCTCAAGAAACTCCCTGAAAAAGCACAAGAACAAATCGTACAGACACACCCCTGGAGGCCCGACCAGGGGTATTCTATCTGCTACCCAAGATCCATAAACCTGGAAATCCTGGACGCCCCATCATCTCAGGCATTGGCACCCTGATAGCAGGATTGTCTGGCTATGTAGACTCCGTCCTCAGGCCCTACACTCCCAGCACTCCCAGCTATCTTCGAGACACCACTGACTTCCTGAGGAAACTACAATCCATCGGTGATCTTCCTGAAAACACCATCCTGGCCACTATGGATGTAGAAGCCCTCTACACCAACATTCCACACAAAGATGGACTATAAGCCGTCAGGAACAGTATCCCCGATAATGTCACGGCAAACCTGGTGGCTGAACTTTGTGACTTTGTCCTCACCCATAACTATTTCACATTTGGGGACAATGTATACCTTCAAATCAGCGGCACTGCTATGGGTACATGGCATGGCCCCACGATATGCCAACATTTTTATGGCTGACTTAGAACAACGCTTCCTCAGCTCTCGTCCCCTAATGCCCCTACTCTACTTGCGCTACATTGATGACATCTTCATCATCTATACCCATGGAAAAGAAGCCCTTGAGGAATTCCACCATGATTTCAACAATTTCCATCCCACCATCAACCTCAGCCTGGACCAGTCCACACAAGAGATCCACTTCCTGGACACTACGGTGCTAATAAGCGATGGTTACCAATCTACACCGGAAACCTACTGACTGCTATGCTTACCTACATGCCTCCAGCTTTCATCAAGACCACACCACACGATCCATTGTCTACATCCAAGCTCTACGATACAACCGCATTTGCTCCAACCCCTCAGACAGAGACAAACACCTACAAAATCTCTATCAAGAGTTCTTACAACTACAATACCCACCTACTGAAGTTAAGAAACAGATTGACAGAGCCAGAAGAGTACCCAGAAGTTACCTGCTACAGGACAGGCCCAACAAAGAAAATAACAGAACGCCACTAGCCATCACCTTCAGCCCCCAACTAAAACCTCTCCAACACATCATCAAGGATCTACAACCTATCCTGAAGGACGACCCATCACTCTCACAGATCTTGGGAGACAGGCCAGTCTTTGCTTACAGACAGCCCCCCAACCTGAAGCAAATACTCACCAGCAACCACACACCACACAACAGAACCACTAACTCAGGAACCTATCCTTGCAACAAAGCCCGTTGCCAACTGTGTCCACATATCTATTCAGGGGACACCATCATAGGGCCGAATCAAATCAGCCACACTATCAGAGGCTCATTCACCTGCCCATCTACCAATGTGATATATGCCATCATGTGCCAGCAAAGCCCCTCTGCCATATACATTGGCCAAACTGGACAGTCTCTACGTAAAAGAATAAATGGACACAAATCGGACGTCAAGAATTATAACATTCAAAAACCAGTCTGAGAACACTTCAATCTCTTTGGTCACTCGATTACAGATCTAAAAGTGGCAATTCTTCAACAAAAAAGCTTCAAAAACAAACTCCAGCGAGAAACTGCTGAATTGGAATTAATTTGCAAACTGGATACAATTAACTTAAGCTTGAATAAAGACTGGGAGTGGATGGGTCATTACACAAAGTAAAACTATTTCCCCATGTTTATTCCCACCCCCACTGTTCCTCAGACGTTCTTGTCAACTGCTGGAAATGGCCCACCTTGATTATCACTACAAAAGGCTTTCCTCACCCCCCACCCCCCCGGCTCTCCTGCTGGTAATAGCTCACCTTACCTGATCACTCTCCTTACAGTGTGTATGGTAACACCCATGGTTTCATGTTCTCTGTGTATATAAATCTCCCCACGGTATTTTCCACTGAATGCATCCGATAAAGTGAGCTGTAGCTCACGAAAGCTTATGCTCAAATAAATTTGTTAGTCTCTAAGGTGCCACAAGTACTCCTTTTCTTTTTACAGAAAAGGGACAAAAGCTCTTTTCATGCATTTTAAAAGGTCTTTCCAATTTATTTATTCAATTTCACGTACTGATTTATGAACTAGCTTTATACTCCTATGGCTTAATTTTTGACATCCAACAAACATCTCATATGGATGAATGTCATTAAGTTTGATTTCTGGTCAGATTATAAACCGATTCCCATAAGGCAAGATACAGTCAACTATTTTCCCCTTATGTTGCTATCATGAAATATTACTGATTTTTAATATACTCCTTGCAGAATAAGAATCTCTCACCAACACAGTGAATTTCAGGTGTCTGATCCTGAGACAACAAATTTAAT
The DNA here is from genome assembly GCF_015237465.2 of Chelonia mydas. Taxonomy (NCBI): domain Eukaryota; kingdom Metazoa; phylum Chordata; order Testudines; family Cheloniidae; genus Chelonia; species Chelonia mydas. The sequence continues at coordinate 109,783,021 of NC_057853.1, forward strand.
AAAGTGCAGAGTACAACTTCAAATGTATCTGATTTATAATGATTTTTTACTATGTTTTGATTTCACTAAAGTTACCCAGACTACAAATGACTTGCCCCTCTCTCTATCAACATTATAAATCCACTTTGATAAAAATCCTTGCAGGCAAATGGCGGGAATATAACTACACAAAACACTCTAGATTTGCTAGTAAGGATACACTTTGCATTTTTATAAGGTTCAAGGAATATTATACTAGTAGATGAAATTACAAAGCTGTCAGTTATGTACTGAATCCCCATAGTGATGTTGGTATGATGCTATGAAATCTCAGGAACTCTTTGTCGGGTTTCCAAAGCTATGCAGATGCTTTTCAAGCCTGTGGTGAAGATACTCACTAGTTTGCCTCACTTTCAGCTGACAGCACTGAATGCGAATAAATAAGACTCTGTTTCTGGAAGGACATCACATCACTGTAAGATAGAGCTTTATACCAAAAATCCCATAAAGCTGCCATACAGGGCTGCTGTGAATAGTGGTGCAACAGCTACTCACTCTCAGTCAGAATATACATTGTGCTGATAATTTTTGACAATTTACATACAGTAGGCTGGCCTGGCATTGACTGGACCTTGAAAAACAACATTAACTGCTAACTAACCAGGATATGCATAGTGTCAAAGGTGGTGCTGCTCCACAGTACCCTCTACAGGACCAAGAGAGGTGCTGCAGGGCACTCTGCCTTAATCCACAAGTTGTGCGGCCACCTGCTCGGAGCAGGGCAGCCCATACGGTAAGCTCAGCATCAGTCTCTAAACAGTTAACTAAGGATAACAAAGCTCCGAATTTGTCTGTCTGTGCCTTTAAACTAAAACAAACCAAACACTCTCCAAAGGCAAGTACTTAGTTGCTGTGCTTGAGGGCTCTGAGCTAACACTGAGGAGCTCCTCCTTCTCCATCCCAGTTTCATTGCCCCGGAGAAGAAGCATGCGAGCCCCCTTAACAGGCTGGATAGCTCCCTATTGGTCAGCATCTCCTCCTGGCCCTTCTAGGTCTCTGGAAGACTATCCTGTTGGTAGGATGGTCTGAGAGGGTTTTCCTTGAGGAGGGGCTGCCAGGGAATGACGCCTCCAGAAAGGGGCAGAGAAAGTCTGATAACCCCACCATGCATGGGCTGTTCTCTTCTCTCTCCCATGGTGCATACTTGATACTTCTCTTATCCTCATGGAGATAAGGAGCAACAAATACCATTTCTTTGGCCATACAAAGTGCCAATCTCCCCAAGAATTCTTCTACCCATCTTGACGTGATCAGGAGGAAGGAGTCTGGTCATTCAAAATGTCACCAGGTATCCTGGCAGTGGAAAGTCGGTTGCAATACACCGAAATAGTTCTAGGGAGTGCTTTTAGGAGGGTCAAGCAGAATGTCAGCTACGATACCTGGTTTCAGCCTCCCTGTGTCATGAAATCTGGAACAATCAGTGTTTGTATACTCCCCTGCTACATAATGTGACAATGTGAACTGCATCAGTGAACAGAATTTGGCCCCATATCTAGATGTTTTCACAGCACATTTGTCCATGCTATTTTTATGCATTTCTATTATTTAGAGATGTACAGGTTTGTTAATTTTAAATTAATTATTCTTTCCCTCCAACACACATTTCACACTAATGTGTCAAAGTACGAACCTAGACAAACATTTCTGGTTCTTGCAAAAATGACAATAAAGTTGACCATTTTTAGATAAAGACTCTGGGTAAATTTGCTTCCTTTAGGATTGGTACAAATTTAATTTCCAGTCAATCATACTGATTATGCCAATTTATTAGTCAATAACTCCGAAGATGTATGCATCCACTGCAGTTTAAAAATGTCACTTGTCACTACATCAGTATGGAAGGAAAGCAGTCTGAGAATTTGCAAACAAATGAGTGAGGTCATCTAGAATATCTCAGTACTTAATCAAATTGGGAGGGCAGCACTTTCTAATCAAGTAGTTACCCTATACGGCTTCCTGAAATTTGAGAGATTGAATGTGGCCAGGTTCAACACACCTGAGGAAATTCAGATTTAAAGGGGCAGTTTTAGACAAAAATGTGCAACTGGATGGACTACAGTCTTAAAGATAATGGCTTTCCCAATATGTGTTCTATTCCTTTGGCATGTTTTTCTACAGAGAGATAATTGAAGAGAACAGGGGCTTGCTTTGAATGATCAAAGCTTTGGCTCTTGTCAGCTAAGAGAAGAGTGTGCCAAATGCTGAGTCTTCACTTGGCATTGCCTGCATTATAAGGACTTTTCATTTCAAACTTCATCTCCAACTATAGCTATATTTCTAATGGGATACAATCCTTTCAAAACAAGGTGTATTTTACTCCATCTCCAATTAACGTGGCCATTATTTAGACATATGCACCTTCTAACAGAAGATGAAATGAAGAGTTCTACAGCCATCTGCAGAAAATTCCCTGACAGTGTGCAAAAACATGATGTGCTTCTGAATACTTAAGATGTCAGAGCCAAAGCAAGAGCAGAGGGAGTGGATCAGATTATAAGAGAGTGACATGGATTAGGAAAAGGAGATTAATAAGCATGGACATTATACTTTAGTAGTCTCGGGATTCTGTTCAGATAATCACTTGGTTCTCGTTTCTAATATTTGAGCATCGTACTAAAAATAAATAATGGGCAAGTTCACACATCATGCAGCTTGCACTGTTATTCTGAAGAAAAAGAAAATGTGTCTTAAAAGTATAAATCCTTCTTCAGATTCAATATTGACTGAAATTACTAACGAGCAAAATTCAATCTCCACTTCCAATAAATTACACAAATTAAGTGACTTTGTCAGTCATGCAGTGTCAAACTTCAAAGAGTAGCACAAAGAGGAAATAAATAAATGCTTTAAAATATTGCTTGTGTTTAAGAAAATTTCCAAAGGAGTTGTGGGAAGAGATAAGATGTGCCTTTATTTAAGTTTCACCAATGTCACCTCAGGGGAAAAAAAAAAGGACACTATAATCTGTTTTCTGATTAAGTGTCATAGCTCACAGAAAGTGTAGGACCAGTGTAGGAAGCAGAAGATTGTTACCACATTGTAGTTTTAAATACTGAACTGAGCAATTATGTACATAAAATGATTAGGAGGAATTATTAATAGAAGAGAAACTGGGGCATATGGGGTGGGGGTCAAGGGAGCGTTTTCTCAAGTTTTGATTACCAGAAGTGAGGCACTGGTCCACAGTTACAGGGGCTCTGAAATGTGCTTGCGATCTGCCAGCAGATCTCTAGCTAGAAAGAAAGATGTTCTATGTATTGATGTCTAAGGGACAGAGCAATGGACTGGGCACCAGGAAACTTGGGTAATATCCCCAGCTCTGCTAAATACCTATTGTGTGATTTTGGTCAAATAATTTCACCTCTCTGTGCTTCTTCTTCCCCTCCCAGCCTTGTGCAATTTGAGATTAAATTCTTCAGAACAGGGACTGTCCCCTACCAGGTCTGTTGACCTAGCTGCATCTATACTGGGAGTTAGGACATCTAAACTATGGTGCTTAGGGTATGACATTTTTCACAGCCCTGAGTGACATGGCTAAGTGCATCTAATTCTTAAGTATAGACGAGGCCTCAGAAAGTGGAGCCAATTTCTTCTCCCTGATTCTCTGCTTGACATCTAGTGCAGGTTAAATCAGCTTCGGGGCTGCTCTAAATTGCTTCAGTTGGCAATGGCCCCCACTCCTTCCCATCTTGCCTCTGATACTTCCCCAGTGCAGGGTGGTATGGGGAGGGTGCAGTAAACGCTGGCTATGCCTGTTCAGTGCCCAGTAGGGAATTACCCAGTTAGGGGAAATGTTGTCCAAAGGGAGAATGGAAGGGGCAGAGAATCTCTCTCCTATCAAGGTGAATAGCCCCTTCTCTTCCTCACCCTCCCCCCGCCCCAGCCCTCCTTCCAATTAGGGCCTAAGATACGTTTAGTTATAAAAGAAGCATTTTACTCATAGTGTGTCATGTAGCCAGAAACTGCTGCAAAGTGTAAACATTTGTCTCTGGCTGTAAAAGAGCAGTATTAATGAGGCAATGCAGTGCAGCAGGAGTGTGGGCTGTTCATCCTGTGAAGTCAGCTGTGGGCATAATCTTTGATGCAATTGATATGCTCCTGGGACATTACTGTATTTGCATTTGAATATTTCTTAGAGGCAACATTTTGGGGCTATTTCTACCAATGTGCCTCTTTTGCAATCATCAATATTTTGCACACAAAACGCCACTTGCACCATTTGTGCGCCTCCCTCAGAAATTACATTGTAGACACCAAAACCACTTGCGCCTATTATTGTATATGCTAAAATCTACCTATGGCAAAATGACTTTTGAACATTGAGACTTGAATATACATATCTACTAAGGGGGAAAAATTACCATCAGATTTGAGGTCTTTAAAGAGAATTTCATAGTGAGGGAAAAATTCAAAATATGTTAAAATATAACTCAGTTTGCCAGTCACATGACTTCTTGTCAAATATGCTTACTAGCAAAGATATTTAAGTTTAAATATTTGATCCTTGCCAGCTTTCTCTCCTACATCAGCCCAAATACTAAGTTTAAACCAGTATATTTTCTTTAGTGTTAGATATCAACACGTGATCATCACAGAAGTTAGACCTACAGAGGTAGGTCATTTAGTCTGTTCCCCTGACAGTGTGGATTGCTCCCTATTGTACATTTGCAAGATCTACATTGTTAAAATGTCTCAAGCAACAGGATTTCTACTACTTCTCTTGGAAGATTATTTCACAGTGCATCAGACATTTTTTCCTGATAATTAGCTTCATTTTCCCCTTTCTTAATTTCATTAAATTACTCCTAGAGTCACACTTTTTTCTTTTACTGAAGAACAGAACTAAAGTACACATCTCCAATCCTCTCATACTTCCCCAGCTTTTTATGACCTTTCCAAAATAATTGCCAGTGGTAAAGAAAGATTATTAGTTTAAAGTGAGGTTCCACACTGAAATATCTGTTTGTAAAATGGCTATTTTTTCACTCCACATGTGTCACTGAATGATCTCCATATCAAATGTACTCAGCTGGCAAGTAAAATGATGTTTTCTAACTGCCAACTCTGCAGACTCAACCTAGATCTTTCCATTTTGTGATTCACCCCATCATAAAGGTTCTGCAGGAAAAACCTTGCCCTCAGTGACATCTGGATAAAGCCCTTGCCTGCCATGGGTTTGCATAGGTGTAAGTAACTGAAACTTGGTAAACAATCCTGTTGATGATGCTCAAGATGGACCAGAATTTGTAGCTCTATCTCCTTCAGAGTTGGCCCAGCAAGGCTAAAAGAACAAAGCATGTGACATTTGTTAGTCACACTGCTTAAAGCACAACAGGCAGGCACCTCAGATACTATGTTGAAGAGGGAAGTATAAGAACCTATAGAACAAAATATGAGTAAAAAGCAATACACATTTTGCCACTAAAGTTAATAGTCTGAATACATAGGGGGGAGCCGATCTGTTGATAAAAGGAGAATAATTTTTAAAGTAATCTTTTACACCTTAATAGCCTAGAATGCTTATTGTATTTCCCAGCTGATTTATCTATGTATCCTCTTTATTTCTGTTTTTAGACACTGTTAATTTCTTCTTCTTTTCAGCTATGCCCTTAGCGGGTCCACGCATCTTTCTGTCGATGCCTTCCTTCTCTCACTTAAATTCAGTGTATGTTATCACTCAAGCAAATACAGGGCTTCTTCGATCACATTCCATAGAGGAAGCATTTATCAACCAACTCACTATGGAGGCACAAGTTGCAGCTCCTTAGTTAAGATTAAGTTTTGCACTTAAAGTAGAGATTCAATATCTTTGTTATGTACAAAAAAAATACAGCATACCCTAGCCAAAATTACAGTATTTACTCTGAGTATGGAATTAATTTTCTGAGAGTTTACAAGTAAATCAGTTAATTCATTTAGGAGTTAAAATCCATTAAAGATGAGACTTTTAAGAGACTTTCCACCTAGCGCCAGGCCTTTATTTTGTCCTGAATGATCTGAATAACAGAGACTTTTACATTTACTGAAATTTTGTGTATGTGCTACATTTGAAGAATTTTCTTTACAATTAATGATCATTTCCCCTCATTATTCCTCACAACTGAAAGTTTCTTTTTCAGTAGGGCTAACTAATAATGTTCTTCTACCAAGAATTCTACGAAGAACTACCCTCTTTCTAAATGGTTGCCATCTCCCATTGTTCTCAATGGAAATGAAGTCACAGGCTGCCTTCAAGTGGCAATTTTGAGAAGGATATGTATCTATCTATCATTGTTCTTACTGGGACTGAGTGTTTCTTTCCACTCCTGACAGCCTAGGGGATCACCAGCTGAGGGCAGCATGGCTTCGCTCCCATTGTAAACAATGAGGGGATGAAAGAAGGCATCAAGTTATGAGCTCAGTACCACTGAGAACAATGGGAGATGAGAGTCCGTTTTAGAGAGAGAGAGCAATTTTCATGAGTTCCTCAGATGGAGATGATTTTATGCACCAGCCTGTACTAACAGATAAGGGCTAGGATATAGTTTGCTCCTGGCTAATAGGACCAAATTTAGTTGACAAGATCCTCTGGAATATGGAATAACATACCCCCATATCCATTATAATCATTTTGGCAAGTCATACATATATCTTAGGGCATGATCTAAAGCTATTGCAGTGAATGCAGTCTTTTTGTTGAAGTCAGTTGATCAGGTCTTTAACTTTTCCTCACAAAGGCTCAGTCCTGCAGGGTGCGAAGTGATCTGGCCCCAGTCCTGCAAAACACTTAATCGTGTGCTTACTTTTAGGCACAAGTCGTCTATTAACTTCAACAGAATTACTCACCTACTTAAAGCTGTGCATAAGTACTTTGCTCGTTAGCGGCCAGCGCGCTCAGCCACTTGCAAGATTGAGCCCTGAATCAATCTTTCCAGATTCTTACTCATTGTTATTGTTGTTCTCTGAATTACTGTAAGTTTGTCTACATTTGTCTGGATTTGAGGTACCTTTACATTCACCCTCAAATGCATGTACACAACAGGAAAAAAAGGTTTACTAATCTGTTCTCTGTTGTTCGTCAAGATGTGTGGCACATGTGCACGCACTCAGTTCACTAGAGTCCTAGATTTTTCCCATAGTGGTAACCACTGGGGTTGAGCAGGTGCCCTCTACTGTCGTGTGCTGCCGCATCATGGAGTAAAGGGCAGCTCTCCAGGCCCTTCCTCAGTTCTTTTTATCAGACAGATGATGATATAGAGGGGAGGGAGGATGGCTCATGGGATGGACATGCGCAACACATCTCGAAGAACAATAGTTACAGTACAGGTTAGTGACCATTTTTTCTTTGAGTGATTGAACATTTCCATTTACTCCAGGTAACTCACGAGCAGTTCAGACTGGAGGTGGGATTCAGAGTCTACCTGAACAGGATGAAGAACTGGTTGTCCAAAATTGGCATCATCTCTGGAATGCTCAGCACAATGAGTAGTAAAAGTACGTACCAATGACCAAATTGCAGCTCTACAAATGTCTTTTATAGGTACTAAAACAAAAAAAAGCTGTGTAATCTGCATAAGATCTTGTGAAGTGAGCTACCGCCCTTGCTGGAGGATGTACATTTGCAATTCACAGCACAGGTATATGCAGGATGAAATTCAGGATAAAATCATCTGAGTCAAGACTGAAAGGCCTTTCATTTTGTTCCCAATTGAGACAAACAGCTGGGATGATGACCTAAAAGACCTAGTGCCATCCAAGTAAAAGGCCAGCATCCTTCTAACATCCAAATTATGGAGCCTTTCCTCATCATTACGAGAATGGGGCTTAGAAAAAGAATATTGGTAAGGTGGTAATGTTGGGGCCATGCCGGAGCTTTGAGATTCATGTGAGCATGATCCTCCTTGAGATCCAGCAACACCCGGCAAAGGAGTGGAATGAGATGGTAGGCATACATGAGATTGCGTTTTCAAGACAGGAGGAAAGCATCCATCTGAGATTCCTGACTGTGCCTGCCTTGGAACACAAGAATTAGTGTTTCCTATTGAGATGAGTAACAAGCAGGTCTATGTGAGGAACCCCCCTCCCCAAGTTTGAAAACTGAATCTCATGATTAAAGATACGATTTAGTCACGGAGGTCATGGATCCTGTGACTTTACCAGACCTCTGTGACTTGGACTTCAGCGGCGGGGGTGGAGCTGGGGCTGTGCGAATGCAACCCACGGCTTTGGCCAGAGCCAGGGCTTTGCACCCCCTCACAGCTGCAGGAGGAGCTTGGGATATGTGCCCCCCAAACCGCGGCTAAGGCCAGGGCTGTGCGCCCCCATCCCCTGTGGACATGGCTGGAGCCAGGGCTGTGAGCCCTCACCTCCTCCCTGCGGCTTTGGACAATGCCAGAGCAGGGACTGTGTGTCCCCTGCACCCCATTTGGCTTCAGCCGGAGCCAGGGCTGAGAGCCCCCCTCCTCACCCCCACCGCCCGCAGCTTTGGCATGGTTGTGGTGGGGTCTGGAGCTGGGGCTGTGCCCCCCATGTGGCGGTGGATCTGGAGCTGTCAGATCCCCCCGGGGCTCCAGCTGTCATTTCTCCCCAGGCCGCTCTTCCCCACTGTTATTTGTAGTAAAAGTAACAGACAGGTCAAGGCTCCCATGATTTTTGTTTATTGCCCACAACCTATCCAGGACTTTTACTTAAAATAACTGTGACAAACTCGTAAACTTACTCATGATATGCAGCATGAGAGACCACTCAAAATCTCTGCTGTATGATCTGCTTAAGCAATCTGCCAAGCATCTGAACACCAGGAAACTAGGAGGCTTTGAGATGTAGTGCACTGGTGATTCAAAACTCCTAAAGTCATTTAGCACTTCTGCCACTTCCACATTTTCTATTATTATTTCCCCCCCTTCATTGGGTAACAGGCCTACTGTGTCCTTGGTCTTCCTCTTGTTTCTAATGTATTTGTAGAATGTTTTCTTGTTACTGTGTATGTCTCTAGCTAGTTTAATCTCGTTTTGTGCCTTGGCCTTTCTAATTTTGTCCTTACATGGTTGTGTTTATTTATATTCATCCTTTGTAATTTGACCTAGTTTCCACTTTTTGTAGGACTCTTTTTTGAGTTTCAGATAATTGAATATCTTCTGGTTAAGCCAAAGTGGTATCTTGCCATACTTCCTAACTTTCCTACACAGTGGGATAGTTTGTTGACACCCTCAAAGAATTAAATAGATTGATGAGGCATGTCTTCCCTTTACAAAAGCCTTCACTCTTTCCCAACATATTGTAATCATCTATGTGTCTGATAATTCTGTTCTTTAGTATAGTTTCAATCAATTTGCCTGGTACTGAAGTTAGGCTTACTGGCCTGTAATTACCGCTCTGAAGCCTTTTTAAAAAAATCAGCATTACATTAGCTATCCTCCAGTCATCTGGTATAGAAGCTGATTTTAAGGGATTGGTTACATACCACAAGGGTTGCCAACTTTTTATTTTCAGAAAACAGAACACCCTTGCCTTGCTCCCTGCCCCGCCCGTTCTCCGAGGCTATGCCCCCGCTCATTCCATCCCCCGTCCATCCATCGCTTGCTCTCCCCCACCCTCGCTCACTGGGGCAGGGGTGCGACAGGGGGTGAGGGCTCCGGCTGTGGGCTCTGGGATGGGGCCAGAGATGAGGGGTTTGTGGTGCAGGGGGTTGGGGTGTGGGAGAGGGTGAGGGTTCTGGCTGGGGCTGCAGACTCTGGAGTGGGGCCAGAGATTAGGGTTTTGGGGTGCAGGAAAGGCTCCAGGCTGGGGCAGGGGGTTGGGGTGTGAGAGTGGGTACTGGGCTGAGGCAGGGGACTGGAGTGTGGGAGGGGGTACAGGCTCTGGGATGGGGGTGCGGGCTCCATGGTGGGGCCAGAAATAAGGGGTTCAGGGTGCATGAGAGGGATCTGGGCTGGGGCAGGGGGTTGGGGTGTGTGTGGGGGGGTGAGGGCTCCATTTGGGGGTGCGGGTTCTGGGGTAGGGCTGGGGTTTGGGGTGCAGGAACGGGCTCAGGGCTGGGGCAGGGGATTGGGGCATGGGAGGTAGTGAGGGCTCTGGGTGGCGCTTACCTCAGGTGGCTCCTGGGAAGGAGCAACATCTCCCTCTGGCTCCTAAGCGGAGGTGCCATGGTTCCTGACCAATGGGAGCTGCTGAGCTGGTGCTGGGGGCACCACGCAGAGCCTCTGTGGCCGGCCCGCCGCCTAGGAGCCAGAGGGAGATGCTGGCAGCTTCCCAGGAGTCACACAGCGCCGGGCAGGGAGCCTGCCTGCTCCACCAACCAGACTTTTAACGGCCTGGTCAGCAGTTCCAGTCGAAAACCGGACACTTGGCAACCCTACATACCACAGTTAGTAATTCTACACTTTCATATTTGAGTTCCTTCAGAATTCTTGGGTGAATATCATCTGGTCCTGGTGACTTATTAGTGTTTAATTTATCAATTTGTCCAATACCTCATCTATTGACACCTCAATTGGACAAGTTCCTCAGATATGTCACCTCAAAAGAATGACTCAGGCGCGACAATCTTCCTCACATCCTCCGCAGTGAAGAATGAGGCAAATAATTCCATTAGCTTCTCTGCAGCAGCCTTGTTTTCTTCAGTGCTCCCTTAGTACCTTGATCGTCCAGTGGCCCCACTGATTGTTTGGCAGGCTTCCTGCTTTTGATGTACTTTAAAAATAAATGCCGATAGTTTTTGTACCCTTAGCTAGTTGGTACTGACAGTAACCTCATGGACCTCATCATGTGAACTAGAATGTCATTTGGTAGGAGATCTGAAAGGCAGAGGAACCAGGAAGGATATGGAAGTGGGAAACATGCCCCATGAGTTCCAGCAGGACCATGAGCATGGCACAGGGCCCCAACCACAACTGCTCCAAGGGTTCCTGGTTTTGGACATCCAGTGGATACCACTAATGGTAGGGGAACCCAGACCCAGCCACTGCTCTGGGTTCCAGCTCAGAGACCCTCTAGTCAGCAGCTAAGGCCTGTTCCCTCCTGTATCTTATTGCCAGACTCACAACTCCCTCCCTCCCTGGGAGTAACTGTAGGCTACTTGCCTATGTAGCCCACGCACACACTTCCCTTCTCCCAGGGAGTGACTGCAGCCTATTTCCCTGCAGCCCCCTCTGCCATCATCTTCCTGCCTTTATAAACACCATTCCTCCACAGCTAGGCTCCCTCATTCAGTCCAGGGATTAGTTAAATCACCAGATTCCCCTCAGCTGTGGACTGTCTGGCTAACTGTCCCCCTTCTAAACCTACATTAATCCATTCAAGGGGAGTGTAAAGTGGACACCCTATCACAGAGGCATACCCTGGTACCGGGCATTGGATCCCCAAAATAAGAGGGAACCAATGCTCCAAGAACAGCAAAAATAAAAACAACAAAGAAAACCTGTACAAATCTAACTAATGAATACCACTACTCACAGTAAGGAAGACAATTTCTCTGTAAAGAGAGAAACTTACAGTAGCAAATTGATGAGCTCTGACTACTGATCACGGATAGTAAGAAGGAACTCGGGGAGAGTCTCAGGCAGCTCTGCCCTTTATACCATTGTGCAGCAACATGAGGCAGCAGAGGGTGCTTGTACCACCCCGACAGGTACTGATAAGGGAAAAATCTACTCTGGTGGACGGGTGCGCACACACACCTAAAGTGGAAAGGACATGTGCAATCATTTGAAGAAGATAGAATTTTACTGTTCAGCCAATAATAATTTGAATAATATCACAAAGACCATTTCTGACTCAAGTTTTTTTCATCTATATGAATTTTCTATACAGCAATGGAAACACACATTATTTGCTTTTGAAGACTAAACAGTAGATGAAGTTAAAATATAACATATTATAGTTGTTCATTACTGAACAAAAACTAGACCAAATGTTGGACAGATTCTGTAAGAAACGAAGAAAAATAATAAATATTTTAAAAGTATATTCAGTTTGAGATTTCAACAAGGGTACAAAAATATGAAATGTGAAATTATATTTTCTCCAACTGAAGTTATTAACAATAATTCTGTTCTTGTGTCTGTTTTTATTTTTTTAGCTAACATGACCTTACAGAACCTTAATCTTTTCTGTGCACCTATACACTATAGGCCAAGACAATTCAATCCTTTTAGTAGCAATACAGGGTGCTCAGAGAGGAACTCTCAAGTACTATTATCCCTGTTACCATCAAACACACTATAATTTGTGCTGCGTATAGCAGTTTGAAATGTCGTGCGATGGAGTGATTCATGCTTTTATTTTTCTTGACAATAGATTTTAATATTTTCTGGTGTTTAGAGTGTCAGCTCTTTGACAATGTACATTACATTTTATTTTCTTGTTATCTGAAAGCTAAATTGTTTGACTTGGTATAAAATAAAGCATATCACTTGACTACCACTTCTACCCCCTCTTTTCTTCTCATGGATACATTTGCAGAGTGAATAGCTTGTGATCAGGAAATGAAGCTGGGGGAAAAAAGAAAAAAAATGACAGAGAAAGGAACCCACCCTCAAAACAAAACAAAAAAACAGTGTAATGAAAGTATATGGGTCTTTATAAATGAGAACAATGTAACCACAACACCTATGAATTTTGAGAAAAAGATTTTGACCAGAAAAAAGATGGATTTATTCAACTCAAAATATTATAGGTTTCATTTACAGAGGTGCTCACGCCTTTTAAAATTGGACCAGATATATACACATATGGAAGTTTCTAAAGCAGTGCTATCTGAATATTTAGGCTGGGATTTCCAAAGCAGCTAATGAGATTTGGGCATCTAACTCCCAATGAAATTCAATAGAAATTGGGTTGCCTAAATCCCTTAGGCTCCTTTGAAAATCCCAGACTAACTTTTCAGATAGCACGGCCACAGTTTTTTTTAAACATTAAAGTCTCGCAGTCTTAGTATTGCTACTCAACAGGATGGGTAGAGAGTATCATTACTATAGCAATATACTTGTGAAATAACTCATGCATTAATCTCTGGGGCATGTAGCTCTTTAAAGTGCAATGGAAGATCAATGGAATATGAAAGTTCATATAAAGAATAGTCTCAAAATCTGACAATTGTTAGAAGGGGAAATAGTGTAGGTCTTTATGAAATACACCACATGGAAGAATTACAAAACTATTTCCAGAATTGCAGCAGCGGTGTCATTTACCCTGAAGGAGCTGTTTGTGACAAGCAATCTAGATATTGGACACAGAACCAAGGGGACAATGAAAGCGACAAAACTGACATTTATACTAGTGGTGCCAAAATCATTTTATAACTCACACTTTCCCTGAAGAAAACCAACTTTATGTGGTCCTCAAAACTTTGTTAAGATAAATATCTATCAATAAAAGCTAATGTATAAGCACCAATCTTCCCACTTCCTTTGCAGTTAAAGACTTTCAGAATTAAGAAATAATCAGGCCAATGTTAAAAAACAACAACACTCTAAGTAATATACCCCCCAAAGGGAGATGGAAGGGATGTAGAATGGAAGAAAAGAGGACTACGATGAACAAAAAGATCCCTGAGTAACTCTCTCCTTCTTGTATGTCCTACTGCTCCCATCCCACCCAACAGCAACAATTACTGAGAGCAAATGCTGCAACAAGTGGGCTATGGAAGTAGGGCTTACCTACTAGTGGCACTTGGAGCAACTAACAGCCAACAGATGTCAGCAGACAAGGACAGATCCATCAGCTAAGCTAATGCCAGATGAAGGAGTGAGGAGATGACTAGTTGGCCCCCTCAAAAAAAAGCTGCAGAAGCTATCGGAAGCCTGCATCCCAAGAAAGGGGAAAAAATTCATAGGCAGGAGTTGTAGACCAAGCTGGATGAGCAAGCATCTCAGAAAGGTGATTAAGAAAAAGCAGAAAGCATACAGGGAGTGGAAGATGGGAGGGATCAGCAAGGAAAGCTACCTTATTGAGGTCAGAACATGTAGGGATAAAGTGAGAAAGGCAAAAAGTCAAGTAGAGTTGGACCTTGCAAAGGGAATTAAAACCAATAAATAAAAGGTTCTATAGCCAAATAACAAAGAAAGAAGAAGTGGGACCGCTAAACACTGAGGATGGAGTAGAGGTCAAGGATTATCTAGGCATGGCCCAATATCTAAACAAATACTTTGCCTCAGTCTTTAATAAGGCTAAAGAGGATCTTAGGGATAATGGTAGCATGACAAATGGGAATGAGGATACGGAGGTAGATATTACCATATCTGAGGTAGAAGCGAAACTCGAACAGCTTAATGGGACTAAATCGGGGGGCCCAGATAATCTTCATCCAAGAATATTAAAGGAATTGGCACATGAAATTGCAAGCCCATTAGCAAGAATTTTAATGAATCCATAAACTCAGAGGTTGTACCATATGACTGGAGAATTGCTAACACAGTTCCTATTTTTAAGAAAGGGAAAAAAATGTGATCTGGGTAACTACAGGCCTGTTAGTTTGACATCTATAGTATGCAAGGTCTTGGAAAAAAATTTTGAAGGAGAAAGTAGTTAAGGACATTGAAGTAAATGGTACATGGGACAAAATACAACATGGTTTTACAAAAGGTAGATCGTGCCAAACCAACCTGATCTTCTTTGAGAAAGTAACAGGTTTTTTAGACAAAGGAAACGCAGTGGATCTAATTTACCTAGATTTCAGTAAGGCGTTTGATACTGTGCCACATGGGGAATTATTAGTTAAACTGGAAAAGATGGGGATCAATATGAAAATTGAAAGGTGGATAAGGAATTGGTTAACAGGGAGACTACAGGGGGTCATACTGAAAGGTGAACTGTCAGGCTGGAGGGAGGTTACCAGTGGAGTTCCTCAGGGATCGGTTTTGGGACCAATCTTCTTTAATCTTTTTATTAATTACTGACCTCGGCACAAAAAGTGGGAGTGTGCTAATAAAGTTTGCGGATGATACAAAGCTGGGAGGTATTGCCAATTTAGAGAAGGACCAGGAAATCATACAGGAAGATTTCGATGACCTTGTGAACTGGAGTAATAGTAATAGGATGAAATTTAATACTGAGAAGTGTAAGGTTATGCATTTAGGGATTAATAACAAGAATTTTAGTTATAAGGTGGGGACACATCAATTAGAAGTAATGGAAGAAGAGAAGAGAAGGACCTTGGAGTATTGGTTGATGACTACGAGCCGCCAAAGTGATATGGCCGTGAAAAAAGCTAATGAGGTCTTGGGATGCATCAGGTAAGGTATTTCCAGTAGAGATAAGGAGGTTTTAGTACCGTTATACAAGGCACTGGTGAGACCTCACCTGGAATATTGTGTGCAGTTCTGGTCTCCCATGTTTAAGAAGGATGAATTCAAACTGCAACAGGTACAGAGAAGGGCTACTAGGATGATCCGAGGAATGGAAAACCTGTCTTATGAAAGGAGATTCAAGGAGCTTGGCTTGTTTAGCCTAACTAAAAGAAGGTTGAAGGGAGGTATGATTGCTTTCTATAAATATATCAGAGGGATAATTACTGGAGAGGGAGAGGAATTATTTAAGCTCAGTACCAATGTGGACACAAGAACAAATGGATATAAACTGGTCATTGGGAAGTTTAGACTTGAAATTAGATGAAGGTTTCTAACCATCAGAGGAGTGAAGTTTTGGAATAGCCTTCCAAGGGAAGCAGTGGGAGCAAAAGACCTATCTGGCTTTAAGATTAAACTCGATAAGTTTATGGAGGAGATGGTATGATGGGATAACATGATTTTGGTAATTAATTGATCTTTAAATATTCATGGTAAATAGGCCCAATGGCCTGTGATGGGATGTTAGATGGGGTGGGATCTGAGTTACTACAGAGAATTCTTTCCTGGGTATCTGGCTGGTGAATCTTGCCCATATGCTCAGGGTTTAGCTGATCGCCATATTTGGGGTCGGGAAGGAATTTTCCTCCAGGGCAGATTGGAAGAGGCCCTGGAGGTTTTTCACCTTCCTCTGTAGCATGGGGCATGGGTCACTTGATGGAGGATTCTCTGCTCCTTGAAGTCTTTAAACCACGATTTGAGGACTTCAATAACTCAGACATAGGTAAGAGGTTTATCGCAGGAGTGGGTGGGTGAGATTCTGTGGCCTACGCTGTGCAGGAGGTCGGACGAGATGATCATAATGGTCCCTACTGACCTTGGTATCTATGAATCTATGAAAAAAAATTACTGGGGCCGATACTTCTGACTCTGAGCCCAGGAAGTTGGCATGCTTCTAATAATAATGGCATTAAACAATTGTGGATGTAGCCATGTAGTTTAATGGTATACAATCTTTTATCCACTGAGCCATTGTGGTCTTGATGACCTTCTGTCTCTTGTATAAATTTTCAAAACACCTGGGACCAGCAGGTGTATACTGGCCTAGATAGAGTGACTTCAAGAGAACTATGCTGAAGTACACCAGCTGAAGATATGGCCCACGAACTGGTAACATTTCTAAACCAGTATGCACAACAGATAAAACTTCAGACCTCATTCAACATCCAGAGAGAGAGTCTCCATGTGCTGCAAAAGGCTACATTATTTAAACAATAGGTTCACTAACATGAAAAAATCCCCGCAAAATTGAGGATTAACAGACATACCCAGCAACCATATATTCTCCCACCTTGCAGGATATCAATCATGACTGAAACTGAAAGACATGGGCAGTCAGGTTGCCTGGCAAAGAAGGAATAGACATTTCCCTTCTGTCCCATTAAACAGAGCAGCAGTTACCAAGCTAGAGAGGAGATTTTTCAAAGCTCAAGTTTTTTCATTATTTATTTTTCGCTCTGATTCTTTTAAAGGTACAGTACTTCCGAGGTGACGACTTCTTTGGCTAAAACCTCCAAATCCAGGCCCCCATCCTAAATCAATAGTTTGTTAAAGTGGAACCTCAGATTTCTGGTCTTGGCAGTAAACTTGGGGAGAGGTGCTCTCAGTGCCCTTAGCCATCTCACCAAAGTAGGAGCTACCATGTTCTGTCCTCTTCTATCTGCTCCCAAATCACGACAGGCAGACTGACAGGAACAACAGGACCCAGGACCAACAGGGTTCTCAAATATACAATGATGTGCACTAAAATAAAGTGGGGGGTGGGGAGAGAGACAGAGCACCCCTGTACAGGATTGATTTTCTGCTCTGTTCAACTTCTGATATTTTGTCAAATTAAGAGGGGCACCTGACAAGAAGTTAAGTACTTCATAATCCAAATTCCATCTCATGTTCCATTAAGATTATTTTTACTTGAGTCAGGTGACAACTGAGAAAGTATCAGAGGGGTAGCCGTGTTAGTCTAGATCTGTAAAAGCGACAGAGTCCTGTGGCACCTTATAGACTAACAGACATATTGGAGCATAAGCTTTCATGGGTGAATACCCACTTCTTCAGATGCATGCAGTGGAAATTTCCAGAGGCAGTATAAATATGCAAGCAAGAATCAGGCTAGGGATAATGAGGTTAGTTCAATCAGGGAGGATGAGGCCCTCTTCTAGCAGTTGAGGTGTGAACACCAAGGGAGGAGAAACTGCTTTTGTAGTTGGCTAGCCATTCACAATCTTTGTTTAATCCTGAGCTGATGGTGTCAAATTTGCAAATGAACTGAAGCTCAGCAGTTTCTCTTTGAAATCTGGTCCTGAAGTTTTTTTGCTGCAGGATGGCTACCTTTAAATCTGCTATTGTGTGTCCAGGGAGGTTGAAGTGTTCTCCTACAGGTTTTTGTAGATTGCCATTCCTAATATCTGATTTGTGTCCATTTATCCTTTTATGTAGGGACTGTCCAGTTTGGCCAATGTACATAGCACAGGGGCATTGCTGGCACATGATGATGTATATTGCCTTGGTGGACTTGCAGGTGAATGAACCGGTGATAGTGTGGCTGATCTGGTTAGGTCCGGTGATGGTGTCGCTGGTGTAGATATGTGGGCAGAGTTGGTATCAAGGTTTGTTGCATGGACTGGTTCCTGAGTTAGAGTTACTATGGTGCGGTGTGTAGTTGCTGGTGAGAATATGCTTCAGGTTGGCGGGTTGTCTGTGGGCAAGGACTGGCCTGCCTCCCAAGGCCTGTGAAAGTGAGGGATCATTGTCCAGGATGGGTTGTAGATCACTGATGATGCATTGGAGAGGTTTTAGCTGAGGACTGTATGTGATGGCCCGTGGAGTTCTGTTGGTTTCTTTCTTGGGCTTGTCTCGCAGCAGGAGGCTTCTGGGTACATGTCTGGCTCTGTTGATCTGTTTCCTTATTTCCTTGTGTGGGGGTCAGAGTTTTGAGAATGCTTGAAGATCTTGTAGGTGTTGGTCTCTGTCTGAGAGGTTGGAGCAAATGCGGTTGTACCTCAGCACTTGGCTGTAGACAATGGATCGCGTGGTTTGTCCGGGATGGAAGCTGGAGGCATGAAGGTAGGCATAGCTGTCGGTGGGTTTTCGGTATAGGGTGCTGTTAATGTGACTGTTACTTATCTGCACCGTGGTGTCTAGGAAGTGGACCTCCCATGTAGATTGGTCCAGCCTGAGGTTGATGGTGGGGTGGAAGCTGTTGAAATTGTGGTGGAATTCCTCCAGGGTTTTGTTCCCATGGGTCCAGATGATGAAGATGTCATCAATGTAGCATAGATAGAGAAGGGACGTGAGTGAGAAAGAGAAATAATAATCAGGCACAGTATGTCCTTGGAAGAATGGCTAAATCTGGTCACCACCTTGAGAAAAAGATGTAGAAATATCTCAAATGTGGTGATGCTGATTAAAATGTAGAAGAGGAGCTAGCAGAGCAAAATGATACAACTCATTCCAAGAAGCTGCAAAGGTAACAAGACTTTATGATACATTACTGCTACTTTGAATGAAGGGGGCAAAGGAAAGGATCCATAAACTAGAGAATGAGAGACTGCAACTTCATAAAAGTGTGCAACAGTTCCAGCAAGAATTTGCAAAATTGAGAAAGTGCCTGGGAAATGGAGAAAACAGAACCAGTC
Organism: Chelonia mydas; assembly: GCF_015237465.2. Lineage (NCBI taxonomy): Eukaryota > Metazoa > Chordata > Testudines > Cheloniidae > Chelonia > Chelonia mydas. The sequence goes on from NC_057853.1 coordinate 109,802,018, forward strand.
TGTGCATTGGGGTTCTCTAGGACAGAGCTGAAAGCCCCATTTCACAATCTTTTATGAAATATTGCTCCCTTAGATTTTAAATCTGTAATTAACAGCACTAAAATTGACTGTTCACACAAAGCATTAATTCCTCATCTGCTGGCTAACAAAAGATCAAGAGCTGTTATATTATGGGTCCAGAACTTCACAGTAAATATCCTGGAAGCACTGTGGAGTTAAGAACAGTGGAAATATGGAGGGTAAAGGTGTTTATGTTTCAAGACTTTTCTTCTTAATTATAGAAAGAAAAGCTGCATATGTTGAAACCAGGAAGTGCCTGGGAGATAAAAGGCTAGATCCTCAGCTGTGCTGAGCTTATGCTTGGGGCTGTAAAGAGGATTTAGGAAGGGTTGAAGAGGTGGCCAAAAGGCATTAAATATGGCTTTCTGTATCCAGCCATGCTAGAGTTTTGTGAAGGCAATGTGGTGCATGCACTCTGCAAACCCAAAGAACTAGCTGACTTCATGTGATAGAAGCAGGCCCATAGAGTGAGGACACAAAGAAGCTTGCCACTCATAAAACAAAGATTCAGTCTGACGACTATTAATTCAAAAAATGAATGCATAGGAAATCTGTTATTTTTTGGTTTATAGCTAGAAGTTATATCATGAAAGTTCCTTATACTAACAACAAAAGAATAGGTTAAAGTTTCTGTCATCCCCCCACCCCAACCCCCGTTTTTTAAAATAAATCCCATGTACCTTTTTGTCCCACTTCTCAGTGAGAATCATATTTAGTTGCAACTATTTCTGATATTATAATAGCCACATTTTGCAATGATAAGTCTTCCATGTCCCACTCCACGGTGGAATTAAATACATACCAGCTGCTCTCTTCTTAGCGACAGGTTATACTTGTTTCCCTCTCCTCCCTCACCCGCCCCAATTCTATTGCTCAAGCTTTTGCTAACGATGTTCTAGCCTCAATATAAAGTTGGGTTGCCCTGAACAGCATTTATGACAGATGGTGGTGACTGCACCAGCCCAAGAATCTAGTGTATGGTATGGACTATTCTAATGCCCTTTATGGAGATGCCTGGGGTTGGTTTTTTTTTTTTTTTTTGAGAGTGGATCTTCAGTGACTACTATTACTTTGTACTGGTTGTGTAAAAATATATCTTGTTACCCTCAAGAGTTATCTAAAGCTATCATGTGTATGGACTTCTTCTATTACTTAAAGACTTAAAAAAAAGACTTTTGTTAGAGTCGTAAGTGGTGTTAAGACATCCTTGTGGAATGCAAAAGGCATCCAACACTCCTCTAAAATGAAAGAAAATCTTCTTGATGGTTAAAAGGAGTAGTGTTTGAACTGCTTTCCCCCACGAAACTCATTGGAATCAACTGAAGCATGCTCACCTGTGGCATGAAAGGGTGGGACAATATTCTCTATCATCTGACAACAAATCCAGAGATGTTACTAAGCTATAAACATTTCCATTTCCATTTAAAACTTTGAGGACTTGGCTCTGGGAACAGATGCACTACTGTCGGACTGAAACAGGGAATAGTGGTTTTGCTTTCCCTTCCTACCTCCCAGAGACACCTAGGAAAAGATTAGACAGGACAGGAAGGAGGTAACTTGGCTGACATTACCATGGTCCCATCACTCTCAGAATCTAATGAATGACATATCCTTAAATTTCCTCTCACAGTTTTGATCCTACTCTCCAATGCAGAACACCTTGCGCTTACAGCATGAAATTTGAGCAGCGTGGATATACATACAAAAAAGGTTCCTGACTTCATAACACAGCAGGAGTTTTAAAAGAGGCTGCCTGCCCATTTATGCTTCCTCCATCACGTTCTTATTTTCCTTAGATGGGTTTCACCAAAGGTCTGGAAGTCAACTGCAAAGTCCCTTACTTCAGCAATCTCATATTTGTAGTCCCATCAAAGGTTGAGAAATTGATTCTTATCCCTATGTATGAAAAATTCTTTATTTCAGACCAGTGACTCTTTTGTAAGACCTGGGAGGGACAGAGGTACTATAACTGTGATGAGATATCCTGTGAGTTTCCTTGGCAACTGCCATGTGGCCAACATATAATATTCAGACTATTAATTTAAAAATGAGACTCAAAGAGTAGATGTAATGTGAAGATCAGCCACAGCATAAATTGTTGTATGAAATCTACAGTTCAAATTACACTGTAACAATCCAAACATCTGAAAGAGTTGTGTCTGAAAACAATATTGAAAATAAAGATACTTCGAAAACAGAAATCCATTAATTTACATACAAGTTGTAAGTATATTGAATTCTGTATAAGGAAACTTAAAAATCACAAGGAGCTTTCATATTGACTTTATTGTAGTTCAGTGTGTTAAAGTAACAAATCCATCTGAGTGCCCAGGTAGCCATAGCTGACCATATCTTGAATATCAGTTCACTGAATCAGTTAATGAACTCTTGGCATTTTAACTTTGGGTAAGTCATGAACTATGAAGAAAAACAAAGCTTATTATTCAACTACTCATTCAGCTGCAGGCAAATGCATGATATTAAGCAAGTAAACCAAACATAATACATAATGTTTACTTTTACCTCAGCAAATTGCTGTTATCATTGCATGTAGAAAACAGAGAAAGGAATTCAGGATAATAAAAATGTGTGTAAGGTGTTTTTTTTGGGGGGGGCAGAAGAGGAGGCAGTGCATGGGGCACATGCAGGGATGACTACAAAGCAATAAGGCATAATGGCTGAGTTCCAATGTCAGCTACTTCATTTCTCTTCCCTTTAAAAGTTCTGATGTGAATCTTTATTTCCTTTATGTTTCTCAGATATTTGCAATTCAGAAGAATGGTGAAAGGCAAAGACAAAATCTTGCATCCTGATTTCTTTCATGTGTGTTCCTTGTTGTCCAGGGCCAAAGGTCCACAGTATTGTAAAAGGGCTTTTGGAGATGCATGCTCACCCATCTTCATTTCAATATATTTCCTTGGGAGCACTATTCAGTTATTCCTGGAGGATTCCAAAACACCGATGAAGTGAAGCCAGCATTCACTCCTTTAAATGCAGTGTTTGGTGTTTAGGGCCAATGTACTAGAGTATAGTGTCTAATGTGTGGAATGGTAAATCCCCCAAACAGATATTTCAGTTAAAGAGCACAGCGGCTTGAGCCACTTCTCTATCTTCGACAGTATTTTTGTCAATTCTTTAGATAATAAAAGCTGCTGAAGTGAAACAGACACTCCAGAAATCCACGTATATAAACAAAATATTTGTTTTTCTTGTGCTGGTGGCAGTTAAAAAAAGAGTACATGTTATTTTTCTTTGGACTATTATTTCTGAAGTGTTAAAACTGATGTGGCATAAGACCCTACATATACTGCAGTATTGTGAAGGATTCTGACAAAATAAAAGAAAGGAAAAAATCCTCCAGCTCTCCAGAATCTCATGAGATTACTGTATCCACTTTAATTGCTTAAGTGACAAAGGGTACATAAACACATTAACGGAGTCACCTCTGTGATGAAACAGAACAGCTATTTAGCAGTGCATCAGAACACTACAAAATAGTTTAAGACAGAAAGTGATGAACTGCCATTGGTACTTATCCAAATAGTAAATTGGCTAGGACATAGAGATAACACCCCGCTTTTCTAAAAAAGGGACGAGATCGTTAATAACCATAAGTGATCAAGAACTTGGCTTGCCATCTCACCCAAAAGGTGATGGTGAATCACGCTATTTCTGGAAATTACTGTGGATAAATTTATCCAGAAATAGGTATGGACAATGGAGTAATTTTGTACAGCGTGTGAGGGAAGGAACAAAGAATTTCCTAGCACTTAAAATTACATGTTCATCTCCCATTCCCACGTCCTACTATGAAACACCCTGAATTTACTTGGGCCCTGGTTGTCCTGCTTCAGGCTCTCCAGGCATATCTGGACAAACCCTCCTGTACTTCTAAAGGCTTTCCCAGCAGCAAACTTTGGCTGATGCTATTACTCTTCAATGATCTCTTCCTCCATACACGCCTCCATTCTTCCCCCTCAGTCTCTACAAATCCCTCTCATGCTCTCCTTCCTCTCAATCACTCTATTAGTGTCCTATATCCCTACCTTCCCTCCAAAATCCATCCCTCTCCCCTCTTTCCTCTCCCCACCAAGTCTCCCAATATCGCCTATAGCCTGCTAAAATCAATCTCACTCTCCTACCTCCCCATCAATACCCCAGGATACCTTCCCTCTGCCCCAAACCACCTCAGTCTTCTCAGTCTCTTCTTCATGTTCCAAGCCCTCTCTTCTCATCTCCTCTCACTCTTTTCTATCTCCCCCAAGTCCCTCATTCTAGCCTTCTTCCCTCCCATAACCCCTTCACTCTCCTCTCTCCCTTCTCCCCAGACTTTCTCATCCTCTGCTTCTACCATGTCCCCATCCTCTGTCATCCCACCTGCCCCCATTGCTCCTAGTCTCTGCCTCTCCTCTTCTTCATCCCTCCTAGCTCCACTCTCCATCCCCACAGCCTCTGCCACCTCCAGTTTTCCCACATCCCTCTCACTTTCTGTCCGCCAGCAGCTCAACTGTTCTCCTTACAGCTGTCTCTAATCCCTCCTACTGTCAGCTTTTCACTACTCCCCTCACCTCTCTCCACATCCCTCTTTCAGCCTGTAATACCACAAAGCTTCCCTGTCTCATTCAGTTCCCATCTGTTTGCTCTCTACTTCTGCCATTGTCAGGTGCCACCATTCCCCAGCTTCTGCAGCTCGAAAGCCCTGTCTTGCTTCACTTTCACTGCCCTCCCCACATTTCTGCCACCTCCACCTTTCCTAACCGGTCACAGCTTAGCTCTCATTATTGCAAAGTCTCCGCTTCACTCCTAGCTCTGGACCTACCCAACTCCCCTGTGCTCCCTCATGCTTTATCTTTTCCCCCACAGCTCCCTTAGTTCTGTCCCTGACTCCTCTGTGCTCCCCCAGCTCTGTTGCCGCTAGTCCCCAAATTTCCCCTGTACTTTTCTCTTCCCCATTTTTGGATGTGCAGGGGTGGAGGGAGCCAATGTTGCAATGGGGTGGGGACACAGAATGGAATTTGCTCCTCTCTTTGCTGCCTGCCTCAAAAGTAGGAGCAGACTGGGAGAGGGACCCCGTCAGGGAGATTTTGCCAATGGTGAATCAAAGTGGTCCCTACAGGCAAGAGGTTTCCCGTCAGCTTCCATTTTCCTGCTGAGTACATCAGCTATTTGGCCTGCAATTGGGAGGAGGCGATGTGATAACAGGTACTGCTCTTTGCTCCCTCCAGTCCCTTCTGTCCAGAAGGCACAAAGTTGGGGGTAAAAAGACATTGTCTGGAAGTTGGAGTAGATATAACCCATGGTCCCTTTACAGTAATCACTCATGAGTACAGAACACCCAGCAACAGCACCTTCACAACAATGTATCTCAAGTCTGATATAGAGGGACTACCCTAGAAATGAGGGGACAGGCCCCCAAAATCATGCGACTTTAACAAATAATACATTTTGTACTATTGTTATTCCCTTTTTGGGTTCTGAGCCTTCAGGGTTCACACTTACAAGCTTTTGTCTTCAACCAGGCAATATTGCCAAATCTCATTATTTTATCATGTCGTGTAATAATTGGTGTTTTCTCTTAAACCTCCCACTCCTGGAGTCATATGAATTAGTGAAAATCTCAGCTTACATTTTTAAAAAAGTAAGTTTCTACTTCTCATGGTTGCAGAGAAAAGCATGAAACGTGACCCCAATGCTCCCTAATGGCTCAGAAACAAGGAGGAAATAAAAAGAACCCAGCATTTACTAGGTTTTTAAAAAGTTTCATGATTAGTAAACCTATCTTTTGGGGTTTTTTTAGGGGGCCTGACTCATGATTTTTGAACGTTTTGGGTTGGCAATACTGACCAAGTGATTAGAAACTCACTTTTTAAAATAAATGAAAGTATTCAACTGGAAATTAAATTGAGATCATCAACTCATTTCATGTGAATTACCATATATTACCTCCATCAGATGGCAATGATTTTTTAGTTCTTGACTCCTTACCAGCCTGGTTATATTTCAAACTAGCAACCCAATGTTTGAAAGACTTCACATCCCCTAATTAGTTTCTTGAGGCATCCAGTCCTAGCAAAAGGCATTTCTTGATTTAAAAGTAGAGACTCCTATCCTGTAACAGGAAATGTATAGGTCAGATACAGAATGCCAATAAGGATTATTCTTTTCTGGGATGTAAAGCAATCAGTGCAGCACCTTAATTTGGTTCAAAGAGATTTGATGTAGCAGGTAAAGATTTTCTACTCCAACCTATAACCTAAACAAAGTCTTTAATATGAACCTCTATGTTTTATATCTCCTAGAGGAAATATAATTAAACTGCCTTCTGTAGACGTCGTTTGCAGTCGTCTCATTTTCCAAAGTGAGGCTGGGAGAAGAACTAGGATTTTAGGCTTGATACTTGTCTTACATCTGATTTAACAATATAATTGATTTCCTTTTCCCCCACCCAATTACCTTAACTAGGCTAATAATGTCAATGAGAAATATTTCTATGTACATTCAGTGCTCAGGTTAGATCAAACACTGATGACATATCTCTGAATCCTGCAATGTAATGCTTTTTATTTGTATTTTTATAACACTGGCTTTTAAAGGGTGTTAACCAATTAATATATTTAAAATAGGAGCATTCTACTGAACCTCCACTCTCCCTTTGAGAGACTGACCAAACCTAACCTCTGGGTTTAAACTCGATAAAACAAGAATCATACAGAGGGGATTTGCTTGATAAAATATTAGCTATGGGCTTTAGAGTTTATTAATTCTCTGCAGTGCTCTGTGTTCCTCAGCCTTACATATGTAAGCTGTATTTCTGTACATCAATGTCAATAATCCAAAAAGTTTTTATTTAAGGGGGAATTGTGATAAAAATCTTTCATGTATTTTCTTGTCAGACATGTTTATATAAAGTTTATTTTTAGTGGCAAAGCAAATGTAGAATTGAAATTAAAGCAGATTGTTGGTTTCATCTGCAACTCAGAGGAAGACTGAAGGCAAAATGAGCAACAGTTCTCTATCCCATCTATATCTGACAAACTTTGAGACCTGTCAGTTCTTGGATCTAAGGCTTTTATTTAACTACGTTATCTTTTTCTGAGTATTCAGCATTTTTCAAAATTGTTCATAAACACTTCTAAAATGTTACTTTCTGCCCTGTCACTTGGCAGAAGACCTCAGATTCCTCTGCTGATCTTTGTAAAGAATGCGGATTGCACAGAGAACTGCAGTTTCACTGAGTTAGCTGCTGGTGAAAATGGATTGTGACATGTCACAGATCAAAGGGCTTGGAATGATACTGAACCATTTCTCTCATTGCTCAGTTCTCCCGGCTAAAGTTAGCTGAGGGTCAAGTCAATGCGAAGAAAAATCTAAGCTTTACAGCTGTTGAAATACTTAAGCCATCCCAGATTTTTAAGTGATGTCATAGAAATGCAGTTATTACTAGCCTGACACAGGATCTGCTGATGGCAGTTAGAGTTCTTATTCATCAATGGGCACAAATAATTGAACCAATACATCTGCTCTATGTTCTCTTTCTCTCTGGCTCTACTGTGATTACTTGCTTTCTTGAGATATTTGCCAGTGATGTCCTACTTAATCAAGCAATTGCTATCCTGTTAGATCTCCTGAAACCTGTCTTGTATGTCCGTGATGGAGCCTCAATAACTAAAGGCCTTTCCAAGCCTTTCCCTTAACAAGGATACCTGATAGGACAATGTATTTGACAGTGACTATTATAACTTATCAAGCAATTGCCAGACTCATGCATATTTCCTGAAAGCTGCTGCTGTTCTTATTCATCATGAATCCCAGATAATTGAAGTAATTGACCTGCTCCAGGGCCCCTGCTTCAACTCTAATATTTGCTGGGCTGGGACATTTGCCTGTTGTCATGTTCACTTAAGGGCTGCAGTGGGTATAAGCTTTAATTACTTTTTCCACAAGACATAGTAGGCCATAGAGGAAATCACATTATTTGCATAGCTCATATTACTGAATTTCCTGACATTAATCTGTTCTCCATACTCATGCCATTCAGCTATATTCACAATGCCATCTCAGCATAAATGTTAAAAGGATAAGGAGAGAGAGAATGCAAGAGAAATATGACTCCCATATCAAACTAGTTTCAGGACTATTACTGGAAGGACCAAGAGGATTAGCAAGAGCTCACATTATATTTGAGCCAAATAATTTAACATAGTTGCACTCTATTGTTTAAATGGAGGCCGATTAACAATTGTTCTTGTGGCTGGACCCTGGAATCTTGACTATCTCCCCCATTTATTTTGTTGTTGAGGGGCAGACTGTTGCCTGTTGACTGATATAAAGATTTTACAATAATCCAATTAAGTGTACTGGCCATAAAAAGCTTTTATGCTGTCATCTGCTGTTGTGGGAATAGGGGTATAGATCTTAGTTGTAGTCACATTATATTGCTTGGTTTTATTTGAGATGTACAAAAATACTGCATTTACTCACTAGATTACATCCCAGTCCTGAATTTACTGTCTTCATCTCAAGGATGGATGCCATGCTGTATTCATGGTTCTGCTTAGCATCTGAGTAGGTCACAAACTGATCTGCAACTGATTGGCAATGGCTGTTAGAAATCCAACATACCTGCAATATTCCTCAAATGTCAACCATATATTGTAATATTTCACCTCATTCATTAACATCTGACTTTTCTGAAGCTTCACTTCCTTCTCTAGTCTTGGAGTTCAACATTTTGCGCTGAATAAAGTACAGAATATACTATTGTACATTCTTCTATTTTGAAAGACTTTTTACAACATCCACATGTCTCTCATATGGATGACATGCTTTACAGTTCAAGCTTTTTCTTCATCTACTATTTTCTCTTCTCTCCTTCCAGCTCCCTAAATTCACACATATGGTTGTTATAGTTATAGCGATTTAAAAGAGAGATTCTGATTTTAAAGCTAGAAAGGATGCAAAACCTTTAAAGCTAGATAGGAAGGATAATCTAACAATATAAAATTGGACAGTTAGTTAACTATGCCTTACACTGAAGTTTTCTCTTTAGATGGAGGGCAAACTTATTCAGAAAGTCAAGACAATCTGTTGAGAACAAGACACATATTACAAGTAAATTGTACCTTGAAAATGAACACAATTTCACTCAGGCGTTGTCCTCTATCAGAATTACCTTGAAGAAAAGTACTGCTGTTTTCTGGGGTTTTTTTAAAGATGAAAAAGGGAAAAAAACCACCCTATCATATTTATGGATAGATATGGTTCAAAATATATTGGCCAAAGCTTTCTTATTCGTGAGGCTGAATATTATACAAGGATCATAATATGATTTCCATTTCAGACATGAAGTGAAAACCTTTTAATTTTTACACACACACACACACTGTGACATACCAGATACAGTCCAGACCAATGGGGGCTGTGTCACCCCTGCCCTACTACCTTGGGTGCCTTACAATGGCTTGCTGAAGTAGCTGCCAACTGTGCCACTCACAAACAGCCTCTCAGCATGCAAGCCACACCCAGAGTGGCTGTGTGTAACTGCAGCCTACCAGCCAAACTTGGGTTACACTCTGGGCTTTCTCATGAGCCTTGGTTACATAGGTGCTGACTCCGTGGGTGCTCCGGGGCTGGAGCACCCATGGAAAAAATAAGCTAGTGCTTAGCACCCACTGGGAGCCAGCTCCTCTCTCCCCCCGAGTGTCTCCCATCCGCTGGCGGCCCCATCAATCAACTCTTCCCCTTCCCTCTCTCCCTCCTTCCCAGCACCTCTCACCATCATGATCAGCTGTTCCACAGTGTGCAAGAGATGTTGGGGTGGGGAGGAGCAGGGATGGGGTGCACTCGAGGGAGAGAGTGGAACTGGGTGGGAAGAGGTGGGGCGGAGGTAGTGGGGGCAGGAAGAGGCGGGGCGGGAGTGGAGGCTTTAGGGAAAGGGTCAGGTGGGGGCAGGGCCTAGGGTGGAGTTGGGGGGTTAGCATCCCAGAGCCTGGAGGAAGGCGGCACCTGTGCTTGGTTATACTGCAGGGTGACCCCAAACACCCCCCCAAGCTCAGACTTCCCCCCTGAAATGTATGTCCTGTACTGCACAGCTCTCTCATAGGGAATAATATGCCATTTTATTATTTCAAATAGTTATTCAGATACTTCAATTTAAACACACTGGATTAGATAAAACAGTAATGATTAATTTAGAAGAAATGAGGAACTAAAATGGATATAGAGTATCATAGTTCTAATATTTTTTTAAAAAGAAATAACTAAGGAGGCTTGATATATGTCTTTCTCTATCAATAGCTTATGAATGCAACTCTGTATGAAAAAAAGGACATTGTTCTATTACATTTGTTTGAAAGTGTGTGTAACAGTAAGGGAAAGCAGCTTTTTGTGAAAGAATGGCTTTATTTACTGTGCATAGGCAGATGAGTGAAATCACAGAAAGTCAGAAGAGTGACTTTATTTAAAGATAATTGGCCCTGACTAATGCAAGAAAACAAAACACTGCAGATTTTTGTCAGCAGTGGGATTTAATTATACTCCATTAATTACATCGATGTGTCAACAAAAGGTCAAAAAACAAAACTTTAGAGGAAAAACAGAAAGTAATCCTGCAGCCTGACAGCATTATGGTTAAATCATGTGAAAGAAGAGAAATGAACAACAATTCATGTAGCACTTTTCAAGAAAATTCATGCTCCATTGAAGCTGGGTGAAAAATTCACGTAAATCCTCGCCCCTGGCTTTAGTACAAAGGACTGGAGGTCTTTGTCCTGACATAAAGAAAATTTCCAGGTGGCATAAAGAAAGCATAACAGGGTCTAGTGTCTCCTTCTTTCCCCTCAGCCAGGCATAGGCCATTCCTGAGTAGGAGGGCACAGAGCCAGAGGGCAATGCTGTCTAGAATCAATGTCCAGCAGAGTGGTCCCTGTCACTGAGAGCAGCTGTTATGCTTAGAGCCAGCCTTCCTTGCCCCCAAGCCTGTGTTCAACAACACTGGGGTTTTTATATTTGAATGTTTGTGATTTCTCTAAAACGTCTGTAATTAAGTTGATATCCTCTCCCTAGTTACCTCTTTGACAACTGCCAGTGCCTTCTCCTTTATCTAGTATGGTCACCTCTCATAGCGATCTGGATGGAAGGCTCATTTGCTTAATTCGAAGTGTTAGAGCAGGGGTCAGCAACCTTTCAGAAGTGGTGTGCCGAGTCTTCATTTATTCACTTTAATTTAAGGTTTCACGTGCCGGTAATACATTTTAATGTTTTTTAGAAGGTCTCTCTCTCTCTATAAGTCTATATATTCTATAACTAAACTATTGTCGTATGTAAAATAAACAAGGTTTTCAAAATGTTTAAGAAGCTTCCTTTAAAATTAAATTAAAATGTTGATCTTATGCCGCCGGCCCGCTCAGCCCGCTGCTGGTCTGAGGTTCCGTTCACCGAGGCAGGCAGCACGCTGAGCGGGGCCTGCGGTCAGGACCCCGGCTGTCAAGGGGCCGACAGCCAGAACTCCAGACCGGCAGTGGGCTGAGTGGCTCAGCCCGCTGCTGCTCAGGGGTTCCATCCGCTGGCTCCTGCCAGCCGGGATCCCGGCTGCTGGACCCGCTCAGCTCGCTGCCGGTCTGGGGTCCCAGCCCTGCCCACATACAGTGGGTACCTACCTTCCCCTGGTTCTGGCCATTCTCTTCCTCTCTCTCTGCACTGAGCTGAGGGTGGGAGTGCACTGAGCACAGGGCTGGGGGTGAAGGAGCAGGCTGGGGGTTGGAGTGTAGGGTCTGGCCAGCACCTAGAATGAGGGAGGGGGCTCAGGGTTGGGGCAGGAGGTTTGGGTGTGGAGCGCTTACCTGGGCAGCTCCCATTTGGTGGGAGGGGTGCAGGTGGGAATGTGTGGCGAGGAGGTGCAGGAGCTCCCATTTGCTGCTCAGGGTGGGGGTGGGGATGTGGGGGGTGCAAGAGTCAGGATGTGGGGGGTGCATGGGGTGTGGGGGGGCTGGGTATGTGGGGGGGTGCAAAAGTCAGGGCATTGGATGTGGGGGGCCTGGGTATGTGTGGGGGTGCCAGAGTCAGGGTTGGGGTTGGGGAGGGGTGAAGGAGTCAAGGTGAGGGCTGGGTGTGTGTGAGGGGGGGTCAGGGCAGAGGGCTGGGGTCGTGGGGTGCTGATGGCCAGGGGCTGGAGGGGATATGTCCCGCTTCCCCAAGGCCCTGCCCCTGCTTCTTCTCTGCCTCCGCCAGGAGTAGTGAGCATGCTGACTCCGCTCCTCCCTCGCAAGGGCCATCAGCTGATCGGCCGGCAAGGAGGGAGGGACGGAGAGGAGGAGGAAGGGCAGGAACCCAGCACACTGCGGGAAGAGGTAGGGGAAGCTGGCAGGACCAAGCTTCTGCCCCCTGCCCCTTGCCCCCGCGGGATGGGGCATGGAGTGGAGAAGAGCGGGCCAGGCCGGGCTGGATTTTTAATGGCACACTGCATGCCATTAAAAATGGGCACACGTGCCATCTTTGGCACGTGTGCCATAGGTTGCCAACCCCTGATCTAGACCATCCCTGACAGGTGTCTGTCTAACCTGCTCTTAAAATCTCCAATGACGGAGATTCCACAACCTTCCTAGGTAATTTACTCCAGTGCTTAACCACGCAGTTATGAAGTTTTTCCTAATGCCCAACCTAAACTGCCCTTGCTGCAATTTAAGCCCATTCCTTCTTGTCCTATCCTCAGAGGTTAATGAGAACAATTTTTCTCCCTCCTCCTTGTAATAATATTTTAAGTATTTGAAAACTGTTATCATGTCCCCCCCTCAGTCTTCTCTTCTCCAGACTAAACAAACCCAATTTTTTCAATCTTCCCTTTGTCAAGGGGGACCCTAGATATATTGAATCTGGCCCTTTTTTGCTGCCATTAACCGTCTGGCAGAAAGGGTACAAGTAGAACTAAATTCTGTCTTTGTATGTACCCATTGATTTCTATGGCAAACACATGTACACATCTGATGGCAGAAGATGGCCATAGTTTAGCGAGACGTATAATCTTAGTTTCGACCTCCAGCGGCTCTATCAGGAGTCCACTTCTTCCCCTTGCCTGCTTTCTATGAGGGTTCCACATGGTTCTGTGCACAACATATGTCACACACCAATAGATGTCTCTAAAGGGATGAGTGGGGAGCAGCTTCCACTGTAGCACTGGCTTCTCTTCCCTCGATCCTGGGTTCCAGGCTTCATGCATTCCTTCTTGGAACAATCCACAGCAGGGAGAGGAGAATGGCATGGGGTGGCATGTATCATCCCCTCACCAAACCAGGGGAATTTGCTCAGTCACAGGCTGTATTATTCTTTGAGTGAAGCCCCCTCTGCTTTGTGGAACCGCCACTGAAGTTGTTTCAGAGGCAGCTACTGGACTGCACCAGAACTGTGCATACAGGAAGCTGAGAAGACGTGCAGGAGTCTGGGAGACAGCACTAAAGCACTGTGCCTATAAACAGAATTTTTGCCATCAACAGATTCTAGGGATTACTCTTTCTGCCAGGGAGGGAAGCAAACCTGACACTTCTCTAGAAATATTTGCTCCTTACACTACCATCTCCCAGCATATTTTTCCAGGGAAAGGACCACAGGATTTGATTCATTATTCAATTATCGTGACAATGAACAGACATGGACTGAAAAAGCCATTTGTCATCTTTTTGCTGAACAAGTGAAAAATCCTGCATTCATCTGGTCTGCTACATGCTCTGAGATTACTAAATTTAAGGGCCTGACACTGCCACTTTTACTCGTGTTGTGTAGTATTGTATTGCTCGACTAACCACACTGAAATCACTAATGGTCACAATGAATCATTAAATTACAGGTTTCAGAGTAACAGCCGTGTTAGTCTGTATTCGCAAAAAAAGAACAGGAGTACTTGTGGCACCTTAGAGACTAACCAATTTATTTGAGTATAAGCTCAAATTACAGTTACAAACTGAGTAAGTCAAGTATTCAGAGCAGATTGAATACTGCAGGCAGCATATTTCAGCAGGGAACTATTCTGCTGGAGTTGGTAACTGAGATATGAGCATTAACCGCACAAAAACTTTACACAAAAGAAGACTTTCTTCAAATGAGCTCAGTTGGATCAGAAATTCAAATTAAGTGTAAAATATTGGATGAACATTGATAAAATACTAAAAGACAAAATAAAATGCTGTGTGACACCGAGCTATAAGAGCATATTCACAAACCAGGGATTTTAATTTATCAGGAAAGATGGACTGAGATGAACTTTGAAACTGTGTTAACCCTTTTGTCACCTCAGTATTCTTTTCACAAATTACAGGTATTTGTTACTGTGGGACTCTCTTCCTAGCCACAAAGTTCATTTAGTGGCTGAAGTTTCTTTCTCCTCATGTTTAAAGAGCAATTTATACACTATTCACCTGTTCAGTACATTCAGCCTTCTGCTTAGGTAGCTACGGCTACTCTTAGTCATTGGTTATTTTGTGCCGCCACAGCTGTGTGAAGTATCCCATTTGTAAAGATTGTTCTTGCTATGAACAATTTTGGAAGAGTATAAAAGACCTGAGATGGAATGAGCATTTCAGATAACATTTCAAATTAGACTATTATAGTAAAATGGAGCATTTCAATCAAGTCCTCTGGTATCTAAACTGATTTATTGCATCCAAATTCTTTCATGTTCTAAAGGTTTGGAAGAACTGTACAACAAACCTGTTTATAATAATATTTCATCTCACTGTCCCTAGAGGGCTAGGTTGTGACTTCACTAGGGATAAGCTGATAGCATGCTCCGATTTACTCCACAGTCCAAGTCAGGTAAGTAAGGAGTGGGCAATTGAGCTGGTGGAGGGTGTCTTAATTTGCTACTGGTATAGGCCAGCAGCAAATTACTCCCCTCCTTTGGAGCAAGGGGAAAGAAGGGAGGGAATGGTCACAGTGCTTCTTGGGGCTATTCCTAAAGTGGTACACATACAGTTTACACAGCACTTCTTGGTCAGGGCTGTTCCTAAAGCAACAATGTAGCCCCCCACAAAATCTGAAGAAAGAAAAGTTGGGGAATTTGGATTATTTCAACATTTCCTGACAAAGAATGAAATAATCACTCTTACAAAATGAAAAAAAAATCATGCTATCCCTACTAAATTTTCTATATTGTAGACTGAAAATCTATTGCTTTATAAGCAGGACAAGAGGTGGTTGTCCCTACAACCCTTTGTAATCTTCATTGTCCTGTACAATATTCACTAGTACTTAGCGGTATAGCTGAGCAGCATGAGAATAGCCTGTCAGATTTTTTTTTGCAAATAATTTTTTGCTTGGGGTTCAGGACAAACTGGAAAAGTAACCATCCTTATAATTGTACAAGAGATAATTATGGTTGCTCATTTTAAAATGTGCACCTTAATGGCAATGTAGGGCTAAATAAAAACTATTTCAAACTAAGATATAATTTAAAGGTTAGTATTTTATTTACAGTACACAATGTGCTGGAAATACAAGGAATGGGGTGTTTTATTATGGCATTTTAAATATGTATTTTTGAGCAACAATTCTGTGTTTATTACTACCAGGGCTTTATTTTCAATTTGATATTTCAGATCATCTTCTCAAATGAGAAAGACAAAAAAGACATATTTGAGTAGAGGGGTATCAAGGGGCAATTATTTTGGAGAGTAATCATCAGACAGAAAATCTGGGCCCTATTGACAAGAGGTGGCGGGCTTTCAAAAATGAGGCAGGCCCAGCATAGAGGAAGGAAAAACAGAAGAGATTAGATCTGTCAGATGAATTTACTTCTGGGACTTTTTTTTTGGTCACTATTTATTTTCAAGTATCAGAGGACCTGAAGAGGTTCTACTCCACTTCCTGGCAACTTTGATCCATGGAAAAACACAGGCTTGGGGATTCACTTTTTACTTCACATTTTTAGCTTCAAGCTAGTACTTCAGGAAAAAATAATCCAAAACACAGATATTTGGGGACAATGAGAAGCCTGAAAAGCAGCAGTAAAAGCTATAAGGAAGATAGCGGACAACTAATTTTTGGTACACTATAGCCTGTTTTGGGCTGCGTAAGCAAAGATCTCACATCATGAGGCAGAGTAATGATGGCTTCCTGCATAGGGATTTGCCATAATCTGGAGCTCTGCTTGTATTACTGCAGTCTTTTGTCTTGAAAAAACTATTCAGGGAAAAAATATTCGATCATTCCAAAAATTACCTTTAGTACTTTTGCAATGCTATGATTTATCCAGAAGTCTAAGTGACCAGTTGTATTAGCACAGCTCTAATTTAGCCTAATTCTATTCTATGAAGACTGCCACTTGGCAAACAAAATCTTAGAGCGCAGAATGACTGGCAGCTCTTAAATTATGCAAGACTATTTTAGAAATAGAAGATATAAAAGAATTTCAAAGCATAAATAAAATATTGTCTAATTTGCATTTCAA
This sequence comes from Chelonia mydas, assembly GCF_015237465.2. NCBI lineage: Eukaryota > Metazoa > Chordata > Testudines > Cheloniidae > Chelonia > Chelonia mydas. Next base: position 109,818,513 of record NC_057853.1, read on the forward strand.
AACATTTGCCTGAATATTTGATTTAATACTGACATAAACATATTCCATATCTGATTACATGGCATTTTTCTAAGTTCCCCTTTCCACAGTTCCAATTTTTCCAGTATTCATTCAAGTAGAGCTGGTTATGGTGACTCTGCTAATACATGATGGGAATGCTGATTATATACAGTCAAAGCAGAGCTCTATGCCAGGAACCATATGGGCATTTACTGAGGCAAGGGAGAGAGTCCCTTTTATGAAATTTTAATGGTTTAATATTGTGTAATTTAATTTATGTCAAGGCAAATCAGAAACAAATAAAGCAGGCTCCCATACTTCAACTGGATCCTTATGAGAAGACCTTTGCATCCAAGAGCCTCATTGACTTCAGTGAGGCTCCACGCAGCTGAACCCTAGTACCCCAGTGGAGACTCATTGATGTCAATGGGGATCCACACAGTTTGAAGGGCCTGCCCACACCAGTCAAATGCAGAACTAGGGCCACAATTTGCATCTCTGGCTTTTAAAAAGTGTTATTTAAATGAAGAAAACTTTGTATATTTAACTGTATACTGATTAGCATCAAGCAGAAAAATTGATTTTTGATTTACAGCAGAATATGCGTTCTTTAATGGTATGGAAGCGCACGTTTTTGAGAGCTGGTTAAATTATTAATTGTCTTTCCATGTGCACCTATACATTTTTCAAAGATTAGTTTAAGACTGAGCACTCTTTGCTGAAATAATCTTGTACAGTAGCAAATGTATTGGAACATGGGATTTGTTGAGTATTTTGCAATTCAGTATATTTAATTTTCAATTTTGCTACTAATTCAGAAAGCTTTAACACTTAAATAGACTAAGCTCAGTAATTCAACCATTGAAAAATACAGTGGTTTAAGATATATTAATTGGAAACAACGTTAATGGTTACTTTTCTGAATGATGCAGCAACAGAAAAATAAAGATGAGTTACACTACAATTAATGATTTGACTAACTGGTTGCTATTCAGAAAATATATTCAGTAAGGTCTGCCAACAAAAACCGTTACCCATTGCCACATTACAAAGTACCAAATATAATGGTTCAGGTAAACCTTTGAACTTACTGTTCTGAATACTGATTTGAAGGACAGAAACTGAATGTTTATCATCCAACAGTTAACTTAGCTGTAATAACTCACTTTAGCATTCGCATTGCATTTGAAAAAGTCAAACATTTCTGAAAGAAGAAACTTGCATTCTACCATAAGTAATTTAATACAAGCTATATCTCCATTTCACCAGACAGTGCTTACAGAACATTATTTATTTAACTTCTGTCACATTCAGAAACCCAAAGTAGCATGTTTTGTTCCAAATATTCCATGCTGAAATAGGCTGAAGCTGTGCACTAGGTGCCATGAGTTGCACTGAGTGAGAGGCAGAAGGGCCACACTAGCTGACTCAGTCAAATTTCCTTCTACAATTACACCACCCTTGAAGAGAAGACACTATACTCCTCCCAGAACATCCTGCGAGACTCTCAGATACCATGGTAACAGGCACAGTATAAAAACTCAATAGAAAAGAATAATGTAGGATTCCGCTGTCCAGTGGACAGAGGAGATGAAACAGGTTCTTGGTCCCTGCCTTCATCCCTCCCATTTCTGATACCTTTCAGGCAGCTATCATCCACTGGGTAATAAAAGGGAACAAAAACTGTGACACCTGTGGGATTATGGCCAGCTTCTGCATATGTGCGCAATATGAGGGAAAGTTCCTTTTGCCCTGCTAGATTATGGTTCATGTTTACATGTGAAATTTTATGCTTAGTATTACTATTTGTATATCAAAGTTCAGATCAGCTAACGACTAACAGAAGGTTATTAGATTTCCAATTAAAGGCTTAGACATAGCTTTACAAAATGTACTTTATGTAATTTCTTTCAGGAGTTCCCAAACACTATTCAACATCTATTACTGCTTAAATGTTCTACTTTGAACATATACCATAGGTAGAAGGTTATTTGCATAGTGAACTTCAAATGCAGTATTTTTGACACTAGCTTTTATTTTTTAAATTTATATATATAGTTATATAGTTATATTTTAAACCAAAATGTACATGTTTTAAGGGGCTGAGCCAAAGCCCACTGAAGTCAGTAGAAAAATTCCAATTTACTTCAATAAGCTCTGGATCACTGTGGCCTGAGTAAAGAGGTGTCTTGATACCATGTGCTCTTTCGTCCATGTTATTCACAGGACACACTTCATGGCAAAAAGCTTAATCTCAGTGAGTTTTCCTATAATAGCTTGTAAAATACTAAGTTTCTGGTGATAGTCTTAAAACTGATGTCGTTTCATACTATTGTTCTTTTCGTAACATTTGTAAGAAAGCTGTTGCTAAGCTGTTTATAATTGTACAAATATAGGGTCTGATTCTGACAAGTGTCAAGCAGCCTCAAATCTTACTGAAGTCAATAAGAGTTGAAGGCACTCCTTACAACAGCAGGAGGCAGTTGGCACCACACTAGATCAGGCTAGTAATGTGTAAATGATAAAACACACTGACTAGGGGTTCTATCCTATAAACACTACTGGGCATAGTGCTAACTACCACAAGCAGTTTCATTGAGTCAATGGGACAACCTCATGGTAGTGAGAACTATGCCCAATGATGTCTATAGACCAGGCCCTCTGTTTGTACTGAGTTAGTCTGTAAATGCTGAGTTATAATCTATGATAGAAGCCTCAAAAAATCACCAACAACTTTAATGGCAAACAAGTACTCTTATTAAACTAAAAGGTTTTGCTATCATTTTCAACTTTCTTTTGACAATATGAATTGATTTAAAAAGAAAAAAAAGCTCAAACAGCAAAGTCTTTGAAACACCACCTCAAAATAGGTCAGATACCAACTTCCCAGGCTCCGTTTTTATAGCATGAAAGGCTGTCTATGTTTTCTCATGACTTTTCTCCTTGTGGGAGCTCCCATGGATCCTTTCTCTTAGCAAAAGACAATCCATTGACTGAGCCTATCCTAAAGCTAACAAACTGAGCTTTCTCTGGAGAAACAAATGCAAACGGAGTGAAGATATTGACCAAAAGTATGAGAGTATGTTACCAGCACTACACTGGCATTGTTGGTTATTTGTTAACATACGTTAGATTCTAAGCAAAATTAAAATGTAAGTGTACATATATTTTAATTTTCACTGCAAAGCAGAATAAATATGGAACATTTTCTTTCACTGGAAAAAATCTAGGAACTCTTTTCTTTCCTTCCGGGAGTGTTTTAGTGGTGACCAATTTGTCTGATTTTAAATTGTTTTGATTTTTTAAATTATTGTTACTGTGATATATCTTTGTGCTACATTACACAATTAAGCTATATTGAATGGAAATTGCCTATTTTCATCTACATGTCTGGTTGTTTATCATTGCAAAAATAATGGGAGAAAGTCATGGCAAAATACAGTCATCATTTTACTTAAGAAAAAGTTACTGCACATAACTATTTTCAATTAGAAAAATATTATATGGCCATCTTTAATTGTTTAAAATCATGTAGAGATTGGAAAAGAGCCAAATATATACCAAAAAAATTACAGTAACATAAGTAGCAGGAAGACCAAGGGAGAAACATCTCCCCCAAGATCTTAAAAAAAAAAAAAAAAAAACCAAAACAGCAGTCCAGGCTTTTGTCAGAAATCTTGGCTTAACAAGCCATTGCTATATCTAACTGGGGGAGAGAGGAGGAAGGGAGATACATTTCCCTAGGGTGATAACACAGTTAAGGAAGTTCTGACAAACAGGGAACAATACTCTATGATGACCCAGGAATATTATAGGCAAAGGAAGGGCCAATCTACTGAAGGCATCAATACAGAATCAAAAGGTAATGAATAAAGATTACTTTCTATCGTACAGCACTCCACAATATTATAATCCATTGAATCCAGCAATAATTACAGATTTATAATTAAAAACTAGCCAATTGATAGATATCCGAATGTAATTATTTATGAGGAATGATCAATCAGTGGGGGCATTTCTAGTGAGATCCTGCAAGGATTCATTCATGGCCCAGCACTAGTCAATATTTTATCATGATCTGGAGAAAATCATTGCTAATAAAGTTTTCAGATGGCAGATTGGTGGGATAGTGAAGAACAATGAGGGCATGTCAGTGATCTAGAGTAAAGTAGATCAGTTGTTAAGTTAGGTGAAATGAAACAACATGCATTACAAAACAACCAATGCAAGGACATACATCTAGACAAAGAATGTAGGACTGTATTCTGGAAAGCAAGGACTCTTAAAAGGGACTTAGAGAACATGAGTTTCCAATGGGATTCTGTGGCAAAAAGGGCTAACATGATACTTAGATGTGTTAACAAAGAAATACTGAACAGTATATTATCTCTATACATGGCTCTGGAAGATCACTACCAGGAATACTGGATCAGATCCTCAGCTGGTATAAAACCGTGCAGCTCCACTGAAGTCAACTGAATTACACAAATGTACAGCAGCCTACGATCTGGCCCTGTGTGTTCACTTCTGGTGTCCACACTTTGAAAAGATGTTGAAAAATTGGAGAGGGTTCAGAGAAGAGCTCAAGAAAGACTTGTCATCAAACATGCTTATAATGAGAGGGAGAAAAGGAACTCAATTATTTAGCTTACTGAAGGCAAAGTTAAGAGGCAATTTAATCATTGTCTGTAAGTACCCGTACTGGAAGAAGATATCTGATATTAGAAAGCTCTTTAATCTAATCAACAAAGGCAAAACAAGAGCCAATGTCTGGTAGTTAAATACATTGAAGTTCAAACTCGAAATAGATACAGATTTTTAACAGTGGAGGCTATTAATGCTTGGAACAGATTATCAAGGAATAAAGTCTCCACACCTTGGTGTCGCTAACTTGAGATTTGTCATTCTAAACAAAGTGCTCTTGTTCAGTGGTTCTCAACTGGGGGGCCCGCCAAGTGGGACCAGTGTTAGACTCGCTGGGGCCCAGGCCAGAAAGCCTAAGCTCTGATATGCAGGGCTGAAGCCTGGGGCCCTGAGCCACACCACTCGGGGCTGAAGCAGAAGCCTGAGCAATTTAGCTTCACAGGGGCCCCTGTGGTGTGGGGCCCCAGGCAATTGCCTGTGTTGCTACCCCCTAACGCTAGCCCTGGCTTTTATATGCAGAAAACACTTGTTGTGGCACAGGTGGGCCAGGGAGTTTTTATAGCATGTTGGGGGGCCTCAGAAAGAAAAAGGTTGAGCCCCCTGCTCTAGTTTAATCACAAACTGTTGGGGTAGTTGCAGTAATCACCAGGTTAAAGTCTATGGTCTGTGTTATGCAGGAGGTCAAACTCGGTGATTATATTGGCCCTTTGTACTTTTAAAGTGTGTAAATCTATGAAAATGCATATATTTAGAAGGGTACTTGTTACAGTTCAGTATAGTCTATGAGGTAGGACAGAAGACCTGGGTCCTGTTCCTGGTTCTGAGATTGACACACTGTGTCACTTTGTGTAAATCACTTAGTCTTTCTCTGCCTCAGTTTCTTTGTGCGCCAAATCGGGTGGATTACATACCAATCTTTGTAAAGCACTTTGAAATCTACTTAAGAAAAGCAATATGTAAATGGTCATATTACAAATGTTGTTGTAGCCAAGTTGGTCCCAAGATATGAGAACTATAACGTGGGTGAAGTAATATCTTTTATTGGAACAACTTCTGTTGGTGAAAGAAACAAGAAGAGCTCTGCGAAGCTCAAAAACTTGTCTCTTTCACTAACAGAGATATTTTCTCACCCGTCTTTTCTCTCACGTTATTATAAAGTCAGTTTTGACAGGCTATTATTTTAAAATTAGTTTCAAAGAGTTATAAATTAAAGTTTTCAAGTACCTGTTTTCTAAAAAACAAACAGTATGGACTCTTCTATACATCTGTGTTATTCTGTACTTAATGGAAAACCATAGTGAATTGTCTATAAGATGGACTGCAATCCATCAGTGATCTTCCAGAAAACACCATCCTGGCCAGTATGGATGCAGAAGCCCTCTACACCAACATTACACATCAATAAGCATCCTTAAAACTACAATACCCACCTGCTGAAGTGAAGAAACAGACTGACAGAGCCAGAAGAGTACCCAGAAGTCACCGACTACAGGACAGGCCCAACAAAGAAAATAACAGAACGCCACTAGCGGTCACCTTCAGCCCCCCAACTAAAACCTCTCCAGGGCATCAACAAACGTTTACAACCTATCCTGAAAAATGATCCCTCACTCTCACAGATCTTGGGAGACAGGCCAGTCCTTGCTTACAGACAGCCCCCTCCCCCCCACAACCTGAAGCAAATATTCACCAGCAACCACACACCACACAACAAAAACACTAACCCAGGAACCTATCCTTGCAACAAAGCCCGATGCCAACTTTGTCCACATATTTATTCAAGTGACACCATCATAGGACCTAATCACATTAGCCACACCATCAGGGGCTCATTCACCTGCACATCTACCAATGTGATATATGCCATCATGTGCCAGCAATGCCCCTCTGCCCTGTACATTGGCCAAACTGGACAGTCTCTACGCAAAAGAATAAATGGACACAAATCTGACATCAGGAATCATAACATTCAAAAGCCGGTAGGAGAACATTTCAGCCTCCTTGGCCACTCAGTAACAGACTTAAAGGTGGCAATTTTGCAACAGAAAAGCTTCAAAACAGACTCCAACTGCTGAGCTTGAATTAATATGCAAACTAGATACCATTAACTTGGGTTTGAATAGAGACTGGGAGTGGCTGGGTCATTACACATATTGAATCTATTTCACCATGTTAAGTATCCTCACACCTTCTTGTCAACTGTCTAAATGGGCCATCTTGATTATCACTACAAAAGTTTTTTTTCTCCTGCTGATAATAGCTCATCTTAATTAATTAGCCTCTTACTCCACCTTTTCCTGTCCTCTGTATGTATGTGTGTGTATATATATATATATATATATATATATATATATATTATTATATGTTCCATTCTATGCATCTGATGAAGTGGGCTGTAGCTCACGAAAGCTTATGCTCAAATAAATTTGTCTCTAAGGTACCACAAGTACTCCTGTTCTTTTTGCGGATACAGACTAACATGGCTGCTCCTCTGAAACCTGAAATAATAACAACACTTAGCTACATAATATTATGTGATTACTACTAGAGAATCCTGAAAGAAGCACACTTCTTCATTTATGATGCTAAAATCTAACTGAAATGTTGTCAGCATTTTAGACATAAAATATTTTGGGCTGCATCATTAGTACAGTAAAAAAACTCTACGTTATAGTCTAAGGGAAGAAGTGTCAAAAACAGCATACGGGGTATATTTGTCTGAACAGGAAAATGTAGCAACAGTCCATTTTGTACACAGTATTTGTATAATGACAGTGCTTATTCCATTATAACAAAGAAAGCAGATTTTATTCCTTTGACATTGTTGCTTTTAACAGTGATCAGCCCTTTTATTACATAACTTTCCTGTTTGTGATATTAACTAATTTAGTCACACAGCATATTCTAATCCTATGGATTCTGCTGCAAGCATTACTGAAGAATCATATATCTTCTATTTACAGACAGCAATGGAGCCAGGTTTTGCAAATGGAGGCGGTGCTGGGTCTTGGTGGTGCCTCCCTATTCAATGGGTGAACTTCTTCTCTGCCACAGCCACTGCCTCCTCCTTGTTCTGCTGAGGGTGCGTCAATAACCCACAGCAGAACCCTTCGCCCTGTCATCACAACCTCCAACCTCAGCCTGAAGGGCCCTCCTGCCACAGTTAACAGATAATATTTCTGTTTTAACAGCATTGCAGTAATTTATCAAGTCAAACAAATTCAAATAACAAATTCCATGGGCTCCTTTTTACAAGGTGGATCTAATCCTAGAAGAGACCCTATAGACCTCCTTTATGCAAAACAGATTGAGAGAGATACATTCTTTCCCCCACAGTTACTCTATTATTCCTTTTTAGTATTATTAACAAAGTCACATCACCAGTGCAGGTTGAAGCAGCTGAGGAAGAAGCTCCTAGAGAAGTCTGAAGTTGTATGACTGAATAGTGAACAAATCTTTAAAGAGCATATATTATATTATGTGACAGGGTCGGGCCAGTTGGCTACAGGAGAGTAATAGAAAGCAGACATATTAACCCCAGGTTAAGTAGGTCCCTTTTCCCTGGGAAAGGTAACAGGGAAGGTTCCAGAACAAACAGAAACCTTCTGGAGACAATTAAGACAGACAGGCTGATTAGAACACCTGCAGCCAATCAAGAAGCTGCTAGAATCAATTAAGGCAGGCTAATCAGGGCACCTGGTTTTAAAAAGGAGTACATTTCAGTTTGTGGTGCGCGTGTAAGGAGCTGGGAGTAAGAGGCGCTAGGAGCTGAGAGTGAGAACGCATACTGTTGGAGGACTGAAGAGTACAAGCATTATCAGACACCAGGAGGAAGGTCCTATGGTGAGGATAAAGAAGATGTTGGGAGGAGCCCATGGGGAAGTAGCCCAGGGAGTTGTGGCTGTCGCACAGCTGTTCCAGGAGGCACTCTAGACAGCTGCATTCCACAGGGCCCTGGGCTGGAACCCAGAGTAGAGGGCGGGCCCGGGTTCCCCCCAAACCTTCCAACTCCTGGTCAGACACAGGAGGAGTTGACCTGGACTGTGGGCTCATGAAAATGGCTAAACTGAGGTCTGCCATGAAGCTCCAAGGTGAGCAAATCTGCGAATAATCCCAAGACCCACCAAGGTAGAGGAGGAACTTTGTCACAACACATTATTGTTAGTACAACAGCATAGAAGAGGCTGACTATGGGGGGAGGGGAGGGGAGGGATAGCTCAGTGGTTTGAGCATTGGCCTGCTAAACCCAGGGTTGTGAGTTCAATCCTTGAGGGGGCCATTTAGGGATCTGGGGCAAAAATTGGGGATTGGTCCTGCTTTGAGCAGGGGGTTGGACTAGATGACCTCCTGAGGTCCCTTCCAACCCTGATATTCTATGATTCTATGACTATATTTTGGTATGATGCTACACAGAGCAGACTAATTTGTACTAAAATATATTTTTTTAAGTTTGTGATTTAAGAAGGTGCAAGAAAATGTTCTATTGAAATGGAGATGTATCTGCCAGGCAAACTGTGCTGTAGGTCATGGAAAATATGTGCGGATATACATCCTGGGGAAACAATGTCAGAGAAATAAAGAAAAATGCTTTGCACCAGGCTGTGCAGAGGGGCTTAATGCAGTGTCTGGGACAAGGCAGAATGTGGCAGAGCCCCTGCTCTACTCCATTCCATAGATGTAGTTCCCAATGTGTCGCTAATGCTTATGCTTTACTCAACAGGGGTATAGAAGGGTCTGTTTGCTCGTATTATCCTGGAGATTAGCGTGTGGCTTACAATTCATGTCTACACTACGAAATTAGGTCAATTTTATAGAAGTCGATCTTTAGAAAGCGATTTTATACAGTCGATTGTGTATGTCCCCACTAAGCGCATTAAGTCGGTGGATTGCGTCCTCAATACCGTGGCTAGCATTGACTCACGGAGCAGTGCACTGTGGGTAGCTATCCCATAGACCCCGCAGTCTCTGCTGCCCATTGTAATTCTGGGTTAAGCTATCAATGCCTGATGGGGCAAAAACATTGTTGCGGGTGGTTTTTGGTACATGTCGTCAGTCTCCCCTCCCTCCCTCCGTGAAAGCAATGGCAGACAATCCTTTCGCACCTTTTTGCCTGGGTTACCTGTGCAGACGCCATAGCACGGCAAGCATGGAGCCTGCTCAGCTCACCGCTGCTGTTGTGAGCATTGTAAACACCTCGTGCATTATCCTGCAGTATGTGCAGAACCTGGCTAGGAGACGCCAGCACTAGGACAATTGTGAGGAGGACATGGACAGAAACATTCCTGAAAGCACAGGATGTGGCAATTGGGACATCATGGCGGCATCGGGGCAGGCTGATACAGTGGAACGTCGATTCTCGGCCCAGCAAACAAGCACAGACTGGTGTGACAGCATAGTGTTGCAGGTATGGTATGATTCCCAGTGGCTGCGAAACCTTCGCATGTGTAAGGCCACTTTCCTGGAACTTTGTGAGTTGCTTTCCCCCACCCTGAAGTGCAGGAGTACAAGGATGAGAGCTGCCCTGACAGTTAAGTGAGTGGCAATAGCCCTGTGGAAGCTTGCAATGCCTGATTACTACTGGTCAGTCAGGAATCAATTTGGAGTCGGCAGATCTACTGTGGGGGCTGCTGTGATCCAAGTAGCCAATGCAATCACTGACCTTCTGCTAACAAAGTAGTGACTCTGGGAAATGTGCAGGTCATAATTAATGGCTTTGCTGCAATAGGGTTCCCTAACTGTGGTGGGGCGGTAGACAGAATGCATATCCTTGTCTTGCCACTGGACCACCTTGCCAACCAGTACATAAACCACAAGGGGTACTTCTCAATGGTTCTGCAAGCACTGGTGGATCACAAGGGACATTTCACCGACATCAGTGTGGGATGGCCGGGAAAGGTGCATAACACTCGCATCTTCAGGAACTCTGGGCTGTTCGAACAGCTGCAAGAAGGGACTTATTTCCCAGACCAGAAAATTACCACTGGGGATGTTGAAATGCCTATAGTTATCCTTGGGGACCCAGTCTACCCCTTGCTCCCATGGCTCATGAAACCGGATGCAGGCAGCCTGGACAGTAGTAAGGAGCAGTTCAACTATAGGCTGAGCAAGTGCAGAATAGTGGTAGAATGTGCCTTTGGACGTTTAAAAGCTTGCTGGTGCTGTTTGCTGACTGGATTAGACCTCAGTGCAACCAATATTCCCACTGTTATTGCTGCTTGCTGTGTGTTCCATAATATCTGTGAGCAAGGGGGAGACATTTATGGTGGGGTGGGAGGTTGAGGCAAATCGCCTGGCAGCCGATTTTGAGCAGCCAGACACCTGGCAATTAGAACAGCATAGCTAGGCGCGCGGTGCATCAGAGAGGCTTTGAAAACCAGTTTCATGACTGGCCAGGCTACGGTGTGACAGTTGTGTGTGTTTTTCCTCGATGCAAACCCACCCCCTTTGTTGATTTTAATTCCCTGTAAGCCAACCACCCTCCCACTTTCAATCACAGCTGGCAAAGGAAATAAAGTCACTTTTGTTTTGAAACCATGTATTCTTTCTTTATTAATTAAAATAAAGTGAGATAACTGACAAGGTAGCCATGGTGGGGTGGGGGAGGAGGGAAGGACAAGGCCACATTGGTTATTGTATCCACACTACAAATCCAAGCTGTTTGAATGACAGCCTTCTGTTGCTTGAGCCATCCTCTGGAGTGGAGTGCCTGGGTGCCTGTAGCTTCCCCCCCACCTCTGCATTCTTGGGCGTCTGGGTGAGGAGGATATGGAACTTGGGGAGGAGGGCAGGCAGTTATACAGTGGATGCAGTAGCGGTCTATGCTCTTGTTGCCTTTCCTGCAGCTCCACCAGATGCCTGAGCACGTCCATTTGCTCCCCCATTAGCCTCAGCATTGCCTCTTCTCATCGTGCTCACCTAAAGCTTTCCTGGCCTCTGACACTGAATGCGTCCATGCATTCAGCTGTGCCCTATCAGTGCAGGAGGACTGTATGAGCTCAGAAAACATGTCATCGCAAGTGCGGTTTTTTTCACCTTCTAATCTGCAATAACCTCAGGGAGGGAGATGATAGGGGGATCATAGAAACATTTGCACCCACAGGGGGATAAAAAGGGAGAGTAAAATTTAAGATGATACATTTCTGAGAACAAAAGGGAGACTATTTCACAGTGAATCAAGCAATTCACAGCAGACAGCACATGTGCTTAAGGTACAAGGTCTCATTTTGCCTTTTATATTGAGCAGCTGCCGGTATGGTGACACATCACACATGTCTGGACAACAGAATTCGGTTTCCAGGCAGCCATGGTAAGCCAAAGGGTACACGGGGTTGGCTTCTTCTGCCTTCATAACATGTGGGAATGGTTTCAAACTGCAGCACCCTTCTTTCCCATAGCAAGCAATGCCGGTTGCTTTTGCAATTTAAAAGGAGGGGCTGCAGTTTTCGAGTGGATGTGCAGCACACCCCTCCCCCCACCTCACCGCGTGGCTATTCTCTGGGATGATCCCGTCACCCCTCCCCGCACTGCGTGGCTATTCTCAGGGATGATTCCTTTTAGCCAAGTGCAAATAGCCCAGAATGAATGGAGTCCTTTTGCTGTTCCTGACAAAAATTCGCCTATTTCAACCAGTTGACCATGAATGATATCACTCTCCTAAGGCTATCACAGAAAGATAAAGACTGAATGTTGCTTGAATGCGATGAAAACCCAGGACCATTCCCTGCCATGCTTTGTGTTGCAGTGATTCCAGACTATTTGCTACTGGCTTGGCATGGTAAAGTGTCCTACTGTGGAGGATGAAATAAGGCAGCCCTCCCCAGAAACCTTCTGCAAAGGCTTTCAGAGTACCTCCAAGAGAGCTTCATGGAAATATCCCTGGAGGATTCCCACTCCATCCCCAGACACATTAACAGACTTATCCAGTAGCTGTACTGGCCATGAATGCATCCCAATTCTTCAGGGCAAATCAAACAATTAAACACAATTGTTTTTAAACTCTGTACTGTAGTTACAAATGTGCACTCACCAGAGGTGCCTTCTCCGGCTTCAGGGTCTGGGAACCCACCTTGGGAGGGTACTGGCGCCAAGGTGATGAAAAAGTCCTGGCTGCTGGGGAGAACGGATTCTCCGCTTGCCTGCTGTGCATTCTCCTCCTCCTCCTCCTCCTCATCCACAAAATCCTCATCCCTGTTGTGTGAGACTCCCCCTGTGCAGGTGTCAATGGACAGTGGTGGGGTAGTGGTCAGGTCCCCCCCAGAATGCCATGCAGCTGATCATAGAAGTGGCATGTCTGGGGCTCTGACCCGGAGTGACCCCGTTTGCCTCCTTTGTCTTTCGGTAGGCTTGCCTGAGCTCCTTAACTTTCACATGGCACTGCTGTGTGTCCCTGTTGTAGCCTCTGTCCACCATGCCCTGTGAGATTTTGACATATATATTAGCATTTCTTCTTTTTGATCGGAGTTCGGCCTGCACAGATTCTTCTCTCCATATAGCAATCAGATCCAGTGTCTCCCATTTGTTCCATGCTGGAGCTCGTTTGCGATTCTGGGACTGCATGGTCACCTGTGCTGCTGAGCTCACCATGCTGACCAAATAGGAAATGAAATTCAAGATTTCCGATGGCTTTTCCTGTGTACCTGGCTAGTGCATCGGAGTTGAAAGTGCTGTCCAGAGCGGTCACATTTTAGCACTCTGGGATAGCTCCCGGAGGCCAATACTGTCAAATTGCGTTTGCACTACCGCAAATTCGACCCAGCACGGTTGATTTTAGCGCTACTTCCCTCGCCGGGGAGGAGTACAGCAGTCAATTTTAAGAGCCGTTTAGGTCGAAGGAACGGGGTTGGTTGTGTAGACGCATTGCTTATAAAATTGACCTAACGCAGCTAAATTCGACCTAACCTCGCAGTGTAGACCAGGGCTAAGAACACTGAAAAGTAAATTTGCTTGGGGTTAATTTTCTTCTCTAAGATACTGGTTTCATTTGTAAAATGTGTGAACCTGCAAACTAGAGTGTTTCAAGCCCAGTGCTGTGCATAGAACAGAAAATAAAACCTCTCATTCCTTCCCTTTTGGGGTTATAAAAAAGTCAAAACAAAAGTGACCCCCTTTCTGGGCCCAGGCAGGAGAAAAATGTCTCTTCCTCTGAAACCAGCCACTGCTTTCTTTCCCTGTGGGGCCCAATAGGTTATCGGCCCCAGCTGCATTTACTTTCTGTTCAATTTCTCTTTGATTTCAACCTAGTCCAGACCTTACAGGATGTTCGTCCTCCCTGAGAGGCCTCAGTCCAGCTGCCCAGAGGCTTCACATATTCTGGATGAGTAGAAGTCCCATCCCACTGCATAGGGATGGTGACACTTAACAGCCTCTGAAAGCAGCAAAAGCTAAATACGATTATTTCTTCATTTTTTACCTTTCCAGAAGAGAAAACTGCTTTGTGGTGTCAACATCCTGAGATCACCGAGGAACTGAACTGAAATTAACTTGAACTCCATTCTGTTATCATCAGTGGGCAACGTGACACAATAGGAAAAAGCTGCAGGCTCTCTTTGGTTTCCCTTCAGTATCTGTGATAACTCTGTTCCTTATCAAATGAATACTAACTCCAACTGCTCATTAAAGCTGTCATTTTTTTCACAGCTTCATCTGCCTCATAATTGAAATTCTTATTTTAAGAGCATCATCTTAATGTTATTACTAGCTATGGAATGTCTTGTGAAGAGTGCAACATTAGAGTTAATTTGGCCCTACATCTCTGGTAATGGATACTGTCTGAAATATAATAAACTGTGGATATCTGTACCTCAGCTGAAAGATGTCAAGGTTACTTTCTCAATTACTGCAGTTTGTTAGAGACCTACAGACAATGGGATACCATTCCTTATGTCTCACTGATTTCAAATTGCTTCTGATCTCTTTCTTAAGCTGTTGAAAGTGAGTTTCCTAACACAACCTGAAAAGGGTTCTCTTTATGACTCTTAATTAAAACTGTTTACATACTTTCCTCATTGGAGCTTCCCACTGAGTAAAACTGTGCCGATACTGCAATAAAGATTAAGGACTTTTATGACTGCATTCAATGTAGATTTTAAAAATATCTATAAAAATAGATCAAATACCCGTATAAACACCAGAACATAAATAGTAGGGTCTATCCAACAGAGGGTTCATTTCTTTTAATTTATAATTAATATGCAATCTATACAATTCATAGTATTGCAGCGAGCTGTATAGACACTCTTCTAATAAACCAATGCAACCTCATTTTTACTCAGGTGTGATTATTTCGTATTACTTACAGCACAATCTCTTTGAACATTCTACTTATGGGTTTGGTCCTGGGTTGCATGTGCAAAGTGAGTACTATTCCTGTAGTTCTGTGGGTAAATTCCAGTGCACAGTAACTGACTACATCCCTGGTGCTGCAAGCACTTACAGACATGCTTACCTTTATGTATGAAAGTTGTTCCAATTAAGTCAATGGGACCACTCATGTGAGTAAAGTTAAGCATGTGCCTACGTGTTTGCAGGACCAGGGCCCAATTACACTATTCTGATTCTCCAGTGACTTTTACACCAGAAATGCACAACTGCAGATAGACATTCTTCAGGATACTGGGAAGAGCCAAAAGTGTGCCACATCTCCATCCCCATCTGTCCCTTCCCTGTTCTCTGCACCAGTGACTCACAGGGGAATTTTCATTCCAGAATTGATGGTCCTATCATTCTTGTTTAGGGAGAACCGAAAGGGGGAAAGTATCCAAGCTGACTGTATGTGAAAATAGGCACAAACAGTTCCTAAGACAAATGCTGAACAAATCACATAAGAAAAATGCCCCTCTGGAAAAACAAAAAACAAACAACAAAAACTCACACTCCCATGTGAGAGCCTCTGTAATGTTTCCCAAAGGTAGTAACCACATACTGCAACATGAAAATACACACTGTGAAAGCAATCCTCCATATTAGACAAAGTCAAAGGCTGCAATTTCCATGGTCTACATACCAGGCTAAAATCTTGCAAAGAAAATGTACTGCAGGGAGGGTAACAGGAAGAGAGACACATGTCTCACCAGGGGATATCACTTGCAGAACAGCTATGCAGCACAGTGAGATGTTGTTACTAAGTGAGGTCCCTGTACAGGAGCTTTGAATTTGTCATTACAGCAGCCTCATGGCTGCTCTACTTTACGTAAGTAATTTACATCAACTTTACTCAGGCACAAGCCAGAGACTAAGGCTGAGTGCGAGCCTTCCAATCTGGGTAGACAGACATGTGCTAAAGGGGCTCAAGCTAGTCCACTAAACATAGCAGTGTGGACGCTGCAGCTTGGGCTGGAGCTCGGCCTCTTAAGCCCACCTGACTCCTAGACCAAACTCCAGAATGAACCACAACATCCACACTATATTTTTTAGAATGCTAGTTTGATTGCTAGCACAAGTCTGTTTACTCAGGCTGGGATGCTCACACCCAGCTTCAGTGCAGACCTACCCTTACTCTTCAGGGTTAAGATATCTAAATGACTGCCTAAACTTCTGGGATAAAGACTTTGGTCAGCAACTCCACTCTTCTGGCACAATGGAACTTTCCAACCTTCTACAATGAGGGAAAAAGCTCATCTGTGCAGGAGACAGGTGTAAGACTATGGAATGCACTCCCAAAGGAACAGAGGGCCATTCATCACAAACCTCACCACCTTTCGCTGTAGGTGCAAGATGCATTTCTTTGACTTGTCTTCTCTAATACAAACATATAGCAACCAGTATATTTAAAAACAATAACAAAAAAATTACCAAAACAAAACACTCAACTGCAAACTCTTCTCCTCCTGTGGAGAAGATGAGAGAACAAACATGGGATGGATGTTAGTCCCATTGCTCAGTGCACTACTGGAAGGTGGTCTGATAGTGCATTCATCATCATAGTATAACAAACTTAGTAGAAGAATAGAACAGAACACAGGTACAGCTGCCTACATATAGTGCAATACAGTGGAGAATCAATCCCACTGTTTTACTGCAGTGATGAAAAACAGAAGAGATGCAGCTATATTTACAAAGACAGTGAATCTATTTATACAGTGAGTGTAGACAGACTGAAAAGTAAATATGCTGTAAGTTGCACTATTGCTGCTCAAACCTTAGTGCTAAATGCTTCACAAATTGTTTATTTTATATTGTAATGTGTTAAATGCTAGTCCTAGAAATCAATGTGCCTCTGAGAACCAACAACAGCTTAACTTTCTCAACAAAACAGAGTTATGATTTAGGACTCATACAACTCTCTCTGTTCTCAAAGTTAAATAACATTTGCTAATGAATCATACGAAAGACTGATTGATGCAACTAGAGGAGTCCTCTACCAATCCCTCACTAGCTTAGAGCAGCTGCTTTTCAACCGTCACAGATAAGTCTCAAAGTTCAGTGTGAATTGCCTACACTAAATGCACTGTAGTTATGCTGGTTCTTGTGGAGAATATCAATGACTATACAATGGAGCTGAAGACAGAAGAACTGAGTCTAGCCTTTTGGGGTTATGGCTTTGGTCCTGTGACATGTTCCTCAATATATTTTTTGTCAATGAACATGTCATATCTTGGGAAATCTAGAAACAGTTCTTTGGAAACATGGTTTTACATAAAGAAGAATGATTGTGGTCTCAACGTTCTTTGAAGCTTATTGCAAAGAGACGTGAATTACTTTGTTTTCCCTCTAGCGCATACATTGTTCACTTGCAAATCTGGTGAATTCAATAGCTTTTTCCCTAATCTCCTCTTCATATCGATAGGTACATCTTCAAAAGCAAGTGGACGGTGAGGGAAGGAGGTGGGATGAAAGCGGATGGTTCTCTACTGCCTTACATCTTGTGTCGTCATTTACCTCTCTGCAAAATTAGTGGCAAAGTGTGTGTAGAAAGGTACCAGATAGGAATGGTAGCATTTTACACCTACTTTGCACAAGCATAAATAACAAAACAAGGTTCAAGGCAGGGAGAACACCAAATTTTCCCCCAAAATGTTGACATGTCCCCAAAGATATGCTGCCAGAACATGTGTGATAAGATTTTTCCTTTATTAAGAAAAGAATTCAAAATTTGGCAAAAACAAGGTAAATTCTTACAAAATGCAGGCCTCAATCCTTAAAAATATTTGGGAAAAATATACTTGAAATGTAAAAAGGGCCCAATCCTGCCTCCACTGAAGTAAGTGCCAAAACTGATCGGGTGCTAGACTTTCCTCCCCCTCTCCCCAGACACAAAAGAAAATATTTGGGCAATGAATTCCACAAAATTTGTGTCAGCAGATGTGAGAATTTATTATTGGGATGCAGATTTATATGTAAAAGAAACACTGTTAGTAGATAGTGAATGTAAAAGACCTCTTCTTGACCATAAAAGATCTTGCACAGTAACTTACTTTAACTAATGGATTCACACCTGATTATCCTTTTCATTGAAAGATAATAACATTATTTAGTTCACAAGAACTAAGCAGTGTGAGGGATAAATGTACCAATTTAGGAACAGAGCCCAAGGGCTCTGTGATACTTTATAAAATTGCCTTATGACCTTTAATGCTAGTTGACAATAACGTGACTCTGTTGCAGTTTTGGTAGAAGAACCAACTTTATGGGCTCTATGGTTTTTATTCTTAAAAAAAAATCTTAAAATCAATTAAACTTTTCCCTAAAACTACCTACACTGCATATTTTACTGATTATCTAAGAATAAGCAATACAATTATTAAATCGGAGTTACACTGGGATTGAGTTAATAAATGAACAATAATATGGAATGGATTCACCAATTGACCACAATCGTCATATGAACACAGTCAATGTTTATATCATGAAGTTAGCATAACATATGATCAATTTTTATACAGAACATCCTTGGAAACTTAACAAGGAATCATCCATTACCCAGCTCTTGGAAATAGTGCTGAGGCCCTATCAAAGGTTCTGCACTATCAGCTACCTTTCACCCTTGGCTCTTTCTCTGCCCAATTTACTCATTGTGACAGTTTCTAACATCCACTTGTATGACAAAGCAGCTTCTACAACACTCTTTTTTAAATCTAAAATATAAATATGCACATGCTATTTCTTCTGACACTCATACTTTCATTCTTATTCACACCTTAAAAAGTGTAGAGGAAAAAAATCCATAACATAGTGGACTTCTCCATGAAAGAGAGAGAGTTCTTTAAAAAGAAATGACTTAGCTGTATTATCAGAGTCCTTTATGGTTTGTTAATAAGAAGATTAAAATTATTGTAATCTCAGTTGTGATTCACATGGAAAAATTATAACTTTCAAATATTTATAATAAATATATATATATTTAAATGGCATTTTTGTCCGACAGATGAAAAGGAGTGCTAAAGAAGACTATCGTACAATACAAAAATCATGCAGAAAGAATCATAATGGAAAGACTCATTTACTGCAAATAGCAATGGATCAGGCCCATAGAAAATTCCTAATAAAACAGAAATGATACAAGAAATACCTTAAGGAAAACTGAATATAGCATTTACCGTTCCCTTTTAGTAAGACATCTATCCCTTGGTTGCATTAGGGGGATGGAAAAACAACTTGGTTTTCCTTTTATATGAATTCAAGGACATTTTTGAAGTTATTCTGCATTTCATTGCACTACATTAAAATACTTCCACGAGTTATAATTCTGAAAGGAAAAACTATGACCCAACTAGTGTGTCAGCTACCTGCATCTTGAGAAGCAATACAGATGGGACACACTCTCCACTGGGCTGCTACATCTTCCCCTCATGCAGAAAGGTGGGAGGAAGCAGAAAGGGGCAGGTAGAGGGTGGACCCTTGGCTCCACTCCCCAACACACTCATTAGCATAGTTTTACCAAGGCACTAGGAAACATATACTGCACTGTGTATAGACCTGATGCATTTTACTCTTTCTCCAGAGCAGAGGGTAAGTGAGGGAGAGATTGGGACTTAAACAACATGCTGCTCCTTCCTCTTACACAATTGAGCCCTAAAGTTGCACTGGAATATGGGGTGGTAAAAACCTGTACTGTAACTGTTGGTTTTCAATATGTTTATTCCACTCAGATGTGCACACACCCAGACAAAACCAGCCAACTTTGCCTAGCAGTACCCGTCGGAGGAGGGGGCGCTTGTGCCCTGGGGCGCTTAGCCCATCCCCTGGCTATTTAAGGGCAATGCCACTCCAACCACCTCAGGTCCTTTGCACTGAACGCCAAGAGTAGGCACTCCTGTGCAGAAGGGATGGAAGGTAAGTCATGGAATACATGTCTGCACCCATCAAAGAACAACAGTTATAGCACGTCAGTAACCATTTTTCTTCCTTGAGTGGTTGCAGAC
The DNA here is from genome assembly GCF_015237465.2 of Chelonia mydas. Taxonomy (NCBI): domain Eukaryota; kingdom Metazoa; phylum Chordata; order Testudines; family Cheloniidae; genus Chelonia; species Chelonia mydas. The sequence goes on from NC_057853.1 coordinate 109,838,516, forward strand.
ATGTATTCCACTCAGGTGACTCACAAGCAGAACTCATAGGAGGTGGGGCTCAGCCTACTTAAACAATGACTGCAGAAGTGCCTTCCCAAAGTTTGCATCTGACCTAGATGCAGCGGTAACAGTATAATGCTTGGTAAAAAATATGTACAGAAGAACAAGTAGCAGCCCTGCAAATTTCCAGTATTGAAGCATCACTGAGGAATGTTATCGATTTTGCTTGGGCCCTCATTGAATGAGTCCATAATCTCTACAGAGGTATGGTCTGAGTTACTTCATATGCTGTTGTGATGCAAGAAGTTATCCACCTGGAAATCATCTGTGCAGAGACCGCCTGACCCTTCATTCGATCCATATAGCAGACAAAAATTTGAGGCGATACCCGAAAAGGCTCAGTCTTCCCTAGGTAAAATGCTGAGCACCATCTCACATCCAATGAATGTCTAGCGAACAAGGGCCAGTAAACAGGGAGTTTGAGAGGGAGATCCCCTGGTGAAGAAAATCCAAGCACTATTTCTTGCGGTGAGTGAGCTTGTTTGTCTCTGATTTTTCTTCTGGCTTGCTTAAAATTCAGTGTGGTCTGTTGGGGATTGTGTGTTTGGGGACTGTGTGGGAGCAGGGACCAGAGGTTCACTAACTGCTAGCTGAGAGTGCACTAGCAAGGCTCTAGCCTCCTGTGCTTTGATCCTTGATCACCTCCACAAATATTGATTCAATCCATCCACCACACAAGGGACTGCAGGACACGTGGCAACACATGCACTTGGCCAGAGGTTCTCAGACTGGGGTCTGCGGACCCCTGGGAGTCCATGGGGGTACTGCAGGGAGTCTGCAAGTCATGTCTGGGGCCGCCAGCCCTGCTGATCAACTCCTCCCCCTCCCTGTTCAGCGGCATGCAGGAGGTGCTGGGAGGGAGGGGGAGGAGCGGGGACGGGGCATGCTCGGGGAAGGGGACAGAAAGAGGCAGGGAAGAGGAGGGGCAGGATCAGGGGTGGGAAATGTGGGGTTGGGCCTTGGGGGAAAGGGTGGAGTGTGGGAGGGATCTGGGGCTGAGTATGGTTTGAGCACTCCCGGGGAAAATTAGAAGCCATCTTGGGGCAAAACAATGACCTACAATATGTCTTTTAATATCAGATGAAAATATGTTTGGTGTAACATATAAAAAATAGACAGTCTACTGCAGCCATATCCACAAGGCTGCGATCTCATAAAATGTCTTAAACAAAGCAGACTCTTTCGGTTCATGTAGTGGAGATTATAAAAGAATAGCTCAACCTTGTTTATTTGTTTTATCTCAAATGGTGTTTGAGAGTCAATGGGCGACTTTTTCTGATCTAGTACCAAACGGATACCTCACTATGTTACTGGGGTGGGTTGGGGGTGGGGTACTTTTGATTCTCTTTGCATCAGAATTTTTAGAAATAGTTATTACAAAAAAAATTGTTACTGTATAATTTTCTCCCTACTGCAAGATGACTTTAATGACACAGCCAACAGTAAGGTGTTTGTGGTACTGAAATAATTCAAGTCTTTTATAAATACTTCAGTTCAGCTTTTACTTTCAGAACAATAACCTGATTTATAAACTCCAGCTGATTCAATATTTACTCATTTTAAAAAAATATTTTACAGGCTTGGGAACTTGAGATTACAAGCTGACAACAGGCGTCCCCCCTAAATTTATTAGTTTCTTGCTGAAAGCTGGACAAGAAAGATATGCACAAGGTCATAATGCAAAGTATACTGTATAAGGAAAAGCCCTTGGAAAGTAACTTTTTTTGTTTAATGAAATCGTACTAAAGAGAACATGTAGCACAGATAAACTAAGTGAAAGCCTTATTTCATGCATACAGCTTAACACAACTGAACAATAATGTTTTACAGTCTGTTGTGAGAAAATGTATGGACTTGGAAAATATACTGTATTTGGAACAGGAAGCAAGCACAGAACTCATACTTTTTTTTCCTCACTTTTTTTTTTTTATAAAAAAAAAAAGAGCTAACCCTAATACAAAGCTACTGAACTGATCTTCCCAGCTCCACCAGAGTCCAATTGCCTTTATTACATACACCTTAATACAGTAGATAATACACAAAATCCCTCGATCCCCAAAGCAGCTTTACAAGCAGAAAACCTCATAGATTCCTCTTTTGAAAAACAAAATATAGAAAAAACAATACCATTAGTGCCTCAGTTCTGGTCTGGTCGATTTTCTTCCAACTTCTAACAATTTTATGACCTTTTAAATAATAGACAACTGTTCAGAGTTACCACTAAAATATATTGACCTGTTAAACTAACTCAGTATGCACAGCTTCCGACTCTGCATTGCCAGTATCAATGAGTTCACAGTCATTTCAGACTTGAATTTAACTTGACAGCAGTTTATGGAATGCTGAAACTCCAGTGAGAACTGGCATAACCTATCAGAGTATCTACTACAATCATGTTGGTAAGTTACTTGAGGAGAATTAAAAAGAAGCTACATTTTTTATTTGTTGGTTGAACGTCATGACATGACAACTACAAGTGATCTAATAGTTGCTTCTGTCCATTGTAGTCTCAATATATATTGCGGTTGACAGGAAGTGCAGAGACTCAAGTACAGAGTAAGGGCATAACACTCAGCTAAATGTAAAGGTAATTAAAGGGCATAGCACTCTCATCTAAAGGTAATTAAATGCTACAAGTCACCAGAAAACAAACAACAATATACAATAGCTAGTACCAATTGAAGAGAGTGAAAACAGTGAAAGTCATTTTCATCTCTGTCTCTCTTTATAAAAAGAGCAACTCCCTATTTCAAGGTTAGTAAAACATATACATCATCATGTCATATTAATTTTTAAAGAGCTGATGTACACAAAAACCATTATGATAGACACTCTCTTGATCTAACAAATTACCTTACTGACCGAGGAAAGCACTGGGATGGACTATTCCCCTGTTAAGTAATGGCCTGTGCAGATTAGGTTTATGGTGTTATGTACAGACACACAGTCCCACTTCATAGCAGATGTAGGAGAATTTCAACTTACATTCTCTTTATTTACCCTGGTGTTATCATTCATTTCCATACTTTGGTGTGTTCAGTTGAAAACTGATCTGGAGGAGTCTCACTGCCATGTATTTACTACATCCCAAGGCAAGATTCCCATGCACATGCTTTGTTACATCTCTCATTTATATAGCAGCAGCCCTGGAGGTAGAGATACATATCTTTTGCTTTGAACTGAGTGAACCTTGTATCTTTCTAATGAAATAAGATGTTGGCAGCATTCTACTTATTAATTCTACTGAATATAGGACATCTGCAATGTCATTTATTCACAAAGTTTACACATATACCCACCCAGACACACACAATTTTCTTATGCTTGAAAACAATCAGATAACATATTTTGATTCTGTTAATTCAGAAATATCCACAAACCAATAATTTAATTAATAAACTCTACTCTTACCATATCAAAATTGCTGAAACACCTACATTTAATCAGTCAACCAAAATTTCTGCTAATTGTTCCAGTCGAGCATGAAATTTGTTGGCAATTCTGTTCAACCCAAATCCTATATTTCCAGCCAAGCAATTTTTGTAGCAATTATATAGTATGTGTGCAAAATAAACGTTATGAGGCAGCGGGATACCTTTTGATAAACAATCTGAACACAAATACACATTTAGAACTGAAAGTAAATTCACAGATCTTATAGACTATATAGTTAACATGAAGCAGCTTTATGGGGCTATTAATATTAAAATATTAGGGACTGATTCTCATTTACACCAGCCTATTACCCCCTTTTTTCAGGTATCTCTACACTGTCACTCAAAGGTAAATAAATAATCAGGCCCTAGCTCTCTGAATTTCAAAAGTGTGTTCTCTGCAGGCTTAGAAATTGGATAAATAATAGAACATTATAGATTATAAAATTGTAAGTTCATTTTCCAAAGTTAGGTGCATGAACTTTACCAAGACATGTACCAGTTTTCAGACAAGCAGGTTTTTAACAAAAATCAAAATCACAATGATATTGTCCTATTTATAAGGTGATACAGGGTAAAAAGGGTGAATTAGGCAATTTTTTCCAGGCAGACATTCACTATAAATAGATTTCTCATATGCCAAAAAAGGGAAATAATATTTTAAAATTTGAAATATTGTTGACCTGATTGCAGGCTACAGGCTTCACTTTTTCCACTTTGTGTTTAACAGAAGTGGTACATGGGATACAAGGCATCATAACTCTGTGACCAGCATGCACCGGATCTAGATTAATTCTCTGCTTTGAGCAATAGACTCAGTACTTTCATATATGTCTAGACATAAATCTAAAGAGAGCAGCAAAACATTTATGCCAGTTTAAGGTCATTAGGTCTTAGCAGTGTTATATTACTGTACTTTTAGACACAACAAATCCTGCATCTTGGCAAGGGCTTTGACTAGATGACCCCTGCAGTCCCTTCTAACCCTGTGGCTCTATGATTCTATGATTGTACATGACCACCGTACCTGGAAATAAATACAGTGTGAAACCTATTAAATTTAATTTTAAGACAAACACTTCTTATGATTTTTCTCTTGTATAGAAAAATATAAAGTACATTGTATGAGGGAGGAGTTCTTAGAGGGATTAAATTGTTCTCTTCCTAGGTGAGTGCTCTACTATAATAAAAGAATGATCTTATATATTTACTTTTTATATAGCATCCTTCATAGACCATATGACAAAAGGCTATTCAGAGAGAATCAGTCATTAGCTAAAGCGAAAAGAAAGGTTTTAAAGCAAGATTTAAAATAGAGTGACTCAGTAGTCTGGGAGACAGAAAGTTTTCCACATAAATGAGGCAGCACAATTGAAAGGGTGACTTCTAGCCATGCAGTTTTACAGGAAAAAGAGAGAAAACAAAGACTGGATGAACAGAGTGAGTGGGCAGGGGAGTAGGCACAGCATGTTAGAGGTCAAAGTGTCCAACAAATCAGTGTAAGTGCGGTAAAGCTGAAAGGCAATTCTGAATTGGATTTGGATATGGTAGAAAGCCAGAAAAAAGTGAGAGAATAAGCTGATATAGTTTCCTTTTTCTTGTGGCAGGAGTGTCATCTGACCACATTATTCTGGAACCCAGAAGTTTAGAGTGCATGGATTTAGAAGGACTACAAAATATGGTAGTACAATAGTCAAGACAAGGAATAATTAAGGCATGAATCAGGATTTTAGAAGGAAAAAAGATCAGGGTTAAGACTATTACATCATGGTCCAGAGAGGACACTAAGCTGATTTACAGTCAAAGGTGGTGTCAGAGGGAAAAACAAAGTTCAGGGACAAAGATGACTCCACAGTTGTGACTTTGCAAGAAAAATGTGGGTATGAGACAAGGAAAACGTTAGCAGAAATAGTGCCGCTGGATAAAGAGGGAATTTGAAATATTTAATAGTAGAAAAACATGGTGTAGCCAGGACTCTCAAGAGAGAGAAAAAATGAGGGGAAATGGAAAATTCAGAAAGGAAGTGTACAGAAAGGAGAATTAGAAGTCATTTACATATAAATTGTCCAAGGTAGAAACTAGCTATGAATCATCCTAGAAGGAGACAAGCAAAGGGCCTGATTCTCAATTACATTAAGGCCATTTTACCCAAATCTGGCAGGGTAAAGGGGTCTTAAAATGGGAGTAAACAATATTTACTTAAGGTCACTCTACGCTGCCAAAGCAGTATAATGTTGTGTAAGCACAGAAGACAATGAGGAATACGATGTTCAACGACAGAGTAATGGGGCAATCCAAAGTGGATGGAGACAAGAAGAAATAATCCTCCTCCTGGAAAATGAAAGTGAACTGACTAGAGAAAGAAGATTCAAACTATGAGAGGAGAGTTTTGGAAACACCAGCTGCTTCATCAAAATAAAGCGTAATGCTGATAAAGCATGCTACCAGCTTAATTTTGTACAAAATAATCAAGTATGCTTAGGTTGTGCTTTTTAAAATTGCTCATTAAATTATTCAAATTAAACAAGAAAGTAAACCCAGTTTAACTGGATTTGTTTGCAAAGCCAGTTAAAAAAAAACCCCAACACTTTATTGGCAAGGGGAAACAATAAATAGCCTATTATAATAAACTTCAATTATCAAAAATCACAAAGCCCAACTACTGGATCTTATTGTACTTTAGCAAATCACCCTTATTTCTTAATAGTCATTTATAGCAAAATTACAGTCACTGGACTGGAGGCAAGGATTCTAACTTTCCCATTGAACTAAATGGGAAACATTTTGATCTTTGCCTTAGACCTACAATGACTCTTTGAAATTAAAAACCATTCAATGTACTGTAAATGCTTCTAACTGCTGAATAAAGGAAATAAGACTAGATGTTCTTTTAATTCTATAATTCTTGAGCCCCCCTTAACTTGACAGAAGTAATTAAATGTGTACATGGGAATCTGAAGTGCCTACAAGGGGTTCAGTTAGTTACTAAGGGTGGGATCTACAAAGGGACTTCAGCATTGCAACGCTGAGCACAACAGGGCCTAGAAAAATCAGTATTGTTCCTGTGATACACAAAGCCAAGTTAGGCACTTAGGCTCCCGAAAAAAATAAATGTGGGGAGATAGGCACCTAGGAATGTAATCCATGAAAGCCAGCATTCTAGGAGGGAAGCTGCATAAGGTAGCCAGTAGGAGATGCCAGCCAGAGGAGTGTGTGCTAAGCCCACCCCTCTCATGGAGATAGGTGCCTAGGTCCAGGCTGCAGGAAGATGCCTAGCTCTGCCTAGCAATCCATGTATGGAGCCCAGCCACCTGGAGTCAGATGGCTTAGATGCCGAAGCTGCTTCTTGTGGCAATGAGTTAGGCACCTGCCTCACTCTATGCAGCAGCAGTGCTTGCGGCGGCACCCACCTTATAACTTATGTCCCAGTACTTAGAGCACTTGGCTGTGATGTGGGAGACCCAGGTTCAATTCCCGCCCCCTCTCTGCCAGAGGGGGAGAAAACATTTGAATAGGTGTCTCCCACTTCTCAGGAGAGTGCTCTAACCCTGTTGAAGCTGTTCCACTGTGGATAAATAATGAAAGAGTGATTGGAGCATGAGGTCTGGACTCAGCGCCTCCCAGGCAGTGCGCTAATCACTAGACTACACAGTCATCCTCTCTCCCTCTTTCTGTTCTAACAAGTGTTTAATTATTTATCCAAAGTCAAACAGTCATTGGAGGCACCACCACCACCTGCTTTGGATGGATTTTGAATGGGACCCAATCCAGTAGGCAACCTCTGAGCATGCCTGCCAGATCGGGCCCCACATGTGACTTAGGCGGCCGGATGCCTGTCTTCCCCGGGTTTATGAATCACTCTGGGGCTTAGGCAAAAGATAGGCATCCGGATGCCCAAAGGGAGGCAGCAGTGCACATGCTAAAAGGCTGAGACTTAAGTGCCTAGGGAACTTTTACTTTGAAAACGTCAGTGCTGAGGGAAGTTAGTTTCCTTCGGGGTTTGGTCTGAGTTTGGTGGATTGCAGTGGAGCCAAAACTGTGACTTAGGCGCCTAAGTACATTTATGGATCTGGGCCTAAGTGGCTACTGGAAATTCAACAAGTCTATTGGATGTGACTAAGAAGATTACCGCAGATTTATATAAAATAATATTAAATAAGGAGCATTGATTTGGCAAAAAACGATGTCCAGTTTATGAAGGGCAGAAACCAGATGTATATTTTTATTATAATGGGGCCAAATCCTTACTCAGCTCTTACTCAGGCAATGATCCTTTTTCCTTTGGCCTACAGTGGTATGGCAGTTTAGGGACCAATTAATTATTATTGTATATGGTTTGTTTAGAATAGAGCTCACGGTGTGCTAAGTGCCTCGAGGCAGATATGAAGCTCTCAATCTAAGGACAGAGCTTAGGAGGAATGGGAAACAACATATATAATTTAACTTAATTTACATGTCAGCTAGAACCACTGTAAGCAGCATGGTGGAAGTGGGCCCTCAAAATGGACTTGTACGTGGAAGGAGCAGAGGCCTGGCAAATGAGTTCAGAATCTAAAGGGTCCCTAAATGGTTTAGGGATTGTAATGGAAGTAAAAGGATGGATCTTGGATTGAGTGAGGAGCAAGAAGCAACAGGATTTGGAAATGGCCTGGCTGTGTGGAGTAAAGAAGTTATAGGAGTCAAAAATAACCCTCAGACTGTGGAGTTGAGTGATGGGAAGGATGATATTGTTGTTAACATTGACAGTTAAGGGGAATGGGAGGGAAGATAAGTAGTTTGGTTTTGGCTATGTTAAGTTTAAGGGGATGATGAGACATCCAAAAGGAAATGCCAGAGAGACAGGCCAAGATGACAGATTGGATGAAAGGCAATATATCAGTGTTGTAGAGGTAGATTTTCTGAATCATCAGCACAGAGGTGGCAGTTGAAGGTGCATGAATAGATGAGACAACCTAGAGATAGGGTGTAAAGTGGACAGAGCAGTGGCCAGTGATAAAGCCCTGGAAAACCCCCATGAGCTGTGAGAGACAGAAGGAAGAAGATGCTGAGTAAATGGACATAGAGGATGATGGACAGTATCAGAGAAGTACACTGACGATGTTGAGGAGGAGATAATGATAAACAGAGTCAAAAACAGCAGAAAAATGATGAGGATTAAGCATGTCCATCAAAGTTGGTTTTTCAGTACTTTGTACTCAGCTATTGCAAATGCAGGTGGTTGTAAAAAAGGCACAAGGATGATCAAAGTCCATGGAATTCTATTTTTGCTATTTGAACCAGTTATTTATTTTAAATACGGAGACTGGCCAAACAGTACCAAAAGTCTCAAATTATAAGACATATTTTTGCAAATTCTAGATAAAAATGACAATCTTGCAAAATAAAACCTTACAATGGAGCAGCTGCTTGGCATATTTTTAAATGCAATTTGCACAAAAAGATAGGATCCAATGAAATGTCACTATATCACACTGGAAGTACTGTGTATACATGCAGATGTATTGACACTGTACTCGATCATCAATATTAATGCACAGTACTCATGTAAATTCACAACATCATGTAAGCTAGACAATATTAATGAGCCATATTCTTACTGTGCAATTTGAGTGGGAGACCTGCAGTACTGTATGTAATGGTTCCACTGACATTATATTGTGCCCAAAGGACCAACGGATCAATACAATGTCATTGGAAGCGCTAGAGTTATTACAGTGTCAATAAAAGAATAGACACTGTGTCATTGACTTTATACCTGGTCCAAAGCACCCATGAATCAGACACAATGTCAATGGAAGGTTGGGGCAGGGGTTGCAATGAAAACATCTCACAGTTATCGACATTATAATTGGAGCTCTTAGTATGTCAATGTAAGTGCCATTACAACATTTGGGGGGGGGGAAGTTACTGTATATTTTTTCATTTTTATTTTATATAATTAATTAAAACTTTAGAAGTAAACATCTAACATTAATTGCTATATTTTCTTCTATGACATCTTTTATTTAGCAACTAATGGAGGTATATAATTAAAGGAACACAATGTGCATTAATAGCATAGTAATATTAAAATAATGTTGGGAATTTAACTTAATCCAACAAAAACGGAACTGTGGCTGCTGATCTATTTTTATTGTGCCCTTTTGTATTTAAGTATTGCAGTGCAGCTATCCATATACTTATCTAAATCCCCTTATAACTTAATAGAAAGCTGAGAATCAAGAACAGAGTGGCAGCTGTAACTTTTATTACCTTGCTTTGTAAGTTCAAGATAGACCTATAATGTAATTTTAATATCCCTCTTTCTTACACAGTAGATGCATGGGCCAATCAATAAATTGCATCATTTTCATTTAATCTTCAGTACCACATTGTTTTAGTATAGACTACAGTGTACTGTAATGCTAGGAAAACTTTGAATAGTCTCCATTCTGTGAGTGTGTGTGTGTGTGTTTGTGTATCTATATCAGACAAAATAAAACTCACAGTGAGTACGAAAACAATTACCAGAACATGCTTAGAGTAGGAGAAAAAAAAAACCTGTAAAAACATAACTGAAGTATTTCAGCTTCCACCTCCATTAGTTGCTAAATAAAAGATGTCATAGAAGAAAACATAGCCATTAATGTTAAATGTTTACTTCTAAAGTTTTAATTAAATCAGCAGTATGAAAACAGTCAAAGTTAGGAATCCCCACCTTCCACCCATTCTTTACTCACCCTAAAAAAGAACAGAGCTAAAAGGTTCTCAAACAGAATTACACAAACTTCAAAATGTCAATTAACTTGAAACTACAGCACAGGGATCTGAGTCTTAAGTCTCAGTAACTGGAAGCTTCTTCCGTTTCAAGACAAGGGAAAAGTGTAAGGCTGCTGAAGGTGGGGGCACTGAGTGCTGCAATGTTTGGTCACAAAATAGCAAAGCTTCTTGGCAAGGATAGTGAATTTTTACGTATTACATATTCAAAGTACCCAAATTATGTTAGCAAGAACAATTACTATTGCCTCCTATCTAGTAGTAGGAGAAAGCACCTCAATTTGATAAGTGCTCAATAGATGATTTTTTCACATTATCCACTCCTGCAAGAACCTTAGAGGTCTGACAGACTGTTTTTAATCTTCCATTGAAGGAGGCTATTTAGAAAAGCAAGAGAAGCTTTAAATTTAAGAGGAACTGCTAATAATTCTGGAAAAAATTCAGTTATCCCACCTCACTCCCAAGTTTCACCATAAATAAGATAAAGTAATAACCGTGAACATAATATTGTAAATAAACATAAAGAAATACAGGAAATATAATCTACCAAAAAGGCACCCTTGATTATATATTCATTATTATCCTCACGTTATTCTCTCTCTATTTTCAGGTGAAATTTCCAGAATCCATTTCATGCATTATTGCACTATTCCAATACTGCATTGCCTTGCATATTATGATTTCTCTTTCAGTGTATTGCATTTACAATAAAAGGATGTAATAATATAGCTATTGACCATCAATGAAAACGTTCTATATATTGTGTCCTTTAAACCTCACAAATAAAACAATATGGAAATTCAACTCACAGCATTTTGGGTTTTTTTGTTTTTTACAGTAATCTCTGTTAATTAAGATAGATGTGAACTGTTAACTAGAGAGCGCTGTGTACTCTAAGGACTAAACATAAGGTTTGTTTCCTCATTTATACCTGTATCTTAAATTCCTTCGGCACTCATCCATCAAGAAAGGGCTGCCAGGTGAACTGATTGTCACTCTAGCCTAGGCTAATAGTTTCTCCAGTGGCTTTTGTTACAACACATGTCATACTATTAAAACTATGCTCCTTGAAAATGGCATAACATATGTAGCTGAGACTTGTCAGCTCCAGGTAATCAGACTCCGCTTGGTTTCAGAAGCAGATGCAGATGAGACTAGCAATATAAATATGCAAATCACAATGGTCCCTTGTCAGCACCACTGTTCCTACCTTTAATGACCCTCGTAGAAAGTCTGTTTGCTCAGCTCCTACTTCCAGTGCTACATCGACAGAAGCAAAGGGGCGGCTGGCCATCTGCTGTCGCTCCCGCATAAGTTGCTGATGGGGGAAAAATGATGTTTTAACAAAGCATTTTAAAAAATAATGTAAAAGTATTAATCTGTTTTACTTTACATCCAATTACAATGTAACAATATAGGTAGCATGCATGTAGCCACATCTATAATGTTAAAGGTAGAAATTATTACATTATCACCACACAACATTTATTTGAGGGCTAAAACGAGAGAGCATTTGTTGTCTACAAACGGTCTTTCCCCCCTCAAGTCAACTGAAATGTACTCCAAATAACTGCCCGTGTTCCTGGCAACTCAAAATAACATAGGTGTTTCTCTAACTTGGGAGCAAATATGTCAAATGGGAGGAAAAGATAGTTATTTGAAGTCTAACTTCATTGATAAATCAGAGAATGAACACCTGCCAAGAACAAGTCCATTCAGCCTTCAAATTCCCCATGCTTTTGTATTGAAGCCAGACAGAGTTATTAGTGTCAGTGCTTACAATTATATATAGCAGCTCTTCTCCAATTATTTAAACATGAAGAATACAGTGTTGGTATTGGGGAGCTTGTGCCAACATGCTGAAAAACTCAGTTATGCTCATATAGTTCCTTGTGCACATGCCAGTGAGCACATACGTCTCAACCAATACCACAAAGCTAATTTATATTTCTTCCTCAACCTGTAATTATAATACTCATTAAACCATGATGAATAAAAATGATGACCAGAACAAGATATTACAACTTTTACTTCTCTGGTTCTGTGTGACTAATAAAAGCTCTATTAAATATTTAAAGTTGTGCAATTAAAGCTGGGTTCTCCTTCAAATGAAGACGATGTGACAGCATCTAGAAAAAGCAAAATGCTTGCAAAAATACTGAATGAGAAAAGATCTAGGTTCCATTTTCTTGGGTTTTTTTTCTCTACTATTTCCTTGCATAGCTTAAAATATTAGATATTGGCCTTTGAATGTAAATGCTGTCAGCACTGTGACATACTGTTCATAAAATTCCCTTTGAGATAATAAAGGGTATACAATCAAATACCTGAAGGCAGCTTATTATTTAATGCTCTTGATTTAATGCCTATTAGAATGCTGCAAAGTACATTCATAACATTTCTCATGCATTTTTGTTCTCTATTTGTATTTTAATTTTTTCTCATAAATATAAAATACCATTGTTGACATTAAAATGAAAATAATGCAACTGTCACCTGGCTGATAACCAGTATGATCCTAAGTTCTGATCATGTCTATGTGCATTGCACCTTGTAGGAAGCATTTGCAGAATTGGGCCCCTCATTTGTCATGTCCTTTGAATAACTGATAGGTCTGTGGGCAAAACTACATACTGTATATTCAGACTGAACAAAAGCATATTTTGAATATCTAGATTATTAAAAACAAACAAATAATTCATTTAAAAAGAACTCAGAAAGCTCTCAGTCAATAATTACTATTAATCAATATTGTGTATTCAAAGATTTTACAGCCAGAAAGGATGAATATGATCTTTTAATCTGCTCTCCAGCATAACAGAGACCATAGAATTTTACTTAGTAAAACTATTAAATTACTGGGTGTTAAGTTCACCATCTCTATCTCCTTTCTCTGTTTTCTCATAAAACACCACTACACAGGGCCTACAGCCATTGCAGTTTTACAAGTGATGTCATTGGAACCAGGATCGGGCCCATAATATAATCTGAAGAAAGTTAATGTCTTTATAAAAACACATACAAAAGTATAATTGTAACATATACCTTGATATCACACCTGACCCCATTAAAAAAAAACACACACACACACACACACAAAACCAAACCAAACCAGCATAACTCTCTTCTCAAATGTTTAAAGGCTGATTGATTGTGGGAAGTCAACCGACAAATTTCTAAATCCCTCAAATATCACTCCTTTTACTGCCTGACTTATCAGTGCAGCCAGAAATCACCTAATCAGGTTGCTTTTTCAGCTCAAACTTCCCTGGTATGGGAAAGAAAATTCTGAGGACAATCATAACTAACTTTACTCTAAGAGTTTGTGTCCAGAGATGATATATGGATTCAATTAGTAATTTTATAACCAAAAAGGATTATTTTTAAAAAAACTTTTTATTTAGGCAAAGTTACAATAAAATGTTAACATATACATCATACATTATTTATTCAGGATCAGATTATTACTAAATGAACGATTATTTTTTGAAGTACAAAATGAAACAAAGCTTCTCAGATACAAAATAACATTTGCTGATATCTAAGCAGCAACATTATTATTATTATCTAAGTCAGCAAACTTATTATTATTATTATTTGTCATTTCTACTATGCCCCCATGGGTGTGACTGGCATGTTACAAACAATAGGTCTCTGCCCCAAAGAGCGTAAAGTGTGCATTTACTAGAGTACAGATAAGAATGCCAAAGTGCAGAAGGATATGGGAAGCAAGGGAGTTTCAACGCTAAAAGATCATGGGATATGATTTGTTGTACATACAGCTTTTTAAAAATATATTGTCACTTCACAGTAAGTCAGTCAAAAGGGCAGCAGGGTGGCGAGAAGATGAACCTAAAAGGACACTAAGAGACGTGAGCCTTCAGGAAGGATATGAAGGAGGAGAGGGAGGGAAGAAAGTGCCAACCTCATTCTGGCTATGTGGTTAGTACAAGTCAGTATTGGACTCTTTATTCACCTCAGGCTGTGTGGAGTATGTTCCCTAGTCCATCACTGTTATGATATTGTTGGGGGGAGAAGTTATGTAACATTTTTCAACATATTGTGACAGGGTCAGGCCAGATGGCTACAGAAGAGTGACAGGAAGCAGACATATTAGCCCCAGGTTAAGTAGGTCCCTTTTCCCTGGGTGAGGTAACAGGGAAGGTTCCAGAACAATCAGGAACTTTCTGGAAACAACTAAGGCAGACAGGCTGATTAGAACACCTGCAGCCAATCAAGAAGCTGCTAGAATCAATTAAGGCAGGCTAATCAGGGAACCTGGGTTTAAAAAGGAGCTCACTTCAGTTTGTGGCATGCATGCAAGGAGCTGGGAGCAAGAGGCGCAAGAAGCTGAGAGTGAGAAGGCGTACTACTGGAAGACTGAGAAGTACAAGCATTATCAGACATCAGGAGGAAGGTCCTGTGGTGAGCATAAAGAAGGTGTTGGGAGGAGGCCATGGGGAAGTAGCCCAGAGACTTGTAGCTGTCATGCAGCTGTTACAGCAGCCACTGTAGACAGCTGCAATCCACAGGGCCCTGGGCTGGAACCTGGAGTAGGGGGCGGGCCCGGGTTCCCCCCATCCCTTCATCCCCCCCAGCTCCCTACTTGATACCGGAGGAGTTGAACTGGACTGTGGGTTCCACCAGAGGGGAAGGTCTCTGGTGGCCTGTTCCCCGATCCACTAGGTGGATCAGCAGAGACTGCAGGGATTGTTCTTCTTTCCTTTCCCCATGCTGGCCAGTGATGAGGCTGAGTGAACGGCAGATTTGAGCCATGAAAGTGGCCAAACTGAGAACTGCCGTGAACCTCTGAGGCGAGCAAATCCACCAATAAGTGCAGGACCCACCAAGGCAGAGGAGGAACTTTGTCACAATCTGCATGCAATATAGAAGAGGACCAAAACTTTAGAAAGTGCCTCAACTTTTGAGATATCGCAAGGGGCCTGATTTTCATGAACTGCTGAGCAACCATCCTTTGACAATCAGCCTCCTTGATATGTCTCAAGGTGATCAAGCAAAAACTGAAGCACCCTAAAACATGAGTCATTTTTTTAAAATCCTGGCACGGATATTTAAGTTGACTACTGATTTCCTTTTCCAGTAATTCCTTGGGACAAATGAAAGATAAGGAACAAAGTTATACATTTATCATAACATGGTAAATTAGTGTCATACCACAAGAACGCATTTTAGTGCAAGAGTCATCCAGTGTCATTTGTTTGACTCAAAAAAGCTGTTCCATCAGGTTGTTCAAGATGTCTTATGAAATAAAGCTCAGCCAACCAAAATTGCTACACATATTATTTTAAGTTTATTTGAAAACATTATAACAAACAGCTATATTCCTACTGACTCAAAATAACTAACAGAATTTACTAAGAAACAACACAGAATTCATCTTTTAGTCTTCAAATATGAGCTCAAATAACAGACTCAAATATTAAATATAATTTTCTAGATTTATCTGATCATGTCAACCAAAAAAGCATCAAACCCATGATCAGAGTACAGCATAAAATTCTTATTAAGCAACAGAAACCAATTCTGCCTCTTTATCTGCTTCCTCTTAATCCATCCTGTGCTGTGTTTTTATCACTGATTCTGGAAGTCCCAGAATCTTGTGACATGACCTCAGCTAGGATTCAGCCCATTGGTTAACAGTTCATATTAGCTGTGGTTGCCTGTTTGGATATGAGTGAGGCCATTCAAGGAAACAAGCCTTCATTTATATGTCAAAATCTGCCTCTTAATTAACATGATGGTTTGTTAATATACATTACTCCTTCAAATGACTGTTTTGAAGACACAAACAACTGTATTCTAATTCGCAGATTGGTGGATTTTTGTGTGTGATATTTTAATCCTCCTTCTAAAGAGATGGCCAAATCCTAAAGTCATAAATTAATTCTTATGGAAACAAAACATTTGTTGGCTTTGATGTTCATAAGAGTTTCAACTAAGGTCTTGTCTAAACACAAAAATTGTACCATTTTAACTATACTGGTATAGTTAAAATGGTACAATCCCCTAGGGTGGATGTAGTTGTGCCCAGTGTTTATATATTTATAATTTATTCCCATATTAAAAGAAAAAGCCACATTGCTAGAAGGCAACTTTATGGTTGGGTAGCTTCTGAGGCCTTATCCACTCAGTTCCCAAGAACTCAGCCCAACTTCGAATTCATCACTGAGGTTTCTTTATTGCCATACAGTCAAACTACACTTAAGTTCATCAGGCTCAAGTGTAGGGGGTGGGTATAGGGCATACCACACATCCAAAATTACAAAGAAACCCTCTTCCTTTATATACACATCACATAGCATTTACTATTAATTGGGCTTAACCAATCCCTGTACAGCATGCTCAGTCCTCACACTGTTGTGAGAGAACTGGATTTGACATAACTCGCAGCCATCTTGTGCTCTTAGCCCCCATAAACTGGAAGCGAGGACACCTATAGAAATCATTTGGCCTTGCTTAGGCAGACAGAACAAAAACAGCTGCAAGCTGCAGTTTTACTGAATGAAAAAACAAAGTGGAAGGTCAGATTCATGAAAAGAGGGGGAAATGTAAAAAACTGACCTTAATTCTGGTTGTTTGTATTTGTAAGTTTTTTTTGCTGAAGCTGCTTTGCTAATAAAAAAAAATTGTTATTGGCTGTTGCTAGGGAAATTGTTAGCCTATTAGGGGCTACTGTAAGTTATGTACTTTGTTTAAAAAAAATCTATAAAAAGTTTAGTGAAAAAGTTTGCTTTGGAACAGCCCGAGGAAGCTTTTCTTTGGGCAAGGATCTGGCACCAAAACATCCCCAGCAGCTGGATGGAAGGAGGGCCTCCGGAAGGCTGGCTGCTGATTCCTTGAAACCATCTCAGACTTCAGGTAAATATAAATGTTTTGGAATATTCTGAATTTACTGTGACAACATACGTGTGTGTGTGTGCTTAAGACCTAATAAAAAGTTGTTTTAGGTAAAAACACTCTTGCCTGAACCCATAATTTAACAAAAAAGCAGTGTCCCCATTAATTTATTCCTTTCACTGCCTAAAAGACCCCCCAACAGTTAAGTTACGACTACTTTGGTTTCTAAAAACCTTAGGTAACAGCATTACTAACCCTTTACCTTGTCTGTATGTTTCTGACTTATCAATTGTTATCTTGTCCACTGTAGATTCCTTCTTATCTTAGCTATTACAGACATTCTGTCTCTTAGCTTACGGACCCATTTACCTATCTTAAATAGCACAGACATTCTGTTTTCAGCCCGCTGATCTATTTACCTCCTTAATTCTGACTCCCAAGAAATGGGGCCTCACCTTATGTCCAATTATTCACGTCAAGCCAGGCCTACACTTTAGACCAGTATAATTGTCAACACTAGGGGTTGTACCAGTATTAACATTTTGGTAAATATCATACACCTAACCAAAATAGTTACATCAGTACAAAAACTGTGCAAATCGGGCAGTAAGGAAGACAAGCCCTTGAGCTGAGGTGCCAGAAAAGGGGAGTATAACTGATTTACACAGAATATTGCATGACCATCCCCTGCTTCCCCCATTACACATTTTTCTTTGAAGGGATGTGTGTGCTCAGCTGTCAGACTTACCAGCATTTGAGGGACACATACACCCTGTCGACTCCTCTACTCCTCCAGATCGAGTAGGGGGAGTCGACAGCAGAGCATCTCCCATCTACATTGCGTAGTGTGCGCCCCATGGTAAGTAGGTCTAAGCTACGTCGATTTGAGTTATGCTTGTCACGTAACTCAAATTGCGTAGCTTAGATAGAATTTCCCCTGTCGTGTAGACAAGGCCTAACTCTTTGCTGAACCACAGGCCAGAGTTTTATTTTTTCAGGACTTCTAAAAAAAGCATTACACAGAGTTAAATGCTTGAGACTATTATGTATAAAACGCTGATAAATGGATGTAAATAGTGCCCAGTAAATTTCAAAGGAAGGATGCCATATGCTTTCTTAGTACCACAAACATTTAATACACACTCAATACATTGTAAATAGTGTTAAACACTGTAAATGTTATTTGGAATACTCTGAGTAACTTTTAAACCAAAGTTACTAGACAGTAAATCTACCACTGTTACTCATGTAGACTTCCCTCTTTTGTTTCCGTTACAAACATTCAAATATACGGTTTCAGCATAACATTTTCTATACTTTAGCGCACACATCAAAACACATTCCCCTCTGATCTTCTGTCAAAGATGATATTTCAGTCTTGACAGTGTGACCATGGCATGTAGTATGGACTCTTCAGAGCTTGAGAACCGGCAGTGTCTCTGGGGGCTGGGGGGAAGCGGAGGGGTGGGGGGGCTGAGAGAGAGAGAGAGAGAGAGAGAGAGAGAGAGAGAGAGAGAGAGAGAGAGAATCTGATTGCCTTCTATGATGAGATAAGTGGCTCTGTAGATATGGGGAAAGCAATGGACATGATATAGTTTCACTTTAGCAAAGCTTTTGATACGGTCTCCCACAGTATTCTTGGGAAAAGTACGGATTCTAAAGAAGTATGGGTTGGATGCATGGACTATAAGGTGGCTAGAAAGCTAGCTAGATCATTGTGCTCAATGGGTAGTGATCAATGGCTTGATGTCTAGTTGGCAGAGTGCCCCAGGGATCGGTCCTGGGGCTGGTTTTGTTCAACATCTTCATTAATGATCTGGATGATGGGATGGATTGCACCCTCAGCAAGTCCGCAGATGACGCTAAGCTAAGGGGAGAGGTAGATACGTTGGAGGGTAGGGATAGGGTCCAGAGTGATCTAGACATATTGGAGGATTGGGCCAAAAAAAATCTGATGAGGTTCAACAAGGACAAGTGAAGAGTCCTGGACAGAAGAATTCCATGCACTGCTACAGGCTGGGGACCAACTCGCTAAGCGGCATTTCTGCAGAAAAGGACCTGGGGATTACAGTGGACGAGAAGCTGGATATGAGTCAACAGTGTGCCCTTGTTGCCAAGAAGGCTAACGGCATATTGGGCTGCATTAGTAGGAGCACTGCCAGCAGATCGAGGAAAGTGATTATTCAGCACTGGTGAGGCCACATCTGGAGTACTGTGACCAGGTTTAGGCCCCCAACTACAAAAAGGATGTGGACAAATTGGAAAGAGTCCAACGGAGGGCAATAAAAATGATCAGGGAGCTGAGGCACAAGACTTACGAGGAGAGACTGAGGGAACTGGGCTTATTTACTCTGCAGAAAAGAAGAGTAAGGGGGGATTTGATAGCAGCCTTCAACTACTTGAAGGGGGGAGGGGTGTTCCAAAGAGGATGGAGCTAGGCTGTTTCAGTGGTGGCAGATGACAGAACAAGTAGCAATGGTCTCAAGTTGCAGTACGGGAGGTCTAGGTTGGATATTAGGAAACACTATTTCACTAGGAGGGTGGTGAACCACTGGAATGGGTTACCTAGGCTGGTGGTGGAATCTCCATCCTTAGAGGTTTTTAAGGCCTGGCTTGACAAAGCCCTGGCTGGGATGATTTAGTTGGGGTTGGTCCTGCTTTGAGCAGGGGCTTGGACTAGTTGACCTCCTGCAGTCTCTTCCAACCCTAATCTTCTATGATTCTGTGATGAAGGAGGGTCTCCACAGCTAGCAATATTCCAGTCCTTGGGTTAAGAGCTGACTGATCCTCTCAGTTGCCGGTGAAACAGAATTCTGCAGCTTGTATCCAAAATGGTACAAGGACTGGGATCAGCATTTAAAATATCAATTTCCTGGATCTCCATAGGGCTCTCACATCTTCTCCCCCTAAGCCCAGCTAAATCAGAAAAGAATTCACAAATCCTCACCCCACTAAGTGCTGCCTCATTCTCTCTTTTTATCAGAGACAGAATCCCAGTTTAGAGCAGGTACATGCATGCAAATTCCACAGGCTCTGTAGTCTCTTGGGGTGACAAATGCTTTCCTCCAGCTCTTCTACTAGGGCTATAAAACAAACTGCAGTCAACTAAATATTACCTAATGGACGGCTTCCTTAGTAAATAAAGCTGGAATACCGTTCACCCGTACCCAGCCCTCACTGCACCCGCATTTCTTGGTCCAGCTGCTGAGTCCACAAGGCTGTTTTTAACTCCTCTATTTATAACCTTCCCCCCACCCCCGCTCTTTGATTGGCACAGCTTTCAGAAGGTAACTACAAGTATGACCTGCCGGATGATTTGCTCACTATGAAAACTTCCTATACAGCCTCAAAACAGCTATTGAGCATGTCTAGTAACTATCATACCCTGTTCTGGAAGTTCCTGGGTCTTTCTGACTGAGTTACCCTGCACTCTGCATACGTGCAGAGACCGAATACCTCACTAAGATCCATGTCTGACGTCTCCTTCCCTTCCCCTCCCCTGGACAGACAAAGCCTAATGCTGCAGTATAAAGTATGTGGGTTACAAATGCTCTAATTAAAAAAAACTTCCAACTCAGTGTTTAAAGCTCCCAGTAAGGTGCAGAAGGAGAAAGAGCAGAGGGTCAGTGGTTGTAGGAGGGGAGATCTTTCATGGTTTAAAATCATTTTGTGCATAGTAAAGATCACTAACTCCTGTCATGTACCTAGATCCTTCATGAAGGAAAATCCCAATGATAGACAATGAGATTATTGTACTGAGAATGACAGCCAGGTCTGGGGAAAGAGTAGAGCAAGGTGAGAAGATGCTAACGCACTGATGCTCAGGTGTGGCTCTAGAGTCACATGTAGCTCTCTACAGTCCACAGATCTGAGAGCAACTTCTCTGAAAGAAATCGACCGACAAGAAATGCAGGAAGCCCTCCAAGAATTTCCTCCAAACAATGGGAGGGAGAAAAGTGGAGAAACACTTTTTTACTTCCCTCCCAGCAGCCAAGAGAGATGAAAAACACACCTCTCACCATGGGGAAGAGATATGGTTCAATACAGATGCCCTTGCTCAGGTGGAAAACACACTGGGAAGTGGGACTGCACTGGTTTTGCTTCTGGAGGGCCCCCTATGCCCCAAGGAGACAGAGCAGGATTTTCCAATTAATAAAATAAACTCTAATCTTCTTCCGTAATCATGGACATTTACTTCAAGAAATAAAAATCTGTTGTATCATACTCCTATGGAGTGCTAAGAGATTTTAAAATGTTCTTTTTCACTAGTTAAAAATCATATTCAGAAACCAGCATGCTTTTAAATACTCACTTTAAACAATCAAAGAATTAAAGATTAATTGTTTCATTGACAAAATAACTGTGGATTGCTATTTGCATTGAGCAGTTTGTCTAACTACCAACACAGTCGATTTGAACTTTTACAATCACTTTAAATCTCAGTAAGTCCCAAATCCAGCGGCAAGATGAGTTAATTACTTATTTGTATTATTTTGCGGAAACTACACAGTGACTACAATGAATGGTAATTAACTCATATTCTACTATCATAGTGTTTCTTGGTAACTGTATAATTAAACATTCTCACTAATGAAGAACATTAAGATGTTTATATAGTGTAAAGAACAGGTCACGAAGTTCTTATTACTTCAAACACTATGTAATTACAGAAGAGTTTCCAAAAACAACCATTTCTAGCACAATCAAGGCGTGATTCAATAAAATACAAATTACATCTCCCATCCCTTTGGTGGATAGATACTATGTTACTATAGCCCACGTTTATTTTCCTACAGCTTGAGGTTTGGTATAAAGGTTTCCCAAATATCTTTGATATAGTGTCTGTTTCTCAACCTATAACAACTGTAAATGACAAGATATTTAGCAAAGTACAAAGTTTATTTTTAGAGCTGATCAAAAAAAAACTCTGACAGAACAACTTTCCATCAGAACATACAATTTTTTGAAATCTATATGTTGCAATAGGTTCCTGTGCAACAAAATTTAATAGGAAAAAGTGAAAATGATTCATTTTAGATTTTCTCTTTTTGTTTCAATATGCTAAAATGTTTTGCTTTGATAATGCTGAAACGTCTTGGTAAAAATGTTTCTCATTTTGATTCATTTTGAATTTTGTATTATATAAAAAATTTTAATTGTAATATATTTCATATTAGCTGGTATTATAATCTTTCTATATTATCAAAACATTTTGATAGTCCCAAATTGAAATTTTTATGAATTTTCATTTTGTAGGAAATTTCAAAATTTTCACTTTTTGTTCATATTCAAAATATTGTTTTTAAATGTTGGAAGTTCACATGGAACAGCAATTCTATTTTCTGACCAGCACTTTTCTTTCCACTATTTTTCAGTACAAATGTTATGGAAAACTATTCAGAAGACTTTAATAAGGTACAACACATTTTCTGGACTAAGACAGGTGTAAATTGTCTTGGTTGCACATTAACTGACATTCTTCAAGGGTCACAAGATTTCGAAACTGTAAACTCCGACACCACTCTTAATACTACAATCAGAGTTGGAAATTATGTGCAGGAAGCTTCTGATAACTGAGAGTGGGTTTTTAGGGTGGAGGGCTTGTCTTGGGGTTCAAGGAAGTTTTGGAAACATGTAGACTAACTGCATACACTCAAATACTATGTCGACAGGTTCTGTATAAGAATCTAGCTGACAGACAAATAGACAACACATGCTGCATATTATAGAACTGTTCTGCATCTTGGAGAAGGTACCTGTTCTCAGGGGAATAAGAGGGTTTGGTAGCTAGGGCAATGGATTTGAGGAACTGATGGGTGGTCTGTGAGGCTTTTGGCAGGTTAATTGGGATGGGTGTGTCTTTTCTCGAGTGTGCAAGAAAGTTATAGCAGATGAGTGTGGGGCTCAACTGTGAAGATAATTCTCTGGGCTGTGTGTGTGTGTGTGTGTGTGTGTGTGTGTGTGTGTGTGTGTGTGAGAGAGAGAAATGGCTCAAATGAGGAGAATCAGGTAGGGGGATTCATCATGGGAGGCCAGGTAGGTGGAGCTTTGATATCTGGAGCATCTGGCTATAGGAGAGTTTTACCCTGAGCAGTTAGGAGGCAGGACGTCATCAGCAACTTGTTCTAGAAGGTGAGGGAAGGTATGGCAGCTGGAGGGGACTTGGTGTTGGGGGTAGTTCTTACAAGTGGGGAATAATGCCCATATCTTACTTCTACACCTTCTGTCATTTATGCTCACTCATGACCAATCTTCTAATCCTCTGCAGTTACAACCTGGCCTCCTCTCCTTCCTAATTTAGGGCAGTGAGGCCCCCGCCATTTCTGTGCTGGGACCTTACATGTCACCTTCCCCCTCCTGACTGAATTACATGCCACTGGGTTGCTACATCCTCGACTCCACTGCATGTCAGCATCCTGTATACGTAGTTTTATGTGGAGTTTGTAGGTGTGCACAAAGTTCCATCAGAGTCTGCTGCACCTGAGTTTCATAAGGAGATGGATCCTCCCATGGGTAGGGACATCAAGCCGCTACGAGAAAGCACAGTAGGAAAGGATTCATCTGACCAACCAGCTGATTATATTGCATGAGGGCTTATAAAGACACATGCACAGCCCTAGAAAATTATATTTTTGGTAAGCCAGGAGGTCTCGTCATTCTCGGTACATTTGTTCTCAGATTGTTACATTCAAACAACACATGGGCTACATGGCTACACAGTTGACCTCACCTATCGCGAAGATTAAATGCATTTTATTTAGGAGCATAGTTTAATTCTCTTTAAAAATTGTTAAAATTCTTATTCCCAGACTAAGTGAATCACACATAGCAGTACTTCAGTGTAGCATTGACCATTTGTTTAATTACTTTTAATTTGCACAGAACAAAGATTGCCTTCTCTATAGGCTCTGGTGATGTAATTATGGGTGTTACAATCCTCTTTAAATTAAATTAGCTACTTAGGTGGCAGGGGAGCTGAGCAGCTTCTCATATGTGCATAGAATAGCATACTGGACTTGATGAACTTCCAAAGCAACTGATTTCACTGAGAAAACAGACGATACACATTAAATGATTGAAATATGCCACTTTTTTTAAGGTGGAATAAATCTTTACCCTTTTGTTTTGAGGTGAAACATGCTGATTTTTTAAAAGCCACACTGGGGTGGCTTAAAAAGCCATATTTGGACGCAGGATAGTCTAGTGGTTAAGGAGGCAGGCTGGGACTGGCCCCTGCTCTACAACAGATTTCTTGTGTGGCCATGGGCAAATACTTTAAGGTATGTCTACACTGCAGTTAAAAACCTGTGGTTGGCTGGTGCCAGATGACTCAGGATTACAGGGCTCAGGCTAAGGGGCTTTTCAAATGAAGCGTAAACATTCAGGCTCAGGCTGTAGTCCAGACTTTTGGACCCTGCATGGTGGGAGGGTCCCAGAACTCAGGCTGCATCCTGAGCCTGAATGTCTACACTGCGATTAGCCAGCAATTTAGCCAAAGCTCCGTGAACCCGAGTCAGCTTGCATGGGCCAGCTGCAGGTGTCCAATTGCAGTGTCGACATACAGAAAGACTCAGGGTGTCTGAGTTCCCAGTCTATAAAATGGGAGTCATAGTACTACCCTATCTCACAGGAATCTGATGAGAACAATACATTAAATTGTGAGATGCTGTAGTAATGGGGGCCATATAAGTGGCGTATCATGCTTATCACTGTAATATCAGAATAAGAACCTATACAGAATAGAATAGAAGGACTTAAAATCTCAGGCCCTCTTCTAGTCTATGGTACTTTTTTTTAAAATTGCCTGCAGAAAATGTATTATCTGGGGCATGTACAAAAGTCTGTCATGGGATAATATGAGGGGAGTTGTACTTCTAGTCCTAGCTTTACCCTGAATGAAATGAAGGGTTATTTAAACTACTCACATAGTCCAGCAAACAGCAGCTAAGACATTCTTAAAGCACAGTGTACACATCCCAAAAAATAACAGTATCAAAAGGTCAGCTTTATGTGTATCCCTTTTGGAAACCAAATAGCAGTTGCTTGTAATTTCCCTTGAACAAATCAAAACGAGAAAAAAGGATGAGCACTGAAAAGGTCATTTGGTGGCTAGATCAAAGGAACAGACATTTAATGTACTTTATGTTACTACTAAAAGAACAAAATGTGACTCTACCATAACTTCAGGATTATAATACTTTTTAGGTTCTGGAACACAAACCTTGCCCTCTAAAATAACTTTCTATTCACACTGTGCAAAACATTAGCTATAGTAACATAAAATAAATATTTCTTAAATATGAGAAATATTAATCTAGCTTTCAGTATGTAAAGCAGAGTGACATGAATACTGTGGCTTTAGTATCCAAGTGATGCAAAGTACAATCAAGTCAGCTTTAAACAGTGGGTGTATGAAAAGCACCTGATTACAAAGAAATGACACATTGAGTCCTGATTGTTGTGCCAGTACTTTATGACTGGAAGCTCTTGTTACAATAAAGCTCTGATCAATTCTTCTGTAGATTTCCCCCACTCTTAAGAATTAATTTGCTAAAGAAAGATATTATTAGTGTGTGGCAAGAATCAATAAGCTTAAGCTTCAATTCTGTACCACAACGCACTGGCTTCGAACTTAAGAAGTTCTAAATGAGACCTAATCTGGTTATGTTTTTCACTTAGTGCACTATGCATTCATATTGAGCATTTATGTAGTTTTTTGACAATAATCAGTTTAGAGGTTCCTCAAGAGGTTCTTAAGTCTTCCTGCAGGTCTAACTGATCCCAGCACTGCACTTTTCTTGTTAATCAAGTGGATTTAAAAAAAGCCTTTCAGCAAAATGTGATTATTTTGCAGTTAACCAGTAAAACCATTTTCAGTTCAGAACTGAAAGTTTTCAAAATGTTTATTGCACAAAAAATTTTGTGTACAAAGCAAAAGAAAATAAGATCCACTAACTACACATTTAAAAATAATGTTGCCACATAAAACTGCCTAATATGTTTGCCCAATGATAGTTATTTATAAATCAATGCATTAAAATATTGGTTAAAATTAATTATTTCAGAATGTGAAAGACAGCTTCATGTAGCTTAGATTACCCAAACTAATCTTCGGAACTTCTTTTCCTTTATATACAAAAGCATCACAACAAGAAAAGGCTTTTGAAATCATATTCTAAGGAATTACAAATTGTGTTAACTTATTATTTTAAACACAACTGCAGTAGATACAGTAAACAACAACCATATATGAATAAAAGCAGAACTCATCCTATTCATATTATTACACCATCTTCTCCGAAATCAAGCATCCTGAATGTTATTCAGAAGTATTATCATGAGAGCAATTATAATTTGTTTTACTTTATCTTAGATTACTTAGATTTCTATTAAAAGGTGTCAAAGTGACAGCTCCACTCTTTTAAATTAACTTTTTTTAAATTGACCATTAATATATTTTTAAAGATGTTTAACTCTGCCTAATATAGGTATTAATAGGTTTTTAAACAGGTCTTAATTACGGCATTAGTGGTGATTCCTGTGTGGGTAGATTCAAAGTATGAAACATTTTAAAACCAAATTATAAATACTACAGTGGAGCTATGCTGATTTTCAAAAGGATCTCGTCCAAGAAGATTAGCCTCACCACTCACAATGGAAATATGCCCTTTCCAAAACAGATCAATCATATTCCAGCAAAGAATTTCACAGGCACAAATAGGA
Organism: Chelonia mydas; assembly: GCF_015237465.2. Taxonomy (NCBI): domain Eukaryota; kingdom Metazoa; phylum Chordata; order Testudines; family Cheloniidae; genus Chelonia; species Chelonia mydas. The sequence goes on from NC_057853.1 coordinate 109,865,338, forward strand.
GTTAGGCACTCCATTCCCACTGAAAATCAATGGGTGATGGTTACTCGACTGCCCTTTGTGTTTTTGAAATTCAACCCTCTTTGGCTGCTATTGAGGCACACAGAGCTTATGTTTCACACCCAAGTTATTTTTATTTAAATATTATACCACACAGCAATGAGAAACTGCTGTTCACTGCAGCCTGCCATAGTCTGTTCTGTCCCTGCCGGCCAGAGCCCCGCTTTCCAAAATGGAGGGTGACCTTTGGACTCTGCTGCCACACCCCACATCCCTACATAACAGTGGCAATTGCTCACAATCTTTCTCATAATTATTCATGCAATTATTATTCCACAGGTTATTTACATTTATGTTCTTGTTCACCATATTAGTTTTCACACCGTTACTTTGATCAAATCATCTCAATCCACAAAAATGTAAGCAAGAAAAATGACCAAAGAAGCTAAATACAAATATTGATCATGTAAACACTGTGGTGTATTTAAATAAAGGGTAAGTTTGCTTTTATCATTACATGTAGTTCTTTATCACCACCTGTTAGTTGAGCTGATCTGTACACTGATAAGGCCAAAATGTAGACAAAACCTTTTAAACACAGCCTCATTACTCACTACCTAGACTAGTCTAAAGGACCACTGTCAACCTCGTTAAGCCTCACATTAATTTTCCACAAAGAAAGTAAATCCTCCATGCACCATTCCTGAAGGATGGTTCTCTGTGTTTGCAAACTGAAACTCTTAGAACACTGAGCACAATTATAGTCAATTTCAATGACTTGCAAAGAGGGACAGGAGACTAGTACTTATCAGTCAATCAGCCTCTTCCCCACCACTACAGCAGGAACACTATCTTTCTCCCTTCTAGGCAAGGAGACCCCACTCACACTCAATAGCTTTTCCTTTAGCTCCCCTGCTAAACCCATAAAATGCTCCAAGTACAACATTTCCCCCATCCCAATTATTTTTCACTTGTTACTCTATGTTTTTGGTTCTTGCCAGTAACAGAAAGAGCCAAAATACTCCAAGAAAGTCTGCTCAATAAGACAAGCCGTAGCAAGTACCAGAAACTTTGCAAGAAACCCTGTTCTCCTGAGATTTTCAGACTCAAAAGATTTAACTAATCTGGAGAAAGCTTAAATTTCACCATTATTTAGTATGTTCAGGTCCGCTAGTGGGAAAGGCCTGTGCTCATAGTCAACTGGTTTTGTGCAGAGGAGTGGAAAGCTTTCAAAGAGATGCACTTCTACTACCAAGGCAGAGAAATAAAATAAAATACTGATAAATAAAAATGCATTTCATTGGTACAAACTTTGCTAGATTTCATATAATTAATTTAAATAGAGGTGAGATGTTATACTCTTTAATGCTAGTTACTTAGGCTACAGAGATGAGCTATTTCAGTTTCAAAGACTTTGACTTCCTTCATTGAATCTGGTACTCAGGAAACATGGCAGCTGAACAGTTCTTGCCTTTGAAGAAGAAACACTTTCAGCAGGAAATACAGGCAGCTTGAACTGGGTTGAAACTGCCTGGAAAATAATAGGGAGTGGTAAGAACAGGGGACGTCTGAAGCTCGTAGCAGTCTGAAGAAAATAATTATTTTAAAGGACAATACTCTACTTACAAAGCCACAGTTTTCTGGGAGGGGGATAATAGAACCTGCCAGAGCTCACAAGAGTTTGGCTCTTAAAGTTTCTAAGTAGAGAGAATTTGAGGAGTAGTGGGCTCCCAAGTCTGTAAAAATTCCCTCCTAATCCAAATTATAAAGTAAAGAGTACACTACTAACATCCACAGCCAGGAAAATTACTATCATAGCATCTAATTTCTTATGTTTTTCTTCCTGTTAGCATTGCGACTACTGTGCAACAGTAACTAAGGATGCCAAACTGAGTGGCTCTGTTTCTCCAGGCTGCTGTATTATTTAATATGTAAACACAGGCTACAAAGTATGGACGAGTCTCTGAAAGAGTTAATCCTTAGCTGCTGCCACTCAGATGTTCTGTATCAATGTGACAGAGAGTGTAAATCAAAGTATTCTGGCATATTGAGCTCCAGTCAGACTGTTTCAAGACGGAAATGTGGGACGATTTAGAGTTCATCAATTATATCACATCAAATTAGCCTTCATCATTGGCTTGGCTCAACAGCTTTCATCTATTCTCATTTACAATAGAAAGGACAGCCAAACATGGGACTGTGGCAATGATGCAGTCAAAGGGAAATTCTGCAGCTTCCGTTAGCAAGAATGATGGGCTTTTGGGGACAGGAGCTTCAGTTTCGGCTGAAATCTCCAACCACAATTAGTTTCCTAAGTTTGGCTTGATCTGATAGTCCTTAACCTCATTTAAGGTATTGAAGTGATAAACATCTTTTTATCAGTCCTGCAGTTACTGTCCTCCAAATAAGGTCTATATACATCTAAATCACACAGGAGCTTGCTAGTGCAGTTTGAGGCATTAAAATAGACTGCCTATTGGTGTGCCATTGTAACAATATGCCATAAAGACACAGTAAATTTAAGTTAAAAGTAACTAAACTACAGTATCAATAATATTACTACAAGTTGACATTGTAAATTGATAGACTTTAAAATTTGATATTTGCCATGATCATTTCAATACCTTGCCACAGCAGTAAACTTATATCACAGGGGAAACTAGGGCTGGGCAAAAATTTTTCACTGAATTGGTTTTTTTTTTTAATTGAAAAAAGCATTTTTTGGCAGTGCAGGGCAGAAACTATTTGTCAAATTCAGATCAAATTTAACAAATGGCTTCAGTTGAAATTTTCTGAGAGTCAAAATGTTTCTTTTTTTACTTTGTTACAAATATTTTGTTTTGACTTCCAAAACATTCCATTTCAACTTTTCAATTCAAAGCACTTTCAATTTCAAATTTGGCCAATTAAAAAAATAACCCACAAAAAGAAGAGTGAACAAACAGTTGAAAGAAAAAAAGGCATTTCAAGTTGACTCGAAATATTTTGGCCTACCCCACTTTAAAACGGGTGTAAATTAAAGCTCATTCGGGAACTTTTAGACAGCAGTGTCCACAGTTAGTGCATGACAGGCTAGCGTGAGGCAGATTTAACCCCTAGCTTGCGTACTCACTTCAGACAGACAAGCCCTAAGGATATGCAAATAAAAATGATCACTTCATTAGAACAGCAAATTGACTCTCTTATGTAAGAAATGAGAGCAGTAAGAATTATTGCATGTTTCTGTATTCTTCCATCATGATTTCCGTGCTGTTCTGCTTGATCTCTTCTGCCTAGTTTCCTCCAATATGGTCTGTTTCCAAGAAAAAGTGAACTTAATACACCAAGGATTTACACCCACCATAAATTTAACTTGGCTGGCAGGGATTTAATTATATTCTCAAGTAATGGGCTTACCATGGACATTCTGATGACATTTTCTAACTTGTTTTTATCCAACAAGGTTAAAAGATCTGTTGAACTAGCAAGTTATTGGAATGTTTGACTGCATATTTTCAGACTCCTTCGCATGATCTCAATGACAAATGGTGGCTAAAGACCTACGTAGAACATCACTGTATTTCTGCACTAAATGTTAATTGGGTTCTTTTTATATGCAATCCCACATGGTGTTATCAAAGTAGATTTGCATTAGATAAAGTTATTTACAAATAATAAAAAAAACAAACAAACTGCATCCATAAATTCCCCATATTTAGTACAGAGAGCTGGAAAGTGTAAGATATTTCTGAATCCTGCCACCATGTACACCATTTTGTATAGGAATTTTCTACTTGCTTTAGACAGAGTCATAAATTGTTCCAGAATGGAGATTTGTTTTCTGTTATCTATTGCAGCTGGAGACATATTGGTTTAAAATATCAGAGGACCTGCTAAGTGTTAATGGATTTTATATGGACATCTGATAAATGCTTTCAAATTTACACTACTGTAATGTACGAGACAGCTGGAATTTCATTAATTGAAATTTATTTACCAAGAAAAAAACATTTAACTGGAAGACAAAGGAAAAGGTATGATCTATGAGACAAAGGTGTCATTTTTATACACACACACACACACACACACACACACACAGTGTAGTGCAGAGCAGGGACTGTTGCTCTCAGGAACTTAAAATCAGCCATGATCTGTTTAATGAATTCCCTCCACTTGTTTAGAAGCATGAATTCCACCCAAGCACAAGGGTCTGCACCAATGGATCCCAATACAAGACTAGGGCCTTACATTTTAAGTTCCTATCATACAAAACGTTTGAAAGCTTACAGGTTTCTTTTTAGAGTGGTAGCTGTGTTAGTCTGTATCGGCAAAAATAACGAGGAGTCCTTGTGGCACCTTAGATAAATAAATTTGTTAGTCTCTAAGGTGCCACAGGGACTCCTCGTTATTTAGGTTTCTTTTTAGCTTTGTTCTGATTTTTAACATACACAATAAGACACTTTGTTAATTACAGAAAATATTTGTATTTAAACAGATGTATTTTGCAAATACATACATGTACTGTGTTTATAGGGTGAAATTCACCCCAGTGATTAGGGTACACCACTTTATCCACAATTTAAAACTTTAAGAGGCAAATCCTGCCCTTGCCCCCATGGATGTGGATGAGCTTGCTGTCGCTGGATTTGATACAGTTGTAATGATCACAGGTGGATAACTAATTAATCATGTTTATTACATTGGCCCTAAGGACCTGCTAAGAATGGGCTATCCTCCAGTCATTTGGTATAGAAGCTGATTTAAATGATAGGTTACAGAGTACTGTTAGTAGTTCAGCATTTCATATTTCAGTTCCTTCAGAACTCTTGGCTGAATACCATCTGGTTCTGGTGACTTATTACTGTTTAGTTTATCTAACGACACCTCAATCTGGGACCTCAGATTTGTCACCTAAAAAGAATGGCTCAGGTTTGGGAATCTCCCTCACATCCTCAACCATGAAGACCAATGCAAAGAATTCATTTACTTTCTCCGCAATGACCTTGTCGTCCTTGGGTGCTCCTTTAGCATCTCGATCATCTAGTGGTCCCACTGGTTTTTCAGCAGGCTTCCTGCTTCTGATGTACTTTAAAACATTTTTGCTATTACTTTTTGAGTCTTTGGCTGGCTGTCCTTCAAATTCTTTTTTGGCCTTCCTAATTATATTTTTACACTTTAGTTAGGAAGTTTTTTCCTAATGTCTAACTTTAATCTCCCTTGCTGCAATTTAAGCCCATTACTTCTTGTCCTGTCCTCAGTAGTTAAGGAGAACAATTTATCACCCTCCTTGTTATAACAACCTTTTATGTACTTGAAAACCGTTCTCATGTGTCCTCCCACCCCGTCTCTTCTGCATACTAAACAAACCCAATTTTTTCAGTCTTTCCTCATATGTCATGTTTTCTAGATCTTTAATCATTTTTGTTGCTCTCCTCTGGACTTTCTCCAATTTGTCCACATCCTTCCTGAAGCGTGGTACCCAGAACTGGACACAACACTCCAATATTGTGTGCACAGAGTGAGAGGATAGTCTCACTTTTTGGATTATTAAATGATTATTAATCAATGACCTGTTCGCATTTTGTGTAGGACTCCATATTAAGATCAGCATGAGGCAGTTAAGAATGAATAAAGCTGTAGTTTAGGTTTGTTGAGCTGTGTTTTGTTCTTGAATGTCAGTTCACTATAGCTGGGTGAATAATTCATACCAAATAGTTGGGTCAGTTAATCTCTTATATGCTTGTGAATTACCGACATTATTTTCTTTAATATAATTTCATTTCAAACTTTCAGAATAATATTTGGCCAGTAGCTCATTTTTGATCAGTTTATTATGAATACTCAACAACTGAAATGGGAACTGTTTTGACTGGACACATTAGTGCAAAGATATGTTTGTTTCCTGGCTGGATTTGTAGAAATGTTAGAATCAGATTACAGTTGCAGATATTCATGATTACAAATTAAAAATTCCGATAGCATAAATATCCCACAATGTTTATCTAACATTTGCTGTTTGGCATACACTCTTGGCAGGAATGTCACTTGCTGGAATATTTGCACTGAGCAAACATGAGAAGTGGGAAAATATAGTAATACCAAATTTGGGTCCCTGTCCTGCAATTGGCTGCATGAAGCCACACTGTGTACCTGTACACAATCAACTCCAGGACTAGAATCTTGTTTGAAAATGTAAATAAATAATCTTTAAAAAATACTTGCATTGTTTGCTCTGCAATCTATCATCATTTTGATTTTCTTCCATTTCCATACTTGAGAATTAGTCTCATGAATTGAAAATTAACTTCTTGCTGGCAGGCATATTTCCCTGGCCTTTAAAACTAATATGCATCCATCCCTATCCTATGGGCATTTTAAATTTCCTCTTTGATTGAGAGAAATTTTGACCTAATTCACTAGAGGTTTAAAGAAACAAGTTGCCAGTGATTTTTTTAAAAATGACTTTTAATAAGGAAAATTGAATGAGAGGAGTTTATGCTAGCCAAAGAAAAAATAGTCATAGATGAAGGTCTTTTCTTCTGAAGTGGCATTGTATGCATCCTATAAACAGTTCAAAGCTGAATATAATTTTCTCCATTTACTATACCAACACTTTGGGGGTATAAAACATATAAAGCCATTTAAACAATTTGTAAATCTATTCCTGTATTTGTGCACAATGCAAGTTGATACTGGATTCCCAATTACGCATACCAATGAAATATTTTTAAGACATATAAATTCAGATTTTCAAAATTAGGTGGCTATGACGAGGTTCCTAAATTCATACTTGGGTCCCTAAATAAGTGGCCTGATTTTCAAAAGTGCTGAGCATGCAACTACTCCCCTTGACCTGTTGAGCGCTCAAAAATTCTGCAAAATCAGTCCACTTATGCCCTTTATGGGTTTAGGAGCTTAACTTCAGAGTTCTATTTTTGAAAAATTTTGGCCATAGGACTCAAAGTCTATGGCCATTCTCATTGTAAATTACAGGTTGCCTTAATCTATGCTTTATTGGAAGCTGAATGGTGCTTGCATCTGAACTGGCCCTCACAAAAAATTCTGTGGGATACATGGGTGAGAAGTGGAGCTCTTAAGCAAACTTTAGCAGCTTGATCTTCTCTCCTCCATTCACACTCAATGGCTGAAGGTCTGGTGTGCCTACAGAGGCCTTTTATTTTTTAAACTCCATGCATTCTGTTTTCTTGATGTATATGCACACAGGAGAGAACAGACCCTAGCCTAGCCTGTTGCTGCCTAAATCAAGTTCTTTTTTACCGATAGCAAAACCTGCAATATACAACACAAGCTGATGTTGCTCAGAATGACTGGGACAATTTACAGCATGGTGCAATGGCCCTTCTGATCCAAGTGGAAGAAAGGTACACACGTCCTCCCAACATGGCAAGGAGAATGGGGCACCCTGGCATGGTAGGAAGGGGGAATGGGAGGGAACACGGTCCCTGGTGCGGGAAGGGAAATGTGGGACACACAGAACCTCTGGTATGAGAAAGGGGCATGGGGTTGCAAGGAGTTACAGAAATAGAGGGGGAGTAGAGGATGTCCCACAGGGAAATTGTGGGGTAGAATGGGGGTATGCAAGGCACCTATGGTGTGTGTAATAAGATCCTGAGGTCTCTTCCAATCCAATCCTAATCTATGAATCTATGTGGCTCCATTTATTGAATTTTTTTTAAGTTCTAACAGAATGAATGAAACTTATTCCCTTGTATATGGATATGCAATTGTAATGTTCCCTGAGAAATTAATATTTTTTTGAAGATAGAATACCAATTCTTCATGTAATATGATGATCCTTGGACCTGTATAAGGCAGTTGTGCAATTAAACTGAAGAACCCTATTGTGGACTAAATTCTGGCCTGCAAGAGGGCCCTTGAAGCTAATTTCCCCATATAAATAAAAAGGTCAGATCACTCTATAGTGCTCTAGAGAGCACCAGGAAGGAGGGCCAACTGGGTAACAGCCCCTTGTGACACATCTACAAACTGCACAGTGTGCTGGGTAGGAGACATGTCAAACATTCCAGCCAGCTTCTGTGATTGCTGCTGTCTGCAATCATTGCTAGCTGGGGGTGCATCCAGTTCAAACTGTGAGAAGCAGTAAAGTTTTCTCTGCTCATCGTGGGAGTCTGATGAGGCACAGCAACAACTCAGCAAACAGGAGAGACTGCAGTGAAACTTGGGAGATGTAATCCAGCATGGGAGTAGGGCCCATAGGGGAAAACAGGGGCATGGTTGATCAGATATGACAACTCCCATTAGGCACTGTGGCGTCAGGTAAACTCAGAGATTAAAGTTGATCTGACCTAAAACAAAAAGGTTTTGATTTGATTTTCTCCAACACATAATTACTCTGAAATCCATCTTTTCCCCATCAAAGATTCTGATTTAGATAAAATCCCATTGTCTGATGAGAAAGTATTGAATTCAAAATTTTGACCAGCCTTAATAAACAGTAATTTTGGCATAGGATGTGCCAAGCAGCACCTCTCATTATTCTCTTTACACCAGCCAGGGTTTAGTCTTCTCTATGTATAAATAATGAAATACTCTGGATATTTATTGACCCAATAACTACTGCAGATCACAACACAATACAGTCTTATAAGATGTTAAGAATAATGCAAACACCGAACATATGTTGTTGCTGTTTTATTATTAAGGGTTAATACATGGCAAAAAATTAGAGGTGACATCCAGACATCTTACTTGATTTACTGAGAGATTTGTTGCTAACCTTGTATTTGCAGACATTGTTTTGGTCCATTTCCTTTTGTCATAGAAACTCCAAATTTGCAGCTGTGATTCAGCTGTACAAAGCAGCTCTCATATTCTTCTCTCCAGGGGCACTACTTCTCCAAAAGCAACCCCCTTTAATGTCACCTCAGCTGCCACTGGCAACCTCACCAGCAGCTCAGAAGATCAAACTGTGATTTGATAAGATCCAAGCACTCCCTGAGCCTGTCATTTATTTTCAATGATGAAGCAGCAAGAGTGGCTGGATGTGCAATTCCATGAATGTGAAAAAGACATCTAGTGCCACTTCAGCTGGACACACGCTGCATTTACTCCTCTATACAAAACCTTGTTATGTGTCAAGATACTACTCTGGAACTGTGTCAACTGCATTTAATAAGTAAGATTTATTTGCTTAAAGGGAATGCAGGTAGTAAAGGTACTGAATGCACGCACAGCCCAATCTAGCCAACATAACTGCCACACACAGCTTCTGTTAAGCTCCAAAACTGATTACATAATTATAACAAACTGACTTAATCCCACAAAAGCCAGAGATCATGATGGGTTATTTACTAAGTTGCAGAAAATACCCCATGCTACTGTGCAATAACTACAGTTATACCATTTTATCTGCTTCAAACATAAGGGGGAGGCACAAAGTTTTGCCATAGTTTACCTTTTATGGGATGCCTGTGATTTTCCTAAAATATCTGCAGACTTTCCATGAATACTTTATACTGTAGGGGACTGTGCTATTATGTTCTTTAATGCAACATAGAATGACACATTATTTGTGACATCGCTAAAGGCTGAAACTGTGCTTGAGGCATATCATGGTGAGTTATAATTATTAGATTATGATATGTAAAATCACCCACTGTTGCGAGAACACCGTAGTAATGAGGCACAACTGAGTGATTTACATTAAGGATGGCACTTCAGCCTTATTTTTGAATTTGCTGACTTTTGGAGTTTTAAGTCCAACTTAGTATACATAAATTAAACCACAACACACAATTTTTATATTAACGTTAAAAAGGAAAATGACATCTCTCATGGAAATGTATGAAACTTGATAAAATTCATGACAGTTTCAAAAGAAATGGAAATACAATGTTCAGAAATGTTATTCAGAGTTGTGGAAATGCTGCAGTAAGTCACTGATTAATGTTCTTGCGAATAAAACCCAAGATACGACTCACAATCCTTTTCGTTTGCTTACTAAGGAACATTACCATAAGTGAGATTTTAAACCACAAGAATGCTTGTGCGAAACAAAACCAATGTGAAAATCTACTTTGGAAAATATGTACAAGAGTATTCTGCAGTTGGGTAGTGCTCGTGGCCATTTTGAAAATCTCTTTCTATTATACACAACAGACTTCACAAGCAATTACAAATGTTGCCAGATAATTTAGCAACAGAAAAGGAATTATTTCTGTCCATGGAACTTCGAACATACAGTTGAGAAAACAATACCATGCAATTCTGGCAACCAAGCCAAAAAAAAAAAAAAAAGGCATGAAAAGCAAAAAGAGAAGAGGTAAAAACTGGTGAGCACAAACTTTTTGTCAACTATAAAGAAGAAATTAATAATAATCATGACAAATTATTCGGAAATATATTTAGTGCAAATATAGACTGTGTTGGTACTAAGCCACATTTCCCAAATTGGGAAATTTGTTGAGGTTTCTTCCTAGCTGTAACACAGAAATTATGTGGTTTTTGACAGAACAGTGAAAGAAATGAATGCCACTGTAAAGTATATACACATAGAAGTTTCATGTTAAATCAAAACAGCACATGGAAGTAAAGCCAAAGGTGGTGCTCAGAAACAAAGTAGTGAGGAACAGAAATTTCAGCTGTTGATTTATCTCTAAAGATGTGATTCTACAACTAACAATATGAAACACAGGACTCTTTCCTATATAAAAATATCAGTCAAGCAGGTCATGTTTTCCCTGGGTATGCCCAATAACAGATAAAAGTATAATACTCTTGGATGAGTGAAATCTGCTCATTGATTTCATACTGTCACACCAGATTTAACTCCCCTGCCCCCCCCCCCCCCCACACACACACAGATACACACCATTTAAAGTCTAGCACCTACAGTACAGAGGAACCTGCTGGGGACATACATTCATATACATGACTATGGTCTTTGCCTGTAACATTATCCTGTAAAACATTTATTCAGGGTTCATGGCTCTTGATGTCAGCCTAACATACTGCTGGTGCTGTTCTGCAATTTATTCTGCAAGTTGCTGCTCTGTCTTGCTCTATTCTAATTACTTCTGAGCTCCTGGTTGCAATTTTTGTTTTAAAATTCTAAGCTCTAGCTGCAGGGAAGTCCTTAAAGGAGAGAGATCCCAGTGGGGATTCTGCCTCCCACCAGCATCCCACATGTTATTAGCAAGACCACAGCTGCTACAGCAGCACAGAAAATAAAGGTTGGTACATCAGAATTTGCCTCTTGCGGGGATTGCAAAATGACTGTGTTTTCAAATACACGCAAGAAATCCCTTTCTTCCCATTTTTATCAGTTCCTGTCATTACAGAAACTAAAATAGTTTGTGTATGTATATATCAAGGGAAGTGGTTACTTGGAGCAGTATCAGATGAAACTTCAGTTATATAACTAAACTGAATGCAATACACCTTTTGCTGGCTTGTACAGACCCTACCTCATGTTCAAAGTCAGAATGATGGTTAAAACCTATCTCTGAGCAGGATATTAGCTAGTAACTGCCTCCATTGCAAGAAGTCCAGAGGAACTGTTGCACAGGGGATGTCGATGAACCCCACATTAAGGCTCAGGAAGCCAAATAAGAAGGGAGAGAGGCTGGGAATCATTTGATCTGGGAACTGACTGAAACGGGACAAGAGTTCTTCCTGACACAAGAGATCATTTAAAGACGACCGGCTACAGGGAGGACAGGGTACACTGTGTAACATGCACCCTTTGTATGAGATGTCGAAGGAAGGCCTGAGAATGGGTCAAGGCTGATCCTGCATAGCAACCCTTTCATTTTCATTCCTCTCCCATTTTGCTGTGTTTGTTTATTTTTTATATATAAAGACTTATATGGCCCCAATTACCATAGTATCTGAGCACCTCTCAGTTTTTAATATATTTATCCTCCCAATACCCCTTGTGAGATAGTATCCCCATTTTAAAGATGGAGAACTGAAGTACAGAAAAACTAAATGACTTGCCCAAGGTCAGACAAAGTCTGGGTCTCAAGCCAACACCCTAACCAACAGACTATCTTTTCTCTATACATTTAGCAATGAAGCTCTCTGCATAAACTGTCCCCATAGATTCATAATTTTAGTGCCATACTAAGAACTGCTTAACACCAGTAACATGAAAAAAGGGCTAGGTATCTCTGCACATACACTAATAGATGCAATGAGCGTTTATCTGTAAAAAGCTGCATTGGCTTCTCTTTCAAACCATCTGTCTGAAATACAGGAACTCTGGACAAGTGGGGACATAGGAAGAGTAAGTGTGGATCTGTGGAGACAATGGGCCCAATCCTCATCTCAATTAGGCCTGTGCAAATCAAGAATAACCTATTTAATGTGTAAAACTGGTGTAAAGATGATCAGAACCAGGGCCACTTTGTTTAAAGCGGCAGTCGGACTGTGCGATAGATCAAGACACCCCTAGTCCATGGGCATCGTCTGCCTCACTGTAAACTTTTTATACATTCAACTTTCTGGTGATCTCCACCACATGTTATCACAGATTGTCTTTCAGAAGATCTGCCTCCACAGCAAAATGTGATACCAATGGGAGAACCAGGGTTTGAAGGTAAATTTCACGAAGCAGATATACAGTATACAGCTAATAAAATAAAAGTAATGAATGTTCTGCTTCGTTAATATTTCTTTTTTTTAATCATAGAGGTAAACATCCTTGTTATAATGGTGCTTGGATATAATTCTTGGGTGATGTTGTTTCCCTCACCTGTTTGTTTGTGATGCAGGAAAAAAGATAGACAGAAATGATGCATCCACAGTCAGATAACTTTTATCTACATGATGCAAATCCCTTAACAGTTATGGCTCTGTGCTGAGAAGGCTTGCTTACCAAATGTATAGAGTGCTGTAATTAACAGATTATTCAGAGAGGCCTAGGTTCTCCAGGTGTAAATAGGTGAAATTCTATGGAAGTCAGTGGAACTACACCCATTTACAACAGAGAATTTGGCCCAGTACTAATGTAATAGGACTTGCATCACATAGATTAAAAAAAGGATCTGATTCTAGATACAGTTGCTTTCCAGTACATTACGAAAGGTAGGCATGGATGCAATATTTTAGTCTGTCTTTTACCCTGCATCACAAAAAAACCACAACACCCCAAAGACTATATCCAATAAACATCCATAACAAGGATATTGTCCTCTGTAACTTATGTTAGTCAAACCAAATATTATGGTACACTTTTATTTGTGATTTTTTTAAAAGAAATATAACGGAAGCAGTAATTTTAAACATTGCTCTATTTCTACAGATGTCTGGAAACAAAATGTAGAGAATTTCTCAGTGGGTTCTATCCTGGCCAAAAAATATACATAAAATCTGCTGTTCTTGTTTGCATTATTATTTTTTACTTGTATAATAAGCAGGTAGCCTTTTTTCTGTAAGTGGCTGGTTAAAAAAAATATACATTGGTTCAGAAATAATGAATTACTTTATGTCCTTTGTGAAGGACAAGCTATTCACAGTGTACAATAACTGGAGTTATTCAAGATGTGTGCTCCACTTCAGATGCACATGATCCCATGCGCCTTTGACTGGAGATTTTTTCTTACAGTGCCTGTTCAGCCCATGCATTAACCTATATCTCCCTTGCAGCGTACCAAGGATACATAGGACTCTGCAGTTGAACCACCCTCACTCAGTTCCTTCTCCTCTGCAAAGTTCTGCAGGGGGAACTGCGAATCACAGGGGAAGGAGGGTGGGTAGTGGAGCACCCATAGGGGGACACATCTCAAAGAACTCCAGTTACTGCACAAGGCAAGTAACCTCTTCGCCTTCTTTTTCAAGCAATGTCCTAAGAGTGCTCCACTTCTGGTGACTTCTGAGCAGTGTCCTCATTGTGAGGAGGGATCTTCCAAACAGAGCCCAGTACTGAAGACAAGACTGTGTTCCCAAAGGGAGCATCTAATCTGGTACGATGAACCACTGCCTAATGCTTGGAAAAAAGTATAGATTGAAGACCATCTTACAGCCTTGCAGATCTCAACAATGGGAACACGTTTAAGTAATGTCATAGAGGGAGTCTGCTTGCACTGACATAAAGGAAAGGGGATCTCCCCCCACTTCCCCGCAACTGATATAGAACATGCAGGCTATGTTATCTGTCATAATTTTTATGGATGTGTTCCTGGTTAATAGAAGAAAGTGGAAACAGGCATTCCTGGAGGCCCCTAGCTGCAGGAATTTGATATGTAAACAGACTGCTTGTGCAGATTGCCTGCCTGGAGTGGTGTGCATCCCTAAATGCATTCCCCAGTCTAGAGGAGACACATGTTCTTATGGGGATGGCTGGTGAACATTAAATGAATGAGACTGTTGTCAAAGGAAGGACATGGGCAAACTGGTGCAACTGAAGGATCAGAAAATGTGGCTATTCTGGCCGCTGGACCAGTCATTCGAAATTGACATTTCAATGAGGAGTATGGTTGGGTGATCAAACCAGGTGTAGTGGGTAGTCTCTTTCTTTGAAACCTAGGTCTCTTCCTATCTGGCTCAACAGGTCTTGGAAACTGAACATTGGAAAGGGTGGGATCTCTGCACCATTTTGGAACTACTAGAACTTGATTAACTGATAGGCATATAGATCCCAAGAGATCACAATGGGGCCCTGGAATCTTTCAAGGTGTGCAACAATTCATCAGTTGTCTTAGTGAAGAGTTTTAGCCCATCAAAGAAGAGGTCTTTGCCAGCAGTCTGGACCTCCGTAGGAAATCCAGTCAGTTGAAGCTGTGATTCCCAATGCATCCTGATGGCAGTAAATATGGATCGAGTTGCTGTGCCAGCTGCATTAAGGAGACTTGTAGCGATGTTCAAGCCTTCAAGCCATTAACTGACCTGCAGCCATGATGGCCTGGACCTATTTACAATGTTTCTTCAGAAGATGTTCAATCAAATAGGTGATTTTTAAGTAATTGGTATAATTGTTCTTCGCCATAAGAGCTTGATAAATTTCTATCCTGAACTGTAGGGTCACAGGTGAATAAGACTTATGAGCCAAAAGGTCAAGGCATTTTTGATCTTTGTTGTATGGCACTCAATTTAGTGTGATGCTTTGTGCCACATTCATTTACAGCTTCCATAACCGAGGAGTTATGTGAAATGGTACTGGAGAGACTTGTAATTCCAGTGATCACAATGACCTCTGTACTGATAGGTACTCGGTTCCCACTAAGAAGGGAGACTCTGGTTTATCCCCACAGGGTGGGGTGGCTAGCCTATGCTGCAGCTCACTGCTGCCTATGGTACCATAGCTACATTACTATTTTTAGCATGCTAGCCTGATGAGTTCTGAAGCATGTATGTCTACTGGAGCTGGGAACTGCATCCGCAGCTCCAACTGTAGATGCAGCCTTGAAGAAAAAATATCAAGGAGCTTATATCTAAATACAATGAAAAAATAAAAAAAGTTTCCACATAAAGTATGTCAAATGTATGATATGGGCAGATTCAGATTCAAGGAAAACTAGAAAGATTAGCAAATCAAGAACTTTATTTCTTCACATTAACAGTGGAAATACTGATCCTTTAGGTGACAGCAAAGGATCAATGTCATGGCAAACAGATTAGCTCTTAGAAACACATTCTCCATAAGATTTTTATCTGCTGTTTCTAAAGAGTATCTCTAAATTCAAGACATAATCTACTCATACATAAATAATTTCCTAGCTTACTGGGAACCTAATCAGCTAAAATACATAGTCACAAGGCTCCATATTCTGACATTTTAAATCTATTTTATCTCTTGAAAACACAGATAACATAGGGTAGATATTATTTTAGATTAAACTATGGTACTTGACAGTAGCCACAGACCAGTTATGTTTATTATAATGGAATGGCTAAGTTACAAGCAATCACCACTATTTAAAAGGTGTTTAAAACTGCTGAATTATTTTCAAAACTGATTCTTAGGTTTAAATGCCACATCAATGCAGCATGACAATACTGGGATTTCTGTTCTTGTTTCCTTCCTGATGGGAAACTGAATAGTAATGTTTCTTAAAGCTCACTAGCCTTATACTCTTAAGATAACATTCAGTGGATAATAAGTTGCTTACACAGGACTTTTCCCGATTAGGTAATGTAATGTGGGCAAAAAAGGGAATGTATTCTATTTTTAAAACCTAAAAAGGTTATTGAATTTCAAAAACCTGAAGAGGGTAGAACTGGATCAGGTGCAAAATATGGCATTTTTCTTAACAAGGCTGCAGTCATTGCTTTAACACATATATAACAGTTTTAAAATTACTTGCAATTATTTAAGATTTAGTAATTACATGTAGGTGAAAGCGAATTCTCAGTGTGCTGTGATAAAGCCACCATGGGCGATATCATCAGAGTCTATTATTCAACAAGGCAGCGAAATATCAAGAAATAATTGGACTCGAAGCTTTCATTTTAATTGCTCTAGCACAGAACTGGAAAGCAAGTTTAGTGCTTCTCTTAGTATGGAATGTATCCAAAGTGAAATAGGAAGATAGGATACAGGACAGGAAGGGACCTCCTGGGTCATCGAGTCCAGTCCCCCCGTTGCAGACAACCATATCATGTAATTCCATTCATAAACTTATCAAACTCCATCTTAAAACCAGTTAGGTAGTTTGGCCCCAGTAGATGCAACTGAAATGGTAAACACTGAGCTAGGATGTGCTGAACTTACTTTTTAAGACAAAAGCAAGAAACAAAGATAAAAATTACTAAGAAGATAAGGAACTCAGCTAGGCTTCCGTACAATACATGTTTAAGCCCAGATCCTTGTGTGTAGTAGAGTTGTGCATGACCCAAGGGCAAAATCAGCCAGGAGAGATGTTTCTGCATGGAATACCAGGGTAGTGGATGGTGTTGGGTAACACAGGAGGACATGGGGAGGCTTTTATCCAAATGGCAAACTTGATGCGCGCCACCTTTCCTTATCCCCATAAGTGTTGTCAGATCCTTTCATAAACACCCTGTATACCACCCTTGTTTCCAGAAACCTCTTCTATGACTCCTAATTCCCTCATCAACCATTCCATTCCAAGAGCCGGAAGCCTGGCTCCATGCCTCCTCTTCATATGCACCCCCAAGTCCATTCCTCTCTCAGGTCCCCTGCCCCGGCTTCTCCATGCCCTTACTTCCATACCCTTTCCCAAACTGTTGTCCTCACACAATTTCCCCTGCTCTGAAATCTCCCATCTACTTCAGCCTAATGGTTGCAGTCAGATGGTGGTCAGTTTATAAACCTTTATACTGTAAATGTTTCTCTTTATAGTCTTAAAAACAACTATCTTTGACCATACAGCAACCTTCCCACATATATTAAAGGGGACATGAAGGCCTTCAAACTTGGTATTTTCCCACTAAGTATTCTGGAGTTAGTGTTAGTTTGATATTTTAAAAAATAAACTACAGAGACATTTACAAAACATTACAGCTTTAAAACGGTCTGATTTTTACCAAAGCTTCCAGGAAAATTCTATCTTGGGATAAGATGTAGTTTGCAAAATTTTAGTAAAAGTAGTTTCTCTGGGGCAGCCAAGAGGGGTTTAAGTCAATCAGGTTTATAATGAGGAACTAGAGTCAATGAGAATATGAAGAGACTACTACCACTGCATTCTAAACAACATATCTTGAAGATACATCATTCCATTTTATCATTTATTATTTGCTATGTGAGCTGTTACTCAATGAAAGAATGGTAAATCTGGACCTACATGATCAACTTAAAAATGAACTTAAATTTTCAGTCTAAAGGAAGTACTGTTGCAATTGTTTTCCTTATCAGAATGCCTGTAGCTCAAAGCTTGTTTTGTGTGTATAGAATGACTTACTCAAAATGTACTGTTAACTACCAAAGTTATAAAGAGGAAAAAAGATAAATAAAAAGATGGGCTATGCAAAGAATCTTGAATTTCAAAATAAATAAATAAATAAAAATAAAAAGGTAGTGTTTCTGTGCTTATTCATTGAACTCTACTGGTTGGAATAAAGTTGGTTTAAGTAATTGCATTATATATTTATAAACATTTTATATTGTAAATAAATGGGCAGGTATTTTTTAACCCATTGAATAAAGCATATATTTTTGGTTTTTCAGAAGAATGAAGGAAAAGGCAGATGCTGCCAGGATGAATAATCTAAACTGGCATGAAAGGACAGAACAATTGGAGATGACAGCATATTAACATTTGGTGTTAAGCACTAAAAACAATGCAATGTTTATTAGTTTCTAAATGAAAAGCTCATCCTCCATCCTGGGCCACATTATTCATTTGCTTAAGCCAAACAGGCTCTTCATCAGCTTCTGTCTTGCCTTATGTCCTCATTTCCCTAGAAATATATGGTAATGAAGGGCCTTTTAACAGATGTTCCTCTAGACTCATTAACTTCTGAGCCTCATTGTTCATTTTATTCACCAAAAGCTAGTTTATTAGACAAACAAGCATAGAAAAAATTGAAAAGCACAAAGAACTTTCACCATAATACTGAACCCTAGTAATATACACTAGCTCAATCGCATGCAGATGCTAATAACTATATTGTACTGTGCTTACATAGTGTCCAAAGTGATGGGGGAATTCCCAGTGCCTCTAAAGAGAGAGATTTCCTATGTGACTTGAAGCAATAATTCAAATTGCAACTGTCCGGATTATTGATAACTAAAAGCACTAAGTATTTTTGATCATAGTTGCCTGAGGGAGAGTTCTTTAAGCAAGCTTAAATAAAAAGCTGTAGTACATGCAGCCACCTTCAGGGACTACAAAAGTAAAACAGTAACATCTCTAATGATTTCAGCCAACACATAGGAAATAAAGTGCTCCATATAATGAAAGTAGACATATGGACAAACCATAACTATATGCTGGAGATGCTTTATATTGCAATAATAATTGATAGGTGGTAGGGTTTATTTAATACGTATAAAGAATTAGTTTAGTTTTTCACTTTCTGCCAGGAGATGCTTTTTCGTCAAAAAAAAAAAAGTGGGTTTTTTTTTTTTACACCCACAAAAGCTTATGCCCAAATAAATCTGTTAGTCGTTAAGGTACCACTGGACTCCTCGTTGTTTTTGTGGATACAGACTAACACGGCTACCCTTCTGATTTTTCAAAAACTGAGTCAGATCCCCTTGACAGATAAAAGCTCATAAGAAAGAACAAAAAATCATGTTTTTTTAAAGGACATTTTATTGGTCTTTTATTTTTTCAACTCCCACTGCCCATCCCGAGAGAGAGAAAGTAAGTGTTGTCCACTCTCAAATTTATTGGATAAGATGACTTTGGCCCCTAAAGGAGGAGTGTTCACTCCCACAGATGCTTGTACCCTGCTTAGCAATTTATTCTGTCCACACCCAATCAGTTCAACAATCACCTTCACCACTACAAACCCCGTCATTCCTGCCTCCTCCATTCAGCCCCCCACTTCACCTCTACTCTCCCAGGCCTGATGGGCTACAGCGGGGTCCACTCTCCCTCCTCCAGACTGAGGGGCGGGGGCAGCTCCACGAGTTCTTCACCCATACCTTCCCAGGTCAGGGTCTGCAGGGAGGATGAGGGGAGGCGCAGATACGGTGTCCTGTCCCTGTTGCTCAGAGTGGGGAGAAGGGAGCAGATCTGCCCTGAGCTGCTGGGTTCTTTGGATCCCTCCCAGCCCTGTCCCTCCTGTGAGAATGTCTTCATGTTGCTGAATGGAAGGAGAGCAATTCCATGCAACAGTTGATCTGTGGCAGCTCTAATGGCTTATTCTGACCCAGGAGATGGGCAAGTTGAGCAGAATGCCAACCAGAGGGCTCAAATTTGCTAGAGGGTTGGAGTTTCTCACATCATCATGAGACTGGCTCCAGAATCACACTGCTCATGACAAAATCAGGAAAGTTGGAAACACTTCAGTAGTTCATTACTGTACACAGAATGAAAGTCCAGAAAAAAAATCAAAACATCTCAAAAGAGATCAAATCCTGCCAATTTTCTAATATTTTAATATATTTTCTGTCTTGTAGGTAAATTTAAAACCTCTTATTTTGTGTGTTGGGCTTTTAGAATGACTCATATTCCTAGTTTAATCTCAGATTATAAAAGCTTTTGTATGAAGATTGACAGCAACAAACCGCCAATCGCTAAATAAATTTGGGCCAAAATGTTTGTCTTCACATATAAAGCTATTTAATCACCTACTTGTAGTTGTCATTTAAAAAAAAAATAACCTTAAAAATACACTGTACAAATTAGAGAAGTTATGTATGCAGTGTTGTTGTCAGCATGTTCGTCGCAGGGTATTAGAGAGACACGGTGGGCGAGGTAATATCTTTTATAGGACCAACTTCTGTTGGTAAGAGACACAAATTTTCAAGCTTACACAGGGCTAAACAATCTGTTCAAACCTTGTAATTAGCAGTGATACTTGGAGTTAGCTTCCCAGACCTGAAGAGCAACTCTATGTAAACTTGAAAACTCTCTCTCGCCAACAGAAGTTGGTCCAATAAAATATATTACCTCACCCACCTTGTCTCTCTAAAAGGAAGATTGTAATTTAACTCAATTATTTCCTTCAATTAAAAAAAAAACTGTTTAAGAGGCCAACCCCACACTCACTCACTACCAGCAAGTGTACTGCTTTATAATCCCTGGGACTATGCTCGGTAGTCTGCATTAGTGAGATGAGAAGAACAAGCAGTGCCAGTGCTGGATTAAGGAACGCACCCTGCCCCGAATACCTTTTATTGTAGAAGCTCTCTGAGTTATTTGGGGTGGGGGGGGGGAAGGAGAGAGAAAATGAGGGTGAAAATCCTCCACCCTGCACTTCTCATATTGGCCTTAGGTTTTCAAATATGTATGATATGCTCTTGGCTGTATTTACCTCTTCATATACTGTGGGCAACCCTCCATTTCCATTAAAAGGAGATGCTGTGCAAATCCCTATGCACCAATGGGAGAGCAGACTGAAAATTAATACATGTTCCTCCCAGAAACATATAGCAATCTGTTAAAAGAATAATATATATATAATCTGATGCTATGAGGTAAAGGTTAAAATTATCATGTTATCAAAAAATTGTAACATACTGTATATTCACAAAATCATTTCTATATGCTCATGCCTCAGTAAATAGACAACTGAACAATACATATTTATCATCCTTTATAGATTAGGAAATAAAGACTTCACATTTGCATCAAAATTGATTATGAAGTAAATGTCAGTTTTGTTACTTCCAAAGGAGTATTCAGTTTAGATATTAAAGTGAGACAAGCATTCTGATGCAAAATAAATCAGCATTGTATTGTCTGACTGTGACCAGGGTACACCATAACATAACTCAGATCAGATCTGACAGACTCACTATGACAGCTCACTATTGCCAAATTCTGAATCTAAAAGGTGTTGTGTCAGTTATCATATGTAAACTGGCAACGCGTTGGCTATTAATGTTAGTGTGGTGTATGTATGCAAGAAGCATTATAAATGTGTGTTGGAAATATGTTCTTAAAATGTGTTTGTCAGGCAAGGCTTAGGTCATCCCGCCCTAGACAAAAGAATGTGATTCTGCCTGCTTGAATGCATCTCCAAAGTAAATGGAGTGAGGAGAGACAATGAAATTACATTTACATGAACGGTAGACAAAGCCATCAGGCAAACCAATGTGGAAAATGGCCACTCTCAGCGGGTGATAGAAGCTGAAGCTCCAGGAAATCTTCCTGTCTTCTGAAGCAAGGTCATTGGACTTTGGAAAACAAAAGCAAGGAGAGAAAGCTATTTTGGCATATATTACTGGGCAGATGCAAGAGACCAGAGCTCCCATACATCTAAGAAAAGTGAAACCCTTCAACCAAGGGGGTTGAAAGGCTCTGAAAACTGAATATAGGTGAGAAACCTGCTTAGAACAAGACTGTAATTTGCTGAAGTTAAATTTAGTTACTAGAAAGCGTTTTGTTTGTAACTTTTCTTATCTCTTTCATTCTTACTAGAAATCACTTACTCCTACAGTCTTTGTTAATAAACTTCTTTAGTTTTATTATGTGAAGGGCAGTGCTCGCTGGTAGTGTTGTCTAGTGGTTAGGGTGTTAGAGCTCTGTTTGCCATGTTTGTTTCAGGTCTCGGAAAGGTACTCAGAGTCACATCCATGGGTGCTGGAACAATTTTTACAGTGGGGGTGCTGATGTTGGAAACCATGTATTTGGTGTTGGTTATTACTACTTCAAGGCAGGGGGTGCGGCAGCATCTCCCAGCACCCCTCGGTTCCAGCACCATTGGTCACAGTTAAATACAAAGCAGAACTGACTGTTAAGCTTAAGCAGTTAAACACGTGTTACAAAAGACAATTCAAGGTGAAACTAAAGGAGAAGATATGCTGGATCTGCCTGGATTCCCTTGTTTGGGTATCTTGGAAGCATGTAAAAGGACCTTGGGGTGGGCTTGTGGAGGATCAGGTTACAGTGTTTCAGTTGGAGTTGACTGGGAAAGAATTTGATGATACCCTTAAACTCCTGGGTGAAATGTGAATCTGTTCCACTTTTTATTTAGCTATGACATTGAGTATCTTTCCCAGACCTGAAGAAGAGCTCTGTGCAAACTTGAAAACTTGCCTCTTTCACCAACAGAAGTTGGTCCAACAAAAGATATAGTCTCATCCACCTTCTCTCTTTAATAAGTGTGGGACAAACATGGCTAAATCAACAATGCAAACAGGATTTCATATGTTTATTTAGACAACCACATGCTGTGAAATAGCAAAATATTACTGACAGAAAGACTGGAATGATTTCAAAGACAAAATCAATCTTACAAAAAACCCCCTCTTTTGTAGAAGATAAAATGGAAGAGATAAAAGATCTGATTGTCAAAACTCTCCTTTGCCATGTGTCTACAAAAACCTGACACCAGTTAGACTGCTCATGCACGGATACCCGTCATGCTGAACAATACTGTCTCATTGTCTCCTTGCATGCCCTGATCTACCTATTTGTATCCATCTCGTGTCTTGTAGTTAGATTAAGCTCTTTGGGATAGGGACTATCTTTTTTATTCTGTGTTTACACAACACCTAGCACAGTGCATGACAGGGGCTCCTAAGTGCTATGGTAATGCAAATAATAAATAATAATTAAATGCCAAAAAAAATAATTAATGCAGAGTTACAACTGCCCAGTGAAAGCTTGTACTCTTCTAGAACATCAAGTTCAGAAAAACCTCAAACTTCCAAAAATCAAGAAGTATAGAATTAAGGTAAACACCCACATGACTCTTTGCCAGAGAATGTTGTGAAGGTCAAGACTATAACAGGGTTCAAAAAAGAACTAGATAAATTCATGGAGGATAGGCCCATCATTTGCTATTAGCCAGGATGGGCAGGGATGGTGTCCCTGGGTGACAGGGGATGGATCACTTGATGATTACCTGTTCTTTTCATTCCCTCTGGGGCACCTGGCATTGGCCACTGTTGGAAGACTGGATACTGGGCTAGATGGACCTTTGTAGAATGTCCCTACCAGAAGGACTGGACTTGTATGAGTGTACTTTCCATGTAACATCCAAAGGGGGTGCCCTGATGGAGACTAATCTTTGACTTGGAATGCGTGTGTTATAGGTGTATTGGGGAATTGTTCAAAGAATGCAGAGTTCAGGATGTGTGAGTGTTTACCTTAACGCTGTATTTTCTGGTTTTCAGAGTTTGAGTTTTGCTGAACTTGACATTCTGGAAGGTCACAAACTATCACTAGGTAACCTTAACTCTCCATTACACTTTTTTTTTTTGGCCATTTAATTTTCTAGCTTTTTAAACAGAAAGCGAAATATTTATTTGTAGGAGTTAGTGGTTATTTAGATAGTTGTGGTCTCATTTGGTTTTCAATTGATAAACTACTTTTGATTATTACCAAGCCACAGATCTACCTTTTATATAGTGCTATTTTTAATTAATAGATCTCAAAGAACTTTCTTCATTATCCCCATGTTACAGATGGGAAACTGAGGGTCAGAGACATGAAATGTCTTGCCCAAGGTCACCCATCAGGCCAGTGGCAGAGCTAGAAATAGCCCCGTCCAGCGGTCTTTCCACTAGGCCACACGGTTCCTATGTGATTCCTCAGTGATCCTCCCTATTTTTGTACATTTTGTCACAGTGGAATGGAGAAAATGGTCATGCTTTGAAATGGTTACAATGTGTAGTTGCTAACAGGGCCAGTGAGAGATCACAGATGATATATTCATGTCCCAAAACCTTGACAATTTTATTCCTCAGTGGTACCTTAAAGCGTGTGAGAGAATACTGGTACATCTCTTTACCTTTCCAGCCCCTACCCCACCATTCCCTGCAACATGTAACTCGCCACTATCTTTTCCAGCTCCCCCTCCCCCCAACATTAAGCCATTAGTTGGAACTAAAATAGCTATTAACATGCAAGAAGTTGTTTCTTGCAGTCTCCTGCCCTATGCTGCTGCATACACATATCTCAGGTAGCAGCTTACTGGAAAGTCACACATTACCTTTGTTATGTGCAGTCTGAGCTGGGCCTCTCACGCCCACTATCCATCCCCATCTGGGGCTTCTGCCCCTGCTTCAGCCCCTCAACTATACAGTCCATGCTGTCTGGAACTCCTTCAAACCAGGCCACCCCCACTCCACATAGGGGTGAGCTATCATTGCTATTCATTTTCTGGATTTCAGATGTTTTAATTTGTGTTGCCTTCATTCCTCCCTTCCCAGCTTACAGAGAGAGGCAGGGAAAGGGGCTCAGACACCCAATAACAAGTAGGGTCCTCCAGATTCCAGAACAGGCGGGGAGAGGGGCTCAGACACCTGTAGAGAGGTAGTGCTCTCCCGGATCCCAGCACACACATGGAAGGGGAGAATTCAGGAGTGACAGCCCCCACAACTTCCTCTGCTACCCCTCACATTTTCAAATCCCTCCTGTCTTCTGCCTTCACCTTACCTGATCCCCCCCAAACTCTCTTCCTTCACCTGCCACCATTCCTTCTCATTTATTCCCTTCCCCATACAATATACCCATTCCTCATTTCAGACCCAAACCCCTTTCCCCATATTGCCACCTATTCTTGCACCCCTAATCATCATTCCCCACTCTTCCAGTGAGCATTTGAATGTGTAATTTATTTTCTTTTCAAAAATTGTTTTAGCACCTTCTTAATATTGAGCTTTATTCTGCTTAACAGAGGCAGATTTTTCCCCAACTGTTTATAGAGTTCATCCTCAGATTTCTGCCTAGGGTGGTTTCAGACTTTGAAGGTACCAGAACCTGTGAATTTAGTGAAATGCTCCTTTTTTCCTGGGGGCTGTATCTCAGGAACGCTGTGCTCGAATGATCCCATATTTGGATCACTAACCCTATGATATATTGCCAATGAGGTGTAGCACATTTTAAGAGAGTCCATGTAAACACATGGATTTTAGAGCACTTAGAAGGTGTGTGCTTTGAACAGAAGGGGCTTCCCAATCTTACCTAGAGAAGAACTGTTGCTCCATTATGATTATAATACAGAACTATGACTCTGCTATATTGTATGTACAGTAATGTATGAAATGAGAGGGCGAATGGAGGGGAGGGGCTCTCTGCATCCATCAGCAGTGTAGCAGGTGCAGAGAAGTATTAAGTGGCCCATTCAATGAGATGTTCTCAGTTGAAAGAATACCCCATGGAGATTAACATAGCTCTGAGCTGTGTGCATTGCTCCATTCATGTCAATGGGCGTTCCCGCTCCCATTTCCCCCAGTGCTGGAGAGTTTCTGATGTGTCAAGCATTCTCAAAGATACAAAAAGAGAACAAAAATAGCTGTCTACATTTTTTCTCTTTTAAATAATCTTTTTATACTGTGTTATGTATAGGGCAACTGTCTGTTTACAGTTTTTAAGATAGTTTTCAGGTTTTTCACATTGTTCCTGCATTTTGTTCTGCTGTTTGACTAGTTCACACTGCTTTGCTATCTGTATAGCCTTAAATCTTCCCACAGCTATGTCTACAATAGAAATGCTATAGTGGCACAGCTGCGCTACTCTAGCACTGTAGTGTAGACACTAACTACAGTGACAGAAGGAGTAAATCCTCCTCTCAGAGATAATCAATTTTTCCATTTACCTAGCGCTGCCTATAATGTGGCTTAGGTTGGCTTCACTAAGTCTCTTGGGGTCTCTCTTCTGTTTCAGAAACACTTGAAATCCAAAACATGTCTGGCATCCTGAACAGAGTCTGAAGTTTCCAGATTCATTAAGCCAGAACATGAGAGCATTATTTCTCTTCCACAGCAGGTATACTTTAAATGGTAGTAATTTGAATGCCAAAAATAACCTTGGTTAATCAGATCATATAGAACTGATTGAGTTATTTGTGTAAAGCTACCACATCACTGTAAATAATGATTGCTATGTCAAGGGACAAATTATTTCACACTGAAGCTGTTTTATAAACGCTAACAGAATTATTTGTACATCTTGAAGAACAAAAGTCCTTTATTATAGCTCAAGTTTTCTGACTACGTCACAATTTGAATCTTCTTGAGCCCATGGATATTCTAAAGACCCATAACCACTCAATGGACGTACTTTAGAAAAAAATGATGTTACATGGATGCACAGGAGCACAAGACATTAAAATATTTAAGAGTCTGATTCTGATCTTTTAGCAGTTTTACATTCGGATAATTCCATTAGCATCAAAGGAGTTATTCCTGATTAACATAGGTGTCCAATCCTATAAATCTGTTCTGTGAGCCATATTCATTGAGCAGTTATATGACTGCTGTAAATTAAATCACATGGTGATAACCATATATTCATGTATGGTGATTTTCACCCTTTTTCTTATGGCTGCATCTCTTACCACAGTGAGATCAAAAAGTTCTCTCTCATTGCTACAATCACTATCCTAGTATCCACAGGTGTGTGCCTCCAGCCTCCTAGTTTCTACTCCTCCCAACCTGCTATGCCTTTGGGGGCAACAACACATATCCCACACGCCCCCCCCTCATCCCCGACCTGTTCCATGAACAGGAGGCATCTTCCCCCTCAAATTTACAGCTACTTAATTTTTTTTAATGTATATAATTGCAGAGTTGGTGAGAATCAAATTCTACCTGGTAACATAGCTAACTTCATCAGTATCTTGCTGCTTCAGTCACCAGCATGTAGAGGCGTGATGGATGATACAGCTGGAGGAACATAGTCATTGAGACCACGTGTACATTACTGGCACTACCGCGTGATAGATACGGTGCTGTAGCTATGCCATTGCAACCCAATTCAGACTACCCCAATGGATGGAATTTTGCCATCACTGTAGAAACTCCACCTGCCTGAGTGATGGCATTCTTCCATCAACTTATCTGTGTCTACACTGGGGGCTAGGTTGGCATAGCTACGGCGCTCAGAGGTGTGGATTTTTGTTCACCTAAGTTTTAAGTGTAGACCAGGCCTAAGAGTCAGCCCCATTGGCTTCACTTACTAGTTTCATAGGGGAAGATTTCAGCCCTGATTCAACAAGGTACTTTAATACATGTCCATGTTTTTAAGTACATGATTTCAGTGTGACTGCTAATGTGCTTAAAGTTAAGCAACTGCTTAAGTACATTCCTGAATTGGGGCTTATATTCACATTGAAAAGAAATGCACCCTCCATTTCTAAATGGTGCTAACCATACATTATATCCCAGCCAGGGTCATCAAAAGGAAGATCACAACAGGCCACAGCACAGAGAAAAATCATAGTAGAACCACAGAAATAGCTCTCATTGCTATCATTGTGGAAAGCCATGAGCTATTGGACCATAAATACATGAACAGATTTGGTACTGTTATTCTCATTCAAGTATGATAAGATCTGGTGACAAGAGACTGAGTTTTGCAAATGGGGAAGATTTATTTTGTGGAGCTTTAGAATATATTTACAAATGAGAACACACATTAGTTTACTGTCCTTCTGATATCCTATACTGTCTAGGGGGTGTCGGTTCCAGCTCTGAAATGTAAATCTGACTACCTCACAGCAATTTTGCTGCTTGAATAAAGGTTAAAAAATACATTTGTAATACTGCTTCTAGCACTCTTGGAAACATCTTTAGATGAGAATAGCAATAATATACTAACTTTATTGTGGTCAGATAGAGCACCACAACTTGCCTGTTCATACTGAATTTTTAAAAATTATTTAAATTATATATATATATAATGTGAAATGTAAGATTACTTAATATCAGGACCCAAAGGATTGATATTACATCAATTGTGGAAACACTATAAATGTACTGACATATGAATGTACATGCATGGCCTACCAAGTAAATGAATTAAAACAAGTCAGTTCAATATATATAACCACAATGAGGACTTCCTGTAGTACTGTATGAGATCTCTGAGATTAAAGAATATTCTTCCAATTCAAGAACCCTTATTAAAAAGCAAAAGGGTTAACTGTTTCTTAAAACTCACAGTTCAGATTCAACTTAAAATTAATAACAAAATAATGCATGTATACAGTGTGAGCCACAAAATACAATTCAACTATATATAGTGTGACAGGGTCAGGCCAGATGGCTACAGGAGAGGGATAGAAGGCAGATAGATTAGCCCCAGGTTAAGTAGGTCCCTTTTCCCTGGGTAAGGTAACAGGGAAAGTTCCAGAACAATCAGGAACTTTCTGGAAACAATTAAGGCAGTCAGGCTGATTAGAACACCTGCAGCCAATCAAGAAGCTGCTAGAATCAATTAGGACAGGCAGGCTAATCAGGGCCCCTGGGTTTAAAAAGGAGCTCACTTCAGTTTGTGGTGTGCATGCAAGGAGCTGGGAGCAAGAGGCACAAGAAGCTGAGAGCGAGAAGGCGTACTACTGGAGACTGAGAAGTACAAGCATCATCAGACATCAGGAGGAAGGTCCTGTGCTGAGAATAAAGAGGGTGTTGGGAGGAGGCCATGGGGAAGTAGCCCAGGGAGTTGTAGCTGTCACGCAGCTGTTACAGGAGCCACTGTAGACAGCTGCAATCCACAGAGCTCTGGGCTGGAACCCGGAGTAGAGGGTGGGCCCAGGTTCCCGCCATCCCTCCCCAACTCCTTACTTGATACCGGAGGAGTTGAACTGGAGTGAGAGTTCCACCAGAGGAGAAGGTCTCTGGCCAGTTCCCCGATCTACTAGGTGGATCGGCAGAGACTGCAGGGAATTGTTCTTCCTTTTCCCCATGCTGGCCAGTGATGAGGCTAACTGAGTGAATGGCAGATTTGAGCCATGAAAGTGACCAAACTGACTGCTGCCATGAACCTCTGAGGTGAGGAAATCTGCCAATAAGTGCAGGACCCACCAAAGCAGAGGAGGAACTTTGTCACAATAGTTATAAACTGTATCCTACCTGCATGTCTCAGGACACATGCACAATATTTAAGGTGGTAAAATTTTTGTCTCTTATCTAAAAAGCAAAAGGGAAGGGCACTCCCTAAAACCAGCAAACTCTTGAGATCAGAGAAAAAAGGCTTGATTTGCATCCTAAAGGCCAAGAGACTTGGCCTCTGATAGCCCTTCATGGAGAATGTTCAGCTTCTAGCCCCAAGATATTTAATTAAAGTTAGTTAGATCAAGCACCTCAACTAACCTGATTTACAATGACGACTCAAGGGGAGAGTCTTCAGCTGCCAGGATCTAAGCCAGTGGTGGGCAACCTGCAGCCCATTAGGGCAAGCCACTGGCAGGCCGCTAGACTGTTTGTTTACATTTGCATGGCTGCCCGCAGCTCCCAGTGGCTGCGGTTTACCATTCCCGGCCAATGTGGCTTGCCTTGATGGGCTGCGTGTGGCCCGTGGGCCGCAGGTTGGCTACCACTGATCTAAACTGAAAAAGGCTTTATAGATCAAAGCACCATGAATTGCACTTGGAGATATACAGGAAGCCAGTGGATTGCCTAAAGAACCAGTGTAATGTGTTGCGTGTGGCTTATCCTGTCTTACAGCCAAGCAGTTGTATTCTGCATTTGTAGCAGTACTTAAGTAGATTCTAAGGTTTCAAGGATAACCAAACCACTACAGGTTTCAGAGTAGCAGCCGTGGTAGTGTATATCCGCAAAAAGAAAAGGAGGACTTGTGGCATCTTAGAGACTAACAAATTTATTTCAGCATAAGCTTAAGCTACAGCTCACTTCATCGGATGCATTCTGTGGAAAATACAGTGGGGAGATTTATATACACAGAGAACATGAAACAATGGGTGTTACCATACAGACTGTAACGAGAGTAATCAGGTAAGGTGAGCTATTACCAGCAGGAGAGCGGGGGGTGGGGCGGGGAGAGACCTTTTGTAGTGATAATCAAGGTGGGCCATTTCCAGCAGTTGACAAGAACGTCTGAGAACAGTGGGGGGAGGGGAATAAACATGGGGAAATAGTTTTACTTTGTGTAATGACCCATCCACTCCCAGTCTTTATTTCAAGCCTAAGTTAATTGTATCCAGTTTGCAAATTAATTCCAATTCAGCAGTCTCTCGTTGGAGTCTGTTTTTGAAGATTTTTTTGTTGAAAAATTGCCACTTTTAGATCTGTAATAGAGTGACCAAAGAGATTGAAGTGTTCTCCTACTGGTTTTTGAATGTTATAATTCTTGACGTCCGATTTGTGTCCATTTATTCTTTTACATAGAGACTGTCCAGTTTGGCCAATGTACATGGGAGAGGGGCATTGCTGGCATATCCTAACCCACAGAGACCTTCCTACCAACACTACAAAAAGAAGGATTCTGGGTGGACTCCTCCTGAAGGTTGAAACAACAGACTGGACTTCTACACAGAGTGCTTGAGCCAACATGCACGGGCTGACATTGTGGAAAAGCAGCATCACTTGCCCCATAACCTCAGCCGTGCAGAACACAATGCCATCCACAGCCTCAGAAACAAGTCTGACATCATAATCAAAAAGGCTGACAAAGGAGGTGCTGTCGTCATCATGAATAGGTCGGAATATGAACAAGAGGCTGCTAAGCAGCTCTCCAAACCACTACAATAATCTAATCTAGTTGTTACAAAGGCATGGATTAGTGTGGCAAGGTCCTAATCTAAAATAAAATGTGTTCAGATGCATACAGATACACAAAGTTGTTCTTGGGCACAAATGTCATCTGGGGTTCAACGAACAGACACTGGTCCAAGGACATGCCCAAAATGTTAACCTCATGAACAAACCACCAGATACGCAAGAGCAAGAACCATCCCTTCTTATGACATAATAATTTCCTCAACCTAGCAGCATCACCTCTGGTTTTTCTAGTTTGAGCCTCAGCCACTTCACTGTCATCCAAATCCAATCTCAACCAGACACTGGTGAGGAGGAGCGAGAAGAGGAAAGACACTTCACCATTCAAGTCTGATGAAAATAAATCAGAGCCACGGGCCATCTGCATCCTGAAGACAGCGGAGACTGTAATGTCCCACTCTCTTTCCTAGTGACCTCACACATCGTACCGATGGATGCTAATAGAGCCTTGTGGATCCCCACAAATTATCCAATGGAGCAGAAATGAAATTGCCTAAAACCACCCTTTAGAACCTCTGACAGAAAAGAAGGAACAACATTAGAACAGAACCATCTATCCCAGCCAGGGACCATGGGGGAGTGTGATAGACCCAGGCCAGTCGGGTACAGCAGAGTAGCGTGTTTTGGGACATGCTGTAGCCTGTTCAAAGGCCCTATTTGGTGAACGCTTATGAATCATAGTCTGTGTCAAGGGGTACAGCAGAGTAGCAGAAGGCAGATATACTGGCCACTGGATTAACAGTTTTCTGTTCCCTGACTGACCAGAGCAGGGGCTGCTCCAGCTAATGAGAACCCCTGACTCCAATTAACCTGCAAAGAGTCAGGTGAGGCCATTAAGCTAATGTGACTACCTGACTCTAATTAAGGCCCCTCTGATAATATAAAAGGGCTCACTCCAGTCAGGCAGAGGGGAGCCAGAGGAGAGGGAGTGTGGCTGAAGGGCTGGTTAATTAAGACACCTTTCAAGTCATTGGTAAGGGAGCCCTAAGGTAAGGGAGAAGCAGGAGAGCTGTGGGGAAGTGGCCCAGGGAAACGTAGCAACTCTGACAATAAAAGGTTGGCTGCCAACAGCTGCTACCATTAGGGTCCCTGGGCCGGAACCCGTAGTAGAGGGCGAGCCCAAGTTCCCCACAACCACCACTATAGAAACACCTCCTGGGAGGGGAAAACAGGCCCGTCAGGACAGGAGGCTAAACTGTTTTGGCATGAGGCCGTAGGAGCAACAGAGACTGTGGGAATTCTCCAACCAACCTCCATTGCTGGCTTATGATGAAAAGGGCTCAGTAGACTATATCCCTGGCCCTAGAGAGAGAAGGGCTATGTGGAGGGTTGCAGTGAGCCTCTGAAGCTAGCATAAGCCGCCTGGAAGCGCGGGACCCACGGGGAAAAGGTCAGAGCTCTGCCACAGGAGTTAATAGGAAGGAGAGCAAGTATGGTCCATCGTTTGGTTAGGACACTACCAGAGGACGTGGGATACCAGGCTCGTGTCCCTGCTCTGCCAAAGACTTCCTGTATTCCCTTGGGCAAGTCACACAGTCTTTCTGTATCTGAGTTCCCCATCTGTCAAATGGGAATAGTAGTATTTCCCTATCTCAGAGGAGTGTTGTGAGTATGGCAATGGAGAACATATAAGCACTTAAAATAAACCCTTGTAGTTAATAGTACCAAAGAACAGAGTGGATACTAAAACCATTATCACTGAACCCAAAAAACCAATGCCATCTCCAGTCCTAAAGCCAGATTGAAATGGATGAAGAATATGGGAGGACTCTGGACTACACCTATATTTCCTTGCCATAGATTTCTTGATAACTTTTCCAAAGCAAGGGGGTTTAGAGACAATATGATAGGTGTCAGATTGTAGACATCACTCAATGGCTTCTTGAGAAATCGCCTAATGAGCATTCATATGAGGAAAGTGGTCACCCTACCAATAGATTCACATCCCCACTTTCTTTTATGGGTGGATGGGTCCTGCTTGCAGATCAACACTTCACCATCACCTCCTGATATATAATGAGCAAAATAATCACAAACTCTACAGAGCATTTGTCTCCTCTACATGAAGCAGCCAGAAGTAGCCACAAATAAGTGAGAACACACACACACTGAACAGTCTGAATAATATTTTATATATCAGTAACACTTTCTATCCTGAAGTATTCCATAGAGAAGTAGAAACTCCATACAGGCACCAGACACAAATGAAATGAACCAATCCATGAGAGAATGGGCCCTCACCAAATGGCACTGTCAGAAACTGGAGACAGGAAGTTTTGCCAAAAGACATAGAAACATATGAGACAGAGAAACGGGGAATCTTTCGTGTCCATGAAAAGAAAGAGGAGCTCATCGCTTCACACAGACTAAACTGAGGAAAAACTCCAACTATATACTTCGGACCAATTTATTTTTAATTATACGTTTACTGAATATTACACACAGTTTTGAACTATAGATATGTTTTGCTGTATAATATTTATTGAAATTTCATGGATTTTCTTACCAATTCCCTAGACAAGTTTTAAAACAAATAAAAGAAAAGCAGTAAAATAGCATATAAAATCCAAACAATTCATTTGAGAACCTGGCAGCAAAATTGTTTCTATTTGGTATATTATTTATTCATATATATCAAACTCTGTACTATATCTATATCATGTTTCATTCTTGTTTAAATGAAAAGTTATGGTATTCTGTTGTTTACGAAAAAAATTATACTAAAAGTGCCAAAATCTTTAGACTAACAGAGCAATAATGTGATTTGAATCAGATGATTGCTATTCCATTTGTATTTAATAATAATATTTAAAGTAGTCTAAAAATTACTTATATTGAGGCTGCTGGGAAAGATTTGGAACTTTTGAATTTTTTTTTTAACAATATTTCCTTTTTATGTCAAGTATCTCTCAAGCTAAACCTAATTTTTCTTTAGCATCAGAGAAGTTAAGAGAAAACATGGTAATTTTCACAATTTATGTCTGGGTTACAGGTGCCATTATAAAACAGTTTGCTCCTCCACCTATGCAATAAAAAACTCTGCTCAATTAAATTTAGGGAGTTCAAGGGATACAAATTCTTTCATGGCTCACTACATTTCAAAACAGATAGATTCTGTGGGGCAAACCCTGAAGTCTTTACTTCAGATGGCTTTGTGAAAGTGAAGTCACATCCAATTAAGATAGTGGGCCATGATATTTAAAAAATTAAGAGTGATCTTTAGTTTTAGGTTACCTTCCTCCTCCCCCGACCCTACTAACTGTTTATACCACCCCTTCCCGCCTCAGGATTTGGGCCTTTGTTTACAAACAGGTGGCTGATATAAACAATCCCTGAAAATTAAAAAAATAAATTTTACCAATTACCAATTAGAGCAAGAACATTTTGTAGCCTTATCAATTATATGCAAATGGAACTTGTTTACATGTTAAGTGTATAGCTTTAGACAGAATTTGAAACTGTAGTTTGAGATCTACTGACGTCAGTAACGCAACTGAATTCTTATATGACAAGCAATGTCTAAATATGGTGGGTGGTGAAATTTAACATACAGATTTACTCAGTACACTCATATTTTGCACAATGCACTCTGTTATATAAATCATCTACACTGTCACTTTGGGGTGGGAAGGGGTGGTATAAACAGTTAGTAGGGTCGGGGGAGGAGGAAGGTAACCTAAAACTAAAGATCACTTTTAATTTTTTAAATATCATGGCCCACTATCTTAATTGGATGAGACTTCACTTTCACAAAGCCATCTCTATTCAGTCTTGACAGCATTTACATCATATTTGTTGCTGACATTTTGGCACTGCCTCTGGAAATCCATTAGGTTTTAGATGCAATTGTAACAGAAAAATATGTGGACAGTCTGCAACAGGAGGATGGGGGGAAAGGCTATGTTGTTCCACACACAGTTCATTTAGAGTAAATAGACTCCTGAAATAGAAGCTATGTACTCAAATGACACAAGTGATACAGGCCAGAGGAAAGAAGGGCTGTCTGCAAATAATCATTTTAGTCTGACAATTGGAAACTAAATATTGAGCCAACCTGTCACATGACATGCTGTCATGGTAGAAATTATCCAAGTTCTTCAAGTTCTATTACATTTAATTTAATACTGTTCACACATGGCAACTAACCACGTTACGCATTTCATGTCTTTGCATTTATCAGAGATTTTCTTCATGTAATATATATTAAAATCTATTATAGCCATATTAAAATTAGATTAAAATAGGTATTTATCGGTCAAAAAAACCCAAACAATTATTTGCCTAAAGTCCTAAATGGCGTGGGCTCAGCCTACCTAAAAGGCTACCTCTCCACCCATAATACACAGCCACAGAATCATATAAATGTAAGGCTGGAAGCGACCTCAACTGGTCATTTAGTCCTGCCCCGTGCACTGAGGCAGGGCCAAGTAAACCTAGACCACCCCTGACAAGTGCTTGTCTATCTTCTTCTCACAAACATTAATGATAGGGTTTCCACAACCTCCAGAACCTTCCACAACCTACCTCCCTCCCTCAGAAGTCAATCCCAGAGCTTAACTATCCTTATAGTTAGAAAGATTTTCCTAATATCTAACCTAATTTCCCTTGCTGCACATTAAGCCCACTACTTCTTGACCTACCGTCAATGGACACAGAGAACAACTGATCCCTGTACTCTTTATAACAGCCCTTAACCTATTTGAAGACTGCTATCAGGTACCCCCTCAGTCGTCTTTTCTCAAGACTATACATGCTTTGTTATTTTTAACCTTTCCTCATAGCTTAGGTTTTCTACACTTTTTATCATTTTTGTTGCTCTTCTTTGGACCCTTTCCAATGTATCCACACCTTTCCTAAAGTGTGGCACCCAGAATTGGACACAGTACTCCAGCAGAGGCTTCACCATTGCCAAGTAGAGTGAGACAATTACCTTAGTGTCCAACATACAACACTCCTGTTAATACACCCCAGAATATTAGCCTCTTTTGCAACTGCATCACATTTTTGACTCATTCAATTAGTGATCCATTATAACCCCAGCTGCTTTTCAGCAGTACTACCACCTAGCCCATTATTCCCCATAGTTGTAGTGAGTGGAGGTGCCAACGTTAATTTTCTCCTCAATATAACAGAGGGGGCAGCTGAGTTGGCAATTTGAGTAATTGTGTCCAGCCTGACTGAATGGATGCAGCATTTGACAGATTCCCACAGCTTCAAAAATCTGCACACTGTTATCCTGGATTTTAGTTTACTAGTTCTTAGCACTTTTGTTGTTGTTGCAGTGACAAATAAATGCTATTGTATAGGCGAACATCTAACTATGTTCTTGTATTAATTATGCTTTCCACAAAAATTTAATTTTCCACTGTTAAATTATGTTGGATATGAAATAAATATGTTTTGCTTCAAAAGGGTGAAAAAGAGGGTTCCTAAATTATCGGGTTATTTGTTCTTCATTCCAGTTCCATTATGCTACTGTGACAGAATACAACCCCTGTATTCACACCCTACACACTATTTTAATAATATTGTAAAGTATGCTTTGTAAAATATAATTTGAAAACTCATTATCTGCTGATCAGTATTGTCCTGGTAAAATGTGTGGCAAGATTGTATGTAAAATTATAAGATTACTCTGTATGATATTAACACATGTTCCAAACCCCACAGCCCTGCCCAGGCAGAAGTTAAGTCTGTCCTAAACAAAGGAACACATGTGTGTTTGCCTTAATTTGCATTTAAACAAGTAAACAGAGTTATCAAGCAGGGAGGGAAATAAAGGAAGTTCAAAGAGGTGAAAAAAATACTATGTAGGGAATATCCTTCCAGATAGACTCTTTGTTTCTTCTCAGCCAGAAACGTTTTTCAAGAGGAGGACAAACTATAAAAAGGAGGCACAAATACCCCAAACACTCCTCTCTTACTC
The DNA here is from genome assembly GCF_015237465.2 of Chelonia mydas. Classification (NCBI taxonomy): domain Eukaryota; kingdom Metazoa; phylum Chordata; order Testudines; family Cheloniidae; genus Chelonia; species Chelonia mydas. The sequence goes on from NC_057853.1 coordinate 109,902,264, forward strand.
TCTCTGCCCACCTCATTCTCCGCAACAAAAGCAAACAGCTGTTGGACTCTGGGGGAGGGGTCCTGACTTGCAAGTTTGGTCAGTAATCTGCTGGAGCATGTGGTGAGAAAGCTTGGTTTGCAAGTAAAATAGTTTCTTCAATACATACTAGAAAGCATTTTATTTTTCTTGTAACCATTTCTGACTTTACTTGCACTACTTGAAATCTCTCTTGTAATTAATAAACTTGTTTTACTGTTTCATCTAATCCAGGGTGTTTAAGTTGAATTATCTGGGTAACTATTTAAGGTAATGAACTGGCATATTATTCTGTTAAAGGAATAACAGACTTAATATATTTGTACTGTCCAAGAAAGGGGTGGGCAGTATAGGACATATATTTCTAGGGAAAGATCTGGGACTGGGTATGTTGGGTTCACCCTGCAGTATAATCAAGGCTGGTGAGAGCCAGGGTGAACTGGCAGGCTGCAGTACACACAGACACCCTGTGTATGGCTTACATGCTGGAAGGCTGTGTGTGAGCATCCCAGGAGGGAGCTAGTGCAACAAGGCATTGTAAGGTATCCAAGATTGCAGGGTAGGGGAGAGACAGCCCCCTCTCTGCTCCGAGTCTGGATTTTGCCCCGGTATGTCACAGCTAGTCATCTGGATCTTGAGGGAATTCTACATACTAGGACTGGGGGGAACCAAATGGAAAACCTTGTCTTAATTTGAAATGTATATCACCCCCCCCCAAAAAATTAACATATTTTATGAAGGGATTAATCCCCAAGAGTGATTTTAGGGGGGACATCGTATTATGCAGTGATAACTTTGAGAATTATGGATGCTTTGTAAATCACGTGAAATTGCCTTCACAAATTTCTTGAAAAAGTCAAAGTAATGATTCTCCATTAACATATAATTATACATTGATTTCATCCTATATTGATTTTATTATGGCAAATTTACTTTAAATATGTTCTCTGGTGTTTAGTCTCTGTGCGTAATTTATGAACTGCAAAAAAAATAGCTTATTTCAAAATCATGTTTGACAGCCGTAGAACATGGACAAAGAGTGTTCTCATTTTAGCAAGATATAATTTTACAAGATAAATAATGTACTAGTGAAAATATTTTTAATAGCATTTTTCTTTCCCCCCCGTCCAGGTAATAGCAACTGAGAGGCAACAAAATGGCTGAGGACCCTGCTGAGAATTAGACTCTTCTCACCAAGAACCCCTCCGCCTGACTGGTCCAAGTGTATAATCTGCCAATAACACAGGAACACCTGAGGACTAAAGATACTTTATAATACATGCCTTGTTAGACAAGAACATTTTTATCAGCAGTTGCAATCACTAGATATGGACACATTATTAGCTTTGCCTGCAGTACACTATCATGCATAATGTCATCAGTCCTACACCAGCAAAACAAACAAAAGGTTGAGGAAGAGGCTTAAGCCCTGGGTCTTCTACTTATACTTCTCAGTGTTCAAGCTCACAGAGTAGGTGACTGAGTTGCCAGCCTATTAATTGGAATTTGTGTATAATATGCCAGCAGGTTTGTAAAAAACAAAACAAAAACAAAAACAAAAAAACCTATCACAGATTGTAACCTTCAGAGGGCAAGAAAATCTGTTTGATGCAGCTGAAGCCAGAGAAGAAGACACATCTTAAAACAAATAGCTGGACTGGACTTAATTGCATGGGAAGCAAAGTACCACAAGGACTGCCATAGTACTTTTACCAGCAAAAGAAACATCCAGACAAAATCTTCACTATCCAGTGACAAGGAAGTTGAGTCTGTGCATAACACGTATTTCAGTGAACTAATTTCTGACATTGAGAATGACCTTGTTATCAACAGAAAAGCCTTGTCCATGTCTTACATGTTGCAGAAATACCTGGATATTTTGAGGGGCAAAGTTCTCAGCAGTGAAACTTATATAACAAACTATTATGGCCACCAAATTGTCTTTCAATTTTAGCATGACCCAAGTAAACCAGAGCTTGTGTATAGCAGTAGTTTGTCTTTGGAAGATGACATAAACACAGCTTCCCAGTTGCATTCAAAGCAACAGCATGAAGAGAAAAACCCACTCTCTACTTCTGAAAATAAAGATACATATTCAACTGCATCTAAATTGTTTCATGCAGCACTAATCCTCTGTAGTGAACTCAAAATATGTGAGGGAGTGATATCAATGCAACTGATCATTTCACTACTAATGTAGAACAAGCATTAGATGTGATTCCCGACAACGTGTATAGGTTCCTGAAATGGGTATTCCAAGGGGATGTTGATAATGAACCTACTGAAGGTAAAAGTCTTTTAGTAACAGCCACTAACAGTACCCTCCACAGGCAAATATCAGTTGGTCAGTATTTCATTTATATAGTATCCAGAGGTGCAAAGCCTAAAACTAAACACGTTGGGCTTGAAGTGTCCGAACACCATATGTCAGGCTGCAAACATGCAGTAACAACAGTGAACAAGCTAGCACAGCGTCAGTTATACAGCCCCAGAGAGAAATGACACAGGTATTGCAATGGATCTACATGAAAAAGCAACCAGGGAAAATATAATACTTCCATAAAACATATAGCATGGTGAGTTCATTCGGTTTGCTGCAGACAATAATGATATAAATGAGGAAATGTTAGATGGAAAGCAGACAACCCATGCTCCAACTATGGTACTCTATCAGTGTCAGACGCGCTCAGTTCTGGAAGGCAGCTTTTGCGCAGCGACAGCTCAGGCTTAAACAAAGAGAACAGCACTGCAAAGACAATCACTTTAAACTCCTGCAATGTGCTAAGCCATACTGGAGTACAATCCTCATGGTAGATGCCCAACCCTAATCTTGTGGGGAAAGTAAAAAGTAACTGGTATACTGATGTTGAGGCTTGCCGACAAGCTGCTAACCTTGCTCTGCAATGGATACTTCTAAGATCCTGCCCAACCAAGCTATTTGAGATTGAGTTTGAAAAGGTGAATGCTCAGCAAGCACCAAGGGGCACAGCTTTTAATAGGACTTCATCTACCATACCAATAGTTACATCTTTTGGGTAGTGTTTAATGGTGCCAGCATCACCTAATGAATGGAGTACTGTACAGTTTTCACTGTAATGAAGAACATCAGCAAGATGACTAGAACACTTGGCCAAGATTATAGTGCCTTGACTTTTGAGGATGCTATATATATATTGTGAGACCAAAGAGATCCCGTGGAGGTGCCTAGAATAATTTCAGAAAACAGTTTTGAGAATGTGTTTTCTCCTCATAGCATAGACATTTCTGGCTGTAATTGGAAAGAAGTATGAAAAGAGTGGTCTGAAATCACAGGTGTATGGTAGCAATTTTAGCAATCTACTTATAGGCAAATCATACAACTGTGGCCCACAAGGGCCCCACAAATTTGAAATGGAGAATCTGTCCAGAGTGCAGCGGCAGGCATTTTGTAAATGGGTATAAAATAAGGAGATTGACTGATGTAGACCTCACCAACAGCAAGCTTCAAGAATGTCAAAATGTGGTATCAAACAATGATGCAACAAATGTAACAGCAACACTTTCAGAGCTGAGTCATGCACTCAAGAACGTACAGGATGTATTGCACATATTTCACAATTTTGGAACAGCAGCTTCCCAAGCCTTTACATTCTGGGATGATTACATTGAAATGGTTAACATCCTAATGCATTTAATCAGAGCCGAACATGAAAGCAACTGGGACCTGCATCTTGCGGCAGTTGTAGCAATGCCACCACTAATTTTTTCCTTTGACCGCACCAACTATGCCCACTGGGTATCTGTGCATATTAATGATATGAAGCTTCTTCCAGATTATGTCCCCACAGTTCATGAGTGGTTTGAGTAAGGAAATCATTCTGTAGCTCGGTCTAGAAATAAATTCAGCAAAGTCTGGACAGACATGGTACTTGAACAAACAGTAAACTGTGATAGAAAAGCAAAAGGGGGTTTAGTGGGTTTCACTTTGAAACCAGGAACCCTGGCTTATGATTAATCACTGCTCATGAGCACTCAGCTACCACAACTTCCACAAAGGTAATGTGTGATAGACTCAGACATTTTACAAGGAAAACACAAGAAGCCTGCACCATGTCACAAGCAATGTTAAGAAGGACATGTGAGCAAAGTTGCATATACCATCACCAGCTTCAAGACAAACTCATGACTGGCTAGCACTCACCAACATTCCAACTGGCACAGAGTTACCACCAAACTCATGCCAATGATACAAGAATCAAAGTAATGAGACATTTTGTGCAAGACATATAAATTCAAGTACCACTGGATTCTTTGAACCACTGCACAAGTTCAACATCAAGACATTTGCATCTCTAAGCAAGAAGACCAAATTGACAGTTAGTAGTGATAAGACTGTGACTATCAATGCAGACAGAATTGTTTAGCCATCTTGTCTTAGCTGCACCAACAAGAGAGATTGTTTTGAAGGAAGTTTTCACACAAGTTTTCCATAGGTCTACATGCTCTAAGCACCTTCCAATAGTTCCCGGAACAAAACTGCAAAGGGTAAGCTGTCACCTGAATTGGAAAAAGAGAGTCAGTGTATCAACTACCAGCATCCAAGATGCTCACAGTTGGATAGTGGATGACATGACTGTAATACAAATGGTCTCGCAAGGAGGTGCAACTAGCTTTGCAGAACTTGCTAAACTAGGCTTCAGAATAGAATGCCAACCTCTACAGAGTTGCAAAGTTGCAGAAAACTAGATATTGTCTGATCAATATGATGACTATTGAATTAAATCTTTCAAGTGTTCATGAAAGCAACGCTCACAAAGCAATGAAGTCAAAATCCACAGTCCCAAAACAATACAGTGAAGCCAGCCAATGGGAATCCCAAGAATAAAGCACATCTAGTTAAAAAAAAAAAGGTCAGAATCATGGTGTGATATGGCAGTAACTTTTTGACCCAGATCAGCAGATGATTATTGCAGGTGGATTCAAGGAGGGTCTCTTTGCTTGTATGGTCACTTCAGGTAAACCAACAAGATCCATTCTCATTGCATGAAGAAGCAGATACTCAGCTGCTTCTTCATTCTGCACACGTTTTACAAGAATACCTTTGTATAGTGGTGTGGTCTCCAGACACTGAGGTGAATAAAATGTACACAGAAAACTGCAACAAGTTGGAAATAACTCAACAGCTTTGATTTTGTAAAAGCCAGGTTTATTCCAACCCACACGATGGCAGCTAAATTTGGCCAACTACTATGCAGAAAGTTGCCAGCAAAACACACACACACACACAGACTGGATGTGATTCAACTAGAAGTCTGGCAAGAGTTGGCAAACTAAAGCCATACAAATTTGTCAGGAAGAATCCACATAAATTTAGAAGCCTTACCATTTTTGGCATTGGGGTGAATATACCTCCTGCACAGTTGGAATCCGTAGAACTTCTGATAACCTTTCTCTGTGACCAAGGGCTAACTCAGCAGACATAAATGGTGTGTAATATAAGCTTTTCTGTCACGAACAGGCCCAGAATGAGGTCCTCCCCCCAATTTATGATAAATTTCCACACACAAAAAACGTGAGAATTACCAGACCCTAATCTGGAACCGAGCCAAGGAGGCTCAGCATGACATCCTTTCCACAATTGGAAATGGCTGGCATCACGACAAGGATGGACACATTTCTCCAACACTAATGACACAAACACCTGCCCTGAAGCACTCCAGGAACTCATTACATGTGGGTGCAAAAAAGCCAAATGTGAGTGCAACTGCAGTTAAGGGCGGAGCATGGCATGCATACAAACTTGCTTGTGTACTGGTGGTGAGGACTCTTATAATCCTCCAAGTTGCCAATGCGAATCCAGATGAGTCTGAGACTACAGTTGGTTCAGATTTAGGCATGTAGCATATGGCAAATATATTAACAATGCTAGACACATATATACTGTCATTGTCCATTACTGAGAGGGAGTCCATTGGCCATTAGTGTTTTGCTAGCACGATAGTGTGCAATGGTATATACCTGTGATAATGACTATATTATTTAAAAAACTTGTGTTAATTGATAATCTGTTTATTTATCAATACAAAACACAAGGCCAACATTCGTTAAGTAATGAGCTTTATTAATAAATTGTGTCAAAGAAACTGTATAATTAAAATTTGTTTTGTCTTCTAAAATAAAATGTTTTAATCTCATTTTAGTGATCACTTCTTCTTTCAAACTTGTGTTGACAACTTAAGTACATATTTGTGGCCTTTTCATGTGCGAAAAAAGGTTGTTTTGACATGATACAAAAATCTTGCATTGGATTACCTTGCTACCACTTTACACCACCTCATGCACCCTAGGTAAGTACCTAAGGGAAATTATCAAAACAACATAGTTGTTGCTTTGTGTATGGGTGTTGCTATGTCCCCCATAATTTCCAGCCTCCAAACAAAGAATTCAATCCACAAGTCCCTTCAATTTTCTGAGTTTGTTGGCAGGATTTAGGGACCAGGCAGGAAAAGTTTCAAGGTGTAGGAGGTCTCCAAGCAACCAGGCCCAGCTGCTTTGTACACCAGGCAATACAGGGAAGTGTGGGACCACTTCTCATAGGAGAAGGAGATTGGGTATCAAAAATTCAGAGCATGAACAGGCTGTTGATTTTGGGACTGTGTTTGTCTTTGGGCCTGAAAAAGCCCACCCTCTGACACACTGCTTTATGCATCAGTGGGAGTAGAGACTCAAAATATCATCAGATACAAGTCATTTTGATTTCTAATACTTGTAGTTGTAGTAAAATGTAGGAGTCTCACTCTATTTATAGAAACTCATTTTACTGACACGTACCCAACAGAGCACACATGAATGATACTGCTTCTTTAATAAAATCAAGTTATTCTTTTTAAAATATAATTGGCATTTTATAGGCTGTTAAAATGAACAATGCTCAGCATGTTTATATTGCTCTGTGTCTCCCAGATTGTGTCCCATTCTGCTAACCACCTGTCCAACTTAACTTTGATTGGCTACATATCTTCTGCAAATAATTCAATAGGAAACAAACATGTTACTGTTGTATTAAAAACAGAGTGTGTACTGGGACCTAAGCTTATTGGTCAGTGCAGGAATTTTCCAGGCATCTGGTTTGTAGCTCACATTGCATGCAGTGAATTATATCCCAGTAATTGAGAATGATGAATGATTTGACCGTCTCAAATGTATAATGAGGAAAAAAACAGCACAAAAAGATCCAGGGTTTGGGCAAGTTTAGCCTCAGGGATAAAACATTTGTAACTTGATTCCAGCTAAGAATCCCAGTGGGTACTCTTGTTTGGATAGCATGTCACAAATCCTGGGTAATATGTCTTATATTGTGGGAAAGGAGAAATGCTAATATTGATCTTCTGGCTATGAAAAACATGTATAATATCAAACAAGTTATAGGTTTTGAACAGTAAGGTTAAAAAACACAACCTTTTGTTTGGGGATGTTTTCCCTACATAGATATTTTATAAATCCTTATAAAATACTAGACTAGTTTACCACATGAGTAGAATATGACAGCTAAGTTACTGACATATATTAATGTCACCTCAGCAGGATAATAATCCTGTCTTCACACCACCACATCATTACTATGGTGACTTTAACAAAGTATAAGCTAAACAGAGATTTCTAGTTAACTTCATCAGCATGAAAAATTAGCAGTTTCATACTGGCATTTCACATTTGGATGCCATGCTGTGTTAAGAGATTGTCCCTGGACCAACCTGCCACCAGTATGTGAATCAAAGGCAGAGGTTACATCATCTGCTATCATGTATCTCCTTTCACAGCTGGTCATCTTCTCTCTCGACATTGAGTGCGAATTGCCAAATGAACCTCTTGTCAGACACTGAAAGAAGTGCTCTCTCCAAAGCTGCAGATGAGCATGCAGGGAACAAGGCAGCTATGGTACATGGCGTGGGAGGGGAAGGAATGAGCAGGCAGGAATTTATTGTGCAACACTGAGTAGGCAGTGATAAGGAACAACAGTAATGGCAAGGACTAGTTTTAGTTTGCCCTAAACTTTGATTTTGAAAATGCCATGCAACACTTGCATAAGAAATTTTGTATAAAGTGATACTATATGGAAGGAAGGGGAAAGAGAAGGAGGATGCAAAGACAAAAGGGGAATGACAAATAAAGGGAAATGAGAGCTGAGAGAAGGCACCCTTGCTATATTCCTTATGTTTCCAGTCTCCTTCATCCTGGTCTTCATGGACAACCATTTCTGATAACCAACAGAAACTGACCTAAAACAGACCCATTCCTCTGCTCTGCCCATGATCCAAAGATATGCAGACTTAAAACTGTAGAAGATGAGCATTGCTAATGGTCTGCATTTCTGTTTTAGCATAAGGATTAGGATTTAAATATGAATGGAGAGATCTCCACAGAGATGGTACAACTAACTCTAGAGTAGTAATTCAGGTAACAACATATGTATCATGTTTTTAAAATAGAATGTGTTAAAGCACAGAGATGGAATTACTCAGGAAGTAGTCCAGTAGCTACAGTCTCAATTTTGCGTCTCTGTATGGTACGATGGACTCCACCATATGGATTCCATACTGTTTTATGGAGGATAGAGTATGTATTTAAAGCATCGTGCTTGTATTCTGCAACACAGCAGCTGCCTCTCATCTTCCACACAATCTGAGTAGATTGTTTTCATCCAGAGGACTCACAAGCCAAAAAAACATGCAGGTGTGACAGAGGCTGGGGGAGGGAGCATTTCAAACGTACTAAATTTGGTAAGTAGAGAGGATTTGGTAAAGGAATATATCAGACTGTTCCCTTTTATTTTACAAATATAAGAAACTTTTATCAACTTTTTAAAATGTTATCACAGTCCTGAAATATTTGACATATCCAGCCAACCAAAGCATATCCAGCCAACAGACTCAAAAATGTCATTTCCACACTAAAATGACAGTATTTTCCTCCAGACCACTTTCCAAAGTATTTCAAAAATCAAGACACAAGAAGGAGAGAGAAAAAACAATTTCTAAAGGACAGTTTTTAGTCACAAGCTCTATTATTATTTGTCATTACAGTAGGGCTTTTGCTTCCAACACCTAATCTATAGTCAGTTAATCTATTTTCTACTGTACTTTAGCTGAGTTTCTGTCTTGTATGGAGCCATCAGTTGAGCCAAAAATACAGATGCATTTTTTCATCTTCTGGATTAAAGACAAAATTCCTGCCTGCTTACCTGCTCTTGTATCTTTTTGTGTCAACCAATTGCATCTCCTTCATTCTGCCAATGAAGCCAACCTTGCCACCCATGAATTAACTTTTCACACAAATATTTCAACATGGATCTACAGTGTTTCTTCAACACATGTTGCCCCACAATTAATGGATCTCTAAGGCTACTACCTACTCCTGCTCTTTTTCTCAAGATCTACTTTCTGCAGTGATGCCATAAGAAATTGGCCAACCAAGGATGACTAGGTTGAAGGACAGATGAATACAGCTGGTTCGTTATCTACAATATTGGAAAAATATTGTGAATCTATATATTTATTTATAAACTATTATATTTGATAGTATCCTTCTCTCCCACCCTTCACACATCACTTGTCTTCTCTGTAACTTTTCGGGCAGGAACCAAATATGTCTGTGTTTGGTACAGCACCTAGCAAAATGCAGCACCCCAATCAAAACTGAAACCTCTGGACACTAATACAATAATCACCACCACCACCACCAAAAAGAGAGGTTGCATATCGGTAACCTTTTTTTCTCCTGAGAGTGTGCTGCATCTGCATATTCTCACTTATGGTACTGGCATCTCCTGGTGTTGAGTAGTAGAATCTTCTAGCCAACAGTGTCTGCAGGGATATTACTCTGTAAAGTATTCCACAGTTCGATGCCAGGAGGCACCAAGCCCACGAGTGGAAATATGCAGAGGCCACTCAAAGAAAACAGAGCATTGTGTTAGTTTGCCCAAAGTTAATACAACATATTCTTAATATATTTGTCAACAGTAATTTTGTATCATCTATGAAAAATAAGTCAAATTTAAAAAAGTGAAAGAAAAATTTGGCAATCTTTAACCACTTCATTTCACCCAGAACATATGTAATTCATAAATGAATGAAAAGCTACCAGAATTCTCTTTTCTACAGCCTTTTTTCCTAATTGAGTTTGCTCTACATTTTTCAGTACATCACATAAAGTATTAGATGAGGTGCCAAAGCACTTTGTTAACAAACTTATTTCCCAGATGTAGCTAAAGCAGGGACAGAAGGCTCAAATGTTTTAACACACCTAACAATTCAATTACAGTTATCATATGGTGCCATCACATATTTTTCTTCAACAATCAAACAACCTCAGCTGGAAACTCCAAGCAATAACATAAATAGAGGACCATCTGGCAAGAATAATTAAGGAAGGCTGGAAATAAAACATTAATTAGTGCAGTATTTCAAACGACCTTCAAAGGCCTTATAATGAAATTATATACAAAACAGGTAGTAACTTATTTCATGTTGCAGTTAAACTTAACTAAGCAAGAATAAATAATACCAATTTTTAAGCTGTTATATATTATTGACAACCTGATAATGAGATTCTCATACAGAAATAAGACAATAAAATTGAAATGGAAAGGAACTAAATAACTCTGGAATGGCAGCTCAGTTTTTGGCTGATCGGATCAATGACAGACATGAATCAAGGTTGTACCAAAATCTATACACTAGAAAGGAACAGATCAGTAGTTGGCTGCAACAATGTGCGTGAAGTTACATTGCTTTTAATGCATTTACATTTGTTTTCTCATGTTAGAGGCAGGGGAAAAGAAACTGTGAAACAATCTACCTCAGCTATATGAAATAGCAAATGTTGAAGTAAAGCGTGCACTTTGTGAAATTTCCAAAGTGGATACTGCTGGAAATAATAAAGAGACAAAGTGGGTGAGGTAATATCTGTTATTGGACCAATTTCTGTTAGTGAGAGAGACAAACTTTTGAGCTTACACAGAGCTCTTCTTGAAAGCTTGTCTCTCTCACCAATAGAAGTTGGTCCAATAAAAGATTACCCATCTTGTCTCTCTAATAATCCTGGGACCGACACAGCTACAACACCACTGCACACAACAATGCATTCGTTTTCAGCAATATTTAGAGCCACAGTAAATTAATGTAAAGAATGTTCTCTGGTCCTTTAACATATTTTCCTCCTTTTTTTGTTGTAATGCAAACAGATGGAGTCCACAGCCACTAATCTATTGATATTCCTCAGTCTTCTATTATCCAGAAAGGCATGCAATTCAAATAAGAACCATTTTCTTAAAATGTGATTCAGCCATGCTGCTCACAAAAGAAAAAAATATCATTTTTACAATTGTTACCGTACTTCCCCCGCCCCATAAAACGCATTTTAAATGTACATATAAACTATAAAAGCTGTTATGTCTGTATATTGGCTGTGGTTTATTCTTTCAACATTTTTAAGATGACCATAATTAAAATAAATTATTGTGTTTTATCATAATGCAAATGACCATACAGCCAATGAGACTAGGGTCTTCATTAATAGGTAGAGTCACCTTCTTATCCCCATAGTACAGGATGTCAAATAATATATGTGATTTCTCTTGGACCAAGGTCAGAGGGGTGGTCTTTATTTATTAGAATAACCCAGAACCATCTGGATTAGTAGGCACATGGGAAGAAAGCTTATTTAGGGAACTGGAAGGCAGAGCCTCTGTATGAGGACCCTCTACTAACTAAAGAGCTTAAACTCTCCACAGGAAGCCTGGACTGGGCTTTTCACTTATTCCCATGGTAGCACACTGGAAATCCCAAAGTAACCTGTGTGAACAGTGGAAGAGATTCTACAGTGGTGCTCAGTGAAGTCATGAATTCCACAGTTCGTCTCTTCTGGGATCATAAATACGTTGCTGCTATGGGGAAGATATTGCTACATGTCCTTCCCCGCTCCCCTTCCCCCCCAGTCTCTGCGTATAGATTCTGATAGCTGCCCAGCTGCATGGGAGGGCATGACAATGACTTATGAGGAGAGGAGACAATGACTTATGAGGAGAGGCTGAGGGAACTGGGATTGTTTAGTCTGCAGAATAGAAGAATGAGGGGGGATTTGATAGCTGCTTTCAACTACCTGAGAGGTGGTTCCAGAGAGGATGGTTCTAGACTATTCTCAGTGGTAGAAGAGGACAGGACAAGGAGTAATGGTCTCAAGTTGCAGTGGGGGAGGTTTAGGTTGGATATTAGGAAAAACTTTTTCACTAGGAGGGTGGTGAAACACTGGAATGCGTTACCTAGGGAGGTGGTAGAATCTCCTTCCTTAGAAGTTTTTAAGGTCAGGCTTGACAAAGCCCTGGCTGGGATGATTTAATTGGGGATTGGTCCTGCTTTGAGCAGGGGGTTGGACTAGATGACCTCCTGAGGTCCCTTCCAACCCTGATATTCTATGATTCTATGAATTCTGTTACTCATTTTCTCAAAAGCTGGTGATGATGAAGATTCTGAGGCTGCTTGCCTTCTCTAAGCAACGGCCTGAAGACTATACCACCACGTACCCCTATACAGGAGACTGTTTTTGAAGATTCTGGCATTGGAGAATAATTACTGTAGCATTCCATGCCCTGCTGCCTCTAAAGCAGTGGTTCTCAACTGATTTATCATTGTCAGCCGCATGTCTTACCTGGGCTGCAGGTTGAGAACCACAGTGTGACGCCCGCCCCCTCCAACCCTCCACACAGACTCCTATGCCCAGCACCTCTGGCCCAGAGACCCCTTCATGGAGTGGGGCCAGGAATGGAGTCCCGAGCAGGGGGCCGGGCAGCAGGACCCCAGACTCTGCAAGGCTGACTGGCAACCCCAGACCCTGCCTTATGGGGCCAGCTGGCAACCCCACATACTGGGCATCCCAGACCCCGCTGTACTTGGTGGCCAGGCAGTCGGGAATCCGGACCTGCAGGGACAGGCAGCAACCCCAGTCCCTGGACCCTGCCACACTGGGCGACCAGGCAGCGGGGAACCTGGACCCCGCACAACACGGTGGTCTTTAGCACACAGCTGAGCCGCTGCAGCTGTGGGCTAATTGGGCCGCTGCTCCAAAGAAACACTCCTCTGACAAGCCTAGGTTGCCGGCAAAAGCTTTCACCAAGGAAAAACAGGGGTGGGATCCATACACAGGCACACACCTGTAAGGAGGGGAGGAAACCCAGTACCAGTGACCATGCAGGCAGATGGGAAGAGGTGGGGTGAGGGTGGGAGCTTGGGGGAAGAGGTGGCCTGAGGCTGAGTGGGTTGAGCATCCAAGGGGAAAATTAGAAGCCAGTGCCTGTGTATAGAATGATTTTTAAATGCACATCAGCAGCAACCCTTCCCTCCACCTGCAAACTGATGTTACCCAGTAACCTTTTAGCGCCAACTGGCAAGGGAAGGCAGAGGGATACAGGGATCTCCTGGGTCTGGTAAGTATATTCTAGCTCACCAAAGAGTGTCAAGTGAGGGCTCAATAAATAAATAAATAAAATAAATAAATAAAGCCAGCGTCACAAAGAACATCAACATCATAGCAAAAATGCATATATGGATATTGTGTAAGTAGTTATGTATATGCACTGAAAATCATGTTATTTAGGTCTTGTCTAGGGCCTGGTCATCAAGAAAGGCGAAAAACAGGTTATGTGGCTGTTCACATGTAAATTAAGTATTTTATGGTTCCCAATGGGCCTCCTTTCCACATGTCTTAACCATATGCTAATGAAAGATTGTAAAAACTTGAAAAAGAGAAAAGTAACAGGAAGAAGCAAACTGTGGGGGTGGGAGGAGAGAACCCTATCTTGAGGTACACAAAAAAAAACTGCTCTAGTATATTCAGAGGACAAACAAGATACCTTATCATCCTTCACCTAGAAGTAAACAAGCAGCATATTTCCTTCGTGAAGAGGGGTCTCAACCAGGTGTGGCTGAAAATGCTGGAGAGAACTTTGGGTGAGAAGCTTCTTCAGACAGGAAGGTAACTTATTAGTTAAGTTAACTCTCTAGAAAGTGTGATTTTGATTTATGTGTAACAATTTGTTTCCAGTATTCTTACTCACTGTTACTTGACTCTCTGTTCTTTGATAATAAACTTATTCTTGTTTTCACTATAAATATATCTAAGTGCTCTGGTGATTATCCAAAGTAGTGATCCTGAGTTGAATTTTACAAGCTCATATGTACTGTTCCTTTGGGAACAGTAGGCCTGGTAACTGAGTATCCAGTGGATAAGGGGCTGGACACCATAGGGAATGGTCCGAGGACGCCACAGTTGGTGTGTGCCTATCACTACCTGTACAGGGGAGAGTGAGGCCTGGAAGGCAGTGCTTGTGCTGCCAGATGCTGCTGGCTTCAGGGAGCTGATCCATAGCAGGCACAAACTGGCAACACTTCCTCATGCTAAGGGCATCAATGGTGAGGAGCCTCAAAACCCTGGATAACCCTTGTGAGTGTCACACACTCATATCTCCTTCATCTTCTACCCTGTTTTCACATGCTGCAGTCCTTGGCACAACACCTTAAAGGGATAAGACACCTCTATCCATGCTCCCATGATCAAGAACTCAAGCAGAGGATTAAGCATCAGAAACACCTTTTGCCTTCTCTACCTCAGAGGCTGAAGGACTTTGCTCTCTTTCAGTGTAGTCTGTGTGAAGTTACCCACAAGTCATACAACTGTGCTTTTAAAAAAATATTAAAACAATGAGGAAATCAGATTAAAACAAAACAAGCTGTATCATATACTTTGGATATGATTTTCAACTATACCTTGGGGACTTAGGAGCCTAAATCCCATTTTCAAAAGAGACAGACATTTAGGAGCCTAAGTCCCACTGACATTCAATGAGATTTCAGCTCCTAAGTCTCTTTTGAAGATGGGATTTAGGCCTGGTCTTCACTCAAAAAGTGTTATTAGCATAACTGTGTTAGTAAGGGGAGTGATTTTTGTAAGGGGAGTGACTACCACATACCTGCATAGTTAAAGCAGCAAAACTTTTAAGAGGAGACAAGGTCTTAGGCTTCTAAGTTACTTAGGCCTGGTCTACACGACACAATTAGGTCAACGTAAGGCAACTTATGTTGATCTAAGTATGTCAATTACACTACAGCCTTGCTTCCACCAATATAAGTGTGACGTTCCACTCCATATGTTTTATGGAAATATGCTTATGAGTGTGAATATGATGTAACTGGAATATGCTTTATGCAAAAGGTCTCTTGTAAGGTATCATAACAAAGGTTATAACCTACTGAATATATTCCTCCTATTTGTATGCATGCATCATTCTTATATCTGAAGCTAGAAATATGAAGTATAACTCTGAGGTCCTATTGTAATTATGCAAAATGTGGGCCATTAATGGTGGTTTAGAATCTTGATGGGTCCCATTGACTAGGACAACTGGTTGTAAATGGTTTATTTAGCTGCAAACCTTCCTATGTACATGTGGGCCAAACCAGGAAGAATGGAGACTAGGTGTCTTACAGTGACATGTGACATGATACTGGAATCCATCTTAATCCTTGTACTTTTCCATTGATGAGGTGGGGGTGGGAACAAGCACAGACAAAAGATTCCCGCTTTGTGTCAAAGCTATAAAAAGGGGTGAAGCAGGACAAACAGGGCTGCCAGTCATGAGAAAACCCCTGCTTACCTCCTGAGATGTCTGCTGGATCTAACAAAGACTGTACCAGGGAATGGACTGGGCCCAGACTAGAAAGGAGTCTAGTCTGTGAAAGAAACTTATTGGAACATCTCTGAGGGTGAGATATTACCTGTAATCAGTTTCTTAATGTATTAGGCTTAGACTTGTGTGTTTTTGCTTTATTTTGCTTGGTGACTTACTTTGTTCTGTCTGTTATTACCTGAAACCACTTAAATCCAACTTTTTATACTTAATGAAATCACTTTTATTTATTAATAAACCCAGAGTAAGTGATTAATACCTGGGGGAGCAAACAGCTGTGCATATCTGTATCAGTGACATAGAGGGTGAACAATTTACAAATTTACCCTGTATAAGCTTTATACAGAGTAAAACGAATATATTTGGGGTTTGGATCCCATTGGGAGCTGGGTGTCTGGGTGCTGGAGACAGGTAACCTGCTGAGCTGTTTTTAGAATCATAGAATATCAGGGTTGGAAGGGACCTCAGGAGGTCATCTAGTCCAACCCCCTGCTCAAAGCAGGACCAATCCCCAATTAAATCATCCCAACCAAGGCTTTGTCAAGCCTGACCTTAAAAACTTCTAAGGAAGGAGATTCCACCACCTCCCTAGGTAACGCATTCCAGTGTTTCACCACCCTCCTAGTGAAAAAGTTTTTTCCTAATATCCAACCTAAATCTCCCCCACTGCAACTTGAGACCGTTACTCCTTGTTCTGTCATCTGCTACCACTGAGAACAGTCTAGAGCTATCCTCTTTGGAACCCCCTTTCAGGTAGTTGAAAGCAGCTATCAAATCCCTCCTCATTCTTCTCTTCCGTAGACTAAACATCCCCAGTTCCCTCAGCCTCTCCTCATAACTCATGTGTTCCAGTCCCCTAATCATTTTTGTTGCCCTCCACTGGACTATCTCCAATTTTTCCACATCCTTCTTGTAGTGTGGGGCCCAAAACTGGACACAGTACTCCAGATGAGGCCTCACCAGTGTCAAATAGAGGGGAACGATCACATCGCTCGATCTGCTGGCAATGCCCCTACTTATACAGCCCAAAATGCCATTGGCCTTCTTGGCAAAAAGGGCACACTGTTGACTCATATCCAGCTTCTCGTCCACTGTAAGCCCTACGTCCTTTTCTGCAGAACTGCTGCCGAGCCATTCGGTCCCTAGTCTGTAGCGGTGCATTGGATTCTTCCGTCCTAAGTGCAGGAGTCCGCACTTGTCCTTGTTGAACCTCACCAGATTTCTTTTGGCCCAATCCTCCAATTTGTCTAGGTCCCTCTGTATCCTATCCCTACCCTCCAGCGTATCTACCTCTCCTCCCAGTTTAGTGTCATCTGCAAACTTGCTGAGGGTGCAATCCATACCATCCTCCAGATCATTTATGAAGATATTGAACAAAACCGGCCCCAGGACCGACCCTTGGGGCACTCCACTTGACACCGGCTGCCAACTAGACATGGAGCCATTGATCACTACCCGTTGAGCCCGACAATCTAACCAGCTTTCTATCCACCTTATATTCCATTCATCCAGCCCATACTTCTTTAACCTGCTGGCAAGAATGCTGTGGGAGACCGTGTCAAAAGCTTTGCTAAAGTCAAGGAACACCACGTCCACTGCTTTCCCTTCATCCACAGAGCCAGTTATCTCATCATAGAAGGCAATTAGATTAGTCAAGCATGACTTGCCCTTGGTGAATCCATGCTGACTGTTCCTGATCACTTTCCTCTCCTTTAAGTGCTTCAGAATTGATTCCTTGAGGACCTGCTCCATGATTTTTCCAGGGACTGAGGTGAGGCTGACTGGCCTGTAGTTCCCAGGATCCTCCTTCTTCCCTTTTTTAAAGATGGGCATTACATTAGCCTTTTTCCAGTCATCCGGGACTTCCCCGATCGCCATGAGTTTTCAAAGATAATGAATGGCCAATGGCTCTGCAATCACATCCGCCAACTCCTTGAGCACTCTCAGATGCAACGCATCCGGCCCCATGGACTTGTGCACGTCCAGCTTTTCTAAATAGTCCCGAACCACTTCTTTCTCCACAGAGGGCTGGTCACTCCTCCCCATGCTGTGCTGCCCAGTGCAGCAGTCTGGGAGCGGACCTTGTTCGTGAAGACAGAGGCAAAAAAAGCATTGAGCACATTAGCTTTTTCCACATCCTCTGTCACTAGGTTGCCTCCCTCATTCAGTAAGGGGCCCACACTTACCTGAAGAAACCCTTCTTGTTACTCTTAACATCTCTTGCTAGCTGCAACTCCAGATGTGATTTGGCCTTCCTGATTTCACTCCTGCATGCCCGAGCAATATTTTTATACTCCTCCCTGGTCATTTGTCCAATCTTCCACTCCTTTTTTGTTTTTAAGATCAGCAAGGATTTCACTGTTAAGCCAAGCTGGTCGCCTGCCATATTTACTCTTCTTTCTACACATCGGGATGGTTTGTCCCTGTAACCTCAATAAGGACTCTTTAAAATACAGCCAGCTCTCCTGGACTCCTTTCCCCCTCATGCTATTCTCCCAGGGGATCGTGCCCATCAGTTCCCTGAGGGAGTCAAAGTCTGCTTTTCTGAAGTCCAGGGTCCGTATTCTGCTGCTTTCCTTTCTTCCTTGTGTCAGGATCCTGAACTCGACCATCTCATGGTCACTGCCTCCCAGGTTCCCATCCACTTTTGCTTCCCCTACTAACTCTTCCGGGTTTGTGAGCAGCAGGTCAAGAAGAGCTCTGCCCCTAGTTGGTTCCTCCAGCGCTTGCACCAGGAAATTGTCCTCTACATTTTCCAAAAAACTTCCTTTAACTTTTAGTTAAAATGTGCAGCTTTGGGAGTGTGGCCCAGACCCTGGGTCTGTGTTGCAGCAGGCTAGCATGTCTGGCTCAACAAGACAGGGTTCTGGAGTCCCAAGCTGGCAAGGAAAATGGGCTCAGAGGTAATTTCAGCACATCAGGTGACAGTCCCAAGGGGATCTCTGTGACCGAACCAGTCGCAATAAGTACCCTACTACAATGACAAAATAACTCCATCTCCACAAGAGGCATAGGCTTATGTCAGTGTAATTAGGGTGATGCAGTATCCAGGTAGACACTGTTTCTTACATGCTGTTGGCTGTCTTGTCAATTTCATGGCAGGAGAAGTGAAATTGACGAGAATGCTGGGCAGTTAGAGAGCAGGGCAGCTGGACCCCACTCCTGGCTGGGAGCCGGGGTGAGAAGCCCAGGTGGCTGGACCCCGTGCCCAGCTGGCAGCTGGGGTGAGAAGACTAAGCAGCTTGACCCTGCTCCCTGAGGGTGAGAAGCCCTGGGTGGCTTCCCTCTCCCACTCTCGGCAGGGAACAGGGAGGGAAGAAGCCCCAAGTGGCTCCCCACCTCACTGAGAGCCTAGGAATCTGTGGCGCAGGGAGCTGCCAGCATAGCTGAGAGAGACTGGGCTCTCAATTCCCCACACTGCCCCTCTTAAGTTGGTGGAAGCGCTCCTGGATAGGGACGCACACCACTGACCCAAGGAAGTAAAGTGTGGACATGCACCACTAAAGTAATTATTATGGTGGCTGTAAATCAACCTAATACAGATCAACATACGTTTCCTGTGTAGGCATAGCCTTAGGCACTTTTGAAATTTTATTCCATACTTTGCAAAGCCCAGTGAGGCAGGCTCATTTTAACAGTTACAGACAAAAAGTGGAAAATATTACTTTGCTAAAAACAAGTCCCTTCTCTGACCTCCGCTGAACAGCTCTCTCTCTCTTTCCCACCCTCCCTACTTACCAAATTCTTGGTGTTAGAGTCACTATCATGCCAGGGTAAGGCTACCTTAAGATTTCTACAAGCAATGTCTGATTTGACTATCAATTGAAGGCAATGCAAGAGTCTTTTGTGCTCAGGCAAGGACTACGGTCCTATAATCACCTTTGTGGGAGGTTTCCCCACCTTTCAGTTGCCAAGTCCTTTCACAGGCTTGGTCCCTATCTCCCTATATGCTCCTCACCAGTCAAAATGATTGACTTCTGATTTGCATCTCCATTGCTCTTAACTATAGGAGTTAAATCACACCCTCATGCGGCTTTTAAAATCTCGTATCCATTTTCCTTTTCCATGTAATATACATTATTGAAAGACCCAAGCTCTCTGTCACACATATAACTTACTATACTTAATAAACATTGCATAAAACCTTTAAAAAGAAGGATTGCATAGCAGAAGGATCAGCATAGCAATATCTTGGCCATAATCCTGCCAACTGTGAATTTGGCTGGGTTTTGTCTTTAATTATGCAGCAATCCAGAGATCATTAGGGTATGGGAACCAGAAAATATTTGGAATACAATATATGTATCTTTGATAAAAGCAAATAGTGTTAGTAAAGTCAGTTCTTTAAAATAATAAAGGCAATTCTCCAAAAACACTACCTTGAAATGAGTATATCCCTTAGGGCAGGATTATGACCTGATGTTAGTATGCTGCAAAGGAGAGTAAATTGGTGAAATATTCCTGCTTTGAAGCAAGGTGTGAACTAGAGGGAAAAAGGCTCAGAGTCGCTGTTCTCCCTACCCCTCAAGACTACTCCTCTCCTGGGGTAACATGGCTACAGATAACCCTTGCTCTGGGCAGATTGTACATTTATAATTTAACCTTTTAAAGGCTGGGAAAATATACTGTCTACATAAAAGAGGGATGGATACTTGTACATTAATGTATTCAAATTAAATAAACACTACAAGAAACATTTGGTTTCTGGAAACTGCCACACAGTAGCAAGCACTGTGGCATAACTACTTAAGTCACAATTTATTGTCAGTATAAATTGTACTGGATATACAATGTAATGCAAAAGCAATTCAGATAAAACAGACTAACTTTAGTCTGTAGAAAATAAACATGGAGCCGCACACTACATCCAGGAGTGGACTGGAAATATGCCCATTTATTCCAGAATTTGCCAGTCTTTGTAGCCCTCTCTACGTACAAAGAACTCATAAAAAGAAAGGTATTTTCACCAGAGAATAGAGTATTGTCTAGTCCACATAATGCCAAATATTCACACACAAAAAGAATGCATCTTATTTTGTGTGCAAAAAAAGATCTTAGTTCAAGAAATTGCTAACACAACCATTTTATATTAACTATTCACTCAGTTCGGTTAGAAGAGCATGCGTTACTAAAGCAAAGGATGATGACTTGATCTAAAATATGATATGGGTAAAGGTTCCTGAGTATGTGGAAAGTTGCTCCATTAGGCTTAATAGACTTCTAAATTATATGGATTTCCTACTATTTGCTTACTAACCAGTGGTCAATTAAAGTCATTGTTCCATTATGATTTTTAGGAGCTATAAAACAGTAAGTCGAACTTTCAGCACAGTGGAAGTCCATCTAAATCCAAATATATATACACCTCTAAGCCTTTGAACCATCCTGTAAATAGGTCACTGCTTAATATGGTTGACAGAATACAAGTACCATTATAGAAACTAATGAATTGCTTTTTGTGTAGCATGAAATGGAAAATCTGACTAGATGAAGTCACTCAGAGAACAGCAATGATAATTTGGCAAAGATAATAAAAGTTCATGGTAATTATGGCATATTGCATATCAAAAATTTGGATTTGTTAAATATGTTTTAACAGGTAAAATGTTAGTGAAAAGAAATGAAGTGGTTTTTACTTGTAACTTTCTCTTACCAAAGCAACTAATTTTCATTTTGAAAACTTTCATTTAATATCTACCATTTAGGTTTCATTGACTCTGTTGGCTGAATTTGATCACTCACTAATGCTGCTAGGGTTGGCAGTGGTTAGAGCAGGCAAATGGACTGGGACTCAGGAAGGCACTGTTCTATCCCAACTCTGCCACTGGTTCAGTGTGTGAACCTGGGAAAGTCATTTCACCTTTCTGTGCCTCAGTTTCTTGATCTGTAAAATGAGGATAATACCACCCATCTTAGTAAAGTGCTTTGAGACCTTTGGATGAAAAGTGCTATATGCATTATTTGTTTTATTTTCATTCTCAGTAACTATATGTCCTTGTAACTTATTCACAAAGGAGAATGGAAAGCCATTTTGTGCATGCAAAGCAGCTACATTACACAGTATGTTGCCAAGTGAAGATACATGTACTGCAAGAAAAAGTGCCCCTGTCATTTTGACACTAATGTTGGTAAAGTGGGAGTGGCCAGAGGTTGGGTGCCCTCCAAATTCTACTGCTTCTTGAAACACAAATCTGCTTCATGGTTATATAGCAACAAACCTAAAAATAGAAAAGCTATGTAGTGCTAGTCAATACTTCTTACTCTAGTTTTTCATGAATGTTTTCTAAGGAAAAGTGTGTTCATTTCATTTGAATTTTTCTCCATGTTTTGTTTGTTTAGAAAAAAATGTTCTGAATTTGTGTTACCCCTCATTCTCTCCCTCTTATTATTTTATTTTCTCCAAGATCTTCCTCATGGTAAATAAATAAATACAATATTAAATGAGAGAGAAGTATTTTCTCACTTTCTCTCATTTTTGTTTTTATCTTTTCCCTCTTTTTCCAGTGGAGAAAAAAGGGGGAAATGGGAATTTTCCCGCTACTTCAAAATGTATTGATTAAAAATTCATTTTGAAACTTTTCTGAAAAATGAAAACTTGCCAAATTATTTTATTAATATTTTATGTTTTATTTCATATTTGATGAAACCCCATTTTGACAAAAATCTCTCCAACAAGAAAGGTTTTGCCAGTCCTAAAACTGTGCCAAATTCTCTTCAGATGTAACCTCATTAATTCAGTGGAGTAACCCCCCTGCCACTGTGCCATTGCACCTCTTTTTCAGTGGACAAAGTCATCTATATTTATCAATGAAACAAATTACAGGAAACACTAAAAAATACTATAATAGAAAACAAAAAATACTACTTCAGAACGAAAACCTTCTAGTTACCGACTACATTTCTGTAAAAGTTCTTATTTGGTCCACTATAACTAATGGATCAGTGATATTCAATATGATGACACCTATTTTTCAGGGTTTGTCTACACAAGGAATTATTCCAGAATAGCTATTCCTGATTAACTCCATGTATGGATGCTCTTATTTGGGATAAAAGTATCAACAGGTGGAATTAATTAGGAAAAGTTAACTGCTTTAAATTCACACCCAATCTTATTTTGGACTAATTTACATGTGTAGAAAAGCCATTAGTAATCTTTGTCCTTTTTTTGGAACACATGACAGACAGGAAGGAGGGATTGTGCCCTACTGACCCTGAGTCCTAGGGGACTTAAAATACCTGAGGTAAGCCCTAATATTTGTGGTATTAAATTAACAAAATGGTAATGGACAATAAAGTAGTTGTATATTCCTATATAGAAAACAAAACATTCTTGGGTTGAGAAAGTTTTAGAATAAAAATAATCAAGAAAAACACTGGTTTTAATCAGCGTCATAGAAATAAACTATGCAGAACACAGCTAGAACATATTGAAAAATTAAAGAACCTAATTCAAAGGCAGATGCTTAAACAGTACAGAGTCCAAAAACAAATGGCTTGAGCCAGGTCCCTGTTAACTGCAAGTATTCTAATTACTGGGACAGCTGATGTTTCAAACGAATCTAAGCCATTTTGGCTACTGTACAACTCCTAAATGCAGTTTTGTGTTGTTTTGCCTTTTTACTCCAGTTTACTCTATTTACAAATAGCGAGGCAACAGGGGAAAAAAAAAATCTATAAGCTATTGTGAAATATTTCTACGGAAAAACTGTAGCATAAATCTTTCTTCTTGTCAATGGAAAATGAGTAGGTTTAAATTAAAACCTAGTTATATAAAGAAATCATACATACTATATGCATATTACACCACTAAGCAATTTATGTGTAAATTACGAATGAAACATATCTACCAAGCTTATTTTTCCCCTTTCTTCTACCACTGTTATTAAAAGAGTATATTTACTTGACTCAACAGAGTGTCTTACAGAATACACACATCAGCTTTATTGCTTGTAATGGATACATTAATTTAAGGTATCACACAGGGCTCCTGGGTGCCCCACTCAAAGGCCAGGATCAATTGTCTTTGTGCTCAGAGAGTACTGTCTACTGTGAGTCAGTGCCCAAAGTGGCACTAGTTTCTCCAAAGGGGGCAGAACCCTCACCCCATCAGTCATTCACTTCTTGTTCTTCAAATCATCCACTCTGCTAGGTGAATTCTATTTTTTTTTTAGTAGAGCAGTAACCATGCCTTCATTTCTGATGAGCTTGAATCAATACACTACAGGTTATTGTTAGTATCTTCAAAAGTTTCTACTCAAAGATCAATCTTGCCATGGAATCCTGAAATGGGACCAACCTCTTAAGCTGGTCATTGGTGATAGGAGATTAATCATATAAGATCAATAATTCTACAAAGTTCCCAACTGTGTGAAGTGTCTGGGAGAAACAGATATTGATCAGGGCGTAAAAATCACTCTCTCTGATACTGGGCTTATTTCTGGATATCAGAACGTTGGTCTCCACACAATTAGGAACCCAAATACTAAATTCTCCACAGATTGCAGAATCAAACTGAAGCAAGGATTTGCTGATTTTATGTTTCACGTGAGCAACCTCAGTAAATGGGGCTCCTCTGGGGTTCTGATCAGAGATTCCAGCTGCCCTCCCATGATGGACCCCCATAGTTGGTACAAACAGAATTCTCTGCCCTAGAGTGAATTCTCCCTGGCATACAATTCCCGCTAATGGTACAGACAGTGGCCACGGGGTGAATCAATCCTAGTCAACAAATACGAGATCTTAGAAAATGCGTGATGGCACAAATAATACATTTCCAAACACCAAAAAGGAAAAATATAAGTAAAGGATAACCCATAGAGAGCTGTAAGGAGTATGCTGCAGCCTGAACTTTGTTAGACTGTACAACACTTTTTATTTACAAGGAAACATCCATCACAAGCTCACAAGAGGGTACTTTGAAGTCAATATTGTATTTGATTTACACATTTTAAATGTGATTGACACTGTAGGAAAAGGCCTGCGTCTGATACAAGCACAGCTCCTACAGCTCCCTTTTGACTTCAGTGGGCATTGGTGGCTCTCAGCAGGTGTAGAACCTGTCAGGATGAGGAGCAAAATTTGTACATTATTTCTATCATGCATTGTTTCTAGAAATATTTTACCACTATTCCCTGGAGCACCTTTGTTTCCAATGTGTACTTCAGTTTGCATCTTGAAAACATGTTTATCTATGTGTGCATATAAATATTGGAGATTGGATTCTGACTTTAAAAGTTTACATGAACGCAGATCTCCCTCTCCCCAATTCTTCTTTTGTCCACTTACAGTATAGGATGATTTATGACAGTAAATTTTATTTATGTGGTGTCTAATTAACTTCACATTTATTCTGAGATTTTGTGATGAGTTATGGCACCATAAGACATTTTTCCAACACAAAGCCATCATGGGCTAAACCAGGGTGGCCAAACTGTGGCTTGTGAGCCACATGTGGCTCGTTTACCATTACAGTGCAGCTTGCGGAGCCTCCTCACACCACCACCCCATTCTCCACCTACCAAAACAGGGAGGGGGGAGCTTGGGACCTCTGCCTTGCAGCAGGGTGGTGGAGTAGGAGCTTCTGCCCAGTGGGGAGGGAGGTCTTGGGGCTTCTGCCCAGCAGGGCACATGTGCCGGGGCTCAGGGCTTCAGCAGGAGCAGGGCCGGTGTGCCCTGGCTCTTGAACTTCTGAAGATTGTCATGTGTGACACGGAGGGCCAGTAAGTTTGACCACCCCTGGGCTAAACTAACTCCTGGTAATGGAATATACAGCCAGTATAGCATCTTGTATCAAAGTGAAGTGAACTCACATCACTATTGTATCCATGTCTCAATGATCTGATTTAAACCCATCATTAATCTGATTCTAGATTGTGTTCTGACAAAGTTTGCTGCCTGCCTACCTACCTACATTTTAAGATCATTTTGTATTCATGGTTGGGACTACTAAAAATCAACCTCTCTTTCACATCACATTGTTAAAATATTAAAGACAATGAGCCACGTCCTCATCCTGGAGTAAAACTGACATAGGTCCATTGACTTCAATGTCTGGCCCAATATATATTTCCATTAGCCTGAAATGAGAATCCTGTAAGGTTTCTACTTGTGTAGGTTTTTTTATTATTATTGAATGTGGTTGAATGTTGGCAGGTTTCTAAAATTATGATTTGACAGAACAGCTGTTTTCTTGATTACTAGAAATTGAATTACACAAACTGTATGTTAGATTGCAAAGGGACTCTTGTGATGAGATTTGCAATTGTTAGTTCTCATGCAACGGGCCACATTTATATGACAGACAACTTATGCTTTGCATTAGCATAACTTCAAGGTACTGTACAACTTTTTAAAGTATGTCTTACAGATTTTACCATAAAACTGTTTAAGAGAGAAAATTAAATCAATACAGTTATGTAGAAATTTGCAGTTTCTAAAATTTATTTGACATTGGTCCTAGGCAGCAAGCTTTTTATGCTCATGCTGTACCTCATCTGAAGGTCATTATTTTTTTTATGCCAGCATGTATTCAGTATCCTATGAAGGACTAAACACTGTATAAATATTTTATAGTACACTGTTCAGTTATTTTTCCCCACAACAACATGACACTGAGCTCCTAATGCAGTTCAAATGCGATGATGCTAATGACAATTCACAGTTGCTTTATGACAAAGCCTTTATGAGGGTAGTTAGAAAGGTGACATTAATTAACAGTATATAGCTACCTTAATGATAATGGCTTCCGTATTTGTTGCCTCAAAAAAAGGACATTTGGAGAGAGAATTTCTGAATTTTTTATTCTGACCCTTTCAAACCTTTTCTAACGTGAGCATGCCTAAAGAGGATGCTCAGATACTACAATGATGTGTACTATATATTGCTGATAAATATATTAATTAAATATCAATCAGAAATGATGGCAGATCACTGAATCAGAAAGGAAGATTGTCTTAACTATGCTTGGGATCAACTTGGAAGGTAGGGAAGAGATATGAGTAAGTGACAGACCAGAGAGAAGGGTCTAATAGTGCAGATAAGAGACTGCGAAAGCAGTCAGGATAGAAAGGAATTATTTTGGAGATACATATAAATTTCCAGAAAGATTTGGTAAGGTCTTAGATGTCATGGATAAGTAACTGGTTAAAAGATAGGAAACACAGGGTAGAAATAAATGGTCAGTTTTCGTAATGGAGGGAGGTAAATAGTGGTGTCCCCCAGGGTCTGTACTTGGAGCGGTGCTGTTCAACATATTCATAAATGATCTGGAAAAAAGGGTAAACAGTGAGGTGGCAAAATTTGCAGACAATACAAAATTACTCAACATAGTTAAGTGCAAAGCAG
This sequence comes from Chelonia mydas, assembly GCF_015237465.2. Taxonomy (NCBI): domain Eukaryota; kingdom Metazoa; phylum Chordata; order Testudines; family Cheloniidae; genus Chelonia; species Chelonia mydas. Next base: position 109,929,346 of record NC_057853.1, read on the forward strand.
ACTGCAAAAAGGTACAAAGAAAACAAAGGGATCTCACAAAATTGGATGAGTGGGCAATAAAATGGCAGATGAAATTCAATGTTGATAAAAGCAAAGGAATGCACATTGGAAAACAATCACAACTACACATACAAAATGATGGGGTCTAAATTAGCTGTTACCACCCAAAAAAGATCTTGGAGTCATTGTGGATAGTTCTCTGAAAACATCTGCTCAGTGTGCAGCAGCAGTCAAAAAAGCTAACAGAATGTTAGGAAACATTAAGAAAGAGATAGATAAGACAGAAAATATCATAATGCCTCTATATAAATCCATGATAGGCCCACATCTTGAATACTGTGTGCAGATCTGGACACCTAATCTCAAAAAAGATATATTGGAATTCAAAAAGGTACAGAGAAGGGCAACCCAAATGATTAGGGGTATGGAACAGCTTCCATATGATGGGTGATTAAAAAGACTGGGACTTTTCAGCTTGGAAAAGAGATGACTAAGGGGGAATATGATAGAGGACTAAAAAAATCTTGATTAGTGTGGAGAAAGTGAATAAGGAAATGTTATTTACTCTTCACATAATGCAAGAACTAGGAGTCATCCAATGAAATTAATAGGCTGCATGTTTAAAACAAACAAAAGGAAGTACTTCACACAGCACACAGCCAACCTGCAAAACTCTGCTGGGGATGTTGTGAAGGCCAAAACTATAACAGGGTTAAAAAAAAACCTAGATAAGTTCATAGAGGATAGGGTCCATCAATGGCAGTTAGCCGGGATGGGCAGGGATGCAACACCATGCTCTGAGTGTTCCTAGCCTCTGTTTGCCGGAAGCTGGGAGTGGACAACAGGGGATGGATCACTTGATGATGGCCTGTTCTGTTCATTTCCTCTGAAGCATAGGCATTGGCCACTGTCAGAAGACAGGATACTGGGCTAGATGGGCCATTGGTGAGACCCTGTATGGCTGTTCTTATGTTCTTAAGGAAAGACAGAAGTCAAATATGAAACCATGGGTTTTGAGACTGAGTGATAAGCAAGATGGCCATACCTATGAGGATCACAGGCACTACCAATGAGTCACCAGTGGCTTCTTTTGGAGTGATGGCTCTTTGTGAGCATTTCACAAGTGGCCTTAGCAGGGAAAAAAGGTTCACATCTTTCCCCATTCCTTCTGAAGAGTGATAAGGTTGCTTCTTGACAAACTCTACAGAACAAAAGAAACTGCTTACATACAGCAATGAGTCTGAATTTAAGGCCAGAAGGGACCACTAGAGCACCAACTCTGGTCTGACTTCCTCTATACCACAGGCCTCCAACACCACCTAGCACCTGCACATTAAGAACACAGCAACGGAAATGAGACCAAAGTAAATGAGACTCACATGAGACTAGACTATTATATGCCACAGGGAGTGAATGGGGGGACCAAGAAGCACCCGTGTTCCAGATCCCTGCTATAGCAGGGAAATGACTGCTAGAACACAGGAACTGCCATACTGGATCAGACCCATGATCTGCCCTTGTTTCAAGCAGTAGTCAGGACTAAAGATCTGCCTGGGCCTAATTTCCAGGCTTGACCTGGACCCAAACCAGACTCAAGTCCACCCAATCTGAGCCCGAGAGGATCTCTTTGCTTTCCGATCCAATCCTTCCCTCCAAAACTGAGCCAGTGCCACTGCCTCTTGCCCCTGAATTTAGTTTTCCTCTGTCTATATCTCATAGAACTGGAAGGGACCTTGAAAGGTCATCGAGCCCAGTCCCCTGTCTTCACAGCAGGACCAAGTACCGTCCCTTATTTTTGCCCCAGATCCCTAAATGGCCCCTTCAAGGATTGAACTCACAACCCTGGGTTTAGCAGGCTAATGCTCAAACCACCTAGTTATCCCTCCCCCAAAACTCTTCTGCTGTGGGGGCTATGCAACAGCGGCTGTGTAGGGAGATGGCATGCTCTGCTCCTGCTGTCCGCCGCCCCATGTGCGCTGTGTGCATACTGTGGTGTGAGAGGTGCTATGATGCATCAGCACACTCATTCCACAGCATCCTGAGAGGTGACAGCAGTCAGCCAGAACAGGACACAGCCGCTCCTGCACCAGCCCCACAGGCAGGAGGAGGAGAGCCGATCTGACCCAAGCGGGACCGGTGGTTTTCCCCCCCAGCCCAGCCCCAACTCTTGTAGTCAGGTCCTATAGGGTTTAGGACAAGTTGCAGGGCTCTAGCCAGGACCAGATGCTTCAGAGGAAGGTGCAAGAAACCCAATAGTAGACCAATATGGGATTATGTGCTCCATATTAAGGTTTTGTCTTTATCTTTGATAATTAGAGATTGCCTTAAAACCTGACACATGAGGTATTTATCTGCCTTCCAACACTTTGTTAGCATTAACTATTTTAACATAGTTGCTGTGATAGCAAAAGTCTTGACTTGAATATATAATTTACTTTCCTGCAGTTTGTTAGCAGGCAGTAAGCAAAGCAGAAAACAATGTGGTAAGTAATAATAATCATCATCATCATCCTAAGACTTGGTTAATTCCACCTACTAGACAACTACAGCCCATGTTTCAGCTATACTGCCCACACTCACCCTTCTCTGGCCAGCAGTGAAGTAAAATTTGTTTCAAAGCCATGCATATCCCGAGTCATGCCTCATTCTTGTTGCCAAGAAGGCTAATGGCATTTTGGGCTTTATAAGTAGGGGCATTGCCAGCAGATCGAGGAACATGATCATTCCCCTCTATTTGACATTGGTGAGCCTCATCTGGAGTACTGTGTCCAGTTTTGGGCCCCACACTACAAGAAGGATGTAGAAAAATTGGAAAGAGTCCAGCAGAGGGCAACAAAAATGATTAGGGGACTGGAACACATGAGTTATGAGGAGAGGCTGAGAGAACTGGGATTGTTTAGTCTGCAGAACAGAAGAATGAGGGGGCTTTGATAGCTGCTTTCAACTACCTGAAAGGGGGTTCCAAAGAGGCTGGATCTAGACTGTTTTAAGTGGTAGCAGATGACAGAACAAGGAGTAATGGTCTCAAGTTGCAGTGGGGGAGGTTTAGGTTGGATGTTAGGAAAAACTTTTTCACTAGGAGGGTGGTGAAGCACTGGAATGGGTTACCTAGGGCGGTGGTGGAATCTCCTTCCTTAGAGGTTTTCAAGGTCAGGCTTGACAAAGCCCTGGCTGGGATGATTTAGTTGGGGATTGGTCCTGCTTTGAGCAGGGGGTTGGACTAGATGACCTCCTGAGGTCCCTTCCAACCCTGATATTCTATGATATCACATCTAGCTCTTGATGAGACGCACACTTCTTTAACCATATACCTGCATTAATGTACCAACTATATATTCTATTATATAATAGCACATTCAAGAAACCTGAATATGTTAAATAAAAGACTTTAGTCTACTTTTAAATTATTTCCCTCCTGGATTCCTTATTTCAGGGATCTTAAAATAACCAAACATTGCAGAGCAATACTCTATGAAGCCTACTGACTTCTGTCCCTTTAAGGGGAGGCATTGAAGCCTGTTTGGCTCTTTAGAAAGGAAGCAACATAGGTGGCTGCTATTGCAGCCTTGAGTCTTGTCAAAGGAGATCGTTTCAGAGAAGTGAAAAGCTTTGGAGAAGGAGAAACCTGTTGTGTAAGAAACATGGAAGATGATTTGTAGAAACTTCAATGCAGCTGCCTCAGGATCCTGGTTCCTGGGGAGCTGTACGCAATAAAGAGAAATCACCCTGAGCTGAAATCAGTATTATTGTCTGTGTACTTTGTACACCACTAATCATGAGCAATGATGAGCAAAATGTTACACAGGCTAAGATAGTTATAACTATATTAGTACTTCCAATTGTTTTTCACTCTCTACCACTTCCAAGGCGGTATTAGGCAGTGTGTCATTTATGATAGCAGCATACTGTGTGAGAGACATGACGCTCAGAAAAAAAGTAATGTAAAAACGAGGATGCTAAACCCCATGCTGCATAATATGTTTCTTTATAATACCAGATTCTTTACACTGGTGCCACTGTCTCTTAACCTCACTTCAGTGGCCGTAGCCAATTATAGTGTGCATAGAGTATGATCTGTACTGATTTCCCTCACAAAATTTGGCCATCAGACCTTACTCCCAACCTGTAATATGACCTGCTATTCTAGTCTTTTCAGCAAAGACTGTCAATTATATCAAATATTGCAGTGGTTGTGAACGGAAGTTTTGCTGGCTAGCAAGTAAGAAGAATGAAGAGGTAAATTAGGCTTCCACTGTTATCTCTCCAACACATCCTCTTTATACTAAAGCAAGTAAAGACAAAGTAAGGTTCTTGGATTTTAGCTGAATTGCCAATTTTCCCCCTCAACCCTCCCCCCAAAAAACAAAACACTAAACCCAAACCCTTCCACACACACTTTTGCCTCTACACTCACCATTCTGCTTTACTTGCCATCCTCAGTTCCTCAGAAAATAGAGACAAACCCCTCCTACTTGTGTCTCTCTCTCCCACCTATCAAGCAGGGGTACCCACTAATTTCAACTCAGTCAGTCTTCCCATAGAAGGTAAGAAACAATTAATAGAAGCCAATCCATCCCGTTTGCCAACCCTCTCATCCATACTGCTGAGACTGCTTCAGAGAAAGGTCGCCACAAAATAAATGCCAGCTGCTGTCCTAGGGAAAGATCTTGATCTTCTCATGGCCTCCATGACATGGAAACCACATGAGTAATCACTTAATGAAAAAGGGTAAGAAGATTATAAATACGCCCTTACATTTTACCTATTGCACTTGCAAGTAATGGGCCGCATGGCAATCTGCATTTTCAATAATCTATGGATTACTGAATGTTTTATAAATATGTCCTCTTGCCATAGTCTATAAATTAAATATACCTGACAGAACTATAAAATTGGTAAACATTTATTTTGCTTTCCTGCAAAACAGAAATGAAATGTAATATCAAAGCTTTCAAGCAGTGTTGTCTGTAACACACTGTAATTAAGAACTACACATTAGAAGCAAAATTATTTTTGCTGTTTCTTATTAGTTCTCTTTTTTATGTTACTTAGTTTGCATTAGTCTGCTTATTTAACAACTCAATCTCATGGACAATTAAACAATATCCACAGAGGTATACAAATGTCCGACCCAATCAGTTCCACCTTATTAAACTCTTTTTTCATAGTTTTGTTGCATCCTGGACTATACAGTTAAATAGTTCTCCCAATACGGCTGCATTTGTGAATACATTTTATGAAAGAAAACCTCCTGCAGATTTCATTATTAGATGCACTGGATTTGTGCTTTTAAATTATAAGGTAAATAATTTTATTTCCAAAACAATTCCCCATTTTCTCCTTTTGCTTCGCTCTTTCTGCAGTTATCTGAAAAGCATTAAACTGGAAACCCTGAAATCATTGGTTATGCAGTCACTGATTGCCATCAGTTTATGGTGGTAAGATACAGACTAACTGTCTTCTTGATGTGCAGTTACAATGACAAAGTTATTCATTGATTTTTAAGAGCTACTAACCTGGGTTTCCATATTCATATTGAAAACAGGTGACATCTATTATCTTCCCAACTGTCATGACATGACAGCAAGTTACCTTGAAAACTATGTCACATTGGCTCCACCATAACAAAAAACCAACAAAATAATCAAACCCCAATTTTATTTCTATAGCAAACAGAAACTACAAATTCTGCTTTCTTTACTTTCCAGGAAAGAAACTGATTCTCTTGATGAGTGTCATGACTACAGCACACACACAGAAAATACTCTTGCCTGCCTTTACTTTAGCTTTTGCTAAATGGGTGTAAGTTTCTTTTTCAGTATAACAGTCTCAAACATTTCCTATGTATAATACATCTGAGGGTGATACCCTAATAAATTAAGTCCTTGGATACCATGTACAGGTTATGGTATTAAAAAAGTGAGCATTTCCAATGATACCTTTCTATTTTTATTATAACCTAACCATGCATTTACTTATATTAAGTTGCAGAGTATAGCTAATCTTCTCCCATTGCTTATTTTGGGCTTTATTTTTGAGGTACTAGAGCAAGAAGTACCAAGCAAAGTGATGAATTGGCCCTTTTGTAATTTATCGTTACCACTACCGTTATGCAGTGGATGAGTGACCTGAAATTCTTTAAAGGAAAGGGATAATTCTCATATTTTGTGATAGCAGCATACATCAGTGACAGGTCATGCCTCCTTGCAGTACAGACACTTAAGTGATACTAAGTGAAACTATTATATACATATCATATTTCAAGTGTCTGCCAACATTAATGCATTGTTTCAGTAATAACCATGAATCTACAGTGACATATTTGGGCTATTTCCATGTACGGTTATAATAAACTTTTGTCCAAGAGCATTTAAGTCTGTAGCACTCATTACCCTTGTTGTGTGACCTACAAGGGTCCTTGATAATCAAAATTCTGACACAGAAGTTCACAGTTCAGATCTGCCTTTCAAATTATCCCTTGAGACTACCTGTACTGATCCCAAGTCTTTTTTGACAGCTGTATTGAGGTCTCACAATTACAAATTCCATTCTTCTAATCTTTTCATGGGGAAGGGCAACTGGAAGTAATAGCAAGTTAATTGCTGCATATGACACAGCTACTAATAAATGCTTTAAAAGATTGGCAATCTCTGCTGTTAAAAAAAACAGTTTGGCGGTATAATTTCAGTGTAAATCTCCTAGTGCTCAGAAAATCTACACTGCTACTAAATGCTATGGGGGAAGGGGGAAATCAAAGTACATTTTATGGCATATAGGTCCCAGTAATTATCACTGCATGGCAGGCTTTTATATCACACGAGTGACAATGGAATTGTTACACACATAACCTAGCAGTCAATACATACCTCAATCACTGAAATGGGATCAACTCAAGCACATGACAATCTGTTGCTAATGTATTTGGATAACAACTTTTTCCTTAGCTACATGACTATATGAATTCTTTATATTTATCATAGAACAGATTATTGATTGGTGCAGTAAAATGGAGCAGCAGCAGAATACTCACTTGATATGAAAAGTCAAAATAGTAAAAGACTAATCTATAAGATGTGAGTTTGGGAATCAAAATATCTATGGATATTTCGTGTTTGCAGTTATTTTCCTGTAATGAGAGACAACTGTACGATAGACCTTTTTCAATCATACTTCCTTGTGATGAGACCTCTTATCTCACAAGCTGAGCAATGATGAGACAGATCAGTACTTGGATCAAGGAAAAACTATGTACACTTCAGAAGAAGTGGCTACTCTTACCTCTATGCCAGTAGTGAACCAGTGTCCCCACCATGATGTGAGGTGTCATCCTTAAATAAATAAATAGATTCATAAGTTTTAAGGCCAGAAGTCTGACTTTATGCATAACACTATCCACAGAGTTGCATGGAATGGTTTCTGCATCAAGCCCATAACTGCTGCTGAAGATATACTCTATCTTTTAGGAAGAGATGCAATCCTAATTTAAAGACTTTAAGTAATGGAGAATCTACCACATCCCTAGGTAAGTTGTTCCAATGGTTATCTATCCTCTCATGGTTTAAAAAAAAAAATCACCTTATTTCGTGTTTGAATTTGTCTAGCTTCAGCTTCCAGCCATTGGATCTTGTCATGCCTTTGCCTGCTACATTAAAGAGCTCTCTACTATCAAAAATCTTTTCCCCATGCTTATGGAGCATGATCAAATGATCAGATCATGATCTTAACCTTCTCTTTAGTAAGCTAAATATACTGAGCTTCTTTAGTGTCTACAGTAAAGCAGTTTCAGACCTTGAATCATGTTTTAGCTCTTTTCTAAGCGCCTGCAAATGTTTCACATCCAAGGATGGAAATATCCACCCTAGAGATGAATGCTTTAGAAAGCTGGGAGCATAGAACATTTTTGGAGAGGTTAGTATGAGAAGGGTTTTGCAACTTTAACATCAGCAGTTGCTACAGGTATCTTTCAGAAGATGCTTGTAAGTTATGCTGTAACTGGAGACATCAATCGCTGCAGGTCTTAAGATAACAGGCCTGGTACTACACATGTAGAGAATTCACATCCGTGTGGCTTTATAGTACTGTAAATTTTCTGCTTTAATGCCATATAATTAACAACAAAACAAAACATAGTAGGCCAGTCTTTAATAAGCATGGCATGAGGTGTAGGCAAAAGTATAATATGCAGGATTTAAACCACCTGGGTTGTTAAGAAAAGTTTATTCCTTGACTCAGATATTAATTATATGGTATGAGTTTAAGTTATTCAGTAATCTATGATTAAGTACCCACACATCAGTTGATGTGGACACGGAAACAATGAAACACTGTAACTATCATATGGTTAAGTGCAGAAGATGGTTAAATTCAATTTTTTAAAACTACTACTATCAAAGTGAGATAAATCATCCTAAAGTACCCAGAAAGGTTGTCCTAGTGCAGACCTCAACTGGCACCAATGGCCAGTTATGTGCTATAAACTTGAAGGTGAGTGTGAAGGGAATACCCCTCTATAGCCTCAGGCCTGCCAAGAGGTACTAACTGGAAGTCAGAGTTCAGATCCCCTCAATTTTTCTATTCTAGAGATGAGATGAAGGGAGTAAAAAGCTGCAGACAATAGAGGCAACCCCCGAACCCAATACACACACTGTCACACCATGTGACTGCTCAGTACAGACACCTAAGCAACTCACTGGGTTTAGAGCTCTCAGTTGGACCCTTTCTAGCTGCACCAAAACCTACTATAAGGGATGACAGCACTCAGCTTGGCTGTCCACCTCACACACTGTTGTGCAATTACAAAGGAACCCACTCACTATCTGACATCCTCCAACAAAATATCTTACCCAGTTTCGGATAGATGTACTCCATCCATCCTCTTGAAACAGCGCTGGGCAGGCATACTTATTTTCTACATGAAAAGAATAGCTGTATCCTCTGTTCTCTTAATGTACTTACCAACTTCCTAGTTCACTTCTTTCTAATTAGTTTTGGTGGGACTGGCATCTCCTTCCCACACTGACCTGTGCTGCATCTCTGACCAGACCAAGATCTATCGCAGGGTCCTAATGTGACCAACATCGGTCTTTGTTCTAATCAAAGTAGCTCCTTTTGCTGTGCCTAAATCCTTCTTTCCCATGTTAATAATGATCGCCTGAGAGGAAAGAAAACTGCCCATCTTGAGTGCGGGAGGGACACTAGGTGGTTCCACAACATAGCCTTCCATTTCAATGCCTATTACACTCCCCAAATTGGGTAGAAATTGCTGAAGACAAAACAGTCTTATAACCTAAATGTGCAGAGTCCATTCACTTATAAGGTCTAGCCCATAAGTGTGGAAATGCAGTCTCCATGTGGCAACTCTCACCATTCACACAGGGTGGAATTCACATTTCCTCATGCAAAGCCTCAGTAAATGGGGTGAAGAAAGACAAAAATCCTCTGTCCACCCCAGCATGGAGGTAAAGTCATGAAGCACACATGCAACTGGGCAATTACCACAGCTACAGCCTACAAGCAGTACAAACAGTTGCAACTGTTGCAAAACGAACTCACTTTTTACACAGAGTAGATCCTTGTAGATCTTGGACTAACTAGTGATGCCTGCTGCCTGACTGCCAACTGCCCTCTGACACAGAGAAATGGTATGGAAATCAGCACCAGGCAGTCAGATGGATGCAGAATCTCCTTGCATGGACACTATTCAGGTTATATCCTTCCTGTTTCTTGCAATGAAACCATGGTGCCTCTAACGCATTGGCCCCTTTGCAGCTATGGAAAAATTATACCTGTAAGCTTTGTGAATATTTACACTACTTTATTATAAAAACCATCTTCCATGTCACATACCACTGAAGTAGGCATTGCAGTAAAATCAACAAACTTTTATAATGCTTACAGTGATTTAAAGATTTTAATATCAAGTTATTTCCCCTCAATGTACCTGTACATTTCTATTTTAGTTTTGTTCAAGAGAATCTTCCTACTATATGATCTAAGCAAATTTCAAATAAGATTAATTACTGTTCAAATTATGTGCAGCAATAGGATCAGAAAAGACAGTAGAAATGTGATATTTAAGTAGACTCAGATAATAACTAAAAAGACGTCCACCTAAGGCTTTAGCCACCCAAACACAACATCAACAATACAATAGGTAACCTCTCTTCTATGGTCTTACACTGTATTGTGTCAAAGAAATAGTGCAGAAGAAAAAAAGGTAGCAAGGTTTATAATGCCATAATTCAGCATCTGTAACTTAGGTATATTTATTAGATAATTAACAGCTAGAAATGTAGTACATAAAAATGCTTTAATGTAATTACTTGTCCTAGCATGGGTATAAATGGCATTCACAAAATAAGTCGAGAACACTTGAGGTATTAAAGCTTTAAAATTGCATATTTTAGCAAAACAGAAGAGTAAGCCTAATGAGTTAGTTATATATTATTTTCATATGATTACAATAATCCCTTAGCTAGCAAGTTTTAATTTTCCCCAAGGTGTTATAAAAATTACCAGAATAAGTAATAGTCAGAAGTACCCTTTCAGTTATATCTTCAAATACCAGCAAAACTAATCCTCGGGTAAAAGCCAAAGCCTTAATGCTATCATATTTAATTTAGAAGGATTTGAACAAAGAAATATTTTCAGATGATCAAAACAATTCATTCTGAAATTATGGGAACTTTGTACATGTTTTAGAGTTTGTTGTTTTTCTCATAAATCTTTAGGAACCTGTTAAGAAAATTACAGGCACATTAAGGAAATTGGGCTTAGGTTTTTAAACATGTCAATTAATAAACGAGTTGTTGAGTACTACAGATGAATTCCTTTATGCTGACCTTGAACAAAAAGTCATTGTGAAGTATCATCACTGCATGTAGACTGTTAGCTTTGTAGGAAGACTACGTCCCTCAAACTTCATCATGCATCGTTGAACTGTAAAACTCTGACAGGTAAGGAGTGCATCTCTAAACATTATGACACTCTGCTTGTGACAGCTGGAAAAGAAAAGCTGGACACAATCACAGTTCTCACATTTACTAGAAAAACTGAGACTCCATCCATAGCAACCATGTTTCTAAAAAAACCCAACAACTTCAGAATGTATTTAAAATATTTTGTTGAATGTCTTAATTCTTTACACTTTAATACAAAGAAAAATGTCAGATTAATTGCCTAGGCTTTTACCATTAGTAATTTGTCTTCAGGTCTTATGTATAATATTGTCATAGAAACCTCCTAAAAACCTTTAGTGTTCAATAACCTTGCTTCATTATAAACACAATTCATGACAAAGGTCATTTGCTGTAGCAATGATATTTGCATAATAATTGCATGCAAAGAATAAAGTGTGGAATGCCACAGTAGTATTCCATGAGTAGTCTTTGTGATCATTTAAGTTTTCCCACTAAGCACTTGTAAAAGTCAACATTTTACTTCTGAAACATTAATGGAATATTTATTTTTAAAAATAGATTATTACATTCTAGTGCTGCACCTTGAAAAATGAGGTGATAGGGCATTTCTTAATGAACACTTGATAAAATGCAGAAAGTAGGCATACATTTTCAGAGCAGTACTAATTTAAGCCTACAATTCCCACTCCCAATTTTGTCAGCCATGCATCTAATTCAATGAACATGATGCTGTAAATTCAGCTGCAAAATTCAAATATGTATGTTTTGCTCTGTGCAGCTATCTGCATTTCTGTGTCTTGATTCAAGGGGCTGTCTTGAAAATATTTCTGAAACAAGCAGAGTTTTATTCTATTGAAAAAATGACATAAGAATCTCATCTCTTTCAGCATACCGCAGTGACCTCTCTACATATATTCAGAAATGTGATGAGATTTAGACTATAGCATTTAACTTTACTGTTTTTACTTCTCCTTTGTGCCACCAAAATATCTTAGAGGTGAGATGATGCTTTAAAATAACAAAATAATAATAATAGTAATTACTATTTATAAATACACTATGATTACAAAAAAATCTTATTAAATTTCTCCCAAAGTATGTGCCCTTAAAATTTAATACAAAAACTCTACAAAATTATTTTCATATATTGCAAAAATTATTACGCTTAAAGTTTATTTCTAATCTATTTTACGTAGAACTTTCTCAAACACATTTCTTTTGGGCCGAGTTTTTTCAGACTGTCTCTCTGACTCAAAGGGAATTGTTTGGAAAAACTGGACCAAGAGTAGTTAGTTGTTTTTTGATTATGTAAGCGTGAAACAAGATAAATTTCCCACATCTTCCAATTCCATTTTTTTTTGCACTCGCATAATTCAGAATGGTTGAAACTAGAATCCATTTAATTTTATATTGCTGTGTGTGCGTCTGTGTGTGCGCGTGCGTGTGAGAGAGAGATATGGTTTAGATTGCTGAGTATGGAGAAAAAAGGATGACTCATGCAATGAATTTTGCTGCAAAGATGCCTCCGTTAATGAGGAGTTTGCTGAGACTTCTGAGTTTGCTGAAGTTTGCTGAGACTATTTCACCTGAGACTTCTTGCATCTGCCAAGGGTACCTCCATTTTATTTCACCCAGTTCTTTCCTTTCCCCCCATTTTTACCTTCACCCATCTTCTCAAGAAAATGAAATGCAAAACTTAATTTAGCAGGAAAATTGAAATATTGTGTGGGCAAAAGTGATGTAATTCAAAAAAGTGAATATTGATTTCAAAACCTTTGCCAAGTTTCTTTTTCAAATGGGCTAGAATCCTAAATCCATATTAAGGCAGCTAAATAATAATGTTGATGTCCAAAAGTGCTCAAAACTCCATCTTCCATATATAATAAAGACAGATGCAGTTTAAAATGAGAAAGCAGCAGAGTGGAATTGCTAAAGACAACAGTGTAAAGCAGCAGGAAGTCAGTAAGTGCTGCAGAGAGGGCTCCATGTATACATAAGGAAATAGGCTTCTTATGCTGTCTCCCCAATTCTTATACCACTGCACAGACCAGAAACTATCTGCAATGAGAGTAATACTAATCCAACTTTTTCCCCCCCACCAGAGGCAGGGTACTACATATTTATCGTTTAATAACACTGTGTTAAAGTTAGCACCAAGGAAGGCAACACGATCTAGTAGTTAGATGATAGAAACAGGAATCAGACATCCTGACAAATCTGCTCACTGTGTATGCGCCATTGAGCAAATCACTTACCCTTTCTAATTCTTTGTTTCTCCATCTCTAAAATGGAGATAATGATACTTACCTACCTTTGCAAAGTGTTTTGAGTCCTGTTGTTGGCCTACATGAGAGTTAAATATTATGTTTCAAAGAGATGATGAACCAGGTACTTACATTGCTCCCAGTACCACCGGGTCTGACCACCTCTCAGTACTATAAAGCATGTGCATGAAGATCTCCCCTCCCCCTTTCCCTGCTAGCCAATGTGGCTTGAATTTTATTTATTTATTCACCACATCCGAGAGGATCAGATTAGAAGGGGATGCAACATACGTATTGCCGGTAGCTTTACAATAATTTGGGACACAGTAGTAGAATGTTGGCGATTAGGGATCCTGGTTTCTAATCCTGGCTCTGGAAGGAGAATGTGGTCTAGGGGTAGGCAACTGATTAGAGACAAAACCGTCACGCAAACAGCTTTAGCATATTTAGTTTGAAAGAAAGTGTGGTGACGCAGATGACACTTGAATTTTCCCATATTAGAGGTATTTTGATGGGGATCACTCTCTCCCCACTTCATGCAGCAGGAAGAGGTAGCTTGATACAGTGACATGAGGCACATTTGAGAGGTCAGACTGCAAATATTTACTGATCCACTTTATGGGTGCTGGCTTTTTATTTCTTGGGGCTGTTACTTCCAGATAAGACATGGATTGGGGAGAAGTGATGTTTCTTCATTCTGGATGTTAGTGTGCATTTAGGAGCATGCCAGATGCCCAAGCTACAGTAAGCGTGTGCCACACCCTGGGGACAAAGTAGCATAGGACAAGGATGGTGAAGCTCTGCTCTAGAGTAGTGGAGAATAGGGCTGCAAGTGGGAGGCATTTTGGGGGCAGGGCACCAAATATGACAGAGAGGCAAGCATTTCTGCGAACTCAAATGTTTGGGCTTTTTTCCAATCTCTTTAACAAAGCAGGTTAGACAAATCAGCAAACTACTGCGAGTTGTGTAAGGATTTGCAAAAATTCAATGCCTTGATTTAAATTCTTAAGCAGAAATAATAAATAAGTAACTAGACTATCTGAAATTTAAGTTTTCAGCTTTTAAAGATGATAAAGATGTAATGCTAATTTGCAAAATGTAATTCTTATGCTTCATTGTGTCTGTTAACTCTCCAGCTACATAACGGAGAAAAGTATTTCTCTTTTTTTTAATCCGGAGTTACAACTCTGCCTGGAATAGATGACTACCACATCTAATATTCATAAAATTATATATTAAACTTTCAAAAAGGCAAGTACTGTATGTCATTATAGTTATGCTTGATAGCACAGCACAGTTAATGGTCTATTGCATATTCTTTAATTTTCCTATTTTGGGGGGATTTATAATTTTAGGCTAAAAATTTATTGCAATCTGAAACCTGGTACACAGGATCCCAGTCCTCGACAGAATTTGTTAAACATGTTTCTGAGAAGCTTCCAGATAATGGATTTTAAATGTACAGCATAGGAATTTTCTTTGCGGTCCTATAAATCAAAAGTGACATTAAAGAAACTTTTGTTGGCATCTATCTGTAATAAAGATGAATTGTTTTACCTAGTAAAATAAATAAATTATTTTATAATAAAAATGGTATTATATAATCTTTATTATTATTATCTTCATTATGTGTTGTAATTGTGCTCAGATCTGCACAAACAAAGGAAGTCAGCCTATGCCCCAGAGAATTTATAACCTAGATTAGGCACAGATGTCCACTTTCAAGCTCAGGTGATAAGATGAAGGTTCTATCTTGAAGGAAACTTGGAAGGAAATTGTTGAAAGGCTCAATGAGAGAAGTTTATTTGAGGAAGGATTTGAATAAGGGATAATAAATAGTGGGAGAGAGAGAGAGATTTGGTATATGGAGAGTAATCTTCTGTTAAGTGTAATATATAACAATTCAATCTTCTTGGAGAGCATCAATATAATAGTCAGAATTACTAGTAGTGATTCATTAAGTAACAAATGTACATACCATAACTTAGGAAAGTAATTTGTATCCTTTAAAGTTACGTTTCAAAAAAATGGCTACTTACTGTAATATAAGAACAGGATTTAGTATTAAGGCACATACAATAATTAAATGTCTATATAATTCTTATTACCCTGTGTTGTAAAACTTACTAATCAAGGCAGCAATCATGAAAATACTGATACATAACTATAACTACTATTGAAGTCAATGGAACTACTCAGGCAAGTAAATTTAATCACATAAGTCTTTACATGATCAGAGCATAAATATACAATACAAAATGCACACCATATTTATAACTGTAAATCCAGTTTCAATATATACAGTATTCAGAGTAGCAGCCGTGTTAGTCTGTATTTGCAAAAAGAAAAGGAGTACTAGTGGCACCTTAGAGACTAACCAATTTATTTGAGCAAAGATAATATACCATTTTCCACTGAATGCATCTGATGAAGTGAGCTGTAGCTCACGAAAGCTTATGCTCAAATAAATTGGTTAGTCTCTAAGGTGCCACAAGTACTCCTTTTCTTTTTGTGAATATATACAGTAGAACACATGCCACTACATTCATGCAGGCCAGCTAGTTCTTACTAAAAGAAAATGTTCATCTCGCTAAGAAATATTAACAACCTAAATTTGATAACCATTAACCCACGGTATAAAACATTTTTTCAGTGTCTTTTTTACTGCATGGATGTAAGTGTCTCAAAAGCACTCTGCCTGCCTGCAAAATGAAACTTAACGCATTGTTAGATAATAGGTCATTTGACTCAGCTGCTTGTAAACCTCTTTGTCATACTAGAAAGCGTATGTATCATTTGCTGTATGTGTCTGAAATGTGAAATACTTAAGAAATATCCTTGGCTCTTAAGTTATACACTACAAGTCTGCACATCAGCAACATTTACATAGTCCAATTTAAAAAAAAATCAGCTAGTGGTTTATCCATATGCACATCCATTATTTCAACAATTTGTATTTTAATTGGGTAAAATTTAGTGTTCACTAGAGTGACAGACTATTCAGCATGGGCAGGCCTTGTGCAAGCGTCAATGGGAGTCACGTATTTGTTTAAAGTTAATTACATGCTTAATTGCTTTCTTGCGGAGTCATAAATAGGCCCCAATTCAGCAAAGCACTGAAGCATGAGGATGCTCCCTGATCTCAATGAGCTTCTCCCATGGTAGACACAGAGCTAGAGCTCTGGACTGAACACAGCCATTGCAATAGCCATCCCTTTGGCCTAGAAAAAGGTGTAGAGTATGGGAGACCATGAGTGCTAGTGTCAGTGCTTCCTCTGACTGTTCTTAATAATTTTGTGTACTTCAAAATCCTTATTATTGAGAAGACCTCATGCCTATTCGTTATGAAGTAGGACAATATAATTCCCTCCAATTTCTGGTGGGTATGAAAGAGGTTGGCACAAGATCATTTCTGGCAGTGCAAGAATCCAAGTCTCTAATATGACTGACCGAAGTTTCACCCACATAGCCACACGAACTTTCAGAATAAATGTTCCAAGTCTCGGAGCTTTGCTGTACTGTCACTAGCTACTAGATTGCACTCTCCTTCAGAGCCAAAATTGGAACACAGGATTTTTGGATTCCCAACATTCTTGTGGTGGTAGCATATCATTGTGTAAGTAACTGGGAAAGTGAGAGTCATGTTCCCCTCAATGTGCTGGTCAAGAAAGGATAACAACCTAATCCTACCAGAAACTCCTTTAGCTCAAGTGGTAGAAATCTGTTCTGTGGTTCCAAACAACCTGGGATCACACTCTGCTGATTACCTACACATGGTGTCAATATGGCTTAACATGCTGGAAATTCTGTTGGTTTTTTGTTTGCTTTTGATTTAAAAAACAAACAAAATTACATTAAAATCCCCCCCTCCCTCCCTCCCCATGGTTACTTACCTGGGTTTTAACTGTTGTTCTTTGAGATGTGGGTTCAGACATATATTCCAGTCAGGTGTGCGCACCCAATGCACCAAAGTCCGAGAACTTTGCTTAGTTGTACCCTTTGGGGTGATGCTCAGACCCTTTGGTTCCATAGCCACTCCTATGGGCATATCAGGGCAGCACTGCCCTGACCCCCCTAGGAAGAGGAGATGGAGGGTGGGTCATGTAAAACGTGTCTGCATCCTCATCTCAAAGAACAGTTACAGTACAGGTAAATAACCATTTTTTCTTCTTTGAGTGGTTGCAGATGTTTATTCCACACATTTGATTCACAAGCAGTAACTGAAGTAGGTGGGGCTTGGAATCTTCCTAAAGAATGATTGCAGAAATACCTTTCGAAAGTTTGCATCTGATTTAAATGCAGTCATAATAGCAAAATACTTGATAAAAATAGGCACTGAAGACTAGGTAGCTGTTCTGCAAACGTCCAATATAGAAACTCATCGAGGAACATGACTGAAGCTGCCTGGGCCCCCATCGAATGAGACACCAGTCTTTGTGGAGGTGTAGTCTGAGCTACTCCAAATGTTGCTGGTAATGCAGGAAGTAATCCATCTGGAGATTGTCTCTTATGAAGATTGGGTGAAGGGTCAAGGGATTTCCGTGCAGACAAAGAGTCAAGGCAAATGACGAAATGATGTAGTTGTCTCCAAGCAGAACACCAAATATCATCTCCCATAACTTTGTTTGATAGGCTTCTTGGTAAAAGTAGAGGGTATATTATATTCCTAGCAATGAAAAGGATTTTCTATTGGTTTGACTTATTGGCTGGCTGAGTTCATTTGTTTCCAGTATATGATTATATTTATGCTAGTGGGGGATTATCACTATTTGACTAAGTCTAATTGTTAGGGTGTCTAGATCTTTAGTATTAGTGTTTTTATAGATGTTTAAATTGAAAATAAAATTTAAAAATTGCCTTTTTTGAGGAAAGATTTCTTTTTTGCAGTACTGCTGCTTTCTTACAAGAAAAAAAAATCCCTGGAAGTAAAAGAGCACAATTAGACATGATCATACTTAAGGATAAATGTTTGCTTCTGCTGCAACTGAAAAGCTTTTTTAAAAAAAATATGGTAAAACTCTGGGGAGCAGATGGGTGAATTGCAGGTGACTAATTAAACTAATTTTATGGGAGGTCTAAAAAGAACAGTTTCGAAGATTGGAAAGGAGGCTAGTGAAAAATAGTGATTCTAAGATGATATAGCATGGGGCCGGGAAGATCAAAAGATTTGTTGGATATGTCAAGGAATTGTGGTAATTTTCCCAGGTGCTAAACCACTAGGGCAGAATGGGAAAATAAAGAAAAGGAATAGATGACAGTAAAGTATCTTAATGAAACTAGGAGACAATAAACCACATTCAGAAGCAATGCAAATAATCTGTACATTACACATGGAGGGACTGAGTGGAGGCTGGTGTAACTGACTCACAGATGATTGGAAGAGTGACGAACTGGCCTCTCTGCTGAACCATCAATGGTAGCCTCCAGCATCCCATGAATGATTCCTTCTCCCAAGTGCCTCTGGCACAGCACTTTATGGGGTTTAACTGGGGCATACAGGTTATGATGGTTTTCTGCACAAGAGTGAATCTCCCCTACAATTTCTAACCGGTTTACTATTGCATTTCAGTGTCACCACTGAGCATAATCACAAGCTGTGACAGAGAACAGGAACAACAGGAAAGCTGTCTAGTAGCCTCATGTGCCACTAACTGAATCATGCGCACAGATTCGCTCTCCCAGTAATAGAAAAGGTAACAAAATCTGGTCTAATATGGATCATTGTGTCACTCCATTAGTTTTTCCATTTAGAACTACTTGAACTCACAAGCATAGTTGGCCTCCATTGTCCAAGTCAGTTCTTCACTCACTCAAGCAGCTCAGTACGAACAATGAACTTTTAAATCTGTGTTCTTCATTAATTATGTCAATTAGAAACCTACCACCAGATTGTTGGGTTAACGTAATGTTTCAGAAACAATGAATCAGCTCATAGAAAATCTGAATCATAAATGCCACCTTTGGAAAAAACACTGACTAATCTAATGTTTCTGCATCAGTCAGGAAAGATCCTGCTTAGGTTAGGTCTTGGTGATTCATTTTGTGGAAAGAAACATAATTGATTCTGCTCTTTCACAAAAGTGAAGTATGTGCAGTGTCATCAGTACATCACCAGTTTATATTACTGCACAAAGGACCTTTGAATCCATTTCAAACCTACTTATTTGAAAAAAAGCCAGCAAGTTATGCAAAAGCTTGAATATGTTTAAGCTTGCATTACTGTGGAAGTTAGACATACATCCAAAATGTAAAGGGAATATCTTTTTATTGTCTTATTGACAAGGAACCTTGTTTTGCTAAACAAAAATTGTTTCAACATAGCCAGACATCTTTCCTACTATTGACTCTATTCAGGAACAAATGTTAAATTCTTCTTGCATGCTAAGCCTACAAAACATACTTCTGCACTGGCTTAGTGTATTGATTCAGTGAAAGTTGGCTGGGTTGCAGATTATTTTGATTTGTAAACAAAGGGAAATAAAAGGCAGCACAAAGTTTAATTCTCCCTTAAAAATGTTGGAGGGAGGCACTTGCACAACAAATCATCACTTTACAGTAGATAGAAGGATACTTAACATTGTATCTCATGCCATCAGTATCCAAATGACACTAGCTCCAAGTCTATCATTTGACCCAGAGACTGCAGTTTTCTTACTTACATGTTGACTAACACAGATAGGGAATCCTTGAAAATGATCTGGCTGGTACTTAATCTGAATCCCTGGAGAGGATGCTACCCAATAGGCAGAAGCACTTAGGATGAATGGGAAGAGGTTATATATCTGCTCCCTCCATTGATGGAAGCAGTAGACAATTTTGGGGCCTTTTGGGTTTCTATAAGTTGTGTGAAGGTCAGCCACTATGGACATTATTGATAAAATACAACACTAATTTTTGTTTGAAGTTGTTCCATTGCTCTCTGGTCTGCATGTTCTGCAGGGGCTGGAGCCAACAGTAAATTCACATGATTGTGTGCGTGTTTGTGTATAGACAGGCTAAGGAGCTAACAGAAAAATTCACATAAGGTAGTGGACAAAGACCTCTCCCCTAGTCTGACTTTGAATTTGAACATAATCTTAAACAGAAAGGTAAGAAGAGGCTGCACAGCAATTTAGAGCTAACAACAGACACCATGAACAATCTGGGCTGGTAAAGACAGTGGGTTCAGCGGCTCTTTAGCAATTAGCATAGAGCTTCAGTGAAGCCCTTTTTCCTTTCTAATGTGACAAAATACATCTAGCAGATACATGTACTGTGTAATTACTGCAGTAAACAAGTCCAGAAATATACTGGGTATTACTGTCAATGGTATAACCAATCAGTTATATTTATACGTGGTATAAAATGGCTGCCACAGATTCTGGCCTTTGACACTTTTTTTTTTGTTGAGACCGTCACTTGGAGCTAGATTCTGACTTGGACTACACACACAAAATAATTCCTCTCCCTCTGCTGCCTCCCTGCACCCTTAAGTGGCCTATCTGACCTTGAATCTGGGTACACTGGAGTAAGCCTGGCTACTTCTCTGCTTACTTCCTCCCTGGAGCTGGCATGCTGGTAGGACTGGGAAGTGGAAGGAACCTTGACTCCACCTTTCTCGCCCTATACACTGGTCAGAGTAACTGAGCCAACTTTGAGGAGTAGGCAGTAATGTAGGTCCCAATTCAGCAAGCTATTTAAACATAAGCATATATGTTTAAGTTCCACTGACTTCAGTGGGACTACTTACATCAGTGATGAGCAACCTCTGGCCTGTCAGGGAAATCTGCTGGCAGGCCGCGAGACCGTTTGTTTACATTGGCTGTCCGCAGGCACGGCCACTCACAGCTCCCAGTGGCCGCGGTTCCTGACCAATGGGAGCTGCGGGAAGGCGTGGGCCACCGGGACATGCTGGCTGCTGCTTCCCGCAGCTCCCATTGGCTGGGAACAGCGAACCATGGCCACTGGGAGCTGCAGGTGGCCATGCCTGCGGATGGTCAATGTAAACGGTCTCGTGGCCCGCCAGTGGATTATCCTGACGGGCCACGTGTAGCCCTTGGGCCACAAGTTGCCCACCACTGACTTACATGCTTAAGTACCTTTCTAAATCAGGCCTTGGCAAGCACTAAACTACTATCTCTAGTGCAGAAAGCAGCTCCTCCCTTCCTAATAGCTAAAGCCAACTTCACCACATTGCATCAGTGCTCCACACTGCAATTCAAGGTGCTGGTTATAATATATAAAGCCCTCAATGGTTTGGGACTGCCTCTCCTTATATGCCCTGTCAAAGCAGTTGAGATCAGATGGGAAGTATCAGTTAGCTTAAAGGGCTCTACTCCAGGTAGGCTGCCAGCCAGTCTCCTTGAAGAATTTCTATTTGTAGAATTCCCTTCTTCTCATGGTCCACCAGTAACTGGTTGTGATAGCTCTCCGTGAATACTGCACCACACATGTAATTAGTGAGTCATTTTCTTGATTGTTGAGGGTACAATACAATGGAGAAGGAAGGTCATATGCAGTGGGTGGATGTTACTGATTGAGAACCCACCTCTCAGTATAATTGGTGGAAATACAATCTTAACTTTATTAAGAAAGGTAAGAACATGCCTTCAAGCTATACAGCAATTTGCATCTAGCAACAGGAACCAGGAAAGATCTGAGCTGGCTAAAGCTAGTAAAGACTGGATGGCAGCTCCTTGGTGGTTATCAAGGAGCTTCAGTGAAGCCCCTTTCCCTGGTAACTTGTCAACAAACAGTCATTATCATAGATATACAAGAAGATGTCGAGTACAAAACTTACTTCTTACCAAGTTAAAACATTTTATAATAGTATAGATGTCAAGCAACGCTAGGCAGACTGTGTCACTCTTCCTGTGTTAAGTCTTATTTCTCCAGGGACTTACATAGACTTCACCACCATAAAGGCAAAGCCCTTTGCTAAGGACAGTGAAGTAAATTAGAGACAATTTAAGCCATTTTTCCACTGAAAGTTTATGCCTGACTCTTAAACTTTATCATGCTTCTTGGCAGTTTTTCTTCTTTCTGTATTGTTTGCATTACTCTTTAAGAAGTTTTAAAAGTGACACCGTTTCTCCTGTTCAATCTGGCCATCTTATTTCCCTCTCTGCGTTTCTTATAAGATTAAATGATTTAAATATGTATGGTTTGGCCAAATGACAGAAGGTTTGATGGCAGTACACAAGTATAAGAAGGGTATAAACGGTTGGGAAGGAATGGCATATTTCAGGATCTCTCAAAGGAATACTGCAGATGAAATTCAGATGAAATTAACCAAGGGGAAATGTAACAATAAGCAGCATTAACATTAATAATTAGTAAGCTTCATTTTTGTTTTATCTGTTTCCCAAGTCCATTCAATTAAAAAAAAAAACCATTTTGATATTTTTCCTTGAAAAATCATTCAACAGTCAGAGTATGAAATAAAACACACAAAACCACCACAGTTCAGCACTCATAAGCTGTTCTAGAATAGTAAAAATGTGTGTATGTGTGCACCCATGCACATACATACTTAAGCTCTTCATGAGCACAGATTGTCATTTATTATATGTTTATAAAGCATCAAGCCCTGGCCCTTGGATGCTAAAGCAATTAGTAATAATACTAATACATGCACAATGGAAACAATTAGTAACAAAACTGTATTCTATTGCATAACTTCCAAAGCAACGTTAAAAAGAACAGAATATAAAAATTAACATTGAGTTTTAAATAAACCTTTGCACTGCCTTTGAGACCTTACCCATCATGTTTCAGCCCAAAATTTTACAGTGAAGTATAAGCCACTGAAATTGAAAATAAGCATTTACAATTGAAACACTGATACATAGTTAAGTTACAGTATACAGATGCACTCTTAAAATAAACCTGTTAGTGATGTATTATAATTAAAGACTTAATGTAGTCTTAATTTTCTGAAAATGCCTTCTGGAAACAAGACCATTTTACTTCAGTTATTCCAAAACAAAATTCTACTCAGCTTCCTTAAATTTATATTGGAGTATAATACATTAAAGACTTTGTAATCCATCTAAAATGACAAAAGCATTAATGCCTTTAATGGTTTTTCAACCAAACGGCTTTATAAAACATAAAAAAGCAGACTGTGTTTGATCTCAGAAGCTAAGGAAATTTCAGAAGAATTGATTTTTTTTTCCTATTCACAGTAATCTATTCTTTTTCAATGTTTCACCATCAATAGATTAGCCAACATATAAAATCAATCATTAATTCCGTGACAGGAAAGAATTCTTTGTTCCTTGTATAACTGCAGTATGAATGGAGGCTGACCTAATGGCCTAATTGAAGTGGTAAGCACACAGCAAATAGTGAAACAATGAAAATGCTGTTAAAAAATGGATCGTTTCCATTTGTACTTAGCACAGTAGCTCCGTATTACTGAGCTAAGACATCATGTTCCATTGCCATTTGAAATAATGCCATTAATAGGAGAAAACAGAAACAGAAGAAATGGAGAATTCAAATTGAGAGCATAAAATACCGAAGATACAAAAAGCAAACACAACGGAAAATCTCAGAGGTCCTGTGTTAAAAAAGTGAGAGAGAGAGAGAAAGAAAGAACATACTTTGAAAGTAAGGCACTGGTTGAAATCATGTTAAGCATAGAGTGTCTCGGATGATACAAGCTTGTTCAACACAAAGAACAAAAGTGCAATTCATATGCCTGAATAAGCCGGCTAATCTTGTTAGGATATGCATTCATGTAAAATTAGTCTCTGCATCTCTGTCTGAAAGAAGCACTTAGACCTTTTTAATTTTTATAGCCTATGGCAGTAAACGATTGTAATCATTTAACAATCAGACTCTTTACAATTTAGATCTGTTCTTAAGGCTGCTGCAGTAGATACTTCCAATTTAATAATTGTGAAACTGAACTCATTTATTTTGCCTCCCTAAACTCTATGTTGTGCATTTCACATTACTGGAATAAGTTTCTCTGTTAAAGCTTCCTGACAAAGTTCTAACACACATGCTGTCTCAGCTACAATTCTGTCCATCTCATGGCACAGCCTGATAAACCGTGGCAACGTAGAGCGCTTGTTGCCTGAAGTTGCAAGATGATCACATAATTATTGACCATATTCTCTTGACTTTTCTATTGGTTGTTCAGGGCCTTGCCTTTCATCAATCTGTTAAAAAAGACTTTGGTACAAATGACACGTGTTAAATAAATACATATATTCTAGAGCAGAATGTGTCATAGCAACTTAAAATAAAAAGAGACTGGGGATTCTAAATGTTTATATTTAGAATAGCTATGCTGCTGGGCTTTCACAGACTATCTGGCTCAAGAGATTTCGGCAATGAAAAACACTCAAGTAGCTGAGTAAGCAAAACTGATCTTAAGATTTCAGAGAAACTTAAAACTAACCATAGTGAAACAAATTAAAACCTTGCAAAAATCTATTAAAGTAGGTCACTTTGTGAAATCACTGTTAGGCAAACACAAAGTAAATTGAAAAGGAGTACTTGTGGCACCTTAGAGACTAACCAGTTCATTTGAGCATGAGCTTTCGTGAGCTACAGCTCACTTCATCGGATAGCTATGCATCCGATGAAGTGAGCTGTAGCTCACGAAAGCTCATGCTCAAATAAACTGGTTAGTCTCTAAGGTGCCACAAGTACTCCTTTTCTTTTTACGAATACAGACTAACACGGCTGTTACTCTGAAACCTGACAAAGTAAATTGTGTTCCTGTTGATTAGCACACAACTTTTCCTACAAGCTACACTAAATTGTGAAGAATCATAGGTTGTCTCTATGAAAAATTATAAATAAAAATCCTCTGTTGCAAGGGTTTTTGATCACTTTTTCCCCCCCCCACACACACACCTACCATGCACCAGTTTACTGTACTAAAGATACTGACAGTAATGATGGACAGCCCAACAACACAGTAATGTTCTACTATATCCAAAGTCACAGATTAAGAAGAAAATGGAATCTCTCAATTGTGGTTTATTGAGATAAAATTAGCTATTGTGATACACAATTTATTTTAAAAAAATATATAGGTGAATATTATAGATGGCCTGAATCTGTATCCACTGTAGTCAATGGAAGGATTCTTCAGTGGCCATTCATTGCATCTGGGCCATGGAGCAAAAACAGATTTATTGTTTATAGACTGCTTTACAGTGTCTGATAATACAAGTGCCCAATCTAAAGTACATAGTTCTAAACAGTTTCATTAGTGTTCACTCAGACCTCTGAACTTCCCCCAACACAAACACACTTTAAGTTTACTTATACTTCATTTTCTGCCTGCCACCACTCTAACAGCCAATAATCTGCACTTTACAGTTAGTCGGAGAGGGAGGTAAGGAGCTCATTTAGCAGCCTGTCTTCTATCATCTGGCAGGGCTGGTCTGACAAGCCCAATCTCTCTGAAGTTCAAATGAATCACCTCATCAACATTTTCCATGTGCACTGGGTCCCATTTCTGATTGTCTTAAGTCTGCTCTTGAACCTTTGACTCTCACATAATCACTGTTTGTTGAGGACAATTTTAGCAAATACAGAATTGCTAAAGTGTAAAAGGAACTAATAAAACTGAGGTTACAAACATTTGGAAAAAGCTGACTGCAATGGCAAATGGCTATATGATCAATAATGGAGAGAGAATAAAACACATTATACAAACACGTTGAGAAATACTCCAGATGTCAACAACACTAAAGCCTCAGACTTTCAGATAACAAGAAATGCAACACTACCCATAGTCTGATACTCAACTTAATCCTACTTAGGGCTGAAGTCTGTCAGTATTCTCTGCTTGGCCGCAAATGACAAGAATTTTCTTTAATGCAATGTATAACACTGGGGGCTTTTTCTAATGCACAATATTCACACTAACTATGAAAAAAAACAGAAAGGAAACCAGGTTTCAGTACCAACCTATAAAGAAAATGCTATGCTGCTGAAGGCATAGGGATTTATCTAGTTTGAAGCTGGATATTTCCTTACAAACATTTATTCCTGAATACAGAACTGAATTGAATGTTCTGTGATTTTAGATTTATAGTATATATCATATCTATTTAGATTACTGAATCATGTATTACTTAGAAATCTCATATTTCAGTGTATACTGTGAGAGTCTTTTTTTTCCTCTCTCTTTTTGAGCATAATGCATTTTAGCTAGGAAAAGAAGATTACTCTGGAGGGATATTCCCTAGAACACTAATGCATCATGGAAGAAAACGTATGAGATACACAATGGAGTAATACTGCGAGGAAATGAATGGTGATTTACCAACTCAAATTTACATACACATGGGTCACATGACGAACGACAATGTTTGGAAAATTGACCTTCCCACCCCCATGAATTTACAAAGAGCCTTATACATTTCAAAATAATTTATAACTGTTTACTCAGCAGTTTTATTTAATTACAGACTCTCTGTGATCTGTCAAAGAAATAATGGACGTCCCACCTGAATAAGGAAGAGAAAAAGGGATGATTGTGTTAAAACCCGGCTATCTGCAGGGAAACTGCTATACTAAGCTTGTACTCTCTTTAATGACTTTGATGTTGGAAATTGCCTATAAGTAAAGGACTGTGTAGAGACCACCAGATAAGTGCAGGGCAGGATAAACTTAGTGTATCTGGTGCCCCAAGAGAAACTAGATTATAACATTCCCTATGTAGTCAAAGATAGGTTTTTAGCAAAGATTAAAAAAAAATTTAGGACTCTAGTTTACATTAAGGGGAAAGGTGCCAATAAGAAGCACACTATCCCTACCACATAGAATATTTTTTCCATCGATCTATTTAGATTTTAATGCTGCACCAATCTATGTGACATCTGAGTACCTAACCACTGAATTATATATAAGGACTAGAAGTCCAAGGATCTGTTTCTCTGTAGTTAAAAGCACACCTCAGGTACACTCTAGTAATCTATCCCATGCTCCCTACCATATTATCTTAGTGCAAGTAGACCTCTAAGGCTTGATCCTGTAAGATGTTGCGCACAAGGGCCCAGATCCAGTAGAAAAGTGAAGCATGTGTGCAGTCCTAATGACGGCAGTGAGACTGCTTACATGATTAAAGAAAAGCATGTAATTTAGGACCAGTTTCTGGAAAGAATCCCTATTTAGGACAGCAAAGAAGCATCTGCTTAAGTGCTTTCTGAGGCAGTGCCAGAGTGCTAAGGCCCTGGCAAGATCAAGCCCAAAATGATTTAAATTTAAGGGGAAAGTAACTTTTCTGCAGAAGACATGTGACCTGTAGCAGAATTACCCCATACAATGGTCCCTTCTGTGCTGAGGCACCAAAATTCTGATGCCTGTATATATTGCGAGAAGTGAGAGTTTTTCTTCATGAGGACTGAGCAAGGACCTCAGAATTTGGTCTTGTATTTATATTCACAAACAAAGCTTATTGTTCAGTTCTGCCTATAATGCCCTCAAGCAGATAGTCCCAATATGTGTACATATAGAAGTGGACATTTTCCGTGGGACACCCTTAACTCTTTAACCCTTAATTCTTTAACCCTTTTTCAGTGGGACACCCTTTACTTCCACCATTGGTCTAAAAGACTTTGAGTTTCATGAGTCCACGGCATGTCACAAAACCTATTTATTGAAGCTTTCTCTGGGCTTGTCTTCACTACAGGGGTGAGCTGAGCTAAGTTATGTTACTCCAGCTACATGAATAATGTAGCTGGAGTTGACGTAGCTTAGGTCAACTTACCCCAGTGTCTTCCTTTACTCTTCTCAAGGAGCTGGAGTACCAGGGTCGACCAGAGAGCGCTCTGCCATCAATTTAGCAGGTCTTCACTAGACCGCTAAATCAATCCCTGCTGCATCAATTGCAGCAGCAGCAATCTCCCTGATAGTGGAGACCAGCCCACAGAGAGGGCGGGTTGAGCCAGAGGGTCCTGTGCTTTATTTTTGTGGAGGAAGAAAAGGAAGAGTGAGACATTTTATCAGTGGATAATATAAACACACAAACTGTGATGCATGCTGCAGCACTGAGTTTGCCTCAACATCTCTGAGTGAGGATGTTTGTTTCTGCAGAGTTCAGGAAGCTTTCCCCTATCAACAGCCACATTATTTTCCTTAAAGCAGAATGTGATTTTTCACCCAATCTGAAAAAATATTTTTCAGTCTGTGAACCCCTCAGATATATAATAGGATAGGTAGCCTGTTACTCCTAGACAGAGATTAAAAGGAGCTATAAAAATCTCATGAGTATGTCATTTTTGAGGGGGTCATCCCCAAATTTTACCTCTTAACTCCCCCCTCCTCTGGAATTCTCTAAAACCACATGGTGTGTCAGCTTTCCTTCATGTTAGTTGTAGTTCTCTCCTGAGTCCTTCGAAGATGCTGAAGAGATGGTCACTCAAGACTGACAGCAGACCTCCAGAAGTTTAAAATACCACTGGTGGCCTATGCAGTGCCACCAGCACCCTGCATCTGGAGAGCAAGGGATTGAGTTGACAACCTAACTGTAACTCTTAATACAGCCCTGCACTTTGATGCCACAAGACTGCTGGGCGAGTCTACATGCATATAAAAGCCTTTCAATACTAATTAGATGTTTGCCATTAGTGTACAGAGCCAAAAAGGTGTTTACAATCTCTTCATTATATTTATGGGAAGCACAGGCTGGAAACTTTTACGTACTGCCAAGTTCATT
Organism: Chelonia mydas; assembly: GCF_015237465.2. NCBI lineage: Eukaryota > Metazoa > Chordata > Testudines > Cheloniidae > Chelonia > Chelonia mydas. The sequence continues at coordinate 109,958,199 of NC_057853.1, forward strand.
TAATATTTATATTTTATATTTAACTATCGTGAAACACATTAATTCAACTACTGTACCATAATTTCATTGGCATTTGTTCCTGAAAAGGGGTACTACTTTCCAGATTTTTTTGCATCACGAGGATATACCACTATCCTAGACATTCTGCCACCAGCATTCTTCTGCTTGTCTGGATTTATCAAGTTATGCAAGCTGGTAGCAATATTCCACATATGTTCACTTTTTATAATCCTCAAACTACAAAGGAGCTCAGATCTGGGAACAAAATGAAAGTAATACTTAGAGAGTGCTCAGTGTTTCCTCTCACTACACATTTCTTGACTTTGTCAAAATTCGAGAAGTGATTAGTAATATCAGAAGAATTTAGGATTTTCATTCTGTTCAGCTCCAAACATTTAAACTATGTTTTTGATACATACAAATGTTTGCTCTTTTCACAAAAGGATGATCCAGGGCAGCAACAGTAATATTACTGCTAAGAGAACAACTCTAAGCTCTCAGGGTGATAGTAACCCCCAGTATAACTCTACCAAGAGAAACAGAATTACATGAGGAATGGATTTGACCCACAATATAGCTAAAGTCTGTTGAGGCAATTTGACATTGTATAATGTAATATTTGTTTCTCAGAAATACAACAACAAGGCACCACAAGTTGGTCTGTCTCGTAGGCATCAGTCGGAAACATGCCATGTACAAATAAAATGCAATTTCTGTTTTATGGCACTTTTAATTAAAAACATTTGAATTATATAACACAGTGTTGGAGTGATGAAATTTACATGAGTAAATCCAACAGCCATTGAAGGTGCAACAGCATTTCACAAACAACCACTTTTGCATTTGCCAGTTAGGGAGGCTACCAGGGTGTGTGCGCATGTGAGAGGGGGGAGAGAGAGAGAGAGAGAGAGCGCACTCAGCCGGCAGCACACACAATCCAGTTATGGGAAAATGTAGCGACTTAAGGTGTGTGTCAAGAGGCAGCCCTGCCCAGGTGCGCCCTCTGCCGGCAGGCCACGGCATGACAGATGTGCCTGTCTCAGCTTCCCCTCTCACACTCCCCCAAAGCAGTTCAAACAGTATTTCTTAGTACAAATGGCCCTTGTGGGGTTAATTTATTATAGAAGAGCCCCCAATGCACAAACAAATCCCAACACAATAATCCAAGCAATACATCAAATACAGCCCCAATGTCTCCTTACCACGCCCTGCTTCCCCAGCCCTCTGGCTTCAGGCTCACTAGCTCCAAGAGTCAGCAGGCTTCTCCCTCTGCTGCTCTCAGCCTTCAGTCCTCTTGGCTCAGGAAGCACAGCTGAACTGCCCCTCCACTGGCTTCCTGATAATTCCTCCCTCTTTCCAGAGAGAGCCTACAGAAAGCTTTCAGCTTTGTACAGCTTCTACAGAGACCTTCTCCTGACTCCAGCTGCTCTGATTCACCAAGTCTCTCTCTCACTACCTGGTCACTCTCTGATCTTTAACAGGCCCCAGGTGCTGTTCCACCCTCTTAATTGGCCAAACCGGGAGCACCTGTTCAGAAACAGGACAGCTGGACTTGCTTCCTTTACAGGGGACCAGGCACTATGTGACAGTGTGACTCATACAAAAGCGTAAACATATGTTTAATGGTGAGAGTCTCTAAAAGAATCTGAACTGTGCATTGAACATAATCAAATACACTTGAATTGTAAATTGTTGTGTGAAGGTTGAGACAGAAACATAGAAGGAAGTGTATTTAAGCTAGATGCAAATAGAATTTAGTAGCAAGTTTCCAACTAAAATATAGCAGAACAAAGTATCTTTTGTGTATAATAGAAGAGGTGTGTATAGAAAGTCTAAAAAGAATCAGCACATCATCACTGAAAATAACAACTATTTTAGCCTAACAGATGGCCAGGTGGCAATATAATGCCTTGTTAACTTTGTAGCAAGGGCATAAAATGTTTTTGCCTCTTTACCATCATCTTAAAACCAACAACAACAGAGCTGTTAATAAGTCAGCGTTCATCTGGTGTGTATGATTGTTCATACTCACAAACCTCTCATAAAGTTAAAAAAGTTAAAAACTTCATGAGACAACACTTAGATGATGACATTTACCGACAGCAGGGGCATTAACAGTACTATAAAAGCTGTTGTCACAGCTAACAGAAACGTGATGGTTTTAAATGTTTCTGGTGTTCTACCTTTTACTCTAATGTACAATGCACAATGCCCTGTTTTACCTCAGTACTTTGTTGCTCTTTGAAATGTCTTTGCTGCTTACGTGAAAGGAAATTATCTCAGTCCAGTTCCTGGGGCCTGATACCACTCTCACGGAAGTCTACAGTGGTCTTTCCATTGATTTCAATGGGTTTTGGACCAGAAGGACACCAACAAACCTGCCAGCCACGAGACAATCAAAGTACAGGAGTCAAGGACTGAAAGGGCATGATCATAAAAATCCCTTCTCTGTACCAGAATTGGTCCCTACAGGTGAGGCTCCAGCTATATTAGCAGGGCATTGGGGGGAAGCTTTAATGCCTATGCAGCATCCTATTCTGAGGATAATTGGCTTTTTAGTGCCAAGTGCTGTCAATCCAGAAGCTTTCAAGAGTACTAAATTTCCAAAATACACACTTTAAAAAGACAAAAACAAAACACTATTTGACATAGACTAAGCTTATTTCCCTTCACTAAAAGAAAAGGAAAATTTCAATTAGCAGCTAAATGTAAATTGTGTAATGTCTCAAGATATTTCAAAGTTGTGACGATACAAATGGCAAATATATGTAGATTTGATTCTAAAGAGGCTTAAAAATTAGAACAACACATGCCAAAAATACAGAATAGTATGAAATGCTGCTTCAGTTTTTAAAATCTCTGCCTCACAGGTAACTTTCATTTGCACTCCTTTTAAAGTGCTATGTTATAAATAAGCTAGAGGTCTCCATGGCCCACTGTAAAACAATGCAGAATCTCTGAATCACAGTGTGAGCCTTTTCAACCATAGATAACATGAAACTAAATGAAAGCAAGGGTGCTTTTTTTTTTTCTTGGTTACTTGATGATGCAACTTAGATCAGACTGTCACATACCAGTGAAATCAGCAAGGAAGAGTGGAGCCCTCTGAATGGAGGTTGCCCCACTTCAAACTCGTCTTAATTTGCTGCTGGACATAAATTACTGTTTTCTCAGTGGGCAACGGCAGAGATTTACAGGTTTGGAAGACCCAGTCGAGAGCGGGAAGTCTGGAGGGAATGATCTGGCAGGATGCCAGGCCACTGTGCAACAGAATGATGAGATGTCAGTTGTTTCTACTCTTGAAAGTGGGTCTTAATGGGGAACAAGCCTGTTCCTCGTAAGTAGTTTTTTAAAGGGACATAAGAAAAAATCATGTCCCTACTGTCAGAGTTTCCTGAAAAGACCTTGGCTGATGCCAGCAGCTAAGGAGTTTGCTTGCTGTAAGCAAAGATCTTTGGTAAAATAGGTCTCCCCTATTTTAACTGCACAGCCTTGAAGCTGGCGTTTAGTCCCTATGAAACCCGAGTACATGGATCAGCACACACATTCATGCTCTGACACACAAAATCTCTCCTCCTCTAATAGAAAGGCACATTTTCTCTTTTGATACTAATTTTGTTGGTTGTGTTTGAAATAGCCCTTGGGTAACTTATTGAAGACTTTGACTCAATGGTAAATAATGAAAAAGGACAGGTCACTGACATAGCATAATCTGGATTGCATGGTAAACTGAGTGCAAGCAAACACTATGTTTTAATATGGGTAACTGGTAATGTATACATCTCAGAAGAAAGAATGAAGGCCATATTTACATGATGGAGTATTCTATCCTGGGAAGCAGTGACTCTGAAAAAGATTGGAAGGTCATGGTGGATAATCAGCAGAACATGAGCTCCCAGGGCAATGCTGTGGCCAAAACGGCTCATGTGAGCCTTAGATGCATAAACAGGGGAGTCTTGACTAGGAGTAGACATGTATCAGGGGGTAGACATGTTACTCTGTAGCCACAAAAACAACAAGGAACCCGGTGGCATCTTAAAGACTAACAGATTTATGTGGGCATAAGCTTTCGTGGGTAAAAAACCCACTTCTTCAGATGCATGGAGTGAAAATTGCAGATGCAGGCATTATATAATGACATACAAAGAGAAGGGAGTTACCTCACAAGTGGAGAACCAGTGTTGACAGGGTCAATTCAATCAGGGTGGATGTAGTCCACTCCCAATAATAGATGAGGAGGTGTCAATTCCAGGAGAGGCAAATCTGCTTTTGTAATAAGCCAGCCACTCCCAGTCTCTATTCAAGTCCAAATTAATGGTGTTAAATTTGAAAATGAATTTTAATTCTGCTGTTTCTCTTTGAAGTCTGTTTCTGAAGTTTTTTTGTTCAAGTATAGCTACTTTTAAATCTGTTACAGAATATCCAGGAAGACTGAAGTGTTCTCCTACTGGCTTTTGTATGTTACCATTCCTGATGTCCGAGTTGCGTCCATTTATTCTTTTTCGTAGGGACTGTCCGGTTTGGCCAATGTACATGGCAGAGGGGCATTGCTAGTATATGATGGCATATATAACATTAGTAGATGTGCAGGTGAATAAGCCCCTGGTGGTATGGCTGATGTGGTTGGGTCCTCTGATGGTGTTGCTAGAGTAGATATGGGGACAGAGTTGGCAATGAGGTTTGCTACAGGGATTGGTTCCTGGGTTAGTGTTTCTGTGGTGTGGTGTGTAGTTGCTGGTGAGTATAGGAGCAGACATGTTCTTTTACTTCTGTATTTGGCACTGGTGTAACCACTGCAGGAATACTGTGTCTAGTTCTAGTGTTCACAATTCAAGAAGGACATTGTTACATTGGAGAGAGTTCAGAGACGAGCCATGAGAATGATTAAGGGATTAGAAAAAACATGCTTTATAGTTATAGACTCAAAGAGCTCAATCTATTTAGTTTAACAAAGAGAAGGTTAAGGGATGACTTGATTACAGTCTATACATATCTGCATGGGGAACAAATATTTAATAATGGGCTCTTCAATCTAGAAGAGAAAGGTATAACCAGATCCAATGGCTGGAAGTTAAAGCTAGACAAATTCAGATTAGAAATTTTTTAAGTAACAGTAATTAGCCACTGGGACAATTTAACAAAGGTCATGGTGGATTCTCCATTGCTGACAATTTTAAAATCAAGATTGAATGTTTCTTTTAAAATATATGCTCTAGGAATTATTTGGGGGGAGTTCTATGGCCTCTACCCAAGGTCAGAGGAGATGAACACAATGGTCCTTTCTGGATTTGGACTATGAATCTGAATTTTTGGGGAACAGGGATGGCTAGGAGTGAGCAGGCTCCAGCAGAAAGTCCTGGGAGTTAGGACTGAGACTCCAGCCAGGTAGGGCCTTGGAGAGGGCTGCCAAAGCAGGAAAGGCCCCAGGCAGGGAAGGCCTGGCAGAAGGAAGAGAAACCTTTTTTTCTATGGACTTTTGGATTAACTTTGTTTTGGGATTTTGAGTATTTGAAATGTAATTTATATTAATAAACCAAGTTCCCAAGGAGGGGCATTTTTGACCAAAAAAAAAAAAAAAAAGCACACAGGAAGTTTTATTTGAATGTTCAGGGGGAAAACTGAGGAAGGATGCTGCAGAGTGACCTCTGGCCAGGAGGGGATGTGCAGGAGGTAACCGCTATGTTTACAGGTTCTCTGCCCCAACCGGTAATGTCTGAACCGTGCTCCTTGCCTCCGTGTGTGCATGCCAAGACCTGGGGGCCTCCACCCATCTGTGGGGGAATCTGTCCCCCCTTCTCTATCTCCCGACATGTGAGCCTTTTCTGAGGATGGCTGCACCCCACTCCTGAACCCTCTTCCTATTATCTGAGGGTTACTGCCACCTGGGGGTGTCTGAGACCTGCTCTGTGCCCCCGTGGGCATGCTAGGATCTAGGGTGGCCCTGCCTATCTGTGGAGATCTAATGCCCCCCATTCCTGACCCTCTCATGTGAGCTATGATCTCGTGATCTTCTTTTTGGGGGTGCAGAAGCTCTCCCTCTCTGCCATGTGAGCCAGGATCTGCCTCTCTATGGGGGCAATTTAGAACAGGCATGCTTGGAGCATGCACGACGAACACACTGGTGAGAATGGGGTAAGGAGCTGAGAACAGGTATCCTTGACACATATCAAGAAACTCTCCAGCACTGGGGAAGAGGGAAGGGAACACCTACTGATATGAATGGATCAGTTCACATGTCTCAGAGCTATTGTTTCAGACTGCATTCATCTTCACTGGGCATTCTCTTTCAACTGAGAGCATCTCATTGAAATGAATGAGCAACTTAACACCTTTCCCAAATTCTGGGCCTGGAACTTTGGGCATGGCTACACTTGCAGATGTAGAGCGCTTTGAGTTAAACCAGCCTTCGGAGAGCGCAGTAGGGAAAGCGCTGCAGTCTGTCCACACTGACAGCTGCAAGCGCACTGGCGTGGCCACATTTGCAGCAGCATCTGGAGCAGTGCATTGTGGGCAGCTATCCCGCTGAGCACCTCTTCCCATTCTGGCACTGTGGCTTGTGGGAAGTGTGTGGGGCATTCTGGGTCCTCTCCCAAAGCCCCGTGATTCACCGGTTTGCATCCCAGCAATCCCTCTGCTTCGGTCCACAATTGGCACAATCTTTCAATGTTTTTTGGTACAGCACGCTCTGTCTTCCCTTTCAGTCTGCAGGAATGGAGACTGAACTGCTAAGGAATATGCTGACAAGACTCTCCAGCACATCACATTTGGCAGTCGAGTTACTCCTTAAGATCCAAAGTGACAGTGAGGACTCTGACGATATCGACGCAAGTAACGCATAAGACACAAGATTGCTTATGGCATTCAGGGATATGCTCACCACCGTGGAACGGCGCTTTTGGTCTCAGGAAACAAGCACTGAGTGGTGGGATCACATCGTCATGCAAGACTGGGATGATGAGCAGTGGCTGCAGAACGTTCGGATGAGAAAAGCCACTTTCATGGGACTGTGTGAGGAGCTCGCCCCCACCCTGTGGCGCAAGAACACGAGATTGAGAGCTGCCCTGATGGTGGAGAAGCGGGTGGCTATTGCAATCTGGAAGCTGGCAACTCCACACAGCTACTGATCGGTCGCTAACCAGTTTGGAGTGGGGAAGTCGATGGTTGGAATCGTGTTGATGCAAGTTTGCAGGGCCATTAATCGCATCCTGCTTAGAAGAACCGCGACTCTGGGTAATGTGCATGACATTGTGTTTGGCTTTGCACAAATGGGTTTCCCTAACTGCGGAGGGGCAATAGATGGGACGCATATTCCAATTCTGGCACCAGCCCACCTAGCCTCCAAGTACATAAATCGGAAAGGCTATTTCCCTATGGTTCTCTAGGCACTTGTGGATCACTGTGGGCGTTTCAATGACATTAATGCAGGCTGGCCTGGAAAGGTGCATGTTGTATACATCTTTCAGAACACAGGCCTGTTCAGGAAGCTGCAAGCCGGGACTTTTTTCCCAGACCAGAAGATTACCATAGGGGAAGTCGAAATGCCCATTGTGATCCTTGGAGACCTCACTTACCCTTTAATGTCGTGGCTCATGAAACCCTAAACAGAGAGTCTTGACAGCAGCAAGGAGCAGTTCAACAACAGGCTGAGCTGGTGCAGAATGACTGTGGAGTGTTCTTTTGGCCATTTAAAGGGCTGCTGGCGCTCTCTGTATGGGAAGCTGGACCTGGCCGATAACAGCATCCCCGTGGTTATATCCGCGTGCTGTACCCTCCATAACATTTGTGAAGGGAAGGGTGAAGGATTCACTCAGGCATGGAACTCGGAGGTTCAACACCTGGAGGCTGAATTTGAACAGCCAGAGAGCAGGGCTATTAGAGGGGCCCAGCGTGGGGCTGCAAGGATTAGGGATGCCTTGGGGAGCAATCTGAGGCTGAAAGCCACCAGTAATGTCTGGTGCCCTGCATGGGAGTGAAGGGCAGTGATTCCAATGTTAGTAGGAATCTGTGTTTGCTACGTATGATACAGACTTGCAGTGCCTGTTGCTTTCCTGGGCTAAGGTATCTTTTACGTTATGCAATAATAAAAAATGTTTTCAAAGCAAAAAAATCCATTTAATGAAAAGAAAATGCATTTATTGAAAAGAAACACAACTGCTTGGGAAACACAAAGGGCAAGGGGGTGGGGTGGGGAATGGTACAATCACAGGTTTGCATATGTCCTGTTATCATACTCAGCCTTCCTGTTTGGAGTGCTGTGCAATGAGTGCTGCACTTCAGGATGGCTGTACTGCACGGTGATGGGGGTTGAGTGCAGTGGGTAAGGGTCGTAGTTTTCAGGGTTGGGTAGTGAAGCTACAGGTGTTGGAGGCAGCTGGTGGTGATAAGAACCCGGATGTCAGGGAAAGTAGGTTGGAGGTGACATGAGGGCAGAAGGGAAAGAGTTTTGGCACAAGGACTGCAGGCGGGGGGGGAGGGGCGGGCACGTCTCCATGATGCTTATCAGCCGCTCTGTGCTTTGGTGCCAGTGATCAGCATTCTGCTGGCGGACTCTCCTTTCACTCTCCCGCCACTCCTGCACTTTTTGATTTTCATTAAGGGAGTGCTGCATGACTTCATGCAGCATGTCCTCTTTGCTTCTACGTGGCCTCTTCCTGATTCTTTGCAGCCTCTTGGCCGGTGATAACACGGATGGCTGAGATCTCAAGGTTGCATCTGTAAAGGCAAAATGCATCACTTAACAGAGGCAGCATAGTTCACACCAGACAGAGCAATGATTCCCCCATACTTAAGGAGGGCAAGCACAGTCTACACAATCGCATAATTTGCCTCTCCCAAAGCGAGCGCACATAACCCCTGGGAGCCCCAAAATGGTGAGTAAGCACAGGGTCAAGGGGGACTGATTCTTTCATGGCTGTACTGTTCTCTGGGTTTGTGCGCCTTGGGGAGAGCCAACAGTGGCAGGGGGCCCCTATGCTGAACACTGTCCCCACATTTTCCACAGGAGTTGGTCCTGGAAGATATCTCGCTGCTGAGGGTGACCAGGGAAGCAAGGGAGGGTCTTCTACTACAATTCAGCTTCCACCCTGGCCCATATGCAGCTTGCCTGTTTGCAGCAATGGTCCCCTCGCCCCTCATGGCACAGTGGTGCAGACATGCTAGCGTGACTGGGACAAGGACCACAGCGGCTCTCCCACGAAACCTGCGCAAGCGCATTGCCCAAATTCTGGATGAGACCTTTGAAGAGATCACTAAGGCCGATTATCACAATGTGAGAGAGCACATCAATGCCCTATTCGGCATCTAAGCATGCATGCAGCCCTAACGCTCTTTGCCCCAAGAGCCCGCACCAAATAACTTCCTACCCAAAATAAAAGCCACTTACCGGGAACCTCCTCTGGTGTTTGTCCTTCCCCAAGCACCAGCCGCTGCAACTGGCTACCTTCCTCCTGGCTTGAGAACATCTCCTGGCTGCATGCATCTAGGGATGCCGGGGTGTCTTCCTCCGCCTCAGCACCCTTGCTCCCACTTTGCTCCTCCTCCTGCCTTGTTGGACTGTGCTCTGAAGTGTCCATGGTGGTACTCGGAATGGAGGCACCAAATATCGCGTCCAGCTCTTTGTAAAAACAGCAGGTCGCGGGGGCAGCACCGCAGCGGCTCTTTGCCTCGTGGGCTTTGTTGTAGGCATTCCACAGCTCCTTCACTTTAACCCTGCACTGCAGAGCGTCCCGGTCATGGTCCCTTTCCATTACGTCCCTTGATATCTGCCTGAAGGTATCGTAATTCCTATGGCTGGAGTGCAGCTGGCACTGGACAGCTTCCATCCCCCAAACACTGACGAGGTCCAGCACTTCGCCATTGCTCCATACTGGTGATTGTCTGGCGCGTGGAGGCATGGTCACCTGGAAAGATTCGCTGAGAGCACTGCACGCCTGGCTGAGCAAACAGGAAGGGGATTTTCAAAATTCCCAGAGAATTTAAAGGGCGGGTCTGATGGTTGGTCACCTGAGGGCAGGGCAATGGACTTTAAAGTGATGACCAGAGTGGCTAGAACAGGCATTGTGAGACACTTCTGGAAGCTGATCAGAGCGCATTAACAGAACAGGGCGTCCACACCTACCTGTGGCACTTGCCAGTGTGGACGTGTCGTGAGTGAGAGTGCACAGGGCTGCTTTAATGCGCTCTAACTTGCAAGTGTTGCCATGCCCTTTGAAATTGAAACCCACATGGGTCAGAAATATAAGGCCATGTCTACACTGTACTTTTACTGTACTTTTGTCAGTAAAACTTTTGTTGGTCAGGGGGTGTGAAAAAACCACACCCCCTAACCAACAAAAGTTTTACTGACAAAAAGCACTAGTGTGGACAGCACTTTGTGGACAGGAAATGCTCTCCCACTAACAAAGCTACCTCCACTACATTGGGGGTGGTTTTATTTTGCCAACAGAAGAGCTCTCTCCTGCTGGCAAAGAGCGGCTAGGCAGGAGACCTTACAGTGGCACAGCTGTATCGACACAGCTGTGCCACCATAAGGTACGCAATGTAGACATAGCCTAAGAATGAACAAAACATTTGGGAAAAGTCTGACTCTGACAAGTTATTATCATTATTATTTTCAAATTTTGGAGAAATGTTGTCAAAGTAGAGCAGAATATTCAGAAGTGGCTAAAACTAGTTTTGAAGAGACAAATTACACATGCAAAGATCACTAGAAGGGAAGGGGTGATTAGAGGCAATGGGGGAGAGGCGTTAGGGTCTGCAGTAAGGAATGGGGTTATTATGTGGAGGGGATAAATGGGAATGGATTGTATGGAAGGTAAGGGAAGAACAGTTTGGGGGGGCTTAAGTAAACAACCCATGCAATCTTAACTTTGTCTTCTTTGAACAACGCCCAAATACTGTGCCTTTTCACTCTAATGGACAGGTACTATCTGCACTTGCCCTATGCTCAAACACTGGCCTACTTTCTTGACAGAATACCACACCTCTCAAATTTAACAACTTCATACCCTTTTACAACCGCTTCACACCTGCACATAGGATACCACCTAAACCTACCCTTTCCCCTACTCATCATTAAATCCACAGACTGCTCTCATACCCATCACTACTGACGATACCCCCAGCAAGAAGACGCAAGGCCTTGCTACTGACACAACCCACACAATTCTGTATTGAAATGATGCACACTGGAACCTCAAGGTACATATGCACTTAATTTCTTTGATAGACAAGGTGGGTGAGGTAATATCTTTTATTGGACCAACTTCTGTTGGTGAGAGACACAAGCTTTTGAGCTTATACAGAGCTCTTCTTCAGGTGGTGCAATTATATTTTCTTTGCTAACACACATGTGGGGGACTCAGACCCAGATCTCCTCATATCATAGTCACAGCTCTTCCAGTTCCAAGCTGCTCCATGTTATCTTTCCAACATTTATTAAACCTCCACCTAACACAGTGAGTGCAGCTTGAGCCCTAATGTCCGCACCACAGTTAAACAGCCTCTTAACCTGAGCCCCATGAGCTCGAGTCAGCTGGCATGGGCTAGCTGTGAGTGTCTAACTGCAGAGTAGACATACCCTTAGACACATAAGTACTGGGCTACGGTGACAAATCAGATATTTATGCATTTCAATGCCTTGAGCTGCAGGTGCAAATAACTGTGGGCAAAAGAATCAGAAGTGAATACCTATAAATCTAGCCTTAAGATTCAACAAAATTGTGCAAGCTAGTTTTCTGTACCATCTCTTTCACTTTCACTCCTCCAAAGATACATGAGATTGAAAGCAGCAAACCTTAGCTTGCTGGCTGTATCTGAAATTCATGCTAATAGATTACAATTGTTTCTTATTTAAGCCATATATTAGATTGTTTTTTCAATTTCTGCATTGCTTCACAATTTTTGCTGTATATACCAATAATGAGAAGACAACTTTTTAAATTAAAAACATTAATAAAATGCTGTTTGTAGATATTTTTAAATTAGAAAAATGTCAAACACAAACAACAATCTGGGCATCTGAATAGCTGTGCTTTTTTTAATGTCAGAAAACTATTCCTGTATAATAAATTCTTTTGGAGAATTAAAGATAGTACTCTCTGTAGATGCATGCTGCATCTTATAGATTCTGCACTTTTATATTGATTTCTGGAAGCCTTTCTGAAAACATAAGCTTTCAACCCACTCATATCCCATTGACTGAATGTTCATAAAATAATGCCATTGACATAATTTCATTAGACATTTCCTATTTGAATTCCTTTATATTTCTCTTGCTGTCTACCCATTGAAAGTGGACACCAAGGCTGACCCTTGCCAAGAAGATGGCTTGGTCAACTGTTTAGAGTAAAAAGAAAAGGAGTACTTGTGGCACCTTAGAGACTAACCAATTTATTTGAGCATGAGCTTTCGTGAGCTACAGCTCACTTCATCGGATGCAACTGATTAAGTGAGCTGTAGCTCACGAAAGCTCATGCTCGAATAAATTGGTTAGTCTCTAAGGTGCCACAAGTACTCTTTTTTTTTTGCGAATACAGACTAACACGGCTGTTACTCTGAAACCTGTTTAGAGTAAAGGAATCTTAGAAGTGCAATTCCCTGCTCAGTTATTCTTCCAGTCCTGCTTTTGGGTCCATGCATGGTGCTGATGTGGCTCAGCTTTATGCAGCCTTATGGATAGAAAAGCTCAGTTCTAGATATATTGTTTTCTTCTACCTTTTGATAACAACAACAATTCTTCAGTGGAAAGAGATGGTTTAGTCTTTAATAAAGTGCCAATAGGATACTCATGAGAGAGGAAGACAGATCCTTGCCCCAGAAAGCTGTCCAGCTAGATAAGACACAGACAGTACTATTCAAATATATCAGCCACATAAGTTTAGGCCTAAGATTTCAGGTGTGCCATTTTTAACAATAAATGCCATTTGAGATGTATTCCATGAGAGCACATTCAAGGCAACAGCAGAATGGAATCAAAGGAAATAAAGATTGGTAATATGGTAGCAAGGAGAAATTGAGACATACGGGGAGGAAAACAGCATTGAAAGACGCACAGGAGATAGGGGAGAAGATGGGGTGTTAGATAATGGACATAAAGAGAAAGCCAGAAGCACAAAAGAGGAGAAAAGAATTAAAATAAGCCTTATCCCCAGCTCCTCCCCAGACCTTCTGGAAGGTAATATTATGAGAAGATTAGTGCAACTGCACAAGGGTAAGAGGAGGCTTCTTGCTCACTTCTCTGCCAAGGAATGTCCAGACAAGGAGTTCTCACATTCTGGACCTGAATGGAGATCTTAAACACTCTTCTAGATGTTTTTTGAAAAAAAGGGCAGGTGTGGTGGGTATTTCAATATTTTAGCACACACAAAAATACAAATTTAGGTGTTACTGCTGTGACATATAGGTCCAGTTCACTATTCTGTGTGAGCAGCTTTTGTTATGCCTGACATACTCACTAAACCTAACACACTGATGTCATAATCTGTATCTAAAAGTTGTCATGTAAGCTATCATTGGAAAACTAATAATTTACTGATCATTAATATTTTTGCATGATGCATGCACAGGGTGTGTACAAAAAAGTTGTGAATATGTGCTAGAATTATATTCTTAAAATGTATTTGGCAAGCAATAAATAAGCAGCCTGCCTTAGACAAATGAATGTGTATTTGACTCTGACTCGCCCAGTCTTCAAGCAAGACAATGAAGCTCCATTTTTACATAATAGGTGAACAAAGCTATCAAGCCAACAACCGGGGAGGTAATGGCATGCTGTCCATGAATCTTGGTCTGGGTTTTACTTTCCAAAGGTTTAGTACTGGTCGATAAAGATTGTGACGGTGGTGGGGGAGGGGAGATAATGAAGCTATAGTGATAAGCAACTGAATCAGCTGATTGTATGCAATATTATTGTATTATAAAAGTCTATAGAGTGAGGTCTTTCTTGAAAGCAGATGACACACTGATCATTATATCACTGTGATATGTATATATTAACAGTGTATGAGGAAATGTCGATACTTAATGATATTATACTTTAAAGTCTGTGGCCAAACAGGGAGAACAGGTTCCATCCCAGACAGTAGAGAAGATAACTAATTATGTGTCTCCTATGTAAATTAAGCATGGTGGAATCAATACAATGGAAGCCCAGTTACATATAGGGGAACAGTAAGCCCACAGGAACAGAAAAAACAGCACAAAGCCATCCTGCCTCTTGAAACAAAGTCATTGAACTTTGGAAGATATAAGCAAAGATAAAAGCCATCTTTGGCATCCATCACTAGACAGACAAAGGAAAGAGAGCTCTTGCAAGCTGAGAAAGATGGATCTTACAACCGGGGAGTGAGGGGATGGGGGAGGGTGAAGTCTCCGTGAACTGAATATAGGTGAGAAACCTGTTTAGGCAGAGATCTTTCACCCAGGAAGACAAGGGAAGCCAGTATCTTGTACTTCAGTGGAAGATCCTGACTGAGAGAAAGTCAGCCATAGCTGGGAAGAAGAATGATCAGAGACACCATCTTGAACAAAGCCTGTACTTGCTAAATGAAGTAGATATTTGTTGTAACTCTGATTTGCTTGTAATACTTTCTAACTTTATTCGTTTGTTCAGTATTACTTACCCTATGTCTTATTGTTAATACATTTGTTTTATTTTTACTATAAACAAACTCAGTGCTATGTTTAAATGGAAGGGTGTATTTACCCCAATTAAGTTAATAAGCTGGAATGTGCCTTTGCGTCTTTACAAGAACAAACCTTATTATTTCTCTGAACTGTCCAGGAGAGGGCTGGACATTACAGAACACACATTTTGCGGAAAATCTGGCTGGTTGTAACCAAGGCTGGTTGAAGCCAGAGTGGGGCTGTAGACAGGCTGCTGAGGTCAGAGCTGCTGAACCAGGGCTGGCTCTTTCTGGGTGTGACCTGCATGCTTGTAAGCTGGTTGTGAGCATATCAGGCTGAGAGCTACAGCAGCAAAGCATTGTAAGGCACAGGTTGCGGGATGAGTGATGAGAATACTTCATTGATCTGGACTGCACCCCAAATCCCATGACAACTGCATTACAATCCAATAGAGAAAGTGGCATTTGCACTTTTTACATTTTAGCATAAAGTATTTGCCCTTGGCTAGCACAGGCACTGGACAATGTTTTGACTGATACACATTTGTCTGTGGCATGCTGAATATTCAGTATGGTTAAGTTATCCATTATTTAAAGTGGTGTTCTGGTCTGAAAACAGATTGTGTAGATGTGACACCTACTTACTCCAAATCTGCTCCCTGTGTGTATTCAGGGTCCAACTTACTTACAATAATGACAAAAATGAGATTTTCACACCTGTTAGCACTGTAGAGCCAACACAGCTAACACGGAGTGAACTGAATCCTCCTTATACATCTACAGTTAACTACATTTCAATCAATTACTACTGTTGTCAATGCAGTTGTACAGTTGTCACCTACAGTATAATTTCAAGATATAATTTCATGACAATAGAGTTGGTACTGGTATAACTGGAGACCTAATTTGACTTGCCAAATCTTTATTACAAGAGATGATGTTCGAGGAGGAAAAACCCAGCTTGACTTTCACAACCCAGCTTGAATTTATAGGGTTGGTAGTAACATATATTTACTTTTAAACAATATATATATATATATATATATATATATATATATATATATATATATGTTACAGGAAACAATGAAAGAAACATGAAGACCCATAATGTCATTTTTATAGTCAGTTTTCAGAGAAAAATTGCACTTTAAACTTAAATTAAAAAAACTAAAGCAAAACAAAATGATACTCCTTTAATGGTGAATTTCCAACTGGGGGGGGGGGGGGCAGGCAGGGGAAGAATTAGTATAAATCGCTACGATGCAAGACCAAAATTTTTCCTGATCTTACCATTGAGCCCAAATACATATAAACCACATGCTCTCCTCAGAGACTTGTAATAAATATGCTGACCATACACTGCATATAGCAATAACCTGCTGGCAGCCATAATTACATGTGCCTGCATTTACACAAAAGTTATTTCTTTGTTTTCGTATGTGCCAGCCATTCAACATCAAAGGCACTTTCACTTGAGATTCAGCAAGCATTTATCTTAGGGAAAAGACGCTACAAGTAGAATGATGAGGCATATAAAATATGCTCACCAGCTACCATGGAAATAAAACTATACAGAATTTATGGAGATTTACCATTGATATCAAAAGCACACAAACACCATTTGACAAACTACCACACAAAGGGTCACAGAATAATTTGCTTGAACCAAACCATAATTCTGACTGAACCAAAGTAAGAAAATATAAATTCATTTGTTTCAATACCTTTTGCACATTACTCTCCTTTCTTAGCTTTTGAGGGTTTAATTTTTTTTCCACTTAATTATTAGACTAACTGTTGTAAGAGTTTAATAAGAAGAGCTCAAATGCTACATAGGTAATTGCGACATTTCAGGGTACAAAGATTCAAGTTAACCTTTTGAAAAACGAGACAGTAAATTTCTTTAGTCACCAAAAATGTGCAATTAATTTTTTTAGGTGGTGTTCTTTTTCTCTTTTTAAAGTGAGTTTAATTATTGTGAAATGTGCTGGATTGAAAGCACTGAATACAAAATTCCTCTATATATCGACACCTAGCATGGTAGGAAGCACAGTCTAAGCATGTTCAGAAGGGCTACAGCGTGAATAGCAGATGTGTGAGCTTCACCATACTCCAACAAAAATGTATCAATTCCCTTCATAAATCATATACTAACCTAGATTAGAGCAGATAAAATAGATGTATGGGATGAAATCCTAATCCAGTGAAGTCAATGGCTAAACTCCTATTGACTTGAGTTGGGTCAGGTTTCACCTAGCACATCCATTCAAAACTTTATTTTTTCTCTTAAGAGTGCCAGAAAATGTATCAATCGTTGAAAAATATGTAAGTGAACACTTGTTTGGATAGTCACAATTTTTGTTCATTTATTACTTGTGGCAGATTCAAACCAGTGACAAGGAAGTGAAAGGCCGCATATCTTCACTCCCAATGTGTCCAACCATCTAGTTACACAAGAGTATGATTATCTAATTATAGCAAATACTGCACTTAAGAGAATAGCCTTCCTCCATTTCAAAGGCTACTGATGTATCCCTATTATAAGGGAGTTAGTAAGAACACAGAAGTGGTATTGATGTTGGCCCCCTAGTAAACAACTGTACTGAGTAGACTAAAAAATGAGAATTTATACAGTAACTAAAGTGTAAGCAAAACCAATGCTTTTCATAGGAATTGCATAACATGAAAATAATTTCATAACAGTAGCTCAACCCATCACTATTTCTAAAGGACATGCCAGGCCACAGTTTTAAGTCTGCTCTGTAACTGCCAGGCTGATGCCCAGTCAATAGTGCTTCTAAAGCAAACTTATGCTGAGGTAGAGCCAGGCCACACTGTGGGGCTGAGGCTATGAAGAGAGGGCCACTGCTAATCAAAACATCTACTGGCTTGCCAAAAAGCCACTCCAGCAAAGCAGAGATCAAAGTGTCTTATGCCATTCGCTGTTGTGAAACACTGATGCAGTGACAGAGAGCCATATGAAGCTGGTGCTGTCGGATGTGTGGACTGCCAGAAAGGGAGAGAAAGGCAAAGCCACTGTCTGGGTGATTGGATCCCACTGGCCAGGAAGGAACCAGATGAGAGGAGAAAAGCAAGCAAAAAAAAAAAAAAAAAAAGATTGCAAGAGGGATTTGCAGGCCTTGTCCTCATTTCTAAAAACGGTGTGTTTTTTACCTCAGGGTAACTAACATGCACGAGCTATCCTGAGGTAAAAAACACAGTGAAGACCAAGCATTTTCATTTTACTGCAAGGTAAACAGCAATATACCTGCTCCAAGGGTTGACTTCAAGAAGTTTACTTCACAGTAAAACTAAAGTGCCTGGTTTTCACTGTGTTTTTCCCTTGGTATAGTTTATCTGTGTTAGTTACCAGAGGTAAAACACACCTTTCTATGAGTGAAGACAAGGCCTCAGAAGAGAGGAAATAATTCCATAAGCTGCCAACCCCGCTGCTGCAGGCAGGAAGACTGGCATTTGATCAGTAAACTGATACTTAATAGGGCCAGGGGTTGGTGCCTGGACAGAAGAGTGTATATATTTCTGCATATATGTATATATTTCAGCAGCAGAGCTATAGTAGAGTTATCCAGTAGCAGATGTGGATTGGTAGATTGTTATGCAAAGAATGGAAATCTTTTAAACATATAAGTGTGATTGGTGGTAGCTGCTAGCAAAATAGAATAGTGAAATATAGTCTTCTGCTGATTCCCTTGCTGTAAATAAGTATTTACTACTGGTCAAGAGTGATTTTTTGATCATCTCCACTACTAGGAAAGCTCATTTATTGCTAGGATATCAGACCATATTTCATTATATCTTGTTTTGCTAGCAAAATCTAGCCAAATCGCACTGTTTTTTTATATGCTCCAAGTATACACATATCTAACTCCTCCATCAAATGAATACTAGTTTAAATCTGAATGAAGCTAATATACCTTCACTTTTAAGTGATATTTTCAGTTCATAAATATATCTACAGTAAAAACCTTTAACTAATAGCTACTTGGTTATTATGTCAGGTTTAATAAATAATGATTTTATAACCATACATAAAAAAAAAAGTCAAACTGCAGGTGGCGGTTTCATTTGGTTAATTACATGTATTTCAATTGATTGGTAAAACAATCTAAAGTAATTCACTGGGGTTATTACTTGGCTCTCTGTCACAAAGCACTCAGTCCAAGAATTTCTAACCAAAATACCAGCTCATTTTTCATAAATGTCTTGTGTATAAATTGAACAGCATGGATAAAAATAATGGTCTGTTCAAATATTCATGATATTCCCAATAGTATTTTTCAACTACATAACTGTCCTAAAATAACACTGCATTCATTTTAATTAGATTTTGCATTTCAAAGCATTCTTTCCACACATAGAATGATTTTATGTGGCTTATATCAATACTTGAAGATAAAAGAAAAGCCAAAGGTTATATGTAAATTAATTATCTAATTCTAAAGGAAGAAAGTATGCTTAATTTATGTCAGCTCACATGTTAGGAAAATAACTAACTACTCTGAAAGTTATGGAAATATAATAAATCTATGGTATAGATAAATAATGTGTAATAGGATATCATAATGCAAAAGTACTTGTTCTCAAAGATACAGTATTTCTTTATCTTGGTTATGAAATGTTTACATCCTAGAGTTGCTTTTGAAAAAAAAAAGAGATTATAGGTATTTTAGTAGCTCAATGTGCTCAGTTCAGCTATACAAGCTGGGAGGGAATCAGAAATAGCAACTAGGAGTGACTAAAAGAAAATGAGTACTTGTGGCACCTTAGAGACTAACAAATTTATTTGAGCATAAGCTTTCGTGAAGCAGCTCACTTCACCGCTTCAGAGAAAAGTTTTTAAAAAAACTGTTTGTGCAGATCTAGATGGATACTGCTTTGCTTGCATCCTTAACTTATTTATCACAAATAAGTTGGCCCTGTCTAGTGTGCAGATATACCACAAAATTTACTAAAACTGCAGTTGGTTGTGGTTGAGGGACCTGGGACAACTTGTACTGGTGAAAGAATGAAAAGAAAAAAAAATGTAAATGGCCAGCAGTTGAAATATATATATGAAATTCATTGATCAGACAACATGTATCCACCACCGGATGCAAAATCTAATGGACATGAAGTGAATGGATGTGAAATCTGATGGGCTAAGCTTTCTAATAACTAAGAGTTTGAAAAAAGTTCAAACTATAGCATGTGACATCAACAATGTCAAAGCCTATCCTTATGCTTGAGAGATCTATAAAGGAGGAAGCATTGAGATAATACTGCCACTTAAAAAGTCTCTTCAGTGGAAAGGCAGCAGAACTTCTGGCTAATTGTTTCGTTTATTGTCAGATGGGACAAAACTTTTTGCAATGGAAGTAAAAACACAATTCATGCAGATTATAAAATTGCAGTTTATGAAGATATGCAGGAGTTATTACAGCACCTTCCAGCACTTTTAACATTTCAAAACAGTTATGTTTCAAGGACTAATGAGGCCTTCAGTCATGCAGAGCTCAAACAAAAATCAGTTAATACACTAGGTATTAGATTACTTTAAAAGCAAACATTTTACAGAATCAGTTACACATTGGCTGTTATTTAATGTCTGCCTAACTGCTGGTGCACCAAATGGCAACACTATGACTATGCTGTCAAAGATCTTCACCTGACTTCAACAGGAACTGAACTGAGCTTTTAATCGTTATTTCTGATGCTGTAACCTATACACAGGAAGTGACACTTTGGTGGAGGCAGTACTATGGCCTCAGGATGTGAGTGCTCACTACCAAGTGAAAACAACACAGAGTCCTTGTGGCACCTTAGAGACTAACGAATTTATTTGGGCATAAATGTGACTGGGTCACTACAAAAAATAATTTTCCCTCTGTTGATACACCTTCTTGTCAACTGTTGGGAATGGGCCACATCCACCCTAACTGAATTGGCCTCATTAGCACTAACCCTCCCACTTGCTAAGGCAACTCCCATCTTTTCATGTGCTGTATATTTATACCTGCCTACTGTATTTTCCATTCCATGCATCTGATGAAGTGGGTTACATCCCACAAAAGCTTATGCCCAAATAAATTTGTTCGTCTCTAAGGTGCTGCAAGGACACCTCGTTGTTTCTACTGATACACCCTAACACAGCTACCCCTCCGAACAGGGCCAGCTCTACCGTTTTTGCCGCCCCAAGCAGTGAAAAAACCTGTCGCCGCCGAATTGCCGCTGTGGACGGCAGGGGAGAGAGAGAAGCTGCCGCCTAATTGCCACCACCGCAGAAACTCTGCTGCCCCTTTCTGACTGCCGCCCCAAGCACCTGCTTGGAACGCTGGTGCCTAGAGCTGGCCCTGCCTCTGAAAACTACCAAGTGAGACAGACTAAAGGTCTAAGTTTCATGTTATCCAGTGGTCTCTGAACAACCAAATATTTGGAGAAACTCATCCTCCTGCATACATTTGTGAGTTAGATTTATGATTCAGTGTTTCAACAATAACCAGAGGGCCAAGAGACAGGTTTTAAAAAGGAAGACAGGTGTAAAATAGGCAACTCCAACTTGCATGGTAACTGCCAGATCTCATAATGCAAACAAGGTTGTGTGAAGGAGACTCAGAGTTTCCTGAGACCCCCTTTGTTAAAAATTCCATTACCTTTGTATTTGAAAGAGGAGGATAAAAAGGAAGATATGAGCACTCAGCACAAAATCCAAATGTTGAGAAAAAAAATCAAGAAAATCAAAGGACATGAAAAGAAATTCTTTAATTGCCTTTACACCAATGCTAGCAGCCTGCATAACAAACAAGAGGAATTGGAATTCCTCATTTATAAGCATATGTTCGATCTAGTGATGTTACTGAAACCTGGTCGGACAATTTGCACAATTAGATCGTTAAAATGAATGGTTATAATCTGTTTAGGACTGAGTGGGCAAAAGGGGAAGGACGGTGATGTTCAAAAATGGCATTACCTGTTTCCAAATCACTGATAACTCAGAAGAAAATTATCTTGAATTCTTATGGATCAATGACCATAAGAGTACTGAATCACTCTTGTTACAGTGTGTATGGTAACACCCATTGTTTCATTTTCTGTATATATAAATCTCCCCACTTTATTTTCCACTGTATGCATCCGATGACGTGAGCTGAAGCTCACGAAAGCTTATGCTCAAATATGTTAGTCTCTAAGGTGCCACAAGTACTCCTTTTCTTTTTGTGAAAGGTTGTTACTGGGAGTTTACCTAAACGATGACTGTAGGACAGCCTTGCCAAAGTTTGTGTCAGATCTGGATGCTTCCACAGTAGCAGAGTGTTGGGTAAATGTATGTACTGGAGACCAAACAGCTGCTCTACCGAAGTCTATGACTGGTACATTTTTCAGAGAAGCTACAGAGGTACCTTGAGCTCTAGCAGAGTGAGCCATGACCCTTGCCAGTGGGACCATGTTAGCTAATTTGTAGCACAGTTTGATACAGGCCAATATCTAGTTTCCAATATCTAGTTTGAGAACCTGAGTTGACACAGCCTGACTTAACACTTAGCTCTATCAGCATATGTTATGAATAATGTGGGTGATGCTCTCAGATGTTTGGTTCTAACTATATAGAATAAAAGCACCTTTGACGAGGTATATAAACTCCACATTGGAGAGCAAGGGATTAAGGAACAGCTCTGAGCCCAGTCAGCCCCACCCAGCCACAGCTGCAAAGCCTCCACAAGCTGGAGGCAATGCTTTAAAAGGAGGAGCAGAGCTTTTTCAGAGGCAGGCATTGGAAGGGAGTAGACAGCAGCCCTGAGCTCTGAAGAGAAAGTACTGCCCAGCACCACACTGCCTGGGACCTGACACAGACCTGATTCGTTCCCCTGCCTCTCCTTTGTGGGCTTAGAGTACAGGTCAGAGACTTGGTTGGAGTTATTTACTCTGGGAAGCTAAAGGGGACTGGAGTAGGAAGTGGTTGGGGAGGCAGTGGTTTAGCACCCCAACATGTCAGGTGTAGCTGCCCATTGGACTGGAGCCCGGTGGAGGATGTTACCACACCAAGAGTCTTCACCTAGGTGAGAGACCAGTTGAAAAAGGCCTTGATTGTTCAAGGGCCCAGCCCCCAATAAAGTCTCTGCTAAAGGGGAGGGCTGGAAACCCTTGGGGACAGGGCACTGAAGGACCAGACTATGCTTTCAATGGGGTGATGTCCTGCCAAAACCCTGCCTAACCATTAGGTGGCACTAGGGTGACCAGACAGCAAGTATGAAACATCGGGACAGGGGATGGAGGGGTAATAGGAGCCTATATAAGAAAAAGGCCCCAAAATCAGGACTGTTCCTATACAATCGGGACATCTGGTCACCCTAGGTGGCACTGTTGGTGATCGTGGTCCTTCTACAGCACCTACAGACATCTAGTGACTATAGTTTCTCCTAACTCTTGTTCAAATGTGGAAGGCACATAAACAAATTTAAATGTAATGCTGACACCAGTGAGTGAGGGTATCAACGATATTTTGTCCTTATGAAAGACTGTACTGGGGGGCCCTACCATCAAAGTTTGCAATTCCCCCATGCTCCTGCATCATACTGCTTCCTAAAAAAGCTGTTTTAAACAGAAAGGTGAAATAGGGAGCATGTGGCCAAGGATTCAATCAGCCCTGCCAAAACTATATTTAGATCCCAGGGAGCGACAGTCTTTTTAAATAGTGGATAGACCCTCTTCTTTAGGGTCTAAGCTTCTTTAAAAATCTCACCACCATGGTGAGAGAATGAGGAATGTCCATGGATTAGAAAGTGAAGCACTGATACCTGCTAGGTGAACTCAGTGAGGTCATCGATAGCCCTGAAGGTAGTCTAGAATGTCTGAATCTGAGTTTAGGAACGTGATAATTGGTGCAGACATGCCCATATAACTGTACTATAGATGAAGATGTTTTGGACCTCTGATAAACATCCTCTTTCTGATGTAACCAGCCAGCTAACAACCACACCATGAAATGAAGAGCATGGACCAGGATGCAGGACTTGGCTGCAATTCTGAGATGTCTGGACACACAGGTAAACATATTGGTGGTTGGACAAAGAGGTTGATCAGGTCCAAGCACCAAAATTACCTCAGCCAGGCCTGGGCTGTCATGATTATTTTGGCTGAGTCCATCTTGAGCTTCTGAGAATTCTTGATATTAATGGAATTGGAAGAAATGTATAGAGAAGACCTGAAGCCATGGGATCAGGAATGCTACTGAAAAGGACCCTGGGCTCTGATCCCCTCTGAAGTAGAAGTGGTGACACTTCCTGTTCTCTCTTGTGGTAAGCAGGTCTATTTTGGGGAGACCCCACTGGAGGAGAATTTTTCAAATCATGTCATCATTTATGGACCACTCATGGTTATCTGCAGATTTCCTGTGCCGGTATATTCTGTATTCCTGGAAGACAAACTATTCTCAAGTTGAGTTCGTGATGGACACAGAAGTTCCACAGTCATACAGCCTCTTACAAAGTGGGATGGATCTTGTCCCACCCTGCTTGTTTATATAAAAATGGCTGTAGTATTGTCTGTCATAACTTGCATAGTTCAGGCCCTTGATTGTTGGAATGAAAACTGTGCATGGTCGATAAATATCTCTCAGGTCCAGGACATGTATATGGAGCCTTGACTCTAGAGAAGTCCATAAACCCTGTGTCTGTATGTTGTCTAGAGGGGCTCCCTACCCTAAGGTGGAAGCATCCCTCACCAAAGTCTTGAACAGAGGGAGTGTGCGGGAGAATGGAGCCCTTTTGCAGATTTGTCAAATCTACCCACCACTTTAATCATAGCAGGACTTATGGTAGAACATGAGCTACCATGTCCAATTGATGTTTGCTTGGCTGATACACAGACTTCAACTGCGCTTGCATGCAGCACAGGTGAAATCTTGTATGCGGAGTTATGAAGGTGCAAGATGCCATGTGGCCGGATGCAAGTTCTCACTGAAGTCCTGGGATGAGTCTGTAGATGGGCATATAAATCCAGAATGGTTTGAATTATTTCTGATTGGGACAATTCATAAATGCCATGAAGTCCTGAATGGCTCCTATGAATTCGATTGTGTAGTGTTAAGAGTCAGTATTGACTAGTCTTTGTTAATTTTGCCCTACCTGGGCAAACAGATATGGGGGTCTGCTGAATGAAGTCTGAAATGTACTGGCACAATTTCCCATGAATGAACCAGTTGTCCAGGTATGGGAACACTTGGACCTCCAGATTTCTGAGACAAGCTGTCACTTCTAAGAGGCACTTAATGAAAATCCTGGGTATTATTGACAGGACAAATTGTAATATTCTGTATCAGTAGTGGCGACTACCCAACTGGAACCTGACGTATCTCCTGTGAGCTGGGTAAATCGCTATATGGAAATAGGTATCCTGGAGATAATGAGCAGAGACTGAGAGACCAAGGGATGGGATGATGGAGACGAGTGACACCATCCTGAACTTGAGTTTTTTGACGCAGGTGTTTAGTTGCCTCAGATTCAGAATAGAGCATAAGAACATAAGTAAAATCAGAAGACTTCCTTCTGGAAACCTTTTGCTGTTCCCTTGGTGGTTCCGTCTGCTTATATTGCAGTTAAATTGCTGTGGATGACGTTAAGGCTTGTACTGTTTATACTCCTGTTTTCAGCTGCAAAGATATCAGAGTTGCTCGTGAATCCTTACAGAAATGTAAAGCTTAATCAGTTTTGGTGTTGCAAAGATCACAGCCTTCAAATGGGAGATTCACACTTGTGACTTATTCTTCCTTAGGTTTCAGAGTAGCAGCCGTGTTAGTCTGTATCCGCAAAAAGAAAAGGAATACTTGTGGATGCATCTGATGAAATGAGCTGTAGCTCACGAAAGCTTACGCTCTAATAAATGTGTTTGTTAGTCTCTAAGGTGCCACAAGTACTCCTATTCTTCCTTAGGGAACCCTGATGAATTGAACCAGGAAGATCTCCATATCACCACTGAGATTGTCACTGATCTGGAGACTATCTGCAGCATCTAGGCCCACCTGAAGAGATAGCTACAATAATGAAAGAATTGAACTCTTCCCTGATGCCCTGGAGAATTTTGTCTTTGAATTTTGCAAAAGTGTCCCAATTAATAGAATAATTTGTCAACAAGGCTTGGTAGTTGACCATTCTCATTTGGAATCTAGATGTTGCATAGTTTTTCCTCTCAGTAAGTCCAACTCTTTGACACTGAAGGATAGAGAGTTCAATCTCTGACACTAAAAACCTCAGTGGCCACTGTGACTATCAGTGAGCCAGGATGAGTACAAAATAGCTCCATTCCCTGTGTGGGAACTTGATAGCGGTGCTCTCCTCTCTTAGCTGTTGGAGCCAGGAGTTTCACAAAGCAACTTGGTGGGGACCAAAAAGTCCATCATTTATTGGTGAAACCAGATATCCAGAGACTGAATTATGGAGGATGTCAAGGAGTTTGTGCAGGGTTTTTTGAACTATCTCAACTGAAATCTCCAGTGTACAGGCAAGTCTCCTCAGTATGTCCTGAAATGTCTTATTATCATATGGAGTGGAAGGAGATGACTCAGGCATTACTGCTTCATCTGGGGATAAGGAAGATATATGTATCTGGATGGTCACCTGCTTGATTCCTTATCAGAGACTTGAATAATTAGTCCTGAGGCAGAAATACATCCCTCTTCTGAGGCTGTGAGCATGGGGACCTAGCTCTGGATTGGGATGCTAATGGTGCAGGTCTTCTTGCATGTGGAATTCCCAATAGAACCCAATAGCACGAGAGTTGCTGGAACATACATGGGTCTGGAGGCCAAGGGTGGTGGGGGGACCAAGGATTGGAGTACCTATGTAAGCTCCTATGCCTCTCATAATAGGAGTCAGCCCTAGAATCCCTTCAGGGGGTAAGAGGGCCTGAATATCTTGATCCCAAAATCTAGCTGGGGAAGCCTCTCTACTGTCCTAAGAGCCACGGATGACAAAGAGTAATTCTCTTGAAGAGAGGCTGTCTCAGTCGGTGTGCTAGAAACACCAAGAGAATGGGCTTTAGTCGGTACTGAGCATGGCGTACTCGGTACATAAGTCAGTACAACTATTGGTATCATTGGACGTGTATTTACCACAGCTAACAGGGCACAGTCTGGTACTGATGAGACCAAGAGGTCTTTTGAAGACAGATAAGTCTTCAGTAACAAGTATGCCAGCTCCTGACCTTAGCACCAGGGTTGTCAGCACCAGAAGCTTCACCATACTGCAGGGTCAGTACCAGGCAATAACTATGGTATCAGAAAAGAGGGTCCTGATGCACAGTGTCTGAATGGACCCCAGAAAAGCTCTTCTTGGCTCCAGAGCTACTCTTATCCTCTGGGATTCAAGAGAATTTATGGGCCTCAAAAGTGAAGGGCCCAGAGAGGGAGACCTATGTGATTTGTCCCTATGAACTCTGATCTTTCCTCCCCTTATCAGCTGTGGCTTTACCAAAGATGGAAAATGAGTCTTTCACCATGGAGAAATCAGAAGAGGAAGCCTGAGCCATTTTTGATGAAGAGTGCTCAGATGTTTCTGTCCCAGGCAAGCTATCAAAACATGACACTGCACTGCACATGCTTCTCCCTCTGGGGATAGGATGAGAGAACAAACAAACACCACATGATGGATGTGCAGTCATATTACTTAACGAACTACTGGAAGATACTCAGATACCATGGTGATGACTGCAGTATAAAAACCTATACAGAATTAAACAGAATCTCATTTCTCAACATGTTCTCCGCCCCTTCGCTCAGTGAAGGAAACCAACTTTAATGCCCTCCTTAATTTCTTCCTGTCACTCCCTCCTTCACATTTTTTATGTTGCCCAGTATGTATGGAACAATCTTCTAAGCCGAAACCCCCATGCTCTCCCTTATTCAAATTTGTCCTTAAGACGCACTATTTCTCCCCCACAGCCATGTCACTGTGTCTAAATATATGAAAGGTAAAATGTTCTAAACTCACTCTGTCTTCTGGATCTCCCAGTGCATCTTCATGCCTCTATTTCTTAATCTTATTACACTGAGAATCTGGGACCATTGCATTGTATACACACATATACAGACATGGTCTCTGCCCTGACAAAGCTTAATATATAAAAAGACAAAAATAGAGAAAATATACGGAAACTGGTACAACATCATGCAAAATGATCTGGGTATTAATGGGATGCAGCTCATTATTTTCTTCTTTGAATTCCTTGTCTTTTTTTATTTTAGTCACAGGGTTGGGGTGAGAAGGAATGGCAGAAGAGATGAGAAAACAGCAACCAGGTATTGGGGTGGGTGGAAGAAAAGGAGGAGAGAGAGAGAGACGATAAGGGGAGAAGAATAAAGTATGGACAGAGAGCATGGAGTTCATGGAGAGTAGGGCTGACAATGGAGGCATTGTGAGGGAGAGCTGTGAGGGTAGATGGGGACGAACAACTGCGCAGTGGAAAAAAAATGTCGAATCTAAAAGTTGTAAAAAGCAGTCTGCTAGCGCTTTGGCACCTAGGGGGAATGGGCGGAAACAGAGACACCCAGCTGGGCCTCTCTCTGTCCTGCTTGTGTCCCCTGTTGCTGTGGAAGTCTTTGATCCTCCCTGCAGCATCAGACATTATCCTGGGGAGGTTTTGCTTTGTGTTCTCCAATGCATGTAGTTAGAGGAAGAGGACACTGCTGGTACTGCTGAAACAGAGGGCAACCCCAAGCAGAGAAGGATCTTTGACTGATCTTTGGAGCTAAACAAATAATAAAAATAAAAGACAATCTGAGAAACCAAAAAAGCCCTTATAAACATTAATGAATTAAGGGCCAAAATACCCCTGTGAAAAGAATAAAAAGAAAAATTGCACAACAAATGCAAAATGGGTGTAAAACCATAACAAAACAAAATGGTAGTGTTTATACTCTTACTGAAGGCCTCAAGTGATGGCCCTTCAAGAATGTTGAAGAAATTGGAGAGGGTGCAGAAGAGTGCCACAAAAGTAATTCAAGGGTTGCAGGAAATGCTTTAAAGTGAGTGCCCTAAAGAAATCAGGTTTCAGAGTGGTAGCCATGTTAGTCTGTACCAGGAAAAACAACGAGGAGTCCTTGTGGCACCTTAGAGACGAACACATTTATTTGGGCATAAGCTTTCGTGGGCTATAATCCACTTCATCAGATGCATGGATTGAAAAATACAGTAGGCTGGTATAAATCTACAGCACATGAAAAAATGGGAGTTGCCTTACCAAGTGGGGAGGGTCCGTGCTAACGAGGCCAATTCAATCAGGATGAATGTGGCCCGTTCTCTTTATCTTATCAAAAAGAAGATTAAGAGGTGACTTGATTACAGTGTACAAGTACCTTCTGAGGAGAAAATATGAGGTACTAAAGGGCTCTTTAATTTAGCAGAGCAAGGCATAACAAGAACCAATAGCTGGAAGCTGAATTAAAAAAAAAGGTGCCTAAACAGTGAGGGTGATTAACCATTGGAACAAACTACCAGGTGAAATGGTGGATTCTCCATCTCTTGATGTTTTTATATCAAGACTGGATGCCTTTCTGGAAGGTATATTTAGTCAAACACAAGTTATTGGTCTCCATAAATGGCTGAAATTTAGTGGCCTGTGATACACAGGAGGTCGGACTAGACAATCTAATGGTTTCTTCTGGCCCTAAACTCTATGAATCTTTGTGTTTGACAGCTTTGTGCAGTCCCACAAAATGTATTCATCTCTTCCACTAAGATATAAACATCAAGCAGCATCTTTTCTGAGGGAAGTCAGTGAAAACATTGTCATGTACCTGTTGATGATTCCTTTTGTAACAAACTGGAGACATATTTCTCCCAACGTTTTCCTTCTGCGGAACACTCCATAAAGAAGATGCCCTTTAGGGATCACCTCCTCCCCATACCTATTAGCTGCATGGTTCATTCTGCAGACTACCAGCAAGGGCTTTGGCGACCACAGACCTAGCCAGACAATCAGTGAACTGTAGATTATCAAAACAACCCTCAAAAGAAAGACAGATGTGAAATTTGGAGGTTATGTGCATTCTGTACGTGGTTGGTTTAGACGTTAATATTATTAGCAGTGGAACTCCTTTCATGTACCATATGGGAATGTGGAGGGAGAAACATGTATTTATGCTCTCTGTTATAGTTCAGGAATGTTGTTATTGCCTGATTTCAAAGTATGAGATGAATACACAGAGACTGACACTAGCATCAAGCATACTGCCAAATCAAGTCAGAGTTCTTACTCATGCTGATGTATATGCTAAGACTTCTGGAGCCTGAATCAGAAACCAATCTGCAAATATTAGCGAAAGAAATTCCAGCAACTTTCAACACAGCCCATTCTGTCATTTTTCTTAACTGCAACTATATTAATTTAGAAATTAAATATAGTTAATTGCACACTGAAAAAATTCATAGTGTCACAGAGTTTAAGGTGAGAAGGGACCATTAAATCATCTAGTCTGACCTCCTGTATATCACAAGCCATTATATTTCCCCCTTTTAATCTTGTATTGAGCCCAATAACTTGAGCTTGACTAAAGCATAATGTGTTTATGTAGATTACAAACATACAAATTCCAGTGTAAATATTCAGATATTTATATAAAGATACTTCAGTAATTAAAAAAAAAATGCCAGAGCACCCTCGATTTACATTGACTTAGTAATGTGAAGTCCTGATCTGCACTACTTTGCACCTTTCCAGGCATTTACATGTGTAAAATGCTACCATTATTACTTGGAAACATTTTACCCACTTTGCAAGATGTAAATGACTGAGGGTGCAAAGCAGTGGAGAATCAGGACTGAATAATATTAAGATAATGTGAAAGTAGAAAAAAAAATGAAAAAGGATTGGTCTTAACTCATTTAAAAGTGAGATGCATAAGCAATACTTTACACTTTTATAATACCTTTGTATAAATATTATCAAAGCACTTAATAGACATAAATACATTGTGCTTCATACCATCTTTGTATAATTAGTAAAGAGTAGTACACTCAGTTTGCAGAGGCAGAGAGTAGTTAAAGAGCTGATCCAACTTCCACTGAAGTCAATGGAAGTCTTTCCTTCTTAAGCAGATAGGCTCCTAAAGGATTTGCCTAAGGCCACACAGACAAAGGATGAGCTGGGAATAGAACAAATGTGTCCTGAGAACTCGTCCTTATTTCAGGAATTATTAATAATAAACAACACTTACACGGTTATATTTTCATCAGGAAATCTCAAAGTGCTTTACTAAGGAGATGAGGGAAACCTGATGCTCAGTGAAGTGACTTGACCAAAGTCACCCAGATTGTCAGTGACAGAGCCAGGAAGAGAACCCAAGTCTCCTGAGTCCAAGTCCATTGCTTTATCTATTAGGCCACACTACTCTGAAGAGTACATCACTCTTCCTATCCTCACCCCCTGTCAGGATTCCTTCCCCAATCTGAGCTCTAGGGTACAAATGTGGGGACCCGCATGAAAGACCCCCTAAGCTTCTTTTTACCAGCTTAGGTTAAAAACTTTCCCAAGGCACAAACTTCGCCTTGTCTTTGAACAGTACGCTGCCACTATCAACTGATTTAGACTAAGAACAGGGAAAGGACCACTTGGAGTTCCTATTTCCCCAAAATATCCCCCCAAGCCCTTACATCCCCTTTCCTGGGGAGGCTTGAGAATAATCAAGATGAGCACAGACCAGCCTTGGATTTTTAACATCCAAAAACCTCAATCAGATTCTTAAAAACAGAACTTTATTAGAGGAACAAAAAAGGATAAGAGAACAACCCTGTAAGATCAGAATGGAAGATAATCTTACAGGCAGTCATATTCAAAACACAGAGAATCCCTCTAGGCAAAATCTTAACTTACAAAAAGACACAAAAACAGGAATACACGCGAATTTCACAAGCCAAAACAAAGAAAACCTAACGCATTTTCTAGCTGGATTACTTACTAACTTTACAGGAGTTGGAGGGCTTGCATCCTTGATCTGTTCCCGGCAAAGGTATCACACAGGCAGACAAAAGCCTTTTCCCCCTCTCCAGATTTGAAAGTATCCTGTTCCCTCATTGGTCATTTTAGGTCGGGTGCCAGCCAGGTTATCTGAGCTTCTAAACCCTTTCCAGGTAAAAGAACTTTGCCTCTGGCCACGAGGGCTTTTTTAGCACTGTATACATAAAAGTAGGTATCCTTCCCTTTATATTTTTGACACCCCTAGTGATTATTTTCAGGTTGTACCTGTTCTACCATAAAAGACTTTAATAGCAGCAGCTACTTTCACACAATGAGGAGTCTAATTAATTGGGATTTTCCAAACAAATGCAAAAATACAGGAGAGTACAAATTACAATGTTTATGGTGGTTTCATATGTTTCAACTGATTGATAAATAGTCTAGAGTAATTTACTGAGGTTATAATATAGCTCTGTCATACTTCACTCAGTCCAATAAATTCTAACTAAAATACCAAGTCATTTTTCATAAATGACTTGTGTATAAATTGAACAGCACGGATAAAAATAATGGTCTGTTCAAATATTCATTTTATTCCCTGTAGTATTTTTGCAACTACACAACTGTCCTAAAACATTAATTTTAATTAGGCTTTGCATTTCAAAGCATTCTTTCCACACATAGTATAATTTTATGTGACTTATGTCAAAACTTGAACATGAAAGGAAAGCCAAAGGTTATATGTTAATTATTAATTATCAGTGGAAAATAAAATGTAATGATCTTAGTTTATATTAGTTCACATTAACTCTCAGCTATCATTCATGAACTCAACGTATAAAAAAAAGACTACAGCTCCAGGGAAGATAAACAATGTGTCGTTATATACTTAAAGAATAACTACTCTCAAAGATGTAGTATTATACATCATTCCTTGGTTATGCTGCCATAAGTAAGGTTACTTGTGCAACTCCCTAAGGTCAGCCATAAAAGTCTGCTTCAGGCTAAATCATGGCATCCCCGGTTTCTCCAAGGAACTAATGATTTTTAATTTGACATTAGAAAAAATTATGCTGGACACACATAATAAATTTCATAGAACTGCTTTGCCATAAAGAAGAGAGGAAACATTTTTTAAATCAGTCTCTGCAGCCCAAAACTGCACCCACAGCTACTTGTCAGCCAAGGTTCCATGTAGTGGTTGCTTCTTGTTCCAGAGATACCTCAAAGATAACCACATACATATCAGTTTTTGCCTTACGTGTCTGCTCACTTTGCCCTATCCTCAGAGTATTCCTCAACCCACTGCCATGTGGCAGTTAGGCTCAGAGGAATTATAACAAGGAAGCATGCCTTGATGTTCTAATATGAAAGGTAAACTCTCCTCTGACTACCAGTCAGCCAGGAATGACAGCTTACAGGGAGCTCAGGCAGGAAGAAAGGGGCGAGAGGACCATTACACTGAACATTACTCTCTCTCCTAAGCAGCAGTCACCAGGGACAGGGCTAGGAAAGATTACCCACCTTTCACTGTTTTTATACACATTCTTACACTGGACCCATCACAGCAGTATCTTAGCATCTGTGTGCACCCTGACTAGCGCTGACCTCCAAAATCAGAAATGCAGCTCAGGTAGTAGAATCAGAAGCCCACTCCTCACAACTGCCTCATTTGATATATAGAGGTGGGAAGGGAAGGTCATTTAATCAAATAAAAGGTAATGTAAAAGGGCGAAAGGTAATAAATTGGCCTGAGACCTGTCCCTTTTGCAGGGGTCCATACTAAGCCCTCCAGTCTCCAAGTAACTGCTGACTCTGGGTGTGTGGGGAGAGGATAGGTTGAAGAAGAGAGGAATTGATCCAGAGTGAGCTGTAAGATGCTATGCAACAGGCTAACTTTTCCTCTATATTGTGAATCTTAGTGTAGATCAAGTATGCATAGCTCCCCCAGTGGCACATATATTCCTCATACTTATGGTGATTAGTTCAAAATACAGACAAAAGAAAGCTGATGTTTTGAAAAATATGACTATCTAGAAGTGTATGAGACAGCTAGGGCCCAAAATTATGCCTTGCAGATATACATATTAATAAATCCTACAGGAGTTGTATGTATATGAATCTAAAGCCATAGTTTGGCTTAAAATTATGCCCTGCACATACACAGGGCATGTTTTGTGCGCATAATTTAGTAAGTTATTATACAATGAACACCTCATAATTGTACCTTTAAAGCATAATTACAAGTTCCAGTGACCTCATTACACATTTACAAGAAGAAAATGTATCACTATTAATTTAATCATCAAATAATATTACTCTATGATAATTAAAATTATAATATTTCTGTCATCATGCTATAGCCAAGGAAACAAAACTGAAAGAACATAAGGAAAGTCACACAACAAAAATATTACAATAATGTTATGTTACTTGAGAACTATAGGAATTTTGAATAAACCTGTAATACTAAGGTATCTTGAGATTCCACCTTACTAATATCTTACAGCACACTTTTTTAAGTACTTTTATATCCCTTAATTACATATTTTCATGTTTGCATGGCTATGCTTTACAACTGTAGCATTATTTAACACAGTTATCACAAAATAAACACACTCCAGATATTCTATATTCTGATGTGACTATATCAGATACCGACAAATACTTTGAAAAGTTCTACATGCAATTTGTGACAACACTGGAATTTACATAAATGAATAGGGTCTGCCAAAATGTGAAACATTTAGTAATATTATAGACACTTAAAATAACTTGCTGAACTTCTAAGCTAATTTACTTTTCTTTTGCCCATTGCAGTACAGGTTTTGCTTTTGAAAGGTAAACATCTGCTTTACACACATCATGGAGCCATTCAAGTAGTAACAGAGCTATTACTTCAGTAACATTTCCCTTCTAGGAAAGGACTAATTTGATGGTTATCAAAGCTCAACAGTTGAGAGAGGAGGGAAAATTAATTAATTAAAAATACATACTATTCATTCTATGATATGCTATAAAAAGAAGTTAGGATGGAATACAAATGATCAGTTATAGTCACAAAGGTTTCTTCCTCCTTCCCAAATACCCACTCTCATGTTATTCTAGGAATAAATCAAGCCATACCAGTACTTCTGATACCACAACATTAACAATTCTTCAGTTTCTAAGTCTTGACAGGTTCCAACTTGTGTTCACGGTGCATGAACGCTGCTGATACACTATATCCACTGTCTCCTGTTCTGTAAAGTGCTGAGCAGAAGGTATTAATTGTCCATACAACTTTAACATAATCTCACATAACTCAATTATTTCAACCCTTTTCATTCTAATTTCTAGAATACATTTGTTTCTGATATTAAACAGTCTCCTTGCTAATATTTCAGGGTAGCAGTCCATCGATTACATTCACCATTGATGCATATGGCAAAAATATTATGGAAATAGGGGGTAACGGTGGTCTGGCCTGGAATCAGTGGTGATGCATGTACAGAAAGGCAGTTTTTAACCACAAACACAGTTTTCACAGTCAGTCAAAACATGAGGTAAAATGTCATCAGGTAAAATTCCATAAAGAATTTCCATAAGGAAAAAACAAACATTTCCTGCTTTGCCCTTTGAATGCAATGTAGCTAGCACTTAGTCCTCGAGGGACTAATTTTGCAACTCTTACTCCCATGAATAACCCTTACTCAGGGAAACAGTCCAGGTGGCCCATTGTAGTCCACTGGGAAAATTCAAGTGAGCAAGAGCTGTCCAATCAGGTCCTTCTCTACCACAAACAGCATTTATATAATGTAACAGAAGACACTCACCTCTTACATGCCCCCATTACTGGGTGTGATACTGCAGTCCTTTTCTCACCCCGATGTTCCTTGCAGATTGCTGGCCAATTTAGGTTGGGTCTTTCATGGCTTGACCTTCCAACGAAGTCATAATGTCCAAATGAACACCCTCTGACTCTTTAAATTCATCTCTTTGTTCAGGCTTTCAAATAAGCTCTGTCCCCTTCTTGGGTTTTATACCACTGTGGCTCGCAAGGGAACCTGGGCCCTCCCACTATTCTGGGTTCCAACCAAGGGTCCCTATAAATAGCAGCTATGCACTGCTCAATTTAGTTCATTGCTGCTTCTTCCCTTTGCCTCTCCCTACTTTGGCCCTCTTTAGCTTCACCCTTACCTCAGGGTTAAAGTTCTGAGTTCCTCTGTCTCCCTGACAACTCCGCTTAAGCAAATGCAGCCAGAAACAAACTTTGGTTATCCCTCAAGCTCCTTTGGCTAGAGAAGAGCACCCTTCCTTGCCCCTCTGATTCCAGCCAGGGACCAACATGCTAAACCACAGCAGCTCCTTTTATCTGAGCCTCCTGGGCTCTGATTGGATGCTTCCAATACTGGGAGAGGGTGTGACAGGACCCCAGAGACCCTACAGGCTCCTGTAGGGAGCTGCAAAGGCCAGGTAACACCCCATCACATATTGTATGTATATTAAATAGGAGTATATCAGCCATTTGAAAAAATGCTGTCTGGGGTACAGAAGGACCTGATCCTACAGCTCTTGCTCACTTGAGTTTTATACATTTTATATATGCAGAGTTGCATACATACACACATTCAGTGTTGTAAAATACACATTTGCCTGATAGTCACTTTTACCTTCTGTTATGAGATTATCTAAATCCTAGCATAAACCTAAATAGAATAATACAGAATGTTAACACTTCATTATTACTCGTTATTAAAAATGGCATGAAAAAGAAAATATCTAAATACATAAAACACCAGTTACGTATTATTAAAAATCAGATTAATAATTTTCCTTAAATATTCTGTAAAATAACAATCTTTAAGAAACTTGCCTTTGACATTAGACCCATAACTATATATAAAAATGCAAACATAAGGACTACTTCCAAATGTAGTTGTTATGATTACATCAAGACCTAAAAAAACAGGAGGAATGACTATTCTTTTGTGACATTAGCACCACTCCAATAATGTGTTAAAATGTAAAATTAAGTCAGTGGTAGCCACACAAGCACATCCAAGGGCAGAATTTGTCCCTAAGGGAGGAAGAGTAAAAATTAATTCCTAAAAAATATAGGAAACTGGGATGAGAATTAATGATATTGTATTAATGAATTTCCCATGATACTGTGCCAGTTTAAATTAGTGGTTATATTTACTGATACCTTTCAAAATTCAATATTCATGAAATATAATTAGAAAATCCCCACTGTACCACATCAGTGTCATACTATTTTAGCATTTAGAAGACTATAAGATAAGGTTAGGATGATTTAAATGGTCCACATACTTTTCTTTTGTATTCCTATTAGCAAAAATGAATACACTTTCCTCAATAAAGCTACAAAGCCTTGGTTCTTAGATGCCCCCAAAATTATAATTAATTATAATTAATTATAATCTAATAATAATTGCCTATATTTTTGATTTTTAATTCCCTAAAACAGTGGCAGAGAATTTCTGTAACTTTTTCAAAGAATGGGGAAAGATTTGTCCTATGATTCATCTTTCCTCCCACTGGACAACATCCCTCTGCCAACAACAGCAACTGCTTACACAGAAAAGTAACATTAGGAAAATACTGATATCTTTGCATTGAAGACCTTGGATGCTTGTAGAAGCAGCTAGAATCAGTTAAGAGATTCCAGAATCACGTGGCAACTCTCTACAGACTATCAGCAAGTGCTCTGAATGTTTCAAGTGGTCCATAAATTAGGCTGGGAACCCATGTTATGCCAAATTATAATATAGCGGACGATCTTTAAATGAGACTGTTAAAAATGCACTTTCAGTTAAATAGTACTTGTTGGAGGGTCGTAAAGGAAGGAAGAGAAAATGCTTGTATATTTCTTTTCGGCCCAGATTCTGAGCTGTGGCCAAGAAGTGCTTTGTTCTCCTGGGCGGAAGAGAAACATTGGTGGTAACTTTCCTTTGTGTTTCCCAGTGCTGAGCTGATCTACACCATAGGATCATCCCGTTCATGCTTAAGTAGCATCCAATATAGTGGTCTTTGTGTTATGAGAAATCTTAAATAGAAGCACCCAACTTTCTCTGTACCATTCCTTATTTTGCATGCCTTATTGTCTCCCTTATTTATCTCTTCTCTACACTAAAATCCCAAATCTTTTCAATCTCTCTTCACAGAGAAATCTTTCCAAACTTCTAATAATTTTTGTTGTCTGTCTCTAGATCCATTCTATTTCTACTATTTCTATTTTGAAATAAGGTCACTAGAAATGAACACCATATTCTAAGTGAAGCATCAATTTATATAACAGTGTTGCCCTTTTGACCTGAGCAGTTAGCCAATATTTCTTTGGTGCAATCCTGTTGATTTACAAAGAACATAGTCGGAACAAACAACAGTAGGCAGTTTCCTTGCTCAGAAATCCAAGTTGCCTTTGCACTCTGACCAAAGAAAGCTCTCAGCTTCTTACCAGAGCCATGCTCTCACAACTGGTCCTCTTGCTGTCTACTGGCTTTTTCTGACACACACAGTTTGCTAAACTATCCCTGAGCCTCTGCGTTTTCAACTAATCCCATGAAACCCCTCACATCACACAGTTTAACTCTGTTTAGGCTTTGCTATGCATCCAGTTGTCTTTGGCAGCAGCTTTTATTGTCTCCAGCTATCTCTCTCCATAAAGGGACTTAAATTACTCCTTCCACTTACCACACCCATCAGGTTAACCAGGTCTGTGATTGATGGCAACCATTAAGACCTTCCAGCACAACCATAATATGATATTATTTTCACCCATTCTGTATAATTCCTAACTATGATGATAAATTCCTTTGAATACAATAGCCACATCATTTTCTTTGAAAAACTGTAGCTTCACCTATTCTCCATCTACTTCTGTGAAACAGCAGTAATATCCCTAGCTACATGAATCACATAGCTAGAAAACTTTCATAAATTTCACCTGCATCTAAAACTAAATATGCTGTCTGCACATACTCACTGATTTCTTGTTTCTTTTACATTCACTTGTGATGTGTTAAGTTTTCAAACTTCAGATCAATATATCAAATTTCAGCAAGCAGCACATTTTTATGGCCCAGTTATGAATCCTTGAATTGTTTTTTCTGCTCCAAATAGTGCAACCAGAATAGCTAAAACCAAAACATTTACAATTGTATTTATTTTTCCCCAACAGATTTTTGTATTGATTTTTTTTTTTAAAGAAACAGAGCAGCGGAATACTGCCAACGTAAAATATTTGGCAGTGATACATCATACAATGAGAAAAGGAGTACTTGTGGCACCTTAGAGACTAACAAATTTATTTGAGCATAAGCTTACGTGAGCTACAGCTCCCTTCATCAGATGCACTCAGTCAAGCTTATGCTCAAATAAATTTGCTAGTCTCTAAGGTGCCACAAGTACTCCTTTTCTTTTTGCGAATACAGACTAACACGGCTGCTACTCTGAAACCTGTCATCATACAATGGTGCATCTATATAAGCTTTAAGAAAGGAAAACTTCTGTAAGAGACAAAAGTTAGAAAATTAGAATGGAAATTGTTCAGGCAAGCATCTCAGAATTATAATAAAGGACTATATCTACTATACTCGGTGTATGTGTGTGTACACTTATTATTCCAAAACATTTCCAAATATGATTGAATTCTGCTGTCATTCTGTTTCCATTGACAGTTATGGCACCCTTTGAGATGCATATATTAGACCTACTTTGTTAAGTCACTCAGTAAAATATGTCTTTCCAAAAGGAGATGACAACTTTTATTGCTGCTGTCATTAAAATATTCATTAGTCTTTTACTGATGAGGTTGTATCAACTGGGAGCATATATGATTTCAGAATGATCAACATAGGAGAAAATGAAATGTTTATTTTTAGGAAGTCACATATTACATTCCAAAATATCACCCTGATCCTCAAAAACTTATGCACATGTTTAACTTTCTGCATTGCAGGTCAGATCCTCAGCTCACAGTTTACATTCAACTTCACAGTTTACATTGTGGGTCAGATCTTCAGTTTAAACTATCATAGCTCCACTGACTTCAACTGAGCTACAACGATTTACACAAGTTAAGGATCTGGTCCTGTGAGCAGTCCACCCATTGACTTCAAGGGGACTACTCACAAGGTCTATAGTTAAGCTTGCATACATTTGCAGCATAAGGGGCTATATATGTTCTGGAAAGCCACACAGAAAGATACAAAGAAAAAAATGTGTGTTCTGGGGTCCATAACCTTAGAACACAAAATGCCTCAACCTGCAAAATCTTATGCACATTAATAACTTAATCACTTGAGCACTTCACTCATGTACACAAGTGTTTGCAGGATTGGGTCTTCTATGTCTAGAAGCTGTGGATGCTTGCACATACAAAGCTGTTGTAAAAACGTTCCACAAATACACAGATTCCCAGATGTATTAACTCTCTGAACTTAAACATGTCAAATTCCATTAATTATATTAAATATACTGAAGACCATAAATACTTTTTTATAAAAGGAACCGTTTAAAAAATGAAATGGTCTTTACTGTAAGATAGCTACTAACTGAAATTCACATATTTACATGCATTACTACAATCTACATAAGCAAACTTTCTTATTCTCAATAGGGTTGCCATAAAAATGAGCTTGGAGCTATTACATGAATTGTTACTGTTATTAAGAAGTAGTCTATTTCAGTTTCATTTGTGTGTTTTTAAGAGCCTTTGACTACTCAGGAGATTTGCTTGGAAAGCGTAACATTAATAAAACAACCTTGATATTAAAATCAGGACTAGAAAGATTTTTTTTAAACAAACAAGTTTATCTAATAAAACAAAGCAATAAGCTGTGTTGCACAGACACATTATATTAAGAGAGAATTCTCTGTGATTTCAACTTTTTTATGATTGTATATATTACCCTTTCATACAGAGAAATGGTGCACAGCTGACTGTATAATGAAATGCTGTTTATAAATACAAACATTTCAATAAAGGAATTATATTAACCTTTATATTTAAATAGGCCCTTTATACATTGTGATGGGGCAAGGCCAGATGGCTATAGGAAAGTAGTGAGAAACAGGTATGTTAGCCCCAGGCTAAACAAATCCCTGTTACCATGGTAACCAAATGGCAGTTGCTCCAGGTTAATCCAGACACCTGGGGCCAATTAAGATCCTTCCAGAAAGCAGTGGAGACAGCTAGGTTGATTGGGACACCTGAAGCCAATCAGGGGCTGTCTGAAACTAGTTAAAAGCCTCCCACTTAGTCCGGGGTGTATATGTCAGGAGCCATAGAAGGGAGTCATGCTGCTTGAGAAATGGAGCAGCATAAACCTTATCAGACACAAGAAAGGAGGCCCTGAGGTAAGAGTGATGTAGATATTGAGGAAGTGGGGGCTGCTGTGGGACAGTGTCCCAGGAAATTGTACTTGTCCTGTTTCTAAAAAGTCAGCTACCAAGAGCTGCTACTATCAGGGTCCCTGGGCTGGAGCCTGGAGTAGATGGCGGGGCTGGGCTCCCCCTCCCCAACTAATCATGGAGACTAGAAGACAACAGAGACTGTATGAAGGAGGATAGCTTCTCCTCCCCTCCCGTGCTGGCTTATGATGAAAATGGGTCAGTTGGCTGTGACCCTTGCCTCTAGAAAGAAAAGCCCTATATGGAGGGTCACAATGAGCCTCTGCGGCTATCGTAACCTGCCAAGAAGTGCAGGACCCACTGAGACAAGGTCAGAACTTTGTCACAACATTTAATTCCATGCCTTCTGTACATTTTTTACATAAATGTGCAATTATGCATTACTTGCTCATTTCTTAAGAGACTACAGTATATCATATATAAGTCATCTTTTTAGATATGTAGGACCTTTCTGGTAAGTAAGGTATAACTATAATATGTAAAATACAGATTTTTATAAGACTATTCAATAGCAATTTTAACTGCAGAATTATATATGCATCTACTTGGGATATATATGCATCCATATCTCTATGGTAGAAACAAGGAACTCTTCAAAACTTAGGACGAGGCTGAATGAATGAATACATGTCTATCTCCTGACTGGCTTAGTGAAGGACTGGTGCTTTGCTAAGGTAACAACTAGAACTTTCATGGATTTTATTCTTGCTAAGTAGGCCTGTTACCATCATCAGTTTAATGAGTGCCCTCAATATTGTATTGTGAACAAAAATAAATTTCTTAATCTATTGCAAAGAGAAAATTTTTTGAATGTAAGTGCTATCCAAGAGATGGGGGAGGGGGAACTTTCATTCTTAAGTGTTTCATGGGGACAAAACCTTTGGGCCAATCTAGCACTCACTGATATACTGCCAATCTCTTCAGTATAATAACCTATGAGCAAATCTGTTACATTCATTCTAAAGAGGGGATTGACTGAATAACTTAGATGCAGAACATGCTGAGACAACAAATGTTCTCTTCAATGTTCTTATTTAGGGAATCTGAGTTATGCATCAATTTTTGTAGAAAGGAGGAAAACAGAAGGCCTAGATTGAAATTTCATGGCAGGGGCTGCTGCGTCAATTCTGAATATGATGTGTGACAGCAATAGCAAAACATTTCTGAATGGATGACAATTCCCTAGAGACCTCAACAAGTGCAATGTGAATGAGAAGGGTATTGATTGTGAGGAAATCTACAATGGAGACCACTGAGGCTTTTGGGGGAAAACAGCAGAAGGCCAAAACTGACTAAATCACGTATGACAGCGTGAGAAAGAACAGGTGCTGTGATCTGTAAAGGATTAACAGGTCCTGGCTGGTCACATGGCTGCTTGGAGAGGAGTATAAAAGGAAGGGGAAGCTGGATCAAATGGAAACTAAGGGGGGGGGGGGTTGCGTTCTCTTCCCCCTTGGCTTGCTAAAATGGGAAAAGCCTCTAGATAGTTATTGCCCAGTGTTTTCATTTGATTTGCTTTTTTGTTTCTGTGATTGTTTGGCACATAATAAACCCTGAGGAAAAGGTCTTAAAAGGACTGAGGCTTGGAGCTTTATTTCCAGTTCCTGGCTAGCAGAACCAACTATGAGCTTACAATTAGCCTCTAAAATAACAGTTCATCTGTTCAGCAGGAGGGTAAAGTATAACTGGTTCCAGGAGACCTAGATCTATGAGGGTATGTCTCTAAGCCTCTGGAGATGAGTTTTTGTCCTATTTTAAATAGGAAGGCTTACTAATACTTGGAGAGGAGGGGAAGAAGGTCAGCATACCATGATCATCAGGTCCAGGTTGGAGTAACTAAATTTACCTGGCACATACTTTTCTTTTGATTTTTCACAACCTCTTCTGAATGAATGGAAAAGAATAAGGCATATAATAGGTCACTGACAATTTTATGCTGAATGAGCTGATTCTAAGCCACCTTTACTGCCCCAAACCTGCTGCAGAACTTGGGAATGCCTGAGTTGAAAACGGATCTGTCTCACACTCCCTCTAGGACTCTGATGCAGTGTTCCCCAAAATAGCATCCTGTAACCTCCAGACTGACTACTTGTGTATGGCTATGATATTTTGTACAAAGAATGCCTTGTAAAGTATCATATGAAAGGTCATGATCTGCTGAAACTCACTGTTCTATCAAAATATCCATATTTCCATTATATATGGATGTAACAGGGTCAGCACCCTCTCTGTTTGGGTGTGTTTGTGTTGTCAGTTTTGGTGACCCCTTTTGGTGGTTCTCAGGTGGATATTTTTTTTTTAGCAACTCAGTCCTCCAGCGAGTCACACACACTGTCTGCATGTTAACCATAACAGACCCCTTCCAGGGTACACAGTCTATCTCAGTACCCCTCTGGTGGTGTCTCTCTACTGCTCCCTGGGCTTTGGTCTTTAAGTAGTCCACCCCTGGTATGGGGCCGTATCCCCAGGGCTTCCTCCCTGGAGACACTATCTTCCTGCGGCCCTCCCCAGGATCAGTCCCTACTCAGGGCCCACAGCCAGCCAGGAGCTCCTTCATTGCTTCCCTGGTCCCTGCTAGCAAAGTGTCTCCGGCTCAGTCCTAGTAGCCAGCCAGTAGCCTCTCACTTCCCCAGTCCCTGACAACAGACTGTCTTTGGTCCTGTTGCTTTTCCATCCAGGCATGCAGTCCTTTCTTCTCTAGCTCCAAGCAGCAACTAACTGCTGCTCTGTTCTACAGCGT
The DNA here is from genome assembly GCF_015237465.2 of Chelonia mydas. Taxonomy (NCBI): domain Eukaryota; kingdom Metazoa; phylum Chordata; order Testudines; family Cheloniidae; genus Chelonia; species Chelonia mydas. The sequence goes on from NC_057853.1 coordinate 110,001,924, forward strand.
CTTTTATATGGCCCTCTTGGTCCCTGATTGGCCCCTCTGGTTGATTCCTCACAACCATTCTAGGCTACTTGGAGGACTGCTCCACTGCTCCTTTCCTGGAATGGGTGTGGCAGAACCCTGAAGCCTCCAGCAGGGGGCCTTTGGGCCTAGTCCACCCCATCACAATAGTTATGAGATTTTGCTATAGGGTTGTTGAAACATGTTGTGAGGCTGGGAGGTGCCCACAGATAGCTCTACAGTGGCAACAAAGGAAGTGAACCACACCCAGTTGAGCTTTAAACAGCCATTGACCAGCAGGGGAATTGTATACAAGAGATTTACAATTCAATGAGAAACAGTTGTGCAAGCCCCACACAATGGGGATGCTCAACTCTTATTCAGCAAGGCCCACCAGGACATGTCTGTGCCAGCATTTTTCCAGGGACATGAATGGAGAGTATAAAATAAGGGACAGTGGCATCATGAGACCACCCCTCTCCTCCCCCACTTACTCTGAAGGCAACAAGAATGCTGGAAAGACAAAGACTTTGAACTGGGGAGATTGGCCCCAGGCTGCGAAGGGAATTCAGCCTCTCTATTAAGAACTGCAACATCCAGTGGAGTGAGAAACTGTTTCAGATCTTACCGAATCTGATAAAGTTTAGGATTTAAAATTTGTTTACTTTTTATTAAGTAACTATCTTTGACCTTTATGCCTACCATTTATAATCACTTATAATCTATCTTTTTATAGTTAATACATTTATTATGTTTTATCTTTACCAGTGAGTTGTCTAAAGTGCTTGGGGAATCTGCTCAAATTACAAAGGCTGGTGCATGTGCACTAGCCTTTGAAGTGGCAAACTAATTAATGAGCTTGCATTGCTCAAGAGGATCTTTAGCAGTGAAAGACTGTATATTTCCAGGGTGCAAGACTGGGTGGATTTGCTGGTCTTTTCCTCTGTACAGTATGAGTGGCTTAGAGAATTCCAGCAACTTAGCTGGTGTGTCCCTGCATGTTGTTGACTAGAGAGGTTTGCTGCTTGTCACTAGCAAAGCATCAAGTGAGACATCCCAGGGTGGAAAGTTAAGCAGGTTCAGCAGTCCCACAGTTCTAGGTTGTACCCCAGGAATCTGTCACAAACTCCTAGGTGAATTTTCCTGTGTTTGTAAATTTACTCTGATCAGTGAAGGAAGATTTCTGTTTTGACACCCACAAACTTGATCCTTGTTCCTCCAGGGTTGTTTCAATACAACACAACCAGAACACTGTCCAACAGAATAATGCTGTAAGGTTCTTAGTCATGTGAGAGTCTGTTAATATACCATGTCATTCTTTCTCAGGATCAAGTTCCCTGAGCTGAGCATTTCAGTGTTCTACACACCCTTTCATACAGACGTGTGTAGGTAGTGTTGCTGATCTATTGTATTGAGCAAAGGGGATGCCTGTTCATGTTCTCTTGCTCAACACTCCATTGATCTTCTGGGAACCATGAAATAAAGGAAACAGACTATTTCCTTTTTCTTCCAATGCACTTGGTGAGAGATGGTATCTGCTATTGCTTGGCCTTTCAGAGGGCAGAAGAGAGGGAGCTCAGCAAGAAGTCAAAGTATAATGGAAGAATCAGACAGAACTTATACAAATGTTCAAAAAGCCTTTGCCAAAGTACATCACAAGAGACAGGAACCTAGGCAGACAACAGATGAGAAGTACAGTGTTGTCATGGATTAAGAAACTGACCAATAAACAAAAAAAAGTAGGAATAAATTGCAAAATGTTAATATATTAATAATCTGGAAAAGTGATTGTTCTGAATGAATGGAAAATGATGAGATGAGATGTAGGTCTCTGTCCATTTTATGCAGAATGATTCTATTGTAAAAGTAATTCATTTACAATCTGTATTAATGACCTGGAACAGGGAGCTGGAAAAATTTGCAGATGACTAACCCTTGTAAGTTTGTGTTCAGACTGAGAAATTTTAGAGAACCTTTAAAAAGCAAGGTGAGTGGAGCAACACAACAGGAAATAAGATTAAATGTTGAAAAACACTGTGTAATGCACAGTGGAAGGAATCATTCTGAATTTCTCATATACGTTGCTAGGTTCTACATTTAATGCAATCCCTTGGGGAAAATACTTTAGTACATCTCTGAACAACTCAAGGAAAACCTCTGCTTAACAAGCAGTGGTGGTTTTTTAAAAAAAGTAACTACAATGTGAGGATGTACAAAGAACAGCAAAGTAAATATCCAGATTTTGGGGGAAAATGGAAAAGACCTGTTAAGATTCCTACTATGTAATGCAAAATCAAAATGTAGCAAAAGTGACTATATTGAGCCTAGGCTAAACTCAAATTGGTATCAGAGAAGACCCAATTTAGCCATGTGTTCAGGTCCGGCTACAGAGAGGGTTAGAGTTTTGCATTTTTGCTCATAATGAATTCTCCTACCTTTCAGGAGTCCATAAAACCTTTAAGGAATAATTTACTTATGTCAATAGCCTGCTGAAATTCACCAAGAAATAAAGGCTTGCCACAATACGATCAGGCGCCATTTACTCTGGGGAAGAAAGATTAGCACAATACAGAAGGACTTCATGATAACAGAATATTATATTTTCATTTTTTTTCTTGCACTCCATCTCACATGTTTTCACTCTTGCATTCCCCAGTGATGATCAGACTCTCATACAGTTTCTGCAGCTGACCTGAGACAGATCATATACTGGAGAAGGAATCAAAGGCATCAGACATTTCTGTTCTACATACTAAATGATGGAGGCAGAAAAGCCCATTGATCCAAATGAGTAGATTTTAGTACTAAGTATATTTACTTGTTACACTTGTACCCCATAACCCTAAAAGATATGCTGGGTAGTAAAACTGCTGCTACTTAACCAGAAAAACAAAACATTAAATAGTCTTATCCAAGTGTTGCACTCAAGATAAAGAGATGAGGTAAAATGGAAATGAAGGCTATTTTCTTAAACATTTACAAATATAAATTATAATAACATACTCTAATGGCTATCTTCTTGCTCATTATAAATATACAGGAAACAGCTATTCACATTATCACATAGCAAACTATGCAATATTTTTGAATGAGTCACCTAATTTTCTTTAGTTAAACTGAAGTAAAATCAAGGAATAGTATTGCCTACTGGGTCTCAAAGATTCAGCCCAGCTCACATGAAAAAATATTTCCATTTTTGCTCTGTAAATGAAACTGATTTATGGCAGAGCTCCTTTGGCTTGTGCTTTTATGTCAGTAGTTAGGAGTTCATACACATTCCTATAGCTACCAAACTCTTGTGCCATCAAAGAAAAAACACTTCTAAGAATTCCATCATCTTTTCCCATGATGACAATATGTGAAAGTGGTTTACAGAGAACACTCGGGGTAGGGTGACCAGATAGCAAATGTAAAAAATCGGAACAGTGGGTGGGGGGGTAATAGGTGCCTATATAAGAAAAAGCCCCCAAAATTGGGACTGTCCCTATAAAATTGGGACTTCTGGTCACCCTAACTCGGGGTCTTTCTAATATTTTTTTCAAACATCTAGAAGAGTAACCACAGAAAGTACACAAAGACCACTAAATCTATAAAGTCAGGAATTTCTCACTTATATTTAAATATCTTATTAAAATCTGATTAAAGTGAGAAATAGAATCAAGCAGTTGCTGCATTCCTTAACAATACATTGTTGCACAGAATTACTTAGGCTCAAATAGAATAGTAAGAAGTTAAATGACCATGGTTTAAACTTGTTTTGTATTTTCCAAGTAATGTGTTTATATATATATATATATATACACACACACACACACACACACACACACACCCTTTGAGGTAGGTCTACTGGATATTGTTCCTTTTGAATAAGACAATACCTATAGTAAAATGACTATAGTAGCACACGGATTTCTTTGTTGCTTCAGTTCAAAGCTATAATTGGGTATTAGTATGCTATTTCATACTGCAAGAATTCAGTAAGAACTAGTTACCTGATACTTCTAAAGCATGCATGAATTCAGTGTAGATATAAAGTGAAAAAATAATTTTGATTCAAGGCATAGTCATACTTAATAGACTGTCAAGACACTATAAGATAAATCAATTCCACAGAGAAAAAAATGTGGTGGTTTTTTTTAATTTAAATTTAAACTCCAATCAAATAAGTGATTATTTGCTAACATTACGAATGTGTCCAACTGTTTCAAAGGCAAGGATCAGTGCCTTTAAACCCTTTTCAGCTTTTGGAGTTATACTCCATACATATTTATGCAAACTAGAGTTGTACCTCATCAGCAATGGCTTTTTTCAACAAAATAAGACTGGATATTACAAGCTATTTTTTCCAAGAGCTATACCAATTCACACCAACAGAGAATATGGCAATGTATACAAAACATTATGAGTGAAATCATGGCCCCATTGAAATCAATGGTAAAACTTCTATTGACTTGAATGGGTCCAGAATTTCCCTCAGTTTTAAAATCAATAAAATGAACTCAAGCACTAAGGACACTGAGTTGTTCTGGGCAGGGACTGTCCCTTTCGAAGTGTTTAAACAAGTGCCTAGCACAATGAAGTCTTAATATTAATTACATTCAAATAACTCAAACAAGTATGAGAGTAAAGAATGGCATCAACAAAAGTTTAAGATACTGTGTCATCAGGCACTGCATTACTTGCAATTTATCAACTTTTCTGCTGTACTGTCTCATTTTGACAGCAGTAAAGAACATATTCCACAGCAAAGTAATAATCTTACACCAGGGAAAGAAAGCAGGTTCACTTATTCTGCCTTAGCACAAAAAACTGGCAAGTAAAGATGATGTATTTGAAGGGAGTTACTTTAATTTCACTTGCAGCTCTGAATTCACTCAAAGATAAAACCACCCTAGTAATCCTAATGTTATTGATACCTCTCTCCGTCGAGAAGCCCAACAGGTTTGTTTGATCTTCCAAACGACAGCAGCTACCAGCAGTAAGGACAAAAAACAACTGCAATTACAAAAAAAAAAGAATTAAGATCAAATTATTTTATATAACTGTTCTGGAAAATAATTATGTACATTGTGAGGGCAAGGCTGAAAGTAACACATTAAAGCAGGAGTAGTAAACACACAAAATGAAGGAGAATTGAACTCTGTCATGATTGATAGCTGTCAATCACCCAGTTTTCAAGTCAGAAGGGAATGTACATCCTGCAGGCTGTGCTTATCTCCAACAAACACTGTTCCTGTCTCCACTACAGCAAGTTAATCTCCAGCAGGCCCACAGTAGTCACCAAAAGAAAAAAGCTGAATTAACTGACAATGACAACCAATTTTTGGAAAAATCGGTTATCTGAAAGAAGAAATTTCATGTGTCTACACTGTTCTCCTGTTTGGCTATCAGTAATTTAAAGGAATGTAGGGACTGCAACTTGGCAAGACATTAATTAGTATGATGTTTTGGATTGGCACATCAGGCAGCAGTGGGTACATTTTGTCCGGGGTACCAAGTATATCCTTTGCTAACTACTTTGAATAACAACACTTCAAAGAATATTGCTGTTATATTCCCAAAGAGAGCAGCAAAAATGTAGTTTATTTGTGTAATATCTCAGATATTAAATCTCTACACTTCCCACCCAGCATTTGCCTTCCCTCCCCTATTCAAAAATTCCAGACTCTTATTCTAATTTTAGACAATAGTTCTCTCAGCTAGATCTTCTTATGGAGTATTGGTAATTCCCTCCATCCACTCATTTTGGGGAGAAGCTGTACAGAATCCCACCACATCCTACTGACGCTTTCTATAGTGAAGGGGAAGGCAAAAAGATTCTAAAAGCTTGTATCCACTGTTAGAGTCCAGGATACCTTTGAATTGGTCTGTACAGTCATTCTAAAAAAAAATCAAGGATTTTCTAGCTACATCTAAGTGCCATTGATTAAGACTAGTACTTCTCTTGTGCATAGTATTCCCAAGACCAACTTGCCAACAGGACTGAAATCATGACCTGGAAGATCTTTGTCTAGGGGGCAAGAGTCCATGTCAATTCATTCTTTAGTCGCTCTTCCAAGATTGTTAACTCAAGTACCCATTAATAATAATTGTGACGTGGACAACAGTATGATAGGGTCTGGAATGAGAGCCCAAACATTTCATCAGCTGCAGGCCACAGTCAGCTGCATCTTCATATATTTAACAAAATAAAATAATAAACTGCAACCCTCATAACCTAAGTTCTGTCAATACTGTAAAATACATGGAGTTAGAATTTTGAATCAATATTTTCTTTGTTTAAAGACCTCTTCACTGGGAATCTCCTAAACCCTTTTTATCAATTCCTTGTTTGGACATCCTTGAGAGAGCCTGCTACAGTGGCACCTAAGTGTAGCAGAAGAACCATATGAGAGGGGGGAGGAACTTCTGTTAAGCAGGTCAATTAAGTAATTAAAATCAACAGCTTAGTTTTACTTGAGACACACAAATCTGCCTGTTCAGATTCAAGAAGATTGATCGCCCTGAATTTGGCAGTGGAAAAGAACAGTTAAATAAATGCAAAACTGCTTCTAAATGAAAAGCTCTACCTTCTTCTTAATGGCCAATTGTCAATGGCCAACATTTCTTATGAGGGTTCTTTAATCCTCTTTGGGCCTGTTATGGAGAAGGAAAAATGTGGTCTCGCTCCTTCTAGGACCATTATTTATAATTATGTCGTGCTTTTATTAGTTTCTGGTACAGAATTTTTTTTAGGTAATTGAGTTTTCAGTGGTTCTTGTAGCTACAAGATTGCAGAACTGTTCTGATCCATTGGTTTTGCTAACTTCAAAATTATTTTCCCTGTAGAAAACTTGGCGGGGGCGGGGGGGGGGGAATGGGAAGGAGGAGAGTAAATGAATTGTAATAAAGGATGCATAAGAGCCAGGTGCTGGTTCAGGAACCTTAGGGAATACAGAGGAGGAATTTCAACACTTATTTAATCAGCCAAAATGTAAATCATCTTTTTCCAGCTGTTCTTATTGAGAGAATCCAATGCAATGAGCAATTTTAAGCCATGCGCCCTTTTATTAACAGTGTGCTTTTTGCTAAGAAGGGTTATTCCACCAAAAGCTTTTGGTACAATCTCTATAATCACAAAGGGAGATGAACATAGATTCACTAGTGTAGAATGCACATACATTTACTGTTATAACTATTTATTTCATTATTGCTGATATTTTAAATTTAAAAAAAAAAACTGTCCCTGGCCCCTATCTCCAGTTCTTGCTTGAAATCAGGGACTAGTAGACTGTGATAACCCCTGGGTCTGCGCAAAGTAAAGAACTCTTCTGGTACAAAACATGAAATAAGGGTGAAACTATTTGTTCCCTCCTCTCCTACAGGTCCAGCTCAGGGATAAATGGGCATAAGTCAACCACCAGTTTACAGTGGTGGGACTTGAAACTGCAGGAATCAGAAGATGGGTACATGAGCATGAGAGAGTTGGGGCATAGAAGAGACAGCTGTGAGGCTGGCCAATTAGCTGTATCAAAAGAGCTGCACTGAGAGCAGCATAGCGTGATGCATCCCTTGAGTGGTCCAAGAGACCATTGCCAGGATCTAGACCCTTTTCATAGGAAATGCTCTCATTCACCTTTGTTCCACTCCCTGAATGTTTTTCTTGAGCTACCAGGGAAAAAAAACTGTGTACAGGCCACAGACCTGAAGCCAGTAAGATGAAAGTTCTTGCATTACTCCTCTCACTTGAAGCCTGATCCAGCTCCTATGGAAATCAATGGAAAGACTCCAACTGCATCCTATGGGAGATGGACCAGACTTTTTGATTCTTAATCAGTGGCCAGTTACCTTGCCTATAATCTATAAAGAAGGCATCCTTCCAGATGATGATGTGGTATTCTCTCACACTGAGGATACTTCTCCAGGGAAGGGAACTCCAGTTATTAGGAGGAGATAGGTATTAGTGTAATGGGTGATTCGATCATTAGAAACATAGATAGCTGGGTTTGCAATGACAGAGAACCATATGGTTACTTGCCCGCTTAGTGCAAAGGTTGCGGATCTCTCAAGACCTCTAGATAGGTTTATGTGTAGTGCTGGGGAGGAGCTGGTGGTTGTGCTACATGTAGGTACCAATGACATAGGGAGGAATAGGAGAGGGGTCCTGGAGGCCAAATTTAGGCTGCTAGGTAAGACATTGAAGTCCAGAACCTCGATGGTAGCATTCTCTGAAATACTTCCTGTTCCAAATGCAGGGCCAGTTAGACAGGCTGAACTGCAGGGTCTCAATGCATGGATGAGACAATGGTGTAGGGAGGAGGGGTTTACATTTATTAGGAACTAGAGAAACTTTTGGGAAAGGAGGAAGCTATACAGGGAGGATGGGCTCCACCTAAAGCAAATGGAACTGATGGCTGACACTTAAAATTTAAAACGTTGTAGAGCAGTTCTAAAACTAAGCACTGGGGGGAAAGCCAACAGGTGCAGATTTCAGAGTAGCAGCCATGTTAGTCTGTATCCTCAAAAAGAACAGGAGGACTTGTGGCACCTTAGAGACTAACCAATTTATTTGAGCATAAGCTTTCGTGAGCTATAGCTCACTTCATCAGATGCATGCAGTGGAAAATACAGTGGGGAGATTTATATACACCGAGAACATGAAACAATGGGTGTTACCATTCACACTGTAGCAAGAGTGATCAGGTAAGGTGAGCTATTACCAGCAGGAGAGCCGGGGGGGGGGGAGGGTGGAAACCTTTTGTAGTGATAATCAAGATGGGCCATTTCGAGCAGTTGACAAGAACAGGGGAGGGGAGATAAACATGGGGAAATAGTTTACTTTGTGTCATGACCCATCCACTCCCAGTCTTTATTCAAGCCTAAGTTAATTGTATCCAGTTTGCAAATTAATTTCAATTCAGCAGTCTCTCTTTGGAGTCTGTTTTTGAAGTTTTTTTTGTTGAAGAATTGCCACTTTTAGGTCTGTAATCAAGTGACCAAAGAGATTGAAGTGTTCTCAGACTGGTTTTTGAATGTTATAATTCTTGACGTCTGATTTGTGTCCATTTATTCTTTTAAGTAGAGACTGTCCAGTTTGGCCAATGTGCATGGCAGAGGGGCATTGCTGGCACATGATGGCATATATCACATTGGTAGATGTGCAGGTGAATGAGCCTCCGATAGTGTGGCTGATGTGATTAGTCCCTAGGATGGTGTCCCCTGAATAGATATGTGGACACAGTTGGCAACGGGCTTTGTTGCAAGGATAGGTTCCTGAGTTAGTGGTTTTGTTGTGTGGTGTGTGGTTGCTGGTGAGTATTTGCTTCAGGCTGGGGGGCTGTCTGTAAGCAAGGACTGGCCTGTCTCCCAAGATCTGTGAGAGTGATGGGTCATCTGTCAGGATAGATTGTAGCTCCTTGATGCATTGGAGAGGTTTTAGTTGGGGGCTGAAGGTGATGGCTAGTGGCATTCTGTTGTTTTCTTTCTCTCTCAGATCTTAGGAGACAGGCCAGTCCTTGCCTACAGACAGAAGGTTATTTGCTAGCCTCTAAGGTGCCACAAGTACTCCTTTTCTTTTAACTGGTGCAGAGGAGCACATAGTTTGGACATCCCTTAGGGAATCTCCATTTATAGCTCCTTCCCTATGTTCTAATAAGGAGGAGAGGATGGAAGATGATAAAATACAGGTAGGATCTGATTAGAAACAGTCAAATGAGAACAGTCCCATTCAATTACATCATGTAATGGCAGACAGCTAAAAGGAGACAAGTTTTTAAAGTTCTTATATACCAATGCTAGAAGTCTAAATAATAAAATGGGTGAACTAGAGTGCCCCATATTAAATGAGGATATTGATATAATAGGCATCACAGAAACTTGGTGGAATGAGGATAATCAATGGGACACAGTAATACCAGGGTACAAAATATACTGGAAGGACAGAACAGGTTGTGCTGGTGGGGGAGTGGCATTATATGTGAAAGAAAGCATAGAATCAAATGAAGTAAAAATTGTAAATGAATGAAGCTCTACCAGTGAATCTCTATGGATAGAAATTCCATGCTTGCATAATAAGAATATAGCAGTAGGGATATATTACAGGCCACTTGACCAGGATGGTGATAGTGACTGTGAAATGCTCACCGAGGTTAAAGAGGCTACTAAAATAAACTCAATGGGGAATTTCAACTATCCCCATATTGACTGGATAGATGTCACCTCAGGAAGGGATGCAGAGATAAAGTTTCTTGACACCTTAATTGACTGCTTCTTGGGGCAGCTAGTCCTGAAACCCACAAGAGGAGAGACAATTCTTGATTTAGTCATAAGTGGAGCACAGGATCAGGTCCAAGAGGTGAATATAGCTGGACTGCTTGGTAATAGTGACCATAATTAAATTTAACATCTCTGGTGGGGGAACACCACAGTGGCCCAACACTAACATTTAATTTCCAAAAGGAGAACTACACAAAATGAGGCGGTTAAATAAATTAAAAGGTAAGCACCAAAAGTAAAATCCCTGCAAGCTGCATGAAACTTCTTAAAGACAGCATAATAGAGGCTCAACTTAAATGTATACCCCAAATTTAAAAACATAGTAAGAGAACCAAAAAGAGCCCTTGTGGCTAAATAACAAAGTAAAAAGCAGTGAGAGGTAAAAAGGCATCCTTTAAAGAGTGGAAGTTAAAGCCTAGTGAGGAAAATAGAAAGGAGCATAAACTCTGGCAAATGAAGTGTCAAAATAAAATTAGGAAGGCCAAAAAAGAATTTTAAGAACAGCCAGCCAAATATTCAAAAAGTAATAGCAAAAAAAACTAAGTACATCAGAAGCAGGAGGATTTAGTTGGGGATTGGTCCTGCTTTGAGCAGGGGGTTGGACTAGATGACCTCCTGAGGTCCCTTCCAACCCTGATGGTCTATGATTCAGGAAGCCTAAACAACCAGTGGGGCCACTGGACTATCAAGATGCTAAAGGAGAACTCAAGGACGATAAGGCCATTGTGGAGAAAGTAAATTAATTATTTCACTGGTCTTCATGGTTGAGGACATGAGGGAGATTTCTAAACCTGAGCCATTCTTTTTAGGTGACAAATCTGAGGAACTGTCCTAGTTTGAGGTGTCATTAGAGGAGGTTTTGGAAAAAAATTGATAAACTCAACAGTAATAAGTCACCGGGACCAGATGGTATTCACCCAAGACTTCTGAAGGAACTCAAATGTGAAATTGCAGAACTACTAATTTATTTGTAACCTATCATTTTAAATCAGCTTCTGTACCAACTGGCTGGAGGATAGCTAATGTGACACCAATTTTTAAAAAGGGCTCTAGAGGAGACCATGAGAATTACAGGCTGGTAAGCCTGACTTCAGTACCAGGCAAACTAGTTGAAACTATACTAAAGAACAAAATTGTCAGACACACAGATGAACATAATTTGTTGGGGAAGAGTCAACATGGTTTTTGTAAAGAAAAATCATGCCTCACCAATCTAGTAGAATTCTTTGAGGGGGTCAACAAGCAAGTGGACCAGGGGATCCACTGGATTTAGATTTTCAGAAAGCCTTTGACAAGGTCCCTCATCAAAGGCTCTTAAGCAAAGTAAGCAATCATGGGATAAGAGGAAAGGTTCTCTCATAGATTGGTAACTGTTTTCTATCTTTTAACCAAAGGGTAGGAATAAATGGTCAGCGCTCAGAATAGAGAGGGGTAAATAGTGATGTCCCCCAGGGGTCTGTACTGGGCCCAGTCCTATTTAACAGTCATAAATGATCTGGAAAAAGGGGTAAACAGTGAGGTGGCAAAATTTGCAGATGATACAAAACTACTCAAGATAAGTCCCAGGCAGACTGAGAAGAGCTACAAAAGGATCTCTCAAAACTGGGTGATTGGGCAACAAAATGGCAGATGAAATTTCATGTTGATAAATGCTAAGTGATGCACGTTAGAAAGCATAATCCCAACTATACATATAAAATGATGGGGTCTAAATTAGCAGTTACCACTCAGATTTTGGATAGTTCTCTGAAAACAACATCCACTTAATGTGCAAGGGCAGTCAAAAAAGCAAACAGAATACTGGGAATAATTAAGAAAGGGATAGATAATAGGGCAGAAAATATCATATTGCCTCTATATAAATCCATACTGCATGCAGATGTGGTCGCCCCATCTCAAAAAAGATATATTGGAATTGGAAAAGGTCCAGAAAAGGGCAACAAAAATGATTAGGGGTATGGAATGCCTTCCGTATAAGGAGAAATTAATAGGACTGGGACTTTTCAGCTTCGAGATGACTAAGGGGGTGGGGGAGAGTTAGGATAGAGGTCTGTGCAGTCATGACTGGTGTGGAGAAAGTAAGGAAGTGTTGTTTTCTCCTTCTCATAACACAAGAACTAGAGATCACCAAATGAAATTAATAGGCAGCAGGTTTAAAAACAACAAAATGAAGTGTTTTTCACACCATGCACAGTCATCTGTGGAACTCCTTGTCAGAGGATGTTGTGAAGGCCAAGAGTATGACAGGGTTCAATAAAGAACTAGATTAAATTCATGGAGGATAGGTCCATCAATGGCTATTAGCCAGGATGGGCAGGGATGGTGTCCTTAGCCTCTGTCTGCCAGAAACTGGGAACTGGCAACAGGGGATGGATCATTTGATTACCTGTTCTGTTCATTCCCTCTGGAGCACTTGGCATTGGACGCTGTCAGAAGACAGGATTCTGGGTTGGATGGACCTTTGGTCTGACCCAGTGTGGCTGTTTATGTTAAGATGATTTTACTAGTCATGCAGGGATGAAGATCAGAAAGTGTACAATTCAAAGAAATTGCCACAAAGAATAAACACTAGTACTTTGGAAACTACATGGATGAACATTTTAATTAACATTATGTTACCTTTTCTTGGTCAAAAGCAATAAATTTCAATGTTTGGTTTTCTCTTTTATATAGAAGTAATCAGGGATTTTCATACTAAACTACAAGGAGAGACTTCTCAAACCTGCTGTGCTAATGAGGAAGAGAGAGAATTCTACAGTATGTCTATCTCATTATCAATGTTTCCCCAGCAAACAGCCCCTAAAGAAATACAGTTTTGTTTCTAAGGTTTGTTTCTAATGAATGTGCTGTTATAAACAAATTGCACTCTGTATCTTAATGAGTATTCATGTTTAATTATAATAAATACATTTATTCCTGTTAACACACATACAAACTCAAGTACAAATAACTTAGAATGACATGTTTTCATTTAAAAGAAGTATACATTTGAGGAATTGATATTATAAATGAAAGGAAGGTGAAATTAAATAAAACTTCTAAGCAGAAATTCAAATGTCCAACTTTTATTCTCTAAGTGCAAAGGGAAATTTAAAAAAATGTTAAAATGCATGTGGCGTGCTTAGGCATATATGACTACACAGCCTCCCAGGATTTTACGTAAAACTTTAGTTTGCATTATTGTTTAGGATAAATTTCCATATTGGAGAAATAAAAACCAAACATTTCAAACTGTTCAAACGTAACCAATGCTGTTAAAATTAAAAGATGCCTCGGATTCTATGCTAAATGTTCTTCAGATTTACTAATTTTACTAATGATTTCTTTAAAGTATCATTTTATTCTAAAACCAAAAAACAACTTTGCTTAAAAAAAAATAAAGATTGCAAAGGGGAAAATATATTTCCCTACCACATCGTTTACAAAACACAAGCACTTAAATGAACAGTTAAGACCTCAGAAATCTTATCCTGTCCACATAACAAACAAATACAATGGGGACAATTCTCAACAGTGTCTAAGGGCCAGACTTTTAAAAGAATGTGTGCACCTAAAGATTTAGTGGGATTTTCAAAAGCGCCTAGATGCCTAACTCCCATTGGTTTCAACAGGAGTTAGACACCTAAGCACTTCTGAAAATCTCAACAGGTGCTTCTCTGCATCTTTTGGTGCCTAATTACCTTTAAATATATGGACATAATTGACTTTGTTAGCTAAGACCCATAGTAGTCTAAGTCCCACTGACTTTCAAAGTCAATGGACTTCGCCTGCAAGTTGGTCATGGTGACTCACTCAACTCTCACTAGTGGCTCCAGTAGCTGCATGTGCACCACACTCCAGGACCTTGCCTTGGCTGGTATGATAAACCTTGTGAGGGTATCTAGCAGTGACTGCTAATGAAAACCTGTCTGGTCCTCCAAGTGCACATAATCTTCTATGGTGAAGCCAGCAAAACAACTTCCAAAGTACAACACTGGCAGAAATGGTACTGAAGCAAACTAGTGGATAGCTTGGAGCAGTTTTGTAGATGGAGTACAATACACTGGTCAACCACAAAGTCAAGGAGTTGTGGTTGAACACTTGGTGAGTACTGGACCATAGAAACTAAATAAAGACTGGAAGGGGGGGGGGAGAATGCAGGTGCCCAGACAAACATGAGCCACATTCACTGATTGGCAAGTATGCAGTTGGAACAAACACAACAATACACAAATTGGAATATGGAATGAAAGAACATTATACCAGGCTGGAGCACTTGCAGCAATGATAGAGCTAAAAAGATATTAGAGGGAAATTATTCATTTAACCAAAAAAATGGGAAGGCAAAGGAGAATTCTACCAGGATGAACACAGGATACTGACATCAGGAAGAAAAGATGGTAGACACCAGGATGGAGTTGCATTTTTGCTAATGCCAGGGAATTATGGCATTTAACCTGATATTGCCTCATATGCTGAAGGTGAGATTTAGAATCAAACCTGATGCAGTCACAATAGTCCATGTGCCAAACTTAGCAGTGCCAGAGGAAAAAATTGACATTTTATCATTATCTACAGAAAATAATACACACAGTTTCAAGACCCAGATGAACTGGTGCTGGAATATTTTAATGTAGAAGTAGTATTGGGCTGGAGCAACCGGCAGATTTGGACTTGATAAAGAAAACAAAAGATGAGAGGCAGCTAAATTTCTGCCTAAATTACAACCTTGTGATAAAAAATATGCTATTTCAACAAAGAAAGCTGCAGAGAAAGTAGACTTATATATCCTCTAATGGGCAAATAAAGAAAATGATAGACTTCATAACTGAATCTCGGATGAACATCAAGTGCATTGACATTCAGATTATCTGTGGCTGATATCAATAGGATCATAAGTTAGTGTTGGCCTCAACCTCATTGAGGCTAACACAAGGGCAACTGAAAAAGTGCCAAGAACTAAGATCTATAGTGTGGGTAAATTGGAAGAGCCAAATTTCAGGAAAGAAAACTAAGAAGCCTAGTGGAGAAACATCATGTCTCTGGTGAAAGAAATGAATGTTGAAGAGACATGAAACAGTGTAAAAAAATTATATTAAGAGTGGTTGAGCAAGTTTTGGGGTATAAGGTCTACACAAAGAAACCAAGATGGACAATACATTAAGTGCTGCAGTTGAGTGACAAGTGTAGGAAGCTGCAAGTCTATTAGCTGAGTACAATGGGTTGACCAGAGAGAGAAAACAAAGACACAAATAACTGGATAAATGAACAATGTAAAGGAGCAGAAGGATACAGAAAGAATTGCAGCACAAGGGTTTTATCACAAGATAAGGGAACTGTGGGGGACATATGTATTGAAGATGTCAGTGGTGACAAACGAGGACAAACAAGCAAAGAAAAGACCTGCACAACAGGCAGAACATAGTAGACAAAACGGTCCTGAAGAAGCTTCCCAGTACAAAAATTGGAGAGCACAATCTGGAATTCTTAGTAGTAATAAAGATCTCAAAGTCTGAAAAAGAAAAAAGTGTGAGGAAATGACAACATAGATGCAGAGTTGTTGCAAACAGGCGAGGGTCACATGGTAAAGGTGAAGCACAAACTATTCAAGATTTACAAGCAAGAGCAAGTGCGGAGTGAATGGGGGAAAGCATTAATAGTACTGATCCTTTTTTAAAAAGGAGATAAGAGAAAGTGCAAGTATTATAGAGGAATTAGCTTATTGAGTGTGCCAGGAAAAGTATTCCTCAAGACATTGCAGAAGAGAATGAAGAGGGACATGGAAACAGTGCTTGCAGAGAAACAGGCCGGATTTAGGCCAGAGTGAAGTACAACAGATCAGCTATGTTTTATAATAAAGTATCTTGGTTGTGGAATTGGGAAAGTACAGGGGCCGGGAAGGAGGAGAGTCCTGGCTGATGATGAAGTGGGATGAGTAAGTCTCAGCTGATAACAGTGTGGTGGGTGGGGCAAGGAAAGAAAGTCCTGGCAAAAGTTAGAGTGTAAGGAATCCCAGACAGTGGTGGTTGTTACTTTGTGATGAAGAGATTCTGCTGCCAACACAGCCATGGAAACACAGTAGCTTGGAAGTCCATATACCACAACCACTCAGATGATTAAATGACCTCCTTTTAATCTTGCTAGCAGTGAATCAACTTCCATGCACTTGCTTCTTGTAACCCTACATTCCATTCATGTCTTGCTCTGTAACCAGCCTACTAACACCTGCTCAGTCCTTTAAACTCTCAGCAGCTGAGAGTTTATCATTACCCTTCCCTTAGATCTTTCCTTTCATATCAACCTAGATTTGTCTTGCCCACCCCACACCAGCTGATCATTATCTCCCCTTCATCCATACTTGTTGCTCTATAGTATCCCTTAACTGGACCCTTAGATGGGAGACTGAGAGGAAGAATTAATTTACCTGCAGCTGTGATGCTGCTTCACCGCTCCCAATTCTGCTCTGCTAGTATCATAGCAGCAGCTGAAAAATCCTCAGCCTCCTTTTAACCAGAAAATGCAAACAGGATCTGAATATGGGGCATACAATCTAAAATAAGCTATGACATTTAAAAATGCAAGTGCAATCAAAATTCCTTTAAAAGTTAATTTGTATTTATTAATTTGTCTCAAGTGAAATCACACAAGTTAAGCAACATCCTTCAAGTTCATTTAAAACTAATTATATGGAGAATTCTTCTTATCCAGATGTAAAGTACTTATAATGCTATTTTGGGGAGCAATCCTGAAAGCCATTATAGTCTCATCAGTATTCCTAATTTGAATAGTCCTATTAAAGTCATATAAATTGCTCCTCAAAACTCACTTCTTACATGCCCACCACTACTGAGTTCAAACAATGACCCCTCCTCTGTGGCTGTACTTATATTTGTAAGTTCTGTGGGACAGGGACCATGTCCTGCACTTTTCAATATTTTTTTTTCCAAAACTGAGTACAGGATTTAGGATCTTAAGTGCCATTTTCAAAAGTGATATTTTAGGTGCCTAATTCCAATTGAAATCACTGGCAGTTAGATGCCTAATACTTTTGAGGATCTGTGCCTTAGGAGCCTAAATCTCATTTAAAATAATTGGAAATTAGGCTCTCGGAACCAAGTTTTTAGAAGTATTTAGGTGCCAAAAGGCACAGAAAGGCGCCAAGTAGGATTTTCAAAAGCGCTGAGGTGCCTAACTCCCATAGGAGTTGATGCATAGGCCACTAGGCACCTATCTGCATCTTTAGGCACCTAAAAACCTTTACAAATGTGGCCCTGCGTGACTAACTCATGTTTAAAAGTGGGACTTATTTTTGAAAATTTAATCATTTTCTCTTTTACAACTGTGATGGGGTATATAAACCCCACACTGCACAACAAGAGGTTAATCATAGAATCAGAGACTTTAAGGTCCAAAGGGACCATTATGATCATTTAGTCTGACCTCCTGCACAATGCAGGCCACAGAATCTCACGCACCCACTCTATAACAAACCCCTAATCTACGTCTGAGCAACTGAAGTCTTCAAATCGTGGTTTAAAGACTTCAAGGTGCAGAGAATCCTCCAGCAAGTGACCCGTGCCCCACGCTGCAGAGGAAGGCAAAAAAACCCCAGGGCCTCTGCCAATCTGCCCTGGAGGAAAATTCCTTCCCGACCCAAATATGGCAATCAGCTAAACCCTGAGCCTGTGGGTAAGACTCACCAGCCAGACACCCAGGAAAGAATTCTCTGTAGTAACTCGGATCCCACCCCATCTAACATCCCATCACAGGCCACTGGGCATATTTCCTGCTAAAAAGCGAATAACTGATCTTTGACAAAATTAGGCTATCCATCATATCATCCCCCTCCATAAACTTATCAAGTTTAGTCTTAAAGCCAGATACGTCTTTTGCCCACACTGCTCCCCTTGGAAGGCTGTTCCAGAACTTCACTCCTCCGATGGTTAGAAACCTTCATCTAATTTCAACTCTAAACTTCCTGATGGCCAGTTTATATCCATTTGTTCTTGTGTCCACATTGGTACTGAGCTTAAATAATTCTTCTCCCTCCGTGGTATTTATCCCTCTGATACATTTATAGAGAGCAATTATATCTCCCCTCAGCCTTCTTTTGGTTAGGCTAAACTAGCCAAGCTCTTTCTGTCTCCTTTCATAAGACAGATTTTCCATTCCTCAGATCATCCTTGTAGCCCTTCTCTGTACCTGTTCCAGTTTAAATTCATCCTTCTTAAACATGGCAGACCAGAACTGCACACAATATTCCAGATGAGGTTTCACCAGTGCCTTGTATAACAGTACTAACACCTCCTTATCTCTACTGGAAATACCTCGCCTGATGCATCCCAAGACAGCATTAGCTTTTTTCACGGCCATATCACACTGGAAGCTCATAGTCATCTTGTGATCAACCAATACTCCGAGGTCCTTCTCCCCCTCTGTTACTTCCAACTGATGCGTCCCCAGCTTATAACAAAAAGTCTTGTTGTTAATCCCTAAATGCATGACCTTGCACTTTTTACTATTAAATTTCATCCTATTACTCCAGTTTACAAGGTCATCCAGATCTTCCTGTACGATATCCCGGTCCTTCTCTGTATTGGCAATACCTCCCAGCTTTGTGTCATCCGTAAACTTTATTAACACATTCCCACTTTTTGTGCCAAGGTCAGTAATAAAAAGATTGTTCCCCAAACCAATCCCTGAGGAACTCTACTAGTAACCTCCTTCCAGCATGACAGTTCACCTTTCAGTATGACCTGTTGTAGTCTCCCTTTAACCAGTTCCTTATTCACTTTTCAATTTTCATATTGATCCCCATCTTTTCCAATTTAGCTGATAACTCCCCACGTGGAACCGTATCAAATGCCTTACTGAAATTGAGGTAAATTAGATCCACTGTTTCCTTTCTCTAAAAAAACTGTCTCCTTCTCAAAGAAGGAGATCAGGTTGGTTTGGCATGATCTACCTTTTGTAAAACCATGTCGTATTTTGTCCCAATTATCTCAATGTCCTTAACTACTTTCTCCTTCAAAATTTTTTCCAAGACATTGCATACTACAGATGTCAAACTAACAAGCCTCTAGTTATCCAGATAACATAGTTCCTATTTTTAAGAAAGGAAAAAAAGTGATTTTTATTTTTTTTATTTTTATTTTAACTATGTTAGCAATTCTCCAGTTGTACAGTACAACCCCTGAGCTTAGATTCATTAAAAATTCTTGCTAATGCGCTTGCAATTTCATGTGCCAGTTCCTTTAATATTTTTGGATGAAGATTATCTGGGCCCCCGATTTAATCCCACTGAACTGTTTGAGTTTGACTTCTATCTCAGATGTGGTAATATCTACCTCCGTATCCTCATTCCCATTTGTCATCCTACCATTATCCCTAAGCTCCTCATTAGCCTCATTAAAGACTGAGGCAAAGTATTTGTTTAGCTATTGGGCCATGCCTAGATTATCCTTAACCGCCACTCCATCCTCAGTGTTTAGTGGTCCCACTTCTTCTTTCTTTGTTTTCTTCTTATTTATATGGCTATAGAACCTTTTACTGTTGGTTTTAATTCCCTTTGCAAGGTCCAACTCTACATGGCTTTTGGCTTTTCTCACTTTATTGAGGTCAGAACATGTAGGGATAAAGTAGCTTTCCTTGTTAATCCCTCCCATCTTCCACTCCTTGTAGGCTTTCTGCTTTTTCTTAATCACCTCTCTGAGATACTTGCTCATCCAGCTTGGTCTACAACTCCTGCCTATGAGTATTTTTTTTCCCCTTTCTTGGGATGCAGGCTTCCTATAGCTTCTGCAACTTTGACTTGAAGTAATTCCATGCCTCCTCCGCCTTTAGATCCACAAGTTCTTCAGTCCAGTTCACTTCCCTACCTAATTTCCTTATTTTTTTTAAAGTTAGCCCTGTTGAAATAAAACCCTAGTCACAGATCTTTTTGTTTATCCGGCCATTTAGTTTGAACTGAATTAACTCATGATCGCTCGAACCAAGGTTGTCCCCTACAACCATTTCTTCTATGAGGTCCTCACTACTCACCAAAACCAAATCTAAAATGGTATCCCCTCTTGTTGGTTCAGCAACTACTTGGTGAAGGAATCCATCAGCTATCGCACACGGGAAAATCTGAGCCCTATTATTATTACTAGCACTTATCCTCCAGTCTATATCTGGGAAGTTAAAGTCTCCCATGATCACACAATTCCCATTAGTATTTACTTCATTAAAAACATTAAAGAGGTCTCTATCCATATCCAAATCTGATCCCGGTGATCTATAGCACACCCCAAGCACTTTCCCAAGGGAGGCTCTAATAGCTTTCTTCCCCATTGTGATTTTTGCCCAGACAGACACTGTCTTATCCATTCCATCACTTCTTATTTCTTTACAGTCTACCTCATCATTGATATACAATGCTACTCCACCACCTTTGCCTTTATTTATGTCCTTCCTAAACAGCACATACCCTTCAATACCTGTAGTCCAGTCATGTCTACTATTCCACCATGTTTCTGTTATCCCTATAATATCTGGTTTCACTTCCTGCACCAGTAGCTCTAGTTCCTCCATTTTGTTACCTAGGCTCCTCAAATTAATGTACAAACATCTTAATTTTTGCTGTTTGGTTTCGCTCCCATTCTTTACCCGATTAGGCACACACATTCTACTGCCAGTATCTCCTATTAGACTGGTATCTACAGTACCCTTTCTCCTTATGTCTATTCTCCTACCCACAGCTGTATCCTTTCTTACTACTTTTTCTTCCCTTTAATGTTAAAATCTGGCGTGGGGATTACCTGTACATCTCCCAACCATCTCCCCCAAATTCCGAGTTTAAAGCTCTCAATCAGTTGTGTCAGCCTCTATCCCAGAAGTCTTCCCTACTCAGGTGAAGTCCATCCCAAGAGAACAGTCCTCTGTCCATGAATGCTTCCCAGTGGCCATACACCCCAAAGCCCTCCTTATAGCACCACTGCCTAAGCCATCTGTTGATCATCATAATCTTGTCACTCCTTTGTTGCCCTTCTCTAGGAACAGGCAGAATCCCACTGAAGATCACCTGAGCCTCAATTTCCTTTAGCATCTTCCCCAGCCTGGCATAGTCTTCCTTGATACGTTCCAGCAAGAATCTAGCCGTATCATTTGTCCTTCATGTGGGAACAATTAGTGGATTCTTTCCTGCTCCCGTTAGGATCCTCTTCAGCCTCAGGTCCACATCCTGTATCTTAGCACCAGGCAGACAGCACACCCTTCTCTCCTCTGGATCAGCTCTGGTTACAGGCCTGTCTATTCTCAGTAAGGAGTCCCCAGTCACGTAGACCTGCCTTTTCCTGGTGATGTTGCAATTTTCCGTCTATCCTCTGTTCCCTCTGGCTGCAAGTCCTCTCGATTCCTATTGTCCTTTGCAATCCCCTGCAACCCATCCTGTATCCTCCTGGGGCTCATATTTGATGTTATTGCCATTGACTCTTCCCCTCTTCCTATAGGACTAGCTGCTCTTCTCTTCTTCCTTGCCCTCTCACCTTCAGTGACCACCTGCTGTGCCCCTTCTTCATTTTCCAACTCTGCAAACCTGTTCCTGAGCTCTATTTCTCCTTCACTAGCCTGTCTTTTGCTTTGCCTGGTTTTCTTAGTCACATGCTTCTACTGTCCACTTTCCTCACACAGCAGGCTCCCCTCAGAATTCCCCAGTCCTGCTTCCATCTGCAAGTCTGAGCTTTTCCCTTCAGCTTCCTCATGTCTTTGCTCCATCATCTGCTTGAACCCCCTTCTAAACTCTCCACCCGCATCTCCAATCCTTGGATCTTTTCTTCTATCAGCTCTATTAGGCAGCACTTCCTGAAGACAAAACTTTTTTCAGGTACCCCCTCCAGGATCATGTACACACCGCAGCTTCCACATCCAGTCATCTTCATTGTGTCTTCCACTGCTGCCTCTGTATCTGTCATAGCCTTCTCACCTAAGTCCTACAAATACCTTCTCCTCCAACAGAACTCCTCTTCACACTTCCCTGTTTATAGCTCTGTTTGCTGCTCTGGACTAAGCCACCTTCCCACCACCCTGCAAGAGATGCACAGGCTGGAGAAGAGTTAAAAGGGAGCCAAACAGCTCACTTGTGGGCAGGCCAGGGAAGAGAACAGACCTTTACCTTGCAGCTCCTAAAGAAAGGATTGAACAAAGGTGGGATCTCTCCTGCCCACAACTGCCTGAAGGTCCCTATCTGAGGGAAGGGAATAGTGGTTTCTGATAGATCCTAAGAGGGAAGCATTTCCCAATTTATTTGTGTTGACTCCCTGTGTTTGGTTTATGGACTACCCCTGAAGGGGAGAGATTCTGAACTAACATGGCTGAAGGGCCAAAGTACCAAAAGAGGCAGCTGCCACTCCAAGAGGGGGAGTTACCACACCATGCCCAGTCACAAAGAGGTGCCATTTGGGGAGAAGACGCACTTCAAATTTTCCTGTACAGACTGTAAACTATGGACAATATAGGGATGGTAGGAAGTGGCCCAGAGAGGGCAGCCTTAAGGCATTCTTGGATGGCAGATCCTTTTGCCATCCTCACAGAGCCCTGGGCTGGAGTCCAGTGGAGTGGGAGGGCCTGGCTTCCCCTCCCAAAACCCCCTCTGCAGGTTGAAAGGCCTAAGCCTGACCACTAGGCAATGCTCCCCATCACATTGTTGGCACAAATAACTAATAGTAATAACAATGAAAACAGCAATACTGTAGAAATGAAGGTTACTTATCTATAACCAGAGTTCTTCAATATGAGCCTCTGCATATTCTCACAATTCTGGGATCAAGACACCCACAGTGTGAGCTTCTGCAACCTTCTGGAAAGCTGGGTCCATTGGGGCCATTCCCTAATAATTTCCCTCCCTATTCTGGATGGTTCTGAGGGTATAAAAGCAGGAATGGCCCGAACTGCCCTTCAGTTCTTTCCGTTAATTCGGGAATTCCTAACCTAAGACTCTGCATAAGTGGGGAAAATCAGCAGAGAGCATGAATAGGCAGAGACTCATCTTGAAGAACTTTGCTTACAGGTAGTTAGGAAGCAGATGGGACCACATGCTCTGTGAGAATGTAACATAAAAGAGTTAGTCCAGGGGTCTCAAACTCAAATGACCAAGAGGGCCACATGAGGACTAGTACATTGGCCCGAGGGCCGCATCACTGGCCACACCCCCACTCCACCTCTTCCCATCCCTTCCCTGCCCCCATTCCAACCCTTTCCCTGGGAACTGCGGCCACTGGGAGCTTCGGGGGAGGTACCTAGAGTGGCCAGGGCAACACACAGACCCCTGTGCCCCCTCTACCCCAGGTCCCAGCTGCTTCCCGGAGCAGCACAGGGGCAGGGAGGGAGCCTGCCCTGCCCCTGGTGTGCCCTGGCTGGAGCCGCTCTCGGTAAACGCTGGGGGGGTGCAGAAAATAACCTTGTGTTTGAGACCCCTGAGTTAGTCATTAGGTTTGTATCTCAGTAATATGCTAGGCCAGTGATAACTCAGACTGAGGCTCATAAAATGCACATGGCTCTTTAATCACATTTTCTGCAGCTGTCACAGCAAAGTAACTACCCCCAGCAATTCTAGAAGTACCCAGAGCAACCCTATCTTAGATAAGGTTATTCCAAGGTGAGAAAAGGGGTGACAATGTGTGTATCAGAGGTTGGGAGAGAGATAGTAACCAACTCTCTCTTGGCAGATGTCAAAGAGGCTTTTGGGAAGGATTTTTTTTGTAGTATCTGAAGTGTAAAATAGTCCAAACTCAAGGTCTTCTTGCTTAGGAACTATGCAGATGGGGAAATGTCTTTCAATTCACAGAGTAGGTGTGACTGATCAAAGACTTCTGCTTTTTAACAGGATCTTTTAGATCTCAGCATAACACTCACAAACCAGTCAACTGTCATCCACAGAAACTTTGAACCTGGATGGAGACTCCCACCTGATATCTGAGACAAAAGACCAGTAGTTTAAAAAACAGAACTTTATGGATTTTAACATCAGACCCAAAATATTTAAATGGATGGGGAAAAGGGGGGGTGAGAATAAAAAGAAAAACTGACCAGGAGAAGCATCAAAGGCAATGTGTGAGATCAGAGCTTGCTACACCTCCAGCATTAGAAGGAACTGAGGGGCAGTTGGGGCCACTCCCTCTTATATCCTAGGAACTCTCCAGGATGGGAAAGGGATGGAGGGGTAAGTGTCACCAACAGACACTGCTTTCTAGAAGGTTATAGAAGCTCCAGGTGCAGGAGTCTTGATCCCACAAGTATGAATATCAGAGGCCACTTGAAGAACTACAAATACTAACATATATGCAACCTGCAGAAATAAAGGTGTACAGAGTAAAGCTCTTTGTGTTTGTTAAATCTAATAAAAACACACAGAATTATTCAGAGAATTTTAAAATTTTATATAACGATATAAATGATTTCCATTAGAACACTTCTATTCTTCCCAGAAGAACTGATGTCAATACAGAATCTTGCCTCTAATTTATAAGCACACATTCTTTAATGCTTTAACACAATAAATACCATAATTTGGCAAACTAGGATGAAGTAGCTAAAGGGCATGTTTTCTCCACATTATGGCCAAAATTTAGTCCAGTATCTGGAGTGAAGCAGCACAATGCAGGAACTGGTTAACTCCCATTCTTCCAACATCTCAGAACTTCCACACGAGAACACTATACATGTCTACTTACATATCCAGGTTACACACACAGATTTAGTTTTTCCTCTACAGAGCAGCTGTTTTGCACTACCAATCCAAAACAGCCTAATCCAGCATAGTTGGCCTAGAAAGATCACCCTAATGAACAGGGGTGTGAGAAATTTTCTGGTTGCATAAAGCTGGCACAGTGGCTACATTAAATGTTTCTCCTGGGATGAGCTTTAAGGTTATTTTATGCCGGTGGTACAACTCCAGCAACACTGAAAGGGAGCTTGAGTAGAGGTAATAACTGAAGGAAAGGGGCATTCTTATGCCCTGGAAATCCCCGGCTGCCTTATCAGCACCTTAAGGCCACTGGCAGCTGACATGAGTTAGAACAGTATTTAGGCTGCTCTAATTCACACTAGAATACAGATGTTATATACAGTTGACCCAAGATGGAAGAAGTACAAAGGACAACTTATCATCATCACCTCCATCTGAGCAGCGCTGTGTGCTTCTCAGTAGTAGGTAAAGATCTGGACCATAGTTTTAGAAGTTTACATCACTACCAAGCACAATGAACAGCAAACAACTCATGATAAGTATCTTAAGAAAAATACTTTAAGCTTCCTTGTTGCATAAAAGAAGAAAAATATAGAGAGGAAATAGTAACAAACCTTAAAAAAGGAATACAACTGGAAACATATAGTTTAATAAAGCTCAGCAGGAAAGCATTTAATAAGATTGTTAAAAATTTTAAATGGCAGTTGTGCTGGTATAGAGAAAACACTTAAGTAAAATAAACTAAGAAATCAATAATGCTTTCATATAAACATCTTAATCTAAATGTTGAATGCAAAACTAACAGCATAGTCTAGAACTCATTTTGTGCGTTGGCCAAATTATTAATGTATATCAGTTACCACTTATATTTTACTATCAGTGATTGCAAATTGCACTTTTAAAATGAAACATCTTAAATTTAATATTGGGGCAATTAATTAGGAGAGAGTTGCCTTTACATCTTAGTATTAGCCTACTGTTTGTCAATACATTTTAAAATGTAGAAGAAGAGTTTAATCCCCCTTGCCCCCCAATGATGTAATCGACTGAAATTTTATCTCACAGCTGGTCCAACAAAGCCCAAGCTTATTGGCCTTTAGTGCAATGAACGTAGGAACATAGACCTGTAAGGGACCTCCTAAGTCATCAAGTCTAGTCCTCTGATGTCACAGGTAATCCTGTTCATAAACTTCTCAAGCTCCATCTTAAAGCTAGTTAATTTACTTAGCCCTACTACTCTTATTGGAAGGTTGTTTCAGAACCTAACTCACCTGATGGTTAGAAACCTTCTTCTAATGTCCAGTCTAAATTTATTCATGACCAGTATATACCCATTTGTTCTTGTGTCAACACTGTTCGTTAGCTAAACTGCTCTTCTGCCTCCCTGGATGTTTATCCGAAAATGTACTTATGGAGAAAAATCATATCCCGCCTCAGCTTTTGTTTTGCTGGGCTAAACAAGCCAATCACTCTTAGTTTCTTCTCATTCAAAATGATGATCGGGGAATGGAGAGCTCAATAGCCCTTCTCCAGTACCTGTTCCAGTTTGAATTCATTTTTCTTGAGCATGAATGACCAGACTTGTACACTGTATTCCAGATGAAATCTTACTAGTGGCTTGTACAGTGGCATTAATACTTCCCTATCTCTACTGGAAATACCTCATCTGATACTTCCTAGAATTGCATTTACCTTTTTCACAGCTTCATCACATTGGTGGATTGACACCCAAATCTTTCTCCTCCTCTATCACTTCCAGTTGACGAGTCCCCAGATTATAGCAGAAATTCTTTCTTTCCATTTCTATACACTCATTTCCATTCTGCATTTACTCACTTGTTTTACATCATCATCCTTTCAGATTACTGGGACAAACTATTAATTTGGGTTTTGGGGCATACCTAGATAATCCTTAACTTCTACCCCATCCTTGCTGTATAGCAGCCCACTTTCTTTTTTCTTTATATTGTTTTAATTTCCTTTGTAAAGTCTAACTCATCTTGACTTTTTACCAGTTCTCACTTTATCCCTACACTTGCTGACCTCCAAGTCAGAGCATTCATAGCTGATCAATCACTGTTCTGATTCCTTGCATGCTCTCTGCTTACTCCCAATATCCTTTTTGCAGTACTTATTCATCAACTTAGGTCTGGAGCTCTTCCCTAGTAAGTTTCTTCCTTTGCTTGGGATGCAAATTCTAGATAGTTTTTGCACCTTTGACTTCAAGAAATTCCAACCTTTCAACACATGTAAGTCCTTAAGCTGTTCTGCTGACATCACTAACTAGTTCCCTTAATTTCTCAATATTTGCCTTGCCTTAGTTACTGACCTGTTTTTCGTGGTCCTTGCAGTTGATTTAAACTGAATCACTTCATAATCACTTGATACAAAGTTATTTTCTACAACCATCTCTTCTATAATGTCCTCACTATTTACCAAAAGCAAGCCTAAAACAGCAAATAGCAGCACTCTTGTTGGTTCAGTGATTATTTAGTGAAAAAATCTTAGGCTTTCATAACTGGGACCTACCATTATTAGTAGCATTTGTTCTTCAATCTATATGTGGAAGTTAAAGTCTTCCAGAAAGACACAATTTCCGCTAGCCTTTATTTCTCTAATAACACCAAAAAGAAGTTTATTCATGAAACGCTCATCTCTTCTTTCAGATATTTACCTGAGGGTCAGAAGGAGGTAAAGATATGGCTGAGTGGGAAATTGGTTATTTACAGGAGTATGGTTATGAAAGAGAGTTCATGTATGTTTTCATTAGATTATGTGAAAGCACTCTG
This sequence comes from Chelonia mydas, assembly GCF_015237465.2. NCBI lineage: Eukaryota > Metazoa > Chordata > Testudines > Cheloniidae > Chelonia > Chelonia mydas. The sequence goes on from NC_057853.1 coordinate 110,029,665, forward strand.
AGACATGTGAAGGGGTGCATTTTATAAATCTAAAAAATAATATAAACGTACATATGAAAATCTATATATGTATGCATGAATCACTTCATATGTATGAAGTCATAATCCTACCTTAACTGCTATGGGCCTGCCAGGAGCCCACTATGGTAAAGTATATATGAATTATCTATTATCTAGACATAGTTCAGCATCAAACTTTGATATAGAGTAGGTCAGGAAATAAAGCTGAATTGCAAGTGTTTGTCTAGAAGATTGAGACATAGCTTGCACTCTATATACTAACACAGTATCAAATGAAAATGAACCTTTTGTAAAAATCCTGTCGTACTGTCTAATAAAGTTCTAGATGTGAACTTCAGTAACTCTCTGCAGTTCCTCCTTTCATCTCTTTCAAACAGCAAGTAAAGAAGATTTATAATCAAAGTGGTTTAATTTAATGTATATTGAAATGAACCTCCATAAAATAAATAGAACATCTCACCCGTTAAGTGTGATTATGTTTCTTTCACTCGTGGAAAAGACTTTCATATTTCATACACCTTTATGCTCCTCTACTGTAAGAAACATAATACTTACCCGTCATGGGTGAAATATGCTATATTTTCCAACAAGTAGAGTTATATAAAATAAAAAAATAATAAAATAAAAAGCCACATCTATTTAATTTGAAGGCAAAGAATTGCATAGACAATCCAATGAACTCTTAGTAATTTCAAAGAAAAATCTAGACATGAAGACAATTGAACATATTTTAAAAACAAATATGCCTTGGTAATCAGTATTTTATGCAGTAGTATTGCATAATATTGTTTAGTTACATTAAGCTGAGTTACCATTGAGTTTGGCATTGAAGCTTTAAGAGTATTCTGTAATCCAGGGGTTCCAACCTGTAGTCCGTGGATGCCTGAGGATGAGTATTCCTAAGATTTCCAAAGGACTGTGCATCTCCATTTGAAAATTTTAGGGGTCCACAAATGAAAAAAAACCACTGCTGTAATCTAAATACCAGAGATGAATGAGTCAGTTCGGGTTGGGAGGGGGGCCAGGATATACGATCCCTGGCTAGCTCAGCTAGCCTTCCAAAGCAGAAGATTCATATAGTTTTGGAAATGTATTTTGGTTTTCTGTTTACCCTTTGGTCTCTGCCTAACTGACCTATGCTGTTCTGTTAGTCTAGTGGGGCTGTTAGAATTTGAAATGATAAAACATCGAAATATTAAATGTAATCAGGAAAAAAAAGCAAAATACTCTCGTGAAGACAGTGCTTAGGCATTGGAGTCAAATGAAACCGACAAGCTGAATAGACTAACAAAGAGTTTTTGTTCACCTTGTGCAACATTCAGAAAGACTTCTTCCATTGAATGTGTGAAGGCAGGCTTTGCAACTTTAAATGGACACGGAAATAGCCCCAAATGTTTCTATCCACCATGGAAGCATATTTTGAAAGATCCCATATCACCACCTTATCCCACAAAAGTTGGTATATGGTAGAAATGGCACTAATGTATAAAGAACACTCACTGAACATGCCAAATCCATTGTTCAAAGGGAAGTGAATTACCTTGAGCTCATAGGTTTCAGAGTAGCAGCCGTGTTAGTCTATATCCGCAAAAAGAACAGGAGTACTTGTGGCACCTTAAAGACGAACTACTTTATTTGAGCATAAGCTTTCGTGGGCTACAGCCCACTTCATCGGATGCATAGAATGGAACATATAATAAGAAGATATATATGTACACATACATACAGAGAACATGAAAAGGTGGAGTAAGAGGCTAATTAATTAAGATGAGCTATTATCAGCAAGAGAAAAAAACTTTTGTAGTGATAATCAAGATGGCCCATTTAGACGGTTGACAAGAAGGTGTGAGGATACTTAACATGGTGAAATAGATTAAATATGTGTAATGTCCCAGCCACTTCCTGTCTCTATTCAAACCCAAGTTAATGTATCTAGTTTGCATATTAATTCAGGCTCAGCAGTTTCTCGTTGGAGTCTGTTTTTGAAACTTTTCTGTTGCAAAAGTGCCACCTTTAAATTTGTTACTGAGTGGCCAGAGAGGCTGAAGTGTTCTCCTACCATTTTTTGAATGTTATGATTCCTGATGTCAGATTAGTGTCCATCTATTCTTTTGCGTAGAGACTGTCCGGTTTGGCCAATGTACATGGCAGAGGGGCATTGCTGGCACACCTAATAAGATGTGCAGGTGAATGAGCTCCTGATAATGGAGGACTGGAAGGGACCTTGATAGGTTATCAAGTCCAGTCCCCTGCACTGAGGCAGGACTAAGTATTATCTAGACTATTCCAGACAGGTATTAGTCTAACCTGTTCTTAAAACCCTCCAATGATGGAGATTCCACACCTCCCTAAGTAATTTGTTCCACTACTTAACCACACTGACAGTTAGGAGGTTTTTCCTAATGTCTAACCTAAATCTCCCTTGCTGTAATTTAAGCCCATTACTTGTCCTGTCCTCAGTGGTTAAGGAGAACTATTTATCACCTTTCTCATAATAAGAACATTTTACATACTTAAAGATTATTATGTTCCTCCCTCACTGTTCTTTTCTCCAAACTAAACAAACCCATTTTTTTTCAATCGTGTTTTCTAGACCTTTAATCATTTTTGTTGCTCTCCCATGCACTTTCTCCAATTTGTCCATATATTTCCCAAAGTGTGGTGCCCAGAATAGGACACAATACTCCAGCCGAGGCCTTATCAGTGCTGAGTAGAGTGAAAGAAGAGGCTACTCACCTTATGCAGTAACTGCAGTCTGATGTGTGTGTGGGTGCTCCGCTTCAGGGCCCATGTGCCTCTCAAGCCCTTGATCAGAGATTTTCAGCTAGTGATGTCCCTTCGCCCTGCGCATGCACCCTAAGCTTCCTCATGCCAGATACTGAGGCCATATAAGGAAGGCAAACCATCCTCAGTTCCTTCTCTACCCTAGTATCCCGTAGGGAACAGACCAAAGCAGAGGGGAAAGAGAGTGGGTAGAGGAGCACCCACAGGGACATACATCTTGAAGAACCACAGTTATTGCACAAGGTGAGTAACATCATCTTCTTTGAATAGTGTCCCGATGGCTGCTCTACTTCAGGTGACTTCCGAGCACTATCCCCAGAAGAAGAAAGGAGCTTCAGAACAGAATCCAGAACTGAAGAGAATACTGCCAAGCCAAGTGCTGCATCAGCTCTGATGGCATGAATAAGGGTATAATGTTTTGAAATCTATGAAGTGGCTACTGTGATTCTGTATGATTGAATATGACCCCCATCTATATCATGGAAAAGTTATGATTTGCTAAGTATGATTATCCTGTTTATTTGCATTTATCACTTTCTATCTAAAGTTATGAATATTGGCTATGCACTGGTATCTTATACATGCGTTGTATTCCCACGTAACACCCACTTGATAGAATTTACATTAGAGCCAGACAGCTATGTGTTGATCGTAAAATCATAGAAGATTAGGGTTGGAAGAGACCTCAGGAGGTCGTCTAGTCCAACCCTCTGCTCAAGGCAGGACCAACCCCAACTAAATCATCCCAGCCAGGGCTTTGTCAAGCCGGGCCTTAAAAACCTGTAAGGATGGAGATTCCACCACCTCCCTAGGTAACCCATTCCAGTGCTTCACCATCCTCCTAGTGAAACTGTTTCCTAATATCCAATCTAGACCTCCCCCACTGCAACTTGACCCACTGCAACTTGTTCTGTCATCTGCCACCACTGAAACAGCCTAGCTCCATCTTCTTTGGAACCCCCTCTTCAGGTAATTGAAGGCTGCTATCAAATCCCCCCTCACTCTTCTCTTCTGCAGACTAAACAAGCCCAGTTCCCTCAGTCTCTCCTGGTAAGTCTTATGCCCCAGCCCCCTGATCATTTTCATTGCCCTCCGTTGGACTCTCTCCAATTTGTCCACAGCCCTTCTGTAGTGACGGGCCCAAAAGTGGACGCAATACTCCAGATGTGGCCTCACCAGTGCTAAATAGAGGAGAATAATCACTTCCCTCGATCTGCTGGCAATACTCCTACTAATGCAGCCCAATATGCCATTGGCCTTCTTGGTAACAAGGACACACTGCTGACTCATATCCAGCTTCTCATCCACTGTAATCCCCAGGTTCTTTTCTGCAGAACTGCTGCTTAGCCAGTCAGTCCCCAGGCTGTAGCGGTGCATGGGATTCTTCCGTCCTAAGTGCAGGACTCTGCACTTGTCTTTGTTGAAACTTACCTGACTTCTTTTGGCCCAATCCTCCAATTTGTCTCAGTCACTCTGCACCCTATCCCTACCCTCTAGCGTATCTACCTCTCCTCCCAGTTTAGTGTCATCTGCAAACTTGCTGAGGGTGCAATCCACACCATCCTCCAGATCATTTATGAAGATATTGAACAAAACCGGCCCCAGGAGCGACCTTTGGGGCACTTCACTTGATACCGGCTGCCAACCAGAGCCATTGATACCGGAGCCATTGATCACTACCTGTTGAGCCCGACAATCTAGCCAGCTTTCTATCCACCTTATAGTCCATTCATCCAGCCCATACTTTTTTAACTTGCTGGCAAGAACACTGTGGGAGACCATATCAAAAACTTTGCTAAAATCAAGATATATCACATCCACCGCTTTCCCCATATCCACAGAGCCAGTTCTCTCATCATAGAAGGCAATTAGATTGGTCAGGCATGACTTTCTCTTTGTAAATGCATGTTGACTGTTCCTGATCACCTTCCTCTCCTCCAAGTGCCTCAAAATGATTTCCTTGAGGACCTGCTCCATGATTTTTCCAGGGACTGAGGTGAGGCTGACCGGTCTGTAGGTCCCCGGGTTCTCCTTTTTCCCTTTTTTAAAGAGGGGGCACTATATTTGCCTTTTTCCAATCATTTGTGACCTCCTCCGATCACCACGAGTTTTCAAAGATTATGGCCAATGGCTCTGCAATCACATCAGCCAACTTCCTCAGCACCCTCGGATGCATTAGATCTGGACCCATGGACTTGTGCATGTCCAGCTTTTCTAAACAGTCCTTAATCTGTTCTTTCACCACTGAGGGCTGTTCACCTCCTCCCCATACTATGTTGCCCAGGACAGCAGTGTGGGAGCTGACCTTGTCTGTGAAGATCGAGGCAAAAAAAGCATTGAGTGCTTCAGCTTTTTCTACATCATCTGTCACTAGGTTGCCTCCCCCATTCATTAAGATCATCTGACATAGAAAGCTTTAATGTGGGGTTTCAAAAGCGTCAAGACCATAAGAACCTGATAATGAGGGGCTATGTAAACTTTGGCTTACTTGCAAGTGACCTGTGATAGGACTAAAACAGACTAGGAGTTAGATTTTGAGTTAGATTCAGAAGAGCTATATGTCCATTAAAAGTATCCCACTTTGGGGCCATTGTACCTTATCACAAACTTTGCAACTGAGGTTCCTTAAAATAACTTTAAAGAGGCAGGGGTATCAGTGACTCCATGCATAAGGAAGTCTACTATATCAGAAGCCACACCTTGAGAAACAGAACCCTCAAACTGACAAAGTGATAATTCATAAATTTTTGAGGTGAAAAGTACCATTATGATCCAGTCTGATCCCTTGCATGATATAGGCCATATCCAGTATTATTTGCATGTAAGGACTATGGTTGTTTAGCTAGAGGAATCACACCAAAAAAAAAAAAAAAGAGAGAGAGAGAGAGAGAAACGGGGAAATTTCAAAAGGGGAGCACTGTATTATATCTCTGTAAAATATAGGGAAAATGTTACAGAAAATTATGACACAGAAAAGTCAATTTCCTTATGGAGAGAGCCTGGGCCACACAAAGAGACTAAGGCCTTGCCTACACTGTTGGTGCTGTGTAGATTATGGGTAGCTACACGTCACAGTGAAAAACAGGCAGCATCCACATGGTGGTGTATAGCTACAAATGACTGTGAAAGGCTCTGGCAGGGGAGAGGCTATGGGGAACTGCTCTGGCAATTCCCTGCTGCCAGAGCCTTTCCCTGCTGTTAGAATCTTTGACATCAGAACGGAACAGCTCTGGCAGCAGGAGCCTTTCCCCACCGCAGGGAAGTAGGGAAGGCCCCAGCAGTGAGGAGGCAGAGGGACACTACACTGCTAAAAATAACAGTTTAGAGGGGGAGGCACTGCTTGGGTGTGTAGACAGCCACATAGGGTATGTACCCTACAGTTCTGGTGTGTCTTCATTCTATTCACCTAAGCAGTGCCTCACTGCTGTTTATAACCAGGTTACCGGGGGGGCAGACAGGATGTCTATGTACTCTATGTAGTGCTGTAAGTATAGACTCTTGAGTAAATTAAATCATTAAAGTATGAAGCAGAGGGATTTGAGTTCCGCTTTACATGCAAATCTCAATGCAACCTTAACCGTGGAGTTATTAACAAAACTTCCATAATTTTATTTGTGGCTAAATTTAAAAAAAAAGAACTTTTGTTCAAAATGTTTCTCTCTGTATAGTAAAATTTTATTAAGCTATTTTATTAACATTATATTTTAAAGATAATTAGTTGAATTCCTTATGAATCCAGATGTCTCTCTTCAATGGTAATCATTAGATTTAATATTTTAATAACTATGGGATCCGCAGTAGGACACATTGTCTAGGCACGCTCTTTCTTCCACTGCCTTGGTTTATTACAATTCAGTACAAGGACTCACAATATTTCTTTACTGCTGTAAACAGGTTGTTCATTTCTTTGATGTCACTCATTTCACAGAGTGCCATACCTACGGTGTCTGAAAGGAAGGCAGACTGGCAGACTACTTGAGAAAGCAGCTTGTCATTTGCCATAACACACAATGACATTATTGCCTAGAGCAAAGCGTTTACTATTTCTTTCTTCCTTTTTTTTTTAAACTTCACTAACCTTCAGCCCACCTCACTGCATGCTTACATTTCTGAAAATGAACTCTCAAAGTTAACATTTACTACAGGTTCATGTACTCTATCATGAGACAATAGAACTGCTTCTCTTATGAATGTAAATGAGGAAAGCATAATTTCAAATCCATTTGTCACAGATGATCACCTACTCTAGCAGGTCTAGTGTTTGCTTTAAAATTAAAGCATGATGGACTGAAGTTACATAAGAGAAAGTGATTGGGGTTAAGGGGACTGAGAACAATCAACTCTGATCTCCAGAGCTGTTTTCAATCTAACAGATTAAATTTACTAACAGAATTTAAGGAAGCACAGTGCAAAGGAAAATGAAGACAAATGCAAGCACAATATAAAGCATCTGTAATGTGTAAGGAACACAATACAAAACATCTATAATATTTTGTGTCAGACTGTACATTAAGATGCAGCCCTGAGAAGAGGGCAGTACAGAGCCAACCAAGGGGAACCCTGGGGGTATTGTGCCTTAGGAGATGTGCCTCCTGGAGTTCCTGGGGAATTCATCTGCAGAAGCACCCTTAAAAGAGGTGCAGGGTGCATTCTTCTGTATGATTGGGCAGCTTCTGATTCCAACAGTAAGTATAACAGAAAAACAAGCTGACACAGAAAGCAGAGGAAAAAGAAGGGGAGACTGGAAAACAATTCTGGTCACCAGTTGAGAGATATGGGATTAATTGATCTAGCTGCCAGTCCTAGAGAAGCAGTCAATTCTAAGGCACCAAGAGAATCTAAATTTGACAGTCTGGCACTGGAAATCGCCCCATAATTGCAGCCTATCAAGTAGCTGCCTTAACAGGAAGTTTGAATTTATCCAACTCCTCCATGGGGCTTCTCAATGCATCTCAATGATTCCCAGAGAGGCAGGAGTTCTCTTTATCAAACCACACACTATAAATTAAAATTTTAAATACAGTAATAATAAAAACACCTCAAAAACTGCACACTGTAATATATGTCATCCCAGTGGAATTAAAATACACTATTTGCTAGAGTGAGGTGAAAATTGTTTAATGCATCACTAAGTAAAAATCATTTTTGTTCTCCCCCAAATGGAAAATCTGTTTTGCTGAGATAATTTAATTTTCATGTTACCAGTAAATACTTTAATTTTGATCTATGTGAATTTTATATTCTCTGATAAACAAACTATGGTGCAAGCGATCTGAGCTTTGCAATTTCAGATCTGTCTTTTTTTATGGAGATCAATATTCTGTCTGAAAGATAATATAACTCAAAACAATTGACATTAATTTATCATCTTTGTTTTAAAAATAAATACCTTTGTATTGAATATCTATTTAATTTTTAGAAAGATTCATGGTGGAAGCAGTTGTTGAAGAATAATACTACACTAAGGAAAGGATTTTTCTCTATTAAAAATGCATCTATTGGAGGTATATGTGGAGTGGGAACGGATCTGGCTGCTGGAACATTTATGAATTCAATATATTAAAATATCTTTGATGAAATCCACTCGTCAACTCCTGCTGTGTGAGGAAAAGTGTAGGGATGATGAGTGTTGTGACATGCTGGACTCATGGTTATCCAGAATGGGGCTGTGAAACTGCTCTTCAGTCACTGTTATGCTTCTCCTTTCTAGCTCCCACAGGTACTCGTTGTCCACATTCTATTTACGACCTGGTGCCGAGCATACTTTGAGCACAGGCTTTCTGGCGACTGACATATATTGCATGGTTGTCGTGGGTTGCACTGAAAATAAAAGACTACAATGATTGTCTCTTTGAATTGAAATGTTACAGGTGATTGCTGGGTGCTAGTTATACTTCACACACACCTAATGAGGAGATAACTGCCTAAATTTACAGCATCAAAATGATCAAAGAAAACAATTAGCTGAGGAAGACAGCTGAAACAAGATTTATAGGAGCTGATGTCAGGTGCCAGGGCAGGGGGCATCTGTGATGAGTGGGATTTGACAATGTGGCTGACTGGACAGCCTGTGGTATGGTGCACTTCTCAAGGCTGTGTGAGGACCAAAAAAGGTGGAAGAAGATTGCTGGCCAATGACTCTCATGTGTTGTGTTTACTCTGTGGTGATGAGACTCCATGGTGCCTTTCATTATGACAGAATATATGTATGTACAATGATTGTCTCAGGTGGTATCTCTATTGTTTTGTTTTGGTTTTTTACCAGAGATGCTAAAACATATTCTCACGTTATATAACTATAAATAATTCTAAATGTCAACACTACTCAGCATCCGATGCATGCATCCAATGAAGTGAGCTGTAGCTCACGAAAGCTTATGCTCAAATAAATTTGTTAGTCTCTAAGGTGCCACAAGTACTCCTTTTCTTTTTGCGACTACTCAGCAAGAGGATGGAACTCCTATAATCCATAAGGATAACGAGTCATGTAAAACAAGAGCCCAAGATGTCCTATTCTAGCCAGGCATGAATACTGCCATCAAAGATAGGACTCTACATGATGAATTCACCACAGCAGCTGAACCAGTGACATCAGAGGGATCTGTTTTGAGAACAGGTAAAGGCTGTGTGCTCACAGCCATTGACTGATTAGCTGGTGGTTTATATTATGTTTTATTTTGAACTGGTTTTTTGTTTTTGTTTGTTTTTGTTTTTTACAGGAAAGATGTGACAGTAGTAACCAGATACTTGTATGTCCTGTGGATAGGAGTATTAACCTTTGCAACTGTGACCCAAGTGATAAGAGTAGGAATTAAAGTTTCTATTTGTGTAAACATTCCTGTGTCAGACCCTTGTTACACTAAAAAAAGTTTCGAAGTAATTCTTGAGAACTATTATAAGTTCCTACTTATAAGTTTATGAACAATTAGCCTCAATTTGCAAAGCACAATCAAATGGAATTCATGCTAGAAATATTTATTCCTAACAGTTGTGGACAACCATTTTGAACTGCTATATTGCACAGTATATGAGCAAAAATCAGCTAAAAGCACAATTAGCACATCAACTTAAAAAGAACAGCTTTAAAATCACAGATAAAAGACTAAGTACAACATGTAGCATTTAATGTATATAATGCATTTTTTATCCTAAGCACTGCAAAAATACTGCTCTTCATACTATCCTGTATGGTAAGTATTATCACTGTTTTACCGGGTGGGGGGAGGGAGGGGAACAGTTACTTACCTTTCGTAACTGTTGTTCTTCGAGATGTGTTGCTCATGTCCATTCCTATTAGGTGTGCGCGCGCCCCGTGCATGGCAGCCGGATGATTTTTCCCCTAGTAGTACCCGTCGGGTAGGTCCAGGTGCTCCCTGGAGTTGCGCCTCCATGGAGCTGAATATAGGGCCCTGCCAACCCACCACCACTTAAGTTCCTTCTTGCTGGTTTGCTCCAACAGAGTGGTAGGCGGGTGGGTATTGGAATGGACATGAGCAACACATCTCGAAGAACAACAGTTATGAAACATAGGTAACCGATTTTTCTTCAAGTGATTGCTCATGTCAATTCCAATTAGGTGATTCCCAAGCCTAAGTTTTGGAGGTGGGGTCAGAGCTCAAAGGTTTGCTGACTGTAGCACTGCTCTGCCAAAGGCTGCATCATCTCTAGCTTGCTGAGTAATGGCATAATGTGAGGTAAAAGTGAGGATTGAGGATCATGTCGCAGCTCTGCAGATTGCTCTGGAATGCGCTGTAATCGGGAAAGGGGCAGGGGGAGGTATTGTTGCCAGGTAATAGCATGCCCAGACACAGGATGTGATCCATGATGAAATTCTTTGGGAGGAGACTGGAAGCCCCTTCATTCTGTCTAATACTGCGACAAACAGTTGAATGGACTTCCGAAACGGTTTTGTCCATTCCATATAAAAGGCTAATGCTCGGCAAACATCAAACTAGTGAAGTTTTTGCTCTCTGCTGCTTGTGTGTGGCTTAGGGTAGAAAACTGGGAAAAAGATATCCTGGTTACTATGAAATTGGGAGACAACTTTAGGAAGGAAGGCCAGATGCAATCTAAGCTGAACCTTGTCCTTATAGAACACAGTGTAAGGAGGCTCAGATGTTAGAGCCCTGAGCTCAGACACCCTCCTGGCCGACGTTATCATTACCAGGAATGCCACCTTATATGAGAGGTATAGAAGAGAACATGTCGCAAGCGGTTCAAAGGGTGGCCCCATTAGTCTGGAAAGGATAAGGTTAAGGTCCCAGGCCGGGACTGGCTGTTGTACGTGAGGGTATAGTTTGTAGAGACCTTTTAGGAAATGACTCAACATCAGGTTGGCAAAGACCAGCCAGCCCCCCACGCATGGATGGAAGGCAGAAATGGCAGCCAAGTGGACCTTTACTGACAACATGGAAAGCCCTTGCTGTTTAAGATGGAGGAGGTAGTCCAATATCATGGGTATTGATGACAGAGTTGGAGACAGGTAGATCAAATTGTGAATCTTTTCCATTTGGCCAGGTAGGTAGCCCTATTGGAGGCTTTTCTACTACCAAGGAGGACTTCCCTGACTGGACCCAAACAAGCCAGCTCCAAGGGGTTTAGCCATGGAGCTTCCACGCCGTAAGGTGGAGCAATTCGAGTTTCAGGTGTTGGAGGCAGCTGTGGTCCTGTGTTATTAGGTCCGGGAGCAAGGGTAAGGTGATGGGGTTTTCCATGGCTGTTTGCAGGAGAGACATATACCAGACCCAGAGGTTTTGTCCCTCTGAACTTTGACTAGCACCATCTGAAAGAGTGGTATGGGTGGAAACACGTAAAGCAGGTGTCCCTTCCAGAGAAGGAGGAATGCGTCCGTCATGGAGCCCAGGCTGTGATTCAGAAGGAGCAGAATTTCAGGCACTTCCTGTTGTGCTGTGTGGCAAATAAGTCTATCTGGGGAAAACCCCACTGTTGGAAGATGGTATTCGTGACATCCAGGCGTAGGGACCATTCATGGCTGTAAAGGGACCTGCTGAGATAGTCTGCCAACTTGTTCTAGACTATGAGCAGGTACAAAGTTTCCAGGTGTATTGACTGCTTTATGCAAAAGTCCCACAGTTTGAGGGCTTCTAGGCACTGGGGAGAGGAGGGTGCACCCCCCGCTCTGTTTATAAAAAACATCGCTGTAGTATTGTCCATCATGACCAATACACATTTCCCTTCCAACGGAACTTGGAATGTCTGGCATGCCATACAGACCACTCTCAGCTCTCTGACATTGATGTGAAGCAAGAGTTCTGCCTGGGATCAGAGGCCCTGAATCCTGAGGTCTCCCAGTTGTGCACCCCACTCCAACGCTGACGGATCCAAGGAAAGGATAATGGAGACCAAAGAGACTATGCAGAACTTCAATTTCTTCATGAACTTGTTGAGGTCTCGCAGGTCTATGATAGGCCTGAGGTCCCTTTTGGCTTTCAGTATTAGGAAATATTGGGAGTAGAACCCCTTGCCATTCAGCTCCTGAGGAACTTCTTCCACTGTCACCAGCAATAGGAGCAAGTGCACCTCCTGCGTGAGGAGTTGCTCATGAGAAGGGTCCCTGAAGAGGGACAGGGAAGGGAGGGAGCAGAACTAGAGGGAGTATCCCCTTTCTACCATATGAAGTACCCAGTGAACTGGTGCGTCGCCCACAGGGCGCACCTTCAAAAGTTGTGCTTCTGGCCTGTGGACTGTTTCACCTGCCCAGAGCCCTGTGCTGATGACAGGTAAGTCCTCTTTCTTTTATTCCTATTCCGCCTCTGAGAAAAGTCTGCCAGTTTTGAGGGTGGTAAAAATGAGGCGGAGGTGCTTGAACCCCTTAGAGGGAACAAAGTATTTTCATTCATTCCTCTTTGCCGTTGGTGGTAAGGAGGTGGGGGTCTGCCACACGGTCTTGGTGGTATCCTGTATTGTTTTAATGAGTGGCAAGGCAATACGGGAGGGACCAAAGGGGGCAAGAATGTCCACCATGGGGTCTGATGTTTCGACAACCTCCTTGGCCTGGATCTCCAGGTTCTGTGCCACCTTCCTCCTCAGCTGCTGGAGCACTCTACTGTCCTCCAGGGCAGGGGCCGTCGACATTCCTGCCACCGCCTCAGCAGGCGAGGATAAGAACAAAGCCCTAGTTGGGAGCAGGGATCTCGTGGTGCCCTGTCTTCTGGTGCGGTCGATGCCGGCGTGCCGAATGGTTGGTGCTGTTCCGGATGAGGTGCCGGAGGCAAATACGACACTGAGGACACCAACGCTGACCTAGAGTAGGACCTCTGGCTCTGGCCCTGACCCTGGTGAAACACCCAGGGGATCCAGAACAGTCACTGGGTGGGAGCCTGTCATTGACCAGGCCAGGACCCCAGAAGAAGCTGCTGCAGTCCACGTCTTTTGATCCTGGATCACCTGCTTCTCCTGGACCTATAGGACTCTGCTTCCAACTTCAAGGACTCTCTGTAAGAGGACTGGAACTCAGGGACAGATGCAACTCCCTATCAGCCCACTGGTGGATGGGGACCAATGCTGAGGAAATGGTGACCAGCGAGGTACCATTGCCAGCTTGCTTCTGCACGGCACCTCGGGTCTCATGGGTGTCACGGAGACTGAGCTCTGTGTCCTGTCTCACCTGAGAGAGGAAGGTGGCACCGTGAAGGCAATGAGGTCTTGGCAGCTTCGAAAGCTTCCAGCATGGAAGGCGGCTTCACTGCCTTCCGAGATAGGGAAGTGCTGGGGGCTCGGACTTGACTGATCCCGTGCAGGAGCAGGAGTCGCCGTGACCCTAGCCAGTGGAGCCGAACTCCCGTGGCCCGATGTGGGTCTCTCGGTGGCAGGCTCCTTCTGTTTCAGTCTGGGTGTGGGGGAGCGACCCCTTTCGACTCTTCTCTTCTTGTGGGGCACCAGGGATTGCAAACGATGCCACCCACTGCCATGTGTGGAGCTCCTATGTGGGGAACTTTGACAGTGCTGAGAGTCTCTGGCAGAGTCCTTCCTTGGTGCCGACTCATGTCTTGTTGGTGCCGGTGCACCGACATTGAGGTGCTCGGCATTGGTTCCACTGAACTGGGATCCAAGTGAGGAGGGAGAGCGGCCTCCATCAGAAAGATCCTGAGGTGCTGATCCCTCTTCTTCTGAGTCCTCGGACGAAATCGCCTGAAGATACTGCAGCATTCTTTCTGGTGACTTTCCCCCAAGCACTTCAGGCAGGAAGTTTGGGGGTCACTTCTTGGCACAGACTTATCACATGCTGCGTGGGGTTTACAATACTGGGGAGAAAAGAAGGAGGGCACTCCCAAGTGAAACCTATCTAAACTATACTATACTGCTACTATAACCTAACTATTTACAGGAAAAAAGTTCAAACTGCTAGAGAAATTATGCTTGCAATGCAAGTGATAACGATCATTCCGGCTATCCGTCACAGATGGTAAGAAGGAACTGAAGTGGTGGCAGGTCAGCAAGGCTCTATATTCAGCGCCAGGGAGGCGCGACTCCAGGGGGTGCCTGGACCAACCCGGTACTGTTAGGGGAAAAGCCTTCCGGCTGCCATACTCACACACACCTAATTGGAATTGACATGAGCAATCACTCAAAGAAGAACTATGGAATAGAATCCATAACTTAATTCCTTTCAAACCCCAAATTTGCACAGATAGAGTTTTGGGTGTGAGACGAATGAAAGATTAGTCCTAGAGAGATTGAAAGATTTGCCTCCCAGCACCAGAAACTAGATTAGAACGCACAAGTTCTGTGCTTACTTCACTAGACCAGAAGCAAGGAAAAACCAGGAAAACTGAACATGGACAATTTTTTTTATATATAATAAAGAATGTAGTATAGAAAAATTAGGTTCCTTTTTCCAGCCTAACATGCTGAATAAATCATTATGTAATTCCCTAAGTGTTTTTAAAATCCCAGCTGTATCTATGCCATTACAATTATAATTTCACATAAAATTTGCAACCATTGAAATCCACCTCATAATTTACAGAGTAGAAACTTAAGTCTTAAACTCATTAACTGTTTGTATTTGCCAGGGCCCATAGACACAGGTTTCATGTTATTCTGCGGACATAATTTCTTCAGCATAAAAATTAGAGAGAGAGAGAGAATTCATATTTACAATTTAGGAAATTTTCTAATGAGACTAACTGTTTCTAAGAGGGTAAAAAAGTTACACTCTTGCCAAGTTTGGGTGAGGGTTAAAAAGTCTTCAAGGCCTCAGCTAAAAAACACTGAATCATCCCAGTGTAGATGCCACAGTTTCTGTAAAAAAGGAGTCTGTTACCCTGATATATTATTAGCCTTACATATCTGATTGCTTTTCTGCTCTCTCTTACACAAAAGGTCAGTGAACCAGTAGACACAATGAAGCATCCTGATATAAAAGGATGTAAGTAAATGGTTTTGTCTTTAGTATGAATATCACAGCCTACAGCGCAGCAGCTTCTGTAATATCCTGCTTATTTCTTCAAAAAAATTAGTATTTCAACCAGGTTTTGGTACAGTGCATATACTGAATAAGATGCTTGTAGATTAAGTATGCTCTTCTGGATCTGGCCATAACATCTATGTTTTCGTGCATAAAATTTTAAATAACTTGCTTACAAAATGTTCCTTTTTATCATTTTGATCTTTAATACATCAGAAACCCCTATGAAAATGTATTCTATTTTGGTGTGTTTCTTATCAAAGTACTTGAATGTGCATTTCACATGCTTCTAGCTCTTACCACCGAACCTTCACAGGGCAGACAATCATGTTAAACTACTATTCCAAAGCATAGTTTAAAAACAACTGGTGTTGTCAAACCAGATTATTTCCTCTTTTAGCCTGGACAGTATGAATGGGGTCATACGATATGCTCACCAGGTTAAAAAAAGAGTAGGCTAGACAAGAAAAAGACCCTGAGTAGTACATATTTTCTAAATCAGGTTAGAACATGTTCTGGCTTCAGCAATGTTTAAATTGTGCTTAATCCCAGTTATTTATTCTCAGGCCTGCCAACGGAGGGGAGAAGGGGGGAAGGGGCAATTGCCCGGGGCCCAGGCTGCTGCTCTTGTGCAGCCGGGAGCCCTGGGCCCTGTTAAACTGCCCGGGTGGGCTGCAGGGCTTAGAGGCGATGCCGGGGGGGGTGGGGGGGAGGGAAGGGTTGGCCACTCGCTCTCCCCAGATGCCTGCTCGGGACACTCGACCCAGCATCCAGCCCCGGCTGAGGAGAGGAAGGGACGGGACCAGAACTGGAAGGGAAGAGGTGGGGCCAGAGCTTCTCCTGTATTCTGAAGATGAACCTTGAAAACATGACTTGCCTATTACTGCTATGAGCATTATTCACCATTGTTGTTACACACTACAGAACCATCCAGTTATTAAAAAGTTACTTGCAGATACTGAGAGACCTTGTGTTAGGCTTCAAATTTTGGAACATTTGTTCAGTAAGAAATGACTATTGTACACCATCTTAAGGTCAATTGGCCATTGTTGCCATTAACTCTGGTACGTCAATTTTAGTGACACAGGTTTCCACATGTTCATGTCAGAATTATTTTCTAGATCTTCAACACTAGCAATCCTAAGGAAATAACACTCACTTTAATACCTCCTGACGTTTACAATTTTGTCTATGTGGGAATGCAATGATTTGGGAGTTCTGTCCATACCACTTCTGAATTGAGGATGATTTTATGAGACAGTGTCATGAAATTATTGTGCCATGGAAGGCAGGGTTGTGTCATGTTTCTGTCATGCCAGAGACAATGGCGAGTGATCAGCACTCAATGATCGTCTATTCAAAGTAAAACGCTTTGGGACAATGGATTTGTTCAAACTGAGAGAAGACCCTTCCTCCTCTTATCTGAAGGGAGAGAGGTGTGGAATGTAATGGAAAATTACCAGGACTAGAGCAAAAGAAGCATATGATCCCTGCTATAAAAGAACTCACAAGGGGGATCTGAGGGGAGAGCCATTTGGTACCAGATTAAGATGAGAGAGGCCGATGAAGGGCAAGGAGGCAGATTACCTTGACTGTCTGCCTGCCAATTTGTCTCTCTCACAAACAGAACTTGGTCCAATAAAAGATATTACCTCACCCACTTTGCCTGACACAACAAACATGATCCCCCAAGGGAAAGGTAAGCTAGTGAGGGACATTCAGTTCAGGATGTTTAATTAGTTTGTATGATCTGTACTCTCCTGTACTTTACATGATTAAGGATAAAAGCTCATACAGATGTTAGACTGTACAGTGTAGCAGCCTTCACAACTACTGCGTGCCCCTCGGAGTGTTGAACTGTAAGCCAAAGCTTCACACCTTTCGGGTGGAGTTCTGGGAGGGGATTTTAAGTATTGGGGAGTCTGAAGGGTCAGTGCTGTGCCCAGAGGGGTCTAAGTGGATGGACAGCACATTCCAACATCTGGAAGAGGATGCCAAATAGAAGGTCTGTCCCCTGAGAGTGTGCTTAGTGACCCTGAGATTAGGATAGTGGCTGGATTCTATTCAGATTCCAGGATCTTGAAACATCCTGGGGATCCAGAGCACAGAGGCTTGGATTACTCTAACAGCAGTTCTAGCAGCAGGCTTGTGCCCTAAGAGTCCCTCAGTGCCCACTGGCAAAGGGTTCACTGTCATGTAACAGCAACTCCTATCAGGCCTGCCAAACTCACAACGCCTAGCATATTGCTGTCATAGTACTTATCTATAAAGAATGTTGTGTAGGGTGTCAAATGAAAGCTTATAACGTAATGGCCACCATAAGCATTGCGAGATGTATGCATGGACGTTGTTCAAGAAGCTGTATGTATATACTAAAAATATGTTTAAATTATGTAAACAGACCAGGTAGATAAACAACTTTTTCCCAGACAAAGGAATGTTGATTTATCTGTGTTCCTAGGTCTCTGATGTAAATCAAGTACTGTGTAAGTCAACACAACACAAGCTTCATTTGCATATTAATTCAACAGGAAAAGCAAGTCAACGGGAGAATGAGAAAGACAATAATAGTGTCAGCACACTGAAGAACCAACAGCAGAAGAGACGAACTTTACACTTCAGAGGTTCTCTGGACTGTAAGGAGGAATGAGAACCCCTTTGGGGGGTCCATTACTAAGGGAGCAAAAAGAACAGCACTTTGTTTTTCTCCATGAAAGCTGGATCCTGGCCCAAGGGTCTGGTGACACTGAGAGATTTGCTTTAGGTGAGCAACTTAACTTAGACAAAGAGTTTAGTTTGCTAAAGTTATATTTAGTCTCCTAGAAGCATGTTATACTTTTGTTTTATTTGTAACCAGATCTGTTTCTCCTATGCTTACTGAGTATCACTTGAATTTCTATCTTTGTTAATAAAATTCTCTTTGTTTTATCAAAAATGTGAATTCTTAGTTGACTCAAGTAAGCTCGTGTGCACATTGTCTTTTTGGAGGCAGCAGATTTCATAAACAGTGAGTGTCCAGTGAGGGAGACTGGATCTCATAGGGAAATACTCTTCAAGAGGGATCGGGGACTGGGTGCACCAAGTGTTACCTGCAAGGCAAAGTAAAGGCTGGCAGAGTTCTGAGAGATTTGTCTGGTTGGTTAACAGACTCAGGTGACAGGAAGCTGTCACCTAGTTTAGCTCCAGCAAGTCTCTTTGCCAATGCAAAGGGGTAACAAGGTAACTCATAGTTCTGGGTGCCCCAAGAAAGTGTCACAGAGGCTACGGGTGCCTTATTTGCAACAGAGAACATACATTAGAGATTATAATTTTCCTATCTGTAGTTAGAGGAAAAATCCAGCAAGAATTCTTGATACATATATACATTTACTATTCATCGCATATGTAGTTGCTTCATCCTCTTTGCTACTACTATACCACTGTGAAGCAACGTGATGATTTTTCCTTTAGCTCATCCATTCTGATTGATCGTTTTCTAGCTATGTTGTCACTGAGCTAGACTTACAGTCATTATTGACAGGAGTTGACCCTATGCAAAGAAGCATGACTGCCTTGGCTTCTCTGCCATATGAAAACAAGATGAGGTCTAATACTGAAGGTCATTAACAGATAAAGGAAAAGCACATTTTTCTAATATATTATTTATTCAGTGTAATTGAGTTTCCATCCACAAGGATACTATCTGACAGAGATACATGATAAGCAACAAGAAAAGGAGTACTTGTGGCACCTTAGAGATTAACAAATTTATTTGAGCATAAGCTTTTGTGAGCTACAGCTCACTTCATCAGTTGCATGCATCCGATGAAGTGAGCTGTAGCTCACGAAAGCTTATACTCAAATAAATTTCTTAGTCTCTAAGGTGCCACAAGTACTCCTTTTCTTTTTGCGAATACAGACTAACACGGCTGCTACTCTGAAACCTGTCATTATGATAAGCAATGCTGTCAAGTGTGATACTTCTTTATTTTGTAAAAACAACCCAATGCCAAAACGCTAACCTTCACTGACAACAAATGATTAACATTGTGTACTGGGGTACTCCAAGAGAATAACATAATAGCCCCAAATTGTCTTTAAACTGATGGCTAAAGATACTGTGTTTCAACAAAGGATGACAAAATTTGACAAAGGAGTTCAACAACCCTGGAAGGAGGTAGGAAGAACACTACATCAATCCCAAACTAGTTACATAAGGTAAACAATTCAGAGACCAAGGTGCAGGGGGGCCATTACAATGTACACCACCAGATGAGACAGGCTGACAGAGAAGGGGATTCACAGAGTGTGAAGGAAGAAAAAAATGTGAACTAGGGCTCAAGTAAGAGAACAAGTTGTTGGAGTACAGAAGGTGAAACAGCTATATGGCTGATCTAAGGATGTAAACTTTTTGATTATAACACATAAAGGTACCTGAAGTGCTAAGAAACTTTCCTACCAACCTAGTATGATTTGTGTAACTTTAGACTGCAATTGAAGTGTTTTAGTATTGATTTACTAATTACTCAATGTGGAAATGTTTCTGAAAGTACTAAATGCTCGCCACGGTTCAATTATGACTAAGGATACGATTCTGTCATGGAGGTCATGGATTCTGTGACTTTCCGGAATTTCCATGACTTCTTTTGGGGCAGGGCTGGAGCAGCTCTCAGCCCTGGGCCACTGGAGCAACGGTCACAGGGCAGAAGCAGCGGCCAGGACTGGGTCAGTCCCCTCTGAAGCTGGAGCAGCAGTGGTCAGCCCCTGCCACAGTAGCAGCGGTGGGGCTACAGCAGCTGCAAGCCTCTGGCAGTGCTCTATTTGTCCCCCCCAGGATATTTTTCGTAAAAGTCAGGGACAGGTCACAGGCTTCTGAGAATTTTTGTTTATTGCCCACAACATTTTTATTAAAAATACCTGTGACAGAATCTTAACCTTAGTTATCACCAACACCATGAAGATTTCATTTGGGACTTATAATTATAATACTAGTCTCCCTGATTTCGAGGAGGATGTAGACAAACACAGTTAGTACTAGAGTCTTTGCTTGACTCTATAGACCAATTCGGGAAGAACAACATTTACTTCACTGGCCACAGAGCCATTTGCCTTGTTGTGTTAGTTGAGCTGCACATAGTTTCTGCGCCTGAGGCAGTTCTTTCAGCTGCGTAGCGCAGTTCTTCTCGAAGTCATTAACACCCACTCTTACAGCGTTGCACCATGCAATGCGATCAGTCATCAGTTGCTCAAAAGTTGAATCAGAAATACTCGTCTTGTGAATATTTTGTTTCACAGAGTGTCTTTGAAGCATTTAATTGGCCCTCCTCGCTTACAGTTGCCAGAGCTTCATTCAAAATACAGAATTTGTTTTACTTGATGAGTCTCAGGCATACGAATTACATGACCAGTCCATCTCAGTTGAGTGCAAATCAAATGAGTCTTTTACCAACCAAACCAGCTTTTGCCAAAACATCCATGTTGGACACTTGGTCCTGACATTTGATGCCCAGCAGTCACTGTAGGTGTCACAAATGGAAATTGTCAAGCTTTTTAATGTGACTTGATAATGTTTCAGACTGACAGAATATACCCATGTTCACACCCTACACACAATTGTAATAATTGTTTTACAAGTTATGCCTTGTGAAGTATAATTTAAAAACTCATAATTTGCTTATCAGTAATATCATGGAAAATGCACATAGCTGCATTATATGTGAAGTTATAAACATAAGCTAAGATCATGACTAAAAGTATGTTTTCCAGAGAAGTGTGAGGAGTGCCCAAACCAATCCCTCAGAGACAAAGGGTAAGCTAATGCCTCAGACAGGTGTAAATAGGCTGATGGAAATATCACCTGATAAGTGGCCATTCTTAGGCAGGAAAGGGGGCAGATGAAAAAAAAATCTACATCTTAGCAAAGAAACAGCATGGAGTTCCCTGCCACACACACTGACTGTTGCCTTGCTTCCAGCTGGAAATGTTTTTCAAGAGGGGTACTGAAACTATAAAAAGGAGGGACAAATACCCAAGGGCCCACCCCACTTTCTCTGCACTTCTATTCACTGCACCTGAAAGACACAGGAAGCACCCGTTAGACTGGGGGAGGGATCCTGTGAAGTTTGGTTAGTAAGACTACTGAAAGCATGTGGTGAGAAAACGTTGCTTTGAATTTCACATAGTTTGTGAAGTTAGGCACCAGCAGCATTTTATCTTTATTTACGTTGTAACCATTTCTGACTTTTGTGTCTCACTACTTAAACTCACTGAAAATCTCACTGTAGTTAATAAACTTGTTTTATCTAATCCAGTGTGTTTAAATTGAAGCATCTGGGAAACTCCATTTGGGGTGACAAGTTGTATACATATTTCTTTTAAAGAAATAATGGACATAATTTAGCTTGTATTGTCTAGGAGAGAGCTGGGCAATACAGAACATATGTTTTTGGGGGAGTATCTAAGAAGGGGTTGTGTTGGGGTCACCTTGTAATATAACCAAGGCTGATGAGAGCCAGAGTGTAACCCAAGTGTAGCTGGCAGGTTGCAGTTGCACACAGACATTCAGGATGTGGTTTGCATGTTTGAAGGTTCTTTGCAAGTGGCCCAGGTGGGAGCTACTTCAGCAAAGCATTGTAAGAAACCCAAGGTTGTAAGACAAGGGTGACACAGCTGCTCATTAGTTTGGATTGTACCTGGTATGTCACAAACATACATAGAGAAATGTCATGAGGACAACAGCATTATACACTTTAATTTGTGTCTACAGATAGATTCCATGTTCCTTCCAAATGTAGTGATAAAGGCAACAATATGTGGTGCTGACTTTCTTAATTTGTGATCAAATGTCACTTCATTATTTAACATACTGCTGAGATAAATAAACTGTTTGATGCTTTGGAGCATGATACCTTCCAAGATTATTGATGGTTCTTGGTAAAGTTGTTGAGGAGATGGCAGATACAGGTTTTGTTTGGCTGATGGTAAAGACAAAAAGTTATGAGCCACCACAGCAAAGTGGTTTGTACGATCTGGTAATGCTGCTTCAGAATGTGCCACCAAGGTGCAATCATTGGAGTAGAACAGTTCCTGGATCAAAGCTTTGCTCACTTTGATATTTGCAAGTAGACAAGAAAGATTATAGAACCTGTCAGTTCAAAAGTGTATAAAGTCACCATGAAGGGCTTCCTCTAGCATCGCAGCAAAATATAAACAAAATGGCTAGGAGAAAAGACATCCTTACTTCACCCCATTTGTGACTGGAAACGGATCTGTTAGATCACCATCAACACTAACTTTTCCATCCATGCCTTCATGGAATTGCCAAACAATGTTAATAGATTTGTCTGGGCATCCAAATTTAGTAAGCAATTTCCAGACAGCCGTGTGGCTGACCGTGTCAAAAGCTTTGTTTAGACTGAGAAACATGATGTACAAAGGTTGATGTTGTTCGTGACATTTTTATTTTAATTGTCAAACAATGAAAATCATGCCACAGAACTCCGCTGAACGCAAAAGCCGCACTGTGACTCAGACCGAACTTTGGCAACAATTTGGACCAGGAGCTGGTTCAAGAGAATCCATGCAGGAATGTTACTGGGCACAGAGAGCAAGGAGATGCTGCAGTAGATATCATAGTCACTGTTTAAGCCTTTGCACTTACAGATAGTGACAAGGTTGGCATTTTTTATATGTTGCAGTATGATTTCTTGAAGCCAGACGTGATAAGAATTCAAAAAGCTTGTCAATGAGAGGATTTCCTCCATGTTTGACAACTTCAGCTGGAATGCATCAGGACCAGGATATTTGTTATTTTTCATTGCTTGAATAGCCTTTAGCATCTCGGCTCATGAGGGTGGATCAGCAAGTGCATTAGATATAGGTAGTTTACAGACATTATCCAGTGACTCATCAGGGACAGTAGACAGATGATTAAGTAATTCAGTAAAGTGTTCACACCACCCTTGGTGGATGATAGTGTGATCTGTGATGAGAAATTAATCATTAGCACTTGTTAGTGGTGTAAAGGCAGATTGGGTAAGGCCATACACAGCTTTGACCATATCATAAAAGCCTTTGGGGTCATGTTATTCTGAAAGGACCTGGAATTCAGCCACTTTGTGTTCAAACCACATATTTTGCTTTTGGCAGAATCTGTGTTGAAGTGTGCTGCAAGCTATTCTATATCTAGCCTTTTTCAATTCAGAGAACAGGTCAGGTAAGAGCACATCATGAGCTTGCCTGTTTGGCATGAAGAAGATTTGATATTTCAGAACCATTATCATTGAGCCAAGCTGCATGATGGCATTTTGTATATCCAACACAATTGACAACTTTATTAGAGATTGTATCACACAGGATTACACCCATTAAGCAGATACATTGTCACTGATTGTTGGAAGAGTTTTCAAAATGGTAGTTAGCTGTGTTGAGAATTGTTCTGTGGTTGATGGATCTTTCATTTAGATGCTTAAATGACTGGTTTTTATGCATTTTTGGCCAAATAGAAAGGGAGAACTTTGACTGAACAAGACAATGGTCAGTCTAGCAATCAGCTCAGTGTAATACCCAGGTTATATGCACGTCCCATAGGTCCCGCTATCAGACCAAAACATAGTCACTCAGATGCCAATGACATGACCAAGGATGTATCCAAATTATTTTGTGTTTGTCATGGAGGTGGAAGACAGTGTTTGTGATAAATAATTGCTGCTCAACATGTCACCAATGCTATGTTTGCCAAGTATGCTGCACCATGTAGAATCATCATCGCCAACATGAGTGGGGAGTCAATCAGATCAGATTATTTAGTTTGGAGTAAATTTGCTCCTTCCCCTCATCAGAGTTAGTGACTGTTTGCATGTAGGCACTGATTACTGAAGCATAACATCCACCTCTCAGGGAAGCTGAAGCTTCATCAGTCTGTCATTTATACCAATGGGTAGGCTCCCCAAACAAGGGACAAGATTTTTTCTAATTGCAAAGCCAATGCCCATGTTATGGGCTTGTTTTGTAGCTGTCCCTTCCAGAAGAATGTGTACCTTGAACTCTTTCAGTCAGTTGACCCTCTTCAGTAAATTACTTCTCACTCAGCACCACAATGATGATGCGATATCTTTCAAGCTCTTGAGCAATCAGAACGATCTGCCGAGCAGGAGAGTCAGTTTGATCTGGTCGATCCATTAGCGTACAGATCTTCCATGTTATTACACTGAGACAAAATGAAACTTTTCAAGGCCTGTGTAAGCTTCAACCATGTGATGGGACACCTTCCAGCTACAGTATGCTGGCCATGGCTGTTCAGGATGAGCAATTTTTAGGGCACCTTTTCTAGCCCTCTCCTCAGATTGGTGCTCAGCTGTACTGTCCCTGAATAAAGCAGTTGAGTCAATCACGATGCTGCCAACTATGGTGTTCCCCCCAAGTCAAAGCAGAGCCTCCTTGGATTTCTGTATCTTGCCACAGAGGGCAGGACAAGAGGCAATGGGTTCAAACTACAGTATAACAGTTTTAGTTTAAATCTCAGGAAACACTTCCTAACTGTAAGAACAGTAGGACAGTGGAACAAATTGCATAGGGAAGTCATGAAAGCTCCTTCATGGGAGGTTTTCAAAAACAGGCTGGATAGCCATCTGTTTTGGATGGTTAAGACACAACAAATCCTGCATCTGGGCAGGGGGGTAGACTAGATGACCCTTGTGGTCCCATCTAACCCAATGATGATATGATTGCTAATCTGGCCAGTTGCTAACATGCATCGCAGCTCCAAACTAGCTACTTTTATGAAAAATGTCAAGGAGATGTCAGCCTTCTCAAAACTTATAATCACTCATTTCTGAGCTAAGGATCTATAGCATTTATATATTGCTTTTCATCTCGATGCAGCGAAGTAATTTGTGCACGTATGTTGATAAATAAGAGCCTCTCTATCACTGTTTGACAGCTGACTATGTTTAAAAAAAAAGAAAAACAACAATATAAAATTCATTTAAGCTAACTTCCACCCAGGTGACATCATTAAGAAACATCATTTTAGATATCACTATACTATATAACAAAATTTATATTTTCAGTCTTGTGTAATCTCAAAAGTAATTTTGGTTGGATTAGTTTTCAAATGATAGGCAGCCTTGGAAATCTAAAAATTTCAAAATCTTAAATTCTAGAAGAAACAGATGTTTTCAAATAACACTTTAACATTTTAAATTCCTTTGTAGAAGAGTATCATACAACCTTACAAAAAGGTTTACAAATTTGCTGATGTTTTTGATTCCAAAATATGTTTTGATCACCACTCTATTACTATTATAAACCTCATATGTAAGAATCACAACACAGCTGCAGATGGACTGTGTCCAGGGAATGCCAGGTCACTCATATGAGCCTTCATTATGTCTTAGCTGGATTACTGTAATTGTACATAGAATTTCTTGTTTTCTTTCTACAAGCTACCATGTTTTCAGATTTCTATAGCTAGATTGCTAACATTAGTGAAACACTTCTGTGCTGGTGTCAGTGCAGAGCTTCACTACCACAGGAGAATCACTAGAGAGTCTGTACTTTAGGCAGGCACAATTTCTCTAGATATTGCCCGATTTGTGGTGAAGGAGGAAAGATGGGATACCCTTTGCATCAGACAATAGGTTGGTACAAGATTCATGTGTTAGTTTGGGGAGTAGAGATCTCATGGCTTGCCCACTTCTGGGTGAGTTATATACCAGGACGGATACAGAGGCGAGCAGTCCACAAACTGCTTAAGAGCTGGCAAAGAAAAAAAAATTGAAATGATTTTTAGGCCAAATCACCGAAATCAGCAGAGCTATACTCATTTATAAAAGAAGAGGATATTACCCTTTAAGTATAAGAACCAATCAGAGCAGATTAGATTGAAGTAGCTAACCAGATTAGAGAGATTTGCATATACATTGCACAGTTATTGGGAAATAAACATATAGCAATTATGTAAATCTTGCACTCTGGTGAATAACGGCTGTCTGACAATGTACACAAATTTGCATACTGAATGGTTATTGAGGAATAACCGAACAGTGATACTCCAAAGTACTGTAGATAATTCATACAAATTAAAAGTTACACATTCTTATAAAACAGTTGAATTTTTAAAAAAGTGTTTCAATGTAATCCTGCTTTAGCTCAGAGAATAGTCCTACATTTTCAGATAGGGTCCAATGCTGTATTCCTTTCCCAGCCAAATCTCACAGCACACTTGTCTTTTAACAACATATTCAAGAAAGAAAAAGTGAAGACTCTCTGGATTTTGTTTAAAAAAATCAGTTTTCTTCCACAGTTTTTCTAATATGAGTTTATAGTAAAAATTCTATACAAAATACTTATTTTAAAATCATCACATTTAGGTCTACCTGCATTTATATAAATCAGCTTAACTGGCCTATGATTTCTATTACATACTAACACTGAAGGCACAGGCGTTGACTTCTACTGGCTCTGGTGGGTGCTCAACCCACCTCTGCACCCGGCCCCGCCTCGACTCCACCCCTGCCCTGCCCCCTCCCACCTCCATTCCAACCCCTTCCCCAAAGTCCCCACCCCAACTCCACCCCCTCCCACCTCCATTCCAACCCCTTCCCCAAATCCCCGCCACGGCCCCACCTCCTCCCCTGAGTGCGCCATGTTCCCGCTCTTCCCCCCTCCCTCCCAGAGCTTGCTACAGCTATTTAGCGGCGGCAAGCGCTGGGAGGTAGGTAGAGGAGCGAGGACGTGGTGTGCTCAGGGCAGGACGCGGAGGAGGAGGCGGGGCGGGGAGCTTGGCTGCTGGGGGGTGCAGAGCACCCACTAATTTTTCCCCATGGGTGCTCCAGCCCCGGGGCACCCATGGAGTTGGCGCCTATGACTGAAGGTATACAGTTGGAAAAATATTTTGGCTAATAACTGTATTTTCCCAGAGTACAGACGTCAGGATCCTCAGCAGTAGTAAAGCAATGTGGGCACACACAAATTAAAGGTTTCCATGTAAGGATTTCTTAAGAATTAAGAACTGGCAAATCTAATGCTTTGATGGAACATAAATTAGTGTGTATTCAATCAGACATTAGAAGAAGCAAGTTACCTGAAGAAGGTGACAAAGAACTGCACGAGATCCATGATGGTGTTGTGCTGTGAAAAGGCAACCTGCAAATAAAAACAAAATAATTACCACAACATTTTCACAGTCAACAGTCCCTTAGGATGTTCTTAAAATAGGTGATTTTTGACTCCACAGATGATCAGTTTAAAGTGTAATTTCGGCATGGTATGCATACCTGCACAACATCCACTTACCATAAAGAGAGCTGGGTAAATAACTTCCAGAACAGGTGCTAAAAATTGATCTCTTTATGTCAAGTGCAAAACACTGGAATGCAGTCATCATCTCATATTAAAATTAATGGAAATACACACAAGAATATAATGTGACATGTATAATATCAGGAACAAAATTTTGAAGATTAATAGACAATTCCAGAAAAAAAACATAAAAATTGTCTTTTTTATATTTAACTCAGTAATATTTTAATTATTTTTTTAATTATTTTCATTTTAGTTACGATATTGAGAAAAGATTTTAAAAGCAACACTCAAAAACATTCTACACCATTAAACCAAGACATTTTTAAAGTTTTTTTCCAAGATAAAGCACACTACAACATATTTTTTAAATAATGTTAATTTTTAAAAAACAGATAAATTTGGTGCATAATAAAAACAGATTATTCCAAAACAAACACATATTAACAAATAGTGTTTTAGGTGAGGATACTTTTTAAAATAATGTGGCAATATTTCAATATTTGTGCAATATTTCAAATCAAGCCCTTCTACTAGATCTATTCACAATACTAGAATAAATGTCCTCCAACAAGTTTTTTTAAATAATTGCACATCATACATCCTATAATTTATTTTTAAATAATGTTAACAGCTGTGCCTAATGTTTTAGAGTTATAGTTGCCAATATCCCTAGATCCATCTCTTGTTCAGTGTTTGTAGTATGTAATTATTGAATTGAGGACATATTCTATTCTCTATTACTGCTACTGTAGAATTTTCTGTAGTGAATTTCAAAAAGTTTTTCTCTGACAATGCTTCGACTCTATCCAAATCATTCTTGTTTCTACTATTTTTCTGCAATAATGGTCTGGTCCTCACTACCCATACGTCCAAAGAACTGATGAGGTTCAATAAGGATAAGTGCAGGGTCCTGCACTTAGGATGGAAGAATCCAATGCACCGCTACAGACTAGGGACCGAATGGCTAGGCAGCAGTTCTGCGGAAAAGGACCTAGGGGTGACAGTGGACGAGAAGCTGGATATGAGTCAGCAGTGTGCCCTTGTTCCCAAGAAGGCCAATGGCATTTTGGGATGTATAAGTAGGGGCATAGCAAGCAGATCGAGGGATGTGATCGTTCCCCTCTATTCGACACTGGTGAGGCCTCATCTGGAGTACTGTGTCCAGTTTTGGGCCCCACACTACAAGAAGGATGTGGATAAATTGGAGAGAGTCCAGCGAAGGGCAACAAAAATGATTAGGGGTCTAGAGCACATGACTTATGAGGAGAGGCTGAGGGAGCTGGGATTGTTTAGTCTGCAGAAGAGAAGAATGAGGGGGGATTTGATAGCTGCTTTCAACTACCTGAAAGGGGGTTCCAAAGAGGATGGCTCTAGGCTGTTCTCAATGGTAGCAGATGACAGAACGAGGAGTAATGGTCTCAAGTTGCAATGGGGGAGGTTTAGATTGGATATTAGGAAAAACTTTTTCACTAAGAGGGTGGTGAAACACTGGAATGCGTTACCTAGGGAGGTGGTAGAATCTCCTTCCTTAGAGGTTTTTAAGGTCAGGCTTGACAAAGCCCTGGCTGGGATGATTTAACTGGGAATTGGTCCTGCTTCGAGCAGGGGGTTGGACTAGATGACCTTCTGGGGTCCCTTCCAACCCTGATATTCTATGATTCTATGAACTTCAATTTTCCCTCAGAGTCAATATATGCACTTTTGATAGGATACATCAAGACAATTATTATAGCTTCTTTCTAAAAGGTGGTATTAATATTAACGATTATCCTACAAAGGTATTTTTGTTCATTCAACTGTCCAAATGGTTCTCTCACACAGAATCTTGGCTTTCCATTATTCCACATTAGGGTTAGAATGTGACTTCAGCCCTACACAAGGAGTGGTGTATTAATTTCCCTATTGGAGGAATAAACCCAGAAGACATTGGCACTCGGACAGACTTCTGAAAATTGCAATTCATCTTCTGCTGCCTCCTTCTAAATCATATGCTGTTGCAATCAGCCAGCAGCAATTTATGACACTCATCACTCCAGTTCAGTTGCACTGGCCACAGTCAAGGGAGTGTTTATAGATCCAAGGCTCTATCCTTACCCTGACCACTTGCTGAGGAAGGGGAATTAGCAGACATGGATCTGAGGAGACCATGCAGCAGAAAAGGGAAGTTATTGCTACTCTTAATACCCTTACATGGATGTGTAGTCTAAGTTACTGTCTAGTCCTAACCTTGTTTATCTGCAGTACATAGACTTCCTCTACCTCGTACATCAAATGCTCAACTTTGGCACTACATCATTTGTACTATAATAAACTTTAGAGCCTACAAGTCCACTCAGTCTTACTTCTTGTTCAGCCAATCGTTCAGACAAACAAGGTTGTATACATTTGCAGGAGACAATGCTGCCCGCTTCTTGTTTACAATGTCACCTGAAAATGAGAAAAGGGATTCGCATGGCACTGTTTTAGCCAGCGTCGCAAGATATTTACATGCCAGATGCGCTAAAAATTCATATGTCCCTTGATACTTCAACCACCATTCCAGAGGACATGCATCCATGCTGATGACGGGTTCTGTTTGATAACGATCCAAAACAGTGTGGTCTGACGTATGTTCATTTTCATCATCTGAGTCAGATGCCACCTGCAGAAGGTTGATTTTCTTTTTTGGTGGTTCAGGTTCTGTAGTTTCTGCAGCAGAGTGTTGCTCTTTTAAGACTTTGAAAGCATGCTCCACACCTCATCTCTCTCAGATTTTGGTAGGCACTTCAGATTCTTAAACCTTGGATCAAGTGCTGTAGCTATCTTTAGAAATCTCACATTGGCACCTTCTTTGCGTTTTGTCAAATGCTCTGAAAGTGTTCTTAAAACGAACATGTGCTGGGTCATCATCCGAGACTGCTATAACATGAGATAAATGGCAGAATGCAGGTAAAACAGAGCAGGAGACATACAATTCTCCCTCAAGGAGTTCAGTCACTAAGTAATTAACGCATTGTATTTTTAATGGGCATCATCAGCACGGCCTCTAGAATGGTGGCTGAAGCATGTAGGTGCATACGAATGTTTATCATATCTGGCACATAAATACCTTGCAATGCCAGCTACAAAAGTGCCATGTGAATGCTTGTTCTCACATAAGAAGCGGGCAGCATTATCTCCTGTAAGTGTAAACAAACTTGTTTCTCTTAGCAATTGGCTGAACAAGTAGTAAGACTGAGTGGACTTGTAGGCTCTAAAGTTTTACATTGGTTTGTTTTTGAGTTCAGTTATGTAACAAAAAAAATCTACAGTACTTGTATGAGCTGAATTGAAAAATATTATTTCTTTTGTTTATCATTTTTACAGTGCAAATATTTGTAATCAAAATAATAATATAAAATGAGCGCTATACACTTTGTATTCTGTGTTGTAATTGAAATCTATATATTTTAAAATGTAGAAAAAAATCCAAAAATTGTTATTACATTTCACTTGGTATTCTATTGTTTAACAGTGCAAGTAAAACTGTGATTAATCATGATTAATATTTTTAATCATGCTTAATTTTTGAGTTAATCACGTGAGTTAACTGCGATTAATCGACAGCCATGTTATTAACTTAAAAAAACCTGACTTTCAATAGTTCATGAACAGTTTTCACGTCCCCTCCTTCCTTCCTTCCTCTTATTTATATCTTCTGTAAGTGGATCATTCCAGGCCTGAGTTATCCTATTCTCTATGTGAAGCTTCAAAGAAACAATTTACTTGGAAATCCCACTTTATCAGGAAGGCCTCCATTTAGCTTAATGGAGGGGATAGTTTAATTTTGCAAATATCAGGTTGCAAAGGCCTAAGTTTCCTGGAGCAACATGTTCAAATTCCAGGTGATGAAGGATCCAAGTACCGCAGTCTGAAAGGGAACTGAGGTGGGTGCATCATCTTGAGAGATTGCACTTGTGATAAGAGAAACCAAGAAAGGAGAGAGAAGAAAATAGAGAGCCACCATGATACAGGGTAAATGGGATGCCCAGGCAAGAAAGCAATAGGGCTGCTTGTGGGAGAGAAAAGGATTCCACTGGGAACAGATGACTAAAATGAGAGACTGAAAGTGAAGACAGACCTAGGGAACCAGATCCACACCGGCCATAAAATATCACTAAAGATGAAGAATGGCTCTAACTGGAGCAAATGAGAGCGCTAAGACCTGGGACAGAATGTCCAACAGAGGCTGAGGCTTACCTAGAGAGATAAGGGCCCTCTCTACTCTGATGTCCAGAAACTTTCACAGGTGTGGGAAGGCCTGAGACTGTTACATCAGCAATGTCCAGGGCACCGAAATCAAGATGCTTCCAGAGCTTGGACACCAGAACCACTAGCATCTATAGGGAGATCTGTGTGTAGAATGAGAGCCTGAATGACAGTGTGGTTAAATTGGTATACTCCTGGGTGGAAGGCCAAGATAGCAGCGAGGTGTACCTTGATGGATGCTGCTGCCAGGCCTTGTTGTTTTAGGTGTAGGAGGTACTTTAGGATGAGTGGGATAGGCACCTGCAGTGGAGGTGTGTGACACTGGGCACACCAGCAAGTGAACCTTTTCCGCTTAGCTAGATAAGTGGTCCTGGTGGATGGTTTCCTGCTGCCAAGTAGGACTTCCCTTACCAGTTCTGAGCTCAAAAGTTCCATGAGGTTTAACCATGAAGCTTCCAAGCTGGGAGATGAAGGGACTTGAGGTCTGGGTGGAGCAGGCGACCGTGGTCCTAAGCTATCAGGTTGGGGTGGAGTGGCAATGCAATCAGGGTGTTCACTGAGCGTGCCAAGAGCGTGGTGTACCAGTGTTGTCGAGGCCACACCGGGGCCACCAGGATTACCTCCTCTTCATCCCGTGATCTTGAGAAGTACTTTGTGCACAAGAGGGAATGGAGGAAAGGCTTACAACAGGCGCCCACCCCAGGGTAGCAGAAATGAATCCGTGACCAAGCCTGGGCTGTGATTCTGGAAGGAGCAGAACATCTGACACTTCTGGTTGCTGTGGATGGCAAACAGGTTGACCTGGGGAAACCCCCACCTTTGGAAGATGGAGTGTATGATGTCCAGATGGACGGACCACTGGTGACTGTGGAACAGTCTGATGAGGTGGTCTGGTAGGTCTTTCTGAGCTCCTGGGAGATAGGACGCCTTCAGGTGACTGGAGTGGGCTATGCAGAACTCCCAGAGCTTGAGGGTTTCTCGACATGGGGGGAGGAACGGGCTCCACCCTACTTGTTGATGTAAAACATGGCAGTGGTGTTGTCCGTCCTCATTGCCATGCACTGGCCTTGCAGCCAGGCCCGAAAAGTTTGGCATGCTAGACATACCGCCCTGAGCTCCTGGATGTTGATATGAAGGGAGAGCTCATCCACAGACCATAGGCCCTGCGTTTGTAGATCTCCCAGATGCGCACCCTAACCCAGAGCGGAAGCATCCATTACCAGGGACAAGGAGGGCTGGGTACTGTTGAAGGGGACTCCTTTGCATACCATCCAAGGGTCAAGCCACCATTGAAAGGACTTGAGTATATGCTCTGGTATCATCACTACTAAGTCCAGGTTGTCGCATCCTGGGCGATAGGCCGAATCAAGCCACACTTGCACGGGTCTGAGCCTCAGTCTGGCATACCGGACCACATAAGTGCAGGCTGCCATGTGGCCACAGAGATGTAGGCAGCCCCTTGCAGTAGTGGTTGGGAATCACCTGAGGCCTTGAATGATGTTCAATATAGTTTGGAATTGTGTCTCCAGCAAAAGCACTCTTGCCTGCACCAAATCCAGCACTGCTCCAATGAACTCTGTTCTCAGGGTTGGAGACAGGGTTGACTTGTTCACGCTGAGGAGGAGGCCCAGTCTCTCGAAAGTGGATCTGACGAACCAGACCTGAGATTCCACCTGCTCCCTGGTGTGCCCCCTGAGCAGCCAGTCGTCGAGGGAGGGGTTTACCTGCTCCTGTCTCTTGTGAAGGAAGGCTGCTACGACTGACATGCACTTGGTGAAAACTCGGGGGGCTGTCGACAGACCGAATGGGAGAACCATGAACTGATAGTGTTTGTGGTCGACCACAAACCTTAGAAATCGCCTGTGCGTGGGGCAAATGGCTATGTGAAAATACATGTCTTTCATGTCAAGGGTGGCGTACCAGTCTCCTAGATTCAGGGAAGGGATAATTGTGCTCAGGGAGACCATATGGAATTTCAACTTCACCATGAATTCGTTGAGTCCTCGCAGATGTAGAATGGGTCAGAGACCCCCCTTTGCCTTGGGGATTAGGAAATAGCGGAAGTAGAATCCCTTGCCCCTTAGCTCCTGAGGAACCTCCTCCACCTCTCCTATGGCAAGGAGTGACTGCACCTTCTGGATAACGAGTTGTTCATGAGAAGGGTCCCTGAAGAGGGATGGGGAAGGGGGGTAAGAGGGAGGGGAGGAACAGAATTGAGAGAATATCCCACTTCTACCATGTGACGAACCCAGTGGTCTGATGTTATTTGGGACCAAGCTCAGTAGAAGTGGGATAGATGGTTCAGAAAACAAGGGGAAGGATCCGGTGCTGACACCGGTTCTCTGTCCGTGGGTGCACCTTCAAAATGACTGCTTTGAGCCCGACAAAGGTTGAGTCTGGCCCTGGCCCTCCCCAGACAGAGGATGGGAGGGCTTGTGCCTGCCATTTCTGCCCCTGCGTCTGTAGGGATCCTGCCTTGGCCAAGGGGGATATGACTGCTGTTGTTGTGGCTGGGGCTTAAAGGGCTTTCTTTGGGTTGCTGGGGTGTGTATACCAAAGGATTTCTTTGTACCCCTGGAATTCTTTAGGCTATGCAGCCAGGAGTCCGTCTGTTCAACAAACGGACCCACCCCATCTATAGGCAGGTCCTGCATAGTTTGTTGAACCTCGGGCGGAAGCCCCAGACCTGCAGCCATGAGCTATGCCTCATGGTGATTCCTGAGGACAAGTTGCGTGCTGCCAAGTCTGCATCGTCCAGTGAGACCTGTAAAGAGGTCTGTGCCACTGCATCGTCCCCTCGACAATTGCCCCAAACTCCTCTTTGGACTCTGCTGGTATCAATTCCTTAAACTTCAAACTTAAAGTTCCAGTAGTTGAAGTTGTATCGACTCAGGATTGCTTGTTGTAAGCTCCCTGTGGAGTATACTTTGCATCTGAATAAATCCAAGTGCTTAGCGTCCTTGGACTTAGGTGCTGGGGCTTGCTGTCCCTGCCTCTCCTCATTTACTGTAGCCACCACTACGGAACAGGGTTGTAGGTGTGTGAAGAGGTATTCGTATCCTTTTGAGGGGACAAAATATTTCCTCTCCACCCCCATGGTGGTGGGAGGGATGGAGGCCAGGGTCTGATAAATGGTCTTAGCATTGGCCTGGATAGTTTTGATGAGTGATAGAACCACCTTAGATGATCCCTACGGTGCCAGGATATCCACCATAGGGTCCTCGGACTCTACCACCTCCTCAGCCTGCAGGTTCATATTTCATGCCACCCTGCATAGGAGTTCCTGGTGGGCACAGCTATCTATAGGGGGAGGTCCAGAAGGGAGATGCCTGCCACAGCCTCATCCGGGGAGGAAGACGAGGAGGCTAGAAGGGGAACTGTGTCCTCCTGACCTTCCTGGTCCTCCAGTATCTCCTGTCCTGCCTCTAATCCAGGGTCAGCCACCCCAGGGTCAGGCTCAGGAACAGAGGAGGGTTCCCAGAGGAGGTGGTAGGACTGGTAACTCCTCCGCACCCCTCATGGTGGGATGACTGGCTGCTGCGTCCAGGACCCTTGTCTCAGACGCCACTGAACGGGAACCCCTGGGCCTGGTGGTACACCCAAGGGATCCAAAATGGCCAGTGCACTGGCCCCTGCCACTGGGTGGGCCATGGTATCACACCTATGTCTGGTCTGCCCTGTGCCGACTTGCATCAGGCCCACTCTGAATATTTAGACCCTGTCTCCGAGCCTGAAGACAAGGGATCTAGACTGTGAGGGCCAGAGCGGTCCCGAGCGTTGTTGGGCCAGGGAGCAATGCAACAAGGCTGGGAAGCGGTGTCTGACCTGGAACGGTACCATGACCTGGAGCAGTACCACAAGCAGGGTCTGCACGATGACATGAATGGTGCCGAGACAGACTGTGCTGGGACCTGCTGCGTGACGGCGAACGACGCCATGAACGGGAGCGCTGGCGGGACCTGGAGCAGTGCCACAAGTCAGACCGGCACTGCAAGTGCACCCGGTGCCACAAGTCTGATTGTGCTGCAAGTGTGATCCGAAGTTGGGGAACCACTCCTCCCTTGTTTCCGGTGCTGCTTCTGACCTGGGGAATGGGACCGGTGCTGCGGGTCTCGCCCAGAGTCCTTCTGCGGTGCCGTCTCCATGACCACTGCAGGGGCACTACGCACTGATGCACTCGGTGTTGGGTCCTGCCACACCGATGCTGGTTGTGGTCTAAATGCCACTTCCATAAGGAGTTGCTTCAGTCTAAAGTCCTGCTTCTTTTTGTTCTCGGGTGAAACCCTTTACAAATCCTGTGTTTCTCTGCCTGATGCGTTTCCCCCACACCCTTTTAAGCAAGCATCGTGGGGGTCGCCCGTTGGCATAGGCTTGTTGCAGGGTTTCAATCCCTGGGACTTAGGCATGCCTTGAGTCCCCAGAGAGAGCACAGTCCGGTTGGAGGGGAACCCCCCACTCCCAACAGTGAACTATTAACACTGCATTAACTAATAATTAACTAAACTAACTAAGGAAGACAAACACTAAAGTAGATAGAAGCTAGGAAAACGTGGAGAGCTTGGAATCGATATGAGCAATCACTCGAAGAACACTTGTTACAAATATCATATTTCAGGAGCTCAACTAATGCAGAGAGACAAAACATGAGCAATTTTCAGCAGAGTTCATCTTAAGTGACACTATTAAAAAGCTATTTGTTGAAGAAGCCTTTACATTTTGCAGAACTGCAATTATTTTCACTTAAAGTGTCAGCATTCATTGAAAGTGTCCCTCATTCCAGAAACAATTATTGTCAAGGAAAACTACTGCAATCAATAACTACACTCCTTCTGATTATAAATGATAGCCACATAAGGTAAATTTTACATCAAATATTTCCAAGAAAATCAGCCCCTTAATTTTTCTTTTCACACAGCACAGCATATCTGAAAGTAAGCAGATTTACAACTATTCAATGGATTTTGTATGACCATGAACTATTACATCTTTTTTCAAAAGTACAGAGGATAGTCTGTAAGCCGCAGCTGGGTTAGATGCGTTTAACAGATGTAGTCATAAAAGAAGTATATACTTCATTATTTTATGCCTTATATCTGTAAAGCTGCCATCAGTGAAACCAATGTGGACACCCATCCAGGCAACAGATTAAGTGCAAATAAGTTGAACTATACAAACTGCCATGTGCTACTAAAAGAGTTCCTCCTTGCAAACTAATAAAGCTTTACACAATATTAAAAAACTTCATTTGTTTGCCTGTGTAGGGCCTGCTTGGAGATTACTAATACTTCATGACAATGAAGTCATAAGACCAGTAAACACTGAGAGCTTATTCCAAATATAGGAGACATGACCTTCACTGATATCAGTTGTTGTCTTCCAATGTCTAACAGTCAGTGTTAAAAGAAGCCTATTCACAATACCCTAATTACATAATCATTGTCATGCTTCTCTTACTAATTTGCAAACAGATCATTCACTTATTGCACAGTCTATTTATATTTGAATTTATGAGCAGGTCATCCAGGAATAAGAAAATGGAAAAAAAAGTCTGTCCCAATGAGCCATAAAATAATTAACAAAATGTGTTTTCTGAAGGAGTTTTAGGTCAGATAGGAATGCTCTTGTCTTGTGATTATATAGGTATGCAAAGAATAATTTTCAATTCCAAATTCCTTCCTTCTAATTTAAAATAAACATATTGTAGGTGAACTGGACTTTTGTTGGTTTGTGTTCTGCAATAAATCATGCCCAAACAACATTTAAATTCTCCAAGTTTGTCCCATAAAATTATGAGTGCAATCAATATGGTATATATCACTTCTTACATGCAAAGATCCAAACATGGAACAATCAGATGCTTGAATTGCTTATCTTAACATATTGTTCCCCCCCACCCCCCCAAAAAATTAACTCCGATGATTTAAATTTCCTCCATCATTTCTTAGAGACATGAATACATCTGGGGTAAACAGTGATGAATATATGACCAACTTTTACCATACTTTGCAGAGTGATAAAGTAGAAAAAATAACCGGTATGTACATGAAGTAATGTACATGTAGGTATTTGTATAAGTCATTTTCATTGTGTTACATGTCCCCTCTAGTGGCTAGTATACAGATATCAACCTGACATAACTACCAGTTTAAGGAGTTATGGAGCGTTCCTGCATTTATTGACGTTACTGGCAAAACATCAAGATACTTCAGTGATTCAAGTTCAGACTCTTATTTTTTTAGTGTTAAAGGCTTTAACTTTTAGTTCTGGAGTTTCCAAGTTCAGTCCCTGGTGATGACTTGTGATGGAGGTTATTACATTTGCACATGCAAAATGCAGTCAAAACTTATGCATGCACAATTGCGCATGCACAGACATGAATGTTGAAAACACATCCTATTGCATTCACTTGTGACCATTTTATTTAATGCATGACTAAAGACAGAATATTCCAGATACAATTAGATTTATAAATCTGTAATCTATAAACATTTTTCTTTATTTATAAAATGAAAATTCTTTGCTTTGGGAGTAAAGATTATTTCCTCATTTTTTTAACCCAAGTAAATTTTATAATGAACTAATATTTTTTGTCTACATTACCCATTTGAAGAATGACACATTATCAAAGATCCATTGCGTAACAGATTATATTTTATCAACTATCTTCCATTAATCAGATATGAAGCGCTAGTGTATCAGTCAGCATTATATAGTACACCAGATCTCCACTTATCTTTGAAGATGAAATTCTGCAAACGCAGGAAACCCTTAGCGGTTATTATGGGAAAATGGAACAACCATTGGCTCTAAGGATTTTTTCTTGACCACCTGTGGAGCATATTGAACTGGTTTGGCCTAGCAGGGCTGAGAGCTCAGAAACAGATAAGGACAAAGAAACTCTGTCTAAACAAAGAGAGGGTCTCTCCTTCCAGAGGCAAGGCAGTTGTTGGGGAGCTGTTCCAGTTGACTCAGGCACCAGCTGGGGTGCCTGAAGAAGCTAGGCCTGCCTAGGCCAATGTCACAGGATGATAGGGATTTAGGTAAGTTAAACATGCATGCAAACTGCGCACAAATTCTCTCTGTAAATGCTTTGTTCCTACCATTAAAATGAACAACATTTTGGATGTAAGAAGCCTGTCTGGTCATTGTAGAAATCACTTTTTTCACAGGCTCCCAAAGTGAAGAGCTGCAGGTGCTAAACTCAGACCTGCTGGGTAAGCAGGGCTGATACACAGGGTACTGGAGCCCAGTCCAGGCATGGGAGGATCATGTGATTCCACCCCAGGAGAAGTAAAGGCATAAAGCTTGACATTTGAGAAGGGTGAATTCAAAGACCAGAGTGGGGACAGAGGTGCAGCTAGCCCTGCAACTACTGTGACATATTGCTGGCAGCATCTGCAGGATAGTGACAGTGGTGAATTTTCAGTAAGTGACAACAACAGGAAAAGCAAATATTGTAGAGGGAGAAAGCAAGAGAAAAAACTATCCTGTGTTCTTTCCAGGAAGACAGTAGGAAAAGACAGACAGGAAAAACGAATTATGAACAGCTCAAGAAAGATCAGCTAGTAGAGTTATGCAAATTAAAAAAAGATAAACTCTAAAGAATTAAACAGCTAACCCTGCAACCATGGCAATGTCTATGAAACTAGAGAGTAAAAATGACTACCAATTGCACAGTTGTTATTGTTTACTAATATCACACAACTAGAAGCAGTAACAACCTTAGAAAAAAACGTACAGACAGCATTGGTAATGGCCACTGTATATTTGCGTTGTTCATTTCTAAAGCTATAAACTAAAACTAAAATTTAATTATTCATGTATTGACAAAGGGTTGATAAAAGGAGATTTGTTATGTATATGTTCCAGACCACACTGGTCTTAAGAGAGAAAAAGCTGTTGCTAGTGACTGAACTGTGACTACTGCTCTGACCAGCATTACTGATGTGCCACTTGGTATCTTGTCTCTGCCATGCTTAGACACTGGAATGAAGCAACGTGAGAAAGCATGCATTTATGATTCAACTACTGATATACATCATCTACTTAATGCGAGCAGAAATT
Organism: Chelonia mydas; assembly: GCF_015237465.2. NCBI lineage: Eukaryota > Metazoa > Chordata > Testudines > Cheloniidae > Chelonia > Chelonia mydas. Next base: position 110,069,476 of record NC_057853.1, read on the forward strand.
TAACTGGCCAGAAATGTAACCCCTCTGGGGAAGAGGAAATTGCTGAAAGGTTTTTACCTGAAATATCGTTCACCTGAAATTTCCTTTTAGCTATTTTGCCACAATTTTTAAACAAAAAATAAGAATATTCTGAGCACAACTGAGAATGCTGTGTCAGGGTACAGGTCCCTTGTTTTCTGCCCTGACCCTTGTACAGGCATATTTTAGTACAATATAGCAGCTGCTTTAACTTTTGTCAGCTGTCAATAGTCCTCGAGGTACAGTACACCAGATGAGCAGAGTTGGAGCACAGGGTACACTGGCTACTTCTATACGCGGCCCCTAACATGCCCACCACATCAACCACCAGAGGAAGAGGATGCAGGAACAGGCTATGCTCTATGCCCACAGGGGACTTCTCCCATGCTAGGGAAATCTTTTGCTGGAGAGTTGTGAGCAGTCTCTGCTCCCTTTGCTGTTCCTGAGTAGCGCAAAGGGAGCATAATGGGCCATTGGTGACTTGTTCCAATGGCTCACTGAACTCACTGTTAAAAATGTATGCCTTATTTCCAGGGGCCTTGCCAACATGCACGTATGTTAACTATGTAGTATCTTTTATTGGACCAATTTCTACAGGTGAACAAGACAAGCTTTTGAGCTACACCAGGGGTTCTCAAACTGGGGGTCGGGGGGTTGCGAGGTTATTACATGGGGGGGCGGGTCGCAAGCTGTCAGCCTCCACCCCAAGCCCTGCTTTGCCTCCAGCATTAATAATGGTGTTAAGTACTTAAAAAAGTGTTTTTAATTTATAAGGGGGGTCGCACTCAGAGGCTTCCTATGTGAAAGGGGTCACCAGTACAAAAGTTTGAGAACCACTGAGCTACACAGAGCTCTTCTTCAGGTCTGAGAAAGGTACTCAAGAGTGTCACAGCTAAATACACAGTTGAGCAGACTGTTTAGCACAAGTAGTTGTCACATATTCTAAGGAACCATTAAAGGTGAAGTAGCCCATTAAGACCTCCGCAATCATAGGACACAAAAAAGAGGGATTAGGGGGTTACAGATCGTTGTAATAAACCACACATCCAGTATTTTTATTAAGTCCATGATTTTAGCGTGTAACAAAGAAATCAATTTAAGCTCCCAGGCTTCTTTTTGAAGTTGTGCAGGTTTCTTTTGAGGATGAGGACTGAGAGGTCAGATATGGAGTGATCACTTTGTGGAAAATGTTTGACCACAGGTAGCTGATGGCCTGGCTCAGTTATCCATCAAAATAGCCAAAATGTTCAATCAATTTTCAGACACAAAAGCAACTTAAACCTCTGCATCATTTCAAAATAATTCACAATATCCACTAAGTGTAAACCTCTACCTGCTTTGGCTCTGAGGCAATGAACAAATAATACTTTCAACTTGCATTAATTCCATTCTTTCACTGTTAATAAATTAAGAATGAATGAATAAGAAACACTAAAATAAATATACAATAAAATTGGAGCAGATGGTCTAATTACTGAGCCTGGGCAGCATATATAATATGATAAGGTTAGACATAACCCAAAGTAAAGTGTCTGGAAAGTGCTGATATGGATATTTAAACCCTACAAAATTATTACTTCTTTTGGTATCATCAAAAATTGTAATTGAATTTCTTCCTAGATAAAATTGTTATACACTTCCACAGAGCTACAATGCATGCTCTGTAGCAGAAGAAGTGGATATTGACAGGACATGAAGATTAATTCATTTTCGTGTCAATCCTCCATTATCTTTTCCTGAGGAAAAAGTATAACATTCTTTTTGACTAAGACAACTTTTGACTACAATACAAAAAGACAACTAAGTGGAAAACATGAGGGAAGGAGAGAAAGTATTTGTGTTTATGCACATGCATGTGTTTTTGTGTTTAACTTTTTCACCAAGAAGGATGGGTGAAATTTTATTTATTTTTGTCTGGAAATAAGATGTACAATACTTTAGACAGACAATAAATTATAACACCCATTATTTGTGGGGAAGGAAGGAAGTTTGAATGAAGAATTTGCAGAAGGACAAACACTCCAAGTATAAGTTTTATACTTTGGTGATTTGTGTAAAAACAGTTCTACTGCATATCTGTTATTTTAGTAAGAGATAACTGTACGCTGCTTCTTACATGATTTGTAATTGGAACTGCAGTCCTATTGATAGAACCCAAAACATATTTTAATTTTTTTCCTTTGACTAAAGCCTGATAGTATATGGAAATAGGAGGATACATCTACCACTGATGAATCCAAGAGAATTCTGTATAATGCAAACATGAAATACAGTTTCATATGGAGACTAGAAATCTTATATAGATTCTAACAAGAATAATGGCTTGTGACTGTTGTATCTGCAAGAGAAGTCTTATGTACTAAATGTTAAAACGAATGTTTCCATATATTAACAAGGATGCTACAATAAGAAAGAGAAGAAATTGTTCCTGACATTTTCAAATGATCAGACAAAAAACAATGGACTAAACATTCTGCTGGCATAATTGCATTGGCTTCAATTTATTTATTCCAGAAGAGAATTTGGCCCAATGGATTATGATGAAGCAGAAACTATTTAGATTCAGCTCTAGAAAAATCTTCGTAATGGTAAAATCACCTAGAGAATGGAACATAGTTTCAAGAGAATTAGTGGAATCAAAATCATTTGAAGTCCTCTAGTTATGATTTGAAAAACACCTTCTACATATAGCTCTATGCACAAGGAGATGTACTAAATAATCGAGTGAATGCCCATCCCTTCCAGTTCCAAACAATTAAATAATTCCATAATTCTACTTGAGTATTCAGAAAGCTGAAAGACAATCCACTAATGAAAGTCCATCCACTAATGAGATGCATCACACTTTGAGGGATTTTTTCCAAGCTCACAGCATGTCTGTTAGAACTGATTTGCACATTGTCATTTTAAAGATTCAACACACATACAAATGTATACCATATATGCAAATAATGTGTAAAAAAATCACCACGAGTGAAAGACAGCAACTACTGGTTTAAAAAGCTGTTTTACAATGCATATCAACATGGTACAGTTTAGCCCAGGGTCCGAAAAAGCCAGATTTCATAATATAGACATTGTATAATGAAAATAATTAAAGCATTGAGTCACAAAGTCAATAACAGAGAGAAAGAGAAATTAAAAGGCATAAGAAAGGGAGAAAAGATACGTTTTAAAATGAGATTTGAAAAAAAAAGATGGGATGTCAATGAGGCAGAGACATACAGTATAAGAAGGCTGTTTTGGATACAAAGCTGAAAGGCTCTCATACCAGCAGTGTGGGAAGTAGCAGATTAGTCTGTTGCTCAGCAAGGTACTCAGGTACTTGGGTGATAGGTATGGTATAAAATCTTAGATTAGAGAAATGGACAGACAGATTAATTGAATATAGAAGTAGAGGGAACAGGGACAGAGAAAATCTATGAAGCAGACTGGAGGGAATCAAAGGACAGTTTTGAATTTTTGATATGAATCAGGAACTGGAAGTATTGTATGATCAGAGTTGATATGACTATGCTTCTTTATCAAACTGATAACGTGGGAAATTTTCTACTTACTGGAGTTTTATTTATCTGTCTTCAGCTTTCAGTCATTGGATCTTATTACACCTTTGATAAATGAATAGTTCTCTATGATCAGAAAACTCCCCATGTAAGTATTTATACACCATGACCAAGTCACCTCTTAACCTTCTCTTTGATTAAGACTCCCAAATCTTTCACTGTAAGGCCAGTTTTCCATACTTCAAATATATTCGTACAGCTCTTTACTAAATCCTTTCCAATTTTCAAACTCCTTTTTAAATGATAGACACCAGAACTGGATAGAGTTTTCTAGTAAGGGTCTCACTTACATTGTATGTGCATGTGATACCACATCACTATTCCTACTCAATATTCCCCCGCTTTTATATCCAAGAATTGCATTAGCTCTCTTAGCCACATCACCACACTGGGAGCTCATGTTCATTTCACCATGACCCTTAAGTACCTTTCTGAGTCACTGCTATCCAAATACAGTCCCCATTCTGTAAATGTAAAATACACTATTGTTGCTGCTGTTTCTAGATGTATTATAGTGGGGTATAGAACCCTATAGTTAAGATAAATACTAGTTTATTGTTTAACTGCCATGTTTTCTAAGTGCTCTAAAATCTGCATGCTTACTTGGATAATCTTGAAAATTGCTGTGCCTTGTGGGGATCTGGGGTATGGGAGTGGTTGAAATTTGAGGCTGTTTCAGGAAGGAGCTCCCGAGATGCAGCCCACTTAAAAAAAACCCACACTACAACATTTTACGCTTCTTTTACTCCCTATACCACTGGGGTTCACACAATGTATCTGTGTCCCTGTGACCGGGGTCCCAGTGGGGGCCAGCTGAGGCCACTCAATTAGGGTGAACTGCAAAGAATGGGGCAGATAATCCCCAAAGATGGTGGATATTTCAATACTTAGATTTACCAAGCCATCATAAAACATCACAGGTTTCTTTATTACCTCACTGGTTGCCCAGAAGCCAACATCACAGTTCCCTTCAAGTAACCCAGCCTCAGGCCTCCATCCAGGTACCCAAGTCAAATATGATGAAGATTTCTGAAAATCTTATTTCATCATATAAAAGAAAAGGTTCTACCAAGCCTAAAGGATCGGACACATTACCTCCCAGGTTAATGACTATTTTCAGATCTTACCCAAATGCACGCATACAGCCAACTCTTATTAAGTAAACTAAAATTTATTAAAAAAGAAAAGAGAGAGAGTATGGTTAAAAGATCAATATACATACAGACATGAGTTCAATTCTTGAGGTTTCATGCAGGGGAAGCCTAAGTCACAAGGACTGAGATCCCAGTTCTGACTGGACTGCCCTGAAATATAAACATTGGACTATAACCTATGGACTATTTCTGAAAGAACTCTTTGCAACTACAAAGCTCACCATCTCTGCTATGTATCTGAACCTCAAGAATTGAACTCATGTCTGTATATATATTGATGTAACTCCAAACTCTATCTTGTTGCTGTAATTTTCCACAGTAAGAACAATGGGATTCCCTCCACATGGCAAAAAGCTATAAAAGGCCCTGGAAACACCTCCATTTTGCCTCTTTTCTGCTCCTCTGGACTCTGAACTTATACTAATGGGAGCATTCTAATCAGAGACTTATCAAGCCAGCAGTTTATTCCATCACTCCTATAAGCCTGAATCAAGAACTTTGCATTATTGTATGTATTTGATTCCTTTAACCAATTGTAACTTTCACCTTTTTCTTTCTTATGATTAAAACTTTAGATTTTAGATACTAAAGGATTGGCATCAGCATGATTTTTGGGTAAGATTGAGTTATATATTGACCTGGGAGCGTGGCTGGTCCTTTGGGATCAGAACCACCATTTATTTGATCAGACTGGTTGTAAAGAACCACTCACCTTTAAATCCAGTATTCTCAGTGATAACACAAGGACTGGGATGCCCAAGCAAACTGCTTTTATGACTTCTTATTAGCCAGTGTGGTGAAACAGAAGTTTACTTTTATTGCTGGTTTGGTATATCCTATGGGGGATTAGCCACCAGTTTTGGGGTGTTTCTGCCCTATTTCTCAGCAGTTCATCCTGAGTTTGGCATCCTCAGTTGTGACCCACTGAGGCATGGTTACAGTCCCCCCCCCACAACCCCGAATGATATTACCACTCACGATTTATTTCAGCTAGGATCTGGCACCCACTGCTCATTTGGAGAAGTAATATTTAAAACATATATTCAAGGTGAAAGTTAGTTCTACACTGTGTGTCAAATCAAGTTGATGAGCCAGAGACATCAACTGGTGCTGGTGAGAGAGACAAGTTTTCGAGCTTACACAGAGCTCTTCTTCAGCTTGTCTCTCTTACCAGCAGAAGTTGGTCCAATAAAAGTTATTACCTCATCCATCTTTTCTTTCTAATATCCTGGTACCAACACAGCTAATACACCACTGCATGCAACAGTGAAAGTGCCAGAGAAAGTCATTTGCACATATGTGGTAGGACTGGGGATCTGGTGCAAACCAGATTGTTTGCAGGCAGTCTGACGTCAGAATAAATGGGTTGCTCAAGCTAATATGCTGTGGCCACTGAACCTGAACAGCATCCATGTACTGAGAATTTGAGTCCTGCCCTTGGGAGCTTTCATGGAAGGTGTGTTGAGCACATTAGTTACTCGCTGCCTGCATTCTGCAGTCTTCCCTTATGGATGTTTGCCATAAGAATAAAACTTCTGGATTAAGAGCAGTGGTGTATTAACGCCTAGACTGACAAATTTGCAGGGGTGGCAAATTTATAATAGCAGCCAGAGGCTGCTTCCCTCGGCACCGGTTCGCGCCCTCCACCCCAACCCTGCACCCATTCCCTGCCCCTATTGGTCCCCTTCCCCAAATCCCCACCCTGGCCCCGCCTCCTCTCCTCAGCGCGCCGCGTTCCACCCCTTCCTCCCTCCTTCACGAAGCTGTTTCGCGCACAAGCACTGGGAGGGAGCAGGGAGAATCAGGACCCAGCGAGGCACTCAAGGGGAGGAGTCGGAGGCGGAGGAGAGGTGAGCTGCGGCGGGAGGGCGGCAATTATTTCAGGGCCTAGCGGCAGCAAAATCATTAATCCACCACTGATTAAGAGACGATATTTCAAAGTGCTCTAAAATCCACATCCATACTCAGATTCTAGATTAGAAGTATCGTCAAGTAAAACAGCACTAATTAAATACGGAGGAGATGAGAAGCAGCAGTACAAAGAAAGTATAATCATGCTGCATGCCTCTCACCCATTTTGTGAACAATGGGTGGAAAGAGTGGAACTTGCCAGGGGCCCCCATAAATTGGAGGGACAAGTTTTGGATTTATAAACCGGGGAATATTGAGTAGGAGTAGTGATTTGGTCTATATACAATACAAGGCCCTTACTAGAATACTGTATCCAGTTCTGTTGTCTATCATTCAAAAATGAGCTTGAAAAATTAGAAAAGATTCAGTAAAGAGCTACAATAATATGAGTATAGACTTTTTTGTTTTCTATATTTTCTCCATATGCTTTTATCATTAACTAAATGTATTCTGTTTTGGAAGAGCTGTTTGCTCACTGGTAAAAACGATGTCATTGTTCTTGGAAAGAAACCAAGGAACAGGGTTCAATCACAGTGAGTGACAAGGGACTGCTGCCTAAAACCCCCAGTCTGGGAATGAGAAAGACATGGGTCCCTGCCCAGAGAGAGATGATGGCTAGAGGCCTGAGACCTGAAGGCATTCCTTGAGCAGACCACAAAGGGGGTCAGAGGTGCAGATTCCATGAAACTGAAACAAGAAGTACTGCTACATTATACAAATATTTATTATACATAGCTACTGTACAACACCAAATATGCCAAAAGTCTATCAGGAACACTGGTGCTAAAGGAATTCAAAGTGAAAATGTATGTTAAATCAGCATGTACTTTGAAGAGTCTAATGGCATCTTATTTCCCATAAAATGTCACATTTAAATCCCAGAAGAAAATACGATCATACTTTGTAAAGGGGGAATAGTTATGCAAAATGTCAGCTCACCAGAAAATAATGAACTCTGACTTAATATAAAAAATAAATGAAGATTAGAAATTTATACAAGGACATGTGTCTAAATTATATAGCTAATCTGACAAGCACATATTTAATATAATCTAAAACACTTTATCTCGCAAATCAACAGTCTTCAGATTACAGTCTTTCAATCAGTTACTATCAAATTGTAATTACAGATGGTAAAAAGTAGAAAAATAATCATTTCTGACAGGTATTTCATATGGACTTGAGGCACAAATGAATTCAGATCGAACCAATTATTTCCTCTTCCTTTTTTTTTTTTCCCAAACAACTGCATTTTCTGTAGACAAGGATCAGAAATAGGATTACTACAAGCAGACAAAGTGAAATCAGTATTTCTGTGGCTAGAAGTTGAATATAAGTATTTTAATCTTGTATAACTCAGCAAAAAGCTGGGTTATTTCTAGAAATAAATTAGTATAAAACATACTTATTTTGACATAGATTGCCTTTGCACACAAGCTGTACCCCCCCAGAAAAGCAGAATGCTGGTAGTGTTACCCAGAATTTGACATTCCTGCATGTTACCCGAGAATTTGATAGTACTGCAGTCAGCAATTTTGTATGTTCAGCCACTGCCCACTGAAAACCAAACATCACATAACTAAGAAAATCTTAGGTCCTAAGAGGCAAGGGCACACAGCTGCAAGTCGCAGATCTGCTATCAGAATGGGAGGATGGGATAAGAAGTGAATGTAGCCACATCACCAGCCACCGACAGTACCAGGAGATGTGAGCCGGTACAACATCGTGCATCCATTATGGGAAAGGGACTGAGAGACTTTGTCCATTGGACCATATGAACTGGAACCATAAACTCACTGAACATTAAATCCCACCAAATGAGGGTAGATCCATCTTCATCATCGTATCCGCTCATTATACTCCACACCTGAACATAGCCATTATGTGGATAACATACCCCCATAGCTCAATGTCTATACTTTGACCTGTTAAACTTTTACCCCCAGTCGGGGAAATTGCAGATTATGTATTCCTTACGCCACCAGCTCCTAAACCGAATTTCACACCCCTTGATTATCTGTACATTATTCCCTGATAACCAGAAACGTCTATACCTAAACTCTGTACTGTTTTCTTTTTACTTCAACATTATCTTAATGAGATTAGGAGGAGTGTTTGGACAGCCAACCTTGGTCTTAATTGCCTCAGATATGTAAGTTTTATTCTTGTTATGATGAGAATTTTTTTTATGATAAGAGATGAGTAGTTGTGCTGAAAGTAGGAGAATTGGTGACCATTAAGGGTTACTATGGTGACCCACTAGGAGTCACTATTGGTTATAAAAAGAACAAGGAGGACTTGTGGCACCTTAGAGACTAACAAATTTATTTGGGCATAAGCTTTCATGGGCTAAAACCCACCTTCCATTGCATCCGATGAAGTGGGTTTTAGCCCATAAAAGCTTATGCCCAAATAAATTTGTAAGTCTCTAAGGTGCCACAAGTACTCCTCGTTCTTTTTGCTCATACAGACTAACAAGGCTACCACTCTGAAACCTGTCATTCTTGGTTATGTGCTTTGTTTGAAGTTAGCTATAAAAGATTAGGTGAAAGAATTTGCTTTGTAGCAGTCAAAGGAAGTTTTCTTTGGGCAAGGATCTGGCAACTAAACTTTCTAGCAGTCAGATGGAAGGTAGGGGCTCCCGGAAGCCTGGCAGCTGATCCAACAGAACCATTTCAGACTTTTTGGGTAACTATAACTGTTTTGAAATGCTCTAAACCCTACTGAGACAGCATGTGTGTGTGAGAATGCTTGAGATCTAATTAAAAAGTACTTTTAGGTGAAAGAACTTTTGCTGGTGCCAATTATTTATCAGCTGGATGAGCTGTGCCCCCATTGATTTATTCCTGACACCACTGGAGAGAAACAGTAAAGTTTCCACTGCTTTGGTTTCAAAAATCCTGGATAACAGTAGTTATTAATGTATAGAATGTGAGAAGTATTCTGCTGTTACACACACAAAGAAGAGCAATGTTGTTTACCCTTTCCCCCAAAAGACTGCATCTGATTATCTCAATCATTATGAACCTTCATACGATGAGTATGATATTTAAAGTTCACACTGTTTGATGGGTTATTTATTTTATCTCCAATGAAAATATCCTGCTGGAAAAGGTAATAAATATATTTTACAGAATCTTTAAAGCCTTTATCTCCTTAGACCTACTTGATGGCAGAAAACTGCTGGTTTTACCAAAGCAATACTCTGCTTAATCCATTCATTGGTTCTCTGACCTAATAAAATGATGATCATTTATGATTTTTCTATACGTAAATAACTCACTCAGCTAAATCCAAAATCTTTTCATATCACATTTCCTGTTTGGAAAAGGACAGTTTGTTAGAAAAGGCAAAACATATAATGAATTTTACATAAAAATCATGTCATTCCAAATAGTATATGCAAAACCTTACACTCATACTGGTGAGATGATAAGGAAAGGGCAAAGCATGTTCTTAAATATGAAGAGAGTAATTCCCCAAACATTATTGTTATAAACATAGAGATGCTATAAAACCTTTGGAGTTATGGAATAAAAATTCTGTATTTGCAATAGTGCTTGTTCTTGATTACCCTATATTAGCATATTTATGAGGTTACTCTCAGAGCCTCAGGTTTTAACCCACAAATCAAAGGTTTATATCAGCAGGGGTAATGGATTACATAGAAGTCTATGGTCTATGATATCCCAAAGGAATCTGTCTTTCATAAGATTTATGTTTCCAATGCCACTTTATATAAATTACATTTTGTGATCTTTTGCATGGTGCTGATTTTCCTGTACAATTTGTAGTACAGACCAAAGAAAGCTCCCCCATTCAGCACAGAGACTCACTAATGCAGCTTCCCACAACCCCGCCCAGCTGTTCATAACACTGTGAAAGATAGATGTGTCTGTTTCCTTTACACAGCCAAGCCACTACGTAAGATTAGAAGGCATGGTGGGCATATCTGACCCAAGCAAACATTTTGAAAAGCATAGGAAATTTTGTACTCCTCCTGCAAGTACAAATACAATAGGACTATATTTGATCATTCAGCAGCTAGTCACTCTGATAGAATGGTGGGAGAAAAGATGCAAGAAAAGGATAAATTTTGCTCAAGGTGTGAAATCCTGGATTCCATTGACTTCAGTGGGGCCAGGTTTCACTCATGGTCGTTAGACAGTAGGATGGTGTGTCAATAAGGTAAAATGCTTAGTTCTCCCCCTCATGAAAAGTCAAGGCCCTGGTAACCCATAAGGTATAAGAGAAAAGGGAAGCTGCAATAGAAAGAACTTGTGAAGATAATAAGTATCTGGGTGAAATTTTTTCACCCATTGTGTAATGATGGTGAAGAAAGAAAGATGGACCTGCATAGGTCCAGGACAGTATGCAGCCTTGGGCTGCATCATCATTTTAGGGTGTTACTCAAGATCCATATCTTTAGGTGAGAATTAAAAAGATCAAAGTCCAGGAAAATTTGTGTGGATGTATGTGAGATGAGACAGTATATGTGTACCTATAAGGTTGAAGACAAAAGAGGGTACACCCATCCAACCTAAGGAGATACTAGAAAAAGTATGACTGATTGGCTCTCCACTATAGTATATACAAGTATCGAACTCCAATAAAAGTATATTTGTTGTACATAAAAGATGGTGTACCGTTTATATATGGACATAAATATTCAAGTGGCATTGCTGCTGATAAAATTGCAATTGAGTCTAAACTGGAAATCTAAGTTACTTCAAATAAAGCACAGGTGGTTGTTGGACCCTAAAAATATCACCCTATAACAAAAATCTATATAAGGGAAAAATGCAGTTTGAGTTCATTTGGAACCATTTTAACGTTCTCCCTCACAGAGGTGATCAAAATCCAGAATGTGACACGTGAGATTTTTTGTGAGATAAAATGAAAATCAAATGGAGGATTAACAGAACACACTGTGATCCAATGTTGTTAAGATAATGTTATTCTTATTTTCATTTATTTTATAATTCGTTTGAAACTCCTATTATATGTCAAAGCTCTAAAAATATATTTTTTTAAAATAAAACCTGTGAGAGCATGTCAAGGTTCCTCCCCCACTCTGAACTCTAGGGTACAGATGTGGGGACCTGCATGAAAACCTCCTAAGCTTACTTTTACCAGCTTAGGTTAAAACTTCCCCAAGGTACAAATTAATTTTATCCTTTGTCCTTGGAATATCCACTGCCACCACCAAACTCTAACTGGGTTTACTGGGAAACGTAGTTTGGACACGTCTTTCCCCCCAAAATCCTCCCAACCCTTGCACCCCACTTCCTGGGAAAGATTTGGTAAAAATCCTCACCAATTTGCATAGGTGTCCACAGACCCAAACCCTTGGATCTGAGAACAATGAAAAAGCATTCCATTTTCTTACAAGAAGACTTTTAATAGAAATAGAAGTAAATAGAAGTAAAGGAATCACCTCTGTAAAATCAGGATGGTAGATACCTTACAGGGTAATTAGATTCAAAACATAGAGAATCCCTCTAGGCAAAACCTTAAGTTACAAAAAAGACACACAGACAGAAATAGTCATTCTATTCAGCACAGTTCTTTTCTCAGCCATTTAAAGAAATCATAATCTAACACATGCCTAGCTAGATTACTTACTAAAAGTTCTAAGACTCCATTCCTGGTCTATCCCCGGCAGAAAACAGCATATAGACAGACAGAGACCCTTTGTTTCTCTCCCTCCTCCCAGCTTTTGAAAGTATCTTGTCTCCTCATTGGTCATTTTGGTCAGGTGCCAGCGAGGTTACCTTTAGCTTCTTAACCCTTTACAGGTGAGAGGAGTTTTCCTCTGGCCAGGAGGGATTTTAAAGGGGTTTACCCTTCCCTTTATATTTATGACAGAGCAGTTAAGGGTTAGGGTTATACTCTACTGAGAAATAGGTTTTGTACTGACAAGCTAAACTCTCTGGTGTAATGGTGAGTCTAGGAAAATATTTGAAAATTATGGAGAGAATTTAGTAATGCTCAAAGATCAGAATCCAGAAACAACTGATGTCATACTTTTGCCTAAACAACACTTATCATGTAATAAGTGGCTGGAGTAAGGATTTGTCTATATCATCAAGACACAAGGTTATAACACGGTTATCAGTTTTACAATGGTTGTACTTTATTGTGTATGTGACTTTAACTTTCTTTTTATAACCAGGTTGAACAACTGAATATGATTAAACCCATTAGCCTGGTTATGCAACATATTTAAGAACCCATCTACACTGCAAAATGGAACTCTTTCTAACTGGGTCAGTGGGAAACAGAGGTGTAGATAGGTCCCCTGATGTGGCTGTATATGTAAGGAAGATGGGCTTAAGGCCTGCTGTTATATAAAAATAGTCAGGAAGTAATTTGTTGTTTTAGATCCAGGTTAACAATATCTTTGAGAAAGATATGGGAAATTCCTTGTATTCACCAACATTACAGCAGAAAAACAATAGATTTATTGAGAAAAAATACAGGAATTCACCTCTGAGTATGTCAATTCTATTATCCCCACAAACACTCTTCAAGAGTTCACTGGACACTGCCTTAAATCGTTACAAGATTACCTTAAATCTGCCTCCATCTGAACATTTTTAGCATCACAGACTATTTCAAAGGACACTTATTACCCCGAATCTTGGGTCTACATTTCATCAAGATCTGCACTATTCTCAGGCACCTGTTCTGCAGAAAATGTCGAGAAAGGGCTCAACACTCAGCTGCTTCTGGACTTTTTTATGCTGTAAAAATAACTAAACATCCATGTTTTAGGAACTAACACCTTTTTAATGAAAAAAAACAATCTTCAAACATCTCAGTGCAATTTCTTACATTAGGGTTGGGTTTTTTTAATTAAATTTTTAAAAGTGCTTTCCAGGAGCTCTAGCTGTTTAACTGGGTGTGTGCGTAATTGAGCAGTTTATTAACTACTCAATTGCTGTAGCACTTCAACAAAATCAAAACCCATGAAAAATAAACTTTCCTTTTAGGGCTCCTTTAACTTTGGGTAAGCAAAATAAAGTGCTTTAAACTCTTCCAAAATATACAGACAGCTACATTTTCTTTCTTGAGTTTGAATATGTAATGCCAAATGAGGCAAAAGGGACAAACTCTGCTCTTGCAGATACCAGTTCAGTTATCTAGGTTCTTTTGACTTCAATGGCAGTTTAATGGACACTTCTGAGGGCAGAATGTGGTCATAAAATAAAGATAACTTCTTCTGGAAAAAGAAGTGATGTAAATAAGAACAGAGATTCTGGGACAGAACCTGTATCTTGGAGGCCCTCTTGGAGGGTCTTGGAGGCCCCTGGAATACTGTATGAAATTTATATGGGAATGAGGTTATAGATGTCTCTAGAATTACATATGAAAGGTAAGTAAGGTGTATGTTGGGTACTTCCATTTTCTGTGCTTCAATACTGGAGTAATTTCCACCTTTGAATGAAGGCCATGTGTCATAAATATAAAGGGAAGGGTAACAACCTTCCTGTATACAGTACTATAAAATCCCTCCTGGCCAGAGGCACAAAATTCTTGTACCTGTAAAGTATTAAGAAGCTCATGTAACCTGGCTGGCACCTGACCAAAAGGACCAATGAGGGGACAAGATCCTTTCAAATCAGGGGGAGAGGGGGAAGGTTTTGGTCTGTCTGTTCTGTGTGCTTGCCGGACACAGATCAAGGAAGCAAGCAATCCAACTCCATTAGAATTAGTAAGTATTAGCAAGGGAATGTGTTAGCTTATTTTTGTTTTGGCTTGTGATTTTCTCTGTGCTGAGAGGAAGGTGTATTCCTGATTTTCTTTTTGTAACTTTAAAGTTTGGCCGAGAGGGAAATCCTCTGTGTTTTTGAATCTGATTTCCATGTAAGATTATCTTCCATTCTAATTTTACAGAGGTGCTTCTTTTATCTTTTTTTCTTTATAATAAAGTTCTGTTTCTTTTAGAATCTGATCGGGTTTTTTGTTTAATGCCCTAAAAATACCCAAGGTTGGTCTGTGCTCATCTTGTTTATTCTCAAGCCTCCCCAGGAAAGGGAATGTGAGGGCTTGGGGGAGATATTAGGGGGAGTAGGAACTCCAAGTGGTCCTTTCCCTGATTAAATAACTTGGTGGTGGCAGCGTTACCTAATTCAAGGTACAAGGGAGAATTTGTGCCTTGGGGAGTTTTTAACCTAAGCTGGTAGAAACAAGCTCAGGGGATCTCTCATGCGGGTCCCCACATCTGTACAGTTCAGAATGGGGAGGGAACCCTGATACCATGTCTCAAAAAGGAAATGCACTGATATTCTAGCAATTACTTGAGCAAACATTCTTATTTGTTGTTATTTGTAGAGGAGGTAGAAGTTTTGGGTTTTTTTGTTAGAATATATTCTGAAAAAAAAAATGTTTTTGACCAAAACAAAAATTGTCTCAGAACATTTCACTATTTTTGATTTTAAAAAGAGAAAGCAAAAGCTTTTTAGTAAAAAAACATTTTTAAAGTAAATGTTGGAAAAAGTTTTTTTTTTTTCAAAAGTTTCTGCAAAACCAAAAACACCACACACCAAACCAAACCACACCACACCACAGGCATTTTTTGATCACCTTCATTTATTTGTACAGGGATAGCACCCAAAAAGCCTCAGTTAGAGTTGCCCCGTCACTGTGTTAGGCACTGAAAAGCATATACTACGAGACATTCTCTGCCCTAGAGAGCTTAGGCTCTTTGAGTAGCAGCCGTGTTAGTCTGTATCCGCAAAAAGAAAAGGAGTACTTGTGGTACCTTAGAGACTAACAAGTTTATTTGAGCATAAGCTTTTGTGAGTTACAGCTTATGCTTAAATAAACTTGTTAGTCTCTAAGGTGCCACAAGTACTCCTTTTCTTTTTTCTTAGGCTCTTAGAAGATCAACCTTGCATAGAGTTTTAGCTCCAAGTGGAGGAAGTGACCAGGAAGCTAAGGAATTTAAATCAGAATCTTGACTCCCAGCAGAATGGACACTCACCTATTCAGTTTTTTGTTTTGTTTTGAGAAACCTCCCCTGACAACAAGCTGAAATAATGGATAACTTCATGGGATTTCATGAAAGACTTTTAGTATTCCTCCTGGACCAGGAGAACTTGCAGAAACAATCTCAAACAGATCACTGATTAATTGCATTGACTACACTCAAAGGAAACCTTTCCTCAAAGGTTATTAGAGAGACAAGGTGGGTGAGGTAACATCTTTTATTAGATCAACTGCTGTTGGTGAGAGAATTTTGCAAGATTATGTCATGATGTCAAATCTTCTTTTGGATTTTGTGCGCAGGTGAAGGCTTATTCAAGTTTTTCATCAACAGAAATTGACACACTTTCACTAAATCGCCTCTCGTTTTTCTGTACTTACAATTTTTGAGAAAAACTAATATTTGCTCTTGATTGCTTTTGAGCTGCAACTGAGTTTGTTTTATATTTGTTTGCATGCTTCTGTAGATGGCCTAATGCTGATTTATGTTGTTTACTGAATGCTTGCATTAGCCTGCTGGAAAATAGCTCTGACCAAAATAAATCATGTGACCATATTCAAAGACTGTAGGAGGCTTGCAAGACAAACCACTGCACAAATGTGATTCTGTACACTGCAATATTCTTTCAGTGTAAATTGCAGCCTTTTATTTTAGTGTTCATTTTAGACAAAAGCTGGGTAAAATGCCAGTACTCTATATTTTACTGCTATTTCTCTTTAAATCTGAAACTCATCTCATCTCTGGGGAATAGGAAATGGCTTGAACTCCCTATCAACCTTCCACAGTGAGCTGTGTCACCTTTGAGTTTGAAAGTACTGTAACCGTCTTCTGCTAAAATTTCAGTATTACGATGAATGACAGAGGTTTTAAAAGTCTTAAATATCAGTTACTGATGCAATATTGCAACATCAAATATATAAAAATCACACCGCCCCAAATCATGAGATTTTAAAACAAAAATAATTGTGTTTTTATTTTTTTTCCTAGTGTTTGTACTTACAGAGTCCACATATGAAAGCTTTTCTGTGTAACCACAAAGGCTGGAAACAGTCTTCCAAAAAAAATCATTAAAGCTGAGATTCTCATGTTGTAAGAACCATATTAAGAAAAAAATTAAGATAATAAAAAACAGAAGAATGTTTATTAGTCTCAGCAAAATGCTGTGCACGTGCCTGAAAAGGTGGAAGCAGTCGAGTTTAGAGACCTGAAGAAAAACCGTCATGAAGGAAACAATGAAGCAATGTAAAAACTATTTTGTTTCAACAGAAGGTTAACAGTAGAGTTGGGCAAATTTTTCTGGACAAATATTTTATTCACCAAAAAATTAAGTTTCAGATTGACAGAAACTATTAAGGAATTTTATATTCATTTGCATTATTGTTTAAGAAAAAAAATCAAGCTAGATTCCCACGGGTACTTATGCAACACTCATGGAGTGTTATACCCAATAGCCCAATGTTTCAGGCACTCATGTTGAGGAGGGAAACAGGACCCAAGTTCAAGTTCCTGCTCCTATGATGATTTTTACAAAATGGAACAACTTTACCAGGAGACATTGAAAGGGACCCACACAAGAATATGCAATAGTCTGGACGTTAGGGCACTCAACAGGGGGTGGAGGAGGCCTGCGTTCAAGTCCCTTCTGCAGAATGGGGATTTGAATCTGGGTCTCCCACATCCCTGATGAGTACACTGGCAGTACTACCACCAGTGGTTTTGTGAATTGAATGCTCCATTTCCTTTGCACCTGGAAACAAAATGTTTTGCTTCACATCAAATGAAATGTTTTGTTCAACTCCAAAAAAATTTCTGTCAATTTTTTCGGTTTGCCAAATATTCAAAAAAACGTATGTGTTGGTTTAGGTCAAACTGATTTTTTTTTTAATTTTCTTTTTCAGCGTTACCAGTGAACAGATCAGTTATTTGCCCAGCTCTGTCTGGTAGCAGCTTTGAGCTAAGTGTCCGATTCTCATTTACAATAAGGCCATTTTATGCTGCTCTAGCAGAACAACAAACCTTGAAGTGGGAATAATTTATATTAACATTCACTTTAAGCCCTAGTGTAAAGGGCTTTAATATAAATAAGAATTTAAAGGATGCAATGTGATCTTTGAAAATTAGTGTTGTAGTCACGGCAGAAGGCATAATCAATAATTGAGTAATATCTCTTGATAATGTTGAAGACATTTACACAGGTGTAATGCTTCCCTCATGTCGATCCTACCTACTATCTACTGGCAAGGGTGCAATCTTAGGGACAGCAGTTATTAAGCTTTAAAGGAGACCCCAGAGCCTCATGGAGGCATCCCAGAAGTTTAACTCTGGTACCACATTAAACAATACACAGTACCTCCACCTGGGCAAAGAGTCTGCACATTGACTGAAAGCTTTAGTCCCTCAAGGAAACTTCATAGGGAAACCCAAAGGAACTTGTTTGCACAAATGCATAGTCTGGGGACTATACATTTCCAAGAGGACAGTAAAAACCCAGAACGTGGACATCCCTCCCCGAATTACTTTATTTAAACTAACAAGGGGAAAGAATCTGAAAAATAGAGAACTGTAAGAAAGGCTGATTAAACAACTCTACTGACAACAGATTAATCATATAAAGCTCCACAATCCAACCTTCCCTTCAAACACCTCCACTGAATAAATCCATCTATGTAAAGACTAACTCCTAAGGTATATTGTTAGCTGGTATATATTGGCACAGCTCACTTTACTTCAATGGATTGGTGCTAATTTACATCAGCTGAGGATCAGGTCCCTGCATGCTAGTTAGGATTAATGTACAGCCAGTTATAAAAAATTCAGCCCAAGTGCATAAGTGTTGGCTGGACTGTAGCTGGTTGAGCCTACTGCCGCAGGTAAGAGTCTCCAGTGATGGGATAGTAGAAAGGGTGCACAAAACAGCAACAGGATGGAGGTTTCTTTGGTACTACTGAGATTTGATGTGTAAAGATGAGCCTGTGTAAGCTACTTCCATTAAATTGTTCTCAGATGTTACCAGGTCACTCAAGGAACTTGCTCCTGGCAGAGGGCTGGGATCCAGATCAGGCAGGACTGGGCTGGCAGTACTCCTTCCTTTTTTGCGTTTCTCCTCTCATGGGCTCAGTGTTATTGTTTTCCTTCTCACAGGCAGTATTCTAGGGTGTTAGAACCTTTGCAGGAACAGTAGAACTAGACTTAGCACAGGATATGCAGAGTGTTCTGGTTGAGCCCTCTATTCTTTTCAGAGTTCCCTGTCTGAAACTCCTCAAATTCAGCATTGTTGCTCCCTATGGGAAAACTGTGCTAACAGTTCAAGTAATTTATAACGGCCGTAGATACATGTTTAACTGAAAGCAAGTAATAGTCCGCAACAGTGTTTTGACTTCTTTGTTACACTTCTGTAATGATTTGCCTCTTCCCCAAAATTTCCAGATGTGCTAATTAAGCATAGCTAATTAGAAACATCCTGGTCTGTGAGTGTAACATTGAGTGAAAGCTTGTATTACCCTGCTACGGAACAATGCTGACAGAAATAAATCATATAACCAGAGTAAAAGGTAGTTTTAAGAAGCTTTCAAAGCACACTAGTGCATAGACTCACAGATTAAAGGTGCCCTGAATACTACAAGCCAATTTAAAGCAACAGCAAATAAAAAATCACTCTAAACATAAAAATAAATAAATAAAACATTTGTGGTAGCAGATCTGCCTATCCCATAGAATGCTACTTATTCATTTCAATACAATTTCATAAAACAAGGAAAATCCTATGTGAATGCCTACTGAAATCTTACAAAATATTTTTTCTTTTGAAATTTTAATAGGAAGAGGATGGCTGCATCTTGGGCCAATGGCCATTATTACTTACTGTCATGATAGATCTTATGTAATGTAATGGTAAAAGTATAGTAGTAGCACCAGTACAGTACT
Organism: Chelonia mydas; assembly: GCF_015237465.2. Lineage (NCBI taxonomy): Eukaryota > Metazoa > Chordata > Testudines > Cheloniidae > Chelonia > Chelonia mydas. Next base: position 110,089,038 of record NC_057853.1, read on the forward strand.
TATAGTCTGATGAGGACACTTTTAGAATAATTCACCATTTGGGCTGAAATTTCTCATTTTTGGATACCATTTAAAGTGTGATTTCAGTTAAATAAAATTCCATTCAGCTGTTTTTCCGATATCTGAGCAGTTTAGATTTGTTTTGTTGTCATTGTTGTCATCATTCTTTTTAAATAAGCAAATGGCTTGCACTTTGATAACTAAAAATGGCTACTTTACAAACTTCAAATCTGCCACAGATTAGGTCCTCAGTAATGAGAAGAGACGTTCACATGTTTGAAGAAATTAAAGTTTGAAAAGTTAAAAGCATTAGAAAATTTCATACAGTGCATTCTACTAGTATATGATTATTATTTCTAAATGGTACACTGAGAAGTGGTCCTCCAGATAAATTCAGAGAGATACTTGTGTTCATCTGAAGCATCACATTCAAACAGAGCACAGGCCAGTTGACCACTCTGGACCAACCTCCTGCTACGGAAATTCTAATTTTACTCATATTGAAGCAAAATTGTGTTCCATAGAATGTACGGAATTTGAAAATAGCAGCACATGAGACCCTCAAGAAAGGCCACCAGGTCTGTTTAGGTACTTCTGGATATCTTAAAGGTAAGGTGGAAGGAAAGTTTTATCTCCATTCTTCAAGATGCCATTCAGTGGCTCCCTATGGGTCAGGTGACATTTCTTATGGTCCCTACCCCACTTCATTCTGTCAAACAAACATTTTTGCAAAACTCTGAACCATAGATAATCTGATTCAAATATGCAATGTAATAAACAGTCATATGCATCAGTTTAAATTAAAAACAGTATGTTGATACAATGCTATGGGGCTAATTTTATGTGCATAAAAATCAGGATATTCAAAATAATGACTTCAACAGCAACCATAACTCAGACACAATGCTGCAATTACAGATATTCAAGTTAAGATTTTATACAGTAATAAAAAACCTAATACTTAACACTAGGAGCAAGAGGGCAGTGTTAAAATTGCTGTGGGAGCCCTAACTTTGAATTTCCTGACTCCTTTGTATGTAAATATTTGGTAACCCTGATCATATTAGTTTATCGGGGCCAAGAAATAAAGGTCATTCTCTCTTCAGCACTGACAGGGGTCACTCCTTTATTATGAAGTAAGAAGAGAACTAAATCTTTGAGTAAAAATGGAGTAAACAAAGCCACTTGAATCTCCAAGTCTGGACGGGAGGCCGGCAGAAAGTGGGGTTAGCAGTGTTTCCAAGAAGAAAGTGGTATTGCTCAGAGGCTGGAGAGGGTTAAATTTTCCATACTGTCACATGTGCCAGGCCTACAAAAACTGAAGATCTACATTACATTCCAGCAGGAGTATGAGGGATACAGCAAACTGCTCAACAAAGTCATGGAGAAATGTCAAGAATATTGTGATCCATACAAGATGACTTGGGAAATGCACCATTTCTTATCAGCAGTCTTGTGTGTCACAGTTATGAGATTTTGTGGCACTGTTTTTTTTTTTTCAGGCCTCTAGACATTAGAGAGGCAAGAACATTACAAGTTTCTCCTAAGTAAGCTGCTGAGCATCTTAATTTAAGTGCTTTAGAAGCCTGAGAGGTCTCTTTTCAACACTACTTTGAATCAAGTATGTCAGAGCAGCACTCCAACAGTTCCTCCAAGATTGGTAATGCAGCATTTTAGCGATTTGTTGCTATCGTTCACATATTTCAAATGTATTCCATGTAGTACCATGGAAATCCTATTACTGCATTTTTAATGCAGCATCAGTGAATTTTGCAGCATCAGTGAATCCCACTTTCAAAGTAAATGAATGAGTTTTCAGTCCTTCGTAGTCCCTTTGTGGCAAGGAATTTCATGACAACGGAAATTCTTTTTGGTTATAAGCTGCTACAATTTAGCAAGGTTATTGGCTAGGTTCATGGATGGTCTAATGCTGATTTATATAGATGCTTCACATAAATCTCGTAACCACATTCAAAGCTGGTTTTAGATTTGAAGTCAAACAGATACAAGGGTCCCGAGTGTGGATTAACATGTAAGGAGCTTGATGTTAAAAAACCTTTTTTTCCTTGGGGAATCTTTATGCACAGTAAGAGAGAGAACAAAGAATTACAGTTCTAGCAAGATAGAACTGTGTATATCAAAACTTGCTGTTTAACAGCATTAGTCCTTGAAGAAAAGATCATACAATTGCCACATGCTGTTGAACTACAATACAAACCATTTTCTTAGATAACAGTTGACACTGCTTGAACCCCAACGGTAGGGAAGTCAGGAGAAATTCTTTTGAACGTGAGCCAGTAGCTAACTCACTTTAAAAGCTTTGGCTTAAAATACAAATACAGTATTTACACTTTTAAAAAATTCTGTGCTGTATTTATAAAGGACAAACGTATTGTGTTCCCATTTTTTCTCCACTTTTTCCTATTACCCATTTAGTTCTAGTGTGTTCTTTCTTGGCATGTTTCATCCCTCTCCTTGTCATCTAGCAAAAGAGACTTCTGCACAGATCTCACTTTCTTTTGAATATACCCCCATAAACAACTCCCAGAAATCCTATTATATAATAATGAGCTCAGCTTTCTTTCCTTTAGGCCTTAAAGCTTCAAAAACTGTTTCCAGCTCATTCATTTCCAATTCATACATTTTCATTAGAATTTACTTAAAAAAACAGAACGAGGAAATAAATTAGTTAATTCTACTCAGTGTCAATTCAAATGTCAACCTACTGAAAAGAAAGAACTTGGATATTTCAAGTTTACGAATCGATGCATCCATTATTACTGTATCTTTGTTTATCTTTTTTAGTAACTCAAAAAAGTCCAAAGTATAAACTATTATTCTGTTTTCATTTCCACTCATACCCAGTAATTATTATTTTTAATTTATTACTATCTCTTCTTTATAGGAACACAAAAATGCTGTAATTTCAAGGACAAAGGGGATTTCAACAATGAATTGTATTAATAAATGTAATAAAACATTGATGTCCTTCTTCTTTAAGATGCAGAAAGCCCACAGGAAGAATTTAGCATTATTTTTCACAGTGCTTCAACTATTCAAATTTTGTGTACAAGTCAAGGGAAGTCTGCAAGGTCTCTGAGCATTCATTACTTTGTAACTGCAAATCCTGACATGAATCAGACACATCAGAACTCAAGTACAATCTCAGGTCAGCCATTGCTTTATTGAATGTTGATAGCTTCTGATGTGTTTCCCACACTGATTCATTAAATATCAATATTTCATCTGGCATCTTTTAAAGAGATGATGTTTTCTGAATCCACGGGCACTGAATAATTTCATCAGCGTACTACAGTTCACAAATCAAATCAAAAACACAATGCATTTGTCATAATATTTTCAACACAATTTAACTCAACTGTGACTTTGATTTTAAACTCCCATGTGCTATTATGATAACTGGGACTACAAATTTACCCTAATTGTGTGTTTAACTGTAAAAAGTGAGTGTAAGTTCATAAGATGTCACAATAACCTATAACCTGATTGGAATAGGTAGAAGAAAACCAGAGAGAGAAACTGGATTAGACTAAACAAAAAAAGACCACATTGATACAAACCAAGGACTGTTGAAATTGTGCTTGTTAAAAATAGATGATGCGGAGCTGTAAATTAATGAACCAAAATTGGTGTGTAGGATATTAGGTCTAATTGTTCAAAAAAATAATGAGGGGATGGGCTAGTCAACCCACCGCTCCCTTTTGGGGTCCTTAAGGAACAGATGGCGAGATGGAAAAACAGACAGAGACTACTGGACCAAATTTCACCGTCCTGGCTGCCACTCCCACCATCTCCTGGGATTCCAGGCCTTCATCATCCTGATCCTGACCGGACTGGGCCAAAAGAGAGTAACCAGAGTGCTAACCAATGTGCAAACTCTGAAAGTTAACAATGGAAAGCAAGCAACCAATTAACCTGGGTGGTCTTCCATTCAAATCAAATGAAAGCAACCTAAAATAATGAGCTGCTTACAACCCAGGAGAACCAGTTTTCTCAGTCTTAAGTTCAAGTGGGCTACAATTAAGCAAGATGAGGCCCTTGAAGCTACACAGGTGGGTCACTTGATGGGAATCTGAACACTTATAACAGGGAGGCTATCTCTGGCCATTTTAGAAGAGCTAAAAACTGGAAGACAAGACTGGGCAAGTGGAAGGGACAGTCCTGGGACCCTGAAAGGGTTGACCAAAACAAAGGGCTCTCAGATTGGTGAGGACTCAAGAGAGAAGGAATTGAGTGCAGGTGTTTGCCAAGGAGATTCTAAACCAATCACTCTTCATTTATACACAAAGCACAAGACATATCCAGATTTTAGGAAGAATAGCAAAGTCTGGTATTGTACACACTAGCATTTTCTTCAGCATAATTAAATCGGTCAGGAGGGTGGAAAAGCCACCCCCATGAGCAATGTAAGTTACACCGACCAAAGCGCTGGTGTGAACAGTGCTATGTTGGTGGGAGAAGCTGTCCCAGCAACATAGCTACCACCGCTTGCGGGCTGGGGTGGAGTAATTATGCCGACGGGAGAGCACTACAGTGGCACAGCTACATCGGAACAGATGCGCCACTATAGCGATTCTAGTGTAGACTAGCCTTCTGTGTCCCCCATCCTATACATACCTTGTCATTTCTAATGGTTGAAAGAGTAATCCAGAGAGTTCACAGCTTTGGTTGTGCTCCTCGGGAGACTTGGGTGGGCCTGCATTAGTTTCAGGGCTTAGGTAGTTGGACTGCAGAGCCCCATATCTTAGGAAGAGGTGAAAGATACTGGATCTGCACCCCGTGTGCCTCTAGGAGTCCAGAGCTTGAGACTCTGTTCTGACCCAGTCAGCCTAGAAGCACATGGGTTCCAAAGTTTGAGTCTATTACAGCAGCCTGGTGAGTATCCACAAGCGGGAGCTCAGACAGGGTTATAACAAAGCACTATCTATTTTATGTACAAAACCTCTGGGACAATCCACAAATGATATTTCAGTTAAACATCTAAAACAGAATGTCTCTGTTTAATGAAAAATAGAGGTAATAGCCATGCAAATATTATATTTGACTCTATGCAAGAAAATGATACATTTTTATTTTAGTGAAGGCCTTTCCAACCCTGCACTTACTGGTGATGTGACATGTAATGAAGCTCAATTTAACAACATAAACATCAAAAAACAGCGGCAAAATAACAACATGCATTAATGGAGCTATTATCAAGCCTTTAAATTGTGCCATTATTGTGCCAACTGTGTGTACGCACGTCCAAGGACACAGTTCCAACTGGGAAGCATAACTTATCATAATATGTCACAATATGAAATCTCCCTAAAAATGTGGAAGATTTCATAAGAGGACTGCATTTTATACATAGCCCCTACCCTGTCTGCAATAAAACCAATGCCTTGATTCGTATCTGAGAGTAGGAAGGTATATGTCCAACTGTCCATTCCCCTTTCTAAGATCACAAATCAGAAGGGAATTATTTTCAAACAAGAAATAGTTAAAAGAAAAACTGAAGCTGACACTGACTTCAAACCAGAGCATGTTGGAACACGGTAATTATTGACAATATAACTAGTACTCAGAAAAGTGACAATGTGTCACCTGAAAGAAATCATATGCATCATCTCCTCTATACCTTGCATCATTGCTGTTTTATATTGACAAACCAGAATCTTCCCCTTACTTCTGTCTTAGTATTCTTAAGAGACAGTAAGTTTAAACTAAGTCTTGCAAATTTAAGAACTGTAACAAGCCAGTTGACTTGTAATGGCATCTTAAGCCATGTAGTTATTAACATCCAGTTCAGTTACTATTTTTGTACTTTCAGTTTGACCATTAGTAAAGACATATCACCTATTCAAGGCAACAAATTGAAATTACGAAGTGTAGAATAATGCCTATCATTCTCATATAAAGAGCAAATCTAAATTATAACATCAGTTGCGGATTGACTTAATAGTGAACTGCCAAATGCAATTTACTTAGGACCTGGTAATTTAGATTCAATCTAATTTAATTCAATTTAAATTGTGATATATAAATGTTGATGAGCAACACGATTGCAGAAGAATACAAAGTACATAAGCTCAATGTGATCTTTCAGTTTTTCAGGTTATTAGCATTTGAGCTATAGTAGGTTTTTTTTGAGGGGAAGAGGGGAGGAGTGTTTTTGTTTTTTGCTTTCAAGATACAACTGCAAGGTATTAGGAGCCATAAAAGATAAACGTTAGAAACATAAAATCTCATTCCTGAATCCATTCAATTAATTCAACAGCATAGCTTTCCAGCACACAGAAAAATCCTCTTGTAAAATAACTAAGCTATGAATTTGCTCCTTTTAATATATTTTATACAATAGATCACTGTCATGCGTCTATCTCAGTAAAACATACAGCTACAATTACTGTTCTTCTGACATGCATGTCAGTGATGTTTGGAATGTAAACTTTTCAATGAAGTGGATCGTAAAACAGAGTGACAAACCTAATTACCAAAAATATTTCATTTAACATTTATTTCAATTTGACATAAAACTGATTTGTAAAGAAAAACATAACAAAAAAGTACACATCTGGGAACAAAGAATGTAGGCCATACTTACAGAATGGGGGCTCTGTCCTGGGAAGCAGTGACTTTGAAAAAGATTTTGGAGTCATGATGGATAATCAGCTGAACATGAGTTCCTAAGTAATGCTGTAGCCAACAGAATTAATGTGATCCTGAGATGCATAAAGAGGGGAATCTTGAGTAGGAGTAAAGAGGTTATTTTACCTCTGTATTTGGCACTGGGGTGACCGCTGCTGGAATACTATGTCCAGTTCTGCTGCCCACAATTCAACTTAAGAACATAAGAATGGCCCTGCTGGGTCACACCAAAGGTCCATCTTGCCGAGTAGCCTGTCTTCCGACAGTGGCCAGTGCCAGGTGCCCCAAAGGGAATGAACAGAACAGATAATCATCAAGTGATCCATCCCCTGTTGCTCATTCCCAGCTTCTGGCAAACAGAGGCTAGGGATATCATTCCTGCCCATCCTAGCTAATAGCCATTGATGGACCTATCCTCCATAAATTTATTTAGTTCTTTTTTTAGCCCTGTTATGGTCTTGGCCTTCACAACATACTCTGGCAACAAGTTCCACAGGTTGACTGTGTGTTGTGTGAAGAAATACTTCCTTTTGTTTGTTTTAAACCTGCTGCCTATTAATTTCATTTGGTGACCAAAGTAGTAAACAACACTTCCTTATCTACATTCTCTACAGCAGTCATGATTTTATAGACCTCAATCATATATCCCCTTAGCAGTCTCTTTTCCAACCTGAATCATAGAATCATAGAATATCAGGGTTGGAAGGGACCTCAGAAGGTCATCTAGTCCAACCCCCTGCTCGAAGCAGGACCAAGTCCCAGTTAAATCATCCCAGCCAGGGCTTGGTCAAGCCTGACCTTAAAAACCTCTAAGGAAGGAGATTCTACCACCTCCCTAGGTATCGCATTCCAGTGTTTCACCACCCTCTTAGTGAAAAAGTTTTTCCTAATATCCAATCTAAACCTCCCCCACTGCAACTTGAGACCATTACTCCTCGTTCTGTCATCTGCTATCATTGAGAACAGTCTAGAGCCATCCTCTTTGGAACCCCCTTTCAGGTAGTTGAAAGCAGCTATCAAATCCCCCCTCATTCTTCTCTTCTGCAGACTAAACAATCCCAGCTCCCTCAGCCTCTCCTCATAAGTCATGTGTTCTAGACCCCTAATCATTTTTGTTGCCCTTCGCTGGACTCTCTCCAATTTATCCACATCCTTCTTGTAGTGTGGGGCCCAAAACTGGACACAGTACTCCAGATGAGGCCTCACCAATGTCGAATAGAGGGGAACGATCACGTCCCTCGATCTGCTCGCTATGCCCCTACTTATACATCCCAAAATGCCATTGGCCTTTTTGGCAGCAAGGGCACACTGCTGACTCATATCCAGCTTGTCGTCCACTGTCACCCCTAGGTCCTTTTCCGCAGAACTGCTGCCTAGCCATTCGGTCCCTAGTCTGTAGCGGTGCATTGGATTCTTCCATCCTAAGTGCAGGACCCTGCACTTATCCTTATTGAACCTCATCAGATTTCTTTTGGCCCAATCCTCCAATTTGTCTAGGTCCCTCTGTATCCTATCCCTCCCCTCCAGCGTATCTACCACTCCTCCCAGTTTAGTATCATCCGCAAATTTGCTGAGAGTGCAATCCACACCATCCTCCAAATCATTTATGAAGATATTGAACAAAACCGGCCCCAGGACCGACCCCTGGGGCACTCCACTTGACACCGGCTGCCAACTAGACATGGAGCCATTGATCACTACCTGTTGAGCCCGACAATCTAGCCAACTTTCTACCCACCTTATAGTGCATTCATCCAGCCCATACTTCCTTAACTTGCTGACAAGAATACTGTGGGAGACCGTGTCAAAAGCTTTGCTAAAGTCAAGAAACAATACATCCACTGCTTTCCCTTCATCCACAGAACCAGTAATCTGAAAACCTGAAAAGTCCCAGTCTTATTAATCTCTCCTCATACGGAAGCAGTTCCTTACCCCTAATCATTTTTGTTGCCCTTTTCTGAACCTTTTCCAATTCCAATATATCTTTTTTGAGATGGAGCGACCACATCTGCACAGAGTATTCAAGATGTGGGTGTATCATGGATTTATATAGAGACAGAATGATATTTTCTGTCCTATTATCTATCCCTTTCTTAATTATTCCCAGCATTCAGTTCGCTTTTTTGACTGCCCTTGCACATTAAGTGGATGTTTTCAGAAAACTATCCATAATGACTCCAAAATCTCTTTCTTGAGTGGTAACCGCTAATTTAGACCCCATCATTTTATACGTATAGTTGGGATTATGCTTTCCAACGTGCATTACTTTGCATTTATCAACATTAAATTTCATCTGCCATTTTGTTGCCCAATCACCCAGTTTTGAGAGATCCTTTTGTAGCTCTTTGCAGTCTGCCTGGGTCTTAACTATCTTTAGTAATTTTGTATCATTTGCAAATTTTGCCACCTCACTGTTTACCCCTTTTTCTAGATCATTTATGAATACGTTGAATAGAACTGGTCCCAGAACAGATCCCTGGGGGACACCACTGTTTACCTTCTCCATTCTGAAAACTGACCATTTATTCCTACCTTTTGTTTCCTATCTTTTAACCAGTCACAAATCCATGACACCACCTTCCCTCTTATCCTGTGGCAGCTTGCTTTGCGTAAAAGCCTTTGGTGAGAGACCTTGTCAAAGGCTTTCTGAAAATCTAAGTACACTATATCCACTGGATCCCTTTGGTCTACATGACCTCCTCAAAGAATTCTAGTAGATTGGTGACGCGTGAGTTCCCTTTACTGAAACCATGTTGACTCTTCCCCAACAAATTATGTTCATCTATATGTCTGACAATATTGTTCTTTATTATAGTTTCAACCAATTTTCCTGGTACTGAAGTCAGGCTTACAGGCCTGTAATTGCCGGGATCACCTTTGAAGCCCTTTTTGAAAATTGGCGTGTCAGTAGCTATCCTCCAGTCATCTGGTACAGAAGCTGATTTAAATGATAGGTTACAGACTACAGTTAGTAGTTCTGCAATTTCACATTTGAGTTCCATCAGAACTCTTGGGTGAATACCATCTGGTCCTTGTGACGTATTGCTGTTTAATTTATCAATTTGTTCCAAAACATCCTCTAATGATACCTCGATCTGGGACAGTTCCTCAGATCTGTCACCTAAAAATAATGGCTCAGGTTTGGGAATCTCCCTCACATCCTCAGCTGTGAAGACCAATGCAAATAATTCATTTAGTTTTTCTGCAATGGCTTTATCGTCCCTGAGTGCCCCTTTAGCACCTCGATCGTCCAGTGACCCCACTGTTTAGCAGGCTTCCTGCTTATGATGTACTTAAAAAAAAATTCTGCTATTACTTTTTGAGTCTTTGGCAAACTGTTCCTCAAATTCTTTTTTGTCCTTCCTAATTGTATTTTTACACTTCATTTGCCAGTGTTTATGCTCCTTTCTATTTTCCTCACTAGGCTTTAACTTCCACTTTTTAAAGGATGCCTTTTTGCCTCTCACTGCTTCTTTTACTTTGTTGTTTAGCCACGGTGGCTCTTTTTTGGTTCTCTTATTATGTTTTTTATTTTTGGGTATACATTTAAGTTGAGCCTCTTTTATGGTGTCTTTAAAAAGTTTCTACACAGCTTGCAGAGATTTCACTTTTGGCACAGTAGCCTTTAATATCTGTTTAACTAACCTCCTCATTTTTGTGTAGCTCCTCTTTCTGAAATTAAATGCTCCAGTGTTGGGCCACTGTGGTGTTTTTCCCGCCACAGGGATATTAAATTTAATTATATTATTGTCACTATTACTAAGCAGTCCAGCTATATTCACCTCTTGGACCAGATCCTGTGCTCCACTTAGGGCTAAATCAAGAATTGCCTCTCCTCTGGTGGGTTCCAGGACCAGCTGCTCTAAGAAGCAGTCGTTTAAGATGTCAAGTAACTTTATCTCTGCATCCCATCCTGAGGTGACATGTACCCAGTCAATATGGGGATAATTGAAATCCCCCATTATTATTATTGATTTTTTAAATTTTAATAGCCTCTCTAACCTCTGTTTCACAGTCACTATCACCATCCTAGTCAGGTGTTTGGTAATATATCCCTACCGCCATGTTCTTATTATTAGAGCATGGAATTTCTATACATAGAGATTCTATGGTACAGATTGATTCATTTATGATTTTTACTTCATTTGATTCCATGCTTTCTTTCACATATAATGCCACTCCCCCACCAGCACAACCTGTTCTGTCCTTCCTATATATTTTGTACCCTGATATTACTGTATCCCATTGATTATCCTCATTCCTCCAAGTTTCTGTGATGCCTATTATATCAAAATCCTCATTTAATATGGGGCACTCTAGTTCACCCATTTTATTATTTAGACTTCTAACATTGGTATATAAGAACTTTAAAAACTTGTCTCCTTTTAGCTGTCTGCCATTACACAATGTAATTGAATGGAACTCTCTTTTATTTGACTGTTTCTGATCAGACCCTGCCTGTATTTTATCATTTTCCATCCTCTTGTCCTCACTAGCACATAGAGATTCTATATTAATAGATCCTCCCCTAGGGGATGTCCGAACCATGTGCTCCTCCGCACCTGTTGGCTTTACCCCAGCCCTTAGTTTAAAAACTGCTCTACGACCTTTTTAATGTTAAGTGCCAGCAATCTGGTTCCATTTTGATTTAGGTGGAGCCCATCCTTCCTGTACAGGCTCCCCCTTTCCCAAAAGTGTCCCCAGTTCCTAATAAATCTAAACCCCTCCTCCTTACACCATTGTTTCATCCACATAGTGAGACTCTGCAGTTCTGCCTGTCTAACTGGCCCTGCGTGTGGAACTGGGAGCATCTCAGAGAATGCTACCATGGAGGTCCTGGACTTCAGTCTCTTACCTAGCAGCCTAAATTTTGGCATCCAGGACCATCCTTCAAGGAGGATGTTGAAAAATTTGAGATGGTTCAGAGAAAAGAGTCATGAGAATGATTAAAGAATTGATAGACTCAAAGAACTCAATCTATTTAGCTTAACAAAGAGAAGGTTAAGAGGTGATTTGATTACAGCCTACAAATACCTACATGGGGAACAAATATTTAACAATGGGCTCTTCAATCTAGCAGACAAATGTATAACATGATCCAATGCCTGGAAGATGAAGCTAGACAAATTCAAACTGGAAAGAGGGTGTAAAATTTTAAAGTTGTGAATAACTAACCCTTGGAACAATTTACTAAGAGCTATGGTGGATTCTCCATCACTGGGAATTTTTAATTCAAGTTTGGATGTTTTTTCTAAAAGATATGCTCTGAGGATTATTTTGGGAAAGTGATATATTGGAGGTCAGACCAGACGGTCACGTGGGTCCCTTCTGACCTTAGAATCTATGAAAAAAGAAAAGAAAAAGGCTAAGACAATTGTTTAATGAGAATCAAGACATTTGTTAATGAAAAGCTAGGTATTATTCAAGTAATTAAAAAAAGGTTTTTCTTTTTTAAAGAAAAAAATTATTTACAGCTCAAATCTTCATCCCAGGACCTTGGCTGTGTACTAAGTAGCCCTGTGAGGTACTGGGCAAGTAATGAATCACCCCTACTAATGCAATGGTCCTGAGGCTGCAATAGCATGATGCCCTAGCACATCCCCTTCTTCGGACTGGGAAGGAAGACTGGCTCTGCACAGTGATGAACTCTCTAATTCCCTCCTCAACCTGTCCCACCTGTATGTTCGTACACAGGCAGCCACTAGGAGATGAGCTCTGCCAAGGTGGTAATTCACTTCTACATACTTTTCCTTTCTATTCTGCCATCCTCCTCAACTTGGGCAGTGGACTACAATGTGTTGTTACCTAAGGGACCTCCACATCTCCAATAATAGAGCAGGATTTTTCACCAAGTGCAAGAACTCAAAAAGGATCTAATTATTCTGTGTTACAAGCTCCGCTTTCAGTCACGCCACCTTTTACAATAAAGAAAAACTCATCTTAAACTCCTCGATGTCACAAACATCTCTCTTCTTATTGCTCAGCCTCTAACTTTGGAGTAACAGAGAATTCTGTGCTTGAAAATGAGGAAACTAAGAGATATGCTTACAGAAAGTAAGTTTCTGAGTATCCACAAATGAATCACTGTACTCCTGTAGTTTAAATGTGGCAAACCTACACTTTGTATTAACATTTTGCAAAACCTTTTAGGCTCTATAATCAATTTTTTTTAAAAAAAAGTTAACTCCTAGAATCACATCTTCCTTTTAGCAAATATTATGGAACCTCAATCGAAAAACTCAGATTAGGTAGAGAAAGGTTTGAGCCTTGATTTTGCTGACAATTGCTGCACATGTCTCAGTGAATGAATTAATGCTTTATTGTGTCCAGAAAAGAATGGCCTGAAGAGGAGAAGGTTACTCATCTGTCGTTTGAGTTCTTTCCAAGTATATTTCCTCTGTGGATTCACACTACATGTACCTTGGGTGAAATCCTCACTCAATTGGAATCCTGGCTTCAGAGACTACAGTTGGTACTGCTTCACTGGAGGGAAGGAGATAAAATGGGGCCTACCCTGGGCCACCCCTCCCCCGAACACCTTCCTGGACCCAGAACTGTGCAGGGAAGATTCCCCAATATGGGGACACTAGGACTCAGATAGTACCTCCCCTCACCATGAGGCCTTGTGGGAAATCTGCAGCCAGCCACAGACTCCAGCCAGTAGGAATAGAAGCAGGCAAAGCATGGACCACTGGACCTCTGGATATTCCAGTCAAAGCTGTAGAATGTTCTCTGACTTTGTCTGCCCTGTGTTCATGGGTTGTTTGCTCCAACCCTCCCCCTTCAATACTCCCTCCCCTGTCCTGTCCTCCCAATCCCCTTCCCTTCCATTTTCTTCCCATTTAGCTGGTCCTCTCCTAACTAACCACCCCTGAAAAAAGTAATCATGGAACTAACATGACATTTACCGCCATTACATTGTTCACTCTGTTTGTGTTACACCCCTCCCCACACCATGTGTCTGTCTTGTCTATTTAGACAATATTATCTTGTTTCTTTGTACTCCTCCTCTCCCACCCCCAAGTGGTCCACAGACTCACTATGTCTAGGGGGTCCTCAAAAGACCTAGACTGAAAACTGACTGAACAGAATTCAATTATATATCAGGGTGGATAAAAATCAATTATTTTTTTTTAAATTGGATTTTTTTATTTAAATCAGATTTTGTTGATAAAATGCTTTTTGAGGAAAAAATCTTCTAAAGATAGTTTTAATTAAGATACATTATAGCTCAAAGATATCTCATCACGGAATAGGGATTATAAATTCTAATTCTATAGTATGAGACAATATATTTATACAACATTTAAGAAAAGTTTTGTAAATGAGTTCCAACAGTCCATGGATTAAGGACCCAATCTTATGTGGTTCCAAGAGCTTCTGTATAGATTATTTAGGTTAATCTTTCTATCTACCCATTGGGATTCAGTGCTCAGTCTAGAAGATATCATCAGAGATGCTTAGTTTTGCAGTTCTCAAACTGTGGATTTGTGTCTCCAGAGATAACATGCTTGTTAACAGCAAAAATGCTTTAAAATAATTAAATAAATAATATATAGAGGTGAGAAATAACAGACCTCAACCCTATTGTCCCTCTGCAAATTTGTGTACACAGAGTCAATCCCTTACCCCTCTCTCTAAAAGTGTAAAGTTTCAAAAAGGTCAATGAATAGAAGATTGTTGGGTGCGGAATAGATCTGGACAAGGAGAAGTCTGGAGATAAATGTGAGCAGGGGTGTAGGCAGTAGAAACAAAAGTGAAACTGTATGAGCAGCATATTACAGAAGTCTTGAGGTCTTTCTGAGTATAGCCTTCATTGATTTGAAATCTACCATACCATTCACTCACTAGAAGGGAAAACTTATAATGGCAGCAGGCCGCAAAAGAGACCCAGTTTGGGTCTCATCTATCTCAGAGTTGTGAAGAATAGATATTAAGGTTTTAACAACCAACAATAATGCACTTTCATGTAGAAATCCATTATTAAATCGAGTCTTCCTGACTAGTGATTTAAATCAAATCCACCCTAATATATATACAGACAATATATTTCCAAAGGGGTCTACACCTCCACTCAAAATTTCAAAGGGGTCTGCACTGCCATTCAAAATTTTGTAGGAGTCTGCAAAGGAACAAAGGTTGAGAACAACTGATCTAGTAAATTAAAAGTGGGATAGCATATGGAAACATGTCAAGTATGCATCTTCATTACCTACTCTATGTTTATTCCACAACAACAACAACAAAAAGGTAAGTATGACTGAAGGCCTGCAAAATTCTATCAGCTAAGTCTGCTAACAGACTATGAAGAATGCTCAGCATTCTCCATCTTGTTGAGATCTTACACTCTGGTCTTCTGACAAAATTACCACCCTCTGGCACAAATTCTGAAACTTTACTTTTCAAGTACTAAAATTTCCCACCAAACTGTGCTTATGAGGTCTGAATACACCCACAAATATGTCTTAGAAAACCAGTGATAACACCAGTGAACCATTTAAAAAGAACTCACCTATGCCAATGAATCCCAATAATGAACAGGTAGGGTCAACAACACGGTACATAATCACCTGGCCCATTGTACTAATGCAGGGTTTTTTTGGCCTATGTAGAAGACATTCCATATTCTTCCAGTATGTTCAGAGTGAATGTTTCGTTCATTTACCAGTGATATTTGTTGCTGACCTTATGCTCATTTTCTTTTCTTAAAATAGTTTTAGAATAATGAGCAGGACTTACTGGAGACCATGCAGCACTATTTGCTATGTCCTGTTTTAGGATACAATACTCCTCAAAGTCTTGTGATTTTCTATGGAAGGAAAGGAAAACAATTTCTATTTTTTGCAGTTTCTGTAAGTGGTGTTGGGATATATGTAGCGATCCTCTGAGGAGTAATGCAATGAGAAATTGCAATATAAAGCCACTTAGAGAAACAACAATGATCCTAGACAAACATTCAAACCTTTTACCAAAGTACAATATTTACTGTTTCTATTTTAGGGCAGGTGAAGCAACAATAAATATTGGGCTATGAATGTTAAACTGTATCCAGTGTATTTTCATAAATAAAATGTTAAAAAATTAATGCAAACCCACTGGCTATCGTCAATCCTAATTTAAATTGCCATATGTATGTTAGAGCTGCAGAGGGAAATCCAAACTTTTGCTCTGGCAATTTAATAAGAATTCTTAACAGTGCTCACTAAAAATTAGAAATGGCCATGACAACCCTTAAATCACATGGTCAGAAAAACTGCCTCTGGGATACAAAATCTCAAAAAATTCCAACAAAACACATTGTATAATTTATTTTTTCTCAGTTTTTACATTGTTTTATAGGATAATAAACATTTGTTGCTTAAGGGACACAATTTATTTAGTTATTTTGTGCTTACTGTCTGGCAAAATGATTTGCCCTTGAGCAATGAGACATTTGTTTGTGATATATTTGTTGCATTTTGAAAGTAATTGCATTAAAAAGAAAACAGAATTAAGGACTTTATAAAACAAGGGGAAGAGGTGGAGGTAAAAGGAGCAGCTGAAAAGGCGATTACTCATATGGCAGTTCTTGTCTTCCTATGCCATTTGATTGTCACTACATGAGCACAACAAAAACAGATGTCTTAGTGGCTACAGTGTAGAACAAAATCCATCAGTGCTGCACAAAATAAAAAATAAATATGTCCCCTACTGATGTATCTCCACTGTGCTCAACCCTTTTATATGTATATCATGCTTTCATTATCAGTCAAAAAGTAGTGAAATGATTTTGTAATTAATTTTTTTTCACTTGGACACAAACCAATAGGACATGGGACAAAATTAAAAAACAGCAGATCATGCCATTGTACGACAAAAGTTCTGAAAAATGTTAACATAAAAACAGTCTGTGTTGACTCCTTTCATTTTCACTGCAGAAAATCAGGACTGGAATAATGTATCTGTAAAGTTAGGTAAGCCTTCAAACAGATACAGAACATCAGAAAATGGTATGGGAAAAGCAATTATCTCATGATGAAGGGATATGAAGACAGCATAAAGAATCTTATACACAGTGGGTCAAATTATGCTGTGAATATTCATATCTCCCATTGACTTCAGTTTATCTGTATTGAATTGGTTGTCCTTTCCCTCTGCTGGCATGTTTTGGTTTTGTTGAAATGGAATAAAACAGAAAAATATATTTAATTGGTGCTGGGTGAACTGTGTTAAAATATTTGTGATAATGTTAGAGAACTATTAACCTAATTTAGATTTGTCATGTTTGAATTTCTTTGGTATTAATTTTTTTTTAAATGTTAAAATAAGCAAAATTGTGAGTGTGGAGAAATTAATTTCAGGCCCACAGACAAAATTTGTTTTGTAACTAAATAAAATAATTTTTGCATGGAAGCTGTCAAGGTTTCTACCCCACTCTGAACACTAGGATACAGATGTGGGGACCTGCATGAAAGACCCACTAAGCTTATTCTTACCAGCTAGGTTAAAAGCTGCCACCACCAAAGTGTTACACAAAGAACAGGGAAAGAGCCCACTTGGAAACGTCTTTCCCCCCAAAATCCCCCCAAGCCCTACACCCCCTTTCCTGGGGAAGGCTTGATAAAAATCCTCACCAATTTGCATAGGTGAACACAGACCCAAACCCTTGGATCTTAAGAACAATGAAAAAGCAATCAGGTTCTTAAAAGAAGAATTTTAATTAAAGAAAAAGTAAAAGAATCACCTCTGTAAAATCAGGATGGTAAATACCTTACAGGGTAATCAGATTCAAAACATAGAGACTCCCTCTAGGCAAAACCTTAAGTTACAAAAAGACACAAAAACAGGAATATACATTCCATTCAGCACAACTTATTTTATCAGCCATTTAAACAAAACAGAATCTAACGCATATCTAACTAGATTGCTTATTAGCCCTTTACAGGAGTTCTGAACTGCATTCCTGCTCTGGTCCCGGCAAAAGCATCACACAGACAGAGAGGACCCTTTGTTCCTTCCCCCCCAGCTTTGAAAGTATCTTGTCTCCTCATTGGTCATTTTGGTCAGGTGTCAGGGAGGTTATCTTAGCTTCTTAACCCTTTACAGGTGAAAGGGTTTTTCCTCTGGCCAGGAGGGATTTAAAGGTGTTTACCCTTCCCTTTATATTTATGACAGAAGCTGGAGTTGTAGATTCCCTGTTTTTCCCTATCAGTATGGCTGAAAAAGACTGCTGTTTCTTTGCAGCAGATTTCTGTGGCTGATCACTAGCAAAAGCTTCTGTAAACAAAGCACAATGTGTTGCTTCTCTGACTTCTGGGCTGATCCCTGAAACTCAGGCTATTATGACAGGTTTCAGAGTAGCAGCCGTGTTAGTCTGTATCCGCAAAAAGAACAGGAGTACTTGTGGCACCTTAGAGACTAAAAATTTTATTTGAGCATAAGTTTTCGTGAGCTACAGCTCACTTCATTGGATGCATGCAGTGGAAAATACAGTGGGGAGATTCTAAATACACAGAGAACATGAAACAATGGGTATTACCATACACACTGTTACCTGATCACTCTCGTTACAGTTTGTATGGTAACATCCATTGTTTCATGTTCTCTGTGTATATAAAATCTCCCCACTGTATTTTCCATTGCATGCATCCAATGAAGCGAGCTGTAGCTCACGAAAGCTTATGCTCAAATAAATTTGTTAGTCTCTAAGGTGCCACAAGTACTCCTCGTTCTTTTTTCAGGCTACTATGTGGATCCAACTAAAATTTTTTTAATATGGGATTTGACATATATAGCCATGACACAGTTATGTCAAGAATAGTGAAAAATGAAGGTGACAGAAAACTGGAAAGCAGTACATTAAATAAATGTATTTGATATGAAATGAAACACCACTTCAGTACTATGGGGACTGTGTTCCTCAAACATAATGCCAGAGCCATGGCACAAATGCTTTCAGATGAGACTGACAAGTGTGTGTGACCACACCTTTCATAGTCATGATACAGCAAATACCCTGGCCAGAGCTCTGGCACAGGGACAATTAAAAAAGCATTAAACAAACGTAAAAAAGAATTCAGATACACCTTCAAGACTGAACACATACATCCTCATATAATTACTTTGCGTGAACATGAAGAGAAAATATTAATTTAAGTCTGACACTAACTTTTAATATTGCATTAACCCATTTTTTCTAGCAGTGATGTCTCAGACAAGGAATCACGCTAAACTGACAAAAAGAAGAGTACTTCTTTCTAAGACTGGTGGGAAATTCTGAGAATTAATTTCCTAGAAAACCCAAATACTTGAAATATACAATCATTGCTCTGACACTAGAGTAGACAGCTAGCACTGTGGACTAATATAAATCAACAGCGCATGTTTAGCATAGTATTTGTATATTTAGGAATAAGGAGCTGACAAATACTGGTATCTCCAAGGTTCCAATAGAAGCCAAAGAAGAATATAGACTAGAGAAAATCTGGGAGTGTACAAAACCTAGCACAGTGGGGTCCTGATCCATGATTAGTGATTCTAGGAGCAACTGTAATACAAATAATTATTATTAATAATACTGACACTAATCATAAAAGACAGTCATAACTGGATGGTTGTGTTTATTCCTCACAATTTCTGCAAATGGGGAAACTCCCAAGGATAGACGATTGAAGAATCAGGCGAGACTACTAGAGCTGATGGGGAGCAATGGCAAACTGATTCTACAGTCAGCAGGAAAACAACAAGAACTACTATCTGATCAAGGAATAGTCAGATCACAAATACTGAAAATACAGGAGAATTCATGAAATGTGAGGAAAAAATTACCAGGATGGTTAGTTATTTCTTTGACATCACTCTCTGACTTCTTTAAGAGGACTGAATGCAGGATAACCACGAGATTAAAGAAAGATTATATGTAACTACAAGCAGACCAACTACACCAAAACCAGAACAAATGTCAATATTGTGTTTGGGGAAAGAAAGGATAATTTGAATGGAAAGGAAATAATAAAAAAGGAATTTTTTGAGAATCAACTGTACTCTACATTGATTTTTATCAGAAAGAATAGAGAGGCCTTACTTTGAGGGAAGATTTGGCTAAACAGCTAAAGAAACTTTGGAAGCTCTTTTGTTCTTTCTTACCTGTGAATAACTTCACTGATGGTAACAACTAAGACAGAACTTTTATTCTCAAAACATAGACTGGAACCTTGAATTAAAATTGGTTACATTTCATCTTGAAAGTTTACCTTAATGAGTATAAGATATTGTTAGCTTTGCAACATGGAACTCACTAAATCACCTAGAATGTTTTACTCATTTCTGTACTTCGAAACTTCTTGGGGAAAAAAACTAAATTACATTTATTTAGGATGTTGCTTATATAGTGTTACTTATATAAATACCACCACCGTGGATTACATTGATTCCATAGGTATTTGGAGAGTCTTTAATAGTAGAGACTAGACAATGCTTTTCTCTACTTCTGATGACAGCTATACTAAAAATATTTCTTTCTGATGTCTAAATCTGTGAAACATCTGCTTTCTCAGCCAAATATTGGCTCTCTGTTGTGGTCTAACCATGTCCATATTATTTTTTTCTGACTCAGGTTTTTAATTAGCAATCAGACAATGGAGTTGAAATCCCACTCTGATAAAAGATCCAGTTAATTTTGATAAAGAACCTACACAGATAAATAGAAAATTTCAAAAGCTAAAGATGATCTGTTAAGAATGATATATCTAATAAATAGAATGAGATATCTAATAACTAAATAGGATGTTGTGGAAGTTTTTGTGCAGAGCCACATAATTTCTTTATGCTCTAACAAAAATATGAAGCACAGAAAACATTACTTGTAAATTAAATTGCTTTAGAAAATATTCATAAAAGCAGCACAAAAAATAGAGATATAACTAGAGAGAAATACTCCTTTAATAGCACATATTAAAATAATACCCCACTTAAACTGGATAATAGGATGGTACGAAAAACGAGTCAAATCTGAGAGATCTTGCCTTTTTTTTTTTGCCATACTGATTGAAAAGAGATTCCTTAATTTCTTCTTGGTCTCACACAATATTTATTTGTGGCCAAAGTGGAGCTCTTTATTCAGTTCTGAAACAAACGAGACTTTATCTGAGTAACTGAGTAAATGGTGGGGCAGATTTTCCTTGCCCCTTACTCAAGATGAGGAGGGTGCAAGGAGTTTTCCCTCCCTTGTGCATCAAGTGTGCCAAGCACAATTGCTGTTCTTGTTCTTGGGGGATCGTAGGGACTGCTCCCTCTCCACTCAGCTGGGGAGGGGATGAGGTGAGACAATAGCTGCCCCCATCATGTACCAACCAGTGGACCTGGACAGGAACGTGGGGGAGAATAAGGTACATTCTGCTTCTTTGCAGCAGAATACCTCCTGGTGCTTCCCTTG
Source organism: Chelonia mydas (assembly GCF_015237465.2). NCBI lineage: Eukaryota > Metazoa > Chordata > Testudines > Cheloniidae > Chelonia > Chelonia mydas. Next base: position 110,110,102 of record NC_057853.1, read on the forward strand.
GGCATAGAAGCTCCAACTCACCCCTGTCTCAGGACTACACAAAAGGGCTTGCTTGAGTCTTTAAGCAGACCCTGAATAACGTATTGCGTGCTGTGAATTTTTTCTGGTGTCCCTGCAGCAAAACATTTTATACTGTCTTTACTTTGTGATGTGTGCATGACTAGCTACAATAAGCATAACAGAAGTAAAAAGAATTTGTGAGACTTATCTAATTTTTCCACAGTGACTAAGGATTGCATTTAAGTTGAATTTAAGGGTGGGGGGGGGAGAGAAATATCCTCTCAAGAACTGACGGAGCATATAAAAATTAAGGGCCAAATTCACTCTGGGCATACATGATGCAAACTACATTCATGTAAATGGAGTTGAGCTCCCTTTACCAGTAGTGAATTTGGCCCGATAACTTTTGGATTCTGATTTTATTTTACTGATGGGCAATAAATAAAAGCAATGCTTATCTGATTAATAACTGTATTTGCTGACTGGCTTCCCAGGCTGCTGGAAACTTTCCTGAAAAGAAATAGTTCAAATGAAGCTCAAGATAGAAAAAGTTGATTGGACCCAGTTATCTTTAGTCAGAGGTTAATCAAATATTATCTCTGGTAACAGTAGGAGGTTGGACAGTTAACCTCTCCCCCAAAAGTCTGGCGCCCGATAAAAGCATGAGGTCAGTACAGCCGTTAAAATGAGTAAATGGATAGCATTCCAGGAGATACATAATGTACTGAAAGTCTTGTTAAAAGTCATGAAATTGTTCTACATATCTCCAACTGGAAACTATAAAAATGCATCATTTAGTGCATTTTCATGATGCATTATAATCATGATTAATGCAATACACAAACCAAATTACTTAGCATATAAATTGCTTACCAGTTGTGCCCACAAATTTCATAAGTATGATTTCATGATGTGTTTTCCTTTCATTATTAGTGAGGACTGAACTCTATCCTGGCCACGACATGAAAAGCTTAGCTCTTACTCAGATCAAATATCAATTTCATCTTAAGAATTTGTTGAGAGCATGTTTCTTTTATACAAAAGAGTATTGCTTATTTACACAACATTCATTGTATAAATAGCAAGAAAGGAATGAGAGGAGAAACGAGAGCTACTCCTTTTTGTCTTCAATAACAAAAAGCAGGATCTCATTTCTGAGAAAGAACACTTTTCTTCAGTTCACTATAGCATCATTTTCATGGATTTGAGTATGCAGTGTTACATGATTGGTACATTTCAGCTAATAATATTTTTGTTCCTTGCAACAAGTAGCTTTGTGTGCGAGTTTCTGAGTTTGACACTAAAATCCCATGATAGAGCAAAATAATGGTCCTTGTTTACACAACTGTAAGAGATGCATAAGCCTCGCATAGATGTGTAAAACAGCTGTAGTGTACCAATCAACCAGGAGGACGACGTTTGTGTGTGATGTCCCATGTCTGAAAGGGCAAAGAGAACATCCTTCCTACAATTCAGAGCTGAAGGGCTTATTGGAGGGATAAGAAACTTATGAAAGAGGAGGTTCCTAACTAAGGTTACTTGTAACTGGAGGTTCTTTGAGATGTGTGGTCCCTATCTGTATTCCGCTTGTGGGTGTGCATGCGTGCTGCGCGCCTGAGTCCTGAAGTGTTTCTTAGCAGCGTCTGTTGACCCACACGTGCATAGTGCATCTCCTTGTGCTCCCAGCTGAAGGCATAAGAGGTAGTGCAGGTCGGTGCCTCTTCAGTTTCCCTTTTACCATTATGGAATCCAGTCTGAAGCAGAGGGGGTGGGTTGTGAAATAGAGAGACCACACATCTCAAAAAATCTCCAGTTACAGGTAAGTAATCTCCTCTTCTCTTTGGAATGATGGTCCCTATGTGTAGTCCACATGTGAGTGACTTGTGAGCAATGATCAGCACGGAACTGGGTGCCAGGATGCCAATGGAAGTGCAGTCTGCAGTATGGACTGGCCCACAGGTTCATTTGTAGCTGCTGCCTGTGAGATGGTGTAGTGTGTCATGAACATGTAGATGTACCACCACGTTGCTGCATGACAGATGTCTTGCCAGGACATGTCTGCCAGTGAGGCTGATAAGGTGGCCTGCACCTGCATACAGTGCGCCATGACTCTATTGGACGGGAGTATATTGGATTGTTTGTAGCATTCACATATGTACCCCCAAACCCATTTGGAGATGTGTTGGAATGAGATGACTTGACCCTTTGATCATTCTGTGATGTCCAGAAATAGTTTTGGAAATACTCTAAATGGTTGAGTCCTGTATAGGTAGAATGCTAGGGTGAAACAGACATTGGGGAAGTGCAAGGCTCTGTCAGTGGGGAAGGCATGTGGTTTGGGGCAGAAAACCAGTAGGTGGATTCACTGATTTAGGTGGAACTCTGACACCACCTTTGGAAGGAATTTAGGGTGCAGCTGCAAAGTCACCTTGTCTTTGTGTGGGGAGGGGATCTGCCATCATGGCTGTGAGTTCACTGTCTGGCCAAGGTAATGGCTACCAAGAACTCCACTTTCATTGAGAGGTGGGAGAGTGCTCATGAGCATGTTGCCAGTAGCTCAAAGGGTGGAGAATGAGATTAAGGTTCCGTAGGCATCAGCACTGGTAGAAGGGTGTTGAGTAAATCTTTCATGAAGTGGATAGTGGTGGGGTGCGTAAACACCGAGGCGCCATCCACAGGAGGGAGAAAGGTACTGAGTGCTGCCAGGTGCACTCCAATAGACTTGAGGGCCAGGCCCAATGTCTTGAGGGTGAGGAGGTAGTCGAGGATGATGGGAATAGACAGTGTGCTCAGTGAGTGGTCATGGTGGTGGTGGCCCCACACCGTAAAACATCTCAATTTAGCTCAATAGCAGGCTCTGGTGGATTCTCTCCTGCTTTGGGTGAGGATTTGTCAAAATGGGGTAGAGCATGCATGGTCTCCCTTTGATGTCCATCCAAATACCAGGCTGTGAGGTGGTGATGATACCAGAAAAACTCCATTTTGAAGTCCCTAGATTCCTGGCTTCCATTTTGAACAAGCAAGAGTCACGCTGGTAGTGGCTGACAGCCGTATGTCACATATTACTAGGAATTGGCAGGAAAACCAAATTGGCATGAAAAAGAAGATGGTAAACAATGACTGACAGAACATAACACTGTAAGATAAATAACGGTCGGGTGGAATGATTGACATGTGATCGTTAAGGTATAAAAATCAGCACCAGCTGACAGTTGAGAGACAGGGAGAAGAGCAGCAGCAGCAACAACAGGGACTGAGAAAACCTGCAGCAGAGGGAGTCCTGTCACTGGAGCAGAGGGAGAACAGAGCACGCAGGAGACAGTGCAGCATAGTAAGTCTGTTGGATAACTACAGCTATAGTTATAGCATAATACAGTGCGAGTGTGTCTGTGTGGGGGGGTAATAAAGATGTATTAGTGTGTGTTAATTGTAAAAGAGATTTATATACGTAAAATCTAATGAATCTCTAAAAATTGCTGTCAGCTACCTGTGACAAACTGGCCATCCGAAGCAAGGAACAGCCACTTAGTAACATTTCAAACTATAAGGCAATGTGGTTTGAGGTGTTCTATAACTTGTTATAAGGGGTTTGTGTTTAGATTGTTACTGTGTCAAGAAATTGTTATTTGTATCAATAAAGGGTGCCTTGCTTTGGAACACTGTTTATGTCAATCACTGTGTCCTCCAAGTATTTCCTTAGCCACCCTGGAGACACATACCTAATGAGAACAAATTGGTTATAACAAGTAAACAGATTAGCTATTCTGGAGGTACCCAAATTCTGTTCTCAGGGTAGCAAAGAGGGCCTGGATTGGGATGATGGAGCCTCCCCTGATCTTGCATGAGCAGATCTGGGAGTGTGCAGAGGCATAGTGGTATGCGGGCGGAGAGTCTGAGGAGCTGTGAACCAGAATTGACAGGGCCAGAACAGGACTATGAGTATGTTGGTGGCTCTGTCTTACTGAATCTTGCATAGCATTGTGACAGGAGAGGAATGGGGAGAAAGGCACAGCAGAAGTCGCCTGTCTGGGGGAGGAGGAGAACATCATCCTGAGAGCCCTCCCCTAGTGCTCCTCTGGGGCAATAGAGGGGCTTTCATTTCTCACGAGTAGCAAAGAGGTCCCATCAGGAGGGCGCCCCATTTTGCAAAGCAGTACAGGAGCATGGTGTCATGTAGCTCCCACTCATGATTGAGGTAGAGAGTTCTGCTGAGTGTATCGGCCAGGAAATTCTGGGTGCCTGGTAGGTATGTGACCTGAAGCGTTCATGTGGTTGCTGATGCACCAGCTCCAAAGCAGAGGGGGAAGAGACTTGGCACTGCCCTGCTTGTTGATGTACACCACTGCTGTGATATTGTCAGAGAATAGTTGAACATGGAGTGACTGAATGAGCAGGAGGAAGGTCTGGCATGCTACACAGACTGACCTCAGTTCTGGGATGTTTATGTGCATCCTGGCTTCTCATGTCGTCCACACTCCCCGAGCTGTGTGGTGGACTAAGTGGGCTCCCGATCCCATAAGGTCTGTTGTGATGGTGGCCTGTAGTGTGGGAGAGGCGCAGATGTTACTAATCTTGATCTTCAATGGATCGGACCATCACATGAGGGACAGCACAGTTCCAGGAACAGTGACCCTGGAATCTATATGGTCCCTGTTGGGTCTGTAGATGGAGAGGAGCCAAGCTTGAAGACAATGCATATGGAGACATGCGTGCAATGTCAGATAGCTGCAGGCTGCCATATGTCCAAGGAGGGAGAGAGAGCAGTGGACCATGGTGCGTGGTCTACAATGAATGCTCATGATGAGGGCTGTCAGCGCTGCAAAGTGGTCTGCTCGGAGAAAGGCTCTCACCACAATGGAGTCGAGCCACGCCCCAATGAAGTGCATTGTCTGTGTAGGTATCAACACTGACTTTTCCTCAATAACACAGATATCTAGAAATGCCAGGAAACTGCAAAAACAATGGATCGCAGAGACTGCTTCCTGTTGGGATAGTGCCACCAGGAGCCAGTCGTCAAGGTAGCAGAATATGGAATGGCTGAGGCAGCACATCTAGGCCACTAACATGGCAAAGACTTTCGTGAACACTCTTGGTTATGCCAAATGGGAGGACCTGGAATTAGTAATGTTGGTTTCCAACCTGAAAATGGAGGAACTTGAGGTGGGCTGGGTGAATGCCCACATAGAAGTAAGAGTCTTTCATGTCAACAGCCACAAACCAGGCTCCCTGGGGTAGGGAGGGGATAACTGATGTTAGCGCGGCCATATGGAATTTGGAATGCCTGATAAAAGCGTTCAGCAAATGAAGATCTAGAATGGAGCAGTGCCTTCTGCCCCTCTTCAGGATGAGGAAGTAGAGTGAGTAGAAGCCTCACCCCCCGTAGTGAGGCAGGACAGGCTCTACTGCCCCCTTTAGGAGCAGAGCGTCTGCTTCTTGTTGGAGGATCCGTTAATGAGATGGATCCCCAGAGCGCAGGTCGGGGAGGTGGTGCGATTTGGCAGGAATGAGAGGAACTCTATGAAATATCCATGGTGGATGATCTCCAGTAGCTAACTGTCCACCGTGATCTTGCCCCAATTGTGGGCAAATATGGCAAGATGGCTGCCAAAGACTATATCAGGCTCTGCAGGTGGCATCAGTGGAGGTTCCTGGGTCTCGGCCTGTGTGTCAAAACCGAGGTTTGGTCTGCTGCTGGGAGATGGTTCAGGAGGTGGTTGTGGCAGAGGTGGGGAAGCAAGGCCACTGCAGTCTGTGCTGTAGACATAGGGGCTCCCACTGGCGCTAGTAGTAGGCTGGATATTTAGTGTGTCGGCATAGGAGGACACGTTGTTTATGCTGCCTGCATCTCGGGGCTGGGGTAAAGATGCCAAGTGACCAGAGTCAATCTGGAGTTCTTCAGCGAGTGGAGGGATTTGTCCATCTTCTCATTAGAGAGCTTTTTCTCATCAAAAGGGAGATTCTCGGTTATATTTTGGACCTCCATGGAGAAGTCGGACAATTGTAGCAACAAATCCCTTCACATCACTACACCGGTCACCAGAGATTGAAAGCAGAGGCAGATTCGGGGTTTGTGAGGCACTGGGCCAGAGCAAGTGGGGGCCCCTCCCTATTCCCACCCCTTTTGCCTGCAGTCCCCACCACCAGCGCTCCTGCCTGGGAGCAGGGGCTTCCCCCACCCACCTGGCTCCTGCCGGGGAGCGGGGTTAGGGTGCGGGGTGCCCATTTTCCAGGGGCCCCCTCAATTGTTCAGAGGCCCTGGGCACTGGCCCCGTTGGCCCAGTGGCTAATCCACCATTGATTGAGACGATGCATTTGCCACATCCACCACTGCCTGAAGGGCTACCCAGGAGACCAGTCGCCCTTTGCCTACAGTGCCTGAAACTGCTGCTGTGATCTGGTGGCAGCTTGCCTTTGGACTCTGTAGCCTACTGTAGTTGTTAAAGTCACACTTGGCTAGCAGTGCTTGGTAATTGGCAATGTGGAATTGCAGGCCAGCAGAAGAATAGACTTTCCTGCCCAGCAGGTCTAGTCTCTTAGCTGTCTTGTCCGGAGGAGTGGACTTTTGTGGTTGCTGCCTTGCCTGTTCCATGGATGCTTGGACAGCCAGGGAGTTGCGGGGCGGATGGGTGATTAGATAATCTGTCCCTTTGGCTGGCACAAACTATTTCCTCTCCACCCACTTATGTGTGGGGGCATGTGTGGCAGGCGTCTGCCAAACCACTCGTGCTGGTTCCAGGATGGCCTTACTGATGGGTAGGGCTACCCTAGATGTCACTTGGGGTTGGAAGATGTCCAGGAGTTGATGTTGTAGGTCCTGAACCTCCTACAATGGAATTCCCATGTCTGCCACTTCCTTCTGCAGCAAGTCCTGGTATTGGCAGTGGTCATCCAGCAGAGAGAGCTGGAGTGGGATGATCACCTCATCTGGTGAGAAGGAACTGGTGGAGCTGCCGGCACCGGTTAAATGTCTCCCTCTTCTTTGTACACTGACGGTGCAGGTGGGTGTGTATGGGACTGCCAGTAGGAAGCCTGAGATGGTGCTCGGTGTCTGTGGTAGGAGTCCAAGCGTCCCCAATATGGCTAAAAAGATGGGATCCTCAGATGTGGTGGGCCCCATGGGTAGTGGTACCAGGCCTCTGTTGTTGGGCCATATGCCGGAGGGTAGGGCAACCTGAGGCATACGTCCAGACTCTGGTGTGATGCCAGGGAGAAAAAGCGTTCAGGCTCTGAGAACTCCTCGGATTCCAAAGATGGTTTCAGCAAGGGTTGGGGGGCATCAGTACTGGAGTGCTGCAGTGCGGCAGAGGGATAGGCTTCTCCTGCAGCAGCAGAAGGGGTTCATCCTCTGAGGTAGGGATGTCACAGGTGGGTAGTGGGGAGATAGAAGAGGAGACTGCAGGTATGGAAGTATTAACTCTTCTGCTGACAGAAATGGCTCCTAGTGTCCGGAGGTCCGTGGTGCCCCAATGGAGATGCTGGAGGAGCCTGGCAGTGTCTGCGAGGCCAGCCTGTCTGGTAGGAGCATGGGTACTGGCAGAACGGGTGGCACGCATCAGTGAGCATTCTGAATGTTTAGGTGCCAAGGTCACTGTTGGTACAGTCGAATCCCACGTACCCCTGGCCTTACCCTCCATGTGGGGAATCTTGGGCACTGGTCCAAACAGATCCATGCGTGACATCTCACCCAACCTGGCATGGCTGGGGAAGCTAACACTTGTGACAAAGTTCCTGCTCTATCTTGGTGGGTCTTGCGCTTATTGGCAGATTTGCTCGCCTTGGAGCTTCACGGCAGCCCTCAGTTTGGCCGTTTTCATGAACCCACAGTCCAGGTCAGCTCCTCCTGTGTCTGACCGCGAGTTGGGAGGATTTGGGGGAACCCGGGCCCGCCCTCTACTCCGCGTTCCAACCCAGGGCCCTGTGGATTGCAGCTGTCCAGAGTGCCTCCTGGAACAGCTGTGCGACAGCTACAACTCCCTGGGCTAATTCCCCATGGCCTCCTCCCAACACCTTCTTTATCCTCACCATAGGACCTTCCTCCTGGTGTCTGATAATGATTGTACACCTCAGTCCTCCAACAGTCCACGTTCTCACTCTCAGCTCCTAGTGCCTCTTGCTCCCAGCTCCTCACACGCACACCACAAACTGAAGTGAGCTCCTTTTTAAACACAGGTGCCCTGATTAGCCTGCCTTAATTGATTCTAGCAGCTTCTTGACTGGCTGCAGGTGTTCTAATCAGCCGGTCTGTCTTAATTGTCTCCAGAAGGTTTATGATTGTTCTGGAACCTTCCCTGTTACCTTACCCAGGGAAAAGGGACCGACTTAGCCTGGGGCTAATATATCTGCCTTCTGTTACTCTCCTATAGCCATCTGGCCCGACCCTGTCACACACTGCACTTGGGAGCAGTCTGTGATGGGGACCTGCTCTTGTGCTGTGAAAGTACTTTTTGCGCTCTTGTCTTTAGTCTTCAGTACCCTGGTTCCGAGACACATGTGGTGCTTAGAGGGTCGTTCACCGTTGGTGATGGCCACTGTAAAGTGCGTTCTCCCAAGATTCTAGGGTCCTGGTTCTCATTGCATCCTCCCTCAGATATTTATGAAGGAAGAGCTCGCGGGCTTCCTGGGTTCAGGGCGGGAAAGATTTGCAGATGGTGCAGCGAGCCATGGTGTGCACCTTTCCCAGGCAGTAGAGGCACTGCTGGTGCTTGTTGCATACAGAGAAGTAGTGTGTGCAGAAAACACAGTTTTTGAAGCCCAGAATCTAAGACATAGTCCCTGGGGTGGGGTTGGGGAGATGTGGTCCCCAAATGGGGAAGAGAAGAACTAAACTAACTATACAAAAACTTATTTGACACAAAGAAAAACTACAATACAAACCGACTCAAGCCATGTGGCAGTAAGAGGGAACTGGAGAAGTGTCGACCCGATCTCTCTCTTAACCTTCAGCTGGGCACACGAGGAGACACACTATCCACATGCAGGTCAAAAGACACTTCCGGATTCAGGTGCATGGCTCGCATGTGTACCCATGAGTGGAATACACATAAGGACCATCACTCAAAGAAGAAGGTGGTTTCTGTACCACCATGAGTAGTTCTACGTGTACATCCCTCATTCTGTTTCCTTTCCTTCCAATAGCGCTGCAGCTCCGGAGATGAGGAGTGTTCAGCTGGTGTCAGGATCATGAGATGGACATGGGCAGCCAGACCCAATGGTCGGAGCCAAGGGGGTGGATAGACCTGGAGGTTAGAGCAGAGTGGAATGGAGACAGAGTCGAGCATCAAGGCCATGGGACACCCAAGGGAGTATTCGAGAGTAGAGATGAGGATCAGAGTCAGAGATCAGAAGCCGAATACCAGAGCCAGAGATCAGAGCCAGGGATCATACGCGAAATGCCACAGCCAATGGGTGAGCTGGAGACATGGTCTAGAAGCAGAGGTCTGAGTCGGGGTTTCAAGGGTGGGGAAAGGCAGGAACTGAATCAATCACACAAGAGCAGGCTGGGCAGGAGCAGGCACAGGAAACAGGATTGAGTGCAGCTGCAGCATGGAACACGTTAGCCAGACAGCAAGCTCTGGCTGCTGCGGGGTCAAGTAGTAGCTTAGCGCCTACCCTCCACCAATCAGAAAGTGCACTCAATCAGGCAGCACCTGTCACAGTCAGCTACACTCAGGGGGTTGTTAGGAGACTGACCCTGCTGCAGCTGGCTCCCTGACACTGCAATCTTTCTTCACTCCTTTGTACTTGATTACTGAGTGAGTCCATTCTCATTTTCCCAACTAACAGCTGGAAAACATCTTCAACTTGAACAGCCCACTCAATTTCCTTAATTACCAGTCAAAGAGAAACTCGTTCCTCATAGGAGGACAGGGAGCATCATCTCCCCTACAGTCATCCCCAATATAAGGCAATTGGGCTGGGTGCCATCTGTAATTCCTCCCCAAGAAGGAATGGGCGACTACATACACGCTACATGGCCACATAAGAAGGAAATCCTTCCCCCTTAAGATCCACTGAAGCCCCTGCAGCTTCAGTGCCCCGCCAAGACACTGCTAAGAGCAGGTCTGACCCCAAAAAAACAATCCTTAATTCTTTCAGGAATTGGTTTTTAACTGCAGATTTAGGCTTCTACAATCCACTGATCATATTCAACTGCTCCATCCTCTTTCTGTACTTAGTTATAAGCATATCAAATATAAATAAAATATACATAATGGCTGCAATTTTGAAATTATATAAGGGATTTGGCTGCCCAGGTCCCATTAAAATTCATGGAAACTGAGCATCCAAAACCCTAGGTGCCTTGGAAAGTCTCAGCCAATATTTATAACTTACATGATATGACATCTGGTTCAGAAGATATTATTTTAATAACAATGCAAGGGATATGGTACTAATCAGCTTTACTAGAAAGCTAATCAAATTAATCTAGAAATATCAATTTGTCTGTAGTATCACTCTATATCTGATGGTATTTGAGAAAACAAAAATATGCTGCTCCAATGCAATATTTATCTCATGAAATAATCACTTTGGGAACTTAAGGTGATCTCTATTTAATAATGAAATGTCATTCAGACCTTGTAGGAAGTTAAATTGCCTGTTACAATAATTTTAGTATGTACCTTATGGAGTTACAAGAGCATTCAATTTAATTATGTTTGTTTTCAGGTCAAATAAGCAACTTTGCAGTTAAAATTGCTGATAACGTTTGATTACATACTATTACAAGTGGTAAATCTTGAGTCTATGAAAATTCCTTTTTCTCACCATGATTAATCCAGAAAGTCAGAAAAACTGATTCACTGCTAAAATCCTTCAAAGAACCCCAGTTACAGTATTTGACTGAAATGCTGTCATTAGAGTCAAAATATAAAAGAGAGATTTAATTTAAACAAGTCTGAGTTCTAATGCTTCCGCCCCATTCCCTCTCGCTTCCCCCTCCCCCCCCTTAAAACAAAGGGTAAGAAGCTCCAGGAACTGAAGGTTGTAGCAATTTACATATCCACGAAGCAGCTGGGGAAGTAAAGAAGAAAAAAAATCAATTTCATTAAAGAGCATGTACTAGGTCAGTTGTATCACTACTTGTGGAGCAAAGGGCTTAAAGTATCAATGATCTAGCAGTGAGAGAAGAGTCAATTGGTAAAAGACCTATTTCATTTGCTTCTAAAGCATTCACACAAAACTTCCAAGGCTGAAAAATGGAACAATTTAATTCTTCTTGTTCCAGGCCATTAACTGCTTTCTAATTATCATTGCTTAATTCAAGGAAGTATTTTTAAAACTGTGAATTAGCCCTCCTCCTTCCCCACTTCAATGCCCATCACAATCTCTCTTCATCCACATCAGCAATCCTCCACAAAAAGTACCTAACTGTGCCTGTAGCAAGCTATCTAGGCCTTCAGGCCTTGGAAAGGCCAATGTTCATTAAATTATTATGATTAATTTAGTTCAGCTGTAAAACACATAAAATTGAGCTCTCACAGGAAAACTACTGACCAATTTTTTGTCTTTAAAAATCTTGTGGCAGTTTTAGCAAGATCAAGGGTTTTAGTCTAGTACAGGGGTCGGCAACCTATGACACGCGCGCCAAAGACAGCACGCGAGCCAATTTTTAATGGCACGCTGCTGCCTGCCGGGTCCCAGCCACCGGATCCGCTCAGCCCACTGCCGAACCCAGGCCAGGACCCCGGCAGGCAGCAGCGTGCCATTAAAAATCCTGCCCGCCCCGGCCCGCTCTTCTCCGCCCCTCCTGAAGGGGCAGGGTGAAGAAACTTGGTCCTGCCGGCTGCTGCTGCAGGGCAGGCGAGCTCCCCCCGCCCCCGCCTCTTCCCCCAGCATGCGGGGTTCCTGCCCCTCCTCCTCTCCCTCCCTGCCACCCATCAGCTGATGGCCCTTGCGGGGGAGGGGGAAAAGCGGAGCCGCAGCACGCTCGCTGCTCCGGGGAGGAGGCAGAGAAGAGGTGGGGACAGGGCCGTGAGGTGGAATCAGGGCATGTCCCCTCCAGCTCACTGCAGTGAGCCGCTCTGGGCAGGGGCCTTGGAGCACCCCCACAACCCTAGCCCACACCCCCAGCCCTCTGCCCTGACCCCTACACCCCCCTCACACACACCCAGCCCTCTGTCCTGACCCCTACACCCCACCACACACACCCCATCCCTCTGCTCTGACCCCACACACCCCAGCCCTGACCCCTGCAGCCCCCCCATCACAGCCCCCTGCCCTGACCCCTGCACCCCCCTCACACACACCCAGCCCTCTCTCCTGACCCCTACACCCTGCCAACACACACCCCAGCCCTCTGCTCTGACCCCTGAACCCCCCACATACCCCAGCCCCCTGCCCTGACCCCTGCACCCTTCCACAACCCCAGCCCTGACTCCAGCACTCCCCCCACACCCTATGCCCTGACTCCAGCACCGTCCTCAAACACCTGCAGCCCCCTGCCCCGACTCCTGCACCCCCCACACATACCCAGGCCCCCCACACCCCATGCCCTGACTTTTGCACCCCCCACATTCCCACCCCCACCCTGAGCACCAAACGGGAGCTCCTGCACCCCAACCCCCACATTCCCACCTGCACCCCTCGCACCAAATGGGAGCTGCCCTGGTAAGCACTCCACACCCAAACCTCCTGCCCCAACCCTGAGCCCCCTCCCCCATTCTAGCTCCTGGCCAGACCCTACACCCCAACCCCCAGCCTGATCTTTCACCCTCAGCCCTGTGCTGAGTGCACTCCCACCCTCAGCTCAGTGCAGAGAGAGAGGAAGAGAATGGGCGAGAACCAGGGAGAAGGTAGGTACCCACTCTGTGTGGGCAGGGCCGGGATCCCAGACCAGCAGCGGGCTGAGCCGCTCATCCCATTGCCGGTCTGGGGTTCTGGCTGCTGGCCCCTTGCCAGCTGGGGTCCTGGCCGCAGGCCCCACTCAGCCCGCTGCCGGCCTAGGTGAATGGAGCCCCAGGCTGGCAGCGGGCTGAGCGGACCGGCAGCATAAGATCAGCATTTTAATTTAATTTTAAATGAAGCTTCTTAAACATTTTGAAAATCTTGTTTACTTTACATACGACAAGAGTTTAGTTATATAATATATAGACTTATAGAGAGAGACCGTCTAAAAAACATTAAAATGTATTACTGGCACGCGAAACCTTAAATTAAAGTGAATAAATGAGGAAAGACTCGGCACACCACTTCTGAAAGGTTGCCGACCCCTGGTCTAATACTTGCCCCTCGACTTTCTTTCATTAGAAGGATTCTCCCTCATATTAGACCTAATGTTACATCCATTCCTGACATAAATTGGAATCATTTCATTATAAATTATTAGTATTACAAACGTAAGTATTACAAATGCAAAATCATGAAGTACGAATTAAAGAAAATGGCTTCACATGAAAAATATTGAATCTACCCTGTAAGTCCTTGTACTATTCATTTTCTTTTGTCCTTTGCTTTGGATCTCTCAACACTTCAGGTTCAATATTTAAGCAATAGGTGTGATCCTAGTGTGTGGCCCAATTCCAATTCAAGTAATTACATTCTGCCTACATGCAGTATGGAGATCTGATTTTCCTCACAATTTCATTGACATAAATCAGGAGTACCACCACTGAAATCAGTAGTCATGCAGGTGTAAAATACGTATAAGCAAGAGGAGAATCAAGCCCTGGTACAGTACTTTGATATTCTTCAATTCCTCTCTTAAAACTTTTTGTATAGTGTTGGGTGAGTCAGAAAAGCTGTCTCATTCCAGCCTGGGAGTTACCCTGGTCCTGTAGTCACTGTAGAAAGATTGTGTTAACTACTTGGAATCTTTTAGGATAGAAAAGTAGAGATGCAAGGAATTATTTTGCTGATAATTATGTTGTATGTTAAGACAAATTTTATCTAGGGAACAGCTGATGCTGGCTTGAAATAATTCACGCAATTTTAAGTAGGATTTTGTTTAAGTCACGTAATTATAAATGGAAGGCATATGAAATTTTAATACAATATCCTATTGATGTAGGACCACTAGATAATTTAGGCCATTTTAACTGATTGTTGATTCTTTGAGCAACTACAGAATTTCTAAGCTGTGTAGCACATTAAGGACTTCATCCAAAACTCACTTAAGTCAATAGAAAGACTCCCCTTGATATCAACGGTCTTTGGTATAAATGTATTTCATTCTATGGAAATGAATTGCTCTTTGGGGGTGTGATGAAGTAGGAATTTTCTGTAATATTTTTATGAATCCTGTATTGCCTCAGTTTCCCTCTGTACTTTGCATTGCTACCCACTGGTCCAAAAGGGTTAATGTTGTTTTTGGATATGAAGTGTGTGTGTCATCTGGCTGCCTGGGATGGAATGAATGAATTATTAAAACTTACCCATATCAACACAGGATCTGGAGAGACAACGAGAACTCCAGTGACTGAACAACTGCTACCTAACAATAGGAAACTCCAGCAGGCAGAACGTATTAATGCAGCTGGAGAACAAAAGGGGACGGGTGTCAGGTGACTGGAATGAGGGCTGCCCTTTGGAGAGTCACAGGGCCTTCACCTTGGACTGACCAAGAGCCAGAGCCAGGAATTGAGTCTATAGCAGGTTTCCTGGTTGATTGCACTGCTTGGCCAGAGTGGACTTCCCGATACTATGTTCCAGTTGACTAATAAACCCTACTCTGTTTTGAAAAGGCAGCCTGGGGTGACTGCAAATATTTGTTGGGGTGCATTGGTCCTTGAAGAGTGTAAAAGTCTCTGAGCAGGAGTCTGTCTCAGTTGGCTTCACAGTGTGAATAGCTCACAATGTGAAATGGGAATGCTAGAGCCCAGAAGCTCAGGCTTAGAGGCTTTGAGGCGACATGGCCTAGGATTAAGGAAGAGCAGGACCCCTTGGGGATCTGCCATACTGTAAGTTCCTCCAAGGGACTGTTTAAAAGCTGGGATGTAGCACAGATTCTGTGGATCTGTGGCGGGGGAAGCAAGATTAAAGAGAAGGTGTCATAAATATAAAGGGAAGGGTAAACCCTTTTAAAATCCCTCCTGGCCAGAGGAAAAATCCTCTCACCTGTAAAGGGTTAAGAAGCTAAAGGTAACCTCGCTGGCACCTGACCAAAATGACCAATGAGGAGACAAGATACTTTCAAAAGCTGGGAGGAGGGAGAAAAACAAAGGGTCTGTGTCTGTCTGTATGATGCTTTTGCCGGGGACAGAACAGGAATGGAGTCTTAGAACTTAGTAAGTAATCTAGCTAGCTATCTGTTAGATTACGATTTCTTTAAATGGCTGAGAAAATAGCTGTGCTGAATAGAATGAATATTCCTGTCTGTGTGTCTTTTTTGTAACTTACGGTTTTGCCTAGAGGGATTCTCTATGTTTTGAATCTAATTACCCTGTAAGGTATCTACCATCCTGATTTTACAGAGGTGATTCCTTTACCTCTATTTACTTCTATTTCTATTAAAAGCCTTCTTGTAAGGAAACAATGCTTTTTCATTGTTCTAAGATCCAAGGGTTTGGGTCTGTGGTCACCTATGCAAATTGGTGAGGATTTTTACCAAACCTTCCCCAGGAAGTGGGGTGCAAGGGTTGGGAGGATTTTGGGGGGAAAGACGTGTCCAAACTCCGTTTTTTCAGGAACCCAGATAAAGTTTGTTGGTGGCAGTGGAAATCCAAGGGCAAAGGGTAAAATAATTTGTACCTTGGGGAAGTTTTAACCTAAGCTGGTGAAAGTAAGCTTAGGAGGTTTTCATGCAGGTCCCCACATCTGTAACCAAGAGTTCAGAGTGGGGAAGGAACCTTGACAGAAGGTGAGGCTGGGGAGCTGAGTGGACTTTTGCCTCCTGGCATAGGGAGGCTATGACCCATTTCAGAATCTGTTAGGGGATTCTGGAGTCCTTAATGAGTCTATGTCTGTATGAAGATTAGGAGATTTTTAAAGATCTACTCCTAGCAAGGTTGAGAGAAGTGTACTTCATCCCCTTGTGAATTCCTTCTGGGCAACTCCAGCTCTACATATTTTTCCCTCTTAGAGGAGTTGCAGTTTCTCAAGAAGGCACAGTGTGTGTGCATGGGCTGTCACACCAGTATGAGTCAGAGTCCCAATCCCTAGAAGAGGGAAGGTCAGTGAGCTATGAGCAACAAGAATGAGTTCACCCTGTGAGCTGCTTGAGACTTCTGCATCCCAAATACAGCATCTTTTGGATTTCACTTACGCTTCCTAAGTTGCTCTGCCATCATGGTGGTGATGAGGGCTGGTTGGCAGACCTTGCACGAGTAGGGTGACCAGATAGCAAGTGTGAAAAATCGGGACGGGGGGTAATAGGTGCCTATACAAGACAATGCCCCAAATGTTGGAACTGTCCCTATAAAATCAGGACATCTGGTCACCCTATGCACGAGACACCCCAGAGGAACAAACACTTCAATGCTCAGAGATTCCACAGGAGCGGAAAAGGGGAAAGAGAAGTGGGGAAGGGAAAGCAAATCCATTACTGCCTGAAAAGACATGGGTAAAATAAAGATATGAAAATAATTAAGGTGGGATAAAACTGGACCAATGAACTGTTCAACCAGTGGAGGCTGAACTACTGGTGTGCAGAAGTAAGATGTGTGACCTTGCCTCAGAATTGCCCATTAACGATACTGAATTTCTTACATCCTCAGCTCAGACCAAGTCACCGCCCATCAGTCATGAATTGAGAGACCAGTTAAAATTCAGAAACATAATATGAACATGTTTAACATGTGTTTAATCCTGTCTACATTTTGAAAATATATTCTAATTTAGGGGCATATGCTACCTTCATCCCACATGAGGATTTGGGTACCAAAATCAAGGGTACTGAATCACTGCAATACCCAGTTTAAAGTTATCTACAAATTTTGCAGAATTAACATTTGAGAAGCATTGCCCACAATCACACATTCTTTTTACACCACACTAGGTTTTTAATTACCTGATTGTGTGCGTGTGTGCACACATGTGTTGTCATCAATGTTAACTGGAGAGAAGTTATTACTACTGGATTTTTTTTAAAGAAAATCTATAAGCATGTTAATTTAGACTACTTATTCCTTTCTCTGTACATTAAAAATCTCTAACTTTATTCTAAATGTTATACATTTATACTAAAAGTTGAATTTCACTACTGCCCCAAACTTTTGCAATGGTGTTACTATATTTCACTGCAGTCACCATTATTTCTAATGGAAAACTCTGTTCACCTTAGCACACCTCATACACTATGTGGAACCTCATAATGTACGTGAAAGTAAACTGTCACCACCGTATCTTGTATTTTTTCAATTTCAGTTTAAAATGCCAAGATGGCACTTCCTTCTCTTCAATAATTTTCCAAGGTCAAATATAGCCTCAAATTTAAAATTGACGAAAATAAGATTTTACAAAATCTAGGACCAACGGATATGTTTCTTTTTAAAAAAGTGATAATTTTAATTTAAATAAGTAATCATTCCTCTGTGACATTTGCAACCCCAATACTGCAGAATTGTGCTAGTGCAAGAGACCCTGAAAGTAAAATGGAGTGGCAACTGACAGTGCCATGAAAAAACAGCTATATTACGAGCAATTATTTCAGAGTCTCATATTTCATCTTTTTTAAATTATAAATTGTATGAAAGCATCCCAGAGATGAAATTAACCTTAATGGTCTGACTGAGGATTCGTAAATTAAACAGTATAATTTTACATTGGCATTAATATAGATAAAGTTGTCCAGACATTTCAGTTATACACTCAGATTTTCACAGGTTATATGGCAAGAGACAAGAAGTCTATTCCAAGAGACTAGAATCTTGTTCATAAAATGTCATCTCAAATTAGATCAATTTATTTATTTTTTCTTGATAAAATGTTTGCGCTTGAGAAATGTGAAGTATTGAAAGTCCTAACTCTATTATATTTAGCCACCATAACAGATCCAGAACGAGCAGGAGAAAAGCTGCTTCCCACAAATGCACAAAATAATGATATGGTAGAAATACATCCAGAAAGAGAGTCTCTTTGTTCATCCAATTCTTAGCGACTCTTCTGAGACTGAAAACAGGCATGCCAAATTACTGCAGATTGCATTTTTCTTTTACGTGGACACTATCTTACTAATGACGGGACTGAGAACCACCACACTCGTACATTTGAAATTGAATATTCAGGTACTGTTTCATCTAACACAGTGTTGAACATAGGTTTTATTTAAGGCAAAATCATACAAACACGTATTTATCTGTGTAATGTGAGCAATTCCACTGACTTCAATGAGATCACTTGTGTAAGTATCTTAATGTAACGTGTTTGCAGGACTCCACCCTTGTACTGTAAAGCCTTTAATGCCAGGATTATGTCTTTTACTTTTCCATAAAGCACTATGCAACATCAACACTGCTGTAATAAATAATATAAAGGCCACTAACAACAATTATAACATTAATAAATGGAATAATATTTAGTATGGAATAATGTCTAGGATGAACAAGAACAGGAAATGACAAGTTACTTCAGGCTTTTGTTCCATTCTAAACTTACTTTAAGGAATATATAAAATATTGAAGCACTGTTTAGATCGTAACAATTAACACATATATATGGAGATACACATAAGCCCTTCTGATTTATTTTTGCATTCTGTTTATGCTTCTACTTACTACGTGAAAATTCAAACAGAGCAGATGAACAGATCATTTAAATGTCCATTTTAACTTGTGAGAAGAGCCAAAATAAGACAAACAGTAATAAAAAGGAGCAGGCTGATTTATATACATGTTTAAGTAGTTTTCAGGTAGCCCTTATTTATATGAACACTAAATAAAACTCAAAGGACCTAGATTAGAAGACATGTGGATCAGTCTTCACAAGAAAACAAAGACAAAGCCCAAGCATATCATCTAAGTGTAATTTTCTTTCAGCCCCTCAGGATGCCTCTTCTAGTTTGAATGGAGAAGTGAATAGATTACTTTGCAAATAATACAGCTGCAATTGATTTTTAACCACCACCATCCTCACCACAGATGAATACAGCTTTAAAAAGTATTTTCTAAACAAATGCAGTTTTGTGGTTAATGCCTGCAGAATATAAATGAATTGTTATTAGTTTAGAAAAATCAAAGCAATCATTTTACAAAAAGTGCATCATCAGCTTACAGTAGTTATTGCAGGTACAATGTGAATTGAATGGCTTTTTCCCCTTTTCTAATAGCTAAAGGGAAAGTAACAGCTAAAGGACAAATCAATTCTCATTGATGCACAGGGGATTTAACCATTTGAGTGCCGTTTGATGTTACATGGGGCAGAAAGGACATCCTCTACTATAATCTCATGGAAGAGTCAATATACGCATTTCAAAGAATGAGGCTGAATGTCTCCCACCACTGCTTCACAGAAGCTGTTACATAACAATATGAGTAAGATAGTGACCCCATGCTGATGTTAACAGGAGTTGCAAGGATAAATCCACAGTGGACTAATGGGAGAACAAAGCCTAAGGCCGACTTTTCAATAATTTGTATGTATAGTCTGTAACCACCTTGCCACAGAAAAAATCGTTCTCTTCATTTTATTAAGCACATTAATGAGAAAAAGTACAATTTTCCCACCCTTACATATTCCAATTTAAATGCTTCTTCAGTTTCCCTCAACTTTTATTTCTTTTACTGCTGGAAAAATGCACAGTATCCCTATTCTTTCACAGCTCCACTATACGAAACAAGCATTAATATATGTTCAGTACTGCAATATTTTAAAGAAACATTGTTCATATTTTAATTTAAAAGAAAGAGAGAATTAGGCCACTAGAAGTGTCTTAACTTTGACTTTGATAATTTCCAAATTATCATTGCCAACTGCTGTCTTTTTATATTTACTTAAGTCTTCCTTGCAGAGCTCCAATAAAAGTTCTATTTTTAAGATTCCAAAATGGACAAGCAATTGGAAAAAAGTTGAAGGTGAAAAACAGAAAAATGCCAAAATACTTGTACATACAGTTCTGTACCTTATGAACCTGTGGCAAACTGATAGAATACAAAGCCTAGTGTATCTCTAGAATTACAATACATGTTACTATACTTATAATTTCACTTTTAAGGATCCCGGTTAAAGTTCTAAATATTTCACAGCTGCCAAATAGACTGCTAATCCCAGATCACGCAAAGGCATCAACTAACCAAGACTCATCTATAAATTTTTCAAATAAATCAGTTTACATTGAGCATGAGAGCCTATAAACAGAGCAGAACTACATACTACAGTAGTAGATTCCCTAACATGAAATGGGCATGAAAAACAATTGGGATGGCATTGATTTACCTGGATATTATTTTCACAAACTGTACAAAATAAGCATCATTTACAAAATATGTCCAAGGAATCTGATTCTTCAACTTAACTCAATTAATAGAGATCCGTGAAAATGAATATCTCAAAATAAAATCACAAATTAATAAAATATATCAAAAGGCAAATATCAAAAGTTTTGAATACTCAGTTCAGCAAACTTAACCATACTTATTCAAACAGTAAGTTATCAAACAAGATTCCAAATATTCAGGGATTTTGCAGAAACCTGATATTAAACATGCTAACACCCATATACCAGTATAAGGGCTTACACTGAATACTTATTTTTCTCCATGCACATCTCTATGCTGCTTCCTACTGGAGCCCCTATGCAGCATGAAGGATGTACTCACTACACTAAATTTTGCATGAAGAAGATCCAAACCCTTACCAGGTTTTGCTAGAGATGTGTTTGAACACACTTTGAACTGACATCTGAGTGATCAATAGGATTATGAGACATCTGGAGTAGGTTAGTTAGGAGAGAAAAAATATTTAATTACTCTATGGAAATTGATTCTTTGAGAGGTCAGGTCTTCAGGAGTACACATTCATCAAAACAAATGCACACAAAAAGACCAAAATCTCGTTCAGCTGAGCTGTTTTACAATGATGTGAGGAAGACTCACAGGCACCCCATGTATCATGTAGAAAGTGAGTTCTGTGCTAGATCTACAGTCACTGGTTGCTGAAGAAACCGTTGTAAAGCAAGCTCATAATTAAGGGCCCTACTTGAATTGTGAGATGATTGTCAAAAAAATGCGGATGAGTTGCAGACAAGCCATGGAAAATTGTGGAAAAATAACAGTGGACCTTATTACATGTGGTAATCAAGTCCATTATTACTTTTGCATGATTTTTCGCTGTCAGCTGGCTGGGGCTGAGAGTGGGGTCTCTGCTTTTAGCCCCAGGGTGACCGTCGCTCCCACCATCAGCCCTGTACCTGGTAGGGCTCCCACTCTCAAAACTGTGGTGGAAGCCTAATATTGTGGCATTTGCAATTTCCACAATATCACAAGCTAAGTAGGGCCTTATAATAAAATTCAGTCAGCTATGACTAATAAAAATAACTTCCTACCAATACACACTAGCAATTGTTGTGGTATTCACATATAGATACAGCAGAAAAGTGCTGTGATGGGAACAACAAGGTAAAAATAAAATTAACCTAAATGAAACATTACACAAGACTGCAAGAAGATGTTTTTATAACACAAGGTGTAATGACGATGCCACATAGACATAAACGTATTTTATTTCATACACTGAGAACATCTGACAGCTTCAATGTTTTCCCTGTACTGGAGTGCTCGTTAATATGGCAATTTTAATGAGATTGCAATCTATAACATATTGTCAGCCTCATGTATTTCTGTTGTCACAGTAAAGAAAAAAAGAAAAACTGCAAGAAAACAAAATCAACAGGGCACAACCTCATAAAGCAAGCAGAGAAAACAGAATGAAATCAATAGAAGATTCACCTCCCCCCCTCGCCCCGCAAAAAAAAAAGTAAAGGTATTTTCAGTAACATGTAATGGAGATTTAAAAAAATTAAAAGCTAACAGAACTATAAAGTTCATGAAATGTAACTAGTAATGGTACAAATAGGACAGCAAAATAGATTTGTGGTGTGTTTCCCTACAAATGTATTTTATAAATTTGTAACACATATATGGGCTCAAAATGGGTATTTTATACCAGCAATTCTCAAATGTTTTCATAGAGTGGACAACTTCTCTCCAGTATATGATTGCACGGACCAACTTCCCTCCAATTTACAATTAAAAATGATTGCTTACTTGTATTGTAACTGTTATTTTTGGAGATGTGGATGCAGCCGTATATTCCAATCAGTTGTGTGCACATCCAGTGTGCTGGAGCAAGACAGTTTTCCGCATCAGTACCCGTCAGGGTGGCGTATGCCCTCTGCACCTCCTCAAACACCCTCTTAAGGCTATATAAGGGTGGCTCTGTCCTAACCTCCCCTCAGTTCCTTCGCACTGAAAGAGCGGCCTAAGACTCCAGTGCAGAGGGAATGGTGGGTGAGTCGCGGAATACACATCTTCTGCACCCCCATCTTGAAGAACAAGAACTACAATACAGGTAGATAATTGTTCTTTCTTCATTGAGTGGATGCAGACTAGTATTCTACTCAGGTCGCTCACAAGAAGTACTGTAGGGGGTGGGGCATGGAGTCTATTCAAATAGTGACTGTAGTATCACTTTGCCAAAGGTTGCATCCTCCCTTGAGGCTGTCGTGATGTTGTAGGAGTAAACGTATGTATGATGGAGCAAAGGGAAGCCCTACAAACATCCAGTATAGGAACAGCATTGAGAAAAGCTGTGGATGTTTCCTGAGCCCTTGTTGAGTGGACAGAAAGCCTCTGAGGAGGAGGACTATTACCTGAGAACAAAATAGATGGCACTCGCTGTTGTCTCTTGCAGCAAACACATTGATTGACTGGATGCTCCAGGCTTGAAAAATAATCCTCAATACACTGTTCTGTGAGGGACTACTTTTGGGAACCAAGTAAGTGAGCTGGTGTGGGACTAATGTTCTGCTTGAGGCAAAAGTCCCAGAGGGTCATCACCTCCTGACAGAGCTTTCTGAACTAAGCGCTCCAACCCCCACACCTGCCATCTGTTGAGACAATTCACGGTCGTTGTATTGTCAATGAGCCATTGATAAGAGGGAAGAAGGCCTGCCAAGCTTTGTAAATGGCAAGAAGCTCCAGGACATTGATATGACGCCTCGCTTCCTATTCTGTCCATAAACCCTGGGTCCATGAACCATCCAGGTGAACACCTCACCCAACTATAGAGGCACTAATTACAACACTAGTCTTTGTTGGGAGAGGACAGGGGAATGGGACCCTTGGACATATGTTGTGTGGTTATTCTAAAGAGTACAGGACCATGGGAAGAATTTGGACCAGCTTGTCCAGATGGTGTCAGCTGTGTTGGTAGACTGATATTAGCCAGGCTTGAAGAGAGTGAAAGCACAGCCTTGCATTCATGGTACATAAGTACTTGCAGCCATGTGACCTAGCAACATGAGGCACACCTGAGCTACGGTGGATGGGTGAGACCTGAGAGACTCATACATTTCACAAATAGTCTGAAACCTTTCCTGGGGAAGGAAGGCATTTGCTAATATGGAGTCGAGTAAGGCTCTGAGGAATTCAAGCATCTGTGTGGGACCTAATGTTGATTTCTCTATGTTCAAGATAAGCTTCAGACAGTCGAAGAAATGGAGAATAAACTGGATTTAATGGAGGACCTGCAGATGGGAAGGGCTTTGGAAAAGCCAATAATTTAGGTAAGGGAAGACATGTATAACTGTTCTCCTCAAGAATGCCATCACCACTGCCATGCATTTTGTGAACATGCAAGGAGCTGATGATAAGCCAAAGGGAACTACAGTTTGTTGATAATAATTTCCCATTACCACGAAGCTCAGAAACTTCCTGTGACTTGGTAGGACTGAGATATGAAAGTGAGCATCATGAAAATCAAGAGGAGAAAACCAATTGTTTTGATCCAGGGAGGGAATGATAGATGCTGGAGAAACCATGCAGAATCTCATGTACTTGATAAATTTGAGACTGTAAAGGTCCAAAACAGGCCTTAGACTACCCTTTGATTTGGGAATTAGAAAAAATAAAATGGATGTACAAGACATTGGAGTCTCACTGACTCATATATTGGTTTTTGCAGTTTATCATGGAAATGAACACGTTGGCTGTAGAGTTGGAAGATTAATCCCCTACTGTTAGAGGGCTTATTTCTTCACCCTCCCATTCCGTGGTCCTTCTCACAGAAACAGAGAGCAGCAATACCCAAAGTCCAAAGGTGCAAACAATTTGATGTTTATTGGGGTGAACTTTAGCAAGCAATGATTCCAATTACCTTCCTCCGTGTCCCCCTTCCCAGCTCTGACGCTACAGAGCCTTGCCTGTGTCCCTGTTCCCATTCCCTGTTCCCATTCCCCCTCTTAGCACAACATGATTCCAATTCCCCACCCCCTACCTCCTGATTGACTTCAGACTACACCTCTACCCTGATATAACATGATCCGATATAACACGGGTTCACATACAATGCGGTAAAACAGGCCACCTCCCCTCCCGTCAGGGTTAGGGAGGCAGGAGCTGTGGGGGGGACTTTTGGGGGCCTGCAGGCCCAGAGTGGCCCAGGTGATTAGCGGGGGGCCAGGAGCAGCCCGCTCTGCTTCCCTCGCCCCAGCCCCAGCCGTGTTGCTCGGGGGAGGGGACTTGGGGGAAGGGATCCTGCCCCCCCCGCACTCACCAGCAGTGGTGGAAGCAGAGAAGCCTGGCCCCAGCCCACTCCACTCTGCCAGCTCCCAGCCCCGGTGCTCCGCTTCCCGCTACCGGTGAGTGCGGGGGGCGTCCTTTTCCCAACCTCCCCGTACTCACCGGTGGCGGGAAGCGGAGCATCGGGGCTGGGAGCTGGCGGAGTGGAGCAGGCTGGGGCTGCATCACTCTGCTTCCCGCCACAGGTGAGTGCGGGGGGCATCCTTTTCCCAACCTCCCTGCACTCACCGGTGGCGGGAAGCAGAGCGCCGTGGCTGGGAGCTGGCAGAGTGGAGCGGGCTGGGGCCAAGTTGCTCCACTTCCCGCCGCTGCCGGTGAATGCCTGTCAGGGGGCAGGGGTGTGAATAGGGGTCGGGGCAGTCAGGGGACAGGGAGCAGGGGGCTAGGTAGGGGATGGGATCCTGGGGCTGATTAGGGATGGGGGGGTCTCTGGAGGGGGCGGTCAGGGGACAAGGAGCAGGGGGGCCAAAGCAAGTTCGATATAACGCTGTAAGATTTTTTGCTCCCACAGACTGTGTTATATCGGGGTAGAGGTGTATATAGTAAAACTTGAGTTCTGCTTAACTATACCTTAACGAATCATTTTACTGAAATTTAACTAACCAATCCTAACATATTGTAACATGATTATCTAACCTATTATATCCCACCACCTTAATTGGTTTACACTCAAGAAAATTAATTATACAGCAGACAGAAACAATCATGGAACCAGACAGAGATTATACAGACAAACGATAGAGAGGTGGGGACTACAGTGATAGAACAACAAAGAAATGAGGATTTTACACCCCAGCTATTGATAAGTGAGTTCTTGTCAAACAGAATGCTATCAAACTAAGTTTTCTTTAAATCTTCTTGGCTCTTCCCTTTCTCTGGAGGTGATAGATTGGATCACCTTTTTAACAGCCCAAAACTGCCTTATTTCAGTGTGACTGGTGAGGACGTGATCGTTCGCTTCCCAGCTTATGGCTGCCCCTGCTGTTTAGCCAAAGGCTTTAGCCTAAGAACAAGGCCTTAGACTATCGTAGTGAGAGAAGACGTATAAACAGGCAGACTGATTTTGATTCTTGTTTTGTACCTCTATAACTAGCTAAGTGATTAGAATACACCTTAATTTTTAAAGTATAGGCCTTTGCAGACAGGCCTGAATATCTATATCCTAAGACTCCACCCGCCCTTTTTTTTTTTTCTTTTGGGATCCTCCTGCCCAGGTACCCCTGGAAAAGCATAGGACCTATGGCAACACATTTCCTGATAGGGCCAGACATCAAGGTGGAAGGTGTCGATATTCCATTTATCCCACTGCCCCTTGTGTAGTGCCCTGTACCTTCTCTCATACGGACATACCACACCTATTCCAATTAGTGTTCCAGACTTCCCATTATAGTGGGCCTGAGAAGGTTAGGTATGGGTTGTCTAGTACACCAAGGGGGGGGGGGGGGGAGAGGGGGAGAGCTTACTACATTACTTATAGGTTATCTCCATATGCAACGTAACACAAGTATACTTAACAATACACCAGCCGCTATAATAATCCACAGCAACACCGAGAGTCCTGACCACTGCAGTATGGTCCAACATCCAAGCCACCAGCAAAACACTGCCTTTTCTCCTTGGACAGGGTCAAGATCTTAATGTGTCTAGTTGCTGGCAGTTGCAACAAGCTGCCCCTGCAGATTTTGCGTGCTTAGTTCTGATTACTTTTCACTTTCATCTCCTGCTCCAAAAGACACACAGAGATCTGAAAAAGAAAGCACAACCTATTGTGGCTTCTTTTGGAGCCCTATAGGATTTTAATTAAGTACCAGGTTTTGTCTGCATTTCTTTTACCCATTCTCCAATATATACTGCACACGACCTGGGAAAATACACATTCCTTCCATAGTTTAACCTCCATAACATTATATTAGCCATATCAATTTTAACTGTTTCTTCTGTGACAAAAAAAAAAAGGGGAATTCATAATTTCCCTCCATTCTCCTGGTTCTGGCTGCCCCTTACTACAGCCATAACTTTGGTTTTGAACTTTATAAAGTAGCGAGGTACCCTTAAGGGTTAAATGCTAAATACCAAACTCAAACAACACTAGTTACCTGTGTCTGGCAAAAAGTGTTTGTTAGTTTTGCCACTTTGAATGATTCAAATGGATTTTCAGTGGCATTATAAAAAAAACAAAAAGCAGAACCAAACCAATTCATTTTAAACCTACAAAACAAGAGTTTTACAAACTATGATGTCCGTTTAGGTCCTTAAAACCTTACATAATCCACACACACACACAAAATTCTCTTTTGCGTAACATCCCTTGCACTGTGATTATTTTTTACACAACTGTACTCCGATTACACTCCCATCTTGTACAACCAGAGACAGCAGGGGCAGCCAAGTTAAGTTCCAATAGAAACCCCTTACATTCCTCTGGTGATTTTGATTACATTACCCAATAGTCAAATAATTTTGATCAGATTATCTCTCCACCCTGATGCCTGCAGCAGTCCCTTATAGACCATTTCTGTGGGAAAAGAGCCCATTTTCCCTCAGAATAGCTGTAAAGGCTTCTGGGGACAAAAACATAGTGGTGGTAGTAGCCGCTCTATCTGACCCCCTTCTATAATTTAATTACCAAGCTTCCATCCAATGTGACTGCACAGAGTTGCACATACAGTTACATTCATATAACTGGGTTTTATCATCAAACCAAAAACTTCCTCCTTGTAACACCACAACTGTTACTCTTTAACATCTTCACAACTATTACCTTTTACCATTTCCACAATATTAATTTCTGCAAAAGCTATTTATAACTTTTTACTTACTTCTTTATATCACTTACTCCTACATTTAGTTCGTTAAGGTAGTGCAATTTGCCTGTAACAACTCAGCCACCAAGTACAATTATTGCCACACAGCTGCCTTATCCTGTGCTGTCTTTACCTTGAGACTGTTCAAAAAGGCAGTAAAACATTTGTCTCCATAGTTGCCCATGGATCTTTTACTCTAAAAAATTCCAGTGGAATACAGCAGACCTCCGTCATGCTTTGTCCATAAAAACCAAACAAAAAAACCTGAACATTTCACATAAGTATCCAAAGTACCCTCCGTTAAAACTTCAGAAAAACAAAAGTGTGGAAGGGGGTGGGGAGGAGCAGGAAGAGGTGGAAAGAAATGAATTAACCCTGTGAGGTCAGTTTAAAGTACAGGTAGGGTGACCAGACAGCAAGTGTGAAAAATCAGGACAGGGGGTGAGGGGTAATTGGAGCCTATATAAGAAAAAGACCCCAAAATTGGGACTGTCCCAATAAAATCAGGACATCTGGTCACCCTGAGAACAGGCTACCAGCAGCAAATTAAGTAACCTGAGAGAAAGAAGGAGGAAAAGAAGAAAAGGATATAGTTAGCTTTGAGCTAAGAGTAGGCTACCTGGGTTGAAACACTTGGGAACCCTCACCCCCAGGTTTTCATCCTGGCTCTGGGAGAAGAGTGGGGGTCGTTACCTGCTCCTGCAAACCCTGCCATTTTTCACTTTGAAACATTTTTTTTTGGCCTCCACTCCCCCAGGACCAAATCCCAGCTCCTGTCTCTAAAGGCAGTCCGTTAACTCTGCTTTTGACTCTAAACCCTGTTGTGCCAAATTGTCTTTAACCACCCCTAAATAATTTACAACCCTTCAGCAGCCCTTGCTGAACCAGCACCAAACTTGAAAGATTACTGGCAGCTTCCCATAATGCTGCCCTTACTTCAAACCTCTCAAACAGACTGAAGTGCCTCCTTTCCCTGGAAGGCATCCAGTTCCCATGGGCAGGGACTGTCTTCCACTACCCATATATACCAAGGAGAGTGGGCTCCTCAGCCACCCCCATCCCTCTGGGTCCCCTAACACTGCCTCCATTTCCTTTTTAATCTCATCCCAAGTTGACCCCTGCACCTGGTAGGGGCCCTGGTTCTTCCTTATCCATTTATCCAAAAAATCCATTACCCTGGTTTGCCAGAATCCGCAACTACCATCACAAGAGTTCACCATACCCCCTCTAAGCAGCTGTGCAGACTGTTGGGGAGGGAGACTTACAGGCTGCCACTCACCCGTCTGAAGCGATGCATATGAAACACGGCATCAAGATGTTTGAGGGGCTTATCCCTTCACCCTCCCATTCCCCGGTCCTTTTCGCATGAACAGAGAGCAGCAATACCCAAAGTCCGAAGGTGCAAACAGTTTGATGTTTATTGGGGTGAACTTTCAGCAAGCAATGATTCCAATTTCCTTCCTCAGTGTCCCCCTTCCCAACTTTGACGCCACAGAGCCTTGCCTGTGTCCCTGTTCCCATTCCATGTTCCCATTCCCCCCCTTAGCAAAACATGATTCCAATTCCGATCAGATTATCATGGAAATGAACACATTGGCTGTAGAGTTGGAAGATTAATCCCCTACCTTTGAGAAAAACAAATACTGATCAGATGATAAGGAGTTTGCCCCAGCTCTCTCAGCACAAAAGAAAGAAAGATGTAGATTAGGTCCCAAGAACAGAGTGGAAAAAAAAAAAGAATGCCTCTCTTCTACTCAAAGGCATTTTTTTTCTTAAGAAATCATCAAAGTCCGCATGCCAGAGTCGCCCCCACCACACTTATGACAACTGAGAAAAGTTACTACAGACATAGAGCTACTTCTGTAACTTCTGACTGCCTAGTGCTTGGTTGTTGAGAACTGAAGGGCCCAAGAATTGAACATAATGATAGACAGGAGGCAGTGAGCTATCTTTCTTCTCAGTGGCTCTATAATATTCGTCCCCGGAATAAATCTGTTTATTTCTGTTGTGCTTCACTGCAGTCCAAACCCTCACTTTTAAATAACTCAGACTGCATTGGAGCCACTATCTGTGACCTTCCTGGGCATGCATGGCTCAGCAGGCCATGTATAGTTTGTGCTGACAAAGCTCTTCATCTTTGAAGGGTTTATATTTTTTTTTAAATGTATGACCAGGCTTCTGCACACTGTCATCTGCAGAAAAGTTTATTTCCCCCCTTTGCATGGTGTAGAAGAAAGGCACTTGCTTTATTTTCCCATATTGACAGAAGCCCAGAACAAGTAAAAGCTTTCTTTGAGCAATATTTCCTACTAAATTCTAAATGTTATAACTACAATTTTCTTAATTAACTAGATAAGGGAAATGGAAATTAGAGAAGAAAAGCTCAACATCTGGTTACAAAACATCAGAGACAGAGTATTTCCAAATATAAGTTATCTACATCTCTCTATTGTGTAATACAACTACACATGGACAGTGCCTTGGTCTGTTTGGAGAAAAAAGCTATACAATTGGCACATCAGTTACTGGAGTTCTTATCTTGGACATTCAATTTATACGGAGATTAAAACTGTGCATCACTGAAGACTAATTATCTCTTAATTAGGTATTTTGGTCCTTTTTTAAACCATCAGCTAAACTGTTTGTAGTGCTTTTGCTCACTGAGAAACAACAGTTGTCTCAACTCTTTCAAAATTTACAGATATTCTTGATAGCCATATTAAACCTGCTGGCAGGGGAAAGTGGGGACTCGAAGAAAGAAGCATGTGAGCACCAGTAATGAAATACACACTTACTGGAGCAGTTTAGCAGTTGACACCACATTGTTAGTACCCATGCACTAATTCATTTTAACTCAAATTTCAAAAGCACCATCGTTATATATAGCAAAGAAATAAAGGTGTTATCTAATCATCAGACAACAGCTGGATAATGCCATCAAATTCTAGCAATGCTTCTGGATATTCTCAAGTTTAATCTGCTATTGATGTGAAAGTTATTTCTGAAAATTTTATATTGGATATGTTCATATCATGAATATTTTATATGAACAGCACACAGCGTTATCATCTGTTACTGTCATAACTGGCACTGTAACTAAAATGAAATAAATTACTACTAGTACTATAAAGAGTTAAATTGCCCAATTTTAGGTTTCAGGTTTCAGACTATATTTAAATGTATCAGAAAGAAAAAGATAATCATTATCATAATTATGATAACACTCAACATTTAAACAGTAGTTTCCATCTCCATTAAACTAATCATATTAATCTAATCTATTAATCAAAATTTAAAAAGATTTATTTTAATAACACATCTATAAAATATACATTTTCAATAATGATATATAATGTGAAATGTAGTAGAAAATTTACTGTTGTGCAATTTAAGGCCCTAGTCCTGCAAGGCGTTCCACACAGGCAAATCCTTACCCAGGTTCTGGAGTCCCATTGATTTCAGTGCACGTATCATATTGTGTCTATCCCCCAGGGTTCTTTTTCTTCTAGCAATGATTATTGGCAAGATTCGCCGGAACATAGTTCACTTATGAATTTTAAAAAATTAAAAACTAATCTATCTTTACAATATGTTTCCATATAAATTTTTACTAGATATAAATAAAGCGGGATACCGGGAGGAAGCACAGGCAGGAATGTCTGTGAGGGGAGGGCTCCTGCCTCATACTGGGAATGAGGGGCGATCAACAGGTTATCTCAAGTGCTTATATACAAATGCACAAAGCCTTGGAAACAAGCAGGGAGAACTGGAGGTCCTGGTGATGTCAAGGAACTATGACGTGATTGGAATAACAGAGACTTGGTGGGATAACTCACATGACTGGAGTACAGTCATGGATCGTTATAAACTGTTCAGGAAGGACAGGCAGGGCAGAAAAGGTTGGGGAGTAGCACTGTATGTAAGGGAGCAGTATGACTGCTCAGAGCTCCGGTACGAAACTGTGGAAAAACCTGAGTGTCTCTGGATTAAGTTTAGAAGTGTGTGCAACAAGAGTGATGTAGTGGTGGGAGTCTGCTATAGACCACCGGACCAGGGGGATGAGGCTTTCTTCCGGCAACTCACGGAAGCTACTAGATCGCATGCCCTGATTCTCATGGGTGACTTTAATTTTCCTGATATCTGCTGGGAGAGCAATACAGCGGTGCATAGACAATCCAGGAAGTTTTTGGAAAGCGTAGGGGACAATTTCCTGGCGCAAGTGCTAGGGGAGCGAACTAGGGGGGGCGCTTTTCTTGACCTGCTGCTCACAAACCGGGTAGAATTAGTGGGGGAAGCAAAAGTGGATGGGAATCTGGGAGGCAGTGACCATGAGTTGGTTGAGTTCAGGATCCTGACGCAGGGAAGAAAGGTAAGCAGCAGGATACGGACCCTGGACTTCAGGAAAGCAGACTTCGACTCCCTCAGGGAACAGATGGCCAGGATCCCCTGGGGGACTAACATGAAGGGGAAGGGAGTCCAGGAGAGCTGGCTGTATTTCAAGGAATCCCTGTTGAGGTTACAAGGACAAACCATCCCGATGAGTCGAAAGAATAGTAAATATGGCAGGCGACCAGCTTGGCTTAATGGTGAAATCCTAGTGGATCTTAAACATAAAAAAGAAGCTTACAAGAAGTGGAAGGTTGGACATATGACCAGGGAAGAGTATAAAAATATTGCTCGGGCATGTAGGAAAGATATCAGGAGGGCCAAATCGCACCTGGAGCTGCAGCTAGCAAGAGATGTCAAGAGTAACAAGAAGGGTTTCTTCAGGTATGTTGGCAACAAGAAGAAAGCCAAGGAAAGTGTGGGCCCCTTACTGAATGAGGGAGGCAACCTAGTGACAGAGGATGTGGAAAAAGCTAATGTACTCAATGCTTTTTTTGCCTCTGTCTTCACGAACAAGGTCAGCTCCCAGACTGCTGCGCTGGGCATCACAAAATGGGGAAGAGATGGCCAGCCCTCTGTGGAGATAGAGGTGGTTAGGGACTATTTAGAAAAGCTGGACGTGCACAAGTCCATGGGGCCGGACGAGTTGCATCCGAGAGTGCTGAAGGAATTGGCGGCTGTGATTGCAGAGCCCTTGGCCATTATCTTTGAAAACTCGTGGCGAACGGGGGAAGTCCCGGATGACTGGAAAAAGGCTAATGTAGTGCCAATCTTTAAAAAAGGGAAGGAGGAGGATCCTGGGAACTACAGGCCAGTCAGCCTCACCTCAGTCCCTGGAAAAAGCATGGAGCAGGTCCTCAAAGAATCAATCCTGAAGCACTTAGAGGAGAGGAAAGTGATCAGGAACAGTCAGCATGGATTCACCAAGGGAAGGTCATGCCTGACTAATCTAATCGCCTTTTATGATGAGATTACTGGTTCTGTGGATGAAGGGAAAGCAGTGGATGTATTGTTTCTTGACTTTAGCAAAGCTTTTGACATGGTCTCCCACAGTATTCTTGTCAGCAAGTTAAGGAAGTATGGGATGGATGAATGCACTATAAGGTGGGTAGAAAGCTGGCTAGATTGTCGGGCTCAACGGGTAGTGATCAATGGCTCCATGTCTAGTTGGCAGCCGGTGTCAAGTGGAGTGCCCCAGGGGTCGGTCCTGGGGCCGGTTTTGTTCAATATCTTCATACATGATCTGGAGGATGGTGTGGATTGCACTCTCAGCAAATTTGCGGATGATACTAAACTGGGAGGAGTGGTAGATACGCTGGAGGGGAGGGATAGGATACAGAAGGACCTAGACAAATTGGAGGATTGGGCCAAAAGAAATCTGATGAGGTTCAATAAGGATAAGTGCAGGGTCCTGCACTTAGGACTGAAGAATCCCATGCACCGCTACAGACTAGGGACCGAATGGCTAGGCAGCAGTTCTGCGGAAAAGGACCTAGGGGTGACAGTGGACGACAAGCTGGATACGAGTCAGCAGTGTGCCCTTGTTGCCAAGAAGGCCAATGGCATTTTGGGATGTATAAGTAGGGGCATAGCGAGCAGATCGAGGGACGTGATCGTTCCCCTCTATTCGACACTGGTGAGGCCTCATCTGGAGTACTGTGTCCAGTTTTGGGCCCCACACTACAAGAAGGATGTGGATAAATTGGAGAGAGTCCAGCGAAGGGCAACAAAAATGATTAGGGGTCTAGAGCACATGACTTATGAGGAGAGGCTGAGGGAGCTGGGATTGTTTAGTCTGCAGAAGAGAAGAATGAGGGGGGATTTGATAGCTGCTTTCAACTACCTGAAAGGGGGTTCCAAAGAGGATGGCTCTAGACTGTTCTCAATGGTAGCAGATGACAGAACGAGGAGTAATGGTCTCAAGTTGCAATGGGGGAGGTTTAGATTGGATATTAGGAAAAACTTTTTCACTAAGAGGGTGGTGAAACACTGGAATGCGTTACCTAGGGAGGTGGTAGAA
Source organism: Chelonia mydas (assembly GCF_015237465.2). Taxonomy (NCBI): domain Eukaryota; kingdom Metazoa; phylum Chordata; order Testudines; family Cheloniidae; genus Chelonia; species Chelonia mydas. The sequence continues at coordinate 110,143,983 of NC_057853.1, forward strand.
TCTCCTTCCTTAGAAGTTTTTAAGGTCAGGCTTGACAAAGCCCTGGCTGGGATGATTTAACTGGGAATTGGTCCTGCTTCGAGCAGGGGGTTGGACTAGATGACCTTCTGGGGTCCCTTCCAACCCTGATATTCTATGATTCTATGATATGTTCATAAAATATACATCTGGATTTTTGCTTTTTGTTTGTTTAAAACAAGCCAAATGTTTTTAGTATGCCAACTGCAAGAAGGGAATTAGCTGATAATTCAGTGGAATCATCAAGATGTGTGCACAACATAAATGAATAATTTTGTAATTTTATTATTGTAACCCCTATGCTTACTTAACCCCATTTCCTTCCCCCACCTGGTTTTTATTCTCATTCATGACACACCTAAAATTAATTTTTAAGTTCCTTGTGGCTCAAATGATGACTTATTTGTTCTTCAAGGGGCCACAACACTTTTGGACATCATAACAATAAAACAAATGGCAATAATCATTTACATTACATTTAAGTGGCTTTAAAATTGTGACCTCAAACAACAGTTTTCCATGGATATTGAAAGTCGTATTTAAAGGTTGAAAATTCATTCTTATCCCATGTCACTGAGCCTTTTTTTGACAACAGATTTAGTCCTACAAAGGACAGGATCCTGCAATGTGTTGGTTGCCTCAAAACCCATTGACTTCAATGAGATTTGAGAGTATCCAGCAGCTCAAAGGAAGTCTTCATCTCTTTGCAGAAATGGGTGCAAAATGTCTATCAGCCTGGTTATGGAATTTCGTAAATTTTGTTTGCATCCCACTTCTAATATTGTTAGAAGATTGATACTTCCTTACAGTCAATATAAAAATCAAGACATTTTTGGAAGCTAATGTGTCTTACAATTATATTATCGATACCCACTTGTTATTTCAAGAATTATAACGACTTCACACACAGCCATATGCATTTATTAGGCAGCCTCTCTGAAAACCAGTAAGGTACTTAGAAATTGAACCTTTTGCTGTAAATCACAGTTATCAAATTGATGTATGCAACCATTGCTGGGAAAAGGTTCTCTACAGGCACTGGTATATTTATATATATACACACATTTGCAAGTGAAAATTCCATCCAATGACCTTTGCAAAATTCTAAAAAGATTTACAATACAAAGGCTTATGTTTTCATTTTAATTAAGTAATTGAATTTGTGGTACATCATGAACAAAAGATTGTTTTAACTCCTCATGACAGTTACTGATAACTTCTATTCCTCAGAGCTTTTACATCAGTATTTGTCAGTCAAGAATGTTAAATATTTAAAATTAACTCCAAAACAAAGAATGCTAAAATAATTAAATATGCTACACCGAGTAAATTTTTTTTATGAGGACAAATGTGCTTCTTGACTTTTATTAAGCTGCTTCTTCAGTTGCAAGGTTCAGTCTATTAACATGGGAAATAAAACCTTCTGAGCTCTGAAACAGGAACCAGTGTCATCAAAAGAGTGCTGATTTTCTCTCTTTTTAAAACATAACACCACAGAAATCTGTGATGTGAAGTAGTCCTGAGTGCTTAAAGCACTCTACAACATCCTTAGTTCCCTCTACTACATGCAAATAAAATACAAAACAAATCTATAACTAGATTCATTCCTTTTTGCTGTTTTTGAAACTAATACAGGATGCCAAGATTTTTTTTCAACTTAGAAGCATTAATACAGGAAAAGAACCAAATAACATACCAGTAAAACTTTCAACAAGTTTCCTTTGAATGATTAAATTAATTCTTTACAATACACTGGAGCATTCTAACTTCATTTTAACAGCATGTCTAACTACACTGTAAGAGTAATTGCTCAATGAAATACTGTTGTGGAAACATAACTGAGAGGGCTGTTTTTCTTAGAAAATAATTAATAACTAAGCATATTTCAAAATTACATACAGTTCCTTTAGGAAGGATTTTCACACAGGGAAGGGGGATCTAATAATGATGACCTCAGATAACATTTTCATTATGAAGTGTAGCACTTTGCCAGCTGGGGAGCACTGCCCCGCCAAATACAGCCCATATACTTGGGACCCTTTTATTTACTTTAGGGAGTGTGCTGATAGCTGGTAGGAAGGTCTGTTGTTCAGTGAAGACTTTATTCTGGCTTTTTCCTGAGTACTTGCATCTGAATGGACTATTCCTGGACTCAGTCCAAGACCCTTCCAGCTAAACACTGGCCACTGGGTAATTGGTGTTTTTATCCTCAAATGATGATCAGATTGAGTATGGGGTCACAGGATGGAGACCACACGACTTGCCCCATGTTGGCATTATGATATACATGGCAGCACATAATCCTTTGGAATTGGGACTGCCACCACAATGCTGGCATTCATTATGGGTCCCTGATGGGCGGAACTCTAGCTCTTGAGGCACAGGTCCAGCTGGTGTCCCTAATTGCTTCCACAATGGATGTGGAGAAGTGCAGGTAATTCTGACAGGGTAGATTGCTGCCTTCTGATTAGTTGCTCTCAGGGATCTAAGTTACTGCCTGCCCTTAAGAATAAAGGAGGAATGGACTCACTGAATGGACAACCGGACCAGTGTTTTATGAACATTTGTCCTGGGTTACATATATTTTTGTTAAATTGCAGGCAGTGAATGATACCGCTTCATACCGGCTTCCAACTAGACATGGAGCCATTAATCACTACCTGTTGAGCCCGATGATCTAACCAGCTTTCTATCCACCTTATTGTCCATTCTTCCAGGCCATACTTCTTTAACTTGCTGGCAAGAATACTGTGGAGACTTATCAAAAGCTTTGCTAAAGTCAAAGAATAGCACCCCCGCTGCTTTCCCCTCATCCACAGAGCCAGTTATCTCACCAAAGAAGGCAATTAGGTTAGTCAGGCCTGACTTGCCCTTGGTGAACCCATGTTGACTGTTCCTGATTATTTTCCTCTCCTCTAAGTGCTTCAAAGTTGATTCCCTGAAGACCTGCTCCATGATTTTTCCAGGGACTGAGGTGAGGCTGACTGGCCTGTAGTTCCTCAGATCCTCTTCCTTCCATTTTTTAAAGATGGGCACTACATTAGCCTTTTTCCAGTCATCCGGGACCTCCCCCAATCACCATGAGTTTTTAAAGATAATGGCCAACGGCTCTGCAATCACATCCACCAACTCCTTTAGCACTCTCGGATGCAACGCATCCGGCCCCATGGATTTGTGCTCGTCCAGCTTTTCTAAATAGTCCTCAACCACTTCTTTCTCCACAGAGGGCTGGTCACCTCCTCCCCATACTGTGCTGCCAGTGCAGTAGTCTGGGAGCTGACCTTGTTCGTGAAGACGAAGGCAAAAAAAGCATTGAGTACATTAACTTTTTCCACATCCTCTGTCACTAGGTTGCCTCTCCCATTCAGTAAGGGGCCTCACTTTCCTTGACCTTTTTCTTGTTGCTAACATACTTGTAGAAACCCTTCTTGTTACTCTTAACAACCCTTGCTCGCTGCAACTCCAAGTCTGATTTGGCCTTCCTGATTTCACTCCTGCATGCCTGAGCAATATTTTTATACTCCTCCCTGGTCATTTGTCCAATCTGCAACTTCTTGTAAGCTTCTTTTTTGTGTTTAAGATCAGCAAGGATTTCATTGTTATGCCAAGCTGGTCGCCTGCCATATTTACTCTTCTTTCTACACATCAGGATGGTTTGTCCCTGTAACCTCAAAAAGGATTCTTTAAAATACAGCCAGCTGTCCTGGACTCCTTTCCCACTCATGTTATTCTCCCAGGGGATCCTGCCCATCTGTTCTCTGAGAGAGTTAAAGTCCGCTTTTCTGAAGTCCGTATTCTGCTACTCTCCTTTCTTCCTTGTGTCAGGATCCTGAACTTGACCATTTCATGGTCACTGCCTCCCAGGTTCCCATCTTTTGCTTCCCCTACTAATTCTTCCCAGTTTGTGAGCAGCCGGTCAAGAAGAGCTCTGCCCCAGTTGGTTCCTCCAGCATTTGCACCAGGAAATTGCCCCCTACCCTTTCCAAAAACTTCCTGGATTGTCTATGCACTGCTGTATTGCTCTCCCAGCAGATAGCGGGGTGATTGAAGTCCCCCATGAGAACCAGGTGATCTAGTAACTTCTGTTAGTTGCCTGAAGAAAGCCTCATCCACCTCCTCCCCCTGGTCTGGTGGTCTATAGCAGACTCACACCATGACATCATCCTTGTTGCTCACACTTCTAAACTTAATCCAGAGACTCTCAGGTTTTTCTGCAGTTTCACACTTTGTAATGCTGAAGTCAGCTGTGACATTAGAAAATAGGAAACTTGTCAAAGCAAAGACTGATAAATACTTCGCACTGAGTACAGGTAGGGAGTACTTTCATGGCACATCAACACTTGGAATGTAGTATTCGAAACGAGATATGGAAAAAATATGGGGAGGTACCAAGGACAAAGCTGGCACAAACAAGTGTATTAAACTTTAAGTGATGTGTAAAGAGTTTTATTACTTGTAAAATCATGCCAGAAATATTAGTAGCTGAAATGCATATCTTTGAAGCACACCTTCCATAAAAGGTAAACACACTAAGAGAATTTACTTTCCAGAAGGCAGCTATGTAAGTCTGCTTTTTGTAGTATACTGCTTTGTCTTTAGACAATAAATTTGGCTATGTTTGGTTATTTGGTCTCTTGAACAAACTGTGAGTGTAGTCAATACTCTAAAGCATATTCCAATTCCAGAAGCAGAGAAGTCGTAATTGGAGTCCCACATAAATTTCAGTTTACAGTGTGGCTAGTCCTGCTAAGGTGCTCAGCACTGTACTGGGGCAGCGGCTAGTAGGGAGGATGGTATCTTTGCCACAGATGAAAGTAGAGTGATTTAGCCAGCCCCGGGACACTAAGGTTACTCATAACTGTGAAAGGTTTCGCAAACAAGAAAGGGAGTGCTGTGCACAGGTAGATACAAGCCATCCGTACAGGAATGGTGGATACTGAAGTTGCCGGTGTCAAGAGGCTTGGTGTTGAGGGATCAGTACTGGGTGACACCTGAAGGTTGACTCAACTAGTTCAGAGGCACAATGACCAGTGCCTGAGAAGACGCCGGGCCGGCCCATTTTAGGCCTTAAGCCCTCTATAAGAGAGGCAGGATGAGGGGATTTCTGCCTTTTCTTGCTAGACCTGGAGAGGGTGACCTAAGTCTGCCCTTCAGCAGAATAGTGTTCCTTCCTTCCAAGAGGAATAGGAACCTTGCATTACCAACATTAAGCAACATCACTGCATCACACAACGGGCAGATTTTAAATCCAGGAGACTTTGGCTCTGACATAAGGGCTGGACATGTTACTGGGAAAGTCACAATAGAGAAATTAAGAAACTATTATTTCTTGTTTTTTATAATAAAGGGAATGAAAGACTAAACTATGACTCACCAACACTAAACATCTCAACAACTATTTATAGTACAAAGGGTTAGTCGCACAGCAAGAGAGACAGACTGACACCTAGGGCACAAGTGCAGCTTCAACAAACACTGCTGCCCTCCCCCGCCACAAAAAAAAAGCTTGGGTACATGGGGCACATGCGCTCCAAGAGTCGAAAATATATGGACAAGCACTCAGAAAAGGAGAGAGAGTTTCAGGATGACTTATTCACTCTGAGAGCATCCTGAGCTACGGTGGTTTGCGCAGACTCTTGGTTGTTAATGCATGGGGAGGGGGGAATTCTAACATGTTATCAGTCTGCAGTGGTACTTAAAAATAAGGTCTCGCTCACTGGGCAAGACCCTACATTCATTCATAAGTCAAGTGGTGGCCATGCTTGATATGACCATGTCAGCAATTCCAGAAGTTTCTAGCAAAACAACACAAAATAGTATAACAACTACGGAAGAATCCTACACCTTACAGAGGAACAAATCGTGAGAGATACTCAGTGCCATCAATTCCTACTGATATCACTAGAAATTCAGGGTATTAAACACCTCGCTGGCTTAAGTCCCAAAAGAGAAAATGAATTCTAACTGAATACACCTTTACCAAATGTTATATGTCTCTCTCACCAACAGAAGTTTATCCATTCAAAGATACTACCTCACCCACCTTGTCTCGCTAATATTCTGAGACCAGCACAGCTACAACAACGCTGTATACAAGCTGTCACACTATAGTACAGCACACACATTAAACCTTTAACCAATTAAAATTCAATTAGTAGGAAAGCTAATGGTTTACAAAAACCTAATCAGAACATATATTATTGTTATGCACTAATTTTTACCTTGAGGGTACAACTGAGGATTAAAAATCTCATTCATTTTGAACAAACATTTGTAAACAAAATAGCCCTCAATACAAATGTCATAATTAATGGAACATAAATAAACAGGAGTAAGTCATTAGTCACTTGGAGGTACTCCAGTTTGCAGAAAGACTAAATATATACAACAAATCATACTCTGGAGAATATATTATCTACATAAGAATCATTTCTGCAGTCTCAGTAGCAATGGAAATATTCATTTAAGTAACAAAACAAAACCTCTCATAATCACCTGGAGTAGTAAATGGCTTAATATTTATAACTAACCTGTATTTTGATTGGCCAGGAAAAATTGCTGACATACACATAGAAAGTGATGTTTGGGTTACTCCGAAAGTTGAATTTTTCACAAGAAAAGCTATCTGTAAATTCCTTGATATTAGTCTTGGAAACAACAGGAATCTCTTCTCCAGATATTGTTCCTGCTAAAAATACAAAGAAATATTAAATTATCATAAAAGGGGCCAAAGTAAGTTTGCTCAGGCAACTGCAATTTAACTTTACTTCAGAGTGCTTGACATTGCAACCTTAACATTCTTTTATCATTTTTTTCTGTTTATTATATATTATACATTAAACATACAAGTATGTGACACACATGTATACACACACACAGAAAATTCACTCATACGCCCATGCCAATTTCAAAAGATTATGAATGATTCATAAAATTGATGGAAGATGTACTTTGATATGAGTTTTATAGCAAGCTTATCCCGGTTAACTACACAGCTAATACGGTTTCCTCTAGTAATTTACATCCCATTTCAATAAAAATTCATAGGTTACTAAAGTGTGGAAAGTGAATTTGTCTACATTTTAAAATATCGCTATAGTGTTTCAACTGCTCTTAGAAACATGAATAATAAACCAGATAACCATATATCATTTATTGTAAACCATAAGGCTTCTCACCAATTCTGTTTGATCAGGGCATTGCTGACTTAGTGAAGTAAAAAAGATGATCATGGAAAAAAATAGAATTTGCTAGCAAGGATATGTTAAAACAAAGCTTTCAAGACCTCCCATAAAACACTGTTAGACGCAACTAAGTGCAAAAATTCTCGAGAATATGTAAGTTCTTAAACCATTTTTAAAGGCCTAGTTTTATTCTTTTTTTTTAAATGTACATTTTAAGTTGGAAGCATTGTGCTTCTCCTTGGATATATTTTCAGAAAGTCAACAGAACCAATTCATGGAAACTTCCTAAATAAAGCTTTTCTTCCTCTTTATTAAAGCAAAAGGCATAATGGGGTTCAAAGTTGGGAAAAAAAACCAGATAAGCAGCTCCTTTTATCAGCATTCACAGATGAATTTTATTGTTTGATATCAATGTTAAGGTTAATAATTAAATTTTTAGCTTGAACACTGAAACAACGAAATTAAAATCTCAGTCTCCCCAGTAGTTTAGGATGTAATTTATCTTAATTAAAATCACAGCATTTCATAACACTGCCATTTAAAAAAATTAAATAGAGTACAAGCTTTTGCTACCAAAGAAATTTTAATTGAATAGAAGAGAAAGTTAACATATTAATGAAGCTTTGTTCAGATTACAAATTATTATATGAATTTTAAGTATTACTAATACTAGCATAATGATAATAGCAAAATAATACATTTTATAAAATTTTATTACTGAAATTAGCAACAAAGAGGACAATTATGTTAAAATAACTTAAACGAACAGTTCTTGAGACATACAGGACAAAGACATCATGCCAAAATGCTTCCTTACCTGTAGAACCAATAGACCATGTAATATTGAGGTTAAAGTTGTTTGATGCATTAATTGATATATCCAAATTTTTGTTTGACTAGATATAAAGAAAAGGTAACATTAAAATTAACAAAATATAACAGAAACGTACTGCCTAATGCACTGAATGTACCTCTATTGTACATAATTAAACGTATTAACTCTCCCCCTTTTTCACATATCTACTATAGACTGCAAACATTGGGCCCAGTGAAGTCAAGAGCAAAACTACCATTGGCAGGACATGACCCTGAGATACAACTTTCACCAATGATCTAAATCAAGAAACACTATGTTTTGAAAACTAAAAAACTCAGCCTATATATGAATAAAAATATTCATAAAAATTACTTGTCCTGCTAATAAAAATTTGTTCAGTAAAGGATATTCTAACATATTTAATCCAGTCTATACTTAAATGATCCCAGTTAGTGGGTTTCCACCACTTTCTTTGGTAGACTATATATACTGTAGTAACCTTCACTTTTAGAAAATATTTTCTGACTCTCACACTCAACTAACATTGAGATAAAATTGCTCAGATTAATTTCCTGGGAATATAATCACCACAAATCAAGGAAATCACCCTTTAAAGTAAACTAACACCAAAACACATTCACAGAACATCAGGTCCACCATAAACTTCACTTCATTTCCAATATACAACCACCCAAAATGTATACATCCAGTTCTTTTAAATCAGAGTCAAACATACAAGCTTCACTGTAACTACAGGCTCACAGCCTGGCGGGGCCTCAATCTCTAGCCGAGATTGATGCCCATAGGGCATTAGGGCCATTCGCTCATTCACTTTGAAATTTTGTTTTGACTCAGAAAATTTCTGAACAGTCTCTGCTGCCCTTTACACAGTTTTTATTTATTTATTTATTTAGGGTTATTTTTGTGCCACTTTCCCATCATCATAAAGTGAGACTGAAAATCCTGAGAAATAGGAAAACAGTAGGAAAATATGTCCCCAGTACTACAGAGAAGCTATGTCTACACTGCCCTGTAGTTTGGGCTACAGGGGTGTGAACAGCAGTGCATACCAAAGAGCTGTGCTGTAACTCCCCCATGTGGATGCTGTGGGCACGAACTAAAAGGTTTGTAGTGTAGTCCTCTTCAAGCAGGACTGCATTAATGCAAAGTAGGAACCTTTTAGTTTACACCCACAGTATTTACATTGGAGAGTTACAGCTCAGCACCTGGGTGCACACTTCTATTCACACTCAAGTATTCTGAACTGTAGGGCAGTGTAGATGAGCCCTAAGTGGCAAATGAGATGAGACATCTTAAACACAAAACCTTCTTAACATATAATCTATGTGCTGCACCATCATAATTATCCTCTGCTGAAATTCTCCGTTTTAGGTCATGAGGGCACACACATTAAAATATAACTCAATTTTATACAAATCTAGGGATGGGTATTTTGCAACAAAAAATTAGCTACTGGTACAATCTTCCCCAACATATCTGCCACTCTCTTTCCCTATCTCCTAGAACCCCTGACCTTCTTCATCCAAATTCTGAGAAATATCCTGACCAGATCAGGCCAGAGGGAGCCACCAGATGCCAAAACCCCTCAACCAGTTCCAGAAGCATCCCAAATACCACCTGGGATGTGAGGCTTTGTCACAGCTTCCCCCCCAGCTTTCCCATGCACCCTTTGTGTGCTCATTTCCTTCCCTATCTTATTTCTTCTCTTCCTAGCTCTCTTTTTCTAAAAAAAGTCTGGCTTAGTCAGCCAAGACTGTGTATTTTGCAACAACAACGTAAGCCTGTAACCAGAAAACTGGCTAAAAGCAATGTCCTAAACAGCCCAAGGCTGGTACACATTTGCCATGTTTTGGAGTGGCTGATCAGACCATGTGCTATGCCTGTGTTGCAGTGAGGTTGCAAGAGAACAACAGAGAACAACAATGCAAACCTATTTGTTTCGATTGCTCCTCTAAAATGACAGAAATATAATTTCACAAATTATATGAGTGTTTCAGAAAGCTGCAATATCAAAAATATGGAGACTGAATTTAGAGATATTTATCTCAAGTACACCTACTTTTCAGAAAGTTAAAGAAGCTTAAAGATGGGTCTTGCATAGAAGTCAAAGTCAGTCTAGTGATGTCAACAAGTTTTGGATTATCCCCAAGATACCTGACAGGTGCTTGGCAGAGCTAAAATCACCATCAAATCCAATGGAAAAGTTGATATCCTTGGTTGGAAGAAAATTACATTAGGGTTGATTAATTACATCTCTCACCTGTTCAGGGTTTGCTATAAAGTTTATGGCAGTGAAGTGGCGATCATCTTCTTGTAGTAAGCTGAAGGTAAACTGGTAGTCAATCAAAAGGCTGTCTGTGGGCAAAACAGATTGTAAAAAAACTGCCAAGTAGGATTCTGGTGCACATATATTTTAAAAAATATTAAAAACTTCCTGTCGTACCTGAACATTTACTATTACTTTTACTTCAAATATATGGCGAATGGTAAAGGTCAGAAAGTCATTTGGCATTTCAATGTTTATGTATTTGTCACCAAACAATCTGTCAGTGCAGTCAGAAAGTATGAACTCAAGCAAAATAGTATGAACTCAAGCAAAACTTGAGAAATAAGAATTAGCATAAAGATTCAAGAGTTATTTTTCACTGAATTGTAAATTGTACTATTACCAAGATAGTCATGCCTCCTGAATTAGTATTTTTTTCAAAAGGTCCTTTAAAATATAGTAGGAGCATTGTCAGTTTCCAGATTTTTACACTGAAAAATGGTTTAAATTTTTGTTAAAAATGCACTTAAATGTTTTAGGTTTATTGTAATACTTGCATGGATTTTACAATATTCTACAACTGAATTATATAGATGTTACAATTACTAAGCTTCACAGTACCGAAAAATAAAAGAACTGTCTCTACAGTAAAGGCACACACAGATATGGTGCTGTAGTTACACTGCTAAAAATAAAGTGGTACATTGGAATTTTAACACCAATAGTCCACCATACCAGTATACCCATTGCAGAACTGCTGCAGATTTATGGTGAAATCTTGGCTCCATTGAAACAAACAGGAGTTTGGTCATTTATTTCAATAAAGATTTCCTCTATAATATCCTTCATATCAACAGTAAATTTTACCACTGGGTCTCATCCTACCAAAGGAAAGAAAGGGAACGGAGGTTGTTTAGTAGTTCCTTTTTATACCACTTTCAGGCAACAATACCCAACAATGATTTTTGGTGTCCTCTAATCATGAAATTCTGTTAGCCACTAATGCCTACAGAGCCTCATCTTACATATATAAAACCTATGCCCCTCTGAATAAAACTAACTAGGAGTCCTTGTGGCACCTAAGAGAATAACAAATTTATTTGGGCGTAAGCTTTTGTGGGTTAGAACCCACTTCATCAGATGCATGGACTGAAAATATAGGAGCAGGTATAAATACATGAATGGATGGGGGTTGCTTTACCAAGTGTGTGGTCAGGCTAATGAGAAATCAATTAACAGCAGGATACCAAGGGAGGAAAAATAACTTTTGAAGTAGTAAGAGAGTGGCCCATTACAAACAGTTGACAAGAAGGTGTGAGTAACAGTAGGGAGAAATTAATCTTGGGGAAATTAAGTTTAGGGTTTGTAATGACCCAACCACTCCCAGTCTCTATTCAGGCCTAATCTATTGGTATCCGATTTGCAAATTAATTCCAGTTCCGCAGCTTTACATTAGAGTCTGTTTTTGAAGTTTTTTTGTTGAAGAATTGCCACTTTTCGTTCTGTTATTGAGTGACCAAAGAGATTGAAGTGTTCTCCTACTGGTTTTTGAATGTTGTAATTCCTGATGTCAGATTTGTGCCCATTTATTCTTTTGTGTAGAGACTGTCCGGTTTGGCCAATGTACATGGCAGAGGCGCATTGCTGGCATATAATGGCATATATCACATTGTAGATGTGCAGGTGAATGAGCCCTTGACGGTGTGGCTGATGTGGTTAGGTCCTATGTTGGTGTCTCTTGAATAGATATGTGGACATAGGTGGAACCGGGGGTTGTTGCAGGGTTTGGTTCCTGGGTTGGTTTTTTTGTTGTGTGGTGTGTAGTTGCTGGTGAGTATTTGCTTCAGGTTGGGGGGCTGTCTGTAAGCGAGGACTGGCCTGTCTCCCAAGGTCTGTGAGAGTGAGGGATCGTCCTTCAGGATAGGTTGTAGATCCTTGATGATGCACAGGAGAGGTTTTAGTTGGGGGCTGTAGGAGACGGCTAGTGGCGTTCTGTTACTTTCTTTGTTGGGCCTGTCTTGTAGTAAGTGACTTCTCGGTACCCTTCTGGCTCTGTCAATCTGTTTCTTCACTTCAGCAGGTGGGTATTGCAGTTTTAAGAATGCTTGATTGAGATTCTGTAGGTGTTTGTCTCTGTCTGAGGGATCGGAGGAAATGCGGTTGCATCTTAGAGCTTGGCTGTAGACAATGGATCGTGTGGTGTGTCCTGGATGGAAGCTGGAGGCATGTAGGTAAGTATAGCGGTCAGTAGGTTTCCGTTATTAGGGTGGTGTTTGTGTGACCATCGCTTATTAGCACTGTAGTGTCTAGGAAGTGGACCTCTTTTGTGGACTGATCCAGGCTGAGGTTGATGGTAGGGTGGAAATTGTTGAAATCTTGGTGGAATTCCTCAAGGTCCTCCTTCCTATGGGTCCAGATGATGCAGATGTCATCAATGTAGCACAAGCAGAATAGGACTGTAAGGGGACAAGAGCTGAGGAAGCATTGTTCTAAATCAGCCATAAAAATGCTGGCATATTCAGAGTATCAGAGTGTGAACCAACTGCCATGCTGCTCAGTAACACATTTATACTCTAAAAGAATGATTCCAAGCAAAACAGCGTTCACCATGGGTACGAGTTCCAATCATATTATGACAGGTTTCAGAGTGGTACCCGTGTTAGTCTGCATCAGCAAAAAGAATGAGGAGTACTTGTGGCACCTTAGAGACTAACACATTTATTTGAACATAAGCTTTCATGGGCTAAAACCCACTTCATTGGGTTTCATTGGATGCATGCAGTGGAAAATACAATAGGAAGATATATATATACATATATACACACTATACACACACACAGAGAACATGAAAAAATGGGTGTTGCCATACACACTAATGAGAGTGATCAATTAAGGTGAGTTATTATCAGGAGAAAAAAACCTTTTGTTGTGATAATCAGGATGACCCATTTCCAACAGCTGACAAGAAGGTTGAGTAACGGGGGGGTGGGGGTGGGGGAATAAGCATGGGAAATAGTTTACTTTGTGTAATGACCTATCCACTCCCAGTCTTTATTCAAGCCTAATTTAACGGTGTCCAGTTTGCAAATTAATTCCAATTCAGCAGCCTCTCATTGGAGTCACACTATCAGCCACACTATCAGAGGCTCATTCACCTGCACATCTACCAATGTGATATATGCCATCATGTGCCAGTAATGCCCCTCTGCCATGTACATTGGCCAAACCGGACAGTCTCTACATAAAAGAATAAATGGACACAAATCAGATGTCAAGAATTATAACATTCAAAAACCAGTTGGAGAACACTTCAATCTCCCTGGTCACTCGATTACAGACCTAAAAGTCGCAATATTACAACAACAAAACTTCAAAAACAGACTCCAACGAAAAAAGAAAAGGAGTACTTGTGGCACCTTAGAGACTAACAAATTTATCTGAGCATAAGCTTTTGTGAGCTACAGCTCACTTCATCGGATGCATCCAGTGGAAAATAAAGTGGGGAGATTTTATATACACAGAGAACATGAAACAATGGGTGTTACCATACACACTGTAACAAGAGTGATCTGGTAAGGTGAGCTATTACCAGCAGGAAAGCGGGGGGAAACTTTTAGTTTTAGGGTAGTGATAATCAAGGTGGGCCATTTCAAGCAGTTGACAAGAACGTGTGAGAACCAGTAGGGGGGGAAATAAACAAGGGGAAATAGTTTTACTTTGTGTAATCACACATCCACTCCCAGTCTTTATTCATTCATTTATTTATTTATTTGTCCAACAAGAGACTGCTGAATTGGAATTAATTTGCAAACTGGACACCATTAAATTACGCTTGACTAAAGACTGGGAGTGGATGGGTCATTACACAAAGTAAAACTATTTCCCCATGCTTATTCCCCCCGACTACTGTTACTCACACCTTCTTGTCCACTGTTGGAAATGGGCCATCCTGATTACCACTACAAAAGGTTTTTTTCTCCTGCTGATAATAACTCACCTTAATTGATCACTCTCGTTACAATGGCAACACCCATTTTTTCATGTTCTCTGTGTATATATATATCTTCCTACTGTATTTTCCACTGCATGAATGCGATGAAGTGGGTTTTAGCCCACGAAAGCTTATGCTCAAATAAATTTGTTAGTCTCTAAGGTGCCACAAGTACTCCTAGTCATATTATGGGATTCAGACCTGTTGTATGAAGTACTTTAAACAAAGAGAAATTACATTAATTTAAATTACATACAATATTTATCGACACTGATTCCTTGAGATGAGAATTAATATGTACTTATATCAAGTAATTTATCCCAGCTGAGGATCTGGCTCCATATACTTTTGTTTCTGTTGCAAGTATGTATCAAACCAATTATGATTTCAGCAATCGTAACCTTTACTTTTCATGAGCCTTTTTTGTGTTTATAAGAGACATGATCACAAGAACAAATTACTTTAATTAGGGAAAAAACCTGCATTGATCCCAATTATATGGAAGGTAAGAATCTTCCAGTGTAACTTTCTGCAGCATGGGGAAGAGAGTGAAAATGCTGACAGTAAAGCACTCGAACAGCATATACAATCACCACCACTCTACCACCTGTAGTTTAACACCAACTAAAAGGCACTCTTACACTGCTTTATCTGACTGGCCTGCATCTCATTCAAACAATGGTTATTTCCAAGGACTGGTAAACTTTAGGATGAATAAGTTGGCTTCTAGATATCACAGCCCAGCTGAACAAACAATGCTGTTACTTGGCTAAATCCTCTCCACATTTATAGAAAAGGAGCATGAACTAATACTCAGATTGCTCATCACATCTATAAGGCTATATAACAAAGAAATAAGTTTCCCAAAGAAATATGCAAAATTATAGCATTATGTTCTTTTATTAGGTTCCAACAGATAATTTCAAATTTGCTGGAAGTGAATGATTGATATACTTTATGTTCCTCTTTGACATCTTATTTTTTTTCTCTTTTACTAGGTAAAAAGGATGACTTCTATGTGTGAATATGATATTATTATTGCTTATATTTGTGTGTTTTTATTGAGATGTTTAAATGTTATATTGTATTATTTTGTATTCTTAAAGATAAAATAATATTAAAGTGAAAGAAAATAATATTTTTTAACAGGACCATGAGTTTCACTTCTGTCCGAGACACACTTTCCCCCAGCCAAATTTAATTCCCAGCACGTTTTTCATTCACAAAGTGTTAATTAGCTATAATGATTTTTTAAAAAGACTAGGCTGTTAAGAGAAAAATCTATGCAATGTGCAAGACATTTAACTATGGAACAAATTTTAACGAAGAGTGTGAGACACAAAAATCAATGTTCTATTCTATTTTTTAGAAAAAAACTTTTGAATTTTTAGATATTTTACATAAAATGGCCAATTTGTATTTTATTTATTGTTACACTTTCAACAGTTTAAAAGTTCTAGAAATCTGATGCAATATAGACAGTCTTCTATCAATTTTATACTGTATCTGTGAAATCTTCATTTTGTATCTGTTATTCATTATTTTTTTTTCTTTCTTCATTCTACTGTCATATTTGTTTCTGTTCTCCTACTGCACCTATTTTAAACAAATAATCTCATTGCAGCACATCGGACTTCCGCATCCATTGGAGCAGACTCTAGAACCTGAGTTTCTCACCCCAGTGAGTCCCCTAACCACCAGGTATATAGTCAGACTCACTGGCTCTCTCTGGCCCAATAAGTATTTATACAAAGTGGAAAAGCTTCAATGGGAAGGGAAGGGAAAAGGGAGAAAGAGAGAGACCCACCCCAGAATATCCTATCTGCCTGGTGGTTGAGACACTCAGCTACAATGTCAGAGACCCAGTTTTAAATTCCCTTATCCACATGAGGTAGAGTGGAGAATTGAACCTGGGTCTCTCACATCCCAGGTGAATGCTCTTAACAGTAGGACTATAAAATATTATAAGGGAAGAACTGGCAGCACCACCACCACCTTCATTTTTTGAATGTTGCCTAAGTCTCTTTGTGAATCTAGCTTCCGTCTTGCCATCCAAGTTTTTTTTGGCTAAAACTATTCAGCAAATTTGTGTCAAATTCGCGAAAAGTATTGGTCGGCCCAAAATAAAATATTTGAAAAATTTCACCTAGCTCTAGTAATCAGTCACTTACACGATTGCTAAGCAAGGAAAAATGATACTAAGTCAGAATAGCAGCATTTTAAATCCACTTTCCAGCGGTATGCATGATTGCATAAGGTGCAGGAGGCACTGGAGAATCAGGACCTTCATCTGCACCATATTAAGCAACATCACATCAGTAATTTCTATGGTCAAATACAGCTGGGGCTTATTGTTGCGGTAGCCTTTTCAAAATTTTGTTTTGAATCCTAAAAAAACCTGGATTACTTCCTCAGTTAAGAAAGACAAAAGAACCATTAGAAACAATTCAACATGCCAGTAATGAACTCATGTGCAAGTACAATAATTAGGCAAAACAAAACAGCCATTTAATTAAATAGAAAAATACATTTTAAAGCCATACTTTAACGTCTGCATTGCTATTTATTTTTAAAGCGCTATTTCCCCTCTGACAAGAGCACATGAGTCTTGATAAGGTTAATGAGAGTGTTGTGCATGCCTGAAAAGACCTATTCTTCTAGTCAAGTCTTTGTGAAATATTCCTTAACTTCATTCTTTTGGTGCTAAATTATTGTAATATCTGATGCTTCACAAATATTAATGAATTCACTGTCAACACCTTCAGACAAGGGGATGATATCCCCATTTTACAGATGAGGAACTGAGACACAGAGAGCTTAAGGACAAAATTATCTAATGTTGGGTGCCCAATCTGCAATACATAGAACCTAATTTTTCTAGACTTAGTAGCATTGCATAGCATTTTATATGTTCCAAGCACAACTCCCATTGATTTCAGTTGCAGCTGAGAGTGCTCAGCACTGCTGCAAATCAGACTCTAGGGTCTCAAGTCAAGCAGCCAGAAAATAAGGAACACACAATTAGGTACCATCTCTAAAAAGTTTGGTTTAAGCACCTTGACTAGAATCACATAGGAACTTTGTGGCAAAGAGAGGGATAGAATATGATTCTCCAGGACATCATTCAACTGCCTTAACTATGAAATCTTCCTCTCTCGCCCTACAATCCCCTGCCTCATTCACTACACACCTTTCTCAGCATCCGCTGCAGCCCCTCCTGCTTTAGCCAACATCCCCCACAAGTACTGTGACTTCTCTGAGGTTTCTGACAAGGGGAAGATGGATATCCTGCCCCCACATCAAACTTACAATTGCCCAATCGATCTCCAGCCTGAAGCCAAGACCCCATTTGGTCAGATATAGGCCCTCTCCAAACCTGAACTTCTGTCTCTCTCCACGTGTACTTGCAGGAGAAACTTCAGAAGGGTTTCATCTGGCCACATCTCCAGCAGGTGCTCCCATCTTTTTCATCGTGAAGAAAGATGGCTCCTTGTGGCCATGCATGCATTGACTATTGGGCCTGAACAAGGTGACCATACGAAACTACTCCCCCTTATCAATGAGCTCTTAGACCGGCTCCATGTGGCCTGTATTTTCACAAAGTTAGATCTGCATGGGGCTTATAACCTGGGACACATACTTTCATACTTGATACAGCTACTACGAATTTCTAGTCATGCCCTTCAAAGTATGCAATATGCAGAACAATATATTCGAAGATATGCTATACCACTTTGTCATCATCTACCTTGATGATATTCTGATTTTCTCCAAAGACCTGGCTCTTCACAAACAGCATGTGCGTAGTATTCTTGAAAAGCTATGCCAGAACCATTTATTTGCCAAATAGGAGAAACACAGTTGAATTCCTTGGATATATCACCTCCATTCAGAAGCTGGAAATGGACCCTCCAAAGGAGGAGGCCTTCACAGATTGGGTAGCACTGAAGCATGTCCACAGAATAGATGCTTTATTCCAGGGTTCTCTGCTTTGGCCAGCCCTCTTACAGCCTTGCTATGAAAGGGACCGAATTTTCATGGTCCCCAGAAGCACAGGCTGCCTTTGACAATCTGAAACTGAAGTTCATCACAGACCTCATCCTGATCCACCCAGACCCCACCAGACAGTTCACAGTAGAGGAAGACGCTTCAAACTTCATACTGGGGCAGTCCTTTCCCAACATGCTACTCCTGATGGTCGGCTTCACCCATGTGCCTTTTACACAAGAAAACTCATTTCTGCTGAGGTAAACTATGATGATGTTCTGGACAAGGAATTGCTGGCTATCAAAGCAGACGTTGAAGAATGGTGCCATCTTCTGGTGGGTGCTAGATTCCCAGCCCAAGTTCTGATCAAATTCATAAAAATTCACAATACTTAAAAACGGTCAAGCACCTTGTTAGGATATAGATATTCAGGCCTGTCTGTAAAGGCCTGTACTCTAAGAATTTAGGTGTATTCTTATCACTTGGCTAGTTATAGAGGTACAAAAGAGAATCAAAATCACTGTCTGCCGGTGTAAGGGCCTTTTCTTACTGTGACAGTCTGAGGCCCTATGCTTAGGCTAAGGCCTTTGGCTAAGCAGCAGAGGCAGCCATAAGCTAGGAAGCGACCGGTCACATCCTCACATTCCAAACTAGTCATATTGAAATAAGGTGCTATTGGGCTGTTAGGAATACAATCCTGTCCTGAATACAATCCTGTCCTGATAATGCCTATCACCTCCAGAGAAAGGGAAGTGCCTAGAAAATGTAAAAGGAAACAGCATCCTGTCTGGCAAGAACTCACTTATCAATACTGGGATGTGAAATCCTCACTTCTGTATTGTTTTGTCATTGTAGTTCCCACTTTGCTATTGTTTGTCTGTATAATCTCTGTCTGGTTCTGTGATTGTTCCTGTCTGCTGTATAATTAATTTTGCTGGGTGTAAACTAATTAAGGTGGTGGGATATAATTGGTTACATAATCATGTTACAATATGTTAGGATTGGTTAGTTAAATTTCAGGAAAATGATTGGTTAAGGTATAGCTAAGCAGAACTCAAGTTTTACTATATAACCTGTAGTCAGTGAGGAAGTGAGTGGGCGTGGGTGGGAGGGTGTGGGTGTGGGTGGGAGATGGGAACAGGGAATGGGGTAAGGAAATTGGAACCATGTTTTGCTAAAGGGGGAGATGGGAACAGGGAATGGGAGTGGGGAAACTGGAATCCTGTTTGGCTAAAGGGGGAAATGGGAACAGGGACACAGGTATAAGGCTCTGTGGTGTCAGAGCTGGGAAGGAGGATACTAAGGAAGGAAACTGGAATCATGCTTGCTGGAAGTTCACCCCAATAAACATCGAATTGTTTGCACCTTTGGACTTCGGGTATTGTTGCTCTCTGTTCATGCGAGAAGGACCAGGGAAGTAAGTGGGTGAAGGAATAAGCCCCCTAACATCTTGGTGCCGTGACTCGGATGCATCGCATTGGATAGGTGAGTGGCAGCCTGTAAGTCCCCCTCCCCAACAGTCCGCGCAGCTGCTTGGAGGGGGTATCGCGAACTCTCGTGATGGTAGTTGCAGGTTCTGGCAAGCCAGGGTAAAGGATTTTTTGGATAAATGGATAAGGAAGAACCAGGACCCATACCAGGTGCAGGGGTCAACCTGGGATGAGATTAAAAAGGAAATGGAGGAAGTGTTAGGGGACCCAGAGGTATGGGGGGTGGCTGAGGAGCCCACCCTCCTTGGTATATGGGTAGTGGAAGAAGGTCCCTGCCCATGGGGACTGAATGCCTTCCAGGGAAAGGAGGCACTTCAGTCTGCTTGTGAGAGGTTTGAAGTAAGGGCAGCATTATGGGAAGCTGCCAGTAATCTTTCAAGTTTGGTGCTGCTTCAGCAAGGGCTGCTGAAGGGTTGTAAATTAGTTAGGGGTAGTGAAAGATGATTTGGCACAAAAGGGTTTATAGTCCAAAGCAGAGTTAACAGACCACCTTTAGAGACTGGATCTGGGACTTGGTCCTGGTGGAGTGAAAAAAAAAAAAGTTTCAAAGTGCAACCTGCCTTTCCACACTCTTTTGTTTTTCTGAAGTTTTAATGGAGGGTACTTTGGATACCTATGTGAGATATCAAGAAGGAAGTTTTTGTTTAATGATAAAACCCAGTTATATAAATGTAACTGTATGTGCAACTCTGTGCAGTCACATTGGATGGAAGCTTGGTAATTAAATTATCCAAGGGGGTCAGGTCGAGTGGCTACTACCACCACTATGCTTCTGTCCACAGAAGCCTTTATAGCTATTCTGAGGGAAAATGGGCCCTTTTCCCACAGAAATGGTCTATAAGGGACTGCTGCAGGCAGCAGGTGGAGAGAGAATCTGATCAAAATTATTTGACTTTGGGGTAATGGAATCAAAATCACTAAAGGATGGAAGGGGTTTCTATTGGAACTTAACTTGGCTGCCCCTGGTTGTGTCTAGTTGTAGAAGATGGAAGGGTAATCGGGGTAAAGTTGTGTAAAAGAGTAATCACAGTGCAAGAAATGTTAGGCAAAAGAGAATTCTGTGTGATAAAAGAAAAGGAAAAGGGGAGGAATGATGGGAACACTGAGCCTTGGGGTGGCTCTGGGGGATCAGATTTTTGCTTTGGTGGGTGTGCATGAAAACTCTGTGGGCATGGGGGAGGCAGTTACACCTTGTGTAAAATTAATTTGGCTAATATGATGTTATGGAGGTTAAACTATATGGAAGGAATGTCCATATTCCCAGGACGTGTGCAGTGTATATTGGAGAAGGGGTAAAAGAAATGCAAATAAAACATGGTACTTAATTAAAATCCTATTAGGGCTCCAAAAGGAGCCACAATAGGTTGTGCTTTCTTTTTCAGATCTGTGTGTTTTGGAGCAGGAGATAAAAGTGGAAAGTAATCAGAACTCTGGTGGAAGTAAAATGCTTCCCTTTTAAGACAATGTCTGAGCTGCTAACAGCTTTGGATCCAGAAGCAAGCTACTAAGCCTCTGTGTAAATGCAAATTACCTAGCTGATGGGCACAAAGGAGCTGCAAATAATGAATACATCCGGTCAGCAAACAAGCTACTAGAAGACTCAGATTATGGCCCTCCAGGAAAGGGAGCTGAAAAAACAAGTCAAGCCTGAAAATAAGGGGGACAGGTTAACCTTAAGGGGTGTGTATGTGTGTGTGTGTGTGTGTGTGTGTGTGTGTACAGTGCTAAAATCTGAAGCTGTCTCTCAGCTATTACCTGAGAATAAACTTAATGCTTGGTACAGCAGAGAAACTATTGCAAACTTGGTCTGTTGTACAAGAGGGGAAACTGAGGTACACCATCTCATGAATTTCATAAATGACCAGTGAGTGAGGTAATTCACTAGCCTGACTATAGAACAAAATAAGGACAGCCTGGAGGTAATTCTTCTGTTTTTCCTGCAATTAGCAAGGAAATTTGTAAAAGAAAGTGGTATTATTATTAAGCAATAATCTGTCCCCACCAGGGGGGTGGAAATTGTTTCTTTTGTTTTTCAGACACTCTACAAGCAAGCTGGCGCCAGCGGAAGAATAACTAGGAATACCATGGATCTATGTTTTGTGTTGTTTGTGGTGTTTGTCTTGTTGCTAGCATTGCTGTGTTTTAATGAACAGAAAATCTCATGACATGGGTGGGGAATGGCTTCAAAAGGCTGACCTTGGGGGGGAAGATGTGTATGGGAATGCAAAATGCTCAACTAGGGGGCCAGCATCTGTGTAATAGCTACCATGGTACCTGGAAATGGAATGGCAACTAAGGTGGCCTCCACAGGCCCTATGGAACTAATGAGAAGGGGAGGAGCTCCCTGGGAATCAATGGAGGGATGTGTAAAATAGTGTAAATCAACAGAAGATGTTTGGATGTGCCCCTCTCCTATGACTATAGAGGAGCAGGATCAATGGCCTATGCAAGGGGTGGACAATTGGGTGTACTGTGTATAAGGTGTTTTGCTGGGAATGTACATATTACTGGGGGCACAATTACACCAGCCCATAACCAAACTACACACAACTATATGCTGCTATCTGGACTTCGGTGCACAAATGGATCTGTGAATCTTATTGCTGTGAATAAGCCAGGGCATACTGCCTGATTCCATACCAAGTGGTCAAACTGGTTTGGACAATATCCCATTTCTCTGTGAACATTCAATGGACTTATGATATGGACAAAAGCAAGCAAGACCTCCAGGGGCAGCTTGTTGCAACTGCCAGCAACTGGACACATCAGATCGTGACCCCGTCGAAGGAGGAGAGGCAGTGTTTTGGGGGTGTCTCGAATGTTGGACCATACTGCAGTGGTCAGGACTCAGTGTTGCTGTGGATTTTGTATTGTTAACTGTACTTGTGTTACGTTAGGGAGATAACCTATAAGGAATGTAATAAGCCCTCCAAACCCTACAGTGTACTAGACAACCCGGACTCAACCTTCTCGGGCCCACTATAATGGGAAGTCTGGAACACTAATTGGAATAGGTGTGGTATGCCCGTACGAGAGAAGGTGCAGGGCACTATACTACACAAGGGACAGTGGGACAAATGGAATATCGACACCTTCCACCTTGATGCCTGGCCCTATCAGGAAATGTGTCGCCATATGTCCTATGCTTTTCCAGGGATACCTGGGCAGGAGGATCCCAAAAGAAAAAGGAAAAAAAAAAAGGGTGGAGTGTTAGGATATAGATATTCAGGCCTGTCTGTAAAGGCCTGTACTCTAAGAATTTAGGTGTATTCTTATCACTTGGCTAGTTATAGAGGTACAAAAGAGAATCAAAATCACTGTCTGCCGGTGTAAGGGCCTTTTCTTACTGTGACAGTCTGAGGCCCTATGCTTAGGCTAAGGCCTTTGGCTAAGCAGCAGAGGCAGCCATAAGCTAGGAAACGACGGGTCACATCCTCACATTCCAAACTAGTCATATTGAAATAAGGTGCTATTGGGCTGTTAGGAATACAATCCTGTCCTGATAATGCCTATCACCTCCAGAGAAAGGGAAGTGCCTAGAAAATGTAAAAGGAAACAGCATCCTGTCTGGCAAGAACTCACTTATCAATACTGGGATGTGAAATCCTCACTTCTGTATTGTTTTGTCATTATAGTTCCCACTTTGCTATTGTTTGTCTGTATAATCTCTGTCTGGTTCTGTGATTGTTCCTGTCTGCTGTATAATTAATTTTGCTGGGTGTAAACTAATTAAGGTGGTGGGATATAATTGGTTACATAATCATGTTACAATATGTTAGGATTGGTTAGTTAAATTTCAGGAAAATGATTGGTTAAGGTATAGCTAAGCAGAACTCAAGTTTTACTATATAACCTGTAGTCAGTGAGGAAGTGAGTGGGCGTGGGTGGGAGGGTGTGGGTGTGGGTGGGAGATGGGAACAGGGAATGGGGTAAGGAAATTGGAACCATGTTTTGCTAAAGGGGGAGATGGGAACAGGGAATGGGAGTGGGGAAACTGGAATCCTGTTTGGCTAAAGGGGGAAATGGGAACAGGGACACAGGTATAAGGCTCTGTGGTGTCAGAGCTGGGAAGGAGGATACTAAGGAAGGAAACTGGAATCATGCTTGCTGGAAGTTCATCCCAATAAACATCGAATTGTTTGCACCTTTGGACTTCGGGTATTGTTGCTCTCTGTTCATGCGAGAAGGACCAGGGAAGTAAGTGGGTGAAGGAATAAGCCCCCTAACACACCTGAACCAGCAGCAGGCACGCTGGTCCCTCTTCTTTATGCAATTTGAATTTGTGGTCACCTATGGGCTGGGGACAAGGAACAGGAAGGCAGATGTGTTGTCATGAAAGCATGAGTGCTACAAACCCAATGAGGAGACTACATCCACGATACGCAAGCCTCAAACTTCATTTCCTGCACCATAGCCTCTGAACTGTTATCCTCCATCCACATTCAGTTGCCTAGCAATCCCTTGCTATCCAAACCTTTCAAGCCTTGGACCACGACCAGGACCAGACCTCTATAGGCTTCATATTCCAAGACGGGATCTTATACCATGAAGGACATATCTATGTGCCTGAAGGGGCCACTTGCTTTGAGTCCTACAACTCTGCCAGGATGCTTCCCTAGCAGGCCACATCAGTCATTCCAAGACCCAACACCTGGTTTCCAGGAACTTTTGGTAGATGGCTGTATGCACCTCTGTTGCATCCTATGTGGAGTCCTGTGACCATTGTGCCTGGAACAAGACCCCTCTGTTAAAGACCACTGGGTCTCCTCCAGCCCTCACCTACTCTACCTCAGCATTTGGCCATTGTTTCCATGGATTTTTTGTGAATTACTGCCTTCTCAAGGCCTTGACCACTTAACTAAAATGGTGCATTTTGTTCCATGTCAAGCACTTACTTTTGCTCAGGAGACAGCCCACCAGTTTGTGAGCAATATCTTCCACATCCAAGGTTTGCCTACGGGAGTGGTGTCTGACTAAGGATCCCAGTTTATTTCCCACTTCTGGTGAGAATTTCTATGCCACCTGAGTATTGAGATCTTGGCCTCAATAGCCTATCACCGCAGCACCAATGGGCAGATGGAGTGGGTCATTCAGGTCCTCAAGCAATACTATATTTTGTCCTGAATTATCATCAAGATGATTGGATGTCCCTGATCCCTCATGCCGAGTTCACATACAACAATGCCATACATGCCTCCACCAAGCAGACTCCCTTCTTTGCTAACTATGGTTTCTAGCTTTGTGCTCATCCAAAGATCTCTGCTGAATCCTCAATGCCTGCTGTTACCAAACTCAGAACCTGCATCCGGCAGGCACACCAAGAAGTCCAGAGGCAGTCAGAAGTCACCAAGGCTACCTACAAATGGTACACCAACTGGTCCCACCTGCCAACACCTGGTTTTGGAGCACGGGATAAGATCGGATTGTCCACACAGAACCAGTGATCAACTCACCCCTTTGCAAAGCTGGACCACAAGTACCTGCGGCCCTTCCAGATCACAAAACAGATTAACCCAGTTACCTTCAAGTACCAGACTCTCTAAAGATTCACCCCATCTTCCATGCCTCACTTTTAAAACCATTGTGACAGGATCCCCAGCGTACAACCTGAAACTGGGGTACCACTGTGCCCCCTTAACTCTCCAGCTTGGTCTGTCTCTCACAATGCTTTGCTAGTGACAAGCAGCAAACCACTCCAGGCACTGTTATCACATCACAACAGCATGTGGAGCCTCATACCCAGCTAAATTGCATGAATACTCCTTGAGCTACTCAAGAATCACACAGAAAAAGGCACCAGCAAATCTCCCCAGCCTTAAATCCCAGAACTGTACCATCCTGCCCTGGTAAGAAACCTGACCAGTGTAAGTTTATTACCTTTTCTGCCCCTCCCTCAATGTGGAGAGGACACACACTAGCCTTTGTAATCTGAGCTGAGATTTCCCAAGCACTTCAAGCAACATATACTGTTTTAGGTAAAACATAAATCACATTTATTAACTATAGATAGATTTTAAGTGGTTGGCACAAAAGGTCAGAGACAGTTACCAAAGAAAATAAAAGGCGAGTGTGTAGCCTAAATCTTAAACTTTATTATGCTAGGCAATACTTGGGTCAAGCAGTTTTTTCTCACACCACTGGATGTTGTAGGTAGGTTATAGTTCTTAATACACAGGCTTTCCACTTTAAGTCTCCTCAGCTTAAGTCTTTGTCTTCTTGTTGCTACCAGCACAGAAGGGGGAGGAGAAAGGCAAAAGCATGAAGCCATTTGTCCCCTATTTTATATCCTCAGTTCATGTGCCTGGAAAACACTAGCTCAGATATGTTCTGGTGGGCTTTGCTGAGTCACAGAATTGAGAAATCCCCCATTGTGTGATGCTTGTGCAACCCCCTTAAAGTACTGTAAATTCCTTGTTTACAACTCCCCTGCTGATTAATGGTTGCTTTATACCCTCCTAGGAATGGATCACCACCTAGCACTATAGACTATCAAACTTACAACATATTTCAGTAACAACCATACAGCACAATCTCATACCTTCATACACACTAATTATATAGATATTTGGACAGAACAATGGGTTTCAGCAGATCATGACCTTTCATATGATATCTTACATGGCATGCTTTATATGAAATATATCAATTATATGATGGGTTAATATGGGGGTTCCAGGAAGCATCTATCAAGAACCCTTTCCTACTCCATACTTCTCCTCCTCCTCCACCTATAACCATTCCGGGCCAAGAAGAATAAGTGGTTCAGCAGATTTTAGACTCTTGTCGGGTCTGGGGAAACTACAATATCAAATTGACTGGGACAAGTATGGCCAGATGAGTGTTCATGGGAACCCACAGACCACTTCCATGCCCTGGACCTCCTGCAAGTCTTCTATAATGCTTACCCTTAGAAACCAGGTTCCAAGATCCCCTAGACAATGCTCTTGAAGGGGTGAGGAGTACTGTGAGGAAACAGGGCCTGCAGCATAGCTAGTGTCCAGGCAGCCTCATCAGTACAGCTGGTCTGCAGCAGGCTGCCTGAGTAGCAATGCAACCTGAATGGATGCCAACAGGCTGGCTCTTAAGCCAGCAGCAGCTCACTGGCTTCTCAAGGCTCATATACAGCACTGTGCCTGCTCCTGTGTTAACTTGTTCCTGCTGCTCCTGCCTTGCACCCAGCCTTGACTTGGTCCTGACTCTGCTTTGAACCACTCCTTGTCTGCTACCCTGCTCACTCCAGTTCCTGACCTATGGTTGGCTCCTGACCACAGCTCGACTCTTGATGATTGACTCCGGCCACTAGGCCTGCTGCCAACTCTAGTCACGAGGCTAGACCTCCGTTATCCCAACTGGCCGACAGTAAGATTACAATTTGATGTCCCCACAACAATTATGCAGGCAAAACCATACAACTATTATGCTCTTGAATGAACTCACACAGAAAAATGATAAAAGACAAAAACACCGTCACTCGTGGGTGAACAATTTTCACAAAATGATCACTCCATATCTGACCTCACAGACACTGTCCTCCAAGGAAACCTGCATAACACCTTCAGAAGACGATCCTGGGAGCTGAAATCCATAACTTTGCTAGACATTACAAATCATGGACTGAATAGAGACATTGGTATAATGTCTCTTTACAACAATCTGTAAGCCACTAGCCCTCCTTTGTACTATGACCAGGGAAATGTTAATTGCCTACTTCATCTTGAATAGTCTCTTGCAATATGAGTTAACTCCTTATGCTCAACAATCTGTTCCATCCTGTATTTAGCTGTGACACTGATTACCTCTTCCAGACCTGAAGAACAACTCTGTGTAGCTAAGAAGCTTGTCTCTTTCACCAACAGAAGTTGGTTCAATAAAAGATATTATCTCAGCTACACTGTATCTCTCATATCCTGCGATCAATGCAGCTACAGAAAAACTACAAACAACCTTACTAATGTTATTTTAACATAGGATTGTCTGTGTGTAATCTCCTACGTTTTTAAAAAAGCAAACTTGAAACAAAAAACAAATTCATTCACATGACATCATATTGACATTCATATGGGTCATCACTGGTAGGTCTGGAATCTTTAGATCCACCACACAAGAGCTCAGCAACTTGAGCTAACAGAGTAATTAATAGCTGTAGTAGTCACCCCTCTATGTGGACCAGCACTAGAAGGGGATGTGACACTCTGCCAGTGGGTTTCACAGATATTTGCTGACAGCAGAGGAATGGTGAAACTCAGAAATGTTGGGTTGTATTCCAGGCTCTGGAAAGGAGTGAGCACAGACTCTTTTGCCTATTCCCCCCAGTCATGATCCCTTCTGCCCTGCCGCCTCCTCCTCCTGTTCCAGTCCTGTTTCTTCCCCACCTTGGCTCTTCATCAGAGTCCCAGTCTTGTCCAGCTAGTCTTACTCTCATGATTCCAGACTACCTGCCCCAGTCTCCTTGCCCAGCCATTCTCAGTTACCCTCATTCGGCCTCTTCAT
The DNA here is from genome assembly GCF_015237465.2 of Chelonia mydas. Classification (NCBI taxonomy): domain Eukaryota; kingdom Metazoa; phylum Chordata; order Testudines; family Cheloniidae; genus Chelonia; species Chelonia mydas. The sequence continues at coordinate 110,172,247 of NC_057853.1, forward strand.
CTCACATGTCTCTTCCCACTCCATCCTGGCCTCTAGTGCTCCCCACCTATGACCATATCCCTGCTGGCTCCCAGAACCAGTCTCCCTCTCTCAGCTCCTCATCCCTGGCTCATTGTCTCAATATCTCTGTCCAGCCAGTCTCAGTTCTCCCTCCAACACCCTGATTTTTTCTCAGTCTCCTTACACTTATTGGCTCACTCCCACTGACCATTTCACTACCTGGCTCCCAGCCTCTCTGCCCAGGCAACTGTAGGCTCCCATCCACCCACTGCTCCTTGTCCCAACCTTCTCTCTCCCACAGCACAGGTTCTTCTCTTGCCTTCTCTGCCTTTGAATCCAGTAGCTTCCTCCTCCATGCTTCGTGGGCCTAGCAAGGGAGTCATTAAAAGCATAAGAGAGTGTGTCTCCCTGCTCTCAGTTCAGCTGCCCAGACCCAGAACTGGCACAGTTCACAGCAACTCAGTTGCAGGGAAAGTTGCACTCAGCCTCAGGCTGGAGCATATAGTGCAGACACTATTCTTTTCAGGGAATTTAGAAGCTAAATTTTCCAACGTCTCAACTGAGCATGCACAAACTGTTTATTTTAAAGGCTTATATAATGCATCCAAATGTGGGCAGATTTTCACTGGAATGTCAAAAAGCACCTCTCTCACACCGCCGTCCAATCTCAAGTTCCTGCTCCAAAGCATAGAATGCTAGAAGTTTTTGAAGAAAACATCAACAGAATTTTTTAACATGAGCATGTTTTCCCTAATATCATTCTTGGAAACAGCTGAATTGTTTGGCTAAAACTTTCCCAAAAAATTCAGCCTGAGGCAGACATCCAGCATGGAAAATTTCAGCCCAAATGGTTAAGGCAAAGTTATAAGCAACTAAAAACAGGGTCTTACAATGAGAAGTGTGGGGCAACTTTAATGATAGGTGGTGTTACAAGTCCCAGCTCTCATATGGTCAGGCTCCTGGCTCCCTTTTTGACTTTATACATGTATAGGTGCCTATCTTGCAAGCCGTAGATGCTGAATTGCTGGTGCTCTTAATCCACATTGTTTCCCACCCACTTAAAGTACCAACTAAAAGCAGGCCTACTCTGGAAACTAGGCTTGTGGACAGTGAAAGATTTTACCAAGAGTGGTTGCTCATTGCCAAGACAGAAACTGATAATGGGCAGTCAGTCACCACAATTGATAGGAAGAGGCTATACTGGCAAGGTTGCTGGCTGTAATAGAGGGGATAAAAATTGGTTGAAGGCCACAAGCAAGATAAGAAGTGGGGATCCTTTGAGGCAGTCACATAAATCAAGAGTGCTACAATGAAAGGGGGTTTCCTAAATAATGGTGTTTTTTTTAAATGAATTGTTAAAAGGCAAAATTGTTACAGAAGCTCTGTTGTCATTTCAACAAATAACAAAGAGCATTCAAATAGTTCACTCTACATTTATTTCACATATTAGTAGATTACACAGTCACAATGGATGTAGGAATTCCCTATATTATTAATTAACATCTGATTGGAGATGGTACTCAAGAGGTTAAACACTACGCACCCAGCTTCTTCCCATTCCATGTCGGGATTGAGGAAAGGGCACACTAGAGGAAGAGTGGTACGCGTTCCACTACATCCTTGGTCAGTGCAGCAGATAGCTGCTAGTAAGGTAAATAAATTAGAGCAGTATTTTCATCCTCAGGCACCCTAAGATCAAGGAAAGGGAAAGGTGGCTTACAGCTATGTAAACTTGGTGTAGGTGGGAATTAAGCACAGAGGTTTTGGGTTTCTCTCTTTAGTGAACTTTTTTCTCTGAACTATCTCCGGTTTCTAGAAGGTAGGTAATTAAACTACTGTTTGATAATTCTATTCAGTATAGCCAGTTTATTTTTTTTCATTCCTAGAATGTTTAAATTATTGTTTCACTGACCACTTATTTTACTAGATTAAGAAAGGATTGCAGCAAGTTTATCAAATTGTACTTGCCCACTGAACAGGGTATTAATGTTTTGTTGAGGGTTTTTTGTTGGGTGATGCAGAATAAAATATGATCAGTTTTTCCACAATCGTAACCATTGTGGTAAAAGGCAAATGAGAAGATTCTGTGCCTCAGCTGGTACATTTTCATGACAATTCTGTGTGACTGGATTGCTGTGACTAATTTTATGAATAAAAAGGCAAATTGCCTTTCTGGGGGAAAAAAATCAAAGAATAGTACCATGCTATTTTTATTTCCTGAAATCTCTTTTAAAGTTATAGTAGGAACCTCCTTCATCATTCCAACGCCAGCCTTGTCACAGGCAGTCTTCCCACATTTTTCTATTTAGGGCACCTCTATTCGTGCAAGTCCTACAAGATATACTTTCATCTATTTATTGTACAAGGCATTTTGTTTCTCCTTTCTGCAGTTTACGGCTATTATTCTGTATTTTCATTAAGAGTTTGTTGAGTACAGTCTTACTTATATTCACATCTATTTGCAGAAATTTGGCTTTTGTGACTGAGTTCCATTATCAACTGCTATAGATCACACTCGAGACACAAGTTGATTGAGGCAGTATCTTTTATTGGGCCAAGTTATTTTGGTGAGAGACACAAACTTTTGAGCCACACAGAGCTCTTCTTCAGGTCAGTTTGTCATGATCTGTCGATCATGTTTGTCATTTGTGACCAAAATATATCTGTCACACTTGTACCATATCTAAATTAGGGTTACCACCAGACCTATTTCAAACTAGGATAACTGATTTTTGAACTTTCACTGGAGTTCCTTCATTCATGCCTTAACTCCCTTACCTCGAACATACAATGTGTAAGGAGCCAACTGATCCTCACTATTACCAGTTATGCATCAGTGTCCAAACAAAAATGGTCATTTGCTGCGCAACTTTTACTATTGCCTATCTTATCCACTTGCATTTCTGATGAAACATACTGCCAGGGGCATGAGTTTCAAAATCCAATAGCAACAACAGCATAATCAACACAAAGTATTGATATATCATCTTTCATGGAAGAGGGGAGGGGTTGTCAAATGATGTTTTAAATAAAATATGATTAATATAATCAGAGTTTTCAAATTAAAAAAAGCAACAAACAGAAGTTTCTCTTCCTTTATTTTTAAGAGTTGTAACAGGCTGAGTGCTACAATAAGCAACAGGAACTAGTTCCACAATAGTGGAGCATAGTTAGTAAAGACCTTTGCTTCCAGAGATTTTTAGATGTAACTTGGACAGACCTAACAGCTTGCTGATTCTCATCCTAAGGGAGAGCTGATATACAGAGAGCAAAATTCTGTCAGATATAAAGAATTGTAAAAATTAACTATTTTAAAAGTAAGTAATACATCTTTGAAATTAATATGACATTGTCGGGGTTTTAAAACTGGGGCAATATTTTCAATCAGGTGGGTTCCTGTAAGAATACAGGCTGAAGCATTCTGGACAAAATATAAGCAAATGTGCTAACAAATATATATTGCAACAGTCCAGTCTTTTCAAAAATGAAATAATCATATATAATATTCCAACTTTCTCCCATTATGTAAAGGGCTTAATCCTGGTGACAATCTGAAAATGGCAGAAAAAATTATACCATTAGAAAACATGAAAATACATTGATAAATCTTATTATCAGTATAAATACAAATGTTATACTAGTGTTTGCTGTAAGGAATATTTTTAAATGGCTGCTTATGATCTCTGTTCAACAGCACTCACAACTAACTAGCAATATTTTTGTTTTAATTTAGTAAAATAATGTGATGATACATGACATAGCAGTTAGTTATAAAAGATAATTCTACATGATGATTTGCTGGAAATATGAGAGATATCAGGTAAAATTTTCAAATGTGTTTTGGCATTTAGGAGTCTAAATCCCGTTGACTTTCAAGGAAACTTGGACTTCTATGTGTCTAAAGGTCAGATTTTTAAAGGTTGTACGTACCTAAAAATGTAGTCAGGCACGTAGTGGGATTTTCAAAAGTGCCTAAGTGCCTCACTCTCATTTAAATGTTTGAAAATCCCACTAGGCACTTGTCTGCATCTTTAGGCTTCCGAGTACCTTTAAAAAGCTGCCCCTAAGTCACTTATGAGGCTAACTCCCATTTTCAAAAGTCACTTTGTACTTTTGCAAACATTGGTCATCATATAAATCTTTCATCAATAAAAAAATCTCCGTGTATTTTTTCCTTAAAAAGTAGCACCTAGCAATAAGATGCAGATGCAGAAGAAGTGTGTTCTGGAACGGCACATGGGACTTGTTACTGCCCATTACCTTATTTGGCTTTCGGGGGGGGTTCCATGAGATAAGAGGACCAGAAGTTGATTATTTGAAAATGTGTGTGTGGAGCAGGGAGGGGCAAGACAGCAAAAATCGCTCTGGAACTTAAAAAGGAAAATAAATTAGTCACCAAATGAGATTTGATTGATACTGATTTAACAATAAAAGTGTTTTATCTATTTTAACATTCTACTATTTGTCACAATGACTGTTATGTACGAAATATAATAGGACCAATGTTGTGTATCCTGATTTTTATTTTATTCTTAAAGACACATTATATGTGAATGGCAGTTAGCTGGGAACTGCACGTTCTGCTAACTGTAATGGGAAAAGGTTTGAAAAAAATACACCCATTTTCTGTTTGTGACCATAATTTATCCTCAAGGAAAGGATGTATCTTCTGAGAAAGTTAGTGAGGTAAGTAAAATTTTGATGTTATTTTCAATCCTGCTGCTATAATGTTCAACTTATTTTACAAAACCTATAAATAATGTATCTTCATTCATTCCAGAAATGCATATAAACATTTTCCCCTAAAATTAATCAATTTCCATAAAATAACCCAGAAAAATAGCAAAAATAAAAACCTACCAAAATTCTTACAGCGTGCCCACGTTCACCATGCAGAAGCTGGGGCTGTATTATGCATGTGCATATTAATTTTGGGGCTGTATTATGTGTGTGCATATTAAACTGTACATTTGCACATAATGATCCCCTCATAGGCACGGGTCATTAGTAGAGGCAGGACCCTGGCTCTTTAGCACTGCAGCACAGACCTCTACCATTTGAGCTAAAGGAATATCCATTAGCTGGTTGTAGCAGTAGTAGGTCATATCCTCTAGTAAATCAGGCATTAAACACATTTTGCGAGTGTCAATGAATCTACCACACTTTTATAGAAACTGTGCTATACAAAGAATAGAACTATGTATTATACAATGTCTTTCATACGCAATGTATTCTAAAGTGCTTTACAAAGCAATGAGTTACAGCAGATATCAGTAACTGTTCAAGGCTTATGTACCACACTCACAATGTGGACATTAGAATGTTTTAAAGTTACTGTGAAACAGCCAGCGACCTTTTCATTCACAGACATGCTTCCCCCATGTGTATTGAGAGTAATATCTGCCGACTTTAGTAACAACAAATGTTCATAGCTTTTTACTCCTGTTAACCATGGAGTGCCAATTCAGCCAAAAAAAGGATGAATTGGATTTTATTCTGGTTCATAAATCATCAACAGAATATTAAGTTTCAATTATTTACACCTGTACAAACCCACTAAAAACAATGGGGTTGCATAAATATAACTGATGGCCCAATTTCGCTTACAGAACATTTATAACAGATCATACTATGAGAATGTGTATTAGACAAAAAGAAATGGACAGATAGGCGGACAGACAAGAGAAGAAAAGAACCCCAGCTTCATTCCCAGATGCCTGTGTTAGGATATAGATATTCAGGCCTGTCTGTAAAGGCCTATACTTTAACAATTTAGGTATATGTTTATTATTTAACTAGTTATAGAGGTATAAAAGAAAGAAAGAATCAAAATATCTGTCTGCCTGTGTAAGGCCTTTTCTCACTGTGACAGTCTGAAGCCCTGTTCTTAGGCTAAGGCCTTTGGCTAAGCAGCCGAGGCAGCCAAAAGCTGGGAAGCGTATGGTCACATCCTTACATCCCAGACTGGTCACATTGAAATAATAGCTATTGGGCTTTTAGGAATACAATCCTGTCCTGATAATGCCTATCACCTCCAGAGAAAGGGAAGTGCCTAGAAGATATAAAAGGAAACTTAGTCTGATAGCATCCTGTCTGGCAAGAACTCACTTATCAATAGCTAGGATGTGAAATCCTCATTTCTTTGTTGTTCTATCACCGTAGTCCCCATTTCCCTATTGTTTGCCTGTATAATCTCTGTCTGGTTCTGTGATTGTTTCTGTCTGCTGTATAATTAATTTTGCTGGGTGTAAACTAATTAAGGTGGTGAGATATAATTGGTTAAATAAACATGTTACAATATGTTAGGATTGGTTAAATTTCAGTAAAATAATTGGTTAAGGTATAGCTAAGCAGAACTCAAGTTTTACTATATAGTCTGCAATCAGGAAGAAAAGGGGGGAATGGGAACAAGGGAATGGGGGTGGGGGTATTGGAATCATGTTTTGCTAAAGGGGGAGGAAATTGGAATCATGTTTTGCTAAAGGGGGGAATGGGAACAGGGACACAGGCAAGGTTCTGTGGTGTCAGAGCTGGGAAGGGGGACGCTAAGGAGTGAAATTGGAATCATTGCTTGCTGGAAGTTCACCCCAATAAACATCGAATTGTTTGCACCTTTGGACTTCGGGTATTGTTGCTCTCATGCGAGAAGGACCAGGGAATTGATCGGGTGAAGGAATAAGCCCCCTAACAGCCTGGTTTAGTTTGCAGGGCTGGTGTTTAGAAAAAATGACAACATATTTTTGTTCATAAAACAAACAAATGGAAATAATGGAGACAGAAAAAATGGAACCTTTACAGATGCTTTTCTTCACTCCGCCCCATCAATGAGTCACTCTTCAGACAAGAATTCAATTCTTCTACTAGATGTACTCTCTCTCCAAATATTTCACTTTTCATTAGCACACCTTCATATTGTTTAATATTGGGTATGTTTCAAACCTTTTTCCTGAATGTCTTGTTTGTTATTTCATCTATTTTGCTAACGTGCATTGTTGCCTTTCAAACCTCAAACAGGTTGCCCTTCGGTTTTCTGTCATTCCTACCCTTTTATATCAAGACTATAGTAAATTACAGCTTACCATCAATGGGTTATATTTTGGGAAGAGTTTACATAAACTCCACACCCCAAAGAGAAAGAAGGCTGATAATAAATTAACAAAACAATGTCTCATAGGCTATTATATACCTGTCTGGAATTGAGCTGATTCAGCCAATCAAAGAGATGCTGTACACGGTGATGTCCATATTCTAATAAGCAACTCCTTGGAATTTATGTAGCTCAGGATTCTATTATCTTAGACATAGAAAGCAATCTCTAGTTATTTAAGACATACAGAGTCTTTCATTAGAAAATCTTGCAAAGGCCTCGCATCCTAGGCAGGGAGGTATTACTGATTACTGTCCTCCTATGTAAAGTGATTTACTCCTAGTCAGAGGAAGAGTCAAAAATAGTCCTGGGGTAAATAAAGTCTAGTCCCCATGGACATCAATGGGGCCAAGATTTCACCCTACAAGCCTTGATTAAAATTCTAGCACTTTTTTCTTGTAATGATAGCACTGGAAACATCAATCAGTGTAAACCGATCATGAAAGGAACCAGGAACTGGGTTCCACTTCTGCAACAGGAGACAGGTGAAAGGATACCTAGAGATCCTTCCCCATGCCACACACTTCTTTTTATGCAAAGTGGGCAGTTATCTTTGGACAGTACGAAGAACTACTTCACTGGTCCTCAAAATCCTTAGGCTAGCATGCTACATAGTCACATGATAACAGGAGCTGAGTGGCAGCAAAGAAACTGTTTCACCAGCCTGTCCTAAATGCTGCAAACCAAGCTGCTATTTGGTGCAATAAATCAATATATAAACAAGTAACAGGCAGACACACAGGCAGGCCAGTGTACCTACAGAGCTTGGGGTAGCATCATAATACTTTATTAGACAATTAAGGTATTTGGTGAGGCTAGTTTATAATTCCCTGGAAGGCCAGAATTGGTTTGTGTTGTTATTTTAGCTCAAGGCAAAGACTGTGTTTTTCTGGTGCTTTTTGTTCTTTTATATGTTGTGAGTAGTCAGTTTGCTAAGACCTATCTTTCCTCAAAGCATCCTAGGATTGTCTGATTCAAACTGTAATTTGTTCCACTAGCCTCTTTAAATACCAAAGAGATTTCTTTTTGAACAGCATTTATTCATACGATTCCACAAATTCAAAAGACAATGACAGTTTGTAGTCATTACTATTACTGTATTTAACAATAATAAAAATTGCCTCAATCCGTATCAGAGTCAATCAGTGTTAGATGTAATTGTTGGAACTCATTATTCTAAGTCAAGCATGACAGTTTTACAATTACAGTAGGTATTTAGTTTAAACTAATGACGTCCCAAAAGAAAACTAGCAATATAAAGATCAGTAGCAGAGAATCTAACTGCTGGGCCACTTCTTACAATTCAGCTAACACAAACAATTTCCAAATGCTAAAATTTATTGTTTCCAGTTTCATTTCAAGTTTCAACTTCAACTTAAAATACCTGGGAAATTTACGTTAACCGTATAAATACAAGTGCTACTTGTATTTATCACCTAAAATACTCTCCTTGAAATGTTCTTGAGTTTTAAACCCTTTTTAAGCATACCAAGGCTGCCATCTAGTGCTTTACACTTATTTCTATTTCATTCTCTTTAGTAATTTCTTTCTGAAAAATAAGTAGGTCCTGTACCAAGTTCTTATCATATTATATATCAACATATATAACAACAAATTTCCCAGGTGTGTATGTACGTACACACACACACACTACCTATAAATAAACAGAAGTATACTTACACATGCACATAGGGGGTTAAAAGCTTTGTTTTATTTTCTTATTAGTAGATATTACTGTTTTCAGCAGATATTTCCTATATTTACATTTCTTTACTAGCATTACAACCTTTCTAATAAATACATCTGTGCTCAACAGCTGTGAGATCTGATTACAGGAACTGAATAAGATAAATCCTATTTTCTGGAGAAACAATGGTCTGGATTCTCTTCTGGGTGCAGCAATAGGCAGCAGGGAGCTGGCTGTAGTTCCCTGATTCTCAGGTCAGGTCTATGCTCCAACACAGTTTAGAGCAGCCCCAGCAACTCGTAACAGCTCCCAGCATGCCATTAACTAGCTGAGAACAGCTAGAGAACAGCAGCCTTCCACCTAAATCTCCCACCTGCCTATGGCACATTCCCTTCATCAGCTGGCTATGCCAGCTGAGGGTTCCCTGAAGACTTCTCGGCTAGAAGATTCACTGCCCTTATGAGCTCCTAGAGCAGGAGAAAAGGGCCTCGGTCATGGGAGAAAATCTGGGACTGTCTACAATGAGTTCTTTCAATGGGTTTAACTTCCTTTTGAGGAGCCTACAAGAACAAATATGGGCACAGTTCCTCTAAAAGGAAAGATACTTTTTAAAAGAATTCTGAAATACCACCTTGAACTGTGCTGTCATCAGATCACATAGGCTATACAAAGTTAGGCCTGGTCAATACCTGGACCTTAGATCTTCGATCTTCATTGATAAAGAAAGTAGCGCTAGTGAATTACTAAATGGAACTCTTCCCACCAAGTCACTGGAAACCAGTGTTTCAACATGGTACACAGGGATACTGTGCAGGTGAAATTGACACCTTTTAAATGGCACACAAAACAGACTCCAACCACTTTTGGTCATTAAAGTTCTCAGTTTTCTCAAAAACATGTGCCTAGTTTCTGGTGTCTTGGACAAATGCGAGTTTAGGTAATTACATTCTCCCTATACTCACATGCCTACATCCCTTCACAGTTATACACTGATGGGGTGCACTGTTAAATATCTGCATTTCACTTGATAGATGGCTGTCATTCACAGGAGTTCTTGTTCATCTAGCTTATGAATTCCTTCAGGATCAAATGGTGCTGTGAGAATGTAAATGCAAGTTATTTCAGAAATGTCACCCTTCATTAATCCTAAATACTACTACTTCAATCTTAGGAACAGTAATGATCTCAGAAGGATAGTAAGCTTAGCATTAATTCTAGCCAGAAAACAAGAATTCTGTAAGCAAGATTTCTAAAGTGCCCCAAAGACGTTTTGTTTAGTTTTTCCTCTGAAGTTCCAGACATCAAACTTCATTTATTAGAAAGTCTTATTTCCTCTTACCAGTTATATACGAAGTAAGCTGAATTTTCATTAAATGAGGTAGGAACAATGAATATGTGGGTTTTTTCCATATAGCAAATAAATTGCTTATAGATTGTTTAAGCACTTGACATTAAAATATATGAATAGCATCAGTAGATCAACCAGCCATTTCCCCCCTGCAGAGCAAGGTGTCAGCATCCTGAGGGCTATGGCAGCTCCAAGGCTGTAGTAAAAGCCACACAAGGCTGCTCAGCCAGAGGCAGGATGATTTTTCCCTCCTTCCCTTGTCCCCTGCAAAGATCACCAGAGTTGATCTCATGTCTTTTTACTGAATGCACTTTCCATGCCTCCTTCCCCACCCACAGAGAAGGGAAAAAAGCCTTCCTCTTTGTAAACTGCTGACATACTAAGGGAATTGCTTGCTACTATCCTTCCTGTATGTATACCAAGAAAACAGGTGATAATTTTGTAAGCTATAAAATTTTATTGCCAAGAGTTGGGAATGACATTACACACAGGTGTCAAAACCATAAATTAATTATGCAAGTCCACCCCCTAAAAGTGGCAGTAAAATCTTTAAAAGCTCACCTAATTATCTTATATTTTGTTTCTGCCACATTTTTTAAAAAAGCTATTAGGGAAACATTTAATAACATTTTAAAAAATGTATTTGTACTCTTGTTTTCCCACCACTTGTAAATTTGGGTTGCCTTAATTATGAGTCTTTGGGGGCTCACTAACTCTGCTTTCCTAACAGCCTGTTCTCTCTCTGCATGTCTAATATGTCCCACTGGAATTAACAGTTAAGAGTTGCAAGAAGCCAGCACTGCAAGTATTTTGTGGCTGCACTGACTCTTGAGGCTTCTCCAGACCTACCTACCTACCTTCCTTTGTGCACCTGCAGTTACAGGAGCTCTTCTGAAGTGGCAAATGACGCTTCACCAAGACTGCCCACCTGTAATTCCCCATTCCCATGTTTCCAGACTAATTACAGGAGTGTTTGTGGAGATACAGTAAAGAAAATTTCACATTTAAGTCGGCGCTCTTATTGGTTGACAGAGTAGTAGTAAATAAGTACTATCGCTGGTTTAGAGAGCACAGTGGACATATGTTAAGATCAGTTTTAAAACCTTTGCCCCAATTCATGCAGAGAGTATAAACTGTCCAAAAATAAAGTACCAATACAATGTGCTTGCTGGTTTGCAATAAGGACCATTGTTTGAGTAATACAACATTCTAGTAAGAATAGCATGTCCACATACTAGCTGGATACTTTACTAGCACAAGTCTGAGCTGACTGCTTTACCAATGATTGGCAAAGCCATGGGTCTGGCATCTCTTCCCAGATTAAGCCTCTTGCTTTGTATGCTTTTAGTTCTTCTAATCGTCCTCTATTTCCCCCCTCTAAACTGCATTAGTTGCTATGGAAACAAGACTATCACTGGTATGGATGGACTTGGAACTTTTCACAAACGACAATTTACGTAATGATTTGAGATGGATAGGTAGTTTAGATAGGGGGAGAGAGAGAGAGACTGATTGACCTCGGGAATGGAGATAAAATAAAGGGCTGGACATTCACTCATCTTCTTTTAACTTCACCTTTTTGTTCTTCTTCTTGTTGTTACTTTTTAAAGGGTTGGACATGTACGGTTAACCCAATAGCTACGTACATATTCAGAGGCAGGGCTTCTTGTGGAGAGAGGGGAAAGGTGCTCAAGCAATAAGTCTTCTCTTTTGAGAAAGCCAGGGAGCCTTCAGCAACTACCAGTGTTATGTCTTCTTCATAAGTGACCCACTCTTCCCAACCTCAATCCATCCTTGAATCTCAATCATCTTCAAGGCAAGCATGAGAGTGGCTTCCCTCCTGCTCCATTTCAGTTTGATTCAGAACTCTTCATCAGGTCCTGTTGTTCTCATGACTATCAAATTTGAAAGTGGTTCTGGTTTATACCAGAGAGCTCCATGGTGTTTGTAAAACCCTAGGTCTCAGGATGGGTAGTTTGTGGGGATAGAACCTTGACCTCTGAATGTAAAAGCGTGAGCATTTACTGCTAAAGGGACTTGGTTTATTACACTGAAGGCAGTAATGGATTCATAAAACCTAACATGTGGTCCACTGACCAATACTGGATTAAACTGGGTTACATATGCATTATCCCTTCTTGCCTCTATTGCTATAAAACATTAATATCCCATTGGAATAGGGAAGAAGATGATCTTGCTCATTCCAATATTTTATAATTCTGTGCTGCAGTCCTCTGTGCTGCACTAAAACCAAAAATTTGAAAGCAAAGAGATCTCCAGGACCCAGTGGAAAACTACATGACTCTCCCCCTGCCCAAACACCACAGTGCTGTGCCTGAAAAACTTGAAAAAGAGACAGAGACCAGAGGCATGAGTTGTCTGTCAGGCCACTATTTACAGGTAGCATGACTTCCAGTCTGCTCTTGGGCCTCCTGCCGTCTCTTCCCTTTTTTCCATCAATATGGTTGTTGATTCCCTCCATTCCTCTTAACTCTTTTGCACCTCTCTCACATCACATCAGAAGGTTTTCTCTGCCAACCCCCAGCCCTGGTTCACCACAACATCCACTTCCTCCTGAGCACATGCTATCCCCATATACATGCTACTTTTAGCATGCTAGCTCAGGCAGAGCTAGTGTAATTTTTTCTACCCACACTGGGAAATATGCCCTTAGACTGCTAGATGTTCTTATGTGGCTGGTACAGGAAAGACTTTCGTCTCTGGTGGGCTGTGGTGGGGAGAGAGGGTGTATGTAGAAAGAATGGTATGAAGAATCCACTTCTGACTGCTCTGAACCCAGTAACACATGCTACTGTGGCTGAGCCCCAGGGAAAGAAAGAATGCTCTTCAAATTCAGCCAGAGAGAGGACAATCAGCTATGACCGCCTAGGATATGTCTACACAGAAATTAAACACCAGCAGCTGGCGCAGATCAGCTGACTAGAATTCACAGGGCTTGGGCTGTGGGGTTTTAAAACTGCTCTGTAGACATTCAGGCTTGGGCTGGAGCCCAAGCTCTGGGACCCTGGACTGAGCCCAAACATCTACATGGCAATTTTTAGCCCCACAGCCTGAGCCCCACGAGCTTCAGTCAGCTAACCCAAGCCAGCCATAGCCGTGGTGCTAGTCTTTTATTCTAGTGTAGATGTACCCCTAGAGTGGACGAGAGGAAGACATGATGTTTTCTGGAGAGGAAGAAAACAACCATTAGGCCCTAGGAAAAGAATCTGTATAGAGAGATAAAGAGAGAGACAGTATGACTGTGTGAGTGAAGTGACTGAATGGATGAGAAATTATTTTGGCTAAAAATGAAGAAATTGATCTGTGAACCACAGAGAGAATAAAATAGAAACCTGTGATATAATTGGTTTTCTTTTATAAAAATTGATTTTCAAAATATAACACAATTGGAATACACTTTCAGAGGAGCCTTAAACTGATCTCTGCTGGAGCGCACACATTTTTTGAGCAGCAATACAACACCGACAGATTCTAACATCTATGTAGGTAGGCATACCATTTACACCCATGAAACCCATTTCTTCTGTACTGTGACAGGGTCGGGCCAGATGGCTACAGGAGAGTAATAGAAGGCAGATATATTAGCCCCAGCTTAAACAGGTCCCTTTACCCTGGGTAAGGTAACAGGGAAGGTTCCAAAACAATCAGGAACCTTCTGGAGACAATTAAGACAGACAGGCTGATTAGAACACCTGCAGCCAATCAAGAAGCTGCTAGAATCAATTAAGGCAGGCTAATCAGGGCATCTGGGTTTAAAAAGGAGCTCACTTCAGTTTGTGGTGCGCGTGTAAGGAGCTGGGAGCAAGAGGCACTAGGAGCTGAGAGTGAGAATGCATATTGTTGGAGGACTGAGGAGTACAAACATTATCCGACACCAGGAGGAAGGTCCTATAGTGAGGTTAAAGAAGGTGCTGGGAGGAGACCATGGGGAAGTAGCCCAGGGAGTTGTAGCTGTCGCAAAGCTGTTTCAGGAGCCATTGTAGACAGCTGCATTCCACAGGGCCCTGGGCTGGAACCTGGAGTAGAGGGCGGGCCCGGGTTCCCCCAAAACCTCCCAACTCCTGACCAGACACAGGAGGAGTTGACCTGGACTGTGGGTTCACGAAAACAAGCAAACTAAGGGCTGCCGTGAAGCTCCAAGGCGAACAAATCTGCCAATAAGTGCAAGACCCACCAAGGTAGAGGAGGAACTTTGTCACAACTGGTGTCAACAGTGGGATCTGGTATGCACAGCGCGGCGGAAGAAGGAGGGTGTTTTGGGTGGGGGGGGGGAGAAAGGAGAGTGTTTATTTTTTTTTCACCACAATGGAGGAGGTAGTGCGGGCACTGATACAAGCCACGGCTGCCCAGCAGGAGGCTACCTGTGTCCAGACAGCCGCCCAACAGGAGGCAGTGCGGCTGCAGCAAGAGTCTAATCACCTGCTGATGGACCAGGCTGCTCAAGACCAGGCTATGTTTCAGGAACTGGTAAACCAGGTAAAGGCTCTTACAGAGCTGAACCGCAGCCATGATGGGACGCAGATCATGCGGGCCAGCAATTGGCTGCAGAAAATGATGCGGGAGGATGATGTAGAGGCATACCTCCTGGCCTTTGAGAGGACAGCGCTGCAGGAAGTTTGGCCCCAAAAACAGTGGTCTGGCATCCTCGCTCCATTCTTGTGTGGGGAGGCCCAGAAGGCCTACTATGATTTGCCTGAAGAGGCCGCAGCAGACTTCCCCCAGCTGAAAGCAGAGATCCTGGCCAGATCTGGGGTAATGAACGCAGTGTGGGCCCAGTGATATCATGAGTGGAGGTACCAGGAAAACAAAATCCTGCGGTCCCAATTATATGACCTCTGCCATCTCGCATGAAAGTGGTTATGAACTGAGTCCCAGAGTCCGGAGGAGATACTAGAAGTTCTTGTCATAGACCAGTACATGAGAGGACTACCGCCAGACCTTCGCACCTGGGTAAGCCAGAACGAACCCTCCACCTACGACGAGGTTGTCGCGCTGGTAGAAAGGCGAAGGTCAGCAGGGGAGCTGACCCGACCAGTTAATGAAGAAGCACCCCAGGTTAAACTAGCAGCACCAAGCCCTAGAGCTCAGATGACTGGTCACCAGGAGAGCCCAGGTGGAAAAAGAGAGGGGCTGAAGGCCCACCAGAAGCCACAAAGAGTCGGAGCACTGAGGGGGAAGAGGATCGTGATGTTAGACTGCCCAAACCAAGAGACCAGGGAACGCCTAGAGCTCCATACAGATGTTACACCTGCGGGGAGTGGGGACACATAGCTGCACAGTGTCCCAATGCCAAGGAGCCTATGCAGCGTAACCTGGGGAACTGGGCAGACCCAAGCTCCCTAATCCACCTTGTGGGGGTCTCACTAACCCCACATATGTATACCAGACCAGTGAAGCTAAATGGGGTAGAGACCACAGCAATGGTTGATTGGGGGAGTGCTATCACGCTTGTCTCGGGGAAGCTCATGAAGCATAGTCAGCTGCTGTGGGCTAAGCATACGGGATAACATGCGTCCATGGGACAGTTGGTTATTACCCCACCATCCCAGTAAAAATCGAGATTCAGGGGAACACTACTGAGGTAGCACCAGGTGTAGTCCCCAAACTCCCATACACGGTGCTCATAGGGAGGGACTTCCCAGGGTTTGAAGACTTACTCCCGGTAGGGGAATGGGAGAAAGGGGGAAGCTCTGAAAGTAGTGAGGCATCCACAGTAGACTGTCAACCCCCAACCTTCTCTGAAATATCCCCAGATTTGTTCTCCACTCCCAGACAGCGTAGAAAGACGAAAAGGGAAAGAATGGCAGCTCAGGCCTTGGGAACCTGTCTACTGGCCCAAAGCCAGAGGGTCGCTCTCGTAGGTAGGCAGACCCGAGCAGCTGAAAAGGAGGCCACCCAGGAAGGAGAAGCACCCGAGTCTGACCCACACCCTAACGCCTCTGAACCAGTAGAGGCAACAGAGACTGGCCCCCTAGATCTTGGGCAGATTAGCTTCGGGAGAGGAAATTTTGGACAGGACCAGGCTGAAGATCCAAGGTACAAAAACATTAGGAAGGAGGTGACCGAAATAGATGGGGTCCCCGTGGAAGGGAAAATCCAGGAACCAGGACCCTACTTCATAATGAAGAAGAATCTCTTATACCAGGTTGCACCAGTACAGGGGCAGAAGGTACAGCAGATCCTAGTACCTCAAAAACACCAGAATGCTGTATTAAGTCTGGCCCATAGTCATCTTTTTGGGGGGCATTTGGGGGTAGAGAAGACCCTGGCATGGGTCCTGCAACGATTCTTCTGGCCTGGAGTACATGAAGAAGTGCGGAGGTACTGTGCATCCTGCCCGGAGTGTCAGCTGCACAGTCCCCATCCCCACTTGAGGGCACCTTTAGTACCCCTTCCCATCATAGAGGTTCCCTTCGAGTGAATAACTATGGACCTAGTGGGACCCCTGGAGAAGACAGCCCGGGGCCACCAATATATACTTGTCATTCTGGATTATGCTACTCGCTACCCAGAAGCCGTCCCTCCGTGGAACACGGCCTCTAAAACGATAGCTAAAGAGTTGGTGGGGATCTTTGCCCAAGTGGGGCTCCAAAGGAGATATTAACAGACCAAGGTACCCCATTTATGTCGAAGCTAATGAAGGATCTCTGTACGCTGCTCCATATACATACCCTGAGAACTTCAGTCTATCATCCACAGACCGATGGGCTGGTAGAAAGGTTTAACCGAACTCTCAAGGCAATGATAAGGAAAATGGTAAGTCAGGATGGGAAGGATTGGGACACCCTACTACCCTACCTTATGTTTGCAATCCGGGAGGTACCTCAGGCCTCAACTGGGTTTTTCCCCTTTGAATTATTATACCGACGCCACCCCCGTGGCATACTAGATATTGCAAAAGAAATCTGGGAAGAGGAACCCAGTGAAGGGAGAAATATAATTGACCATGTGTTGCAGATGTGAAAACGGATATCCCGGGTCACCCCTATTGCACGAGAACATTTGGAAAAGGCGCAGGAGGCCCAGCAAACCATTACAATCGCCAGGCAAAAGTCTGACGGTTCCAACCAGGGGATTGGGTGATGGTGTTGGTACCCATGGCAGAAAGCAAGCTTTTGGCCCAATGGCAGGGGCCCTGTGAGGTGGTTGAACCCATGGGGGAAGTAACCTACAAGGTGCGGCAGCCAGGACGCCGGAACCAGGAACAAATTTATCACATTACCCTTTTAAAGCCTTGGCACCAATGAGAGGCATGTGTAGTGGCCCAAGAGACCCCGATCCAGGGAAATAACATGCAGGAGCAGATCAGGATATCCACTGATCTGACACCAAACCAGAAGAAGGAGGTAACTGAGATGATCAACCGATACCAGGATGTGTTTTCAACCAAATCAGGTTGGACCACCGAAGCATATTACCACATTATCACAGACCCTGAGGCAAAGGTAACTTTAATGCCCTATCAGGTCCCAGTGGCAAAAATGGAGGAGATCAAGGCAGAGGTAAAAAGGATGTTGGAGCTGGGAGTCATCGAAGAGTCCCACAGTCAGTGGTCAAGCCTGATTGTGTTGGTGCCCAAACCTGATGGCACCACTAGGTTTTGTAATGACTTTCGCTGGCTGAATGAGATATCCAAATTTGATGCATACCCCATACCCCGTATCGATAAGTTAGCTGACCGCCTGGGCAATGCCCGATTTTTGACCACCCTTGATTTAACAAAGGGATACTGGCAGATTCCCCTTGCCAAAGATGCGAAAGAAAAGATGGCATTCTCTACACCAGAGGGTCTGTTTCAATATACTGTTCTTCCTTTTGGACTGCATGGGGCACCTGCCACCTTCCAGCGTCTTATGGACAAGCTCCTATCGCCCCATACCAGTTATGCAGCGGCATACCTGGATGATGTGATTATTCACACCCCCGACTGGGAAACCCACTTAGGAAAGGTGGAAGCAGTTCTGGACACGCTAAGACGGGCTGGCCTCACAGCCAACCCAGAGCTAGCTGAGGCTAAATACCTTGGCTACATTGTAGGAAGGAGCATGGTCAAGCCCCAACTAAACAAACCAGAGGCTATGCAAAATTGGCCCCGGCCGAATCAGAAAAAGCAAGTCCGGGCATTCCTAGGTGTGGTGGGGTACTACCAACAATTTATTCCCCATTTTGCTACCAGAGTGGGTCCCCTGACAGACCTGATAAAAGTCCAGACATCGTGAAGTGGACAGATGCCGCAGAGAAAGCATTCATGGATCTAGTGACAGCCCTCAGCAGTAACCCCGTGCTTATAGCCCCAGACTTTAACAAAGAATTCATTTTACAAACAGATGCATCTGAAGTAGGATTGGGAGCTGTCCTATCGCAGATGGTCAGAGATGAAGAACACCCAATCCTCTACCTCAGGAGGAAACTCCTCCCGAGAGAGCAGAAGTATGCCGTGGTTGAAAGAGAGTACCTAACTGTGAAATGGGCCATGGAAACACTATGTTATTACCTTCTGGGATGACGGTTTACCCTTGTGACCAACCATGCACCCCTCCAGTGAATGCAGCGAAATAAAGAGAAGAACGCAAGGGTGACCAGATGGTTCCTGTCCCTACAACCTTTCCAATTCACCATACAACTCCGGGCTGGAAGCCACCATGGCAATGCAGATGGTTTTTCACGAGTATACTGCCTGACGTCCCAAGTTGCCCAACCCCGTAGTGTTGAGCGAGGGGGTAGGGGATGTGTGACAGGGTCGGGCCAGATGGCTACAGGAGAGTAACAGAAGGCAGATATATTAGCCCCAGCTTAAATAGGTCCCTTTTCCCTGGGTAAGGTAACAGGGAAGGTTCCAGAACAATCAGGAACCTTCTGGAGACAATAAAGACAGACAGGCTGATTAGAACACCTGCAGCCAATTAAGAAGCTGCTAGAATCAGTTAAGGTAGGCTAATCAGGGCACCTGGGTTTAAAAAGGAGCTCACTTCAGTTTGTGGTGAGCGTGTAAGAAGCTGGGAGCAAGAGGCACTAGGAGCTGAGAGTGAGAACGAATACTGTTCGAGGACTGAGGAGTACAAGCATTATCAGACACCAGGAGGAAGGCCCTATGGTGAGGATAAAAAGGTGCTGGGAGGAGGCCATGGGGAAGTAGCCCAGGGAGTTGTAGCTGTCGCAAAGCTGTTCCAGAAGGCACTCTAGACAGCTGCATTCCACAGGGCCCTGGGCTGGAACCCGGAGTAAAGGACGGGCCTGGGTTCCCCCCAAACCTCCCAACTCCTGGTCAGACACAGGAGGAGTTGACCTGGACTGTAGGTTCATGAAAACAGGCAAACTAAGCGCTGCCGTGTAGCTCCAAGGCAAGCAAATCCACCAATAAGCACAAGACCCACCAAGGTAGAGGAGGAACTTTGTCACAGTGCGTATAAAGTCATGCACACTCAGGTATCAGAATTGATCAATTGCACACACAGGTATTAGTATTCCAAATGTAGTACCGCAGATGTTACACTCAAAGTTCTGCACATGTACAGACAATATTTTGCAAAACTGCCCTTAAAATTTAGGCTAGAAGTAAGAAATATCTAGAAGTTCATGTAGGAGGATATAGTCTCCTTTCAAAGCATCGAAGCAACAAAGAGCTAACATTCTACACACTACACAACAATCTCTATTTACCAATTGTTGTAAATTTAAAATCTTAGTTTTGTTAAAAATTTGGTTTGGCTATCAATGAAAGTTTGTTTTAGAGCATTCAATCTGAATGCAATCCATGTTAGAACCATAAAAATAGCACCTATCACACTGATTTCTACCAATCTGTCTAAAACCATCTCTTTCTGCTACTGGTTTGTTTGCACTCAGGAGCACTGATTCTGAAAACAGTATTTCAGTTGCTTATGTATGAAGAACTAATCCAGCCATTTGGACGCTTACTTTACTGATATACATCACGTTGGCTGAGTTACTAAAGGACAAAAGAATAATAAATGCATCATGACAAAATGTTGTATTTACAGTGTACATCGATAACTCAGCTGTACAACCAACTCTTGCCTCCACTCTGAATTCATGTATATACACCAAATCAGCGTGCAGTTATTCACTAAAATGTTGGCTTATAACAAAATGGTTTAGGGATATGCAGACTTCCTACCAGATGTACAAAGCCACAGTCCCGAACTGAATTTATAATACATATACCAGAGTATTTACATTGTGTCGAATTGACGCCTAAATAAAATAGCACATTTTAAATTTACAGAGCTTGCTCTTTTGTATAGAGCTAGTCTTTCTTATGATACATCAAATGCCTAATTTGGTAATGAGAGATACCAGTATTCGTGATGTTCTTGGAAATATCTCATATACTTACAAAAAATCTGATGAAATTTACATCTCTTCAAATATTTTGAGCATTTTCTTAATTATCAAATCTTTTGTATGTTTAAACAAAGTTTTTTTTCCTTCACAGCTTGCCATTTCTTCTTTTTTGATCATGCACTGAAGTTATAATGAAGCGATTATGAAATCACGATAATTTCAATAGCAGCAACAGCCTGTGCTCCTCATAAAAATCTAGATATTGAAAAGACCTAATGCAACATCTAGTACAGCTCCCTGCCTATGCAGGATTGGATTGTTCCCCAATTCTACATTGACTACTGCACTGTTCAATTAATTTTAAATATCACAAGTGATGAGGCTGCCACCACTTCTCTTGGGAGACTGTTATACAACCTAGTACAGTAGATTATATTGCTAGGATTATTTTTTCTGCTGTTCAACCTAAATTTTCAATTTTAAAATTTCATCTCATTACTTCCAGTTTACTTATACCATGCTGAATAATTATTCTTCTTCCTTAATATAACACCTTTCAAATAACTGTAAACTGAGCTTACTCAGGAATGGGAGGTTTGACACCAGGTAGTAAATGGCTAGAACCGATATGTCCAAGCTGCGTTTCTTCAGTGTTGGTCAGATTATTGCATGTTTGAAGGAGGAATAGAAGACTCCTTCTCTGAATGAAATTATGACTATTTTGGTCAGGAGTGGCAACAGTTGTTCATGATGCTGTTTCACAAGCCAAGAAAGGCATCCAATATCCTGTACCAAACTGACCAATCCCTGATGGCTAGACTGACGGACGGATGGAGACAGTTGACATTTTACCCATTTATATATTTTTAAAAGCAAATTATATAACTAACCATAGTTGGGAAGTTTTGTTTTGCTTGATGTGACTTTTATGCAAACGAATAATGTAATTTCCGTATAACCATTAACTTAAAGTTATGGTTAACACACCATGCCCTGAGCAGTAGCAGATATCGGTCAAGGAGTTGTACAAAACTTGGCAGCTCCAGCTGGATATCTGAGGGTATCTGGGGTGGTACATGGGTAAGTGCCCCCTGGGGCTCTTGGCACAGCTAGGTAGGAAGTGTGGGGGCTCTCGGAGTTTAGGTAGCTCATAGGGAATAGAGGGTGCTGGGACTGTTGGAGAGCAGAGGCCACTAGGAGGGAGTTGGAAATTTAGGGGGCAATGGTTTTCAGGAAGACAGAGATCTGGGGTTCTTTCGGGTTAGAGGGCTACAAGTGGGGAGTGGGTCCTGGAACTCACAGGAGGCAAAGACTCATAGGAGGCTACTGAGCCCCCTGGGGGTGCGGGGGCGCTAAAGGGTACTAAACATGCTGAGGCTGCTGGCTGACAGGGGGCTGTTCAAGCAGCTGGGGTTGGGTTGCTGGGGTGGTTACACTAGTAGGAGCCAGATGTGGCTGACCATAGGGGAGGAGGAAGGGAGCCTAAGGCCACGATGGGACCCCTCATCTTGCACTGCTAAAACTGCATTCTCTTCCAGTCACTAAGGCCATCTCCAGGCTGCTCATTCTTTGCCCTAATCTATCATGGGGAGCAGGGAGAAGCAGAATCTGGCTCCCTGTTCAGCAAGTACCACAGTGGCCTCTGACAGACAAAAGACAACTGAAGGCAAATACCTGCTGCTTTCCTGCCTCAGTTGGCTTGTGAGATGCCAGTTGAGTCATGACAAAGCATGACAGGGGTGCCGGATGCCTGACACTTGGCAGCCCTGCATATTTGATTATATCCATATGCTTCCAGCCTGTGTATATTGCTTATCCTCTTAGGTCTCAATCCTGCAACATGCTGTGCCAGTGTAGCATTCCGAGGACTTCAATGGGCGTCAGTGAGGACGCTGCAGAGTGCCCGTGAACTGCAAGATCTGGGCCTTAAACTGTAGGCCTTTGGGGCCAGGGAGCATGTTTTAACAGAGTTTGTAATGCGCCTAGAGCAATAGGACTCCAATCCTGAGAAAGGCCTCTAGGCAATACTGTTGTATAAATACTGAACACAGTAATGACAATGCCTGGTAAAATAAACTATATGCCACTAATGTTCACAGGATCAGCCTGTTGGGAGTAAGATTTCACAAGACATTATATTAAGGACTCAATCCAGCAAAGTGCTGAGAACCCCTGTGAGGTTCTGAGTGTACTTAATTTCCGTTACATTTAAAGAAAACTGAGGGTCACTAAAGACTTTATAGGAGTGTTCAGCATCATACAGGATCAAGGCATGAGGCCTCAATTCAGGAAAGTATTCCTATTCGGGATAGCACTTACACACATGCTTAAAGATAAAGTTAAGCACATACACAGGCGCGGTTCTGAAGAGAGATGAATGAAAGTATATGTTTAAGTGCTTTACTGAATCGAGGTCCTTTAAACTACTAGTGCTTTTCCACTTCCATCCATTAACTTTGCAATACTATCAATAAAGCAATCAAGTTTGCATGGAAGGTTTATTCCTTAAGACCAAGCTGCTTATTGCTCTGTTTAGTGTTTTCCCCCTCAATATTTACTTCACCTTTGTACAATAATCATTCTTTTGCTTTAACAAACAGGAATAATACCTTATCACAGCAGGAACAAGCAGAAAGGAGAATATACATATATTACAGGAGAAAGCTATTATACAGACACACGAATCTTAGAGAGTAGCAAATGGAACATATGAAAATACTGGTCACATACATGTCTTCAAAAAAAATAAAGTGATCTTTTATTCCAAAATGCCATTATGGTAAAGTGATATTTTAAAATATTTATCTAATTTACTTAGACAATCTCTCTCTCTCTCTCTCTATATATATATAGATATACTATTAACTGCAAATTGTTATGGAAATCTTAGGTAAATTATTCAAAAATTAATAGGAACATATTTAGTTTTTTCTACTATAATGTATTACCCATTAGCTGTAAGAAACAAAGCATCTATTTCATTTAAGTCCTTGCAGCTTCCTTATTATCACCAGATTAGATAATGTCGAAACTGTTTACAACTTTAAATTATTAAAAATTAAATTAAAACTTTTAAATTATTAAAATTGTTAAAAGACTTATCAATCCAAAACCACAAGAACTTTAAATATTTTTAAATTTGACAGAAGACAAATAGCTCTAGTGAGTTAAAGGTGAAAGGCTATCTTGGATATAGCACAATTTGTCTCAGACAAAAAGATTTATAGACCCAAGCTGCCATAGGATAGTAAGGAATAAGGTCTTTCTTGGAGGTGTCTGAGGTATACAAATCTTATTACTGTCATTTATTTTCCATCTCTTATATTTTTAACTGCATTTATTTTTAAAGGACAAAATAAATTTTTATGCACCTACCCAAAATGTATGCATAAAGAAAAAACTCTCTATGTATAGTACTTTTTAACTGTACAAACCTCTCCAGTGCTCTTTATCTAGCTTTGCCTTTAGATAGTTAATAAAATAAATGGATACAAAAATTTAACCCTTCAAAAACCGGAATTTCTATTTTTTAAATAAGAACAAATTTTGCTGTGTAAATATTGAATTTCTGCATTTGCTTTTGTTTGATCAAGAATACCGTAGGACACAATTTTACTCTACATTTTCAATTACGTCTATGACATGAAAACTGCAACCTCTACTAACAGTACCTCGAAAACCAGGTATTTGAGAATTAACCTCAACTGAGAGATCTTACACTTGAACTTCAGCTTTTCTGTGAGAAACATGACACTTTTTAATAACTGGCAATAGAAGTAAAAGTTTCCAGACCTAATGATCTGCCCAAATGATCTGACCTTAAAAACTTCTAAGGAAGGTGATTCCACCACATCCCTAGGTAACCCATTCCAGTGTTTCACCACCCTCCTAGTGAAAAAGTTTTTCTTAATATCCAACCTAAACCTCCCCCACTGCAACTTGAGACCATTACTCCTTGTTCTGTCATCTGCTACCACTGAGAACAGTTTGGAGCTATCCTCTTTGGAACCCCCTTTCAGGTAGTTGAAAGCAGCTATCAAAGCCCCCCTCATTCTTCTCTTCCGCAGACTAAACAATCCCAGTTCCCTCAGCCTCTCC
Source organism: Chelonia mydas (assembly GCF_015237465.2). Taxonomy (NCBI): domain Eukaryota; kingdom Metazoa; phylum Chordata; order Testudines; family Cheloniidae; genus Chelonia; species Chelonia mydas. The sequence goes on from NC_057853.1 coordinate 110,196,853, forward strand.
TCATAAGTCATGTGCCCCAGCCCCCTAATCATTTTTGTTGCCCTCCGCTGGACTATCTCCAATTTTTCCACATCCTTCTTGTAGTGTGGGGCCCAAAACTGGACTCAGTACTCCAGATGAGGCCTCACCAATGTCGAATAGAGGGGAACGATCACATCCCTCGATCTGCTGGCAATGCCCCTACTTATACATCCCAAAATGCCATTGGCCTTCTTGGCAACAACGGCACACTGTTGACTCATATCCAGCTTCTCGTCCACTGTAAGCTCTAGGTCCTTTTCTGCAGAACTGCTGCCTAGCCATTCAGTCCCTAGTCTGTAGCAGTGCATGGGATTCTTCCGTCCTAAGTGCAGGACTCTGCACTTGTCCTTGTTGAACCTCATCAGATTTCTTTTGGCCCAATCCTCTAATTCATCTAGGGCCCTCTGTATCCTATCCCTACCCTCCAGCGTACCTACCTCTCCTCCCAGTTTAGTGTCATCTGCAAACTTGCTGAGGGTGCAATCCACACCATCCTCCAGATCATTAGTGAAGGTATTGAACAAAACCAGCCCGAGGACCGACCCTTGGGGCACTCCACTTGATACCGGCTGCCAACTAGACATGGAGCCATTGATCACTACCCATTGGGCCCAACAATCTATCCAGCTTTCTATCCACCTTATAATCCATTCATCCAGCCCATACTACTTTAACTTACTGGCAAGAATACCGGGGGAGACGGCGTCAAAGGCTTTGCTAAAGTCAAGGAACAACACGTCCACTGCTTTCCCCTCATCCACAAAGCCAGTTATCTCGTCATAGAAGGCAATTAGATTAGTCAGGCATGACTTGACCTTGGTGAATCTATGCTGACTGTTCCTGATCACTTTCCTCTCCTCTAAGTGCTTCAGAATTGATTCCTTGAGGACCTGCTCCATGATTTTTCCAGGGACTGAGGTGAGGCTGATTGGCCTGTAGTTTCCAGGATCCTCCTTCTTCCCTTTTTTAAAGATGGGCACTACATTAGCCTTTTTCCAGTCACCCGGGACCTCCACCGATGGCCATGAGTTTTCAAAGATAATGGCCAATGGCTCTGCAATCACATCCACCAACTCCTTTAGCACTCTCGGATGCAGTGCATCCGGCCCCAGGGACTTGTGCTCATCCAGCTTTTCTAAATGGTCCCGAACCACTTCTTTCTTCACAGAGGCCTGGTCACCTCCTCCCCATGCTGTGCTGCCCAGTGCAGCAGTCTGGGAGCTGACCTTGTTCGTGAAGACAGAGGCAAAAAAAAGCATTGAGTACATTAGCTTTTTGCACATCCTCTGTCACTAGGTTGCCTCCCTCATTCAGTAAGGGGCCTCACTTTCCTTGACTTTCTTCTTGTTGCTAACATACATGAAGAAACCCTTCTTGTTACTCTTAACATCTCTTGCTCGCTGCAACTGCAGGTGTGATTTGGCCTTCCTGTTTTCACTCCTGCATGCCTGAGCAATATTTTTATACTCCTCCCTGGTCATTTGTCCAATCTTCCACTTCTTGTAAGCTTCTTTTTTGTGTTTAAGATCAGCAAGGATTTCACTGTTAAGCCATATTTACTATTGGTCGCCTGCCATATTTACTATTCTTTCTACACATCGTGATGGTTTGTCCCTGTAACCTCAATAAGGATTCTTTAAAATACAGCCAGCTCTCCTGGACTCCTTTCCTCCTCATGTTATTCTCCCAGGGGATCCTGCCCATCAATTCCCTGAGGTTGTCAAAGTCTGCTTTTCTGAAGTCCGTATTCTGCTACTCTCCTTTCTTCCTTGTGTCAGGATCCTGAACTCGACCATTTCATGGTCACTGCCTCCCAGGTTCCCATCCACTTTAGCTTCCCCTACTAATTCTTCCCAGTTTGTGAGCAGCAGATCAAGAAGAGCTCTGCCCCTAGTTGGTTCCTCCAGCACTGCATCATGCAAGACAGTATCAAAAGCCTTAATGAAGTCAACATATACCACATCTACCACTTCTCCTCATCCACTAGGCTGGTTACCCTGTCAAAGAAAGCTATTAGGTTAGTTTGACATGATTTGTTCTTGACAAATCCATGCTGATTGTTACTTATCACATTATTATCTTATAGGTCGGTGCAAAATTAAGCAACTCCTTTTCTTAATTATTTGCTCCAGTATTTTTCCAGGTACTAAAGTTAAGCTGACTGGTATGTAATTCCCAGGGTTGTCCTTACTTCTCTTTTTATAGATTGGCACTACGTTTTGCCCTTTCCGGTCCTCTGGACTCTCTCCTGTCTTCAATGACTTTTCAAAGATAATTGTGAATGTCTCAGATATCTACTCAGTCAGGTCCTTGAGTATTCTAGGATGTATTTCATCAGGCCCTGGTGACTTGAAGACATCTAAGTTGTCTAAGTAATTTTTAACTTATTCTTTCCCTATCATAGCGTCTGATCCTACCTTATTTTCACTGGCATTCACTATGTTAGACGTTCAATCGCTACTAACCTGGGGCCACTGGACAATCAAGGTGCTATAGGAGCATTCAAGGAAGACAAGGCCATTGTGGAGAAGCTAAATGAATTCTTTGCATCAGTTTTCACTGCAGAGGATGTGAGGAAGATTCCCACAACTGAGTCATTTTTAATCTCAGAAACACTAACTTTGATATGTTACCTATTGCTTACATCATCCTCTATACCAGATGACTGGAAGATAGCTAATGTAAGACCTTTTTTTAAAAAGGCTGTAGAGGCAATTCTGGCAATTATAGGCCTTAACCCTAACTTCAGTACCAGACAAATTGGTTGAAATTATAGTAAAGAACAGAATTATCAGATACACAGATGAACACATTAAAAAAGTCAAATTGACTCTTTCCCAGCATAAAGAGAAATCATGTCTCACCAATCTATTCAAATATTTTAAGGATGTCAATGAGCATGTGCGCAAGGGTGATCCAGTTAGAGTATACTTGGACTATCAAAAAGGTTTTGAGAAGGTCCCCCACCAAAGGCTCTTCAACAACATAAGCAGGGTAGGAATAAATGGTCAGTTTTCACAATGGAAAGTGATAAGTAGCAGGATCCCCCAAAGATCTGTACTGGGACCTGTGCTGCTCAACATATTCATAAATGGTCTGGAAAAGGAGGTGAACAGTGAGGTAGCAAAAAGTCAAGAAAGTCTAAAGCTGAATGTGAAGAGTTACAAAGGGATTTCACAAAACTGGGTGACTGGGCAATAAACTGGCAGATGAATTCAGTATAGACAAACACAAAGTAATGTACATTGGAAACAATCCTAATTATACATATAAAATAACGGGGTCTAAATAAGCTGTTACTACTCAAGAAAGATCTTGGAGTCATTGTGGACAGTTCTCTAAAAACATCTGCTCAATGTGCAGCAGTAGTCAAAATAGCTAAGTGAACGTTAGGAATCATCAAGAAAGGGATCAATAATAAGAGAAAATACAATAATGTCACTATATAAATACATTGTACGGCCAAACCTGGAGTACTGCATGCAGTTCTGGTGGTCTCATCTCAAAAATGATATATTAAAATTGGAAAAGGTACAGAGAGAAGGGCAACGTAAATTATTCAGGGTATTAAAGAGCTTATATAAAATGGAAAGGAGTACTTGTGGCACCTTAGAGACTAACAAATTTATTTGAGCACAAGCTTTCGTGAGCTACAGCTCACTTCACCGGATGCATGCAGTGGAAAATACAGTGGGGAGATTTTATATACACAGAGAACATGAAACAATGGGTGTTACCATACACACCGTAACAAGAGTGATCAGGTACATAACACAAGAACCAGGGGACACTAAATGAAATTAATAGGCAACAGGTTTAAAACAAACACAAGGATATACTTGTGCACATAATGCACAGTCCACCTGTGGAACTCATTGCTACGGGATGTTGTGAAGGTCAAGAGTATAACTTATTCAAAAAAGAATAAGTAATTTCATGGAGGATAGGTCCATTAATGTATATTAGCCAGGATGGTCAGGTATGCAAACCTAAGCTCTGGGTGTCTCTAAACCTCTGAGTGGAACCTTTGAAGTATCTTGCACTGACCACTGTCAGAAAACAGGATCTTGGGCTAGACGGACCATTGGTCTGACCCAGTAGAGCCATTCTTATGGTTTTACGTATTGCCCACAGGGGATCTTGCTATAGTACTGCCCTCTCCACTTCCCTACCATGAGTTGTGGTTTAAAAGCCACGATATAACCATATTCCCTCTTTGGGCTGACTGAGCTCTTGCATGTTGATCTAGAGTGTATGATGCAAGGGTTTAGCTGTTCACTCAGGCCTTTGCCTGAGGGAGCAAGTTTCAATGTGTTCAGTTTCAGCTGCAATATTGAGGGGACTTGCCTAGTTCTTGGTGTTTTAAATAAATTCACAAGTACCTAGAGAGGCCTGAATGGGCATTTTCTTTATACATCAAAAAATAAATATCCACCAAGCATTCTGTCTAATTTGTTTTAGAGTGGAAAGACACCCACTATTTTATGTGTATACAGTGCTTAATTTGTGAGATTAGAGAAAATGAAACATTTAAATACTCACAGTAACACGTTCCCCTGAGTGGATTTCCAAGGTACCTATTTTCAGAGTCACAGCTGCAGAAATAAAAATGAACTGAATTACTATTAAACACATTTTATAATTTTAATACAACATTAGAGTGAACATTTTCCCCCCAAATGTAAGGGGACAGTTTTAACTTATTAGAGGTGGGGATAAGTAAATGTTTAAGACATTTGATATAAGATAGTTCCAAACAAATGAAACAGCACTGTCTTTAGCTATGTATTAAATTCACAGGTAATTTGAGATCTGGAATGTATATACTGAGAAGTTAAGATGAGAGTTCAAAATCTTCAAAATTGTTACATCGTTCATTTTGTTTTGTACTACAGCAGTAATATACTATACAGTTATTCTTTGTTAACATGCATAGTTTCAACCAAATAGTCTAAAACCCAAAAACAATAAAACCAATTTTTTAAATAATCTGTTTTAAAACAACACTGGCAGAGGCAAAATAAAGAAAATGCTATGGTCCCTTTCAAAATTCATATCTTGTTTGCTATATCTGCTGTAAATTACAGCTATCATCACTTCCCCTTCATGTTCTCCATAACTCACTTCTTAGCATGGCAGAAATGGGGGGAATGGCCATTTTTGATGTGGTTACACACACGGTAGGGATGTAGGATACAAATAATAAATGAGATTGTTCAAAAAACATTTATGAATATTCTTAGTCATAACTTTTATGTTTATTTCACTGCTAATGTGTAACCAACATCTACTCAGATGTATGCAGTCACAATTCAAATACATCTCGAGAAATACACTTTTCTAGAAAAATACAGAACCCAAAGAACTATACTATGGCCTTAGGTTACAGCCCAGAGGAAGTGGTGGACACCCTTCAGCTGCACCATTCTGCCCAAGCTCCTGTTATGCTGAAGGGGGTAAGAGTAATTTGCAACACCCCTTTTTGGGTGCAGCATACTCCCCCATGTATCCAGCTAGCTCTACTAACCAGCAGAGAGTGCTACACAGAGGAAGAAGCCATGATTTTACTTGCTCCCTGCCACTAACCACCCATTTCCCACCCACCTGCTCCCGGAGGGTAACATCTGTGGCAGAGCCCCTGCACTACACTGAGCACCAGGAACCAAAATCCAAGAGACCCTAACCTAACTGTGCAAAGCTCCATTTCAACTCCCTACTCTGCTAAGTGACTCTCTTCCATTTATGCCCAGTCTAGCCCTTAAGCAGCTGAAAATATACAGTGCTCCTACTACCACTGCTCCAGAAGTCTCAATGCCTCTTTTGTTTCCTGTCACGTGACCCATTGTACATGGAATGCCTTCAAGTCACCTTCCTCATCGCATTCAAATCCCTCCTTGCATATTACTTCTGCCATCTTGCCTGTGAGAAGTAGGGGAATAAAAAATGGAGCTGTCCAGATGTGTTCTTGCCTTACTACATAACCATGACCTCTTATTACTGTTACTCTTCCTCTTTTCTCTGTTTATCATTTTCACTTATGTTGCAGTTCATTTGTGAGCTCTTAGAGTGGGCAGAAACTATATTTTTGTTTGTGTTAGGTGTCAAATTCATTTTTGGAGCACTGAGAAAATCATTATGATTAATTATAATTTACAACAATAATAATTAAATGAGTAAGAACATGAAACAAAACCCAGAATTCCCTAATGTCTCTAAACAGATCCTCATAGTCAAAGTGTGTTGCAACCAGCCTTTCATTGATTAATTTCTTGAGGTAGTTACTTCTATTGCTAAATAAGATGGAGCAGTAGCTATTGTGTAGGTGACAAGGCATATCAATGCCAGAAGTTGAAAAATATCCCTGTCCTATTTATAAAATAAGTTGTTCTCTTCAGCGTTATAACTCTTACAAAATAACCTACAGAATTTCATAGTGATTAAATGAATAAGACTATAAGAAATTACTCTAAAAACCTACATAATTTAATAGAAAATGATAACCTTTCTCTTGGTTTATGAACCATTCCACAGAATTCTCTAGCAGAGTTATAATTTTCTATTAAATTGTATAGGATGGTTCAGAAAACCAAGAGAAAGGTTATCATTTTCTATTAATGTCTATAGAACGTTTTCCCTATGGGAAGGTCCGGATCAGTCAGTTATTGTCACTTTTTGTTTTTCATTGCTTTGTGCTCTTCAAGAAACTTTGGTTGCGAGAGAATGTTGCATTAGATTTATTTTATTTATGAGCAATATTGAAAAACTGCTTAACTTAGATGTCATATCATCTAGCAATTTCCTGAATCTGGAGTATACTCTAATTATAACAGCTTAACTCCTAAGAGAAAAACAATTTAAGTTTTAATTTTCTCAAGTCTGTTTTGCTGTTGATCTCCTTAATAGTTCTCCAACATAATATTTGGTTGTTATTGTGCTCATTTTATTCAAAAATGGGGGAAAATACCAGTGAGTCTTTGTTACAACATCATAGAAGAAAATAAGCATCAATGGCATTTACAACATAACTTGATTCTCCCATGGAATTAATGCAGCTTTTCAGAGTTTTGTCTATTATACTTTCTAAACAGCTTCATGTACCAAAGGAGACGAGAATAACACCCATCGCACTGAAAGAACTGTTGCGAATTACAGTTTAATGGCAAATTTCTCATTCTGTATAGCTAAAAACTTCCTAAAATTAGCACTCCAGGAAAAGTATTATGCTAGACACAGCATTCCAAAATTGTTATTTTTGTTCATCTTCTCAGTAACCTCATCATTTATTAAGTGCATACATATTGTATTACACACAAAAACAATGTTAAAACATTATTCATGTCACAAAGTCAAGCACTCAGTCAAGCATTATGCAACCTTGATTCAGCCCCATTGTGTGTTCATTATTATACAGGCAGGCCTGCCTACAGGGGGGCAAAAGAGGCAATTGCCCAGAACCCCACCCCGCCCAGGACCTCCCGCCAGCAGCGGGCCCCACAGATCAGCTTGTTCCCATCCCCCCTAGTGCTGCCGTCACCCACTGCTGTCAACTGTTTGGCGGCCTGCCGGAGGCACTGGGGGGAGGGGAAGGAGCAGGGGATGGGAAGAGGTGGGGTGGACCTCTTGAGCACAGCCCAAGCTGGGTAGGGAGCGGAAGCTGCCTAATCCCCAGCCAGGCTCTCTCAGGCAGCTGCTGGGGAGGGCTGCAGAGCAGAGATCGGGAGGGGCCAGCATTAAAAGCAGCTACCTCCTGCTCCTGGCCTGGGCTCTTGCTGCCAGGGAGAACAGCAGAAAGGGCGGGGAAGGGGGGCAGGCGCAGCAGGAGGACAAAGCAACCTCCCCACCCCACCCCCCGCAGGTAACATGGGGTGGGAGAGTACGGTGGCCCTGGGCTGAGCACAGAGGGGACTACAGGTGATCTGCCCTTTAAATCCATGCCCCCGCACTATAGGGAGGCACCAGTTGTATATGGGGTGCCCTCGGGAAAGGGGTGGGGGGAAGGAGCCTAGGATGGAGCAGGGTGGGGCGGGTGTCAAGCATCCCCCAGGAAATCTGGAAGTCAGAGGCTATGTTCCTAGGCGTGCACGGGGTGGTACTGGCAGCACCAAAGGCAGCCAGGCGGACATGTGGAAGCCCTGGCCGTGCCGGAAGAGCACGCCCAGCAGTGCAGCTGGCAGCTCACTGGGCACCAGTGGGGACCCATTGACTATTCTGCCCTGGGACCCAGAATTCCTGTCGGCAAGCCTGATCAGATATATTTTCCACAGGACCCCTGCTTCAATCAGTGACCAGGCTGGACCTGCTCTGGCAATGAATCAGGGATGGGCAGTGAAAAAGACTGTTGTCTATAGAACCCCTTCCTCAACTGATTTAGTTGGGGATTGGTCATGCTTTGAGCAGGGGGTTGGACTAGATGACCTCCTCAGGTCCCTTCTAAACCTTATATTCTATGATTTGCTGAAAAAAATTTCTTCATGTGGCATCACACTGACACCCAGATGGTTAATCAGACCCCACTACATAGACCTCTGTCACTTGAAGTAACATAGTAACTGATAGCAACAGTAGGGTGTCTCCTCTATGTGGACTAGCACTAGAAGGGGATGAGACTCACTGCTTGCCAAATGGTTTCAGTTAATTGCTGAGAGCAGGGGGAATGGTGAGATTCCTCCTCTACACAGCCTCTGTGCCAGCAGGAGGGTCACAGAGAGTTTGAGAGTAACAGACTCCCTCCTCTCAGCTCCAGTACTTGGCCCTTTTCCAGCCTGGAAAAGCCGCAAACAGGCATTCCAGGCAAAGTCCGGCTTAACCCCTATAGCTCTGTGTTGGCGCATGCTCAATCACTTAGGTAGGATGTGTGAGAGAATGGGGCAAACTCAGTTGCTCTCTGTGGAACTGAAGTGGAAGGCTCAAGTGAAGTCTGGTCAAAACTAGAGCTGTGAGAGGCTCAAGAATGCTCAGTTTGAATAGAATCTTCAAGAGTTTCCCTGCTAAAAATCAAAGCAGTTTCCACTGAGCATGAGAGAAATATCATTTTTCGAAAACTGTTGTGGCCAAATCTTTGCAGATTTTTATGGGGATGGCATAAGGCGCATCCCTGACACAAAGTCCGCTCTCTGTCAAATGTTAAGTTTTTGCTCCAAACATGAAGGTGCTAGAGATATTCAAAGAAAAAGTCTTAATTTTTTAACATGGGTACACCAACGTATTTTTTCCTGGCTTCATTTTTGAAAATGGCTGGACGATTTTGGCTCAAATTTTCCCAAAAAATTCAGTGAGAGGCAGATATCTGGCATAGAAAATTTATCTCAATTAAAGTTCTGACAAAATTATAAGCAACTGAAAACAGGGTCTTTATCATGGGCAGTGTCAGGCAACCTTAACAATAGAATCATAGGACTGGAAAGAACCTCAAGAGGTCATCTAGTCCAGTCCCCTGGATTCATAGCAGGAGTATTATCTAGACCATCCCTGACAAGGGGTTGTCTTACCCGCTCTTACAAATCTCCAATGATGGAGATTCCACAACCTCCTGAGGCAATTTATTCAAATGCTTAACCACCTTGACAGTTAGGAATTTTTTCTGAATGTCCAACCTAAACCTCCCTTGCTGCACTTTAAAACCATTGCTTCTTGTCCTATCCTCAGAGGTTAATGACAACAATTTTTCTGCCTCTTCCTTGTAACAACCTTTTTATGTACTTGAAAACTGTTTTGTCCCCTCTCAGTCTTCTCTTCTCCAGACTAAACAAACCCAATTTTTTCTATCTTCCCACACAGGTCATGTTTTCTAGACCTTTAATTATTTTTGTTGCTTTTCTCTGGACTTTCTCCAATTTGTCTACATCTTTCCTGATATGTGGCACCCAGAACTGGATGCAATACTCCTGCTGAGGCCTAATCAGCATGGAGTAGAGCGGAAGAATTACTTCTTGTGTCTTGCTTACAAAACTCCTGCTAATACATCCCAGAATGATGTTTGCTTTCGAGTCAACAGTGTTACACTGTTGACTCATATTTAGCTTGTGAACCACTAGGTCCCCCAGATCCATTACTGCCTAGGAAGCAGTACTGCAAAAATTTCCCATTTTGAATGTGTGCAACTGATTGTTCCTTCCTAAGTGGACTACTTTGCATTTGTCCTTGTTGAATTTCACCCTATTTACTTCAGACCATTTCTCCAGTTTGTTCAGATCATTTTGAATTTTAATCCTATCCTCCAAGCACTTGCAACTCCCCCCCTCCAACTTGGTTTCGTCCACAAACTTTATAAGTGTACTCTCTTAAATCACTGACCGAGATATTAAACAGACCTATACCCAGAACTGGTCCCTGAGGGACCCCATTCGAGATGCCCTTCCAGCATTACTGTGAACCACTGACTAACTACTCTCTGGGAATGGTTTTCCAACCTTATAGTAGCTCCATCTAGGTTGTACTTCTCTAGTTTGTTTATAAGTCATCCATGCAAGATGGTATCAAAAGCCTTACTATAGTCAAGATATACCATGTCTATTGCTTCCTCCCATCCACAAGGCTTGTACCCTGTCAAAGAAAGCTATTAGTTGGTTTGACATGATTTGTTCTTGACAGATCCATGATGACTGTTACTTCTCACCTTGTTATCTTCTAACTGTTCGCAAATTGATTGCACATTGATTGACTGTAGCTGGTGCTACAGACATGCCTATAATAAAAACTCTCCACTCTCATGGAAAAGCCTGTGGGTGGATTTCAATGAATGAAATCTCCACAAGGATCCCTCCACTAAACTCCACCCTAACGATTTCAGCAGAAAAAATGTTTTCCCACCCACCTCAACCCCTGAAGAAAACATCTTGCCCTCAGATCTGCAACCTTCTGGCTCTGCTATGGCCTCTCCTCCTGGCTCCAAGGTAGCGTTAGATCCATGGGAGGGGGAAGCTCTACAGAAAATATACCACCAGACTGTGTTAACTTTTCTGCATAAACTCAATGGAGCTAGACAAGGATGATGTATTTGTCCAGCCTTCAGCCCCAACCCCAGTCTACAATCTCTTCTATTTCCCCAAAACAGATACTGGAGCCATGGAAGGCTCTCCTCAATACATCGATCTGGGGATGATGAGCAGAGGCAATAATAGTACTTTTTACTACTGTACTTGACCTTTCATCCAAAGATGGCAAAGCTCTTTAAGTAACTTGATTTCTCACATAGTCTCATAGCTTGAACATAGGCATATAAAATTACATCCAGTTTTTGGGAATATCTTTAAGTTGGCAATTTTGAAAAGAAGAGTTACGGCACAATGCTCTATTTATTTTCTTTTAAAAACGGAGCATTTTAAAGGATCTGCTTTTCCTTCCCTGTCATTAAGATTGTTCAACATTGTCTATTGCAGTAGCAAGACTATATATTCTATAACAGGTATAATTACATGATGCAAGTTATTGTGAGCTAACAGGACATTTTTGATTGCTCTGGCCCTTATATGTTTCAATGATAGAATTAGATCACAAGTTAGGCAGTATTCAGAAAATACCATATTTTATATCCGAACACAAATGTCCTTCATTTTATAAAACAAAAAGGAAAAAAATATGGACTATTCAGCTTACACAGATTGAAATTCCTTGATCTGAATCTATGAGACTTAATGCTTTATAGAAAAAATATAATCAAAACCTTCTTAAATCTGAACAGTCTAGAAAGTTTCAAGATTCACATATAAGGTTGCCCACTTTAGGAATCACAATGATTTAAATGTTCACAACTTTGAAGTATTCTGACTACAATGCCTGTCCAAATGCACGTTCTTGTATTATACTGTTTTTATTATCTGCTGTCTCAGACTATGACCCTAAAAGTAAGCACTTTACATCTAGGAACCCGTTATTTGTTTGGTAAGACTCTGTACTGAACTGTTCTGTATTTACCTATAAAACTACACAAATAATAACTTCTTACCGTGAAATGAAGAGGTATTTAATTAGGGGATTCCTTCAAAAATTTAATTGTGAAAAATAATTCTGTGACAAAGCAAATGTATTATTTCTAACAGGAAACTACTCAAAGTTTATTGAATTCCACATCAGTAAAGCATAATCTATCTGTACTGCTCAATGGAAAATACTTTTTTTGGAATTCTCCTCTTTTTTCTTCAAATAATCTCTCTTATCAAATTTGTGTTAATGATCTTCTTTTTACTAATCCATGCTAACTATCCTTAATTAAATCTAGTATTTCCACATGTCAAATTATCCTGTCCTTGATTATGGACTTCTCACTCCCCAAGCATGCAGATCTTTTATTATAATTATTATTTGTGTTACAGTAGCAACTATAAGGCTCATTGTGCTAGCCATTTCTCACAAGCATGTAGTGAAACAATCACCCTGAATAATTTATAACCTAAATAACAGGCAAGACAGACAAGGGTGAGAGAAGAAACACATTAAGTGAAGTGGCTTTCCCAATGTCACAGAGCAGGTCAGAGACAGAAGCAGGCACAGAACCCAGGTCTCCCCATTCAGTGGCTTGTCTATCAGACCAAATTGCCTTCCACTAGCATGTAGCATGTAGTTGACTGGATCTTCGTCGATTCCCATCCCAAAGATGTCATACAACATAATTTTGATGTAAATAAAAATAAATATATAAACCAAAAAGCAAGTGCACATAACTTGAAAATATCCATACAGTCTGTCTAAAGCAATGTAAATATCAATGCTTACAGAGATGTTGAAAAAAGAGTGAATTATAAGAAAGAAAGAATTTGACTGCATTTTTAGTACTTAATGTTTTGCAATTTAATCTCACATAAGTATCCATTTTTGCCTCTAAGAACCATTAACTCCTGCAAACAGCTATAGAATTGACCTTCAACACTCCTGAAGGAAATATGACAATACAATTTTACAGTTAGCCATTTTAGCTGTTCTGGCATAATGCATGAAGAACTGACGTAATGCCTGTAATATAAAACCAAGCTAAGCAATGCATTGTACAGCAACAAAATATTTTGATATACTTCCTTTTTTGTGTGTGCCTATTTTCAGTTGAAAGATACCACTTAAATGTATAGTTTTTCAGCGCTGTAAAAAATGAATGAAATAGTTTTTTTTAAAAGTAACCTGCATTTATTTGTTCATAAGAATACATACTCTAGCCTCCAGTTCAGTTCTACCTAGTAGTTTGATACTCTTTGTACTGTTCTATTAAGCATGTGTATTGCTTTTTATAAGTCAAGAAATATGGTTTCAATTACAAAAGCCCTATTCCCTGAATTAATTCTATCATTATAGTACTTTAGTTATTACAGTAATTGTTTTGTACTTTTAAAAAAATCCAATATATTGTTTTGAATAGTATCTACTTTCAAATGCACTTACAGTATTTGGTTATACTTGACACATATAGTATATTTGAAATCTTTGAAGCAGGATTTACATTAGATACTTTATATATGCTATAGGACTATGATCATTTGCTTTAAGTGGTAATAATGAATTATCAGTACTGCTCTGGCATGTTTCCAAAGACACATCTCCTATTTTCAAGGACAAAGGGAAGAATGTTTTAAACAGATTACTTACAAAATCTATGGTTTGTTCATTGACCTTTTGATGGCCTGTTATTTCCAGTTATTCTCTAACCCTTTCAATTCGTTTTGTGGTTAAGTATCACATTTGTTATTTTTGTTCTAACCAGTTATTTTGGTTCTTTCGAAGTTCCAAGTTGTGGGGTATCTGTTAAGTTTAAAAGCACATGAACTTAGGAAGCCCCCAATGCCAACCTATTTCAACACATCCTCTATGTTAAAGGTCGCAACCATATTTGGATCTTATGCTTTAGCTTATCATCATCTATCTACCTAAATGACAGCCAAAATATACTCTAATATAAACCTATAAACCTATTATAATAAAAACAAATAAGCAAACCCATAAGAAAAAAAGATATATAGGCAAGCAAGCAGGTTAGCCTTAGATGTATCTCATGTACCTGTTATGTACATCAGTTCATTGCCAGGACACTTCTGTGGTTGAATAATGTACCTGTAGTCAGAACTTCTCCTTAAACTCTATTTTCAGCTCCCCAAATACTTGGGGTTTTCTGTTGGGCTGTTTATCTGTGCAAAGTTTGTCTGTTCAAAGTTCCTAGGCCTCAGGCTTTATGCTAATTTTCTGAAGCTGATGTCTTACAGGATACCAGCCTGTAGGTTTCTTGCATTACTGCAGAATATAATACAAAGCAATGAATATAATAAAGGCAAGCTAGCCTACTGGGCTACATTGTTTTAATTTATGAAAGCACCTATCATATTGTCTCTAGACACTTGATGGTTTAAATATAATTTTTTACTAAACTGCACTAGGCAGTGTACTGTGTCTATACTGTGTCCTATCATAAGCATGCTTCTATGCATGTTGATTGAATATCCCAAAAAAGTTGCACGAACACTGAAGACATTCAATTATTGCACCCTTTCAAGGAGTATAACTTAATAAAAACAAGTAAAGAGTCAGAATTTATTGCCTGTTTCCCAGCAACAAAAGGTGCACTGTCACACTACTGCTACTCTTCATACAATATAAGCTATGATTAATTTTACAATAGTGGCTTCTAGGATATTTTGGATCAATAATAATGGTTGAAATGACTTCCCTGTGCAGGGGACCAGCACAAGTCCCATGCACCAAGCAAGTCCCAGTTAAGAAGTGCATATAAATTGTGCTGGCCCTCTACACAGAGGTGAATTTCACCCAACCTGAACTAATACAGGATTTCTGAGGGGCTTCTGGATATGCCCATGGACTGATAGCAAAGAGTGAAATAACAGTCCTGAGGTCAGTTTATGCAGCACCAGGAAAATGCAGATATATTGAAATAACCTTGTGCAAGATAGTGCATAGGCGCATTGCCATATATGGGCCCATTTCACTCATTTTGTGAACTTTACACAAAAATGCCACATATCTCAAATGCCCATGCATAGTGAGTTCTCACCCTAGTTTGAGATTGGCACCTTTGGGTGGCATTTGCAAGTTAAGTTCTCTCTGAGTCTTTCAGCTAGACTCAGACTGTTGAAGAAAATAGACAAGAAGTTTCTAGGGGGGCCCAAGTGAAGGGATCCACTTGAGTCTGATTGACTCATGGAAACTGGATATCTTCAGCCTAGGAGATCCATAAGCATCACCCCTTATGGCAACAACCCTCACCACCATCTTCCCCATATCTGACAGAACCTAAAACCAAGCTAGATTTACATCCTAGCTTTTTAAGGTCATAGCATTTTCTTGGGGAAGAATCTTGACCAGGATGGCAACCTTGTTCTATAGCTCCACCTGACCCATGATTAATGAAGGGCTGGTGACCCATATGAGAAGAGCTGCAACTGAAGAGTGGTAAACCCTTCATTCAAATGAATCCCACTGCCACAAATCAGGATTCTGGGACACAATACCATAAGTGTGGCTGGTCTTTCCTCTAGCCATGGCTGTGTTTAATCCCAAACCCTTGTAGTTTGGAGAAGATGGGAGATGTAGCTCACATCCTCCTCAGAGAGAATATTTTTTACTCAACTATCTTCCAAATGGACACAGTTTCTGTGACTCTACCAAACCATTATTACATGTTCAAAATACGTGGTGCAAGCTCTTGTTATCTGTATTACATGTTGACTTCTCATTCCAATATCTTAATCATGGCTCTCAAATTCCTAGGCTACGTTTAATTCTAAATTAACTTTCTTGGACTGCTCCTGTAGAAACCCAGGGAAGGTAGGATTCTCCCCAGTGGAGTTAATGCCGCAGTGTTTCTCGGTAGAAGAACAGTATTTGGCATCACATAATTCAGACAGATGAGACGTCTGGTTCTTCTGAGTCCAAACAGCAGGCTTCAGAATGCTGATCCTCTGCTTCCCCGCCCATACAGCTTGAACTGAAGCATCATCAGTGTTCCAGGAAGCACGGACACTGCCTGCACGAGAGCCCTGAGTTTAAGAGGTAGTGGGAGTGCTGGCATCAAGACCGCAGTTTACCACACTGACAACACTGACTCTCTGGGTATAAGCACTGGCCTCAACAGAAAAAGTCCTCTGACGGCACAGAGAAATCCTACTTTTGCCAATGCAGAGTGACTGGGCCAGCTCAATGAGCAAATATTGATACCTAATCTCATTGACCACACCTCTGCTTCAAACACATGACTGCAAGTGGAGAAAATCCAGAGGTCTTGATCTAAAACTGCCTACATTTTGGCGCTTTGAAAGAAATGCAGTGAGGATCTACTGGCACTCTCTAAATGTCTTCTGCATCAGCCTCTTGCATGTACTCTAATAAACTGGTGCTCACTACCACTCAAATTCTCATGCCTCTACAGAATCAATAAATCAATGCTTGGGGAAGCCCTCAGCTTCACCTGTAATACTGCAGGATGGGGAACTGCCTCACTGGGTTTACCAGAGGTGAAGCTGGGTCTGCACCAATGCACGTATTGTTAGCGCTGAGTCCTGGAACTCAGGGGTATTTACACTTGTAAGCTCTCTAAGCCAGCCTCATTACTGGAGCTTCCCTGGTGAGCCTCAATGAGGGCTTGAAGGTGATTCCTCTTTTATCAATCCTCAGAATAACAGCCAAAGAGGTACTGGGTGTCTAGTGAAGAGTCTGAGCGTTGGCTGCAGTGGTACAGTAATCTGCAGGGATTTCTTTGCCGACTGTTGTCAGCAAAAAACTGGCTGAGTCATTGAGAGGAAAGAATTTACACTCACCTGGAGATTGTAGCACCACAGCCAGTAGGGGGCCTGGCTCACATTCCACTTTGCTTTCACACCTTTCAAAGATCAAGCTTACAAGCTTGAGTTCCACAAGCATCACACTAAGAAGCTAAAAATCAAATGTGAAAATTCTGTTCCGATGGTGTATTTGGTGAACAACAGTTTCTGTACACCTAATTCACAGACATATTATAAGGCTTAACCAATTGTCTGTGAAGAGCTTTGACAGTCTCAAACAGAAGATGTTATATAATGGCTAAATATTACTGGTTTTTTTCCTAATTCCTTAATCTGTAATTTCTCTATGCTGAAGCAAGTAAACTAATAACCTACTTACGTGCATGTCACGGCTGTATCTAAAAGTCTCTTACCTGTATTACCATCGTACTCTATGGATCTCTACCTTTTGCATCCATATTTAATTTTGTCACCTCTTTGTTTTATTTCTGAGTCTATGAACAAACAAATTGGTCCTAATTCAAAACATGGAAGCACCTACCTGTTCACCTCTCTATATTCCAAGCTGCTTCCATTCACAAGCAACCTCTGTTTTAGATATTCAAGACAGTTCTTTGTATCCCTCAAGCTAATGGTAATCTAAAAGTACCAGGATTTATGGTTTCAGATGGGACTTTTTAATAAAAGGGATGGGGAAGATTATTTGTGTCTTCTTGTAAATGCATATAATTATGTCCTACAAACAGCATTTTTTTCAGTAGATGAACTCATCTCCTATCTACTTAATTCACCGAAAAGGCCTAGACCAGCAAGACTTTCTTATACAGGCCAATTTCACTTACCAGTAATAAAATAAAAGATTCTAGCTATGTATATAGAATATCTATTTCCAGTTTTATTTTATGACATTCAAATGCAATTCCTCCAGGAAGGCATAGGATAAACAACATTACAAGGCTTTTAAATACTCTTTCAAGTTGCAATATTTCAAACACGAAGTAGTTGTTTTGCTTTGTGCAACAGAAAATAACTAAAGTAGGTGAGACAAGAGCTCTCTTAGATAAATATATAATTCAATTAAACTGGTTAAGTGATAAAAAGACTGCCAGTTCTTATTAATTCTTTGGTATTCTATAGCCTCATCTTTGTCACAGGAACAAAACTAACTGTATCCATCATTGGGAACCATCTGAGTAAAAAATAGTTCAAGTGAGACTTTATGAATTAGAGAACAAATTGACTTCACATGCCAGTGGTTTGTTACCATTCATTTCTAATCCGGAAAATCCAATCTCCCATGTCCCACTGCATTTCTTTAGAAAAAGGAATTGCCTTACTTGTCAGTTTCCTTTCTCCATGAATGAAATGTCAGCTGATCTTGTAACACATATTTTTGGTCTACTGTCAGTGACGGACAGAAGCTGTTAGATGTGTCAAGGCAACAGGGCAAGCCTTGGAAAAGGGGACATGCTCACCAACTTCCTATCACAGTTTGTTCTTCTAAAACAACAAATATGACCGAAAGCCCCCTGTATTCACACCCTATGCACTACTGTAATAATCTTTTTACAAAATATGCCTTGTGAGGTATCATCTTAAAACTAATTACTTGCTGGTCAATATCAGCATGGTGAAATGTATATAGCAACATTATATGTAAACTTATAAATTCCCCCGTATGATGCTGTTAGCACATGTTCAAGCCCACACACCCCTGACTAGGCAAAAATTGTTAAAACAGGTTTATCCTAAACAAAGGAACGTGGGTTTACCTCAATTTACATATAACTAGTAAACAGGGTGCTTGAGACAGCAAAGGGGGAAATGGCAGGAGACAAGGCAAATCTGCCTTGCAGCATACACATGGGAGCAGAAAGAGCATGGAAACACCTTCACTACTCCATGTCCCCACCTTTCCTGTTTGAAAAAACTTTGCTTTGAGGGGTAATCCTGAGAAGAATCAACTTCAAAGGGTGATTGAACTATAAAAGTGAGAGGCAAAAACACCCAAAGTATCTCTCCCTCTCTCACCTCAGACAACATAGGAACCAACCCTTACATTTTGGGGGCCAATTCTGACCTGAAAATTACATCAGCAATGCTGCTGGGAACCTGCGGTAAGGATTTTACCTTGAACCAAATCTAGCTTGTCAAGTATTAGCTATTAGAAAGTATTTTATCTTAACTTCTCTTGTAACCATTTCTGTCTTAAAAGCCTTATACTTGTACTCACTTAAAATCTCTTTGTAGTTAAATACACTTGTTTAATTTTTATTCTACACTAACCCAGTGTTGTGTTTAAACTGAACTGTTTGGTAACTACACTTGAAGTAGCAAACTGTAGCATATTGACCCTTTACAGGGGCAATGGACCTCTAATATTTGAACTGTCTAGGAGAGGGCTGAACAGTGCAGAATACACATTTGGGGGAAAATTCAGGACTGGGGTCAACCTGCAGGTAGTAACTAAGGCTGCTGGAAGCTAGAGTGTGGCTGGCGGGTTGCTGACAGGCTGCTGGGGTCAGAGTTGCTGGACCATGGCTGTAGCTATACACAAACACTCAGGGTGTGACCTGCATGCTAGTAGGCGGGTTGCCAGTGGCCCAGGTTGGAAGCTAAAAGAGCAAAGCATGTGAGGTGCCCAAGGTTGCATGGTGGGCAATGACACAACCCCTCACTGGTCTGGACTGAAACCCAGAATGTGGCAAGGGGTAAGCACAGAGTTAGAGTGGTTGATTATACAAAAAGTTTGATCCCCATAAGGAATGTCTTGAGTGGCCACCTAACATTCATATTATGACACAATCTCTCTCTCTCTCCTCCTCCCTGCTGGGCACTTGGCCTGAAGAAGAAAAGGACTATATGCGAACTGAGGAACACCCAACTCTTTCAATGAGCAAATTTCCTCAAATTTATGGTATGGTGTGTAAGCTTGTGTGTGCAAATTGGTCTCAAATTGTATTGTGTTATTTAGAAGGAATATGTTTCAGTAGGTTTTTTTCCCCTTTTCTATAGTGGACTGTAATTCATGATTTCATAGAAAAGACAGGTGGGCAAACAAAGAGGGGAAGGGTTCTGGTGCATTTTTCCCCCTATGCCATGGAGTCCCCAGGCGATGCTCTGGAACTGCTCCCCACGAAACCAGTCAAGACTCTGGGGAAGTCTCCTTTCTGTGAGCAGACTGTCTTCAGGACATACAGCTCACACAACTTCCACCTTCCCAGGTCTGACCTCGGAGCATTCAGCATCCTCAGCCCCTCCGTGCACTTCCCACAGCAAGTCCACCCAGGCAGGGTTCTGGGGAAGCCAGAGGGTCCTACACCCCAACTTCACAGTCAGATGTGACTCTCAGCCAGCCAGTAAAACAGAGGTTTATTAGATGACAGGAACATGGTCTAAAACAGAGCTTGTAGGTGCAAAGAACAAGACCCCTCAGCTGGGTCCATTTTGGAGGGGCAGTGAGCCAGACAACCACGTCTGCACTTCACTCCATGTCCCCAGCCAGCCCCAAACTGACTTCCCCTCCAGCCCCTCCTCCTCTGGGCTTTGTCCCTTTCCCGGGCCAGGAGGTCACCTGATTCCTTTGTTCTCCAACCCTTTAGCTCTCACCTTGCAGGGGGGAAGGGCCAGGCCATCAGCTGCCAGGAAACAGGGTGTTGGCCATTCTCTGTGTCCAGACTCCTGCACACACCTGCCCTCTAGGGCTCTGCAATGATCATACACCCTTATCCCACCACCTCAATACTTAAGAACTGCCTAGGGGAAACTGAGGCACCCCCACACTATTCAGAGGAAACATTAAGAACAGTCCGGCTTCGTCAAACCCTAATATCAAATATTTTCTGTTTATTTCTTTTTTTAAAAAATGAAATGAAAATAATCCAAGAGAGACACGAGCTGGACACTTTGCCTGAAGACAAAAGATTTCAGAAAACTACAGAACAGTGTGATTAAAAATGTGACATCAAGCAAGCCAAAGTACCTGAATCCAGTCATGCTAAACAAACAGCAAAAGAGACAGAACACACATTTAGGATGAAATATTTAGAAAAGGTTTTGAAGATATAAACAATTATAAATGCCTTTAAAGTGACAGCCAATATGCACAGCAATTTATGTAAATTCCAACAATGCATATTAAATAAATAAAAAAACCCTAATCATCCTCAGGAAATTATCAAGTATTATCATAGCTATAACTTTCTCTCTTTCATATTACTGTATAGGATGTCCTTCCATTCATTCTGTATGTCTCTCTCTCTCAGCACACTTTCTGTAATGGCACTGGCTCTGGTGAGGCTCTTTGGCATCTCTATTATACAGTGTTCCTGTTTGACATTAAATTATCTTCTTTTTTAGCAAGTAAAAATAGGGGAATCTGAGTGTTACAATATAGAGATGTTTGAATTAGCTTCTGAGGAGACTAATTTGGGAGTTAGAAAGTCAATCTCTTTCTCATGTGCTGAAGCACTAAAGTAAATAGTAGCCAAAGGGTAAAAAGCACACTGCCAAAGTTTTCTTTTTTTGTAGGCTTCTTCACTATTCACAAGGAACTAGTGGCCAGATTTTTAAAGATATTTAGATGCTTTAAGATGCAGATAGGTGCCTACTGGAATTTTCAAAAGTGACTCAGTGCCTGTCATTTATTTCAATGGGAGTTAGGTGCCTAGGCAGTTTTAAAAATCCTACTAGGTTCCCTTTTGCATCCTTGGGTTCCTACATATATTTTTTTTTTAAATCTGGCCCTAGGAGCTAATATTAGAAACTCTCAGGTAGAGTCAACAGAATCTGCAGTATATGCCTTCAATCTCTTATAGCACTACTTATTTTTCTGAATCTTCCTCCTATTACAGTGTATTGCCCCTAGGCCACTACTGTATATGCTTTTCACTTGCATTTCTACTTAAGGGCCTTTTTAAAAAAAACCCTGATATTCTATTTACAATATATTTTCACTCTTAATATTGTCATTTAAATCATTGTCTATTAGTCAGATTTTCTTAAAATTTCACACTTGCTAAGGTAACTTTCATCTGCTTTCCCCAGAGGACCAGGCTGCGAACCCTTTATTCACTGTAGTGAAACTACTCATCCAAATAATGCTACTGGAGTAAATAGGACCAGTCAGGGGAAGGATTATTCATAGAGCTGGTCAAAAATGGAATTCTTGTCCCATGTGAAAATCTGAGATTCTGAAATTTCAATTTGTCCTGATTCAGGATGCAAGCTGGACATCTCAGACTTTTTCATAAAATGAGATATTCTGAAAAATTTTGGTCTGACCTTACCAAAATATTCCCCTTTGATAAGGTCAAAATGCTTCACTTTTGACTATAATATTGTTTGCTTTGACTATATTATTTCATATGAAGGTTTAAACATTTTGATTTTTATACAATATAAAATAGAAAACAAAATGTTTTGATAAGACAAACTAAATGTGTCAACCTTATTGAAATAAAATGTTTTAATAAATTCCCAAACATTCTAACAAAATTGATACATTACCACAAAACATTTTGATTGAATCAAATCAGCATTTTTCTGACATAAAAATGTTCCATCAGAAATTTTTCAATCAGTTTTAACTGCTCAACAGTGCTAGTAAGGGGTTCAAAATTTAACACAGACTTAAAAAAAATATATAGATAGATACACCAGGTGAGGTTCTTAATCCCAGTGGCAGAGAAATCTAAAGTGGCTTAAAGCTAAATTTCTGCTGTCCCAATGTTGGGGTACTCCAGGGACTATCCCACGTGCCCCTCATCCCAACACACCCTTCTCATCCTCAACCATGCCCCAACATGCACCTCCCAACACCCAGTCACACCCCGTATGATGCCAAGGTTTGAGGGGATGCTCAGTAAACAGTCTACAACCGCCTTTCTCAGTTCCTGTACCAAGGGAATCTCCTTTGGATGGATCCACAACTCCTCCTCTATGACACTCTGGCCCTTGTACATAAAGGGGATGAAGTAATGCTGAGAATCTCAACCACTGTTTATAACTACTCACAGCATTTTAAAAATGAAATTCATTCTCTCCAAAACAATGTTTCTTCCACTGCTCATTCACAATGATTTGTTACCGTGGGGCTTTTAAAATGTCTTTCATACATAATATATGTGTATGTGTGTATTTTCTTGAAAAAGAAATATATTTCTTTTCAAAGGATAAATACTGAGGAATTTTTAAAATGTTAAAAGTTTAATCAGATATGAGAAATAAGTAAACTATAAGTGAGGGGAAAGGTAAGTCTGAGTTTCAGTGGTTGAACATTTAACAGCACCCCTTCAAATACTAGTTTGTACATTTGTATTCTTTATTTTAAGTTTATGGGACAGCCATATCTCATTTTGACTAGGGTCCCAAGGAAACAAAACTCACACAATCAGTAAAGTAAAGTAAAATAGAGAAAACACTCAAGATGGTTGAAACATTTCATTACTCATTTTTTAATCTCCCTGTTTACATCATGCTGATATCTCAATTTTAAGCATGTGTTCATATGTATAACTGTTCTGCCAATGATTATGCAGTCCTGCCACTGATTTAAAAGCAAAAGAATGTTGGGGAAAAAAACAAAGGATATGTAACGCTAAAATCTGTAACCCATGCCTCATGATGCTCATGCATGGCGGGGTTCTCCATAACCAGATTTCAAGGGTTATTGGATGCCTCTGCTATTCTCAAATCAAGTAGCCACCAGGGGCAGGGGGAGGCCCAGGCTGTGTTAATTTTTCCGAGGATCCCTTGCCTTGGGACCTGGCAGTCAGATACCAGCGTGGTGAGCATGGTGTAAATAGGCAAAGAGACTACATCAGACAAAGCAGTACATTGGAATCAAGGTGCTTTGCTGTGGTTTCAATACCACTATAATGACCTGCAAGAATGCACTATTTACTAATGCCCTTATAGAGTGTGTAATTGGGCATACTGCAGCCTCTATGTAAGTAAGGCTTTTTTCTTAAACACTTGTATTAATCTTTAAGTACAACTGTCTGGATTTTATTATTTTATTGTTGAATTGTTTGTGGGTGGTAAGTGATTATAATGATTGCAAAGAAATATTGTTTTACAATCTTTATGTAGAAAATTAAAATGTTACAGAGCCCACAGATGTTTTCATTCGGTTTTCCACCCCCACATTCATTTGTAATTGTTCTTAGTTTTCTTTGTTTAGTTTTTAGAATAAAAGCACCTTTTACACAAGAAGAATCTACTAAAGTGTTCCCAATTTTTAAACAATTTAAACAAAACGTAGGCAGTAATAACACATGTACCCTATAATTTCTGTAATTAATAGAAAAGAATATAAGGAATGACAAGTTAATTTTCCTCTTTTCCTTTCAAAATACACTGCATATGATTAATAATTTTCCAGTTATTTAAGTGTAACATTTATCACCATAAGAAAATGAAGTCTTGAGAAGATTGTCAACTCTGACCAAGACCAACACCAAACAGCAACTCAGAATTAAGGGGTATTCTGTTCTCAGTAAAAGAGAATAGAACCTCTCCAATGCGCAAATGACAAGTATTACATTCATTTTACTATCTTCCATATAAGAATATAAAATGTAAAATGCAGACAAAGGAATGAATAAATTAGAATGACATTTATGTTTTTTTCTAGGTCACCAACCTGACAGTATTGGGAAATTTCAGAAAATAACAATGTTATCTAAATTAACTTTTCTATGGTAACAGTAACTTTCATATTGTTCTAGTGGCTTGTTATAATATGAACATGAAGTTTAAACATTTCAGAGATTTTAAAACATGATACAGAATAACTGGCAAGCTATCACACTTATTGTGAGGAGACCAAGACCCTAGCTATTACATGAGACTTTCAAATTATATTTGAGATATTCATGAGAGATTAGGGAGTTTCTAATAAACCACTGAGAAAGTTTGTTAATCTTCCTGAATTTTTCATGAACTTTTCTATTTTGATAACATTTACACAAACAGATGCAAATCTGTAGCAAAGAGCACTTATCACCAGCCAGTCCCTCCTACTCTATCATAACGAGCCCCAGATTCTTTAACTCTGTGTTGCATGCGTTTACACACATTCTAGGGGACAGCTTTTTGAAACACAGATCTTCTGGACCTGATTCTTCTCTCACACTGGTGTAAATCAAAAGTAACACCACCTACTCTGTTCCTAGACATGTTCTGGATGTGATAGCCATTGTAGAGGGAAAGGGGTCACCAAGTGGCAGGCAGGGAGGGTGCAAGGTTGTCTATGCTGGAAAGTTCATGGTCCCAAGCCTCAGAACTTTTGCACATGCACTGTCACTACCATCCTCTAATGCAGGCAGGGATGGGGTGACAATTGTATCCCCTCCTGAAAGGGGTAATGGATTGAGAACCCTTCAAAAAAAAACTAATCTCATAAAAGTGACCATCCAGAGAGCCATCATCAGTACCCTAGAGGCATGACAACTCCCAGCCTCCTTTCTGATCTACAGCCACAACTTCCTCTGTTGGACCTCTCCAATATCTTTCAAGTCTACCAAACATGCCGCAGAGATGACCATCCTACTTTCCAACTGTTCTGTCCATGTCATTCCCCACCTTGAATCCCTGCAGTGATATCAAGATTCTTTCTGCTTCACATTCAAAGTCTTCATCCTTACTTCTGCATATACTTCAGTTCCTGCCTAGAGCCCATCTCTCCCTCCTCACCCACTCATGCCATACATTAGATTGGCTCAATATTCCTTGTCTCTTCCCAGTCTTCCTCCTCCACAATCAAGTCTATGCCTCTTCTTAAATCATCTCCTATGCTTGTCTGCTACACAAATTTTCCTTTCTCCTCCCAATTCTTTATGACTCATCTTTAGATTACCCATGTGGAGCTCACTGCAGGACTGGGATCTTACTCGGTTAAGGGATACCATTGACTCCAATGGGGATACTCAGAGTAAGATACTATTCAATATAAAGGTGGCAAAATCTGGCACTAAATGATAAGGTAAGTTGTAGTCCTAGGCAGAAGTGTGTTAAGGCATTTTTATCTTCCTTACTAGGGCCCTAATGCTATAACTTGTTGCTTGTGGGCAGATCCTTGTGCCCTAGTTGTAAACTGCTATGTTTGAACTTAGTGGTAATGTTGAGACTGCAATCATGCCAGAAAAGAAAATGGGTCTTATCATCAAGGTCCATGCTGGTTTGAAGGCCCAGTTCCCCCTGAAAAAGATCTCTGGAAAAACAGCTTTGGCTGGACCCTCTGACTGGTAACTGAGCACTCAGGTATCAGATGTATTGTACTAGATGGCATGATACTGCTGGAGAAGCTCTTAATCAGCTCCTGCCACTCCAGCCCCAATAAGGGAGAATGGATTGAGGCTGGGTGAACCACCCTATGTTTGCCTGGTAACTGACCACACCTGCCAGCCTCATTAGCAGGAGCTATAAAGCTGAAAAGAAGTGAGAGCAAGGGGGGCAGAGACTAAGAGCCAGAGGTCAGGCTCAGAGGGAGTAGAAGCCTCCTACTCTGTTGCCGGCCAGGCCTGTGGTAGACCAAGCAGTTATAAAGCCTGTATATAGTTGGAAACTGATGGTGGGAAACTGATCACAGATAAAGAACACAGGTGTTGCACTAGACTGAAGTGTCCCTGATTCATGGAGGAGAAGGTCCAATGGGCCGAATCCGGAGGGGCGCTGTGGGTAGCCCGTTACAGGCCCCTATAGACAAGCATACATAAAACAAGGAGGACCACCACCCTCATAACTTTTAGCCCAGTGGTTAGGATACTCACCAAGAGTATAGGAGACCCTGCATTTATATACCCCCATGTGGTGGGGTGGCTGCCCTACACAGGGAGAAGAAGGGGGTTAAAAGCAGGGAGGCTGCGCAGAGCCCACTAATCAGGAAAGGGATTCTTGAGCCCACCAATAGAGGGAAAGGCTTGCTGGAGCAGCCAATGAGAGCCAGCAAGGGCCATCTATAAAGGGCTGTTCAGCAGAGCAGAAAGGAGTCTCTGCCTGGAAGATAAGGGAGGAGGACTGGCTGCCTGAAGAAGCGCCACAGATAGAGCAGTGAGGGGAAGGGGCAGCAGCATGTGAGGGTGTGCTGCTGGTGGACCACTGCCAGGCTAGGGCCTTGCTACCAGGGCTGAGAGGGTGCTAGGACTATGTGGGGAAGTGGCCCAGGGAAAAGAGGCAGCAGCTTGGAGGAGGGCAGTAGGTGGCTGCTGGCTATAGGGACCCTGGGTTGAGACCCAGAGTAGCGGGCGGGCCTGGGTCTCCCCCACCCTTGCTCCCCACTTGCCAATGAGGAGAGTGGCCGGTATCCAGATTGCAGTTTGCCCCGAGGTAAGGGGCTAAACCATGGACTGCAGTTGGACGCTGAGGCAAATGGTGGGACAAAGGACTGCCGGTCCCCCGGAAGCAGGGAGATACCGGAGTGGGGGCACAGCCAGAGGACCGTCCCCAGAAGAGGATGCTGCAGTCCGGGGAGCAACATGGGTCCAAAGAGTGGAGACAGCAATGACGGCAGGCGTGACACCACTAGCTGAAGGCAGATTGAAAGGGCCGACGGCTAATTCCCATGATGGCCAAGAGGAGGCCCTGTGGTGGTGAGTCCTGCTTTGTCACACCCCTCCATATGAGGGGGAGAAATTCTTTGAACAGGAAACTGCCCCTCTAAGGTGAGTATCCTAACAATTGGGCTATAGAATGTTCTGACGTGGACTGCCCTCAGTCTATCCTGGTGAAGCTCTTCCAATGTGGATATAAAATTAAAACATTCATTAGTACAAGGGTCTTCCACCTCCCAGGTGAGTGCCCTAACCATCAGGCTACGGAGTCCTTCTCAAGTTACAAGGGAGGTCCCTGCTGTCCTCCATCACCACACCACCATCACCTGCTTCTTGTAAAAATGGCACAGGCACCTAATGCCAGGAGGGGGTTTGCAGCTGAGAATCCCCAACAGAGGTGGGTGCCTTCCTGCAGCCAGGATTTTGGCGCCTATCTCCGAGAGGGGAAGAGGCTTAGCATACACCCTTCAGCTTGGCATCTCCCATAAGCTATTTTAAGCAAGGAGCCTTCCAGCTTGGTTCTGTGAATCCCATTCTAAGGTGCCCGTCTCTCCCCCCTCAGTGCTCTAGGTGCTGAACTCAGGCTTTGTGAATATCAGTGATTTTCTAGGCACATCAGCTTCTTTGTGAAACTAGTCTTCTGTGTAGGACAGTGGCAATACACTTCTCCACACTTTTTTTTAAGGCATATATATTTGTCATGTCATTCCCAATCATGCTGCCATTTCACTGTTATCTGGAAAGAGACACTTTGGAATTTTAACAAATTTCTCAAGAGATCTGATACAAAATTTAGTAGATACTTTAAAAAAAAAGAAAATTTCCAGATCGTTGAGAGAGAATATAGCATGCTATACTACCTGCACACCTAAGTTATAAATACAATCAAATTGTTTATGAAATGTACATATGAAAAATATTCACTTCCAACATCCATAGTGCATGACACAACCACTCAGATATAAATGTGATATTTGATTGTTTTTTGGAATACATTTGTGTGTTCTGGGGTGTTATTTTTTATATATATATTTTTTAGCTTTTACACTTTAATCAAATACTTTTAGTAAAAGAATATTTGCTCATTAATAATGATCTCTCAGACACTCCAAAGAACTAGTGCTTTTTGTGATGACTTAAGTGGTCATTCACCTCCCTCTGTATCATAGTCAAGAACCAATTGTAACTAAATGCCCTGGTGCATCTCTGGGGTTGATGTATGTGGTAGGTTAAGGGAGACAAAAATGAGGATTAGTGAGTACTGGAATTTGATAAACACGGATTTTCCTTGACATCAGAGAGAAATAAAGAAAGTGCAGGAATCAAGAGAAAATCCCGGTTGGTAATCCAAATATAGTATAGAGGTGGGATATTATCGATGTGGAGATTGTGTAGGAATAGTTACAGTGTAATCCCTTCACAAGTCTCTTTCACCAGTTTCGAGCAGTTTCTATTCTCTGTATTTCCTTTTTACCCTGTCTGACGGGTTTGCTGTGCTCAAGCTTCTTAACCACATAGGATAATAGGCTCCACTTACATTTACCGCCTTTCATCTCTGTTTCAATTAAATTTGTTCTGTATGCTAGCTTGAAAATCTGTCCCAAATCAGTTTGTTTAAATCAAATAATAAGCTCTCAGTCCAAAATTTTGGGCTGTACTTTTAAGTCAGTGAAATATACTTCTAATTATTTTTTTCTTTTAACGGTGAGATGATCCCTAAATTAGTATTTAAGAAACATGGTTTGTATCAATGTCACAAAAACACAATCAACAATAATACTGTGAAGAAACATGGTTTGTATCAATGTCACAAAAACACAATCAACAATAATACTGTGTGATGAAAGCAATAATATTTATTTTAAGCCTAACTTTTTTTTAACTGCTCTGATCATTTTTTTCTCTCCCCTGTTTTCATACTATGTTTTTAATTTCAACTATAACTATAATATTCTACAAGGATAATGCTATAATTTGGAATATTACCCACCAGTCAGAAACATGGAATGTTTTAATGTCACCCAAAACACAATTTCCAGTGATTGAAGCAGTTCATCATGTCAGGGAAGCAAAGTATGCACATATTCCATAAATTAGAGTGACAAAGCCGAAGCAATAGTAGAGAAAATGCTTTCTGGGAAGGAAAAAGCTCTTTTGGCAAGCTCAGCATGGAAACATTCCAGAGAATTCAGTCTATGATTATTTAATGTTTGCAGAGCATTCTAGTGCATTATAGTGAACATTTCATTCTTGATTTGAGTTTAAACAACCAGTACAGAAGCTTTTGTGTTAAAAGCTATCAGATTAATATGGCATGTTTTAAATTCTCCTCTCCCTAAAAAGTATCAGGTTATAAAAGTGCAATCCTAAATACTGGAGAGAAAACATATTTTTCCTCCTTTTTTTAAAAAAGGACATTTTACTGATGCCATTATACAACTTGTTTCTGGCTGTGTGAAAATGTGCTGTATACTTCCGATTAATGGACCAGACCCCCAGATATATGTGAAGAACACATATGTCAGTACAGACAGTGAATGAAAACATAACATTTGAGCTCCCCTGATCCTGGGCTTGCTGTGTAACACTTTAGCCCACTGTATTACTTTGCAACAACCCAAAGACTGCTCCAAGTTACAATGGCTTTCAAGGACACCAAGGTGCCAATACAGCAGATAGGGATGAAAGAGGCATAGGGAAGCCCCCACAATCGCCCTTTGCCGTGGATACACCCTCTATGCCTGAAAGAGGGCAGAGGTTGGTGCGGGAATCACTACACCAGCTGTATACAAATGACAAATCATACACAGGCTACTGGCTGTAAGGCCAGAATCAGCCAACAGTCCAGCACAATCTGTGCAGACTCTGGGCCAATATTTCACATTTTCTCATATATTGTGGATTTTAAAACTATTTTAACAAAACATATGTTTCCTGCTGCTTCTAATGGCCCTTTAAATCTTAATTTTTAAATGAATTACTGTACTCTGACTTGTGAAAACTGCTATATAAAACAATGTTCTCTTTCTCTTTTCATGTAAATTCTAGGTTTTAAATTCTTCTGGACTTTGATTTTTACCACCTTATAATTTAGAAGGAAACACATTTCCTTTCTTGTCAGATGTATTATTTAAATATTTTAACATTGGAAATACAGCATGTTCCTCCTCCCTTCCTTCATTATTTCAAGACCAAAGGTAAACTTTTCAAAAAGCGCCTAAGTCCCATTTTCCAAAGTGACTTAGAAATGGAGTCCTAAATACCACATTCACTTGAAAATGGGACTCAGGTGCTCTTGAAAACATCAACACGGACCTCAGATCCTTTTCCACTTTTTATTGAACTGATAACTTCCAATAAGAAGTTTAAGCACCAAGAAGAAATGACTACACATACAAAAAATTAAATGCTCAGAGTACAAAGAAACATGTCAGTGAGCACAGAAGAAATATAGTGAGATCAAACTAATTCCTATACGCCATTCCAAGAAATGATGCAGCTTGTGAACTCCCCACTTCATACTAGCTGTGGGAGGGATTGTGCCAACCAAATTGCCACCCCTTCCAGAACTCTGAAAAGCCCCCAAAACAGGTCAGATAGCAAAATGCACCATCTTTTCTAATAGTATGCTTCCATATGTTAGAAAAGGAACAGGAGAAGAGCAATCAGGCTGATTATTGCTATGGAAGGGATACCCTACAAACAAAAACTCAAAACATGTACATAATCTGAACAAAAGAAAATGGGCGTTATCAGCTCTTTGGGATTCTGAAACCTAAAAGAAACATGCAAGGAACAAGAATTGTAACCTTTTCCACTCTTTAGGAACAGCCATGACTGAAATCTGCAGAAGAAAAACAAATCAGGCTAGATATTATACAGGGCTTCTCATTACAGTCTGTTACTGAAATACAGAACAATCTCCCATATATTGTAGATGCAGAAAGTAGAATACTAAAGATTTAGAAAAAATACACAGTTGGACATATCTGCTGAATAGTTTAATGAACCGGCCACAAAGGAAAAGGATGTATCAGAGTACTTATTCCTAGAATTCCTTCTTCCCTCCTAAAGGAATTATATTCTGTTGCAACCTCAATTATAATGTGTTTTAAGGTTTAGAAAAGACTGACAAGGATTCCCAGTTCTACTGATAGTAAAAAAATAAAAACCAGAGGATAGTTATGCATTAAATAAAAATATTTCATTTAAAGAAGCAACATCACGTGGCAAAGTAGCTAAAGGGAAAGATTCAAAACCATAAATGTTAATATAACTTTCACCGCAGAGAAAGACATAAGGTCACTGAGTAGATGAGGCGAAATAGGCAGAACACACAAAATGCTGTTCTAGAAATCTGAGCACAGAGAAAGCTCTAATCAAAGATTTCAAAAGGGTAAATGGTAAACCATTTTTGTTGAAATATTTTACTAGGGAGTAAAAGACAACATAAGCTGGTGGTAGGGTAGAGATTTCATAAAAATAGATGATGAAAAACTCCAGAATAAGAAGTTTTTATTTATTTTCTTCTCCAAAAACAGGTTTTTTTCTTTTTTTAGAAATATTGTAGTATTTAAATCAATGGACATGGGTAAAAAATTCCTTAAGCATGAACAATAAAGAGATACTAAAATGTTTTCTGGTAACAGAGAGAAGAAATTACTTCAGTTATTACCCAGTTCCCATGTTGTGAAGGAATGGATTTATACAGTGCCCACTTCTGTATCTTTGACTGCTTTACTTTTGTATGAATGGAACTGCACATCACTAAAGTTGAGTTGTTTAGATGTGGAGTTCATGTCTTCGTTTTCCTTTTATTCATAATTATAGAGTAAGCAATCTTTCTGTTCACTGGCAGGATAGATTTTTTTTTATGACCACCATTTGTCAGCTTCATCTTTATCCTAAACGAGAGCACAAACTTCAGAAAGCAGCAATCGAAAACAGTAAAGAGAAAGAACATAAGAAAGGCCATATTGGGTCAGAACAAAGGTCCATCTAGCCCAGTATCCTGTCTTTCAACAGTGGCCAGTGCCAGGTGCTCCAGAGGGAATGAACAGAACAGGTAAACCATCATCAAGTGATCCATCCCCTGTCTCCCATTCCCAGCTTCTGGCAAACAGATGCTAGGGATACCATCCCTGCCCATCCTGGCTAATAACCATTGATGGACCTAATCTCCATGAATTTATCTAGAAAGAAAGTAAGAGAGACAAACAAATTATCAGGTGATGAAGGGAAGAATGTTGTTAACTAGCTTTGTAGGATGTTGCAACCAGTACATACCAACCAATGTACTATCATTGGAGGGGTTAAGGAATGGTAAAAGTAATCTGAATTTTACCCACTGAGATCCCAAATTAGGCAAACATCCCTATTCTTGAAAGCACATAAACTTAACATTTTAAGCCAGTATACCTTAGCACATACTTAAGTGCTTTCCTGAATCAGGGCTTGAATTTTTGAGTAAATCAGAATTATAATTAGGGGTGGATTGGGTGGCTTAAAAAATAGAATAAGACCAAAAACAGAAAACATGAGCATATTTTCTGAGACAGCTGCTAAACAGAAACCACTTCAGAGAGCTCTACATTTTTATTTTAAAAATAAAACACATCCCTCTTTAATAGCCCTGACTGTGAGCCTCTAAAAATTAGTAATAAAGACTCCAGTCTTTGCTTTTATGGCACTAATTTACATTTTCCTGAGTTGCACACAATACTATATTAGTACAGGATCACCAGCCTTCTCATTTCAGTGGGCATAACCTAAAGATAGGCAGTTAGAGGATTAATATAGCTGACTTTGCTGACTGGGAAAAGGCTTGAAAAAACTCCTTTTCCATTGCCTGTGGTGGGTAGGAAGTTTTTTGGAAAGGTGCTATCAAACTCTACAGAATTAAGGTATTTTTTCTTAAACAAAAAGTTTCTTGCCTTTCTGATTATGACAAAAACCTTTCAAATCTATACCAAATTTAAACCTACTTCCTCCGGTGCTTATAGCTTTGCCAAGATATAGCAGAGTGGAAACCAGCTTACTACAGTCTTGTCAGTTTGCACATCCCTGTGGGCAGCTATGAAACTAACAAGGATCAGGTCAATTTCACACTGCCACAGATTAACAAAATGCCAGCATAAGGTTCTAGATTTGGAAAAAAGAGAGAGAGAGAGAGAGGGAGAGAGGTTTTTTCTTCCTTCCTCAGTGGTAGTAAGGAGGCTTCATACATCTTCCAGTCAGAAGCGATAAAAGGTAAAGCCCAAAAGCAAGGTCCAGGAACTGAATGCATCCGATGAAGTGAGCTGTAGCTCACGAAAGTTTATGCTCAAATAAATTTGTTAGTCTCTAAGATGCCACAAGTACTCCTTTTCTTTTTGCGAATACAGACTAACACGGCTGCTACTCTGCATCCTAGTATGATACTTAGTTCCCAACTGTTTCCCAGAATCTGGGGGGTGGCTGCTCACCTGGATGCTGCCCCTTTACAGTGGAGTCTCTCATCTTAGTTTAATTGTCTGGCTATTCGGCATATGGTCAATTTTTCAAGACTTGTGTATTAAGGGATGAGTAGATTGATGGAGAGTGAGTGGCAAGCGAGAGATTGACAGGATAAATTAGAAAAGTGAAGTAGGGTACAGAGCAGGGTCAGAGAGACTGCGGAGAAAAGTGGAAAGGAGAAAATAAATATAGTGGATGAATTAAATCATACAATGTAGGCTTATAAAGAGAAAGCATAAGGCTCTGTGGACTTGAATCTGGGTCTGCAGAGCCTGTGATGGCTGAGGTTCCCATAATGCCATTGGGGGGCCATGCAGACCTACAGCCAGGGTGCACTGTGGATAGTAGATACCACAGGAAGTACTGCCCAAGGCGCAGAGATTGACAGGACTCTCAGGCCCTGTGATTGGCAAAGTAAATTATTTTACCCTGGATGGTGTCCCAGGAAGTTGTCTGGGCAACTACACAGACATTTGGCCTGCTCAAATCCACACTTCACCTTGTCTCTTGATTTCTAGTCTCCAATCCCAGCCTGACTCTGATCCTGACTCTTGCTTACTGAACTCAGGTCTAGTGATTCCTCCAACCCCTTGTCACCGGCTACTGTCCTTGATGTGTGGACCCCCCCACCCAGCTGTGATCGCTTGGCACCTATGCTACAGTCCCTTACAGAAAGAGATAATGGGGGATAAGGAGTGACTGCAGCTCACACTTTAAGCTGCAGGAGGGCAGTGCCTCACAAGCATTAATCAGCCTGTCTGGGAAACTTCTCAGAATAGTAGATGTCAGTCAATATTTTAAGACCTGTCCCTCACCCTCAAATATTTAATCCAGACCCACTCAATCATCAGAAAAAATCATGTGCTAAGTAAATTATTCATCAATTTTCACGGTTATTTATCAACTTAATTTGATTAATAATATAACTTCCAAACAGAGGGTCAAATACTGCAAACCATTATTCAAATAACATATTCAACAAATAACTGCCATATTCACATCAAAAGGGCAACTACATAAATCACTTTTGTTTATCAAAACTTGAGACAAAAATAAATGACTTTCCTCAAAGTTCCAAAAATGCAAAAATTCAGAACTTCCCCATCCTCTGCCTCCTGACCAACAGCAACCCATAGCAAACAAAGTATCCGCCTTGTTTACATCTTACTTTCTACTAATACCAGAGCTGAAAGTAAGCCGGTATGGTCCAGTATGGCGTACCAACAAGAGCCAGTACGCCATGCCGGATCAGACCGACTTCCCCAGCAGTGATATAAAGGGCTCCTGCCACTGCGGGGAGCCCCAGGCCCTTTAAATCACCTCCGAAGCTCTGGAACCAGGGCTTGGACGGCGCTTTAAAGGGCCTGGGGCTCCCCGCAATGGCAGGAACCCCAGGCCCTTTACATCCCCGCCGGGGCTCCCGCAGCCAGGCTCCAGCAGGGATTTACAATGCCCAGAGCTCTGCAGTGGCTGGAGCCCCAGGCCCTTTAAAGCGCCGCCAGAGCTCCGGCAGTGGGGCTCGGGTGGCGCTCTAAAGGGCCCAGGACTCCTTGCAGCAGCAGGGGAGCCCCGGACCCTTTAAATTGCCACCGGAGCTCAGGCGGGGGCTCCCCGCAGTGGCAGGAGCACCAGGCCCTTTAAATCCCCGCCTGAGCCCGGCTGCCTGAGCCCTGGGGCTCTGCCAGCCTGACTCCAGCAGGAATTTAAAATGCCCAGAGCTCTGTGGCGGCCGGAGCCCCGGGCCCTTTAATTCACCCCTGAGCCGCGAGGCTCCCAGCCACCTCTGCAGCTGGTAGCTCCGGGATGATTTAAAGGCCCCAGGGCTCCTAAAATAGCCAGAGCCCTGGGGCCTTTAAATTGCCTCTTCCTGTTGAGGCCACACCCCCACTCAGGAATCCGGCGTTGTCATAAATATAAAGGGAAGGGTAAACCCCTTTAAAATCCCTCCTGGCCAGAGGAAAAATCCTCTCACCTGTAAAGGGTTAAGAAGCTAAAGGTAACCTCGCTGGCACCTGACCAAAATGACCAATGAGGAGACAAGATACTTTCAAAAGCTGGGAGGAGGGAGAGAAACAAAGGGTCTGTGTGTCTGTCTACATTCTGTCTTTGCCGGGGATAGACCAGGAATGGAGTCTTAGAACTTTAGTAAGTAATCTAGCTAGGTATGTGTTAGATTATTATTTCTTTAAATGGCTGAGAAAAGAATTGTGCTGAATAGAATGACTATTTCTGTCTGTGTGTCTTTTTTGTAACTTAAGGTTTTGCCTAGAGGGATTCTCTATGTTTTGAATCTAATTACCCTGTTAGGTATCTACCATCCTGACTTTACAGAGGTGATTCCTTTACTTCTATTTCTATTAAAAGTCTTCTTGTAAGAAAACGGAATGCTTTTTCATTGTTCTCAGATCCAAGGGTTTGGGTCTGTGGTCACCTATGCAAATTGGTGAGGATTTTTACCAAACCTTTCCCAGGAAGTGGGGTGCAAGGGTTGGGAGGATTTTGGGGGGAAAGACGTGTCCAAACTACATTTCCCAGTAAACCCAGTTAGAGTTTGGTGGTGGCAGTGGATATTCCAAGGACAAAGGATAAAATTAATTTGTACCTTGGGGAAGTTTTAACCTAAGCTGGTAAAAGTAAGCTTAGGAGGTTTTCATGCAGGTCCCCACATCTGTACCCTAGAGTTCAGAGTGGGGGAGGAACCTTGACAGGCGTACTGGTAAGTCCTTTAAGTTACTTTCACCCCTGACTAACACCCTATTTACAAGGAGTCAACAATGTTCTGGATGCTTTTAAGATAGGAATTTATGCACTTAAATATTGCCTACGTCTCTACTCCGAAAATCCTATCATCAGTGGAAGGGGAGAAGGCATGTCTGGTGCTACAGTGAGGAATTTCCTTCAAATAAAGTTCCTTCAAACTGTCTGGAGAAGAATTTCCTATTTTTATTTATTCTAATTTAAACATCAAAAACATAGGACACATAAGGCTCACACTCTAGGCATCTTGAAAGATACCTGAAAGCAGAAAAGACATAGCAAGAACAAATAGTAGCATATCAGTGACCAATCCCACTCAACACAAAACAGTTACCCAATAAAAACACAACATAACATACCTCCCTCATTTCCCAGCAGAAAGTCAAGGTGTTCCCCCCATAAAAAACTCCTCCCCTCCCCCGCCCCGCAAGCTCAAGGAATTTAGGCTATTTTGGTCCAAGGTGGGAAGGGAGGACCCTAAAAAAAACAAAAGAGATTCCCTGCCAGCTTTTAAACCAGGGAGCCTTCAGATCCAATGCCTCTACTGCCTGTAATTTTAGCAGGATTGCACAGAAAGAGAGACTCAGGTGGACGAGTCCCAAATCATTCTGGGCTTTATTGCTCCAAACGAAAATCTTAAATTTAACACAACAAACAAGTAGTCATGTAAAGTTGCACAACTGTAGACTGAAGTCACCAAACATCCTTGTAATCACATGGTTTGAACTCCTGGACCCACTGAAGTCAATGGCAAAACTCCCATTGACTCCAACGGATACAAGTTTATCTCCAACGTCATAATAGTGTCTAACTTCTAGCCACTGGAAACTTGAACAGTTCCATCTCTGCAAGCTCCTTTTACCGAACAAAAACTTGCAGTTTCAAGTCAGTTTGTTTTCAAAAATCAAATACTTTTAAAACTGCATATGTAAAACTTCACAAATATCTGATCTTATTATAAAAAAACAGTTCAGCTTTGAAAGCTTTCCTTATAAGCTAGTTGGAAGGTTTAGAGTTTGCTGGCCACCATTCTTCACCACCTCTGTTTTACTGTTTGCTGGACACTTGCCCACATGCTCAGGGTCTAACTGATTGCCATATTTGGAGATGGGAAGGAATTTTCCCCCAGGTCAGATTGGCAGAGACCCTGGGTTTTTTTTGCCTTCCTCTGCAACATGGGACATGGTCATTTAAACTAGTGTAAATAGTGAATTCTCTGTAACTTGAAGTCTTTAAACCATGATTTGAGGACTTCAGTAACTCAGCCAGAAGTTAGGGGTCTATTTCAGGAGTGAGTGAGTGAGGTTTTGTGGCCTGCAATGTGCAGGAGGTCAGACTATATGATCACAATGGTCCCTTCTGACTGTAAAGTCTATGAGTCTATGAGAAAGAGTTTTCTCTTACTACTTCCCAAGTGTATCTCCTCTCTGAGTTTCTCTTTCATACTATAGCACCCTAATAGGGTTGCCTCCTGTCCAGGTTTTCCGAGGATTGTCCCTTTTTTAGGTAGTTGTCCAGGATAATCTGTAAAGGTGCTCAGTATGCTCTGCCAACTGTTAAGTTTTATGGGCTCAGAATCATCCCAGATGTCTCAGTTTTAGGTACCTCAGAGGTGGCAACCCTACACCCTGATAGTTTTGGAGGTTTGGCAGTTTTCCCAAAACCTTGCCCTGTCCCAAGTCCAGCATGAAATCTCTGATAAGGCTGGAAACTACCCACCCTACCCACATTTCTCTAGTTTCTGATTCTTTCAAGACGAGAGGGACAAAAACAAATTCTGGGCAGTATGAGCCAATTCTCTGATATTCCTTCAGAGAGTCCTTTTTAAGAACAATTTAGATACCCAGGAGAAAGGGCAGATCTTCAGCTGGTGAAAACTATCATTGCTGCACTGAAGTCAAATGGGGCTATCACAATTTACACCAGCTGAGAATGTATCACCTTTACTCAGTTTCCCTGAATCACTGCTCCTGAGACTCTGAAAGTAAAGGGTTTTGTGTCAGCCCAGATTTTCAGGCTTGATTATTAATTTGCTTTGATACTGAGGCTTTAAATCAAACTCCTATGATTATTTAAACAGCTGTTTCTAACTGAAATATTTACTTTGGCTTTCAGTGCTTGGTATTCCTTTTAAAATTGCTGAAAAATTATTTTCTCCTAACATAAAAATAATAGATGGAGATGGATGACTCAAGCTGTAAATCAATCCTTCTGCAGAGATAATCTAATAAACCACTCAAGCTTCACTGTTGAGGTTTAGGACCCATCATCAAGGTCCTTGGATTGATTTATGGCTTTGTAATCAAGCTCCCGCAAAACCCATTATCTAATAAACTGTGGAATACACCACTTACCTTTCAATACTTTCACAAAATATATATAAAACTCAAAGCTTGAGCTATTTAACAAAAGAAGCCTAAATGACATTCAAAGGTTATGTAGCTAAATTTATATTTTACACTTTCCAAAGATGACTCACCAGCACAATAAGATGAAAGGCAAAAGGACTCTCTCTAATATTAAGACATTACTTCCTGAATCTGGTTAGGTTATACCTCTTCTCCCCACCCCTTTTTTTTTTGCGCTGTATTGCGAGTTATTCTTCTCTGCAAGCACTCAGCATCTGAGGTGTTACAAACGGAGAACACATTTTTTTGCATTTTTTTCTATATAATCAGTTTATTTGTTTGCAAAGACAAGATTCAGATGCTTTCCCCTTAATGCCACTAATTTTAGTGCATCTTCCTTCAGTATTTTATTTGATTTACTCTCTACTGTTATGTACACAACCACACATGATAAAATTAAAAGCACATTAAAGGTACATTTAGAACAAAGGAAAGGAAATATTTATGTTTACACAGCATGCAGTCAACCCATGGAATTCACTGCCACAAGCAGCCTATAGTCT
The DNA here is from genome assembly GCF_015237465.2 of Chelonia mydas. Classification (NCBI taxonomy): domain Eukaryota; kingdom Metazoa; phylum Chordata; order Testudines; family Cheloniidae; genus Chelonia; species Chelonia mydas. The sequence goes on from NC_057853.1 coordinate 110,236,302, forward strand.
AGCATTTTGGCTGGATTTTGAAACAGGATTGAAAATGTTTATCGCTTCTAAACAGCTAGCGCCTTCAAAGGTAATCAAATACCTTTAAGGGTAATCAAAGCTCATGTTTCAGAGATCACCTATAGGGCAGAAATTTTCATCCCCTGTAACAGTGTACAGATTTTAGGGGCATCATGGGTCTTCCCCCTCCCCTTTCCTTTGAAGCATGAAGTACTGGCTACTACTGAAATATATGGATCAATAGTTCAATGCCAGTATAGCAAATCCTATTCTGGTATCAAAAGTACAGAAGCAAATAGCCAGACTGGCTATTTCTCCAGGAGTCCTCCGTGTCTTGCTGGAAACCTGATTCCCCCTCATTATACCATGCTCTATACACACTCACAGCCTCATATTGTAGCCACTCTCTTTTCAGCCAAGGACACATGAACGAGGGCTACATGTAACTACTACTACGTAACAAGTTGAACAGCGTGATGCTCTCTTTCTCCACTAAGGACTCGTCGTGCATCTCAAGTGAACTTTGAGCGGTTTATTAGATGCTGCTGGAAATCTAAAGCCATTTTGCAGAAGAAAAAAAAGATAAGGGTGTAGAATATTCACGTACATTTCACATCAAATAACCTGGAGAAGCATACAGGGAGCGTGCATACCCTGACCACTACTCCAGATACATGATTAAATTACAATCCAAATCTCTCTAGGATGCTCAAGCAGGTCTTTAAAAGGATATCTGTAATGCTGTAGCTCCCTCATCAGTGACTGACTGGAGATGGTATATCACAATCATTAGTAATTCATCTAGTCAGTCATTTGTGGGGAAGTTATCTGTTCAAAACCTGCTTATCCAGATTTAGGAGATATAGAAGGCAAAAGGCCATGTGGCTCTTCGAAAGCACTATGAGGCGCATATACTGCTGTGTGTAGTACATCAGTCAATGTACCCACAACAAGAACATAATCCCTTTCCCCAGGAGCCGGCAGGTTAAATGCATGACTAAAAAGAATACAAAGGAAGAAAGACATACTTTGGTCATTTAAGCAAAGGACTGAGAGCCTATCTCTGGCTCTGCCCCAGACTTGCTGAGTGACCTCGGCCAAGTGACTTCTGTGCCCCAGTTACCCAGACTGTAAATGAGGATAAAAATACTTATCCGCACAAAAAGAGTATCATTTCTTAATATTGTAAAGCACTTCGCGATTGTTGAATGCTACATGCTATAAATGCAAACAAAAAAAAGTGACATGCCCATATAAGCAGTTACAGAAGGGTGTGCAAACAGTATAGCTGGAGTGCTTCCCAGAGCTGGGGAATTGTCAAAAGCAATTAAGTGTTGTTCAAATAACTAAATGAACTGGTAGCCTTCATATCTACAAATAATTATCAGAAATTTCAGACAAAGACCAGGAAAAAAATATTTCTCATTTTTTTGGATTTGTCATAATACAAAATCCTTTCTTAGCACTGTGCATAATTATAATCTCTAATGCAGAAGCTTTTCTATTCTCTCAACAATTATGGAAGCAGTTTAGAATTAGTGATAGCTGGCAACAAAAGTGAAAGATAGCATGAAAGGTCGTTCTAGTTCTCTTCAAGCATAAATATCAATATTACAGCTAAATATTTCTCATTCATACAACATACAATTGACCAAAAGAAGGGGAAAAAATGGAAGATGAAAATAGCAGTAGGTGGGAGCATATTACATCCATCAGCGGCCATAACAGGAAAAGAAAAGCAATCTTCTCTGCATCAGGAGCTTTCTAATAAACAAAAAATATCACGAGTGCCTACCTGGCCTAGCTTTTCATTATTGTTTTATGAAAACAACTTTTTCTTCCCCTTTCTCAATGCACAAGACCAATAAATATCAGAAGTCAACAGTGATAGAAATATTACTGGTGGTTACATCTATCAGCAACACAGTTTTATTTTTCTAACCATATTTATAATAATATGAAAATAGATTTTTTGAAAATAAAAGCAGGAAATTCTATTTTGTGCAACTTGAATGTTGAGTAATGCCAGTCAACCAAGATGAAAAGTTGCCACTTTAGTATCATACTATACCAAGTTATTACAGTCACATTTCCTCCCTGTTTTACCTTAGCTGAGAAAAGAAGATAAGTTATTGGTTTAAAACTTGGTAATTTCCATGCTCAGGTTACCTGGATTTTTTTTCTGTAGCTTAATATTGAATTTATTAGAACAAATGCCGATCTGAAATAAAACAAATATTATACCAATTACTACAGTAATGGCTTATCAAAATAAACTAGAGTAAAAGCTGTGTTATCCAGCACTTTATCAACCAGAAAGCTCTATTAACCACAGGTTTCAGAGTAGCAGCTATGTTAGTCTGTATTCGCAAAAAGAAAAGGAGTACTTGTGGCACCTTAGAGACTAACAACTTTATTTGAGCATAAGCTTTCATGAGCTACAGCTCACTTCATCGGATGCATTCAGTGGAAAATACAGTGAGGAGATTTATATACACACAGAACATGAAACAATGGGTGTTACCATACAAACTGTAGCGAGAGTGATCACTTAAGGTGAGCTATTACTAGCAGGAGGGGGGGGAGGACCTTTTCTAGTGATAATCAAGGTGGGCCATTTCCAGCAGTTGACAAGAACGTCTGAGGAAAAGTGGGAGGTGAGGGGGGGAGAATAAACATGGGGAAATAGTTTTACTTTGCGTAATGACCCATCCACTCCCAGTCTCTATTCAAGCCTAAGTTAATCATATCCAGTTTGCAAATTAATTCCAATTCAGCAGTCTCTCCTTGGAGTCTGTTTTTGAAGTTTTTTTGTTGAAGAATTGCCACTTTTAGGTCTGTAATCGAGTGACCAAAGAGATTGAAGTGTTCTCCAACTGGTTTTTGAATGTTATAATTCTTGACGTCTGATTTGTGTCCATTTATTCTTTTACGTAGAGACTGTCCAGTTTGACCAATGTACATGGCAGAGGGGCATTGCTGGCACATGATGGCATATATCACATTAGTAGGTGAACAAGCCTCTGATAGTGTGGCTGATGTGATTAGGCCCTATGATGGTGTCCCCTGAATAGATATGTGGACACAGTTGGCAACGGGCTTTGTTGCAAAGATAGGTTCCTGGGTTAGTGGTTTTGTTGTGTGGTGTGTGGTTGCTGGTGAGTATTTGCTTCAGGTTGGGGGGCTGTCTGTAAGCAAGGACTGGCCTGTCTCCCAAGATCTGTGAGAGTGATGGGTCGTCCTTAGGATAGGTTGTAGATCCTTGATGATGTGTTGGAGAGGTTTTAGTTGGGGGCTGAAGGTGATGGCTAGTGGCGATCTGTTATTTTCTTTGTTGGGCCTGTCCTGTAGTAGGTGACTTCTGGGTACTCTTCTGGCTCTGTCAATCTGTTTCTTCACTTCAGCAGGTGGGTATTGTAGTTCTGATATCTCCCAATACAAATCTTCAATCTAGTAACTGGGACTAGTATACTGCCCAGGAGGTTATGCAATTGCACATTCTGCACTCTACTTTTATGCAAAAGAGGCTGAAGACAAGTAAACAAGCTGATATCAGGGATTTATTCAGAAAAGCAGCTTCCACGGAGTGTCATAGTGTCATTACAAATTCAGCCCAATTTCCTACAGCGTCTACAAATACAATGATAATTGATGTTGATAATGATGAGCCTGAGGCACTGCAAGATCCTGAAGTGCCTTCTGAATCATCAAAGATTAAATTATGTTCAGTATAGTTGTAGTAGTATGTGTATTTTTAGTGATCTGGGTGTATGCCATGCACTGCCCACAGTGATACACAGAATCATAAGATAACCTACTGTATACACTGAAGTACTTCAAGAAACCAACCACTGAGCAGTGCAGTACTACTGGATTAGTGAATACCTGTATACTATTTTATACTTTATTCATTTTATTGTATTCTAATTCTTTGCAAATTGGTATTCAATTAGTAAATATAACTTAGTTAACCAGAATTTTTGACTAACCTGCACCCCTTATTTCCCCCCAACATGCCAGATAAAGCTTTTACGGTATAAGGTGATGTGTAAATTGCAATAAATACAAGAGGTAACAAAACAGGTTTAATACTTCAGACTATGGAAGAAATTTTCATGGGCAGGAAAAAAAGGCACAAGCATTGTAAATCCACTAAACAGGGAACTGGATTAATTTTTGGTGAAAAAAGAATAAGATTTTTGGATTATTTTGAACCTAACATTTAATTGGACACAAGAAAAAAACAACATGTAAACAAGTCTAGATCCAGTGACAGTTCTCAGTTAGAAATTTGTTCCTCTTTAGAAATACAAGCCCATTTACATGGGTCAAAATGTTTAGTCAGGCTCGTTCTTGGTGATCCATTATATATATATATATATATATATATATATATATATATATATATATATATATATGCGCACTTTTTGTACCTTAAATATTTCAACAATCAACACACACTCTAAATTTTACAAATTTTGATTGAGCTAATTATACAAAGATATCCACTGTTAGATCCATTGATGCACACTTTTGACACCAATCAACATTAATGTGAGTTACTGCATGCATATTTTTGAGTGGAAAACAGAGCCACAAGTGAGTTCTGATGTTGGAGATGTCTCTTATTCCCCCACAGATCTGCATATGATTTGAGGGGAGGGAAGAATTACAATGCCACTGCAAGCCAAACAATCTCACTTCACATTAAGATGTGAACAACCAGGGCTGGCTCCAGCATTTTTGCCGCCCCAAGCGGCAAAAAAAACCCAAAACAAACAAACAGGGAGGCGGAGTGATGGTGCAGCTGCCGAATTGCCGCCGGCGACTGAAGAAGAGTTGCGTCCCTGCTGCCGACTGCGAAATGCGCTGTGATGGAGCAGCCGCCGAATTCTGGCCACCGCCGAGGGTGGATTGCCGCCCCAGGTACCTGCTTGGTGCGCTGGTGCCTGGAGCCAGCCCTGTGAACAACAACTAACCCGGTTAGAGTCAATGCTGCAAATAGACCTGCACAAGAAGTCTCTTTTGCCCACGCTGCAATTTCCCCAATGGAGTGCAGCAGGGATCTGCTCATGTGATCCGTCTGCAGAATGAAGGCCATACCTAGAAGGAAACAACCTCAGGAAGCTGCATAATGCTTATATGAAAAGGGAAAGCATACTTCTAGAAACAGAACATGGACTAACAGCTAATAAAGCCTATTTGGGCTGGATGAGCTAGATATTTGGGCTGGATCTCCACCTCCCACTACTCAACCTCATGTGCCTCAGAATGAAATTATGGAAAGTGATCAAAGAGTGCCAATCTTTTTACAGGTGAATTTTGGATAGGAAGAAGCCACGTTGTCCATATTTAAGCCATCTATCTGACTCTATGATGTTCCTAATGATTTTTGCTAACTCCTTGCTCATGACTGCAGCTTCTATTGCTACCTTTGCAAGAGCAATCAAACTATAAACTAGTCTCAGTAACTCAGTAACTATACTACCTGAATATCTATATCCTAATAGGCAGTACTCCTACCTGGCTCCAGTACTGCCTGTTAGGATATAGATATTCAGGCCTGTCTGTAAAGGCCTATACTCTAAGAATTTAGGTGTATTCTTATCGCTTGGCAAGTTATAGAGGTATAAAAGAAAAAGTCAAAATCACTGTCTGCTGGTGTAAGGTCCTTCTTTTACTGTGACAGTCTGATGCCCTGTTCTTAGGCTAAGGCCTTTGGCTAAGGAACAGAGGCAGCCATAAGCTGGGAAGCGACCAGTCACATCCTCACTTTCCAACCTAGTCACATTGAAATAAGGTGCTATTGGGCTGTTAGGAATACAATCCTGTCCTGATAATGCCTATCACCTCCAGAGAAAGGGAAGTGCCTAGAAAATGTAAAAGGAAACTTAGTTTGATAGCATCCTGTCTGGCAAGAACTCATTTATCAATAGCTGGGATGTGAAATCCTCACTTCTGTATTGTTTTGTCATTATAGTTCCCACTTTGCTATTGTTTGTCTGTATAATCTCTGTCTGGTTCTGTGCTTGTTCCTGTCTGCTGTACAATTAATTTTGCTGGGTGTAAACTAATTAAGGTGGTGGGATATAATTGGTTACATAATCATGTTACAATATGTTAGGATTGGTTAGTTAAATTTCAGGAAAATGATAGGTTAAGGCATAGCAAAGCAGAACTCAAGTTTTACTATATTGTCTGCAGTCAATCAGGAAGTAAGTGAGCCGGGGGGGGGGGGGAGTGAAATTGGAATCATTGCTTGCTGAAAGTTCACCCCAATAAACATCGAATTGTTTGCACCTTTGGACTTCGGGTATTGTTGCTCTCTGTTCATGCGAGAAGGACCAGGGAAGTAAGTGGGTGAAGAAATAAGCCCCCAAACACTGCCCTTTTAGCTTAGAGCCTTCTACCCTCTTGAACTGGCCTGTGGCATCCAATTCTCAGCTTTGTCTTCAATTAATTTCTCAATGAAAAAATTGTGGTCCTTTCATGTGGTGCCACAAAGTCTCACTAGACCCATATATTGTTCTAGAAATGATTGTTTCTGATTTTGGCTCGATTCTCCTGCTTACACATCCCATTGTCCTTTGATAACTACTATCAGAGATGGATATAATTAGCATAAGGCTTTTTTTAATCTATAAATTTCAAACTTTAGAAAAAAGAACTCCATTTTACAAATGGGAAAAACGGGGCAGAGAGGTGACGTGATGTGCCCAAGAACACACAGCAGGTAAATGGCAGAGCCATGATAGGATCCAGATCTCCTGATTCAGTGTCCAGTGCCTTATCCTCGACTGATGATTTTAACCTGTCCCATATTATCCAAGATATTTTTCTTGATCACTATTTTGCAATTTCTGACTGATTTAATCTTGTCCTGAATTATAAATTAAGAAAACAGTTTCTTACTCTGTAAAGCACTCTGTAAATTTATGGCTTTATATGCAAGAAGAGTTTTTCAATTAAAAAACAACATGTTACTACATATCCCTGTTGCTTTACACTCTTCTGCATCCGATAGTCTGACTCCGGCCTCATTTTGGCTCTGGTTAGCACTCCCAGATTTATGTCTTCTAATAAACTGCATACTTTACTAAATATTCCTTTCTCCATGTTACTGATGCAAAGTGTGAGCAAGAATGAGCATAGCAGCAATTCCCCTGGCACTCCACTTTGCATTTCTGGTCTGATGTCATTATTCTGTCCTTCGTCACTAGCAGAGTACTACAATTAATAATAATCTGATGACAAAATATTAATAATAATTTGGTGAATCAATTTTTTAATTCAACTGGATACTTCACCACAAATACCACACTTGCTAACCCAAGTCCACTGGAAAGAATAAGATGTTAAAATTGCTTTGAGAGGACGGGTTTCTCAAAAACATAAGTATTCTGCAAATTATTTTAGTGTTTGCATTTCAGGAAGCCAAAAATAATCATATCTTGCAATGAAGTCCTTGCTCTGGAAAAATGCCCATGAAAAATTCTATTAGCAACCTACATTTTCTGGAAGATGTTCACCTTGAAAATACTCTGTCTGCCATAAAGTTATTGTAAGAGTGTTTGTTCTTAAATAATTGAAAGAATGCTCCTTAAATGCTCTCCTTCAAACAAGGGAATACAGGCTCCCTCCACACTGTCCCACAGTTAATGGTCCGAGTCGACTTTGGTAGCAGTAGTCAGCATTAGTGACAGCAATGCAGAGGACTACATAAAAGAGCATACAAAGAATTTTAAAATGTTAATATTATGGCAGTATACAGTGCTAATATTTTCACAAGGAACTCTCAAAATTATCCCTCTTTGCCTGTGATCAATACACAGGCTGTGTGTTCTTGCAGACATGAGGGTGAGTAGCTGGGGAAACTATTCATTTTCCATTTAAAACAAAAGGGCGTTGCCTTCACTTTAACCAAAGAAACAGACAGCACTACGAGAAAGCAAACAACATGTATTTTGTTCCGGAAAAAATATATTGAATATATTAGTAGTACAGCATAAAGTTCTAACTTGTATAATTTGAAGTGGGTTTGGGGACTGAAGATAACATGGGGATCTCAGCACAGATATTCAAAAGGCTATAAAAATTGCTCTTCAGGGGTATTTTTAGGAGAAGCAGGCATAAGCTATTATTAGCAAAGATGGCTGAGCAGAATCCAAAGGGAGAGGATGTCTCCATCAAAGAAAAGAAGACCCCTGCAGCCTTCTCCAACAAATATTTAACAAAGAACTCCCAGAAGTCCCTGAGAGCTTCCTGCAGCACACTGCTATGTGGATTTGGTCCTTTAAGCTGTCTCTATTTTTTGTGAACTCACCACATCATGGTCATCATCAGATTCCAAGGCTGAATGTTTGAAAAGTATGTTTGGATGTACAGAGCACAAGCAAAAAGTCATAGTCTAGCCTGGGAACTCTAGTGTGGTTTTTTTTTTTTTTTTGCTTGGTAGGTTGTTTTTTTTCAGCGCATAAGTGGTTGAGCATATATTAATCAAAAAAAACAACAAGGAGTCCTTGTGGCACCTTAGAGACTAACAAATTTAGTCTCTAAGGTGCCACAAGGACTCCTCGTTGTTTTTGCTGATACAGACTAACACGGCTACCACTCTGAAACTTAATAATTTAAAGTTATTTTAATGACTATAAATGCATATTTGCTATAATTTAAAGAAAAAAGTGTATAGCTCTTCATATACTTTCTCAACCTTCCTGAGCAGCAGCACATCCAGAGAAAAATACATCTAAATATATTCAAAGATTTTATAAAAAGTCATCAAGCCAAAAAAATACAGCAAATGAGAAATACCATAGACACCCAAAAGAACTAAATCACTAGCTAAATCACTCCATATCAATCACTGAAACACACTTATGCTTGATCACTTTAGATTGCCCTCTGATTGTTCTGTATCAGGCAAGAATATTTGGGATGGCAGCATGCAACATATTAATTATCTTGAAAACTTGCCAAAGACACTTTGTTTAAAATATGCAGCTCTTTGAACAATTCCCTAATTTGATCATGAGCTCTTTGCAGCCAAAGATGTGCCTTCCTATGCATGTGGACACTGGCTGTAACAGTGTGAGCACTACTGGAAAAAATAAAAAACAAACACCACTATACATGGTAACAACAAAGGTTTATAATATAATATAATTACTATGCACAGAAATATTGTTGACATAGATTGACAGATACAAAAGATGTGATGGGACTGTCTTGCCCCAATATGGTCTTCCAAAATATACACAAAATGAAATAATGCTGGCATCAAAAAATTAGGGGGTCACTAACATACCTTTAGACCTATTTGAATCTGAAAAATCCATATGAATGTTATAAAAAGAAAAATGGGATCACTACATTTAATGTGCTTAGAACTGTGCTCAGACACAGTGGATAGTATCAGCATAGGAAGCCAGCTGCAGCAGCTCCCTGGAGCAGTGAAAACAGCAGAGGACCTACTGGAACTTCCACCAGTGGCTTAACTGTCCTAATTTACCAGAGTATATAGAGCAGGGGATCAGGCATAATGTGCAGCTCCACTACACACACCCTTCCATACTTCTCCAACCTGAAAAAAATGCAAAAGGTAAACACAGGCCCAAATGGACTGCTTAACACTAAACCAAAGTGGCTGGGCTTGGGAGAGTCCACAAGCATGGGGGAAGAATCTTTCTCCCTACCACACAGCAGCTGAACACACACTCCACGTAGTCTACTCCACCCCATCAATTTCCTCCATAGCCCTAGCACATCCCCTCCGTGGGGCAGCCAAAGAACTACTGAGTAGGTGATGCTCTGACTCAACCCTAATCATCCTTTGCATGCCGGTTGCACGCTAAGGTTGCCAACTTCGTAATATTTAAAAACCACTCCAGCAGGAGTGTCGAAACTGCCCCTTCCCCCTGAGGACCCGCCCCTGCCCTGCCCTTTTCCCCCAAGGACCCCTTGTAATGGGTCTCACTCATCGCTGGGATGCCTCCCTTTACATGATTCAGCCCTCAAGGCACCATAGTCCTCCCCTTCTGGGGTATCAAAATCCAATTTGACAAAATGCCTACCTGCAGTCTTCTAATCCTCTTCTAAGCTATTCTACTTTGCCTGTGGCCAGTAGTGGAACCCAACCTTGCCCATTACTTCAGGTTCCAGTCCAAGGACCCTATGCCCAGCAACCATGATCTGCTCAATCTCCAACTCTGCTATTGTTCCCCTAGGCTGTTTCCTATCTCTCTTTTCTATCTTCCAGCTCACTTCTGGGTTACCACTGGAGCTTCCTCCATGCCCTGTGGCTACATCACCACTCGGCTTCTTGCCGGAGTCTGTACTCCACCACAGGACTCACTCTCCCGATGGAACTCCTCCTTGTACCTAGTCAACTCCCCTCCTCTCTAGCGAGTGACTGAAGAGCTCCTCCCTGCAGCCCTTCTGCTATCAACTTTCTCTCTTTATCAGCCTAATCCAGCTCCTCTGTAGGAGCAGAGTTTTGATAGTGGAAATCTCCACACTTAACCTAGCTTCTGCTCAGCAGTTTTTCTGATGAACAAACTATGTAATATTAACAAATTGGGTATAAAAAGAGGAAAAATCTGAACTCACTGGACACATGAACATTTGGACACCTCTGAAGTTCCTCTGCAGATGGAAGACCAGTGAATGGATGTTTGCAATTATCCACTTGAGACCCCCTCAAGACCCTGGGTAAATATGAATCTGGGATTTTTTGGGGTGTTTTACTAACCTGTTGCAGACATGTTTAAGTGCTGGAGACTAAATAAAGTAATGATTTAAGTGAAAGCACTCTTGTATTGTGGTGTTTGTGCCATCCACCTATTGGTCAGACAGCCTTGTCTCCATTGATTTATTTCCTGCCACCGTCTCTCCAAGAGTAAAAGTAACCAAGATCTTTGGCTTCAGAAACCCTGGGTAACACCTCCCGCACTTGGGCTTCGTCAGCCATTAGGCCCTCTCAGTCCCTGGCTCTCCTCCAGATACAGCCTAGAAGGTCAATTGGCCTAATTATCTGTTCAAAGTCTGTGTGGGGTAAATACCCCATCACAACTCCCAATTATTCTGAACAGTATTTGCTTATGGCTCTTGTTTGTCAAAAATAAACCACTTGTTTCCAAACAAGTCCAGGCACTTAGGTTCCTCTTCTTTAGGTGTAATTGTGCATCCCTGGTGCCTAGATCTTTTGCGTGCAGCTGTCACAACCAATGACCCAGGACCTGGATGAGTGTACAGACATTGAAAATCTGACAAGGGCACCTGACAACATTTATCAGCTTTTTGGACATAGAGTAGAATTGTCTGCCATAGATGTTGTGCAGACTGCAGCAAGCTGACTTTACTCTGTTAAGAGAATCATTCTACAATGCAATACACTTGAAAAGTGAGTAATATTCTGAGCTGTCAATCTTAACAATAATCACCCCCTGAAAAATGCATTGCTCCCATTTTGCTTAGCCTATTGATTTAGGAATGCTTTAAATTTCTGTACTGTGCTGAAAATTCTTTTTCCCCAGGTTTATAAGACATTAATTTGTATTTTTTAAATTTTATTATTTTGTTTTTGTTTTAAATCAATAGGAAAATCTGAAAAGTAGAAGGCACATTACACCAGGAGGAAACTGAAATTTAAAAAAATTACTGTACATCTGTCATTTTTGAGCTAACTTTTGGCAGTGGACATTTTGCTAAAATAGGTGACGTCACGTGTAGCACTGAGTGAAGGAGTTCTGTCAAAGTGGTTGTATATCAATTGTCATGCTGTTTAATGTTGGTTAAACAAGCATCAAAAACATTTATTGTATATAAATAACGTGCTGTAGTCATAATGAACAGGTCGGATTATGATCAGGAAGTTGCCAGGCAACTCTCCAACACCACATTCTACAGGTCACTATCCTCTGATGCCACTGAGGAGTACCAAAAGAAACTACACCATCTGCTCAAGAAACTCCCTGCTATAGCACAGGAACAAATCTACACAGACACACCCCCAGAGCCCCAACCAGGTGTATTCTATCTGCCACCCAAGATCCAGCAGATTATCTGGCTATTTGAACTCTGTCCTCAGACCCTACGCTACCAGAACTCCTAGCTATCTTCAAGGTACGACCGCCTTCCTGAGGAAACTACAATGCATCGGTTATCTTCTTGAAAACACCACCCTGGCCACAATGGATGCAGAAGCTCTTTACACCAATATTCCACATGAGGATGGACTACAAGCTGTCAAGAACAGTATCCCTGATGAGGCCATGGCACACCTGGTGGCTAAGCTTTGTGACTCTGTCCTCACCCACAACCATTTCAGATTTGGGGATACCTTATACCTTCAAGTCAGTAGCACTGCTATGGGTAACCACATGGCCCCACAGTATGCCAACATTTTTATGGCTGACTTAGAACAATGCTTCCTGAGCCCTTGTCCCCTAGCGCCCCTCATCTACTTGCGCTACATTGATGACATCTTTATCATATGGACCCATGGGAAGGAGGCCCTTGAAGAATTCCACCTGGATTTCAACGACTTCCACCCCACCATGAACCTCAGCCTGGACCAGTCCTCACAAGAGATTCACTTCCTGGACACTACAGTGCAAATAAGTGATGGTCACATAAACACCACCCTATACCAGAAACCTACTGACCGCTATACTTACCTACATGCCTCCAGCTTCCATCCAGGACAGATCACACGATCCACTGTTTACAGCCAAGCCCTAAGATACAACTGAATTTGCTCCAATCCCTCAGACAGAGACAAACACCTACAAGATCTTTATCAAGCATTCGTAAAATTACAATACCCACCTGGGGAAGTGAGGAAACAGATTGACAGAGTGAGACAGGTACCCAGAAATCACCGACCACAGGACAGGCCCAACAAGGAAAATAACAGAACACCACTGGCCATCACGTACAGCCCCCAGCTAAAACCTCTCCAGCACATTATCGATGATCTACACCCTATCCTAGAAAACGATCCCTCACTCTCACAGACACTCACTTACAGACAGCCCCCCAACCTGAAGCAAATACTCACCAGCAACTACACACCACACCACAGAAACACTAACCCAGGAACCAATCCCTGTAGCAAACCTCATTGCCTACTCTGTCCCCATATCTACTCTAGCTACACCATCAGAGGACCCAACCACATGATCCACACCATCAAGGGCTCATTTACCTGTATGTCTACTAATGTTATATATGCCATCATGTGCCAGCAATGCCCCTCTGCCATGTATATTGGCCAAACCGGACAGTCCCTATATAAAAGAATAAATGGACACAAATCGGACATCAGGAATGGTAACATACAAAAGCCAGTAAGAGTACCACTTCAATCTTCCTCGACATTCTATAACAGATTTAAAAGTAGCTATACTTGAACAAAAAAACTTCAGAAACAGACTTCAAAGAGAAACTGGAGAACTAAAATTCATTTGCAAATTGAACACCATTAATTTGGGCTTGAATAGGGACTGGGAGTGGCTGGCTCACTACAAAAGCAGCTTTGCCTCTCCTGGAATTGACACCTCCTCATCAATTATTGGGAGTGGACTACATTTACCCTGACCCTGATCGAACTGGCCCTGTCAACACTGGTTCTCCACTTGTGAGGTAACTCCCTTTTCTTCATGTGTCAGTATATAATGCCTGCATCTGTAAACTCATAACTTTGCTTGATACTAAACACCATGGACTGAATAGAGACACTGGATTTATGGCTTATTACACCAATCTCAATCTCCCCACCTCCCGCCCCTCCAATGACTGGAAAGATGTTAACAGGCCACTTCGCCTTGCATGGTCCCTTGAAATGTGTGTTAACTACTTATGGTAAGCAATCTGTTCCCCCTTGTATTTAGCTGTGACTCTGGGTATGTCTACAGTGCAATTAAAAACCTACGGCTGGCCCATGCCAGCTGACTCAAGCTTGCAGGGCAAGGGCTAAGGGGCTGTTTAACTGTGGTGTAGACATTTGAGATCAGGCTGGGACCTGGGCTCTAGGACACTGAAAGGTTTTTACACACACAAATTAAACATTTCTTCTGTCATACTGTTTAAATATGAATATATAGTACCATAGTAAATTAAACAATGAATTCACACTATTGTGGCTCTTCTAGGTAATGCTGACTGCTAATTTGGCTTCTGAACCGCTGAGGTCTAAGTATCACTCGTTTAGAAAATAAAGAACTTGTCTTGTTAAGTGTTCCTCTCACCTCTGCTGTTAGCTGGAAATCTCCATAGAACCATCTGTTAGCTAGCTTATAGAACAAAATCGATGGCCATCTCAGAGGACAGCGAGTTTTCAATTAAAAAAGAAAGTCCCAGGACTGTGCTAAGAAGGGAGAGGGAGAGAATCGGAAGCAGTTGCCTTATGTCAAATCATCAACAACAGAACTCAATACCCTCAACAGCAAAGTAACAAAAAAGGAAACTCTTAAGAGGAAAAAACAAAAGAGGGAAAAAGGATACTGTTCTTTGGTATACAAAATAATACTCTATATTACATATATTAACTTACATTCATTTCAGAATTACACCAATCACCATAGTATTAAATTGATTCTGTTCTCTACCAGAAAACAAAAAAAGCTGCTTGACTAGAAGAACCTGTTTTATTAAATTATGTATCTCTCGATTCCTTTATTCTTCTCTTTCATAGAGGAATTTCCTATTAAAGTGGTATTGTTAGATGATTGCCATTTCCTGTTTCCACAACACACAACTCTGACAGGAGACACAGAAGGACAAATTTACTCAGGCATAAGTGGACAAAGCTACAGTAAAATCAATGAAGTGATGAATTTGACCTAGAGTCTCAAGTAAAATTTTGTCCTGTCTTTACCTGTTACTTAGAGGGGTTAACCCACAAGCTTTTGCAGGATATTTTTTTAATCTTTGAAGGGATATTTGAGGTCTTATTACTATTTAAAATCAGGACACAGAAGAATGCAATCAATAAATTTCTACTTCAGTTTATATACAGATTCCTGTATTATTTAAATAGCCTTTTAAAAACTGTGCTATATTGATCATTTGTATTTTGATATCTAAGTCACTTCTCTATAAATACAACAGTGCTTGTCTCTATGGAACTAATATGACAGCACACAAATGAATTGCTTGGATATTTAATGGCTTTTAAATGGTTAATAATGTATTTCTTTACATAAGAACCATGTCTGTTCTGTTATATTCACCCTTACTATAATTACATACACAAAGCTACATTAAAGAAACACTGAAGTTGCAAAGACTTCCTGTCCATCCCCAGCCTTGTTCCAGTCCTGCACCTCAGCTTTTTCTCCCGGCTCCCTACCTCTAGGCCCAGTTCCTCACATCTCTGGATTCCTGTCAAACTGACTTCCTCCTCCTGCTCCTGCTCGCCTAACTTGCCTGTGCTGCAGGAGCACGGAGTGCACGAGTCTCCCTGCTCCCAGTTCTTGTGCCCAGCAACACAGTAGCTTCTGACAGCTCACAGACGCAATGGCAAGGAACATATTGCTCCCAGCCCCTTTAGCCTTGGAATGGAACACATCCACAGAGTTCTAATCTTCAGAGGAATTAGCCACGAAACTCTACTGAGTCTCTACTGAGCGTATGTGAACTGAGATTTTCAGAGGCTCATAACTCAGCCAATATGAGGCCAATTGTCGAGGGATGGCGAAAGGCACATCCCTGACACCACAGCGACCCGACTGCCAAATTTCAAGTTCTGGGTCCAAGCATGAAGGCACTAGAGCTTCTCAAGGAAATGTTTGTTAAATATTTTAACATGGGCAAACCACACTATTGGCACAGTTAAACAACTAAAAACAAGGTCTTATAATGGAAAGTGTGGGGCAACATTTACTGTAGGCATCAGTCCATGTGCTGCTTGTAATGTCTTCTCTTAACAACAGCAGCATTATACTTCTGAAATATGCACACATTAACCTGTAAAATGTTTTAAAACATTAGATATGGATCTGTTTTAAGTGTAACATAATAAGCCATATTCAGTGATATTTTAGGGCAGAGGTTTGTTTCATGTGTAGAGGAAGGATGGTCCAGCAGAGTTAGATTGTTAACTTGGGATCTGCAAGACCTGGATTCAGTTCTCTCACAGATTTCCTATGTGACCATTGGCAAGCCACTTAGCCTCAGTTCCACATCTGTAAATTATTGCTTCCCTACCCCACAAAGTAAAAATTGTGAGACGCTCAGATACTATGGTAATGGAAGACATAAGTACTTCAGAGAGATTATTTCCCTGTTTTGGTTTTGTAATGCTTAGATAAGCCATGCCAGCTCAGTGTGGCACTCCTTTAGTGATGGTTGGCCAACTAGAGACTGAAGAGCCTGCTACAGCCTTGGCTAAGAGCTGGGTCTTTTAGCTCAGGTTGCATAGGGTCGTGTATTAATATCTCTCTCTCCTGACTTATTAATAGCACATTACGTTATTAAAACAAAGGAAATTTTTAATAAATGTTAATGAATTGTTCATCATTTATATTGTTTGTTTTATGTTTTTCAATCCAGTCACCTTGAACAACCAAAGCAAAACAGTCAATTTCATCTAATAGCATAGTTTTCATCCATTAATAAAATGCTACAGCGCTTAGGAGGCAGAAACTCTATGCTTAAAAACAAACCAAAAATAAATTTTTCACGATTTTAAAACAAAATATCATTAAGACATTTTAATTCTGTAAAATACATATTTTAAACAAAACTTAAATGTTAGCTCTAAAATACCTGACAGTACATATTTCATTTTAAAGCACCACTGTGCATTGCTGATTCAGTAAAACGACTCTGTGATATTCAACTGTCATGGCCACCCTCTTGGCTGACACTTTGCAGACTGAACCAGAGACTTTCCGAGCTAAAGGTATGAACTGCTATAGCTCTATCTAAAGAGCACAGGTACTGTAGCTGGGAGTTGTAGTAATGTATATCCTCTGAGGACTGGACCTGTAACATACACTCACTAGTTGTATCTGAAGAAGTGGGTTTTTTACCCACGAAAGCTTATGCCCACATAAATCTGTTAGTCTTTAAGGTGCCACCGGACTCCTTGTTGTTTTTGTGGATATAGACTAACACGGCTAACCCCGATACTACTCACCAGTTGGTTACATACATTCTCTGCTCAAAGAACGCTAGTCCCAAGTGCCTGAAGCCCAGAATGGCTCAAATCCTATTTGGCTTTGATAGGGATAGAAACTTCATGCCATAGAATTTTTGTAACAAAATTTACTCAGTTTATATTAACATTCAACATACGGGTTATTCCGTTTAGAAGTCACTATTAAGGTTGACAAAACAAATACGACATTCTGACTCAAAGTTATACAAGTCAATCAAACTACAACTGTAACTAGAGTTCCTTTCATATAATGTATTTTTGAGACTGTTGGGCAAATAAGGGCTAGTGCACATGCCCCAGAGCACCACATGCTCATTCATGCAACACTCACCACTAAACTATTAAAGTGGTGCATAGGGATTTAGCTGTGCAACTTCCATTAATGCCAATTGATGGACAAACCCTATGTGCTGCTTTGAACAATTCTGAGATCAGCCTATTAACTCACTCTACTTTCTAAAAGCCAAAGCAGAGCAGTGAGTTAGCCTCAGAGGAGGGGGACTTGTGTTGTGATGCCCTTTCTCTCTCTCTCTCTCTCTATATATATATATATATATATATATAAAAATTATGGATAAATATGGGATCTAAAACTGGAGGAAGAGACAGGTTAGTCCCCAATAAATGCTGGTCTTTGAGAGTTGTTCTGTGCACTCACTCTTGCGGACAGAGGTGTGTCTATGTGGAGGAAAGGAGGGGTCACACATCTTCGAAGCACTGAATATTCAGTGTCTGAAGCTATATAAGGAAGTTCAACTCCACAACTACCTCAGTATCTTCTGATTATAGATAGAATTTTGAGGTAGAGGGGAAGTGGGCAGGAAGTGCTAATGCATGAAGGCAACTCTCAAACAACAAGTTACTGGTGAGTAACCTCTATTTCTATTTCAAGGGCCTCTGAGCATTTCCACTGAGGGAGACCAGTGAGTGTGGTACTGCCCAGGTGGATGGTAGGCCAGGAGTTCTCACTGAAACATGGACAGTAGCACCACACTCTCAAGCTGAGCATTGGAGCACAATGCCAAATCCAAATAATGATGCCTGGTAGAGGTGTGTACTGAACACCAAGTGGTTGCACTACAAATTTCTGCTGTGGGTATCTGCCTAAGATTTACCACAAAAATTGCAATGGCCCTGGTGGAATGGATTTTTAGCCCTGAGGGAACTGTATCCTAGCTAGACTGTAGGAAAGCATAAAGCATACTCTGATCTATGTAGGGTGTTTCTGCAATGGGCTCTCCCCTGCATCTTTCCCCTACAAATAGCCTGTTCCTATTTCAAAAGGGGTTAGTCTTATGTAAATAAAAGCATAGGGTTTTTTTTTTATCATCAAGGGTACACAGATGTATTTCCCCAGGATAAACATGGGATCTAGGGAAACAAACAGGAAGGGATACATACTGACTGACTCACAGGCTTTCCGCTTCAAGCTGAGATGAGGTTGAAGGACCACTTTTTGTCTTTACAAACAACAATGTAACAAGGGTTGGCCATAAGATCTTGCAGCTCTTTTAGCTGAAGCAATGGCTATTGAGAATGTAGTTTTGTATGACAGGTGTTCTACTGAGGAATCTTTTGTGGGGGTTGAAAGAAGGTCCCATCATTTTAGTGACGACTACGTTCAAGTCCAAGGAAGATGCACGCTGTCTTACAGAAGGGAATGAGGGAATGTAATATTAAGTCCTTTCAGAAATCTGGAGACTGTGGGATGTGAGAACACAATAATTCCCTGTAATGGCTGATGATAAGTTGAGATGGCAGTGAAGTAACCTGTAGAGATGCCGGACACAGGCCTTGGGATTTCAGATACCGCAAATGGTCCAATATGTCAGACATCTCTGCCACCAAATGAGTAAGATGTGTTGGTGAGGAACAGTGACAAACACCACAGAAACAGATACAGAAGGTACAGAAAGTTAAGGAGACAGCCCGAAGAAGAACTGGAGTGTGGCCCTGAGAAAAAGTCTAGAGGGAGGGCTTTTTGGACTGAGTGTTTAGTGAAAGAAGCTTGGAACTGTGCACAAAAGAAACTATTTCCTGTTTGATTCCTACTGTATTCAAGGAAACAGGACTTTGTACATTCTTTGTAAATGACTACATCAAAGAAATACCTGGCTTCATAATCAATTTCTCGTCTAACTGAAACAACCTGAAGGATCCAGAAAATTGGCTAACCACTCAGGTCAAAAAGGCAATACCACTCTTGACTTTTAGCTATGATGAAAACTGACCATGTATTCCTAATCTTTATTGTCTGTCTCTCAGCCTGAGTTTCTGCAGTAAGCCAGACAAACAAAACCAGGAGTACTGTTGAAGCATTATAGCTATCAGCACATTTTTTGCACAGGAACACGAGCAACAATACAGACGTGGTCCTCTGGCACCAGCTTCTTTGATGCTTTTCTCTGCTCATAAGGCAAGACCTCAGATAGATTCAAGGCATTACCTATGGAGTGTTAGTATCGTCCCATTAGTGGATGATAGATTGAGCCCATATATGCAGGGAGCCCAAAGAATATGCCTTACAGCTCAGAAAATCCACTCTCCTGACCACTCTCTATCAGTGGAAGTGGAATGTGTTGTTTTCACATGTTCTCCTGTCCAAACCTACTGAAGCTGCCAGGGAATTCGGGGTTGGATACTGCTCAAAGTAACTGTAACACTCAAAAGGAACAAGGTTCATCTTTACCTGCCCTCCTAAGAACTGCTATGAAGATGATGGTGTGAGCCAGATGCCTTTGGCAAGAGCTCTAAAAAGTCACTGGCTGATGGGAATGGCTAACTAATATCAACCTATGGATATGTGATATGCTATACTATTAATACTAAACATGAAAACAAAAATTATAACTATATAGAGCTAACAAAACCTACTAGAGTTAGGAAATCAATAAACACAGCACTGCTTTCTCTCATAGTGATGAGAGAACTCAGGTTGCTGGACATGTATTTGAAGAAGGTTCCACGAGTTCATTGACAGAGAGTACTATCCCACCAAAGGAAATGCACACAGATCACTGAAGCAGAACGACAGCTTAGAATAAAGAAGTGGTATAGAAAATATCTTAATGTAGCACGTTAAGTACCTTGAATCTTTGCATCAAGAAGGTGTAAATTCTATTACCATATCTTTTTGATAATTACTAGATCGGTAGTTATTAGGAATTCTGATATCATTGGTTGAACCTCTAGTCCAGCAGTCTCTGGTCCAGCATGATTTTATTTTATGTCTTTCATGCTTTATCTACTTATTTCCTTGTGCCAATACAGTAAAATTGTGTAACAACACTAACACTTTGTTATGAAGAGAGCTGGTAAGCCTTGGCTAGGCAGCATTGCAAGCATTGTTCCGTTTATTCGCCTCAGCGTGGTTTGGCAAATTCTCTGGTTCAGCACCAGTCAGGTCCCCAGAGTGCCAGACTAGAGAGGTTCAACCTGTATTAGATATCAGTTTGAAACCTGCTAGTCTATGTGATCTCATGCTCCAATTACTGTGACTCTCGTCCAAGCTCACACAGCTCCCTTCTTCTCCCACCGAGGTTCTCTTAACCTTGGTGGTAAGTACTTCAAGACAGAAACACTCGCGTGCTCCATATTTTACAGCTTCGAGTACTATCATGCGCCAATCTTGACTGTGGCCTATGGACTCTATACTAATACTAATAAATAATTATATTTAACACTACAATATGACTGAGGTGTCTGACTGCATGAAAAATAATTAACTACCTTTTCTTAAGTACACTCTACTTTTAGTATACGGCTCCCTGTTTATCTATGCACATATTTATATTAATAACTCACTCACCGTTGGATCATTTACTGGAGTAAAATTTTAATATCACTGAAATCCATGTAAAGACTGGCTTCCAGTGAAATAAGCTGATCACAATTTCTTCCTCTATCTGAGCTGGAAGGTTTATTTTCACCTCCCCTGAGCAAATGTGGATCACAGAGTCTTCATTGTGAAAATCTGCTGGATACTGATACAGCAACTCCAATGACCAAGTGAAGGACTCTTAATTGGTTAAATGTAGTCACCAGTTTTATCTAGCATGTTTCCCAGGTAAACTATATTCACAATATAATCCTGCAGAAAAACATGCTGTCCTATAACCTTTGACGTGTATTACTTGGAAGCCATAAGAAGAACTAACTTCTGCAGACAAGATGGTTATGGACAGTAATGTCTATATATTATGGCAAATGGCATGCTATAAATAGCTAAAATATACAGATTAGATAATTTAGAAGATGTAAAATAAGGAATTTTTTTGGAAGTACAGTAAAGAGAAAAAGTGCAGTATAATTCATTTTCTCCACTGACTACATAATACTTTTTTTTAAAATAGTATCACTTTATAACACCCATAGGACTCAGTTCCTAAAACTGGGGTTATAATAAAGCAATAAAGACAAACAGCACATTTTCTTCAGTTTTCACAAACCTAGAGGAAGACTATTATAATTCCACAACAGTTTCTATTTATCCTTTAGCATTTCTGTTTTCTGCAAGGAAAACAACTGTAAATTACCATCGGGACAAGATGCTAATTTCCTGAAAATTAAAACTGAGAGGAGAACGAAACAGGAATAAATCTGACCTGGTTAGAAATATGGCATCATTTATTTTTAATATTCCTTTCAAAAAAGCTCAATAACTCAAAATATTTTTAAACTAAGAAACACATGAATTGAAAGAGAGATTGGGTATGACCTTTCTGAGTAAAGGAGAATCTGAGTCATGCTGTAGAAAAAACTACTTAGCATAATTTGTATTTTATTTCAGCAAGCACGGTGGACCAGTCAGAGTTGCACTACTTGAAATGTTAAAGACCTATTCAACAATGAGCTATCCAACTGATTTCCAGTATAAAAACTAGAATGCTAACTGCACTTTCCAAAGCTAAAGGCCTATGTACTCCTTTTGTTCAATATTTAATTACGTGGATGAAATGTCTGAAGAATTGTCCACCTTAAAATGTTTCTGAAACTCTAAAAATCTAATTACTATAGTTTCTGATATGTAATATAGCTCCTAGCACCACAGATATTTTGGACTTTGAATCAAATTGCACATAAAACAGCACAACGCTACTGATAATTCTGCAGCCATCTCCTTTTATAGGATACTATAAAAGCTATGGAGGCTGCATAATGTTATTAATACTTATGAAGTTATTCTTTAAAAAGAGAAACTAACTTTGCCTTTTTCTAAGGAATGTAGATGTACAGGGTGACCAGATTAAGGAGTTAAATCATTTAGAGATCACTTCACAGCAAATAAGGAAATGGAAAAAATACAAAATTAATTATCCTTTAGGCATAAATTAAAATAAATTCAGACTACAATCAATTGTACTCACAGTTGACATTGGTCTCCTTTGATTCCTTTCGTTGCGCAAAAACATTTTCCTGTTTGCATGTGACAAATATTTGCATGTCCACTGCATGTGCAAGCTATAAAGTCAAAGAGGAAAGAGATTTAACTGTCTATATTATACTTATGACTAAATGTACTTTTATGGATATTAATATTATATCCTAAATGCATTACAGAGAAGGTGTGGTTAAAGTATTAGTATTTCCATCATGAACCCCTTTAATATCAATAATATGATCATTTAATTTATATTCTGCAGTGTTGGGAACTCAATAGTCTGAATGTGCCTTTAGGGAGATTTTATCTAAAGATTACTGACATAAATAATAAAGGTTTCAGAGGAGTCAGTAGAGTCTATCATTTTAACGTGACTTGGTATACAATATGGCAAATAAGTTACTAAACATTAACAAAAATAATCTTTAGGTATACGAGGTAAAATCCTGAACTATTGAAGACAATTGCAAAACTCCCATTGACTTGAATGGGACCAGAATTTTGTCCAGTTTCTAATAAAAGACACATGCAACGTATCCATACCAGTTAAAGTTGTAAGTCAGTTACATTTGACAAAAATTTAGTAAATTTAAGGCTTTTAAGGCCCACTTGAACAGGGCTAATTTGATACAATACCATTTCTATGGTTCAAAATAAGAACATTCTAGAGGCAAAACTACAAAGAGCTCTTCTGCCTTTAAATGCCCCTGCAGGTTAAGTAAGGTGGTACAGAGGATGTAAGAATTTCATTAAGAGGTGTGTGGTACGTCAATGTAAGGTCTCAATAGGATGTCAAAGAGCACACCCTTAGGAAGACTGAATCCTACCTACCCACCCTTTCAGATTGTGATTAAAGATACTGAAATATCTGCAGGTAATGGAGTTGCCTCTTGGTAACCTGGTACAGAGTGTGTTGCAACAATCTAATCACAAAGTCCTATAGGTAATGCATTAGGGTGTTCTAGACAAGACAACCATCTAGTGATATTCATAATATGCTTAAAACTCTCCTTGAACACACCTCAGTAATTCTGAACCTATCTAGAGATCAGATCCTGCTGTCACAGAAGTTTTAATTACAACCAAAATAAAAGATTTTATGCATCGTCGTCTTCTTCATGAGCATGGATATAATACTAACTGGTGACCTACATGTAATAAAAGTTTATTTGCCACTTTACAATCCTATTATAGAAGTGCTATTTTTCTTGTTGGCGGAGGGAGGGAGTTTTAATGGTCTTATTCTGTAGATAAGGAACAACATAGAAAGCTCATTCCTGTGACAGTGCTCTATAACACAGAACCCAGACACCATACGTCCCCCTTAAACAAACACACAAAATAAAAGTATTAGACAACTGAATCTCAAATTACGACACATAAAATGTATTTTACATAATATAGAATTCATACAAGAGGAATGTTCATGTGTTTGAAGGACAGCACATCTGATATTTCAAAGAAGTCTTTGCCAATGTTTTACCCCATTTATCTCCAGTTAGCAGACCATCTGAAAGAAAGCAAGAGGAAGCAAAAAGAGCTGAATTCAGCTTGGGGTAGGATGGGGTGAAGGTGGCTGAAATAGCTAAGCTCCATTTGAAAAGTGGGTAAGAGGAGAGCCCAAAATGGCTTGACATTGGTGAAGGTGTGACCATAGTAGATGAGGTTTAATAAAAATGGAGCAAGTGGGGATGGAAAGAGAATGACAGTTCAGGAGTGGGAAGAGAACATCTCAGTGTTTGGTACAAAGAACATAACACACCGTTACTGTGATAAATACAGTTAAAATTAAGGTGCCTTCGAAGAATCAATTTTGGGGATCTGTCTGTACAGCTTATAAATTCCATGTGAGATTATGAAGTTGTTACTATGAAAATTGGTGTATAATGAATGTGCCTGTTTGTGTATCCATCGTAATATGGTGGGTTGTGTCATACCTCTACCACACCATGAACAAGTGTGGACTGTTAGAACTCAATGACAGCTTAGTCAGAGTTAAGCACTTTGCAGTGGCTGTGCTAAGGAGGTTGGCTGAAGCTGGTTATACCCAACCTCATCAACAGCGGACCATTGTCTGGAGAGTAGAAAATCCCAAATGCAGAACAAAGATACCAAGGTGTTGATACTAGCTTTTAAAAACCACAGAGGCTGGGTAGGTCAGGGGAACACTCACAGAGATACACAGAACATTTGGGCAGGAAAGGGGAACGGAACGAACAGCCAAAGTCACAGAAGGTGAGCTGAGGAGAAAAGGCTCCATGTTTCCAAATCCAAGCTATGCACTCCAATACAAGATCTCTGTATGGCCCTAGAGGGCTCTGACCCAAGCCCAAAGATGCTCTGGAGTGGTGAGGAAACTAAAGCATGAAAATGCATGTAGAAATTATTATTTTTGTAAAAATCTTTGTACTTGTGGTGTTATTATAGAAAGAGCTGTAGAACCTGTGCAAAGTATATGTCCCTTACATGCATTATACCTACCACATGGGCATTGAAGAGGTAATCCCAAAGCTCACACCTTCAGTGGGATTCTGGGAAAGGTTGTGTTTAAACTACAGAGGAGTCTGAGGAGTGAGCACTAGTTCTAGGTGCTGGGCAGGAGAATATGTGGTCTAAGCTCCCAGTGGGGTGCCACAGCGAGTCTGAACCCTGAGAATGTGTCTAGGGACCCCAAGACTAGACAGTCCTGGATTCTCTTCAGACTCCAGAGGCCGGATCATCCCACTGCAGTCTAGTGAGTGGCCAAGAGAGGGCACTTGACCAAACCTATGACTGATGCCACGCTCAAGGGAAACACCACAACAATAAAGGCATTTAGTGTGGAAAAAAAGGATGCCTCAGAACAGGTTAAAACAGCAGAAATTCTCCCTCACAAGCTTTGTAATATTTCATTTTGGGGGAGTAGGAGGGGGAACCCCCCTCTAAAATCAAAATAGGATGTTATTAATCTCCTGACCTTAGGGATAATTATGAGAAGTGTGGTTAACACCACCATTCAGGCAGGAAGATATCCTTATTAACAACCTCAAGTGCCAGGTTTTATAAATGTGAACAAATTAAATAAGATTTGACTGTTCATCTAATCTTTTATTTTAGTCACCAATGCAAATAGCAACTTGCCAGTTGAAAAGTGCTCTCTTTCATGCAAGTTAATGAAAGAACTGAGATCAAAATATCAGCGACCCTTCCTTCTGAAATATCCTGCTAAATCATATGCAATACACATTTGCATGGAAATGAACAGGTCTCAGTTACAATATATAATAAATAAAGATACTTATCTGGTTAGAAGCACTGGCTTTTTACACCATTACTAATATTATTTTATTCCACTACATGATGCTTTATGTGGAAGTCCCAGCTCCAACGACTGTGGTCATCTCAGCACAATTTACATAGCTAAAGAATATCATAGCGCATTCACATGCTTGTCAATAATTTGTTCAACTGTTAATTAATAATTAATGATCATGAGACCATCTTTTAATCCATATGAAAAAGTGCTAGATTAATTAGGGAAGACACAATGGTTAAAGAAAACTGAAGCATGAAGAGAGCTCTCACAATGTGGACTGCTGTTCTCACAAAGAAGGAAGAGGAGGGGAGCTGTTCTCGACACTCTTAGCAGAGAATCGGGAGCTGCACTTTGTAAGCTGTCATTTCTTCCTTACTTTATCCCTTGGCAGACAGTAAATAAATGGAATAAAATGCATAAGGAAGCAATGAGCAGCATTTCATCAATAAACTAAATCTGATTATTTCAACTGTCACAAAATGTCACTTACAGTGTAAAATCTGTGGTTGCAACTAACAGCAGAAATTTTTACAAAATATGTGGTGATAAGAAAATATTTTTCATTTCTTCAAATAAGACATAACCACCATAGCCCCAAATGATACCTGCAATTCCCATTGAATGTTAAATTTTGCTATGATCTTGACTGCACAATAAAAGTTCACTGAAGATGTATTCCTCTGTAACAGGTTATAATGTTTTCCTGTATTCTCTCAAGTACCCCACTCTTTGTCAACAGAATGATTGTTTAAGTACTTTTAGCAGGAAAGGCCTCTTTTCAAATGTTAATTTTCACTACGTAAATCATTGCTATAATAGCAGGAAGAAACAAATGAATATGTATACAGTATATTCCTAGCAGCGTACTGTGCTTATTGTGCCTTATCAGTTAATAGTTCGTAACAGTGATGCTCCATTATAAGAGAGCACATATGCTGCAGAGCAACTAATAGGCTGCATTCTGGTTAATGTTCAAAAACTGTCAATTTATGTACATACTTCGAATCTGAAACCACCTAAAACTTAATTTATGACAGAAATACATGGAATTTCTCTCGCATTGAAGCTGCTCATTGCATATGAAAAAAATCAACAACAAAAGTCTTCACCAATAGTACAATTTCTTTTAGTTAAGAAGATTGAATTTAGTGAGTAAAAAAAGACCAGACACTATGTTCTTTACACTGATGCAATGTCTATACTACCTCTTAAGTAGCACTGGTGTGGACAGTGCTATGTCAGCGGGAGAGCTTCTCCCACTGACATAACTGCTGCTGCTTGTTGGGGGTGGATTAATCAACCAATGGGAGAGCTTTATCCCATCGGCTTACACTGGCTACGCTAGAGCCCTTACAGCGGCACCTCTGTAGTCATTGCCTAAATGTTCTTCCTGTGCATTCACAGTCACATTTTCAAAATTAGCTACTCCATCTTGTGGCCAGTAACCTAGGGGATAACAACCTATTACTAGTACCAGCTAATGGAGTTGTTCCTTTAGTCTTAGTGATGAGGTCTGTGCTGTGGTGGTGAAGGTTCCAGGTTAAAATCCTGCTAACAATCTACATGGAGATTGTTAAAAAAAGTGGCACATGAAAAAAAGACAACTCCAGCAGATCTCAGACAACCAAGAAGAGCTTCCTCTAACTAGGCGAGCTAGTAACATACTGGCTAAATATGTGCTACATCCCCCTCTAGTTGCTCTTCCTTTTACTGTTAGAGGGCTGTACCATGGTACTGAAGGTCAAAGATTCAAATTGTGTAGATGACCCACAAAAGAAGTAATTAAATTAGCAAATACCAGGTTTGCACATGCAAATTGCAATAACTATGCATAGTCCTCAACGTAAACTGCTGGACTGCATTTCTTTTGCAGTAGAGGAGGCTGGTAGTGGCCTGAAGATTTGGGAAAAAGTTTAAAGGAATCTCTAAAACCCTCCCAAAACACAAAAGCCACTCTGTATATAATGTTATGATCACTAAGGGAAGAGATTATGATGAAACATTTCCTGGGCCTATCCCAGAATGCTAGGGCTGGCTCAGGCTAGCCCAAATGCTGATTTTACAAGATAAGGAGGAATAAATACCCACTTTACTCAGTCTTAGTAATTCAATCAGTCCCCAGGTAATAACTTGAAATCTGTTGAAACAAAGTGCACCATGTGCTAATCAATTTGACATTATGTTAAAAATCTCTTTAATGGACATATTTTGCATTAATATTTCTAAACTGAAGATATACTTAATCTCAGATTTGTGAGGATATTTCTGCAAGTTTTGGAAACCAAAATCATTTTAGAACAACTATGCAAATTTCTGCTAGAACTGTACACATGTACATGGTGAATAACTCTAGCGCCAAAACACATTAATGACTTTTCTGATGCTACTGAAATGTGCGTAAGTGTTAACATATAAATGCAGTGGCAGTAGTGCCATGTTATTATAGCACATTTAGGTAAAAACATATATTATACTTCGTTCTCTTTGTGCGCCTGTTTATTTTTTCCAC
Organism: Chelonia mydas; assembly: GCF_015237465.2. Taxonomy (NCBI): domain Eukaryota; kingdom Metazoa; phylum Chordata; order Testudines; family Cheloniidae; genus Chelonia; species Chelonia mydas. The sequence continues at coordinate 110,264,647 of NC_057853.1, forward strand.
TTGTCTGATTTTGACAAATGCAAAAGAAATAATAAGCTTATAATGTAAACTATGTTTACTGTTTAATTTACTGAAACCTAAATCTTAAATGCTCGATTTCATAGTGACTGATTACTAAGCAAGTCCAACAGCCACAGAATCTCAAATGGTAGCATTATTAATAATGACAGTGAGCCACTAAATACATGCCTGTCCTTAATTCTCAGTTTTTGTACTGGAAAAGACAAGAAGGGATAATTGCATACCTGCAATTCTGCTTCTCTAATGATATCATTTTACTAGAAAATGATGTTTGAGTTTCACCACCCTAGTGAGAGGCAGGATGGAACTCTCTAGCTCTTCTGGCCACTTGAGACACGATCCTATTCAGAGACCAAGTTCTAATGCCCGATTGGCTTCCCCTAGAACGCTAGATCTGATCATACCTGACAGGGGTTAGTTAAGGAGCTCCCCATTGGAACCACAACCGTTTAGGCTAGTTCCATCTTCTACCACTTCCATGTACTTTAGCTTCTGCCTAGACTCTGTTTCTGTGCCCTTTGTTTGATGTGCCCTCCTCTAGTTCCCTTGTACCTCAGAATGGACTTTTGATAGCCATGGTCACGTGCATCCATGATTTGGTACACAGTGGATATTTTGCTAGTCACTGCCCTCAGGTGCCCTCAATGCTATGCTGATTGCAATATACTCTCTGTCATAATTATGCTTTAGATAATGCTATTCCAGTTATTGATATGGATGATTTAGGGGAGCAGAGGAGACTATGATTATTAGTCTAACCTTAGTGGAGGAAACGCACACAAACAGACCAAACAAAAAAACAAATACCATGCCTGTTAGGTAAAGACAACATGGGGAGGAAAAAGATAAAAACACGGTTCCTAATGGATTTCGATACGTAACAGAAAGCAAGGAAATAATCCTCCTGCAGCCTCACCACAGCAGCTGAGACACATACATACTTTAAATTAAATAAACTGATTCTGTGCAGAGAGACGCCAGACTTTTGCCATAACACTTTCTTCTTGAAGACGACTGCTGATTGCGGATTGCAGAGGTGTTGATGAAAGTAGCCTGTGTTTTCCAATGGAGAAAATAAAGGATACAATTTTCTAAAGTACTCAGAGTTGATCTGACCCTATTCCCATTGAAGTCAATGGTAAAACTCCCACTGACTTCACTAAGAGCATACGTAGACCAATACTGAATACTTTTGAAAACCTTATATACTTAAAAATATGTAAATTTTTTAAAGGACAAACTGAGGATTAGGAATAAAAGCACCAATTAGTTGGGTATTGATGGGCCAAACTAACCAAAGCCTTCCCAGTTTGCTGCTTTTCTTTTAAATGAATTTTGAAATCCCAAGTCAATATGATTTCTCATAGGCTGTCCTGTAATAGGTGGAACAGCCTTACTAAACCCAGAATTGTCATTACTGAAAACACACAGAGAAGTCTAGAGGCAAATAAATACCCCAGTCTTTCTGAGGATTCCCATGCTTCCATCATGGTAGGACCATGGAAGGCTGACACTGAGGGTGGTTCTAGACTCCCTATTGGATGACTGCACACTGGACAATGGTGCTAGACTGCCATGAAAGAGCACACATTGCATCTTCTAAAAGGGTATATCAGTTGCTGTTGCTATGTGTATTTCCTCCAGTGCTCCCACATACTTACACCTCAAGCACAATGACTTTGGGAACTGCTGCTCATACTCAATCCTCCCTTACGTACAATGCAGGGAATAGCTGAAAAGCCCTAATTTTACCCTAACATTACAACATAACTAGCGCATATTCACATTCTCGAAGTATTACTACTGTTACTAAATTTCATTCAAATAAAAATTACATATGCACTCTTTTCTTCTTACTTTGACCTGTGCTCATGATCAGTATTCTAAATGCACAGATGAATCTCTATAAACCAAATGGATTGTCTGAAACAGCCAGCATTGTCTTCCAATACTAAAAATCCAAATCCCCCAACAACACAGATTTTATATAACAGTGGTAAGTTAATTCTCAGGGATAAGTGTTTCCAATGGGATAATCATATCCCTAGGATTTCATAGAGATTGACAGTATATCATGTCTCCCTTATACCTATGGGGTAAACATAAGTCTGTCATTTCATAAACCACACAGTGTTAATACTTTCTGACTGTGAGGCTTAAAATAAATGCCAGTTTTTAGGAGGGGATTTCAGAATCTTGCTTTTTAAGCAAAATAACATAATATTAGCCTGATGTCTCCCAGCTCATGTTTGCAATCCGTGAAACAAGGGAAATCTTGATGCCAATGCCTGGATTTCTCATGAAGTGTCAATCTATTAAAATTAATTTGACTATTTTCTGTCAAACTCTATACAAATATACAAATTCAAATAAAACTATAATTGTTAAGATCCCGTAGCATAAAATTCTGTCTGAATTTATTTCATATTACAAAATCCTGCCCAAACATGTGCATGGTCTCACTCCTTAGTCCTTACTTTCCTTAGAATAATTAAATCTGTCATTCTGTGATCACTTTCACCCAAATTTCATCTTGTTGCTAAAAAGGTTAAGCTCTCAAATACTTTTCCCTTTATCTCCAGACTGAAAGAGCATCACCAGAAATAACAATGAGGGTGAACTTGATGCAGCAATACAGTATCATAGTAAAAGTCTGGTTTGTCTATAGGAACATGTAAGCACTTTGGGTGGGGAGAGTCCTGAATGTGGCTGACAAGGGGAAAGGGAAAGGAGCAACTAAAAGTTATTTTTTAATTAACAAAACAAACTTTTAGCAGTTTTATAAGACATTGTGTTCGGTTTGGAGCAATTCTACATAAAATGGAGGGTCCTTCTCCTTCATTCAACTGAAGGGAGTGAGAAGCTGAGGTAGCCATTTTTGTTCATGGGAAATTCTAAATACAGGAGACTTTCAAAACCCGAGATTAAAGCCTTGTGCCTGCAACAAGCTGAGCAAATCATGAACACGATGAGAGCATTTAATATCCATTGACTTCTATGGGAGTTGAGGGTACTCTGTGCATCCAAGAGCTGCCTAGCCTCTTGCTGTAAAGCAGCCAAAATGAGTCTATATAATATTCTCTTTACCGTTATGGAGTAATAACCAAACAGTGTTTATGCAAATCAGACCCCCTCATTCAGAATTGCACAAATCAGGAGGGAAAAAAACACTGCATTGCGATGTATCAGTAACTTTCACTGGCCAACACAATAGCATTCCAGTATTATGCACAGTAATACTGAATGTTTATTCAGCTAGTCATATGAAGCTTCTAGAAAGTGCTCCATGCCACTGTTGTTTTGGTCACAGTCCACAGAGACAGAATGGGCCACCCAACTTGGAGAATCTTTTGACACTGTAGTTTGGTCTAACGCAGGGGTCGGCAACCTTTGGCACGCATGCCAAAGACGGCACGCTACGGCCTGCTGGTCCCAGCCGCCGGCCCCACTCAGCCCGCTGCCGAACCCAGGCTGGGACCCCGGCAGGCAGCAGCGTGCCATTAAAAATCCTGCCCACCCCGGCCCGCTCTTCTCCGCACCCCGTCGCCACAGGGGCAGGGTGAAGAACCTTGGTCCTGCCCTCTGCTGCTGCAGAGCAGGCAAGTTTCCCCTCCCCCACCTCTTCCCCCAGCATGCTGGGTTCCTGCCCCTCCTCCTCTCCCTCCCTGCCGCCAATCAGCTGATGGCCCTTGCGAAGGAGGGGGAAAAGCGGAGTCGCAGCACGCTCGCTGCTCTGGGAAGGAGGCGGAGAAGAGGTGGGGATGGGGCCATGGGGGTGGAATCAGGGCATATCCCCTCCAGCCCCCTGCCGTGAGCCGCTCTGGGCAGGGGGCTGGGAGCACCCTCAGGACGCTAGCCCACCCCCCCAGCCCTCTGCCCTGACCCCTACACCCCCCCACACCCACCCAGCCCTCTGCCCTGACCTCTGCACCCCTCCACGCACCCTCCCAGCCCTCTGCCCTGACCCCTGCACCCCTCCACGCACCCTCCCAGCCCTCTGCCCTGACCCCTGCACCCACTCACACACCCCCAGCCCTGACTCCAGCACCACCACACATGCCCCCAACCCTCTGTCCTTACTCCTGCACCCCCCACATATACCCAGCCCCCCACACCTCATGCCCTGACTCCTGCACTCCCCACATTCCCACCCCCACCCTGAGCACCAAACAGGAGCTCCTGCACCCCCCACACATTCCCACCTGCACCCCTCCCACCAAATGGGAGCTGCCCAGGTAAGCACTCCACACTCAAACCTCCTGCCCCAACCCTGTGCCCCCTCTCTCATTCATGGCCAGACCCTACACTCCAACCCCCAGCCTGATCCTTCACCCCCAGCCCAGTGCTCAGTGCACTCCTACCCTCAGCTCAGCGCAGAGAGAGAGGAAGAGAATGGGCTAGAACCAGGGAGAAGGTAGGTACCTACTCTATGTGGGCAGGGCCGGGATCCCAGACCGGCAGCGGGCTGAGCGGGGCCGGCAGCCGGCACCATGGCTGGCAGGAGCAGGCGGACGGAACCCCAGACCGGCAGCGGGTTGAGTGGCAGCGGGCTGAGCTGCTCAGCCCACAGCCAGTCTGGGGTCCTGGCCGCTGGCCCCACTCAGCCCGCTGCCTGTCTGGGGTTCTGGCTGCTGGCCCCTTGCCAGCCGGGGTCCCGGCTGCAGGCCCCACTCAGCCGGCAGCTGGCCTAGGTGAACGGAACCCCAGGCCGGCAACGGGCTGAGCGGGCTGGCGGCGTAAGATCAGCATTTTAATTTAATTTTAAATGAAGCTTCTTAAACATTTTGAAAACCTTGTTTACTTTACATACGACAATAGTTTAGTTATATAATATACAGATTTATAGAGAGAGACCTTCTAAAAAACGTTAAAATGTATTACTGGCACGCGAAATCTTAAATTAAAGTGAATAAACGAAGACTCGGCACACCACTTCTGAAAGGTTGCCGACCCCTGGTCTAACGGATATCTATTTCCTCTATCACTAAACTTGGCTGTACTATCTTCCTAAACTGAAATCTTTCAGCAATTTTCTTTAAGACAAGCAGCATTGAAAGATATGCATACTATTGTGCTATCTCTAGCAATAAAAGAGATGGATTCCTTCTGTCAAACATCAGTTTATGTTAAGCATATACTAGTTAGTTTAAACACTTATAAATACTTAACTATATTACATATACATAAGTAAAATGCAAGAGACAATTCAGTAGAGTCTCTATAATAAGCCTGTTTCAAATATATTAAAATGCTGTTGCCAAATATCTTTAATGTTATTTTTTTAAATTACAACCAACACAAAAACAAAAGTAAAAAACTAACCTTGACTATTTCTATTCCATTTTTAAAATGGCATATAGGCAAGTTTAGTAATAACTCAGTTCATGTTGCTGTGCACAACATGTAGATTTCAAGTGGAACAGAAAGATTATTTCAATATGGTATAATCCAGTACAGTAAATTCATGCTGTAAAATTACCATTTTATAAAATAAGTCAACAGTGCGACTATTTCTGAGTTGCTAGCTCAGCATATAAATGCAGTTGCTGGTGCTGACAACAGAATAACCATCATCATTTTCATGAAGTACACATTTTAGACAACCAGATTTAAAACGCATTTGCTGCTTCCCCACCCTGAAGTATAGCTGTAAGAGGGAATTGTCTCTCAAAATGGTTTCCCAATAAATAGTACTTTAACTACATTTTTTGTTTACTTTGGAAATTATTAAACCAATGGCCACACATGCGGATAATTCTTTTAAGATACTCTGCAGGCACAACTTCTATACAGATTTCCTTTAAAGACTAAATAAAAGATATGATAGTGCTATTAAATAGACGTGTATACTAGTTTGTTAATATCTGGAATATGAGAGACAATAGCCATATAAAATAATGGAGACATAAGCTGTCTAATGTATCTGGGCACTACTGAAAGAAAGCAAGGATGTATGCATACATATATTATATATGACACTTAGATGCATCAACTCTGACATATTTTCCATAGGGATGGGAGGAACAGAAAGACCGTGAATGTAAATATCCTGCTTTAATTAATTTGTAAGGCTTCTGTCCGGTCTTCCTTTATATTCCTTCTCAACCCCCACTTCTGTTGTAACATCTAAAAAGAGACCAATAATAACTAGGTGCAGCTCTTGGGGACAGCAGATTTTATTGATATATTCATTTCAACAGGAGGATTTGGAACCATCAAGTTATGCAATGCATGCAATTGTGTCATTTTCTTTTCTTTTACCTCATCCTCTCTCATTACTTTTCCTCCTTTTGGTTGTCACAATCACTTGTGTCTTCTTTCAAATTGGATTAAAAGTGCTTAAGAGGCAGAGCCCCAAATCACCCCTCTGTATTTGTATATTACCCAAATTTGACTGGGGCTTTTGGGCTTTATCCCAACACAAAATAATAATCTGCACAATCCTGCAGCCCTGCCCTGACTGTCCCCTTCCCCTGCAAATCCCTGAGCCAACAGTAGGGACTCTGTTGGGTCTCCAATAGGTGATGGGGTTGTGCTGTGGAGGCAGCTGCCTCTCACCATCTCCACATAGAAATGAGTTGTATGCATAAAGGAGACACTCTAAGGTCTCTAGTATTGACCAAACAAAGGTGTGAATTCCATCACCTCCAAAATCCTATTTACTTCATTGTATGTGTCATTTTCTAAGCCTCTTGGGGTCATCTGAATGCATATATAGTTAAATTTGGGCAATTACTTTTCCCTAAAACAGTGTTACGGTCACATAGTTAAAAAGAGTCAAAAAATGTATTAGTGGACTAGCATCATGGGCTCAGCAACGATACACATTCTTAAGATTTAGGGCTTGCCTACATAGGAACATTCAGAAAAGTTAAGGCAAATCAACTACAGGTGTGCATTAAATCCCCATGTGGATGCTCTCTCTCAGGAGTAAGCAGGTCGTAGTTTGCTATAAATTAATCCTCCTGTAAGGAGAATTCCTCCATCAAAGTGTCGTAAATTACAGTAAACTAAGACCATTTTACTCCTGAATGAAAACATCCACATGGGGGTTTCATGTGCCTGAATTTATGTACCTTGACTTCATTCCTTTCATTGATTCACCTTAACTTTCCTAGTGTCTCCATGCCCCGAGACTAGTTTTTAAATAACACAAAAATATATGAAGCTACACATTGAGCAAGGCAAACAAGACAAGAAAGTAGCTGACTTCTTGCTATAGTAATAAAATTTTGTTCTCAGTTACATTGGCATAATCCTAGAGTAATCCTCTCCATTTAAAGCAATATACTGACTCTTACCCCACTTTTACCCAGCGTAAGAACAGAATTTAGTCCCTGAATGTCTGCATTTTATCACTTTTTTAAAAATAACTTTGCATCCTTATCATTGAACTTTTGAACAGGCAACTTTTTACCTTCTATTGAAAAAAATCCCTCTAAAACAGTCAAGCTTACTCAGTCTTTAATCATTGGTTACTAGTATTATAAAAATGGCTTGCAAAGGTGAATAAAATGGTGGCATACATCAGAATATTAAATAAATTAGTCAGACAACTAGCTAATGATAATGCAACATAAAAATGCAACTTAAAAAACAGAATATACTTAATCCTTCCTTGTCCTGAACGGAACAGATTCTCAAGCAATTAAAAGGGATTTTTGCTTTGTGTGTGTTTTTCATGCTAACATAAAATTATTAAACTCCTGACATGGTTTGTTCTTCCTTTATTTCAGGGATACAGTACTCTGTAAATAGCACATTCTGAATACACTGTACCATGTCAAATCAAAAATCTGCATGAGAACTCATGAACTATTGTATCACAGGCTTTATGCTATCCGCATTAAGTAACACAAAGAACCTAAACCAGAAAATAGATATGTACTGTAATCATGTCTGTATGAAAACACTGAACACACACATCGTTCGGGAACACTTATTGTGAGACTAGCATAGCATCTTGTATACTTCAATTTTTTACATCATCTGTGCTTTTTTAATAAATTTTCATTGGTGCCTTTCATGTTAGAACCCAATTCTGCAAGGTGCTATGGTTTTGAGAACTTAGTACACATCACAGGATTGGACCCTAAATTTCCAAAGCTGAGACCGAAACACACACAAAAACAAGAACTCAATTTTTCTTCTTTTTTCAGAGATCAGGCATACAAGCATTTGAAGAAAAATATTCTTTCAAAATATAAAGGTTTACCACATTCAAAAATACTTATAATTTAAATCAGTCTTAGACTGGCTTTTTCTGAAGAGGCCTAGTCCATTAAAACATAACTTTTGATTAATAGTGACAGAAAGAGAAAACCTTTTTAGATATGGACAAAGGTGCATCAAATCATTCTGATGTAATGTACAATATGTCAATAAAGCCTGAGGCATGGAAGCAGTTTTGTTATTTTAAAGTAGAGGTGAAGATTTACAACAGTGAGTAATGATTCTGAATACCTCAGTTTTTGGATGTTCAAACTGAGACACATTAATGAGTCTCCTTTTCAGAGGGCAGGTGCTTGGCACTTTTTTTGAAAATCAGGCCCCCTTAAAGACTTTCAAATCACTGATGCACCTCAAATCACTACACTCTTTTAAAAATCTTGATCAAAATGCCCTATGTCGTGTGTTCTAAAAACAGATATTTTTGCTCTCTTTAAAGTATATGAATATATTTTCCCTAAATTATGATAGCTACATAATTATATATGACCATGTGAAAAGCAGAATGCATTAAACCATTCAATAACTATTCAGAAAACAAGCCCCAAGTGGAAGAAAGAGCTTGCATAATTTAACTAATCCTCCCACTGGAATAAAATGTAATAAGAGCCACAAACCATCTTCATGATAGCCATTAAGAGGCGCAAAATATCCCTGCTGTTTATTATATTCATATTAGGATGAGGTATCGTTCTTATGTACGTAACAGAATTTCCACATTTTGATGTACTGGAATGTAAAATGATCAATCTTTATATATTCACATAAGGTTCAAAGCCAACTGTGATCATATAGAAATTATATTAACAGTTTTCCAGGAGTTCTTGTCCCACCAGTTGACAAACTTTTTACCTGCTATTCTAAAAGCTGAATTTTTCAATAGTTTTCCTAAACACAGAGGTAAACTCACGAAGGAAGCTAACTGCAGCTCCCTGTGCATCACAGTGAAAATTCACTTCTTGTGTCTTCTTTAGGGATCTGTTGATCAAAGCAAAATTAAAGCCTAATGATCTGAACAGCTAACTACACAACATGGTATTATGCTGTTAATAGTGTTAAAATAATGGTGTTAATGGCTGCCATCTTTGCTCCATAGGAAATCACAGACCTCATGAAAGTTGATTTGTGCTTTTCAGCCACCTTTCATTTAAGCAAAATGAACAAACAATTAAGTTCCTTCATGGAGAAAGATAATTGGAGAAAAAGACCACCACCAAAGGCACTAGGCCACATGCAAAGACATTCAGCAGCTAAAACATGCAGGCTAAGGAGTTTTCCTTGTAACTGATTGCAAATTCATATGCTGGGGCACTGACTGATCATAGAATCATAGAATATCAGGGTTGGAAGGGACCTCAGGAGGTCATCTAGTCCAACCCCCTGCTCAAAGCAGGACCAATCCCCAACTAAATCATCCCAGCCAGGGCTCTGTCAAGCCTGACCTTAAAAATATCGAAGGAAGGAGATTCCACCACCACCCTAGGTAACCCATTCCAGTGTTTCACCACCCTCCTAGTGAAAAAGTTTTTCCTAATATCCAACCTAAACCACCCCCACTGCAACTTGAGGCCATTACTCCTCGTTCTGTCACCTGCTACCACTGAGAACAGTCCAGATCCATCCTCTTTGGAACCCCCTTTCAGGTAGTTGAAAGCAGCTATCAAATCCCCCCTCATTCTTCTCTTCCGCAAACTAAACAATCCCAGTTCCCTCAGCCTCTCCTCATAAGTCATGTGTTCCAGTCCCCTAATCATTTTTGTTGCCCTCTGCTGGATGCACTCCACTTGATACCGGCTGCCAACTAGACATGGAGCCATTGATCACTACCCGTTGAGCCCGACAATCTAGCCAACTTTCTATCCACCTTATAGCCCATTCATCCCTCCCATACTTCTTTAACTTGCTGGCAAGAACACTGTGGGAGACAATGTCAAAAGCTTTGCTAAAGTCAAGGAACAACACGTCCACTGCTTTCCCCTCATCCACAGAGCCAGTTATCTCATCATAGAAGGCAATTAGATTAGTCAGGCATGACTTGCTCTTGGTGAATCCACGCTGACTGTTCCTGATCACTTTCCTCTCCTCTACATGCTTCAGAATTGATTCCTTGAGGACCTGCTCCATGATTTTTTCAGGGACTGAGGTGAGGCTGACTGGCCTGTAGTTCCCAGGATCCTCCTCCTTCCCTTTTTTAAAGATGGGCACTACATTAGCCCTTTTCCAGTCGTCTGGGACTTCCCCCGACCGCCATGAGTTTTCAAAGATAATGGCCAATGGCTCTGCAATCACATCCGCCAACTCCTTTAGTACTCTCGGATGCAGCGCATCCAGCCCCATGGACTTGTGTCCATCCAGCTTTTCTAAATAGTCCTGAACCACTTCTTTCTCCACAGAGGGCTGGTCACCTCCTCCCCATGCTGTGCCGCCCTCATTCAGTAAGGGGCCCACACTTTCCTTGACTTTCTTCTTGTTGCTAACATACCTGAAGAAACCCTTCTTGTTACTCTTAACATCTCTTGCTAGCTGCAAGTCCAGGTGAGATTTGGCCTTCCTGATTTCACTCCTGCATACCCGAGCAATATTTTTATACTCTTCCCTGGTCATTTGTCCAATCTTCCACTTCTTGTAAGCTTCTTTGCAGCTCGTGTGTTTGTTTGAAAGCAACCTGAAATCTATCAGAAAGTCAGAGATTTAGTCTTAAACGTGGCCTTGAGAGAGACAGATCCTTGGGGCACCAGAGCAGCACCAAGGAAGACTTGGAAATTGTAAGCAAGGAAAGTGCCTGCTGTTTATTCCTACTGCATTCCGAGAAACAGGACTTTGTGTACATTCTTGGTAAATAAACAGGACTATGCCAAAGAAATACTCAACTCATAATCAGTTTCTCCTCCTAATGGAAACAACCTGGCAATGCACCGAATATAGGTAAACACTTGGGCCAAGGGGCAAGCAATATGTGGAAAGCCATAGAAGAAAAATGATTAGTTAAATGCAAATGTGTAAGTCAACCGAAAGGCCTGCAATATTTTAGATGCACTGCTGTATACAGTGACCTTACAAGCTTAATGGAAAAAGTTAATAAACTAATGTATTTGAATACTTGAATATATACTTATTACATGTACATATATGAATACATACACATATAGCATATAACCCCCCCATCATTTTGTAAGGGGGGTAGAAAACAAATATGCCTTGAATGATTAATAACTATTAATTCCTCCTGGCCCCCCAAAATTAGAAAAGCTATCCCACCTCTGTTTGTCCACCTAGAAAGTAAAGACAATCAGATAATGGCTCGTGTCATGTGAGACTCTTTGACTAAGGACCCACAGATCAGCCAAGGTTGGGATCTCTATTCTCCACAAAGAGAAACTAAAATGGTTTCATGAAATTATTGTGCATCTTCTAGGCAAGAATCTCTCATAATTTGCACAGGGATAAAACCTCTCTCTCCCTCTCAACCCAGCTTAAAAAAAAACAACTCCAAACAGTTACCAAGCAGAGTAACACCCTACTTTCCTATGCAAAGTGGCCCACTGCACACTGAGAGTCGATCAAAATATGGGTGGGGAAGCTGTGAGTTAACCAAGCTAGAAGTAAATTCAGGTCAGAGTAAACGTCAAATAGGGCAAACTGCTTGCTACCCCAAGAAATCCAAACTACATAGTTTCAACCCAAATTATAAACTATACATTTGTTTGCCTTGTAAATCAAATATACTATTTTTAATCTGTTTTGCCCTGGCATTAGTCTTTCATCTCAAATTAGAAACTGCAGATTTGTTTGCTTTATGAATCAGCCCTATCTCTTCATATGTGGACACTGTCTCTTGTTCTGTTGCAAACCCTAAGCAACATGAAATACTTATGGACAATCAAAGAATGTCTGAAGTATGTCTGTCGAAATAAGAAGATAAGGGATTTTGTTGGTTTCCATTGTAAATAATTGTGGCACTTTAGAAGTAAGAGGAATTGTATGGCACAAGGAAAGTGGAATGGTATAACCCAGGGTATAACTTTGGATCATTAAAAGCAATAGCTTAAAAAGGAAGCAATTCCAATAAATAATGTGGACTAATATTGAAATAAAATTACTGAAATGAACCAAACATAAAAAGCGTCTGATAAGAAAAGGTTTAAATAAATTTGTTATACACCTGCACCATCTGATGGAAACAGAAGAGAAAAAGAGCACTGAAGTCTGAGCACTCTGTTAGCACACGTCCAATAGAAATCAAAGGGTGGCCTCTTCCAACAACCCCTGAAACCAGCGTATATATAAAACTGAGGTCACAAAACTGAGGGACCCCAGAGCTGACTGAACCCAACAAGAAGCTGCGGAATCCTAAGTGCAACCAATGCCTGCATCAACTGTGTGGAAAGGACTCTTCCTCATCACAGGGTTAAGATTATAAGACAACATGGGGTGAGCTCAACATAGTGGCACTCCCTCCTGGCCATCCTGGGAATTAGCTCTGGCCAGACATTTCATCCTCCTCTGGTGGTGTCTCTGCTGTCGTCCTCTCTGCTTTGCAGACCCCTCTCACTCCAGAAACTGAACCACAGCCTCCTCTATGCGCCTCAGCCCTCTGACCGGGTCACCATGTATGTTCCCTTCTGGGGTAGTACAACGAAATTTTTCCAGGACAAACCATCCCAGGCAGTCTGCTGCCCTCTGTGTGGCCTGGAGCACATCCCCAGTGCCTAGCAGGGGAACCTGGGCCAACCCTGTACTCCAGGGTCCAGCTCAGGGGCCCTCTAGCCAGCAGTAAAGGTCTGTTCCCTTCTAGACCTTACTGCCTTTCCCTGAACTCTGTCCTACCCTTCTGGGGTTTGACAGCCTCCTAACTCCCTCTCCCAGGGAATAATGGTGGGCTAGCTGTTTCTATACTGTTCAAACACTCCTCCCTTCTCCCAGGGAGTGACTGTAGCCTGCATGCCTCTGCAGCCTCCAAACACTCTTCCCAGGCAGTGGCTTCCCTTTCCCAGCACCAGCCCCTTTCTGTTTCCAGCTACTTGGATGTATAGGTTCTCCCCTGTTCCTGCCCAGCTTAACCTGCTTTCAATTAGCTCGCTGTTCCCTGGCTTCTCCTCCAGGAGCCTACCTGATTATCTTAACCTGTCAGTCATATGTGGGGTGGACACCCCATCACAGAAGTGGTAAGATTTCATTTCAAAGCTTGTATTTCCTCATCTATTCTGTAATATAAGTAACCGTAGGTTATCTTGCTAAGCGTATACTCTCTAGTAAGACCTTGAGTAATCATATTTTTAGATTTTAAATCCTTAATAAGTCCAAGCAAATTAGCCTATGAGAGAGTTGAACAATAACCTTAAGTAATCCCAATATTCTAAACTTGTCCCTTTTGGACCAGTCCATTAAAACAACAGGGAGCAAACACTCAGAAGTGCCTTAAAGACAAGTACATCCTTCCTCCTTGGAGAAATACTGGAATGGTGATATATGTGTTAGGTACTAAAGAATTGATAATCATAAGTAAATGTAATAAGAAATCTTGGTGATTTTCTCTTCGGTGTAACTGCTGAGCCTCAACTCTACTCAACCCTACCTACCAACAGGGGGTTGAACTAGATGACCTCCTGAGGTCCCTTCCAACCCTGATATTCTATGATTCTATACTCATTAGCAGTTGCTTGAAAGACAGCATTGATTTGTTCAGTACTATATGTACCTAAAACATTGGTTGTGTCTACATTTAGTTGGTGAATTCCTGATTGTATATTAATGTGGTTCTGGATGAATTAATAAATTGATGATTAGTTAAGAATAACCAAGTGTCCAGATCTTAAAAAAATACTGCTCAAGTTAAAAGCTGACCTAAAAAGAACCCAGTGTTAAAATTAGGAAGCTAAAGCTCCCTGGACTCAATCTAAAGGGATTATCCTATTAGATTCCATTCTAATCTTAGTTATAAAACTCAGGAAATTGGTAAATCTTGTTTGCTAAATTTCAGCTTTAAAATCTGAAATTCATAAAGTTGACCCCCTTTCACACATACAATTTACAGAATACTATTTAGGCTGCAAAGTCAAGCATTCAAAAGCTAAATATTGTCAGAATTAAGGTTACCCGTGCAATCTTAATTTCTGACCTCTTTTACATATGCTGTAATGTACATATGCTATGACCATAGTTAATGACTGATCACATCCTATCTTATCAGATGCCTAATATACTTTTTTACACAACACATGATTAACCTGTAGAACTCATTAACACAAAATAGTTCAGAAGAGCATAGCAAGATTGAAACAAGAATTAGAAATTTATATGGAAAATGAAAGCATCCACGGTTATGTAAATTAGGATATGGAATATAAATCCTCATGCTTTCAAATGTAAGCTTACCATAAATTCCTAGGAGTCAGAAAAAAAAAAATCTTATCTGGGAACAGTTTCCATAATTGTTCATTAGATGGTTTCTTGCACTTTCCGCTGAAGCATTTGGTATTGGCTGCTAGCATAGACAGGATATGGGACAGGATGGAACACTGGTCTCATCTGCTAGGCAGTTCTTGTGCTCCTTCTCAGCTTTATTTATTGTTTTACACATGTGACTTCTGGTGTCTCATTTTAAATTACATGGTTCATTTGTGAAAACAACAGCTAATCATACTATTATAAGAGATCTACATTTCGAAAGAATTGCAAGCTGCTTTAAAATAAGGTTCAGTCAGCTTCCTCATTATAAACAATTTTCCATGGGTTTGTAATTTACCAAAAAAAAAATCACTATTTTTTGCTAGTTTCAGATGCTTTTCTGTGTCCCTATACCAAGAAATATTTGCAATTTGAAATAAAATTTTGCAGCTTGTTAATAACATAAACTCACTTTTTGTTTGTTTGTATTAAGCACAGATATTCCCACCTGGCACAAAAGCATGCAGAGGGAATAAATTAGTAGAAAAACCTTATATAGCCAATGAGACCAAGCATTGTCCCTTTCACAACCCACAGAGTTGCTGAGTGTGCAAGAAAAAGGAGTGGAAATCCCAGTCCCCAGGGATATCATAACCAGATAGAGAAGGATGGTAGCACTTAATCTGAGCACATAACCAATTTGTTTATCAGTGGCTTCCTACATGATTACTGGCACACTGAAAAAATTATGGATGACAAGATATTTCTACCTATTCCAGACAGATCACTTGAAAAATGTTCTAACAAACTGAGTGCTTCAGGCTGTTTCATTATTCTTGTCCTCCTTTTCCCTCCCACTTAGCTCAATTGGGAAAGTACATATTTCATCTTTTCAATGCTCTCCTTTTATTTTTCTCATGTTTTGGTGGGACAGTTGGCGCTTTCATTCTATAGCAAAAATACTAAATGCTCCTAAACCAATGCTTGGACAAATACTAGCCATTGCTTTTCAGAGGAATGTATTTGGGAAATAAACCTTTAATACATATTTTTCAGGCAGGTTAGAATAGCAAATTATTTCCTGATATTTTTCTGGAATTCACATGTTCCAGGTAGAAAAGTTATTTCATTTCTTGATCATTGCTGCTGCTTTTTTTGAACTATCACTGTAAGTAAGAAGACAACACACAGAAAATATGTTTTTAAAATAGCCTTTACCCCAAATAATAAATTAATACCATAAGAAAGTGAAAACTACCAAAAGAAAGATGCAGAGAAAGCTCATTTATCGTTGCCAGAACTCAGGCCACAAAAGAACATGTAGGAAGACGATCACTAACATCAATGAAAACAATTATAAGATTATCATGAATCCTTGAGAAATGACCAAATGAGAATGAAAGAGATAAAGGGATAGAATATAAACTGGATCTCTTCTATACCAATCTGAGTAATAAGTAGTCATCAATTACAGGACCGCCCTGAGTCCATGTGTTTTTGTGCTAAACTGCTGAAGAAGCACAACTCACATACTACAAACAGGGATTAGAGAGACTGTATTTTCAGATAGTAACAGTTATATTATGCTGAGTATTATTCTTTCTAGTATTGCACGTATTTGTCATTGCATAGTAGACTTTTAAAAAACAGTATTTTTAGATTAAATTAATTAAATAGAAAACTAGGGATTATTTTTAGAGCATCCTACAATGTCAGAGCAAAACATCTTTGCCATGTTTCTAGAAAAAAATATGTTTGAAAACACAGAAAGTGATTTTGCTTTCACTTTTACCCATGTAAATTAGGAGTAACTCTGCTGAAGTGGAGTTACATATGTAAAACTGGTGTTCTGTAAGAATCAGGCTCAGACTAACTTTCACAAAGTATTTATATCAGATAAACCATTACAAAATGAAATTTGTGCAGGATGAAGATAAAACTGAGTCAAACAAGGGAGAAGAAATGTGAAACCAGCCTATTTTAATGAAGCAGAGTTTTGCTAACAAGATACCAGTGGGAAAGGGCCAGAAAGGGGGAGAAGGAAGGGCTCCATGCTCTGCGGTCACAGGACTGGAATGAACCCCAAACTGTGAATGTTAGTCTACTTTCTGATTATTTTGAGAGTAAAATAAATGGTTATATAAGTCCTGAAGAAAATACCTTATGACTGCAAATAGTTTTATACTAAGTCATTCCAACAATTCACAAACATTTTCTCCGTTGTACACTACACATTCTAGACAAGTGATACACCACTGAATCCAACAGTTATAGAAAGGCTAAATTTGGCTCCACATATTTACATCTGAAATTCAAAGAAGTAGCTCCCCTGAACCAAAATACTACAATAATAAACACACACACAAACAAAGAGAAGAATTCTACTTTAAATCTACGTTGAGTTTGTTTCATTTCTGGAATACATTTGTTTGTTTAGTTTCTAGAAGGGAGAACTACAAAAAGATTTGAAGCTGCAGAGTACAGATAGCACTATAATACATGTAGTAAGTAATAATGGAAACCACTGAACAACAGGGAGATATAAGCAGGGGACAATGCATTCTCTGGGGCTGTGAAGTTATTGAACAATTAGAACAAAGAAACCTTTAAATTTATTGACCAAAACATTTAAATGAGCTATACAGGATACTTCAATGTTTGGGTGCTCAGCTTGAAAGCCGTAAAGTGAACAGACTTCCAGGAAATGCTCCTGAGCAGCCACTTTCTGAAAATCAGCTTTGAGGTGCCTCATGTAGGGCATTTAAACTTGAGTCAACACAAATCCTTAGTTACTTTTGAAAGTCTTGGCTGTTGTTATTATGCATTTGTATTGCAATAGCTTCTGAGGGCCTCATAGTACTAAGGTGTTGTACAAATTTACAAACACAGTTGCTGCTACAGAGATCTTATAAGCTAACCTAGTTTAGAGAAGGAAGGACTGATTCTCCAGTAGATTCTCCGTTTTACATTGATATGACTGTAAGTATGTCTACAGTTAGAGTCAGAGGCTAAGGCCAGAAGGGACCACTAGATCATCTAGTCTGAGCTCCTGTATATCACACACCACCAACACCACCCAGCACCCACACACTGAACACCAAACAACGGAAATGAGATCAAAGTAAATGAGACCCCAGATGATTAGACCTTTATGTGCCCCAGGCAGGGAACAGGAGACCAAGGGGCACCAGTGCTTGAAGCCCCTGAAATGGCAGGAAAATGATTAAATGAGATATTCCCAGATAATTCTGGCACGTGACCAGCATCCACATGCTGCAAAGGAAGGCAAAAAAAACCCCCGAAAAATAAACAAGGTTACTGCCAATCTGATATGGGGGAAATTCCTTCCTGATCCCATGTATGGCGATCTGTTAGACCCTCAGTAAGCCAGGCAAGTACCTGACAGAGAGAATACTCAGTGCCAACTCAGAACCTTGGCTTACCCCAACAAGTGTTTCATTTCCAGTCTTGGCCATCCCTGATGCGTCAGCAGAAGGAGATAAAAAACCTCCCCAAATACACTGAGGGAAATCCCTTTCTGACCTCTGCTGGGGAGGGTGATTCCTAGCTCAAGGAGACATACTCATACTAGCTCTGATTGAGCTAATGTGCTAAAAATAGCCCTGTGGCAGCATGAGTAGCAGGAGGGAATAGCTGCCCCAAACACAATCCCATTCAAGACCATAGATATATATTCAAGATGGCTAGCCCCTCCGGCCGTTCACACTGCCACAGCTTCACTCTATTTTTAGCGCACTAGCTAGACCAGAATTAGTGCACACATGTCTCTTCAAGCTGGCAATCATAAGCCCAGCCAGAAGTGGAGACATACCCTGTGTATTAACTTCAATTACTAATTTACACTGGTGTAACTAAGAGGAAAATCAGGCCTGGAATTTCCATGGAGTCACCTGCCTTCACTTACAAACAAGTCAGTGGAGGACTGAAATTATTTATTCCTTGCACAAGCTACACTGTTGTCTCAGTGACAGAGCTAGCAGTTACTCGTTACTACTAGTAGAGTTCTTCAACACTTTATCTTGCAACAGCCAGTTCTGACATTATCTGGATTATTATTAGACCGACAGGAATTTTTCCTACTCCCCTGGTTTTATGGGGGGAAAAAAATCTCCTGCCCATGTTGGATGGACTCAGAGCTCATAAATGATGACTTCAGCTTTGAGACTGATGATATTAAATTCAAACCAAGCTCTTGTTCTTTTGGTCTGTGCTGAACTGGGCTACTGAATATAGTCATTCTTTGGGAAAGTAAGTAAACCACCATTTAATGCCTCCTGTTATTGATCTGCTGTGCCTCATTCCACATCTCTCAAATATTGTGTACTAAAGCAACAAGGTGGGTGAGGTAATATCTTTCATTGGACCAACTTCTGTTGGTAAGAGAGACAAGCTTTTAAGCCACAGTGAGCTCTTTGTCGTCTTCTTTCTTCCAGTTAAAAGTGTAAAGGAAATTCACAACCCAAAGCACTTAACTGGATTTTTTTCCTCCAAACACCCACAGCCACTGAAAATCACCTCTGTGTGGAGGCCAAGCATGAGAAATTTCATGTTCAAGGGGTTATTTTTTTTGAGAAACTGATAAGCAACTGTAAAACAGGGTGTTTTAATGATTTTTTCTCCCTGATCATAATCATAGGCTCTTTATTAACATGCTATATTATTTTGCAGATAAAAATTGATTAATTGTACACAAATTGTACTATAAATATCTTCCTATTGTGTGGCTGATTCTTCTCTGTTACTGTATGAGTAAACTGTTACAGGAAATCACACTTATTTATAAATATAGCTAGTCTAAAATAAAGCAAGATTTTTTGAAAACAGTAATATATCATACAGGGAGTCTAGGGCAGTAACTAACTAGCTAACGGTTGTGTCATTGGGACTGTAGTTAATACTACGATTTAGTCATGGCAGTCATGGATGCTGTGACTTTATCAGACCTCCGTGACTTCTACGGCTTCAAGAGGCGGAAGTGGGACTGTGCGCCCCTGCCCTGCACCTGGGCTGGCTGGAACCAGGAACCTGCAGCCCTAGCCCTAGCGCCATGGCATCCCAGGCTTGGCGGGGGCTGAAGCTGGGGCCGTGTGCCCCAGCCCTGCAGCATCCTGAGTTTGGTGGGGGCTGCAGCTGGAACTGCGCACCCCTGCCCAGCAGCTGCAGCAGAGTCCATACACCCCCCTCACAGCTTCCCAGGCCATGCGCGCCCCCGAGCTGCAGCCAGGACTTGGTGGGGGCTGTAGCTGGGCTGTGCACCCCTGTCCTGCAGCTGCGGCCAGCTCCGGAGCAGGGGCTGTGCGCTCCCCATAGCTGCGCCTTCTGCTGCAGCTGCTGGATCCAGGGCTGTGTCCCGCCACGGCGGGGGGCTCGGCCTGTCAGTCCCCCAGCATGGGACTCCATTCCTCCCTCTTACCTATACCTGCCCCCACCCCGAGTTATTTTTAGTAAAGTCAAAGACAGGTCATGGGCATTTTTGTTTATTGCCTGTGACTTTTACTAAAAAAAACTGACAAAATCTTAGCCTTAACTGTAATCTGTTAACGACATCACTAGCAATGTAGTAACCCAGTCTTCCGGAGTAAGTGCTTTCTTGTGTACTTCTACTGCAAGAATGTTCAAAAATAAACTGGTTTAAAGAAAATGCTTTTAACAGGAAAGAAAAAGGTGTACTTCACAATTCAGAAAAAAAAGGGAAAAAAGCTTTCAGTTTCTTTTGTAGCTTTATCTGCTCAATACTTCCTCTGCTAGCTTCTCTGTTGCTAACCCATTTTCCCTCTGTTCCCACCCCCAACAGACAGCTTCTTTAGAATGCTATCTGATTGGAGTCAACCTAACTGAAGCTCGTAAGTAAATTCAAGGATGGACACTTTCTTCAATCAGGAGCCTTATATGGGTGGTAAGTACGTGGATTCCTCCATATATGTATTTGGGAAGCCAGTAAGAATGGACAGAATTAACACTCTGCATGCTGATTTTGTATGGGGTTTCTGCAGCCAGACTTGAACATTATTCAGTAAATAGCATTCATTGGAGGAAGGAAATGAGTTTTCTCGCAACCCAAAAGATGACAACAGTTTTCAGAATAACTTATTTTACCAGTGTGTTTTTATTATTAGTTTTACTTTAAAGATCTATGTAAGAAAAGCATCTAAGATATAAAGATGTTTTACAGAACGAGCGTTCACTGCCTCACTATCCTGATCCTCTTACTTGCAACGCACTTCACTACTTAATATAAAGGGTGTGTATGGCACGGTATAAAATGGCACTCTATAAAAAATGGAAGGCTTGCTGTCATTATCACTGCCTCACACAAGTTGGAAAAGACACTTCTGTTCAGAAGGCTTAGGGTGGGATTTCCTGACAGCCCACCAATTTGGCAAATAAGCCCAACTTTTGATCATCGTGATAGTATAGAACAAAAAAAACTATGTGCTCCATTGAGATTTAACAGCTCTTTGAAGGTCTTCTCCTTTCTGAAACCTTTTAAATTATAGCTCTTAGAACAGACCTTTTACTGGGAGCCAATGGACCATTGTTTCTTAGAAACCAAAGTAACAGAAAAACACTGAAACTAGAAAAGATGCAATGCACTTTCAGGGGCCAATGACAAGCAGCAAGTCTGCTTAATTGAAATGGAGCAATGTACAATTTATTCACTGATGACCAATATACATCCATTTTTATAGAAAATGTCTTGCTTGGTACAGACACTAGGCATTATCATCATAGGTTTCCAATCAACTGACTATAAATTCAATAAATGCAATTTTCTCTGTTATACTGAAACTGCTAAATAGCACTTCATCAGAAAAGCTGTACACTCCAAATAGCAAAATCCAACTCTATTTGCCTCAAAGCTCTCATTAAATGATGTTCATTTCCATGTTTCTTTTGGAAGCAGCAAGTAAAGACGGCCAAGTGCAGGAACATCTTGAAAAATTAACACAATTAATAAGCACACACTAGAAAACTATTCTAGCAACTGATGAATAGATCAGTCTATGTCTCCTTCTATTCTGGGCCAGTTTTATCTTGTAAGCAGGTGTCTTTTGTTAACCGATCTAAAAGAAAGTCTACAGCATAGAATCAAAATTCATCTCCTTCCTGCAGTGTGGCTTTATTAACAAATAAAATAATAATGAGATAAAGTTCAGCTCAAGTCTTCTCTCCAGGCCCGGCAGCTTCTAGAGTTTCTACTTCAAGACTGCCCGGCCCACGTGTTAGATCCTTTTTTCATTCTCTCAAAAGTACCACTCTCCATCCCTCTTATATCTGGATGGGATAAACAGCCACCTTTCTCTGCAGAGCCAGCAGAACCCACTTAATAATTTCCAAGCAAAATAGTAACAAAGTGTGATGTTTCAGGAAAACCTGCCAGCTTGCTCCGTATCTCTACAAACATTCAAGCTTGGCCAGTAATTGCCATATTGCACTTGAATCGCTCCACAATATACAAATTATACCTCCATGCAGGACATATACATCTAATACATGTGAATATCCAGTAATATAAATCATTGTTCAGAGACACTCTACCCTATCATTCTGGTCAAAATACAAAGAGATGATCATTAGAAACAGGATACAGCAAAAGGCAGGGAGGGTTAGGTTTAGAGTTTTTGTTAAGAGGACTCCGTTTAGAGTTCTCACTCCCATTCCCCACCTTAATAATAACCTTTTCCAATATCCTAAATTCACCCTGACATCTTCCTAGCATCCCTGGGACCTAGTTCTCATTTACACTAAGGCCCCATTTACACCACTCTGGCAGTACAGGAACTCCTCACTTAAAGTCGTCCCAGTTAACGGTGTTTCGTTGTTACACTGCTGATCAATTAGTGAACATGCTTGTTTAAAGTTGCGCAATGCTCCCTTATAACATTGTTTGGCAGCCGCCTGCTTTGTCCACTGTTTGCAGGAAGAGCAGCCCATAGGAGCTAGCTAGTGGGGGCTTGGAACCAGGGTGGGCCGGCAGCCTCCCTATCAGCTCCCCACTCCCCTAAGTTCCCTGTGCAGCAGCAGCCACCCAGCAGGCTACCAATTGCCAGCAGTTCAGCTGTCCCTGCCCCCACTGCCATGTGCTGCTCCTGCCCTCTGCCTTGGAGTTGCTCCTGGGAGCCTCCTGCTTGCTATGCAGAGGAGGAGGGGGATTAATGTCAGTGTGTCCCCCTCCCCCTTACTCCTGCCCCCCGCTTACCCCTTCTCCATATAGAGCAGGGTGGGGACAGGAGAGGGCTCAGGACGGAGGGAGTTTGCTGGCCGCATCTGCTATCTCAACTTCCTGATCTTTTTAAAGGCAATGTTCTTAGAATGGTGACAGCATACTTAAAGGGGCAATGCACATCTCTCTCTCTCTCTCGCACTCTCTCTCTCTCACACACACACACAGACACGGTGTGTGTCTCTGTCTGTCATGCTGCCTCGCCTCTCCTCCCTCCATTTGGCCCCCTTGTTGAGTGTGAGGCTACATTAACAACAATGTGTTAACCCTTGAGGGCTCAGCCGAATGCTAGTTCATCATTTAGCAGTAAGGTATTCCCTGGGAAATATCCCACCCTCTTCCACCCTCTAACTTAACCACCTCAATCAAGCTTCACAATCATCATTGCTGTGTACAGTATTAAATTGTTTGTTTAAAACTTATACTGTGTGTGTTTTTTGTCTGGTGAAAAAGTTTTTTGTCTGGTGAAAAAAATGTCCCTGGTACCTAATCCCCTCATTTACATTAATTCTTATGGGGAAATTGGATTCGATAACATGGTTTTGCTTAAAGTCGCATTTTTCAGGAACATAGTTATAACGATAAGTGAGGAGTTACTGTATAGATGTGCTGTAAAGTGGAAGCAAGTGCCAGGACAGTGACAAGGAGCCTTCATGTAAATGAGAATCAGGCTATTCCACTTCAATCAATAAATAAATATAGTCTCTGTCAATGATGGAGATATTCTGCTTCTTCCAAGTGGTTCTGCTAATCCAAAGAAAATGTACCCCCTATGCTTGTTCCCCCTCTCCCCTACTTCTTTCTGACTAGAACCAGTACTTGGATTTCAACCCAAAAGACGTTCAATTAATGCAAGGCAGAGTAGGAGCTTCCTTACCACCAGGGGTTTTTTTTTATAAGCAAACAGCACAAGAACATAAGCATGGCTATGCTTGGTCAGACCAATGGTCCATCTAGCTCAGTGTCCTGTCTTCCGACAGTAGCCAGTGCCAGATGCTTCAGAGGGAATGAACAGAACGGCAATTTATTGAGTGACCCAACCCCTGCTGTCCACTCCCAGCTTCTGGCAGTCAGAGGTTTGAAGACACACAGAGCATGAGGTTGCATCTCTGACCATCTTGGCTAATAGCTATTGATGGACCTACCCTCCATGAAATTACTTAATTCTTTTTTGAACACAGCTATACTTTTGGCCTTCACAACAGACTAGAAGTATCTTAAAATATTACAGAGGAGGGTGTGTGAGGCAGCTGACAAGTTTTAACTTTTCCCAAAACCTTTGCAAAAGTCTCTGAAATTTTACATACTGCATAAATTAAGTCGTTTTTATAATTTTTCATTTCCATTTTCTTTCAGTAAGAAACATCTTACAATTAAGATTAGTGAAAGCAAGTGTATTAATATGACAGATCATAGCTGACAACTTTAACATTTAAATATTTGCTCTTACACTTTCATAATGAGTTTCATGCTGCTTTGACTCCTTGGCAAGCACACAAACCTCTAATGACAGCATA
This sequence comes from Chelonia mydas, assembly GCF_015237465.2. NCBI lineage: Eukaryota > Metazoa > Chordata > Testudines > Cheloniidae > Chelonia > Chelonia mydas. The sequence continues at coordinate 110,289,046 of NC_057853.1, forward strand.
CCTAATTATACATCAGCTCCCCCACAGAAGAATACTTTAACGTTAGCCATTACACTAACGGTGGTTTCCCAGCTCAGCAGTAAAGGCTGTATTTTTTCCTCAAAATAGTAAACAACTAAAGGTTGGCCCCTTCAACTGGGAAACAAAGAAAATTTATTGTAGCTGTTTTTCTCCATCTGCTTACTAATACAGGCACTGAAGTGCAGCCTTTGACAGCAGTAGACATCACACATACCTCTTTGTAGGAGCACTGTCTGTATTTAGATAAGCATATTTATTGGATTTTTTTAAGCTTTGTATTCTACATAATGCTCCACTTCACGCAGTGATATAGCATAGGGATATTTAAAAGCACACTGTTAAGCTTAGGGGGAAAAAATAACTCATATTCATTATGATTTACACAGAACAGTTACTGTGAGATTTCACGGAGGTGGCAGCTTTTTTCTTGCTCCATTTCCTTAAATGTTAGTGGATCTCAAAACAAGGCCTCCAGTTCTTTAAAACCGCAGTGACTTGACAGGGCTATTCTGTAAATCAGTGGCAGAGCTGGGATTAGAAATTAGGATTCCTCCTTCCAAATCCCATGCTTGATCTGACAGACTGTGCTGCTTCTCTAAGCATGAAGGATACTCTAGCTCTTTGGATTAATTTGTTTTAGCATTGGTAGTGGTTTGGTGTACACTAGCAAGACGTCAGATAATTCATCTTAATCAAAGATACATCAGCACAAACAGAGAGGTTCATACCTTACCAATCTCTGGGGAACAGTCTTAGAGCAGCTCAGTCTGTCCTACAGTATGAGCTTAATTTGATTTATAGTCCGCTTGTGTATGAGAAGTAGAAGCTTATTACACCTTACTTCACTTTTCTTATCTAGTTTCATACCGATTTTCAGGATACAAACATATCTGTACCAACCACACCTAAGAACATTCAAGATGTTAGGATACTGTAGAGTACAAGTAGCATTAGACCATAGAGACAAACTGTTTTGTAGTAAAAGTACCAAACACACAATTTATATATGCAAAAAGAAAAGGAGTACTTGTGGTATAAACTATGCATCCGATGAAGTGAGCTGTAGCTCACGAAAGCTTATGCTCAAATAAATTGGTCAGTCTCTAAGGTGCCACAAGTACTCCTGTTCTTTTTGCGAATACAGACTAACACAGCTGCTACTCTGAAACCAACAATTTATATATAACATTCTTTAACGGAGCATACATCTTATGTCTGACAGATTCCACACATACTAAGAACAAATGTCAGAACAGTTTAAGAATTAGTAAATTTCCACAATAAAGTTTAATATGAGTACAGAGCATTCTGGGAATCCAGTTCATATTTATACTATTTAGCTTAAATACAAAGCATTTTCGAAATATGTGACATTCACTAACAGCATTATTATTCTGTTTCCAAGACATCCACATATACTGTATATTTCCAGAAGGAATATATGTAACCAATTAGGTTTTCAGTTCAGAATTAGGAGAATATTTTTCTATATTTCCAGAAACAAGTTTAGTTTGGGGCATACTTTGGCTCTGTGGATTAATAACCCCTTCCACTTCTGCATATCTTACAATATCTCCTAATGATTACATGGCGAGAAATGAATCAGTGTAATAATTGTTTTGTCAGCACTTTTCCCAGTACATCTCTCAAAATATTTTTTAAAATCACACAGCTGATTGCACGAGTTTGATAACGGATTTGTGAAAGTAGCACAGAAACGTAGGACAGAGCAGATAAGCTATATCCTCCTCCATGCTGTGAGGCTCCTTCACACACACAAATATTCCATCCTTTTCACGCAATTTCATTCATCTTCCACTGCACCTTTAAGGCATTTTATCACCGTCACCTTCTATCTGAACAGCAATACATGAGACTACTAGCAGCCAGTCAATATCACAGTATCTGTCAAAGGTGATACTGCTGAACCCCAAGAATAAGATACTATCTGGAGATTAAATATGCTACTTTAAAACTGTCACAATATCAAAGTTTTATCACAGTATTATCTGTGCACCTTACGTTATTTAAAATCAAACTAAAAATGAATATTGTCCACACAGAATTCTTAATCAAACAGCTTAGTAAATTACATGGAAGATGATGTGTACAAATCTCCTTTGCAATCAGTGATGGCACGCAGAGATTATCAGGAGTTCATTCATTAGAAAATCAGTATTTGCAAAATGAGGAATAGCTGACCTATATGCTTTCCACTCACTTAGCCTAATGTGGCCATGACAAACATCTTCTTTTCATCATAACTATTCAAAGCAGACAGTCCTAACTGTAGCATATTTTATATTTATATATAGGTAAGAAATAAACATCCAAACTGTTTTAAAGATAGCTTGAAAGGAAAGAGAACACTAACCTCAACATTTTCAAAGCCGTGTATGGGGAGTTAGGTGTGTCATCGTCACAGGGCTAACTGCACCTCTGTTCCTTTTATGGCTTCTCTGAGGGAACCCCCGCTCTCACACCTTGTGCCTTTACCTAACGTGGGGTGGATTTTTGGAATTCTCCCTCTCTTAGACCAGGCCCTGGGCTACGGTACTCTGTGTATCAACTATTTTTACCCAACAGGTACAACTGAGTTTAAGAGTTCAGGCATTATCTCTTAGCAAGAGATGGCTTATTCTGACATCACAGGCACCAGCTTCCAACTTTCCCGGGGGTGCTCATATAACAAACATCCCAATAACCAACTCGATATATAGCATGTAACAGTTACTGTGGTTCTTAGAGATGAGGAGGTTACTCACTTGTGCAGTAACTGATGTTCTTCGAGATGAGTGTCCCTGTGGGTGCTCCACTTCATGTGTTGGTGTGCCCCTGAGCCTTCGCTCGGAGATTTTTACAGCAGTACTCGCACAGGCCATGCACGTGCGGTGCCAGCCTCACGTGCTGAATGTGGCTCAATTATGCGCGCGCATGCCCCAGGTTCCTCAGTGCCTTCTCTACAACACAGACCACTCCAACCGCCGAAGCAGAGGGAAAGAGGGTGGGTAGTGGAGCACCCACAGGGACACTCATCTCAAAGAAAGTCAGTTACTGCACAGGTGAGTAACCTCCTCTTCGAGAGAGAGCTGTCCCTGGGGGTGCTCCACTCCAAGTGACTGAAAAGCAGTATTTCTTAAGGAGATAGGGACTTCGGATCTGATAAGAAAGCTGTAGACAGCACAGCTCTGACATAGATCTTGTGGAGTGTGCTCTAGCAGAAGTTGGAGGATTCATCATCTTTAGTTGGTAGCATAGGCGGATGCAGTCTCTGGGTAGAGACAGATTTGCCTCTGGATCATTCTGTGATTGAAAGGAAAAGTTAGGGGAAGCCCTGAAGGGCTTAGTCCTATCCAAATAAAAGGACAATGCCTGTGCATGTTGAGTTTGTGCATCGTTGATTCAAAAGCGTTTGAATCAGCATGGTTTAGGAAAGAAGGTTGGTAGATGGATAGGTTCTTTGAGGTGGAAGGAGGAAGGCACCTTGGGAGAAATTTAGGATGCATTCGGAACATGACTTTGTCCTTAAATAATATAGTGTACGGTGGGTCAGCCATAAGCACTCCAACTTCTCCTACATGTCTGACAGATATAATGGCAGCTAAAAATGCAGTTTTCATGGACAGATGTAGGAGGGAGCATGTTGCAAGCGGCTCAAATGGATGGCGCATCAAGCATGTGAGGATCAAGCATAAGTCCCAGGGTTGAGTAGGTGGTCTAATGTCCGGGTATAGGGTCTGGAGGCCCTTGAGGAACCGCTTTGTGATGGGGTGGGAGAAGATACTAGTGTCTCCGGTCTTACTGTGAAATGCTGTAATTGCTACCAGATGTACCTTTATGGAGCTAAAGGAGAGCCCAGATAATTTAAGTTCTAAAAGATAATCTAGTATTAGGGAAAGAGGGGCAGAAGCAGGAGCGGTTTGCTTGGCGGAGCACCAGTGAGTAAACCTAGTCCATTTACGGAGATAGGTGGTACGTGTGGATTGTGTTCTGCTATGTAATAGTACACTTTGTACCTGTTCAGAGTAGTCTAGTTCCTCATTAGATAGGTAGGAGGCTGAAATTTGGATATTGTGTTGGAGGCACCAATTCCAAAGTTTCATAGCCTCTGTGTAAAGCGAGTGGGATTGAGCTCCCCCTTGTCTGTTTATGGACAGGAAGGGATGGAATAGCCCAACTGGATGACCTCTACGTCCCATCTGTCCATAGAGGTGGCTCACCAGTTGTGGTAGAATGAGAGTAAATGGTGACCAAAAGGTTGGATGGGAAGTATAAGCACCAGAGTGGGTGGAAGGTATTCTATACCTTTGACCAAGGCTTCAAATCTGCTTATTAGATGAAGGGGGTTGGGACGGTCCTGATGTTGTGGGGCATGGTCGTCGATGCCCGGATCTCTGACAGTGGTCGTATGGCCTCTGTTGTTGTTGTGTGTAGGCTGGGTATTGTGGGCGTTGGTAAGGCTGATACCTGTATTGTCTTCTAATTTCTGGTGTATGGATGCCTAGGGATCTGAGCATCACTCTGGAATCCTACATGGTGTGCAGCATCTCGTTGGGTTTTGCTGCAAATAACTTCTCGCCACCAAAGGGGAGATCCTCCACGATGTTTTGTATCTCGCATGGGAAAGAAGAAGAGGTAAACCATGAAGCCTGACGCATCACTACAGGCGTCACGGTGGACCTGGCAGCCTGCAATGCTGTGCAGGAAATAATCTGCCCTTCAGAGATTCTGCTTTGAATTGTTGTCTCTTGTGCTCTGGAATGTCATTAATAAACTCCATGACTTTACCATAATTTCTGTGATCATATTTGGCCAGTAGGGCTGCGTAGTTTGCTACTCTAAAGTGTAGCATGGATGATGCATAAACTTTGCACCCAAGTAGGTCCATTCTTTTGCTGTCCTTGTCAGAAGAAATGCTGCGGTTTGTTCTTTTCATTGGCTGCTTCTACTACCAATGAATTTGATGCTGGGTGTGTGAAAAGGAATTCTGAGGTCCTGGAGGGGACAAAGTATTTCCGGTCTTCCCTTTTGCAGGTAGGGGGTATGGTGGCTGGGGTGGTATTCTTGGCAGGGTCCATAATGGCTCCATTAATAGGTACGGCGATCTTAGAGGAGGTCAAAGGTTGTAATATGTCGGTTAGCTCATGTGGAGCCTCCAACACCTCCTCCAGAGTGATCTTGAGCTCACTAGCCACTCTTTTGAAGAGGTCCTGAAAATGGGTAAAATCATCCACTGTTGTTGGGGGTGGGGGCATAATAGCCTCTTCTGGGAAAGAGGCAGGATGAGGCAATCTCTGTGTTTTTTGCTGGGACTCAATGAAGGGTACCTTGATCTGTGCCCCTTAGCAGAGCGGTGCTCCTTCCTCCCTCGATTATAGATAATTTACCATCAGGGAAGATGATTTCTTTGAGACATAAGTCCCAGAATTATGAACTGATGCCAAGCTCAGAAGAAGACTTTTTGAAGAGATTTTCCCAGATTTATCATTCCTAGCCACTCCAGGAGGTGAAGAGGGGCACACAGACCTCCCCAACAAAAAGTTTTCGGTGAACCACTCACGCCTTTTGGTTTCTCAAACAGAACAACCTGCAAATGACACGTTTTTCAGGAATGTGGCCCTCACTGAAGCACAAGAGGCAGCTGGTGCACCTATCAATAAGTGGCATCACTGCAACACAAGATGGCCAGCTTTTAAACTCAGGAGACTTCTGCTCTACCATAAGAGCTGGACCACGTACCAGGAAAGTCTCATGAGGAAATTAAGAAAAAATTTGGGTTTTTTTTAAGGGGTATAAAGAGACTAATAACTATAACTAAGTAACATTAAAACTATCAAGGACTATTTACACTTCAAAGGGTTAATTGCACAGTGAAGAAGAAGCTCAGACACTGCTCAAGTTCTCACTTGTAATCACAACTAGTAAGAATGAACTCCAGGATGGCTGCGGTCACCAGCCCTTTATGGCCTCAGATAGGAGGCACGAGGATATCTGGAGCACAGGTGCAGCCTCCAACAGACACTACTAGCCAAAAGAATCTGCGCTTGAGTTCATGGACTGCATGTGCACCAAGAGTGGAATACATATGGAAAAGCACCCAAGGAAATAATAATAAATTATTACAGAATAGTACCAGTTCTGTCACAAGGGGTGTGACTCCTAATGTATTAATGAGTCATGCAACTGAACAAATCACATGCTCCCCATTTTGAACATTTATAAACAGAGGCACTGCAGCAAAAATATTGAAGATTGTGGGGGGTTTTTTTTTAAAGAAGTCTTCAAATAATGATCTCTGTGTTATATTGAATATTGTGGTTCAGCTTGGCTATGATACCTGAATATAGTAAGTAATTGTTCTTATATGATCCCCAGCCCTCACTGAAAGGACAGACTGGTGATTGCTTGGGAACCAGAGTTTACATGTTCTATTTACCTTCCAGGCAAACTTGAACCTTCCTCATATAATCATTTTACATAGAAATGCATTCCGTTATATTAATCTGAACTGTGAACATCTGTCTTTTGTTTTTAAATAATCCATGATATATGGTTAGGACATTGGCTCATTGCTCACTGATGATTAATGGCTTGGAATGGCAGCTTTTGTAGTTATTAAAACTTACTGTTGCTATGGGCTAAATGAAAAACATGCCTTTGGACCACACTGTGGTCAGAACACTAGAAAGAGCTAGGACTCTATGGCTAATAAGATAAACAAAATAAAATTAACGTTTAACAGAGTGGTAAAATGAGTTTCATTTTAATAAATTCATTCTGACTAAAAATTGACCAATATAAAGCAGTTATTTGTAAGGAATAAGCAATTAGGCCTCTTTCTTTTAAATGTGGTTTTATGGACTTCATGGAACTTGCATGTTTCAGTGTTTACCACTGCCCCCTAACTAGGGTCATACCAAATTCACGGTCCATTTTGGTAAATTTCGTGGTCATAGGATTTAAAAAATCTTAAAATTTCACACTTTCAGATATTTACATCTGAAAGTTCATGGTGCTGTAACTGCATGGGTCTTGATCCAAAAAGGGGTTATGGGGGCGAGGGGAGGGAGTTGCAAGGCTATTGTGGGGGTTTGCGGTATTGCCACCCTTATTTCTGCACTGCTGCTGGCATCGCTGCCTTCAGAGCTGGGCAGCTGGAGAGCAGTGGCTGCAGGCTGGGAGCCCAGCCATGAAGACAATGCCACCGCCAGCAGCAACACAAAAGCAAGGGTGGCATTGCATGATATTGCCAATCCTACTTCTGCGCTACTGCTGGCAGCGGTGCAGAAGTAAAGGTAATAATGCTAGACCATGTCACCCTCACTTCTGTGCTGCTGTTGGTGGCAGCCCTGCTTTGAGAGTTGGTCTCGCAGACAGCAACTGCAGAGCTTCCTGCAGCAAGAGGAGGTTCCCGGAGGTGGGTCTGACCCAGCCCTGAGAGCAGCCTATGCATGGGAAGACAAAGTCCTGTCCCTCCCCAGCCCAGCCAGGACTAGTCGCTGGAGTCCAGTGTACGGTAGGAGCCCTCGGCCAGGGTGCCCCCAGTCTCCGTTCCCAACACTCAGGGGTTAAAGGTGCCTTGGGCTGGCTGTGTGTGTGGGAGGGATGACAACGGTATCCCTGTCCCCGACCAAGGCACCCTGGGTTGTCATCCATGTTGCCAACCCCAAGGCCTGCCCTGCCCTCCCCAACAGTGATGACCCCACCATACTATGGCTCCCTCATTTCTGCACTACTTATTGCGGTGGCATTGCCTTCGAAGTTGGGTGCCCAGCCAGCAGCTACCACTCTCTGGCCACCCAGCTCAGAAGGCAGCGCAAAAGTAAGGGTGGCAATTCTGCGACCTCCTACAACAGCCAGATTTCACATGGACAACCATATGAATTTGGTATGGCCTCACTCAACCTTAACAATTCCTGCAGTGTTGACACATTTTCACCACTGTGACAGCATGGCATATTGTCCCCATAGAGAAATGTTACTGATAGATGTTAGAAGTACTATCAGGGACAGATGTCAGATGCTGGTAAGGCTTCTAGTGCCTATACTATGGCCTTTTCTGACATCTATTTACTGATAGCCCATCTAGCAATTATGGTGCATATCTCACAGTTTGTCAGCCTACAGAGTGCATTTTTGGAAACGTCCTAATAAAATCCTAATCACAAAGCACTCTGTCTCAACTTTGTTTACATCCAGCGAAACAAAAAGCAGTAAAATCTGATATCTCAAAAAATATTTCTGTAGCTATCAAAATAAGAGACGTTTGACTTTGGCTGTTACCATGGGTAGATTTTTAAAACTGTCTTTTCCCTGATTCTCCTCAGAATAGGCCACTCTTCCCTTCTTACACACATGAAATTAACATAAAAGTAAAACCTATATAAATATAGAATATAAAAAATTAAAGACTTATTCACAATAGAACTAATATTTACATTTTTATGCCAGCTTTTAACTCTAATCATATTCAAGAAAGACTAACGGTGAGAGACAGATTTTGTGCTTAATCATTGTGTAATATTTATTTTTTTATTCAATTCAGTGTGATAACTTGAATGAGGTGACCATGATTTGATCCTCACAATCTGTTTTAGTCAGTCATACCCATTACAAGCCTGACTGAATAAAAACACTGGTGAAACACATATCACTGTATCTGCTTGCCTAACTTGGATTAGGCTACCAGTCCTCATGTGACAAAATGTGCAGTTCTGTAATTCCCTAATATCATAGATTCCTTTTGCTTGTGATCTAAACCGGAATTAAGTAGATCATTTCTTCTTAGTCCTTAATGGATATTTGCCAACACCATACCACTGCTATGCAAATTGTCATAAATATTAGTCTCTCCTCCAACTCACATCTGAATTGTTCTATTCATGTAAATAAGATGTGGGGCTCAGTGGGAGAGTATGAACATATCAAATTATTAGGGCTGTCAAGCAATTAAAAAAATTAATTGTGATTCATTGCACTGTTAAACAGCAATAGAATACCACTGATTTAAATATTTTGGCTGTTTTCTACATTTTCAAATATACTGATTTCAATTACAACACAGAATACAAAGTGTACCATGCTCACTTTATATTTATTTTTGATTACAAATATTTGCATTGTAAAAAAACAAAATACTATTTTTCAATTCACTTAATACAAGTACTGTAGTGCAATCTCTTTACCATGAAAGTTGAACTTACAAATGTAGATTTATGTACAAAAAAACCTGCATTCAAAAATAAAACAATGTAAAATTTTAGAGCCTTCAAGTCCATTCAATCCTATTTCTTGTTCAGCCAATGTCTCAGACAAACAAGTTTGTTTACATTTGCAGGCGATAATGCTGCCCACTTCTTATTTACAATATCACCTGAAAGTGAGAACAGGCGTTCGCATGGCATTGTTGCAGCTGGCGTCGCAACATATTTACATGCCATAGGCACTAAAGATTCATATGTCCCTTCATTCTTCAACCACCATTCCAGGTGACATGCGTCCATGCTGATGACTGCTTCTGCTCGATAACAATCCAAAGCAGTGTGGACTGATGCATGTTCATTTTCATTATCTGAGTCAGACGCCACCAGCAGAAGGTTGATTTTATTTTTTGGTAGTTCAGGTTCTGTAGTTTCCGCATCGGACTGATGCTCTTTTAAGACTTCTGAAAGCGTGCGCCACACCTTGTCCCTCTAAGATTTTGGAAGGCACTTCAGATTCTTAAACCTTGGCTTGAGTGCTGTAGCTACCTTTAGAAATCTCACATTGGTACCTTCTTTGTGTTTTGTGAAATCTGCAGTGAAAGTGTTCTTAAAATGAACAACTTGTGCTGGGTCATTATCCAAGGCTGCTATAACATGAAATATTTGGCAGAATGGGGTAAAACAGAGCAGGGGACCCCCAAGGAGTTCAGTCACAAATGTAATTAACGCATTATTTTTTTAAACGAGCGCCATCAGCATGGAAGCAGAGCAGGGGACCCTCAAGGAGTTCAGTCACAAATGTAATTAACGCATTATTTTTTTTAAATGAGCGCCATCAGCATGGAAGCATGTCCTCTGGAATGGTGGCCAAAGCATGAAGGGGCATATGAATGTTTAGCATGTCTGGCATGTAAACACCTTGCAATGCCAGCTACAAAAATGCCATGCGAACTCCTGTATTTCTCACTTTCAGGGGACATTATAAATAAGAAGAGAGCAGCATTATCTCCTGTAAATGTTAACAAACTTGTTTGTCTTAGCGACTGGCTGAACAAGAAGTAGGACTGAGTAGACCTGTAGGCTCTAAAGTTTTACACTGTTTTGTTTTTCAGTGCAGTTACGTAACAAAAAAAATCTACATTTTTAAGTTGCGCTTTCATGATAAGGAGATTGCATGACACTACTTATATGAGAAAAGAAAAGGAGTACTTGTGGCACCTTAGAGACTAACCAATTTATTTGAGCATAAGCTTTCGTGAGCTACAGCTCACTTCATCGGATGCATACTGTGGAAAGTGTAGAAGATCTTATTATATACACACAAAGCATGAAAAAATACCTCCTCCCACCCCACTCTCCTGCTGGTAATAGCTTATCTAAAGTGACCACTCTCCTTACAATGTGTATGATAATCAAGGTGGGCCATTTCCAGCACAAATCCAGGGTTTAACAAGAACGTCGGGGGGGGGGGTAGGAAAAAACAAGGGGAAATAGGTTACCTTGCATAATGACTAAGCCACTCCCAGTCTCTATTCAAGCCTAAGTTAATTGTATCCAATTTGCAAATGAATTCCAATTCAGCAGTTTCTCGCTGGAGTCTGGATTTGAAGTTTTTTTGTTGTAAAATAGCGACTTTCATGTCTGTAATCGCGTGACCAGAGAGATTGAAGTGTTCTCCGACTGGTTTATGAATGTTATAATTCTTGACATCTGATTTGTGTCCATTTACTCTTTTACGTAGAGACTGTCCAGTTTGACCAATGTACATGGCAGAGGGGCATTGCTGGATGTGCAGGTGAACGAGCCTCTGATAGTGTGGCTGATGTTATTAGGCCCTGTGATGGTGTCCCCTGAATAGATATGTGGGCACAGTTGGCAACGGGCTTTGTTGCAAGGGTAGGTTCCTGGGTTAGTGGTTCTGTTGTGTGGTATGTGGTTGCTGGTGAGTATTTGCTTCAGGTTGGGGGGCTGTCTGCAGGCCTCTCCTTCTGCCCCTCCACCCCCACGAACATGATACAATTCTGTGGTGACCTGGAATCCTATTTTCGACGTCTCCAACTCAAGGAATATTTCCAACATACCTCTGAACAACATACTAATCCACAGAGACCTCCCTACCAACACTACAAAAAGAAGGATTCTAGGTGGACTCCTCCTGAAGGTCGAAACAGCAGACTGGACTTCTACATAGAGTGCTTCTGCCGACGTGCACGGGCTGAAATTGTGGAAAAGCAGCATCACTTGCCCCATAACCTCAGCCGTGCAGAACACAATGCCATCCACAGCCTCAGAAACAACTCTGACATCATAATCAAAAAGGCTGACAAAGCAGGTGCTGTTGTCATCATGAATAGGTCGGAATATGAACAAGAGGCTGCTCGGCAGCTCTCCAACACCACTTTCTACAAGCCATTACCCTATGATCCCACTGAGAGTTACCAAAAGCAACTACAGCATTTGCTCAAGAAACTTCCTGAAAAAGCACAAGATCAAATCCGCACAGACACACCCCTGGAACCCCGACCTGGGATATTCTATCTACTATCCAACATCCATAAACCTGGAAATCCTGGCGCCCTATCATCTCAGGCATTGGCACCTTGACAGCAGGATTGTCTGGCTATGTAGACTCCCTCCTCAGGCCCTACGCTACCAGCACTCCCAGCTACCTTCGAGACACCACTGACTTCCTGAGGAAACTACAGTCCATCGGTGATCTTCCTGATAACACCATCCTGGCCACTATGGATGTAGAAGCCCTCTACACCAACATTCCATACAAAGATGGACTACAAGCCATCAAGAACACTATCCCCGATAATGTCACGGCTAACCTGGTGGCTGAACTTTGTGGCTTTGTCCTTACCCATAACTATTTTACATTTGGGGACAATGTATACCTTCAGATCAGCGGCACTGCTATGGGTACCCGCATGGCCCCACAGTATGCCAATATTTTTATGGCTGATTTAGAGCAACGCTTCCTCAGCTCTCGTCCCCTAACGCCCCTACTCTACTTGCGCTATATTGATGACATCTTCATCATCTGGACCCATGAAAATGAAGCCCTTGAGGAATTCCACCATGATTTCAACAATTTCCATCCCACCATCAACCTCAGCCTGGTCCAGTCCACTCAAGAGATCCACTTCCTGGACACTACAGTGCCTGAGATGATGGGGCGCCAGGATTTCCAGGTTTATGGATGTTGGGTAGTAGATAGAATATCCCAGGTCGGGGTTCCAGGGGTGTGTCTGTGCGGATTTGATCTTGTGCTTTTTCAGGAAGTTTCTTGAGCAAATGCTGTAGTTGCTTTTGGTAACTCTCAGTGGGATCATAGGGTAATGGCTTGTAGAAAGTGGTGTTGGAGAGCTGCCGAGCAGCCTCTTGTTCATATTCCGACCTATTCATGATGACAACAGCACCTCCTTTGTCAGCCTTTTTGATTATGATGTCAGAGTTGTTTCTGAGGCTGTGGATGGCATTGTGTTCTGCACGGCTGAGGTTATGGGGCAAGTGATGCTGCTTTTCCACAATTTCAGCCCGTGCACGTCGGCAGAAGCACTCTATGTAGAAGTCCAGTCTGCTGTTTCGACCTTCAGGAGGAGTCCACCTAGAATCCTTCTTTTTGTAGTGTTGGTAGGGAGGTCTCTGTGGATTAGTATGTTGTTCAGAGGTATGTTGGAAATATTCCTTGAGTTGGAGACGTCGAAAATAGGATTCCAGGTCACCACAGAATTGTATCATGTTCGTGGGGGTGGAGGGGCAGAAGGAGAGGCCTGCAGACAGCCCCCCAACCTGAAGCAAATACTCACCAGCAACCACATACCACACAACAGAACCACTAACCCAGGAACCTACCCTTGCAACAAAGCCCGTTGCCAACTGTGCCCACATATCTATTCAGGGGACACCATCACAGGGCCTAATAACATCAGCCACACTATCAGAGGCTCGTTCACCTGCACATCCAGCAATGCCCCTCTGCCATGTACATTGGTCAAACTGGACAGTCTCTACGTAAAAGAGTAAATGGACACAAATCAGATGTCAAGAATTATAACATTCATAAACCAGTCGGAGAACACTTCAATCTCTCTGGTCACGCGATTACAGACATGAAAGTCGCTATTTTACAACAAAAAAACTTCAAATCCAGACTCCAGCGAGAAACTGCTGAATTGGAATTCATTTGCAAATTGGATACAATTAACTTAGGCTTGAATAGAGACTGGGAGTGGCTTAGTCATTATGCAAGGTAACCTATTTCCCCTTGTTTTTTCCTACCCCCCCCCCGACGTTCTTGTTAAACCCTGGATTTGTGCTGGAAATGGCCCACCTTGATTATCATACACATTGTAAGGAGAGTGGTCACTTTAGATAAGCTATTACCAGCAGGAGAGTGGGGTGGGAGGAGGTATTTTTTCATGCTTTGTGTGTATATAATAAGATCTTCTACACTTTCCACAGTATGCATCCGATGAAGTGAGCTGTAGCTCACGAAAGCTTATGCTCAAATAAATTGGTTAGTCTCTAAGGTGCCACAAGTACTCCTTTTCTTTTTGCGAATACAGACTAACACGGCTGTTACTCTGAAACCTGTACTTATATGAGGTGAATTAAAAATACTATTTCTTTTGTTTATCATTTTTACAGTGCAAATATTTGTAATAAAAAATAATATACACTTTGATTTCAATTACAACACAGAATATATGAAAATGTAGAAAAACATCCAAAATATTTAATAAATTTTAATTGGTATTCTATTGTTTAATAGTGCGATTAAAACTGTGATTAATCATGATTAATTTTTTTATTCTCAATTAAATATTTTGAGTTAAATCGCGTGAGTTAACTGCAATTAATCGAGAGCCCTACAAATTATTAATTCTAAGGCTGTCTACTTCATGCTCCAGGTACCTCCCATAAATCAGACAGCACAAATGTTGGAGATCTTATAATAATTATTTAACTGTCATTCAATATTATTAGAAATCCACCATCTTTAATGCTTTGTTAATTCATACACTGCATCTCCTAATATATAGTAGCGCCTCCATCCCTTAAATACTCAGGAAAAAGGTGGATTTTGAAGCATGCCCAGAAGTTTAACAAACCCAGGCTCTGGTGGGCCAGGAGAAGGGGTGAAGTCCAAAGTGAAGGGGTCTTCCTAGAGATCAACCAGCAAGCAGCACATCTTTATCAAGGGAGCTCAGGCAACTTGAATGCTACCCAGAAATGTACTGGCTGCCAGTGCAGATCCCAGAACAGTGGTGTAATATGCTTCCTAAGTGACACACCACTTAAGTATGTGGCCTCATTCTTCAGATTCTGAATGGTCTAGTCTCAAGGTGACAAAGGTATGAATAATTATGGCACCAAAAAAAGTAATTTGGCCCCCCTCCCTCAAATCATATAGGGGAAATAGTACTTTTGGCTACTACTGAAACCCAGCATTCAGAAGTAACTAATTATCTTATAAGGCACCCAAATATAGAACAAGACTTGAAATGGAAGATTCATTCCTTCAATCAAGAGAGCTGAGATAATCTTACCCAACTCTTCTGGCTGCTTCCCCAGCCTACAAACACTATCTCTGTCTCATCTACATTGAGCTACAGCCATCCTGCTGTCGCCCAAGCTCCAGTTCCACACGCATTGAATCATTCTTTCCACTGCATAAGTTAGGTCAAAGGTGATGGAGACACATCTCGGCATCATCAAAGTAATGACTAGACAGCTATAGGTCTCCTCATCACCACACTGAACAGGAGATATGTGGCACCCCATAAGAAATATCTCTTAGGGCAGTGCAGTAATTGCCATACACTACCCCTGAGACTACTTAGAAGGAAATGGACAGAGACACTTGAGCAACTGCAAGGAACTGCAGATGTGTCATTAATACTTCATAACAAAGAGCTCTAAAGGCAGCTGGCAGATTTAGAAAAAAATTGGCACGGGCTAATCCATCCATCACTCCCAATGCAGTTTATGTCCGATATCCAGGACTGTAACCAAATTTACTAGGTTCAAGGAAAGGAATTCTCCTTTCTCGCTGAGTAAATTGTAGATCTACAATCCAATAAAAACAATGCCCCCCATGTAATCAACAGTTGACAATTAGAGAGTATTGTAAAACCCCACAAAACTGTCAATAGAGTGGTCAGTTAGCTGAAGACTTCAGAAGCTTCACAAGGTTTACTATTTCTGTCAACCTCAGAATATGGAACCAATATTTAACATCTTGAGCTTAGCTTACAACTTGTTCCTGATACTACCTTCTTGTCTACAACAGGAAGAGAAGAATACAAGCTCTCAATAACTCTGTCCACAGACCCTCCATATCCCAGCATCTCCAGCAGTGTGTTTTTCCTCCATAATGTGGCTGCTGAAGTTCTGCAGCTGCTCGCTCAAATAGGAACCTCCAAGGCAGGCTGCAAACTCAATAAAAACACAAAACAAAAATGCTTCTCCCATTCCCCCCAAACCACCAATCTGTTGACTTGAAATGCCTGCAGCAGCACAGCGTCGTCATCTGGAAGTGTATTTAGAGCACAGGAGTATGTTGTTAAAAAAGAAATATCTCTTTCATCAACGTGCACATTTTGTGAGAACCTTGAAAGGCAATGAATCTCCCTTTTATAGAAAGTATCTTAATGTGCTGGGCTTTTCCAGAGCTGTGTTTAGTACCTTCAATTCCTATTTCGGGTAACAGGAGTTGAGGCCACTCAACATCATTCAACATGTTGCAGTGAGTCAGGACTTAAAAATCTGCATCATTAAAAAACAAAATAATAGATTTTATTTCACAAAGAATGTGAAAGAAGTTGCTTGACAATTCTTAAAAAATATATACTGATTTTTTTTTCTCCTCACAGAGCTAATTCTTCAGGCCAACTGTCTATAACATTGCTTTTCCAGCTTCACTTATTTGAAATATCATACAACTCCTATAAGAAAATAATGCAAACTCTAGTTGTTTTGAGACGAGAAAGAAAAGATATTACTGCCATTATGCTGTAATACTACCTAAATGAAGTGATTCTTGGAAAGAATAGTGTTTCCATTCTTAAATTGCATAATATGTTTGTTTATAATATGGTTATAAAATATTTATATTCAGAGTACTTGGGCAGATGCTTCTCTACACCTGCTCTAAGCATCCCTAATACACAATTAACTTCAGCACCATCACTAATTAGTTTTTGTGTGCTATTTGAAAAATTTTAGAAAATTGCCTTCAGTTTGCCAATAGCTTGCGTATTTCTTGAAATCTACAAAAGTATGAAGGGACACACCCTCACTCTGGTGGTGAGGAGAGTTACGAACTCTTCTGGGTTCATTCAGCCCTAACGAGGAACTCCTGTAAGGCTTGCTTTGACTGGAGGGGGAGCTTAAAAAGGGAAAACCTGCCACAGGTAGGGGAGGTGAACAGGAAGAACATCTCAAAGACTACTGACCACAGAGATAGATCAGCCCAGGGGGAGACAGTGCAGGCCTCACCACCCCTGCAACTGGATAGACCAACTGTCAAGCAGAGTGCTTGAAGGGTTGAAATCCACTGCTGATGTAATAACCTGGTATATGGATTTGTGTACAGGCCCAAAGTCCAGAATTTGGTCAAGAGGTCAGAGGCCTAGCAAATAGCGATTAGCTAAGAGAAAGCAGAATAACCAAAGATATACCTTGCTTTTGTTAAGATATGCCTGGTCAGCAAAATGCCAGATGTTGGGGGCAATAATTGTGTCTTATTCAAAGTTGCAAATAGAACAAAGAAGCCCGGTTTCTGTTGTGTTAGTTTCTTCTGCAGGGAGATGTTCTTCCCACACATCCAACCTTGAGTTTATGAAAAGGTTGGAACATGTCAGTCTAAGATATGGCCTCCTCCCACCTCCCTTTCCCAGGGACCAATGCCTGCCTTAAAACAGAAATGAACAACTTGAAAGACAATCTTTATTGCCATATACTTTCACTGTTTCTTTGTTTTTTCCCCTAGATATGTATCTTTTGGACAATCAAAGGAGCTACTTCATTCCTATGGACCCCAAATTGAATCCAACATATATTCTATATTAATACATTTATTAAAGTACTAATTAAATGCTAAATGTTAATTTGTTAACATTGAGACCATGGGCGGAGACATTATGTAACCTTTTGACCATTGGCTACTGTGCTATCCTGTCTTGCAGCTAAACCTATCCGGCGGTGTGGGGCTGCCTACCGCGTCACTTTCCCTGCCCATGGAAAATCCATATATTCCATTGTAATCAATTGATTGACAGTGTCTCTGAGCCTAATAAGCGAGGTGACACTCTGTCAGTGCTGTACGTAATAAACTCCTATGCTTGACCTCTACATGGTGTGGATTTATGTCCTTCAGTGCTCCAAGAGGAGGTGCTAGTGGTAGACCCTAATCAAAAACAGCAGTCCAGCTGATAAGACAAGCTCCAAAGAGCTGACTGCAGAAAGACTGCCTAAAAGACAGGCCACCTTTGCCTTTATTTCTTTTTAAACTCAGATTCCCCTCTCTTGCAAGGGAAAGACAAAGAAAAGGACCTTTCTTTTGTTTGGAGAACCCCTCGTGTATAACAAAGAGGGAGGATATTACAGACAACTTGTATAGCGGTCAGGGAGCTTCAGGGAACCCCAACTCGCCCCCTCCCCCCCCGAATGGTCAAACTAAAGCTCCCTTCCAACTTCCTTGACAAAGGTATACTTTAGCCAAAAAAGGAACAGAAAAATTATTTGTCAATTCCAGATGAACTATATTTTCCTGTATGGAATTTATTTTCTAAAGAAAGAATGGTTACTTACCATATAGTAACCATGCTTCTTCAAGATGTATTGTTCACATGGATCCCACTTTTAATGCTCTTATGCTTGTGGATGTGAAATTGAATTATTTTGGAGTATCCATTGGGGCCTCACCTGCACTCCTTTGCAAGAGTACTCCAGACTAGAGACTGAATTGATCAATTATGGGTGTGTATCTTCAACAGAAGGAGATGGCACTATGACTGCAAACTCTTCAAAACACTTTCCTCTGCCCACCAGCATCACCTATGTGTTGCTTGGGTTCAGCCTGCTGTTCTTTGATCATGAGCTGATCTCATCAAAGCACTGGGCCATCTTGGTAGCATAAGCCTATGAATAAGGAACTTGGCCTTTGCACTCCTCCTCCAACCAAAGGCATAAAGGGCACAGCAGGCCCAACTGACCCTTAGTTCCTTTGCTAATACTTAACCCCAGAGTTGTAGGATTCCACAGAAGTGGGGAAGGAGATTGGGTTGTAGGATCCATGTGGACAATACATCTTAAACAACCACAGTTACTGTAAGGTAAATAATCGTTCTTCGAGTAATTGCCTGCATGAATCCCACTTCTTATGGCTAGCAAGCAGTTACCTCCTGATTTTGAAAGGAGAGTTAGGAGTCCTATTTCAACAAGTATTGCAGGACAGTTCCACTGAAGAGGCAATCTGACTTGGAAGCCTTAACTAAGGAATAATCCTGGGAGAACTTGTGGCCTGATCATCATGTAGCCACTCTGCAAATATCTCAATAGGGATTCTTCTTAGGGAAGCAATAGTGGCTGTCTGAGCACAGGGGGAGTGGGCTGTAATGTGCACAGGGGAATCTAACCTGGCTAATTCATAGCAGGATTTTGTACAGTTAGATAATCATTTAGAAGATATGGCCTGACCCTTAACCCTGTCTGCAAAGGTCACAAACAATCTCACTGAGTTCTTGAAAGGCCTTGTCCTATCAAAATTATATGATAGTGACCTCATCACATCAAAGGTGTGTACCTCAGCTTCCCCTTGAGTGGGGTTTGAGAAAGAAAACTGGGAGGTGAATAGATTGACTCGCATGAAACTGTCAGCATTTAGGAAACTCCAACTAGTACAGTACATTGCAGCACATCTCAGCAACACAGGCTACTGTGAGCACATCACATCTGTGCTCTGCTCTCTACAATAGCTTCCCATAGAGCTTTGAATCAAATTCAAGGTATCTTCAAAGCACTCCATGGCCTGGGCCCAGGATATCTAAAAGTCAGCCAAACTCTGGAACAAAGACCATGGTTGAGAAGTACGATACTCTGGCACAATGGAACTCTCAACAATAAGAGTAAAGCTTAACTGTGTGAGAGAAAGAACTTTCTCCGAGAGCGGTCCAAGTTTGTTGCATGAATACTACCACTGCTAGAATACCGTGCCCAGTTCTGCTGCTCACAATTCAAGGAAGATGTTCACAAATTGAAGAGGGTTCAGAGAAGAGCCACAAGAATGATTAAAGGAATAGAAAATATACCTTATAGCAATAGGCTCAATCTATTAAGCTTACCAAAGAGAACGTTAAGGGGTGATTTCATCAGAGTCTGTAAGTATCTACATGGGGAACAAATATTTAATAATGGTTTCTTCAGTCTAGCAGAAAATGTGTAATGTGATCCACTGGCTGGAAGTTGAAGCTACACAAATTCAGACTGGAAATAAGGTGTAAATTTTAATAGTGACAGTAATTTAATCACTGGAATAATTTACCCAAGGGTTGTGGTAGATTCTCATCACCAACAATTTTTAAATCAAAACTTGATGTATTTCTAAAAGCATGCTCCAGAAATGATTTTGGGGAAGTTCTATTGGCTCTGTTATACAGGTCGGAATAGATGATGTCAAGGGTCCCTTCTGGCCTTGGAATCTCTGAATCAAAACTGCCCCGGAAACTGAGGACCATCACCAACCTCACCACTTTCTGCTGCAAGTGCAAGGCACATTTCTTTGACCTTGCCTTCTCTAACACACACATAGCAACAAGTATATTCATACAAAACAAATAAAAAAATCTACCAAAACAAGGCACTACACAGCACATGCTTCTCCCCCAGGGAGAGAATGAGAGAACAAACACGGGACAGATATGTAGTCATATTGCTAGGGAGGCAGTATTCATGAACAAATGACATAAGAACAGGCTGTTAGTGGCCCACAGAGGGGACCCATTAAGCCTGGTAACACTATATTGAGGGAGGTGGAGGCTCCTGAGTTGAAGGAAATGTGTCTGAGACTACTGAGAACTTGAAACTGTAGGGTGAGAACATATGGTATATGTCCCTAAATAGGAGGATGTGCAAGAATTCCTGTTAAATGTATCCTTATGGAGCTGACAGGAAAGCCTGATAATTTTACAGGTAGCCAACAGACCAAAACAGCAGAAATAGGATTTTCATGGGTGCCCAAATAGAGAACCTCTTCCATTCTGCTTTGTCAGTCACACTGTCTAGTTGAGGCTTTTTTGTGATAGTATAACACAAAACAAACAAAAACTATGGACCAGAATGTCCCAAACTAGAGCTGAATTTTCAGTGGCATTTAACCAGGCAGCATTCAGGCTGTCAGATGCAGGATCCAGTCATGGTTCTGTGAGATTGTGTTGGACTGAGCAGGTAATGTGACTGGGGGCTGCACTGACAGATGGATCAGATACAAGTTCAAGAATTCTCTGGCCCATGTTAAGACTTTTGAGATCACTGAGCCTCTCATCTACCTCAGTTTTCTCAGGATTCTTGGTACCAATGGGAACAGCCAGAAGGTGTACATCAATCCCAGCATCCAAAAGAAGAGGAATAGGTCTGGATCTGCTACAGACTTCTGAATGTCTGGCTGGTCCAAAGCCACTAGCATAATCTGATGACAAATACACCCTGTCCAAGACAAATGGCTTCCTGAGAGAATGGGAATGACCTTTTCTCCCTCATCGGTTGAGATAATGCATCTTGTGTTGGCTGTCAACACTTGGATGTAGACCCCTGAAGTGAAAAAAGGAACATTTAGCATGCCAGGTGGATGGCTGTCTTCCAGAACATTTATGCACAGACAAGCTTCTTGCAGATACCACACGCTCTGAGTTTGTAAGTGCTCTAAATGAGCTCCACATTCTAGAGTGGAAGCATATATCATAAGAGTTTTGGTTCGCAGAGGTGAGGAGAAGAGAGGTCCCTTGCAAACCTGACATGGGTCTGTGACAGAAGCTGGGAATGGAAAACGGGGGATAGATCACTTGATAATTACCACTTCTGTTCATTCCTTCTGGGGCACCTGGCATTGGCCATTGTCGGAAACAGGATACTGGGCTATATGGACCTTTGGTCTGACCCAGTATGGCTGTTCTTATGCTACTAGCAGCTAGAAATAGAGCTCCTTTTGGGAGCCAGCACCCTGGTCACTTACAAAACACAAGGTACTGGGTAGTTACAGGAGGAGGGAGTCAGGTAGTCTGACTGGGTTTGAAAGGTTAGTGGTGATCACTTGCACTTGTAGGGAGTCTTTGAAGCTACTGAGATAATTAGCTCACCAGTTGGATCGCTCGGAGAAGAAAGCAAGCAGCTTAAAAGGCTATGCCAGTGAACAAGTAGGGAGGCCCCTTCTATCTACTACATTGAATTGTACATGGAGCACAAGGCAAGAAATAATAATAAAGATACTTAGGGAATTGGAGACACCCCTGTTGGAGTGTGTGCGCCTTTTCACCACTAGGAGGGCTTACCAGCCTGGATTTCCAGGGTGGGAAGGGGGAACTTGCTTACATGGTCTCTCCACTAGCTTAGCAGAGGATTTCCTGCAGGTCACTCACCTGCACACCCATGTTATGCTTACTTTGCAGATAAACTGATTTCAACCATCCTTGCTTGGAGAGTAGGTGAAATCTGGCAAACTGCACCACATGGGTACAGGAAGCCATATGCAAAAGTAGGTGGTTGACAAGGTCCATTATAATTCGCAATCTTTCTTGTGGGAAATAAGCCTTTGCTAATCTCATATCTAATATGCTCTCATGAATTCTATGCTTTGAGTTGGAACAAAAGTGGATTTTTTTCTATTTATTTTAGGCCCAGAGTAGCAAAAAGCCCTGGGATTACATGGGCTGAACTGGTTATCTGATGGGGTGATTTCCCTCAGATGAGCCAATAATTGAGATACAGGTAGACCTGGATACTTTGCTATCTCTAAGCTGCCATAGTCGACAGGCATTAGGTGAAAACCCTCAGCACTATGGAAAGACCGAAAGGCAGGACCCAATAATGTTAGTGTATATGAGGCATTTCTTGTATGCCAGATGTATGAACAGGTCGAAGTAGGCATCGTGAAGGCTGAGAGCCACAAACCCATCTTGAGGAGATTATAGAGGTCAGAATCATTATTCTGAAGTTGAAAATGGACACAGTCATTGCCACATTGTAGGTCCAGCATCAGGCACCAAACCCCCTTCTTCTTGGTGTTCACAAAGTAATGAAAGTAAACCCTTATTGCCCCTGAACTCTAACGGCATCTCCTCCACTGTTCTGAGTTGCAGAGGGAGCCTCTCTCTTGTATTAACAGTGTATCAAGAGAAGGGTCCATAAGGACATGTAATGAAAGGCTTGGACTTGACATGACTCACAGCCATCTTGTATATAGATTTAGCATAACTGCAGCCATCTTATATGCTCAGCCACCATAAGTTGGAAACAAAACTAGAGCGTAAGGAGAAATCAGCCTTGATGTAGGCCAACAGACAGAAAAGTATCAGCTGCAGCATTACTAACAGGGACAGATTGATATATTCATAAACTCATGAGAATGGGGAAGAATGGACAAGCTAGTCTTGAGTTTCTGCAGCTTCTTCCTGTTGATAAAAAGTATAAGGCTTTGCTGTTGCAAATGTATTCCACTAACAAAGGATAAAGATAAGTAGACCTTGAGAAGTTTTTACTAAGTTTGAAACACACAAAAGCTAATGAATAGGCAGTCTTAAGCATGTGAACCCCTGTATAGTGAAAATGATTAGTGATTAGTTAGTGATTGGTTAGTGATTTTTGCACAGACATGCTTTGAGTAAAATAATTGGTTAGGGTATTGATAAGAAGAATCCTCATTTTAACTATATAATGGGGGTCAGGAAATAAGCTCATTGGAACTTAACTCCAGGATACAGGTCAAGACCAAAGCTGCTCAGATTTTTAACTAGTCTGTGTGGAAGCCAAAGCCCTGGACAAGATTGGATCCTGACTGGACACTGGGAGGCATCCGTCTGCTTTATTGGGAGTGGTGAGCATTAGATGCTTGGCATGTGTATTCTGTTGATTCACTGATAATTGCTATTAAATACATGTGCATGTTTAAGAATACTTACTGTGTGATAAAGGCTCCTTTACTGGGACAAGGTCCCGTTAACCCGTAGAGGGCCATTGGGCTCTGGGAAGGTGGTTGGAGCCCGAAAATTGTGCAGATTACAAAGGGACAGGGAAAGAGGGTGAGGGGTGGGAAGAGTCTGGAACTGTATGCAATACCCTTTGTTGAAAAACTGTAAGACACTGGTCCTCAGTGACGCCAACCTTGAGCTTCCCAGAACTCAATTACCAAAAAGGGAGACGAGGTATAGATCCTCCATAATTTCAGCCAGGCTCTTAACTATGGTGTCAAACCTGCTGGGAAGAAGCAGCACCACAGTTGAGGAAGTGGCAGAGGGTTGCCTTCATTGGAATCTGTTTCTCACTCAGGGGCAGAGGAACACTGTCTGAAGGAGCTTTGAGGTTTCTCTTTGAGGATGGGTATACAAAGCCCAGAGAGTGCATGACAATCCTAGAATCTTAACAAATGAAGGGCCTCTTCAGACAGGAAATTGAAGAGGTCACAGGCCTCAAAGAAAATATTCCATATAAGTGTTCGAAACTCTTTGTGTATCCTCAATGACTGGAGCCAACAGGATGCGGCCATGCTGCATGCAGCACTGGCAGATACCTCCAATGTAACAATGTAAAAGTTGAGGCAATCCGCTACCCCTCATACCTGATAAGAGACCCTGTCACAGGATAAAAATAAAAGTACTCACAATCCTTGGGATGGACTTGGTACATCGATCTACTATTTTGAATGTAGTCAGTATTGATACTGGAGTCTGTCACAATTCCTTTGCAGATTTTAACAATCCTTCATTAATAGGCATATCATGCCTACTGGGCTGAAAGGCTGCAAAATGTCTAGCAGCTTGGGTGATTTCTCTTGAACTACCTCCAGATATATATAAAACCTGGATGTACATCTGATATAGTGGCTGTCTGAAGCAATATAGTGGAGGTATATATAGGCCTCCACTATATCAGACAGCCACTATAGCATCTCAAATGAATTTTTAAAATTATTTTAAAAAAACACCTTGCCTAAAAAAAATTACAAGATAAGCAGCTAGAGAAAAATTCTTTAACACTGACAACTAAGTAGATGATTAATTTGAAAATAATCCTAACAAATTTTGCCAAGATGACACAACATTGTTCTCAGCAGTCTTCCGCTTTATTTTCCAAAAGAGATTTCTCCCATTACCGTTACATTTTGCAGAACTCTTCTCACTCTATTTGTTCTAAATTTCATATTAAACTGTTTCTTTCTCCCCTCCTCTTATACAACATATGGCAGAAAAAAACCCAGAAGAAAATGTAGTAGAGAGCACCAGCAGAGCAAGCCAACATCAGTTACCATCTCTCTGCACTAAGAGTTCCAGAATCTTTCATTTCCAGCTATTCCTTATTTAGAGATTACTGTTTAATTAGGAATTTCCTGTGTCCTTTAACTGCCACTTATTTTAATTACCAAATATGTAATTTTAAACATCAAGAGTCCTAATAACTAAGGCTCTCAAAAGCCACTGATATATAAACAATACAAAGATCATGTATTTGTTCATATTCTACTCTATACAGATTCTTTACCCCACGCTCATCACCACAGTATCTGAACACCTTCTCATACTACATTAAGCCATGTGACTAATGGGTCACGTTTTTTCTTTCATCCTCTCCCCAGCAGGAAAAGTGTGTATAATGGAATGCTCTGGTTTAGATTTACACACACAAAAAATTATATGTTAAAAATGTTATGTATATGTTAAAAAATGCAAGGTCAAAGAAATGCATCTTGAACTTAAAACGGAAGGTGATGAGATTTGTGATAGTCGATAGTTACTATGGCAATTCATTCCTCTCTTGGGGCGGTCTGCAAGAAAGCTCTGTCTGAAATAACAATATCCATACAGTCAGTTTGACAAATATGTAAATGCTTTATTAGACTGCTAGGCTCCAGATTTACATAAACATGACATTCTGGGACAGTCATCGCACAATTTATAACTGCTTGTGCAATGAATGAGCCTGATCCTACAGCTCTTAATCACATGAGTAAGGGCTGGATTTACTAGTTTGTTCATCATGTACTGTTTATTTCACAGAAATATTGCAAACCACTCTTGGCAAGAGAGTGAAACTGTATGTTGTCTTGAAATATATGTAATAATAATTTCACATTTTGGTTACTGGTTAGTATCATGGACATCACAAGAAGATTTAAATTATCAATGCAATTTTTAAAGAAATACACATTAAAGTTTTCAACTAATACAAGGCCTGATATCTGGTTAGTATCATGGACATCACAAGAAGATTTAAATTATCAATGCAATTTTTAAAGAAATACACATTAAAGTTTTCAACTAATACAAGGCCTGATATCTGTAATCAATAAGAATCCAAGGTCTTATGTTCATTTAAAACTTGATTAAATGCCTTCGGTCATTTATTCCTGAACTTTTATACAGAAGTCAAGCTGTAAATACTTAAATCAATAACCAAAACAGCCAAGCTATGCATCTCCACAATGGAATGTAATCAGGAATTGAGGAAATACACACATCTATACAAGAATCATATATTAGGCATGTAGGAATACAAGTGAACAACACATAAATCCCAAGAAAACAATATGCAGTCTTATGCATGAGGTGCACTGAAGCAACAACTTTGTTGAGTATTCATGGACTAAATAGAAGAGAGGCACAGAGAGAGAGAGAGAGAGAGATGATTAAAGCAAATGATTGACATCGGGCATAATTTCTTTCCAAGCAAACATTTTGGATGACAATTAATTAGAAAAAATTATGATCAATGTCAGACTACTACACATCAATTCCCAACAAATGACATGCTAAGTTCCTGACACGACAACAAGTTAGAGTGGATGCCAATCATTAAGTGTGCATCAAAAAGGAAATCTTTTCAATGATACAAACAAAACTGCTACAGATTCCAAAATATGTAATTTGTAAAATCAAATAGCACCTATAATAAGTGCTCAAAGTATGGGCAAATATCGGTAGCGTTTTTTCTTGTAAACACATAATTTGTTTGAGAGATTTAGGAACATATTATTCTTGCCCAAAATTCCCCCTCTGCAATCTAGATGTCAGATCCCAAGGAATCTTTTAAGATGACTAGCAAGACTGCAGAATTTATTTGTTTTCAGCACATTGTATTCTTGAATAAAAGTCAACCCCTTTAAATATATTTCCAGAAAACCTTCAGAAACGTAATTTAAATAAAATATTTTTTCATAACAATTTATTCAGCCCACGGTAAATTAAAATCTGATAATAAAATACAAAGTTTTTCAATAATATATTGCTACTATTAATATATCAGTAATTTGAAACTATTTGTAATACCATCAATGTCACTGGATAGGCACAGGCAAATGCTGTTCAATGCCCCATACTTGCAGAGTCTCCTTGCAGTAGAACTAGTATATTTCCATTGTGCAAACTTTGGGATATATTCTGGGGGTGCCACACAAGGGCGTGAAGCCACTTTCCTTCCTAGTAAGGAGCCTTGTGGGATACTTGCACAGATGTATATACAGGATTGGTTCAGGCAGGGATCAACCACCTTGGGAAAAAGGTGGGGGAGGGACTGAGGGATTTGTTATGTTACATATATCTTCTTCCTTTTAAGCCTGTGATGGATGTAAGGAGGTACAGGGGCTGCTCCAGCTACTTAAAAATGATGCATGCATGATTCTCCTATGAATCTTCTCTCTTTGACAGGATAGGGATAGGGAGGACGAAATAGATGTAATCTATCTTGACTTTAGTAAGGCTTTTGACACAGTTCCATGTGACATTCCCATAAGCAAATTAGGGAAATATGGTCTAGATTACATTATTAGGAGACAGGCTCTCAAAATTTTTCCAGAGTAGACCACACTCCCACCCACCCATTTGTGATCACCCAGCACAACCTCTTCTCGCATTCACAATTTCCCACATCCATGTGGAGATTACAGCAAGTAGTTAGGTAAGTGTTTTGTCCCTTCTTAGAAGGAGAGTCTGGATGCCCAAAAAAACAGCTTGAAGAAACTGTACCATCTGCCTAAGGATCCCTACACCTCAATCCAGCCAGGAGGGCCCAGGGACAAAAAACTGCTGGGAGCAGCCAGCCAGAATTGCAGCTGACAGCAGTAAAGAAAAGCATCTAAAGCATGGATCTGCAGCCTGTGATGATGTCAGCCACCTCCCACCGGTTTTTACTGTTTCTGCTATGGACTTTCTTTCCTCTCTGATGATTGGCTGTTTAATCCCACTCCCTCTCTCAGTCTCTTTACTTCAGTCTCACTCCACCTGCCTTCCATGCTCCCTTCCCCACCTCCTCACAAAACACGCACTTCCTCATTTTCCATAACCCCTCATTTTAATGTCCTCACTACGGCCCTTGCCTCTCTTTTCAGTTAACTGCCTCCCAATAAAACCAGACATTAAAATAAAAAGAGCCAAAAAATCATATTTCATCACAAAAAAAAATCACCACAAAAAATCATATTTCAATCATGACATTTGCGAACCACCACATTGTTCATCTTTTTGCCCTTTTTTCACTTTGTCTATTTAGATTGCCAGCTCTCTGGGGCAAAGGTCGTCTCTTATTCTATGTTTGTATGGTGCAAGCACAATGGTTTTACAGTCTCATCCTCGGCACTATCACACCATAAATATTATTAGTATTTTTGTTAATTGAATTACTGGACTGCCTAGGAGCCCGAGCCAGAGATCAGGACAAAGGTAGTGTTTTGTCAGTTTTCTCTGGGAAGAAATTGGCAAGATGCTGTGCAGAGAAAGAGACAGGAGGAAGGGAGGGTTTGAGGAGTGGGTCAAAAGTTGGGAAAAAGGAGTCTGGGATCGTGGGTGTGGGATTCAATAACGCTGGAGAAGTAGAGGGTTTTTTGCTAGGAACTGCAAGAGGAGAGAATGAATTGGTAGTGGTCATGGGATTTCAGCCAGAGACAAGCTGCAGTACAAGAACAGGAGCATAGAAAGTGCATGCTAAGTGTAAGTCAGGGCAGATTTTGTGATGGAAGAGAAGGGCAAAAGAGTCAAGGAATGGGGAGATATTTAGCTTAGGGGCGGGATGGGTCATTAATATGGAAGCTGAAGTCCCCGAGGATGAGTGTAGGAGATTATGAGAGAGAGAGAGATCCAAGAGGATCAGAGAGGAAGGCTGGTGGTAAGGAGTTGGATGGATGATAGATTACAATGACAGGGAAGGGGAGAAAAGAGTCAAAGGCACAGATTTTCAAAAGAGGAGAAAGAGTGGGAGGAGGGAGAAGTTGGAAGCAGCAGAAATAGGAGAGGAGAAGCCCAATACCACACCATAATCTGATCCAGGACAGGGAGAGTGAGAAGCAGATACATCTGAAAGAGAAGGCAGCTGCAGCGTGTCAGGCTAAGCAATCCAGATCTCTGTGCCAGTTGAGAGACGGAGGGTTTGAGATATGAAGAGGTCATGGATGACAGATATTTTCAGAGATGGAGTAAGCATTCCTGACACAGCGAGAGAAGGGAGGAGGGAAGGAGGGGGTGGATGTGAAGTTAGGAATGGTGGCAAAAGAGGGATAGTAGTGGTGGTGGTGGGGACTGGAGAGGGAGGTGCAGCGGAGACAGATAGGTGGAAGGGCAGGTGAGGGTTGAAGCAAATGTCACCAGAGGTGATGAAGAAGCAAAGGAGGGTGTGGATGTGGAATCTGGATTTGTGCTGGTGGAAGGAGGGGGGAAGATAGGGAGGGAGACGGGAAGAGAAGTAGGGAGAGCTTATGGGAACTGTAGGGGCGAATGGTAAAAAGGATGTGGAAATAGAGCAGTGGGGGGAAGACGGGCAGGATGGATATTGTTATACAGAAGGGTGTGGTGAGAGCCAATGGTGAGTTGTACATAAACCAAGATACAAAAAACAGTAAATAATAATAAGAAGTAATGCAACAGCTTTCTGTGATCATCAGTAAGTGCTCTGCTGAACACCACTAGAAAGTTTGGGAGCCACTCTAGTAAGGGTAAAAGGCAAACCTCTCAAAATATTGAAGGAAACCTAAAAATACATCAATGGATAGAATCATCAATAACATAATATCTAACCCTAAAACATACATAAAGTCTCTCAATAACAATCATCTTAATTTTTAAAGCATTCTGAGCCTAAATAACCCTTTTAAAATCATGTCTACAGTAAAAAAAAAAAAAAGGACTAACAGTAATATGTAACTAGGACTGAAGAAAGAAGTGGTAAAATTTATCATTTTACAGGCCTTATAAATTGATTTTAGCCATTATTACATTACACATAATTCACTGAAGGTGACGGAATGCTTATTTGGTTGGATAGCTAATGTATCCCTGAAGAATAAAAGCTACTTTAATACATCACTTTGCCATGAAGGTGCTATATACAGCCAAAGAACATTTTGTCAACTTCAGGAAATAAGAGAACTATTAAGAATTATTTAAAGCTTCATAAAGCACCACGAAAATGTGCAACTGTCAATAAGGGAAGACATTAATCTTTCCATTCCCTTGAACACATTTTCACTGTATTGTGCTTCGGCTTACCAGATGTGCAGTTTCATGTAACTGGAACTGCATGTTAAATTGCTGAGGTAGAGGTGAGAGCTTTAGAGAACTAACATCCCTTGAGGGGTAAGGATCCACTAAAAGAATCATCAATGCTACAGGAGAAAAAAATGTCATCTGCACTTTTCTATACATTTTGCAGCTGCCAACCTGATCCTCCTTCCACTACCACAAAGACTGCTGAAGTTAAAAATATCCTCTTAGTTCAGATATAGGGGAGGAGCTATTATAGGCTTTAAAATCACTAGTGCAAGGGAGAAAACAACCCAGAGGCAATATACAAATACCATCTGGAATAAAAGATCTCTTTTTTTCACTCCAGTGGGAATCCTCCAGTGCAGCAATTACAGAACTGAACAGACTCAGTAAAATAGGATGACTTGTAACCTTTAGCAAACTAGGCTCTTTTGATCAAACCAAGCATGAATAAAACAATAGGAGCTTGTTGCTGGATTTTAATTGGTATTTTTTCCACGACTGAATACTTTCAATCTGGTTGTTATAAAACCAGCTTGCTACTTATGGTATATATTACATCTAAAATCTGAAAACAAAATCATGGGACATTTGCATTACTTACGTGTGTGGAAGCTACATATAAGTTACGTGGGTCACACCAAACAAGTGATAACACCATCTTTACACCACAACATTATGCAGGCCAAGATCAAATCACATAGTCCTTGGATAGGGGAAGGAGGGCTTGTGCAGCTACTTTTACCAACCTTTATTCACTGAGAATAGACACTGAGATAATAAAAGGTTTCAGAGTAGCAACCGTGTTAGTCTGTATCCGCAAAAAGAAAAAGTGGATTTCCACTGAATGCATCCGATGAAGTGAGCTTTAGCTCACAAAAGTTTATGCTCAGATAAATTTGTTAGTCTCTAAGGTGCCACAAGTACTCCTTTTCTTTTCTTTTTTTTTTTTGAGATAATAAAGTTACATGACAACATGCCAACAATAGTCTTGGCACTGTACAAGACACAAGAGGATATAGCCCCTGCCCCAAGGAGTTTATAATCTTGATAGCAGGTTTAGATTATGTTAGATAATGGCATAAGGATCAGTTTCCCTCTGCCTGGAAATGCAGCTCTATTTTTAAAAACACTGATTTTAAAACAGCATATGTAACCCCCTTTACATATGCTTATGTCAAATGTGCTCAGTTCACACATTAATTTATTTCCCCTGGCTGAAAGGCCTACAAATGAACCTTTGAAAAACAAATTAGATTCTTTCATTCTTGTGGATCATCACGGATATTAAAGGTTTTGCAGTAAAGTCCTTTGTGACTTCTGTGCCACTGCCATTGTCTTCAAATTATGATCTCATTGAACCTCTGTAGCTCAATTACTTTCAATAGGATTGCAGAGATATAACTGATGGGAACATAGATGTTGCTAATGCACTGGAAGAAATAGAAGATAGCCCCCTATCCCTCTTAACTGTGCTGATTTCTGAGTGGCAACAAGAGTAGAAAGCACTAAAGTCAGTAAATATGACTATGAACTGTGGAAAGGCACCTCCTTCTGCTCGCAGAGCTCAGGATTTCCCCCTCTGGTGGTGGAGGCCTGGAGTAAAGTAGTCCCACTCCAGAGAGTTTTCAAGGCGTTACAAGGTGGCCCAAAAGAGTACTCTTCAGCCAAACAAAAAGAAAAGTTCATAACACCAAAAGGGAACACCTCTCCCTGCCCCGTCTCTGTGTTGTTGCTTTGTTACACTAGTCTCTGGGTACCAGTCATCCCTCAATCAGTCCTTTAGTTAAGTTGTTTCCCCTTTAGGGAGGACAACAACCTTTCACCCAAGAGAAGCCTTTTCTCTGTGCTGCTACTAGCCCTGCTGCAGCTGGTCTCTCAACTCTCTTCCTTTTCTCTAACCAGAAGAGAGTTTTTTAAAAGGTCACAGACAGCCCTTAATTGGACTCAGATGTCTCTAGATGACTTGAGATAACCTCTTTTCAGCTTACAGGGAAAAAATGGTTACTTAGCTTCCGTAACTGTTGTTCTTTGAGATGTGTTACACATATTCATTCCACTCTAAATGTGTACGTGCCCTGAGCACAATCATTGGAAATTTTTTGCTGATTGATTGGCAATGTCACTGGGAGGTGGTGACTCTGGGAGGCCCTGGCCTGAGTAGAGTCGAACACCACTCCAATGAACTCTATACTCTGAACCAGACCAAGGGTAAACTTTTCTGCATTTATCAGAAGGCCTAAGGCCTTGAATTTGACTGGATGAGTCAAACATTGGACACTACCTGATCCCTGGACCGTCCCTTGACGAGCTCGAGTGCCTTCTGCTGCAATGCACCATTAGTGCCGGTATAAACCACCCAGCCGACCCCGTGACCCATCAGTTCCTTCTTTCTGGAAAACTCCCATGTAGAGGGACAGGTCATACAATGGGTATGTGCAACACGTCTTGAAGAAAAACAGTTACAGAAGGTTAGTAACCATTTTTTCTTCTTTGAGTGATTCCACATGTGCATTTCACCCTACGAGACTCCTAAGCAGTTGAATAGGTGGAGAAATCAGAGTTCATGGACACATGGACTGCAGAACAGCTGAACCAAATTTGGCATAATCTCTGGAATGATGAGTGATGGCATAATGGGACAAGAACGTGTGCACCGATGACCAGGTCGCTGCTTTACAAATGTCCTGAACAGGGATTTGTGCTAGGAATGCTGCTGAGGATGTTTGCGATCTTGTGGAATGAGCAGTCAGGTAAGCTGGGGGTGAAATACCTGCCTGATCATAACAAGTGCAAACACATGAAATAATCCAAGACAAAACTGTCTGTGAAGAGATTGGGAGACCCTTCATCATGTCAGCTACAGCTACGAACAGTTGGGTGGACCTATGGAATGGTTTAGTTCTTTCTATGTGGAAAGCTAGGGCTCATCTAACATCCAATCAGTGAAGACATTGTTCATTCCTATTTGCATGCAGCTTCAGGTAAAATACTGGTAGATAGATTGCCTGATTGCTGTGAAACTGCAAAACCACTTTCGGGAGGAAACTGGGATGAGGGCATACATACACCTTATCTTTAAAGAAGACTGTGTAAGGACGCTCTTATGTAAGGGGCATGGAGTTTCGTGACCCCTCTGGACAAAGCAATGGCCCCTAAGAAAACCACTTTCCAGGAGAGGCATAATAAGGAGCAAGTTGCCAAAGGCTCAAACAGTGGTCCCATAAGCTTCGATAAGACTAGGTTTAGGCTCCAGGGGGAAACGGCTCTCTTACTTGAGGGTATAACCATTCTAGGCTTTTGGGGAATCGGACAGACATGTCATTTGAAAAAACGGACTGGTTATGCACCTGATGGTGCAAAGCTGATATTGCTGCACATTGACAGAAGAGATTGCTAAGCCTTGTTGTTTCAGGTGCAACAGATATTCAGATCTGTCTTGTATTGGTGAATGCGTGGGCAAGACTCTGTATTGGGATGCCCAAACAGAGAACTGCTTTAACTTCGAGAGATAAGTAGCCCTAATGGAGGGCTTTCTACTATCTAGTAGAACCTGACTAACTTGGTCTGAGTAAGCCTACTCTATAGGATTTAACCATGAAGCTTCCAGGCCGTTAGATGAAGGGAGCTCAGGTTTGGGTGAGGCAGCCGATAATGTTCCTGGGAAAATCAGGTTTGGGTGCAATGGAAGCAGGATTGGAGTCGCCACAGAGAGCTCTACTAGGGTGGAGAACCAATGTTGGAGGGCCCATGCTGGGGCTATAAGAATAACCCAATCCTAGTCCTGCTTGATATTTAGCAGATCTCTGTGCACGAGTGGGAAGGGGGGAAAAGCACAGTAAAGATGTCTCATCCAAGGTAGGAGAAAGGTGTCCATGACAGAACACGGATTGTGGCCTCAAAGAGAGCAGAATTAGTGACGCTTTCTGTCATACCTGTTTGCAAATAGATCTATTCGGGGAGTTCCCTCACCCCTACTGCTGGAAAATGTCTCTTGCCATATCCGGGTGAAGGGACCATTCGTGGTGAATAGAGAAAGACCAACTGAGGTGATCTGCCAGCTCATTTTGCGTTCCCAAAAGGTAAGAGGCCTCGAGGTTGACTGAGTGGGCTAGCAAAACTCCCACAGCTGCGCTGCCTCTTGACAAAGGAAAGAGCAAGCTCCTCCTTGCCTGTTGACATAAAACATCACTGAAGTGTTGTCCATGAGAACAAACAAGTTTCTGCTCGTAATCTGGGGCAAGGCGGCCTCACAGGCCAGGTGAACAGCTCTGAGTTCCCTGATGTTGCTGTGGAGTGAAAGTTCTGCCAGAGACCAAAGGCCCTGAGTTCTGAAGGGGCCACAGGTGAGCTCCCCACCCTAGTGCTGACGCTTCTGAGACCAGGGTCATTAACAGTTGAGGGCATATAAAGGGAATGCCAGCACAAATTGAGTGGATCCAACTATCAATAGAGGGAGATAAGAACCTGTGGAGGTACCATGAGTACAGTCTCCACATGGTGGCAGTCTGGAGAGTACACTGAGGCCAGCCACGTCTGGAGGGGTCTGAGGTGCAGCCTTGTGTGTTGTACCATGTACATGCACAAGGCCATGTGATCTAAAAGCCTCATACAATTTTGGGCTGGTGTGACTGGATGACCTTGGAGGTGTGTTATCAGGGATCTGATTGATTGGCAATGTCACTGGGAGGTGGTGACTCTGGGAGACCCTGGCCTGAGTAGAGTCGAACACCACTCCAATGAACTCTATACTCTGAACCAGACCAAGGGTAAACTTTTCTGCATTTATCAGAAGGCCTAAGGCCTTGAATTTGACTGGATGAGTCAAACATTGGACACTACCTGATCCCTGGACCGTCCCTTGACGAGCCAGTTGTCTGATAATAGTAGACCTGCACCCCATATCTCCTCAGAAAAGCTGCCACTACTGCCATACATTTTGTGAACACTCGCAGAGCTACAGACAGGCCAAATGGGAGGACCATGAATTGGTACTGTGAGTGGTTCACTACAAATCTGAGGAATCTTGTGTCCTTGGTATATTTATATATGAAAATAGGAGTCTCTTAAATCACGGGTAGCATACCAATACCCGGGATCCAGGGAGGGGATAATGGATGCCAGTGTGACCATGAAGAAATTTATTTTCTTGAGATAGTTATTGAGCTGACACAAACCTCTAAAATCACTCTGAGACATCTTGTCTTTTGGGATTAAGAAATAATGGGAATAGAACTCCTTCCCTCTTAAATTTTGAGGACCTGTTCCATCACTCCCATGCAAAGAAGAGATTGAACCTCCCTCCTGGCCCAGAAGTTCTTCATGATAGTGGTCCCTGAAGAGGGATAGTGAGGGAGGGTGGGAAGGAGAAATAAACTGAAGGATGTATCCCACTTCCATGGTACTCCACACCCAACCATCTGTGGTAATACTGGACCATGCATTGAGGAAGTGTGAAAAGTGGTTTGCAAATAAAGAAGAAACAGGGTCTGGCATCATGGGAACTGGTACAGCATCCTCGAGTGTCCCATCAAAACACCTGCTTAGAACCCCCTGGATATCTGGGGGCAGGTATTGACTTTGAGGTAGAAATGGGTGGTTGCCTATACCTAAAACCCCTGCTTCTCTTTCCCTGCGGATCCTGACAGGCAGCCAGAACAGAGTACCAGATGGGCTGCTGAGGCTTGTAATGCTTCCTTGAAGGAGCTGGTGTGTACAATGCAAGGGACATAAGGGTCACTCTGAAGTTTTTTAACCCATGCATCAGTCTTTTCCGAAAAGAGCGAAGCTCCTTTGAAAATTAGGTCCTGAAGGGTTTACTGGACCTCCTGCAGGAGTCCCGAGGACAGTAGCCATGAACTCCTATGCATGGCCACTGCTGAAGCCGTGGACCTGGCTATCGAGTCAGCCGCATCCAAAGCAGCTTGTAATGAGGCATCGCCACTGATTTTTCCCTCATCCACCAGTGAGGAGGACACTTGCCTAGCCTCTTGTTGGAGCAAGTCCTTGAAGTTCTGCATGGAGTCCCACATGTTAAAATCATATCTGCCAAGCAGAGAGTACTGGTTTATAATTCTGAGTTGTAACACCCCGGTAAAATAAATTTTCCTCTCAAACAAGTCTAATTTCTTTGAGTCTTGATTTTGGGCTTGCAGCCTGATGATCCTGCCTTTCTCTCTCATTGGCAACAAATACCACCAGGGACCCTGGGAGGGGGTATAGGAAATGGGTGAACAGTAACACCCTGGGCAGGAACAAAGTATTTTTGTTCTGTCCTTTTTGACGTGGGGGGGGGGGGAAGAGATGGGGGGGGGTCTGCCACAAGGATCTTAACAGGGTCCATAATGGCCTCATTGAGAGGCAGGGCTACTTTTGAAGGGTCTGCAGTGGCTAAAATGTGGGAGGATTCTTTCACTACGACTCCACCTATATGCCCAGATTTAAGGCCACCCTCTTCAACCATTCTTGGTGAGCCTTATAGTCATCCAGGGGAGGCAACCTGCACTTTTCAGAGACTGCCTCATCTGAGGAGGAGGCCAGCACCAGCTGTAGAAGGAAGAGCTTCTTTCTGCCTCAGCAGGATCCCATTGAGCCGGCTCTTGCAGTTCGGTACCAGGCTTGATGGGACAATGCTACTCTTCTTTCAGAGGCCACCAAATAAGATGGCCTGGAATAAGCCCTGGAAACTGGGGTGGGAAGGGGGGCGGGGGGGAAAGAGAGGAGAACCACGGGTTCCAAAAGAGACACTGGACCAGCATAGGTCACCAGTGACCTCCTAGCTATGCATTCGATGGTACTCCTGTGCCCAGGTCAATGGAAGGGTAGAAATGACTGTGCTAGGGGCACACACACACCTAGAGTGGAATGCATATGTGCAATCACTGAAAGAAGAAAGAGCCTTTACCATTCTAGGGCTGATATATCTGCCATCCACCACACCCTGGTAGCTGTCTAGTCTGACTTTATCACAGAACACAAACAGGGGGCAGATCTGTTGAGTAAGCAGTTGCCATTTTACACAGTTACTTTTCAGAGAAAATCTTGCCTTTATAAAAGTAACACCTATTTGTTTTATTCATTAGAATGAACATCTTATATGATAAATATCTTTCAAATACACAAAACCTTTTTTGAGTAAAAAGAAAATGATCGGAGTTAGACTATACCTAGCCCTGTACAAGTGCAGAAGCAAAGGAGGAGAGCACCTCTCAAGCTCCCTGCTGTAGCTCTCTGTAGGTACCTAGAAGTATTCTGGTTATTGCACCCAAGGAACATAAGGACAGCAAGAGTCCTGCATGACAATGGCAGCAGAATCCCTGAAAAGCCAGGGATGGTTACACCGTCTCACATCGCCCAAAGGCATATTACCATTCTCAAGCACAATACTTTTAGGTATTGCTACCAGTGCATAGCTCTTCTCCCCTGTCCAATAAAAGCTGTGTATTAAAACCACAATCTTACTCTTTGTGTTTATATATAAAATCACAACTGTTACACAACGTTTTTAATGTGAAGATTCTCCGAGAAAGCAAAATCTGGACTTTGAATCACAATGTTAGCTGTCCAGCACATCTATAATACTATATCAATATTTTAGTCATTGATACTTTCATAACGCTGAAGGTGTCTTTTGATTCTGGTAGGATACTTACCTGTACATTGGCCTCCATTTGTTGGATCCCCGTAGTATCCTGGCATGCATGTTTCACACTGTTTTCCTGTAGTTAGGTTTTTACACTGGTCACAAATATTGCCACTGATGCAGGTGCTGTGCCCATTACACTGGCAAGCTGGAATACAACATAGAAAAAGCCATTACCTAATTTGCTTCTGAGAACAAAATTATTGTGAGTACAAATAATTAAGAGAAAAAAATGAAAACAAAGTTCAAACTACAAAAAATGCAGAAGATTGCAGTTCTGAATATTTTAATGTTAATTGTTGACTAGGATATATATTAAGATAGTGGTTGTTGGGACCCCAAAGTGGGTTGCAACCCCATTTTAATGGGGTCGCTGTGGCTGGCTTAGACTTTCTGGGGCCAGGACTGAAGCCAAAGCCTAGGGCCATGCTTAAGCCCAAGCCCCAGCCCACTGCCTGGGGCTGAAGACCTTGGGCTCAGGCTTCAGTCCCCCCTCCTGGGGTCGTGTAGTAATTTTTGTTGTTAGAAGGGGGTCACAGTGCAATGAAGTTTGAGAACCCCTTTATTAAGATAAATTAACACAAAACCAATTTAAAACAGTATTGTGACAAAAATTCAGAAAATGTTAAATATATAGATTCCAAGGCCATAAGGCACCAATGTCTAGCAATTAACCATCTAGTCTGACCTCCTGTATAAAACAGGTTATAGAATTTCCCCAAAATAATTCCTCGAGCATATATTTTACAAAATGTCCAATCTTGATTTTAAAATGGTCACTGATGGAGAATTGGCCACAACCCTTGGTAACTGTTCCAATGTTTAACTACCCTCAGTGATAAAAATTTACACCTTGTTTCCATTTATACAAGTAATTTATACTTAGACTATAATCAAATCAGGCCTTAACCTTCTCTTTGACAAGCTAAACAAATTCACCTCCTTCAATTTATCACTATATGGCAGGTTTTCTGATCCTTCAATCATTCTCACAGCTCTTCTCTGAACAGTCTCAAATTTTTCAACATTCTTCTTGAATTAGAGACACCAGAACTGACACAGTATTCAAGCAGCAATCACAATAGTGACTTGAGGGCTTGAGGGACAGTCTTTTGTCTCACTGACACTGACTGAATCCAGACCTCATTCATAGTTCAAAAAAGCTTCCTTCTCCTCTGCCATAAATTCTACCAGTCGCTCATGAAGACTTCAATATCGCTAATCAGTTGATTAACCAAGATTTAACTAAATCCCAGACACCAGTACCATCCATTGTGAAGAGCTCTTGGACTAGTGTGTTGGGGAAAAAAACAATCAACAAACGAACAGCTGAATACAGGTTGCTACAGGGGGAAAAGGACAAATTTTAAAAACAAGTCCAGGGCCATCCTAGTTTCCTTGAAAGGATTTGGCCATGTCATTGAAGCTGGGGCACTGAAAGCTCTAAGATACATCAGGACCACTTTAAGTGACTCCAACCCCTGTTCATCATGCCTGGTGAAAATGAGAACCACTGAATGCACCAATGACCAAAATCATTAACATTTGACCCCCCAAGTGCGTTCTTAAGAAACCATTAGACACCAACAAGCTTGCAAACTACCATCCAATCTCTAACCTCCCTTTTCTTAGGAAAACTTATAAAAAAGTGGTTATGACCATGCAACAAAAGCATCTAATGCACTCTACTAGCATATCTGATCCCTCACAATCAGAACTCAGCACACAGAGAAAGAGAGCCCTTTAGCAAAACTGAAAGAGGACCTCCTTATGGCTGAAGACAGAAGTGAAAGCTCAATGGTCATACTGCTCAGCCAGTTTACAGTCTTCAGCACAAGCAATCCCTGAGTTTGCTGACCTGTGTACAAGACTCAGCAGAGTAGAAGTTATAAAAAAAATAAAGATTAAGATAATTCATTTCATATAGATCCCAAAGAGTGCTGATGGGAAATTGTTTCTCTTTCACCAGAGCCCTGCTGTGTGGACTATCAACAAGATAAAGCCTATTCTCCCTCCTTTTCAGTACAAATAAGACCCCTGGAAGAAGCTGTGTGATTACATGGCTTACCCTGCCACCAACATTCTGACAGCAGCTAACCATACATCTCTTCAGTCAATATGGCTAGTGCCATCACACAGATGACACAGTGGCTCCAGGAGAAGGTTCTGAAAGAACAACTATCAAATCAGGAAGATGGAAGTGGTAGGGGTATGAAGAGTAAGGGAGCTTACCAAGACCCTCGCAGCAACCTGTCAAGAAAGCATCTGTCGAGACAGCGTGTACTGGAATCTTCTCTTCTCTTCTTCATAAAATGGCATCAACAGTGCAAGAAATGCTTCCACCACCTCTGAATTACTGGTAGACCTACATTCCTTTCCAATGAGGACTTGTCAACTGAGATCCACACATTCATCACCTCAAAACTGGAAAACTTTAGCTCCCTCTATTTAGGCCCAATCAAAAACTACACTTGTGCAAGACCAGTCACAAAAAGCAAGTTTAATGGGAAAGGACGATCTATTGGTTAAGGATGAATTCAGCTCCTGGGTCTGCTACAGACCTCCTGAGTGACCTTGAACAAGTCAAAATTTCTGTGTCTCGGTTTGTCCACCTGGAAAATGAGAATAATATTTCTCTACTTCCAAAGGTGGTGTAAGGATACATCTATAAATACCTAGGACACAGTACAGAGATGGAGGCAATGCAGGCAGAAATACCCAGCTCACTCCACTGGTTCCTGTTCACTTCTGGGTAAAATTCAAAATCCTGGTTCTAATTTTCAAGAACCTCAATCTGGCTGTTTAAGCGATTGCCTCTCCATACCAAGAAAGCAAAGTTGTCAAGGGTTACAGAAACCAAAAATATTAGGGTAAAATGTTTGTAGAATCAGAAGCACAACAATCTTAGCTACTGGGCACCAGGCTGTGGAGTACTCTACTGAAAGAGATAACAATGAGCCCCTTATGAGAATGTTTTCAGAATCCAGCATAAAACATACTCGTTTTGTATCACTCTACCCCTAATAACAGGTACTGAAGACAAAATAAAGAGAAAGAAGAGAAAAAGAGGGAATAAATTTAAGCAGTGTAGCTGTACCCTCGGTTGTCAAGAGCAAAGTCCAATTAAAATCCATTTCAAAACTTCTCCTGCTTTTGTTATTTGAGTTCAGCATCTAGATGCTATGGTGACTGGTATTCATAAATAGAATAGATAAATAGATAAATTACATGGATTCTCACTTAAGAGTTAACAGGTTTGCAGAGTAGGAATTTAGCAATTTACTGTGCAACAACCAATAACCACTCTTGGCTGTGAAGCTTTGAAACCTCTTGAGTTTACAATTGCCTCCTGCTTCAGCAGATGTGCCTGTAAATTCTTATAACCAAATATCTGTGCAGTTAACTTCCTCAGTATGCATGTGCACTGCCTCTATTTTTACATGCTAGCTAACAAGTTTTTACTGTGAACCATCATGTAATTTTCATGATATTTTTAAAAGATTTTGTTCATATTTCAAAAGGTGTAAGTTGTTCACTTAGGCCTAATTACATATGCAGCTTGAAATTTCAAAGTTCTGTTGTTTCTTAGGTATTTCCACCCCTCAAAATGACCCTTCTTTCCAATGGAGAAAAGTTTTGTATTTTTCATTCTTCTGAAAATCCATAATTTATTAACCAACCTTTCCTCAATTTTTCTAAAAATATGCATCTTCAGGCAGAATTTCAGCACAAAAGTTTCTAAGCATGTGAAAACAGGAAAATTGAATGGAATCTTGTTTTATTATAGAGAGTGCACCTGCTGTAGTTCATCGTGTGGCTGTTTAGAGCTAGTTTATCGTAACTCATTGGCATTAAGAATATATTAAACTTTTCCTTTGTTTAACTCTAAATTGTCTAGTGGAGGACTGGAGGAAGCTGGCCCTAATCACAGGACAGGACTCAAGAAGGAAGGTTGTTAGTATTCTGACCTAAGGGTAAACAAGGTTTGGAACTCAGAGGCCAAAGAATTTGTATTTTGAAAAGACATAATATATACGACCCCACATACTTATACTTTAAGTATTCTGGTCTTTGAGCAAATTATCCCAAGAACCCTGATAGAACTGAGGGTGGGGTGCCTGCAGAACCAAACTGTGCCATCACAGGGCAAGATCTAGGATCGTTTCCATCCCTACCTCCTCCCGCTTCACAGTGTGTAACATTCTTCCATAACAAAAATCCTGCAGAACACCTACCACTATAATATAACCAAAGAATACGTCTATGCCTGCAAACCGACAGAGTCACCAGCATAACTGAACGCAGACCGAGTGATCAGTGTAATTCAGAAGGGTCCTCATCAGGGTTGGCACTAACAATATCATAAAATGTTGAAGGACTCTCGGGTGCCAAACAAGATCTTATAGCCAAATTGTGTGCTGACTACAACTCCCATCTGCTATGTCTCCAGGAGAAACACAGAGAGATTAACAAAGATACTCAAGATGAACTTGACCACTGAAAGATCACACAAGTAATATAGCAGCACCATTTTCATCAAAACTGATCTTGTCATCAACACAACATTTATGACTGATAAGAATTACATTGAAGTCTTGACGGTAGACATTGGTGACATTTACATCACATCTGTCTACAAACCACCATGCAAACAATTCAAGTTCACTTGCCCACAGAACCTCGAACATGACAAAATGCAGGTGATGGTGTCAAATGGGGCTATAGTATAACTGATTAAAATGATGAACTAGTTGAATTGTGGACAGATATGCACCACTTGAGCTTAATTCAAGACCACAAACTCGCAAGTTCTTTCAACAGCAGCCGATAGAAATGGTGCTACAATCCTGATCAGGCATTTGGCCGCAACAACATAGTTGGTTCATATAACAAATTTAGTTTGAGTCTGATTCCACATTCACAACACTGGCCCATTGCCATACAGATCAATGAAGCCATAATACCGAACTCAGTACCACTCTGGCTCCATTTTAATTTTAAGAAAGTGGAAAGGAAGAGCTTCACCAATGACCTTGATGCCATTGTAAGAAAGATCAAACCAACAGCACAAAATTATGACCAGTTTGTCATCGTGGTGCACACTGTCTCAAAGAAGCACTTTCCATGAGACTGCAAAACAAACTACATGCCAGGACTAACGTCCGAGTTATAGAATTGGCACACAAAATACAAGTAAAAGTTTGAAGCAGACCCATTCGCTGGGGATACCATTGCAGCCAGTAAAGAACCGGTCTCTGCACTAATGGAGG
The DNA here is from genome assembly GCF_015237465.2 of Chelonia mydas. Lineage (NCBI taxonomy): Eukaryota > Metazoa > Chordata > Testudines > Cheloniidae > Chelonia > Chelonia mydas. The sequence continues at coordinate 110,331,929 of NC_057853.1, forward strand.
AAAACAGAAGTCACAGCGGAATCTAATTGAAAGCATGGACATGATCCACAGCAACAAGAAATCATGGATAACCATCTGGAAACTTAACAATTATCCAAGGAAGGCAGAGTAACACTATTACATTACTGCAAACCACTTTGCATACCACGTCCCAGAAAATGGCAGGACACTGAACAAATAACCCAAGGCACAGTGTAAGTGGTAAGACTACCAACAGAATTATAATTTTGGGGCATAGTACACAATGACCAAATTAACCTCCAGAATTAATGTCTTCAGAAATGGCAAACCCACCAATCTAGATGACATTTGTACTGAACAAATCCAACACTTTGGACGAGCAACAAAGAACTGATTACTCAAGTTGTTTCACACATGCTTAACCACATACAAAGTGTCCAAGATGTTGCAACGAGCACATGTTGTGACAGTCCTGAAGCTGGTGAAGGATGCAGTGGAGCCAAAGAACTTCAGATGCATATCACTACTAGGTCACCTCTACATACTATACGGGCATCTCATCTTAAACCACCTATCGCCATTTGTTGAAAGCACCTAATCCCACAGCAAGCGGGCTTCCATGAGGTAAAACATGCACTGGTGTCAGCAGTAAGACCCTGTATAAATATTAATTATGTTATTTAAAATAATTTTTGGTATTGTTTGTGTACCTATATAAATAGAAAAGCAATCAAAACCTTACATGCTGTAGCTCTCATTTGACATTAAGAGCTCATACACACTATTCAAATAAAAAAAAAAAGTCAAAATATAAAATAAATCAGAAATTCTTACCTGGACAGTGGATGAAAGACCATTCATAATTTTTCTCTTTTGGACAAAGATTAGTGTCAAGAACCATTTCATTGGAGTGCACCCCAACAAGCTTCATTGGCCCTCTTGAAGATCCTTCCACACAATGCCCTTTTCCTGTATTACTGGGATCATTGCACCATCCACATCCAGGTTGTTCCAAACACTGCCCACAGGTCCTCAATCCAGAGCAGTTTTGAGCTGTATTATACAAAACATAATATTAATGCAATTTTTAAAAGATGCGTACTATACTAGGTTACTAGTACATTTAAAAGGGTAAATAGATTCTATTATACTCTCTCTTCTCAGACTCATAACTTTCCAAAATCTTTTGGAAAGAACATTTCCATGCTTGGTCAGTAACAATGCTTTTTAAAAATTGTATTTTGGGAGGCAGCAAAATGAAGGTGATCATCAAAACAGATAATTACAAAAAAGAAAAGAAAATAAATGCTGTATACCACCACAGCAAACTGAATACAGAAATAATTTGCACAATAAAAAACCCGCTCAAATTCTAAGTAATGATCAAGGGGCAAAAAATGCAGTGGATTAAAGAAACTGGATTCAGCAAAAATAATAAAAAGGTGCCCTTGCAGCAAGAGAAGATTTTATTTTATTTTTAGGGTGACAGCAAGAGGCTATCCCCTACTTCATTGAACCAGATGCTCATAGAAGCCACATGAGAATTACATAACTATGCAGCAAAAGGAAGTCTTGCAGCTATCCAAAGACAGAGAGGCAAAGGATCAATTTTCAGCTCTCTACCAATACTCAATAGAGCTATACACACACTTTGCTCCAGATCGTGCAACCATTTACATTGATACACATGTGCATAGACTTAAGCACATGCATGTTTGTAGGATCAAGGTCTTGGCTGAATAGGAAAACTACAGAATCAAATTTGCAACAAATTCCGGTTATTGATCCAAATCACGAAGGGGAATGTTCAAATTGTGATCATTCAAACTCAAACCCATAAATTACTTTGAGCTTCAATTACCAAACGACATTGAGTATTTTGGATTTTTTACTAAACACTCTGCCGACTCCTAATGATAATCTCTGAGACATACCATGAAATATTCATTTAAAAAAAATATTCCCAACTACAGATCAGAATTGCATTTCATTTTAATGAAGCTCCATCTTATTGTCTCTTTTCTGTAACAGCAAGTCAGCTTTCATTTACTTGGGTACTAAAAATCAAATCTCTCTTTCTCCCCCACATTGTCATCAACTGAGTTATTCAACTGTGCTGTTACCCATAAATCTTTACCTCTAAAAAAATTTCTACACAGCATCCTTTCATTTAATTTAAAATGAGCATGTCTCCCACAAGCAGTCTTCCTCAAATGTGGAACACCCAGTTTAGAACAAATAGAAGTTCATGTTCTGAAGTTATTGGTTTTTGGTTTTTTGTTATTTTAAGAAAACAATACCTCAGTGGGTACATCTACACAGTAAAAACAAACCAAAACAAAAAAACCTGCAGCAGAGACTCTCAGAGACCACATCAACTGACTCGGCTCATGCTGTGTGGTTGTTTGGCTTGGACCGGAGCCCAGGCTCCGAGACCCTCCCCCCTTGCTGGGTTTCAGAACCTGGGCTTCAGCCTGAGCCTGAATGTCTTCACTGTTACTTTTAGCCCAGCAGTGCAAGCCTCATAAGCCTGAGTCAGTTGACCTGGGCTCTGAAAACTTGCTGCTGCTCAGTTTTGTTGGGGGCGGGGGGGGTGCAGGCACGTTGCTGTGTAGATGTCATTAAAAATTGCTTGGAGACTTTTAGTTCACAGTCCCAGTTTGTGTTTCACCCCCGCTACAATTTACATCTTAAAAATATTAAAATGTGACAATTGCCCTCCTTCAAACCTTCTACAAATAGCTAATTGCCTTCTTTCAGGGTTACACTGAAGGATTTTAACAAAGATGTATTTATTTTTAAATTTATAAAGTGCAACTATCAAAACCTTTTAAGTGCATATACATATACAAAATAACAATTTAAAACTAAATTAACACAATGGCAAAAACTAAGAAAAGTTTCTCCAACCACAATAAACTCAACCTTTTCTTTCAAGGAAACCCTCTCAAAACTCTTCTTCAAGGAAATCGGGTGAAACCCTGTGTAAATAAATAGGCTTTACACTACACTCTGAATATCAACAAACTGGTTTTGATGAATGAACAGGGGAAAACATAGCCCAGAGTCAAGGGCTTCCACCGCTATTTCCTTTAGTTCCCTAACTTACAAATGACCTCTTGGTTTCATTAGAAATTTTAATTCCTACTTTTGGTCCCTTTCCTTCCCATCATGAATCTATCCTGATGGAAAAGTTACGAGGATCTTTCACAAACACATACCCATTCAACCATACATTAGGGTGTAGCAACATCCTTCAAAGATAGGAAACAGAATGCATACAGACAAGAACTGAGATGGGCTGTTAAAAAAAAAAACAACAACAAAAAACTTAATTCCTAGGCTATTGAAAGGCAAAAAACGGAAGCTAAAATAATATATAGCATATTTCATTGCATGCTGATTTTTAATTCTGGCCTTGAACTGAAGTGCCAGAGTAAAGAGTGTATTGTTCTCTTATGGGTTAGTTTACTGATATATAAATTATGTAAGATAGTGCTCATCATTATAATCACTCTGCCATTTGTGCAAAGAGTACTTCGAAGATAAACGGATAGGTTTTGAGCATAATCTATCCTACAGAATGAAACATCTGTCCATCCATGTCTACTTATGGCTGATATAAAACTTTTGAAGAAGTGGATAAGTCTGGACAACTTATCTTAATACATGAGATGGGCCCCTGTGATGATTGTCACTTGTGGGGAGCGTTGCCTAGTCGTCAGGGGATTAAGACCTTTGAAAGTGCGAGTTGATAAGGCTGTTCCAATTCACTGGGCTCTGGCCCAGGCCCTGTCAGCGCTACCAAAGAGTCTGGCCCTCAGGAGTTCCAACCCACCACCTAGTGACCTGCTAACAGTTACCAGAACTAGAAATTCAACTCTGACAGGAGACTCCAGTCCTGGAATCTGACTGGTGGAACTTTGCGGTCGTGACTAGTTTCCTGCTTCTATTTAAACAGGAACAGTACCCATACACCAAGGAGGGTGAGCTCCTCAGCCACCCCCCATCCCTCTGGGTCCCCTAACACTTCCTCCATTTCCTTTTTAATCTCATCCCAGGTTGACCCCTGCACCTGGTATGGGCCCTGGTTCTTCCTTATCCATTTATCCAAAAAATCCTTTACCCTGGCTTGCCAGAACCCGCAACTACCATCACAAGAGTTCGCGATACCCCCTCCAAGCAGCTGCGTGGACTGTTTGGGGAAAGGGACTTACAGGCTGCCACTCACCTATCCAATGTGATGCATCCGAGTCAGTCACCGGCACCAAGATGTTAGGGGGCTTATTCCTTCACCCACTTACTTCCCTGGTCCTTCTCGCATGAACAGAGAGCAACAATACCCGAAGTCCAAAGGTGCAAACAATTCGATGTTTATTGGGGTGAACTTCCAGCACGCATGATTCCAGTTTCCTTCCTTAGTGTCCCCCTTCCCAGCTTTGACACCACAGAGCCTTACACCTGGGTCCTTGTTCCTATTCCTGCCCTTAGCCAAACATGATTCCAATTTCCTTACCCCCATTCCCTGTTCCCATTTCCCCCTTAAGCAAAACATGATTCCAATTTCCCCACCCCCATTCCCTGTTCCCATTTCCCTACCCCACGCCCACTCACTTCCTGACTGACTACAGACAATATAGTAAAACTTGAGTTCTGCTTAGCTATACCTTAACCAATCATTTTCCTGAAATTTAACTAACCAGTCCTAACATATTGTAACATGATTATGTAACCAATTATATCCCACCACCTTAATTAGTTTACACCCAGCAAAATTAATTATACAGCAGACAGAAACAATCACAGAACCAGACAGAGATTATACAGACAAACAATAGCAAAGTGGGAACTATAATGACAAAACAATACAGAAGTGAGGATTTCACATCCCAGCTATTGATAAGTGAGTTCTTGCCAGACAGGATGCTATCAAACTAAGTTTCCTTTTACATTTTCTAGGCACTTCCCTTTCTCTGGAGGTGACAGGCACTATCAGGACAGGATTGTATTCCTAACGGCCCAATAGCACCTTATTTCAATGTGACTAGTTTGGAATGTGAGGATGTGACCGTTCAGTTCCCAGCTTATGGCTGCCTCTGCTGCTTAGCCAAAGGCCTTAGCCTAAGAACAGGGCCTCAGACTGTCACAATAAGAGAAGGACCTTACACAGACAGACAGTGATTTTGATTCTTTCTTTTATACCTCTAACTAGCCAAGTGATAAGAATACACCTAAATTCTTAGAGTACAGGCCTTTACAGACAGGCCTGAATATCTATATCCTAACAAGAGTCTCTGGATTAAGTTTAAAAGTGTGAGCAACAAGGGTGATGTTGTGGTGGGAGTCTGCTATAGACCACCGGACTAGGGGGATGAGGTGGACGCGGCTTTCTTCCGGCAACTCACGTAAGTTACTAGATCGCAGGCCCTGGTTCTCATGGGAGATTTCAATCACCCTGATATCTGCTGGGAGAGCAATACAGTGGTGCACAGACAATCCAGGAAGTTTTTGGAAAGTGTACGGGACAATTTCCTGGTCCAAGTGCTGGAGGAACCAACTAGAGGCAGAGCTCTTTCTGACCTGCTGCTCACAAACCAGGAAGAATTAGTAGGGGAAGCTAAAGTGGATGGGAACCTGGGAGGCAGTGACCATGAGATGGTCGAGTTCAGGATCCTGACACAAGGAAGAAAAGAGAGCAGCAGAATACGGACCCTGGACTTCAGAAAAGCCGACTTTGACTCCCTCAGGGAACTGATGGGCAGGATCCCCTGGGAGAATAACATGAGGGGGAAAGGAGTCCAGGAGAGCTGGCTGTATTTTAAAGAATCCTTATTGAGGTTACAGGGACAAACCATCCCGATGTGTAGAAAGAAGAGTAAATATGGCAGGCGACCAGCTTGGCTTGCTGATCTTAAACACAAAAAAGAAGCTTACAAGAAGTGGAAGATTGGACAAATGACCGGGGAAGAGTATAAAAATATTGCTCAGGCATGCAGGAGTGAAAACAGGAAGGCCAAATCACACCTGGAGTTGCAGCTAGCAAGAGATGTTAAGAGTAACAAGAAGGGTTTCTTCAGGTATGTTAGCAACAAGAAGAAAGTCAAGGAAAGTGTGGGCCCCTTACTGAATGAGGGAGGCAACCTAGTGACAGAGAATGTGGAAAAAGCTAATGTACTCAATGCTTCTTTTGCCTCTGTCTTCACGAACAAGGTCAGCTCCCAGACTACTGCACTGGGCAGCACAGCATGGGGAGGAGGTGACCAGCCCTCTGTGGAGAAAGAAGTGGTTCAGGACTATTTAGAAAAGCTGGACGAGCACAAGTCCCTGGGGCCGGATGCGCTGCATCCGAGAGTGCTAAAGGAGTTGGCGGATGTGATTGCAGAGCCATTGGCCATTATCTTTAAAAACTCATGGTGATCGGGGGAAGTCCCGGACGACTGGAAAAAAGCTAATGTAGTGCCCATCTTTAAAAAAGGGAAGGAGGAGGATCCTGGGAACTACAAGCCAGTCAGCCTCACCTCGGTCCCTGGAAAAATCATGGAGCAGGTCCACAAGTAATCAATTCTGAAGCACTTAGAAGAGAGGAAAGTGATCAGAAACAGTCAGAATGGATTCACCAAGGGCAAGTCATGCCTGACTAATCTAATTGCCTTCTATGATGAGATAACTGGCTCTGTGGATGAGGGGAAAGCAGTGGACGTGTTGTTCTTTGACTTTAGCAAAGCTTTTGACACGGTCTCCCACAGTATTCTTGCCAGCAAGTTAAAGAAGTATGGGCTGGATGAATGAACTATAAAGTGGACAGAAAGTTGGCTAGATTGTCGGATTCAACGGGTAGTGATCAATGGCTCCATGTCTAGTTGGCAGCCGGTATCAAGTGGAGTGCCCCACGGGTCAGTCCTCGGGCCGGTTTTGTTCAGTATCTTCATTAATGATCTGGAGGATGGTGTGGATTGCACCCTCAGCAAGTTTGCAGATGACACTAAACTGGGAGGAGAGGTAGATACACTAGAGGGTAGGGATAGGATACAGAGGACCCTAGACAAATTAGATGATTGGGACAAAAGAAATCTGATGAGGTTCAACAAGGACAAGTGCAGAGTCCTGCACTTAGGACGGAAGAATCCCATGCACTGCTACAGACTAGGGACCGAATGGCTAGGCAGCAGTTCTGCAGAAAAGGACCTAGAGGTTACAGCGGACAAGAAGCTGGATACGAGTCAACAGTGTGCCCTTGTTGCCAAGAAGGCCAATGGCATTTTGGGATGTATATGTAGGGTCACTGCCAGCAGATCATGGGACATGGTTGTTCCCCTCTATTCGACATTGGTGAGGCCTCATCTGGAGTACTGTGTCCAGTTTTGGGCCCCACACTACAAGAAGGAGGTGGAAAAATTGGAAAGAATCCAGCAGAGGGCAACAAAAATGATCAGGGGACTGGAACACATGACTTATGAGGAGAGGCTGAGGGAACTGGGATTGTTTAGTCTGCGGAAGAGAAGAATGAGGGGGGATTTGATAGCTGCTTTCAACTACCTACAAGGGGGTTCCAAAGAGGATGGATCTAGACTGTTCTCTGTGGTAGCTGATGACAGAACAAGGAGTAATGGTCTCAAGTTGCAGTGGGGGAGGTTTACGTTGGATATTAGGAAAAACGTTTTCACTAGGAGGGTGGTGAAACACTGGAAAGGGAGGTGGTGGAATCTCCTTCCTTAGAAGTTTTTAAGGTCAGGCTTGACAAAGCCCTGACTGGGATAATTTAGTTGGGGATTGGTCCTGCTTTGAGCAGGGGGTTGAACTAGATGACCTCCTGAGGTCCCTTCCAACCCTGATATTCTATGATTCTATGAACATTGAACACTGACAATGAACAGTAAGAAGGAACTGAAATAGGGGCAGGGTGCCTCCACCTCTTTATACCTCAGCTCAGAGCACTAGGGACATCAGTGCACAGACATGGCCACCACTATGGATATGGTTAGGGAAAACTCTCTGGCACCAGTACACAAGAACACACACACACCCCTAGTGTAATGGACATATACAATCATTCAAAGAAGAGCCACAATTATCTTTTCAAACTTCCTGAACAAAAAAAATCCTTTACCAGTAGAAAAAATAATACAATTAAATTATATAAACTGCAGAAGCATTCATACAGATTTAGAAATCAGTTATAAGATTAAGACGATTAACTTTGAGTAAATAAAAATGATTAACTGCGAATGGAGGTATTTGAACCACTTTTTCCTGGAAAAGGAAAAGAAATAAATGGCTAAGAAAAAAGGCAACTCCTATCACTATAAAAAAGGTTAAAAAAAAATTCACAAGACTCTGTCAGCATAATTTTGAGAGACAACGTGGGCAAGGTAATAGCTTTTATTCGTCCAACTTCTGTTGGCAACAGAGACAAGCTTTTGAGCTACACAGAACTCTTCTTCAGGTCACCTGAACCAACAGAAGTTGGTCCAATAAAAGATATTATCTCATCCACCTTGTCTCTCTAATATCCTGGAACCAACATGACTACAACAAGCATAAAGCATAATTTTGAGTCTATTAAAGTCTATTTTAATCATTTTGCTTTATTATCTATAATTAAAATGAGGACATTGCTTAGTTTTCTGTCATTCTCTCTTCATATTAAACCACAACTATATTAAAGTAACATTAAGCACTTGACATAATCCCACTGATAAGTTACATTCATGGAAGAGCAATATGCAAGTAATTTGTAAATACACAAATTGCATCAGGACCGTTTTTCAGAGGTGCCAAGCACCTGTAGCTCCCATGGTTTTCCGTTGAAAAAGTGGGTGCTCGGCACATGTGGAAATCAGGCCCCTACTCTTTTACCTATTTATCCGTCCAGGGAAATTATTAAATGAAGTAGTAGCTGTAAACCCATGCTGTCACATGGGTTTAATTCGTAAAGTCGTGTGTAAAAAAGCCAAAAATGGCTGAGCACTTAAAAATTGGATAGCAACAGACTTTGAATCCCAGTGATGACTGGTGATGTTCTAAACAAAAAGAGTTCTCAACCATGTTTCAAGTTGTTTTAATTGCTTTACACTGACTCAGACATTCTAGCCTTCAGAGTGATGTTTGTAGTTATTGTGGGTGCTGGTTGTGTCTATGGGGGAGTTGTGCTAGAAGATTTCTGTGGATTTCCGTGGGTGGTGAAGAAGGGGTGTGTGCTGCCATGAGGGGATGTATGTCTTTGGAGTTTGGGTGTGATGGGGTATTTTTTTCAATTAGAACTTAACAGTGAGACACACTAAAAAATGAAGTTCCAGGTATATCTAGAGCTAGCCTGTCCCATTCATATAATAAAAGTAATCTCGGATTATTTTATCTTTCCTCAATTACTGTGTATGCTGGAAGAGCGGTTAAGCAGAAAAAGTTGAAGCCAGCAAAGTTGCTTCAAGGGACAATATTTACAAAACAAAAGCAAAACATTAATATAAGGTGAAAAGGAAACAAAATTCCCCAGTTTGCAGTTCAACCTATTCCCATGAAACTTGAATGTGGAGCCTAAATTCCCAAAGGCATTCCCGCTCACTCAACCAAACAGTTGTATTATAGTCCTTCTCATGAGCATCTGTGCAGGGGAGGAACCTAAACTAAGGCCGAAACCCTTGTTAAACACTAAGCAGGTAGTGCCCCTATATCCTGTTACACACACTTTTTAGCAGTTCTGGTAATATTTTCTTCACTTTAGAATATCAAAACACTTTCCATGTACTGTATATTCTTTCTTCTTTGACAATTAAATGACATATCTAGACACCTTACTAACTCGTCAAATAGTTCTGGAAATAAAAGAGAAAACTTGGTAACATGGAAACAAACATTTTATATTGTGATGAATCCCCGTAAGTACCAGAACATCAATATAATGTTACTGGAAATAATACAATTATGTTTCCAAACACTGTCAACAGTGTTCAGAAGCATTGCTAGAACTCTATTTAGAAGCACGAAATATCAATCTGAATTTACTGGTAACTGTCTCAGATAAAAACTGTCACTTCATAAATGATTTCAAATGAATTAACAGGCTAAGTGAGCTTCCCATTTGTCTGACTTTAGTCTTGGCTTGAATCATAAATTGTTCACCTGAGAAATTTGCAGAAACCCCTCACAGGAGTCTACAGCCTGTTCCATTGAAGACTCCTTGTCACAAGCTGGCAAAGGCACCTGAGATCAGTCTTGCTCACAACCCACTGATAATTAGTGACCCCAGCTGAAGGTGCTAGGGACATTTAATTATAATAACTACTTCCAGCTGTGGGGAGAGAAAAAGGGTTGAGAACTCAGAGTCTGCGAGGACTAGGAGTCAAAAGCAGTAGGAGAGTACTGCTAGTGAAAGTCATGACTTGCTAAAGAGCTGGGGCTGGCCTCCTGAGAACTCAAAATATTACAAACAAAATGCTAGCAGATGCTGATCAAGTTTAGATTCACTGGGACACATTTGCTGCATGGGCCTGAGGTTTCAGTTCTGGACAAAAAGGAGTTAACAGTCATGGTGTCCTCAAGCAGGGAGAGCCCTTGACTCTGAATTACTTCTCATTGATGTCAACCTGGCCTGAGTCTCTTGACCTTCAGAGCGTACAGCAAGGTTAATCTATTTATGCAGGCTTTCCCCCTACCTGAAGTTGCCTTAGTAGTTTGTTTCATGTGGGCTGCCTTCTGTCAGTTTGTTATTTTAGAAACTATTTTTGGTAATAGTTTTCCATAGATATAGAGGCTACTGTGGGTTTATTTTAATAAGATAAGGTTTTAAAAATGTAAACATGGGGAGGCGGAGGGAGAGAAAGGATGGAGAATGAATACAGCACAAATCCTTTCACAGTAAGTTCTACAATCTCTTGCTAATAATGAGAGGATGATAGGAGACTAAAATAAATAGCTCATGTAAAAAAAAAAATCAGTACACTATACAAGTGTTATAGACATATGGAACATAGGTTCAATATAGATAATTTACTTCTGAGAGACAGACAATACTGTACCTACTAGAAAACAGCTGCTTAATCCTCTCATTTATTATCATCTTGAATAACAATAAAAGTGGAAAAACAGTAATGAGGATTCCAAGGGATTTAAAATAATTTAATTTTTCATGCTAACTACAAGCTCCTTCTCAAGGGGAAAAAGGAAATATGTCTTGAGGTCAAGATCAAATAAGTTTAAAACTGTGGATGTGGTTACTGTCCCTCAAAGCATGAACCTCCCACAACCCTGGACTCCAAAGGATCAGGGATCTACATGTGGGGAGATTGAAAAGAGTAAGCAGCATCAGATCTGTCCAAAGCCACCTCAACCAGGAAACTGTTTAAATGGTAACATGGTGCGAGGCGGCTTCTTTAACTTTTCAACAGACCCCTCACTGTGCTGTAGAACTGAATGGGATAAAAAGTCAGTGGGATGAGAGGTGCATGGATCAGAAGTTCTTTTCCTATTGCAATTTATTTTATTTATTTACTCAAAGAAACATAGGCACTTCCTCTTTTGATAATCATTTTTTTAAATTCTAAAATAAATTAAGGAAAGCACTGCTCACAGCTCCATAGTTAAAGATGAGTCTGTTTTGCACATAAAAGTAGGAATACACCCACTTTCTTACATATGAATACAGAGTATGCTCCCCCAAAAAATTACAGCACTTACTCAATTTTACAAGTAAGCTGGTTAATTGGTCTCTTAGTTAAAATTCACTTTTAAAATGGTTCTTTTAAGGAATTACGTGCAGCACCAGAATATTTTTTTGGTCCTGAATTTTCTTAACAATGAAACATAAATGCTTCAGTTTCCCTTATATTGTAACTAAAAATTACTGAAATTTCCTGTATTGCCTATATTTGAAAACAATGGCTAATCGCAATTTTTTCCATGTTTCTTCATAGCTAAAAATGTCTCCGTCAACAAGTATATTATAGAGAATTCCAAACGGAACTGCCCTCTTTCAAAAGGGTGTCGCCTCCCATTGATTTCAATGGAATTGAGACCACTGATTGCTTATTATTATTTTTTAGTATTTGTAGTATGACTGTTCTTAAACGTGTGGCTACTGGCTTCACTCCCATTGTAAGTAATGGGAGGCAATAACCATTTTGAAAGAGTGTACCTAGTGAGAACAATAGGAAGTTGTAGACATTTTAAAAGAAGACAGCTCCTCATGAGTTTCTCTGAAGGAAAATATTTTTAGACACCAGCCTCTGGTGACAAATAAACCTCCAGTTATGAAAAATAGTTTCCAATATTCCTGTGATCTCATTATTTTGGAGCATTTTTACCTCCTCATGATCAGAGGTGGAAAAAAATCAAATGCATCTTTAAAAAAAATCATTTCTTCTAATCTCGGTCCACAAACACTAAACTGCCCTAATCATAATCCTGTAGTTACTGCATTCTGTCACTACTGGGCAGAGATACAGTTGTATGCGCACCCTAACTGTGCATTTCCATACTTTAACGTGTTTGGATTTCTTTTAAGTTTAACCTTAACTCTGAATTTCCTAGGTTTACAATGCTTAGTTTGGGGAAAACTACAACATCCCTGCAATGTATATTACCCTACATTTTAAATTTTGTGTGTATAATCTCCATTATTAACTAACTCCATTTTAATATAGTTTTTGTCTGGAAATAGGTACATAAAATTATATACTTATAATTATATTATTAACTAACTCCATTTTAATATAGTTTTTGTCTGGAAATAGGTACATAAAATTATATACTTATATTCTAAGATTAATAATCCTCTAAAACTAATCTATTCAGGGGAGTGACTCAGTATTTGTGTATAGCTACAGTGCCGAGTACAATGTGGTTACAATCCCTATTGGGGCCTCTGGATGCTATGTTAATATATTATCATTAATATTTCTATTAGAGTAGGGCCTGGAACTCAATCAAACATTGATTGCCCACCACGCTAGGTACTGTACACACAAGCAATATGGAAGACAGAGTTTGCAGTGCAGGTGTCAGGCAAGAGAAAACAGGTGAATGAGACAAAGAAAGGTTCGGAGTTGGTGGGAAATAACCAGAATTTAATATAGATGCTGAAATCCATGATAAATATTAAATACGACCACAAAATTTCTAGAGAAGACTGACATATTGTTTCACAGGGCCCTTCTGTGAACATGGTTTCAGAAGTAACTCCTGTACAAATGTATGTTTTTCAGGGACCTCTTTTTAAGCAGACTCCGCAGTTTAAGCCAAATTTATTTTTGTGGATGTTGGTTTATTTTGCCATCACTGACATTAAAAGGATACAGTGTCCTCTGAAATCAGCAGGAATGATAAAAGTAATGCAAAGGCAACTATTAAGGGACGGCGCCACACTCCACTAATATTAAATGAATAAATTTCAAATCATTACTGACAGTAGAAAAAGTAGTGTTCACTGTCTGGGGGAGAAAGACTAAAAAGCTGGCCATAAATTTGTTGGCAGACATCCAGTGTTTTTTTCAGTTCACAACTTCAGTGAAGTGATATTATAAATACAAGGACAGAATTATATATTCTCTATGGAGACGACAATATGCCCTTTATCTCTCCGTGGTCAAACGGGTAAGCCTGCATGTCCACTGACAGCAACGGAAGGGGTTTTTTCCCCTCAGAGAAAGGGCTGCCAGAATGGGGCCCCCCTTTTCTCTTTAATGCAGGAAGAAGGAGGAGTAATAGCAATCTATAGAACACCAGTCTCTAATAAATGCTTAAGTCCATGCAGGAATAACAGATGATCCGCTTTCAAGATTCCATTAGAGGGGCAGCACAGAACAAGAACCGCCATGCCCAAAGGCTGTCCTTGGGGTTTCGGGTTCTGTGGGAGAGAAGGAAGGAGTCAACAATGAAAAACCTTAGATGTTCTTTGTAGGTGTAGTAATTTGTAAAACTGAAAATGGTACTGTAGGTCAGAAAAGGAGATTTATATTCAAGGTGGAGGAACTCTTCTCTGGACATTTATTGGTGGGTTATGAGTATTTGCCATCAGCAATCCATTCTCAGATTGTAACGGCTTGAAGTGGTGGTGATGAGTCGAATGAAATTTTCTGCCAAGCAGTTCTTAAAATAACTAGATGTCATCCAAAAAAAAAAAGTGTTCTTCATTTATTTTCCAAGCTGTGGAAATAAATATGCATTTCTCATATCCACTCATTCAGGGTGATATTTTCTGGCGGTTAAACTATGAATGTGTGTGTCAAGTAGTCTACTGGTGCAGAACAGATAAAAATGTTCAAATATTCATCTATGAGCCATGACAAAAGTAATAAAGTGTGAATGCTTTTCTTTTGTTAAGCCATTGTTACGTACATTTCTGTGAACAAACAAGCAACAAGATTAACTAAAAATAATATTTTAACAAGTGAATAAACTCATTTATATTAACATCTCATTAAAATGCACCTTTTAGTAATAATATTAAATAATCTATCTACCTTAATTTTCAAATTAATTAGACTGAAAACAAGGTCTGATTTAGATATTCATTTTCTTGTTTTACACTCCAACTTTCAAATACTTTAAGTCCGATAAAATGCCTGCTTATGGAAATTGAATTTTTTTTTATTGGCTAGAAGGAAAACTCAATTTCAGAGAAAGCTACTTCTATACGATATTGAACTGACATATGGCAAATAACATTATGTTTATTTAATATAAAATTGTATAGACGTGCCTCGAATGACAACTAAATTAAACACAGTGCTTTTGTTGTCCCTGCACAAACAGAAGTGGTATGGCTTTCAGATAAATGCAAAAAAAAAAATACACTTGAATAATATACAAGTTGTGACACAAACCAACACAAAACAGGAAGTGTGAGGTCAAGATAGACTCTTCACTCATAACTCGTGCCATTTTTAAAACAAAGATACAACTTTTGCAATGTTAGGGATGTCAATTTTATTTCTGAATTTTCCGTCACTGTCTTATGGATTTTAATTAAATTTCTTTTTTTAAAAGAAAAAAAAATACTTTCCTGGATTGTTGTAAGACAGAAGTCTCCAGATAATGGAGTATTTTAAATCTTGCATATTTACAGCATTATCAATCCCTACACAGGCTACTCACTCATAAGTGATAATTAAGTGCACATTAATGCAGTTTCCTATTAAGTCTTCCATAGCAAGGCCTACTTGCCCCTCTCAAACAACTGGAGATTGGAGACCAATATCTCTTATGCAGAGGCCCTTTGCCTCCTGCACTGGTTCCCACCTCTTTCCTAGCCCATTTCCTGCTTTAATAATATTATTTCTACTTTAAAAAATTGTCACTGAAATGTATCAACTCAGGCACACAATATACACACTCACTATATGCTATGAAGATAAATAATAATGAAAGAACTTCAATTAAATTGGGGGTGCAGCCTTTTCTGCAGATCCCAGTGTCCTTAGCCCTACTATTAGCTGATAGAGCACCTGTGCCTTTGCTCACCTATTTTCCTTTCTTTTTGTCTCTCTCCTCCCAGGTAACACACAGGCACAGAGTAGCCAACTACATGCAGAACATTCAAGCTTCAACCTTCAAATGAGATGAAATCAATGGCCCTCATCATACACCAAGCACACCATCTTTTACTTTACCATTGTCCTCTGGGATTCATGGGGAAGCAGAAAGCTACTGTTTGCACCTATATGTAGGATCTGACGGAATAGAAAAATAATCTAGCCACAACTCTGAAACAAGGTCCATCTGATGTCCAATATCCTGAACCCTGCCAAATGGATTCAGGAAAACCCCTCCTTATATGTCACTTACTCTATGTCATGTCTTGATATATAAAAAGAGATGAACTACACCCATCAGAAAATGCTTGCCAGTATGAGGAAGCAATCATCCAATTATCTGCACTCTCACTCACAAACACCTCTCATGCTATCAACATATAGTTTATTTTGTGGCCAGAAAACCCATACTACCTACCACCCAGCCCTGAATACAGTCCAGACACTAGTTTCTCCCAGTTCTCTCCAACCATCATAACAATCTCGACTGTCTAGCCTGCAATCAGTACCAGGCCACTACATTTCTTGTCCCCTCCACTACTGTTTCTGAAACTTTTGAACACTGTCACCCATTAGGAAAATGAAACCTACCATGACCATGCTGCAACCCTGCTGCCCCTCCCATCCTTGGAGTCTCTCCTCTGACCAGGGAATGCCCCTACGCATTGGAAAATACTGCCCAACACACAGTGATTAATTTGTAATGAAAGAGGTGCCGGGGCTCAAGTAATTAGGAGCCAGGGCTCAAGCAATTTTTTCACTTTCATAACTTATGCAGCAAGCCCAGAAGTGTCAGGGCTATGAACTGCCAAGTGTGGAGGTGCTGGGGCTCAGCCCCGGCAAAAATTAAGCACTGCCGACACAGAGGATTATTGGAAGATGAAGAGCAAAACCCTAAGAGCCTGTACTCCCATGAAGAGGTATTGTCCATAATGCTAATGACATTGCTAGCCACTAGGAAGCTCAGGGTGCAACCTGCAATCTCAAGGGGAGCAATCAGGGGCTATTAGCCCATCATAGCCCCAGATGGATTGGCCATTACACTGAAGAATTTACACTGAGAAATTTATGACCCTGAATGGTGGACTACTCAACTAGTCTAGCTGTTCAGTCTTCAGTGTAATATCACAGGAGAGGCTTTGCATGGCACTACTGCTATTTCTTTTCAGAAGTGAAAGTGGGCCGGTACGGCGTACCAGTAAGAAGTGGCCGCCAGTATGGGCCCGTACACAGCTGACATTAAAGGACCCTCCTTAAAGCGTTGCCGCAGCAGCGCTTTAACATCACTGCCCCTTTTACCCCCCACCCTGGGCCACTTGGGGGGGGCGGGGGGGGATGCAAAAGGACCAGTTGTCTCGAGGCCTGGCAATTTAAAGGGCCCGGGACTCTGGCCGCTGCCGCCAGAGCCCTGGGCGGAGCAGACAGGGCAGCGTGGGCCGGGCAGCGCTGAAGGGCTGGCTGGGGGAGTGTTACCCCCACCCCCACCCCGTCCGCCTGAGGCCTTGCCCCTTCCGTGGGCCTGGAGCCAGGCCCCCGTACTGGTAAGACTTTTAAATTACTTTCACCCCTGTTTCTTTCTCTCCTAGCAGTACTCTTTGATGTCTGTATTTCAGAGTGGTCCAAGAAGTTTGTGCTTGCTGCTCCAACTTTTAGCACTCTGCACTACCTCCAAGCTGCTAATCAGTAAACAGCTGTGCTACTGCTCCATTGGGAATCTTCTAGGCTTGCTGCATATGTGTCCCCATGAGTGGGAGAGAATCTGCCAGCTGGAGAAAAACTATCGCCCACCCCATCCAGTCCAGGCCATTGGGATCCAGACTGCCCTCCACTGACAGTACTCGTCCAATAATTCACCTCCATGTACCTCTAGATCTGCACCATTACAGAGGGCTACATGGTCCTGGATGGCTCCTCCTGTTACCATCCTCCTGCTATTACTTTGCTCCCTCCAGACTGAATGCCTACTTGCCTGCCAAGGGTACTGAGTTGTGGAAGTCAGAACATATCGACCACAAACTGCTGTCTCACTGTCCACAGGATTATGGGCTTTGCTGATTGGACCAATCAGACAGTGAAGCCACCCAGGGCCAGTGTCTGCTGCATGCACCCACAGATTCAGGAGAAAGTTATGACCGCCCGACACTGTGGGAAAAAAGGTCCACTGATGGGGCTTCTTCTGCCACTGAAGACTCATCTGATTGACTCCTGCTGAAATCACTGCCTCTACCATAAACTGAATGGGGTACCTTGCTAGTGTCCTTTCTTCTTGATGAAGTAGGAAACCATACGCTTTTTATTCTCAAAAGGAGGGAATGACCAGTCTGCGAACTATTGGGATTTGGACCCACCAATCACACAGGGGGAAAGTTTTTCATGCCTCCTAGCCACCAATCTGCTACCTCATATGAGAACTCAATGCTTACTTTTCTCATGGAGTGAGACAAAACACAATTCCCAAGGAGTCATGAATTCACATTTACAAGCAATAAATGATGAAGCAAAACCAAGACTGTTTGTTTTTCAAGCAGGTTGGGATTAGCCTTATTTTTACAATGATTGAATAGCTGCACTCTCATTGGATGAGAAAAAGGACTTCTCTTGTTCTTTCTCTAACAAAATACATCAGGGTCCTAAAAGTACCAGCTGAGAAATTCAGCTGATCTTTTTAAATAACCTGATTTCTGATTAACTCACGTTTTATAACTTTTTGGTCTTAATTTTACCAGTCTTTAATTTTCATCCTCGGTCATCAGTTTAATTTGACACAATAGTAATGTGTCTACTCATGTAAATACAGTGCAAATAGGAATATATTTGTCTTTATATTAAAATAATAAACTATTTATTGGCTCTTCTACAAATCCAACGAGTATTCCCTCTGTCAAAACTTATTTATACTATCTGCATCCATAAAATATGAAACAAGTTATCCATTGCTGATATTAATGGGCTATGATGACAGCTGAAATGATCTGTTCTTTCTTTCCTGTACCTAGTGAATCTTACTCAAATGTTTGTGCTTCTATAAAATAATCGTGTTATAGTTAACAGTGTTCATTCATTATAATACTTACGAGAGCAGGTAGCAGTTTGCCATTCTAGGCACTGTCCATATGGAAAGGAGATTATATAGGCATTTGAGTCAACGCATCGTTTTGTACTGCTACACCACATACACTCCATGGCATTGCTGGTGCAGTTGGAACATGTTGTTCTCAGGGAACATGGTTTTTTGCAAGGTCTAGCATTTTGATTAGGACTAACTAGAAAAAAAGCAGAAAGAGTTTATTCATTTAACACAAGTTCAATCCCAATTGTTTTAGCATTATGTAATATTAAAGAGTGTTAAAATATAAGTGATTGTCTCCTGGTTTATTTGTGAACAATTTCAGTCAGACTCACAGTACAGTACATGCAAATATAAATGGCTTTTTACAAAAATTACCCTACTGTTTGTGTAGTCACCTTAAGTCACATTATATCTCCAAAAGACCATCTAAAAGCGATTAAAGGAATTTTACTTATATACTGCTTTAGTAAGTTTAACATTAATTGTTCAGTAAAGCCAATTTAGTTATGAGCACATGCATTATATAAAATATGACTGCAGGGCTACTGTAATAGGTATGTGTGACAGGGTGCTGAGTAAGGAGGGCTTAATCAGCCCCCTACCACTCCAGCCCCAATCAAGGGGAATGGATTAGGGCTGGTTGAAGAGCTCTGTGCCTGCCTGGCAATGAGAAATAGCTGCCAGCCTAATTAGCCTGAAACTATAAAGGCTGGCAGGAAGTCAGTCAGAAGACGATGGGGGAAGAGAAAGGTCAGGCACAGAGAGGGGTGGGGACCTCTAGTCTGCAGCTGGCCAGGCCTGCTTCTGGCGAAGTTTGGCTGTGAAAAACCTGTACATAGATAGTAAGGTGGTGGTGGTGGGAAACAGCTATAAATAAAGAGCACTGGTGTTTGCATCAACATGAGGTGTCCCTGACTGATTTGCAAGGGAAGCAGGGGCGGAAACCAGTGGCGCCCAGCTTACACCTCACTAAAGTGTAGCAATCTATGACCTTCTTGTTCTGTTGCTCTTGTTAGTAAAATAGTGAATAACCATAACCCACAGTTATTTACTTCACTAGTGATATATTTTTCCCTTAAACATTCTGCATCTTATCTGAGAGTGAGAGTTGCCAAATGAACATCTGCCCCCTGGTGTATACATTAGCACTCAGTACAAATTCAAAGAGAAAATAACAAGGGAAACATTATTTAATGTATAAGACGTTTTTACTGCAGACAATATTTGTCTATCTTAGTCATGGTATGTGTAATCTCTGAAAAGTTATATTCTAAATAAAAATTACTTGTATGTTTTTCTGTTGCATTTTCTTTTGATTACAAATAAAGCTGTAACACGTGCATCAACACGAGAATAGTAATTCTTAACTAAGACCAGTACATAACAATATTGGTAGAGTAATATTTTTCTATTATAAAAGGGATTTTCACAGCACTCCTGTAATAAATGTTGACTAACCCCACACAGCTATTATGTACTTTGTGTATTATTGATTATACAGATAAACAGCTTTATAGAAAATAAACTTAATCCTCAAGTCCTTCCTCAGCCCTTAATAAGGCAAAAACTCCCAATGTTTTGAGAGAGTAAAGACAAGTAAAAACTGAGTAAGGACTTCAGGCTTTGTCCCACTAGGCATAAATTTGAGCCACAGCTTGCTATAATTATAAACAATCTTTTACTGTGAAAAATTTTAAAAAAATGTGATGGAACTTTAAAAGGGAATCCCAGAAGCCCTGAATTTTCTTGACCTCCACATCTGCTGAAACAGTTCAATAGCAAATAAAATTTGCATCAATAACAGATGGAGTTTCTGATGCTAAACTTGGAAAATACTCTAACAGTTTGTCATCTGCATTCTGCAGTTATTTAACACGTCATTACACCGTGCCACATCTGTTTATTCTTTGATAGAGAGAAATATAACAGAGTACAATATCTATTACTACAAAACAGCAGCATGAGGAACAGAAACAATAGGAAACAGACTCAGTCAGCAGTAGCAACAAAATGCAAATTTACTGTGTAATTACACTGCTATTTGAAATACTGCAAGTTGTGCATAAGACAGCCAGAGGATTGTTGGAATGCATGTTTTATTTATGGAATTTAACAACTTTGAGAATTTTGACACCAAAAACCTTCTTTATATATGAGTGCACAACAAAAAATTAAATACTTTTAAATGCCTTTTATGTTAGTTTGCACACAAGGCTTTCTACTACATTAGCAAACTCAAAAGGAGGGGAACAAAGACAACAGAAAGAAGATATATTAGGATCACTTTCATCTCTATAAACTTTGTTCATCCTGTAATCTTTAGGACAACCTGTAAATTTTAACCATTTGCACAAAATGAGAGCATTGTTCATATTTACTGAATTATATTTACTTCCTTTCCAAAGAGATAAGTGATCTCCCTCTACAGCAGCAGTTCTCAAACTGTAGGTCGGGATCCCAAAGTGGGTCGTGACCTCGTTTTAATGCGGTCACCAGGGCTGGCATTAAAATAGCTGGGGCCCGGAACCAAAGCCCAAGCCCCACCGCCCGGGCCAGGGCTGAAGCCCAAGCCCAAAGGCTTCAGTCCCAGGTGGCAGGGCCCTGGGTACAGGCCCCCTATGTGAGGCTGAAGCCCTTGGGCTTTGTCCCCTCCCCCCTCCCTGGCTCAGGCTTTGGTCCCTCCCTACCTAGGGACGTGAAGTAATTTTTGTTTTCAGAACGGGGTCACGGTGCAATGAAATTTGAGAACCCCTGCTCTACAGAGTCTTATATGACCACACATTACACTGTCACCAATCATCTTAGACAACTTGGGGACCTTTCCTCCTTTTCATGAAGGACAGGGCTAGGAGAAGGTTTTAATATTAACTATTAGGTAAGTGTTTGCAATGTTTTTCTGTATCCTCCAGAGACCTTTATAAGTTTTTTTTTTAACACAATGAACTAGTTTCTATGCAAATGTCTCTTTTAAACTAAACATTAACGTTTATGTACTAACAATATTACTACTTGTGGATGCTCTGCCTCTTAGCACATATACAGATCATTTCTTTTTGACAGCACTTTACAATTTTTATATAATTAATCCTCAGGTAGATATTATCATCTGCATTTGATAGATGGAGAAACAGATTCAGAGAAGGCAACTTAGTCAAGTGATTTGCCCAAGACCACCACCAGAGAGTGAGTGGGAGAGTCAGGGTTAGAACTTAGGAGGTCCTGTTTCCCAACTTGTGACTCAAACCATTGGGCCATACTTCTCAGTGGTAGTAAATAAATTAATTCACTCACATTTTTGGACTTTTTTCTTGTAAAATAAAGAAAATCCTCTCCCGTCACAAGGAAATTTTGAATCTCAATAGAACTGTTAGCAACTTGGGATCTGTGACAAGCTTGTCTTCACACTGAAGTCCCAATCCTCAATTTTAAAACACGCGAGCAGTCCCACTGAAAACAACAGAACTACTCATGTGCTTCCTATTAAGAATCTGCATAAGCATTTGTATCGGGGTCTTAGAGATTAGACAGCACTGTGGTGTGATTTATTGCAAAAGCAAAATCATGAAGTACAGTATGTTTTATCTCTCCATAGATTCTCAGAGAAAGAGAGAAAAAAATTCTTGGTCCCCTTATTGATTACAATTTCCTTCTTATATGTCTTTCAAACTAGACTCAGACCACAATTCACAACAGTTCATCCTTCTTATAATGTAAGAGTGGTGTAGGTAATTCACCACAGCTAGACCAGTCTTGTTAGTTTGCAAACATTTGCTTACCCAAGGATGACTGTTAACCACTTGTCTCCTAACCTCTCAGCATGGGTTTATACACACTGTTAAAAGAGCCTCCAACTACCTTCTGCTTCCATAAGGGGAAGGGGTAACTGGGTCCTTTAAAAACTGCCCAGAGAATAGATGAATAAAATAGCTGTTTTAGTTAAACTTCTGCGTTATTAATTTAAATGGAGAATCTGTGATTAATCAGCAAGATTCATATATGAAATATGCTTTAGCAGCATCAGCTTTGTTGAACACAAAAGGTGAACAGCAACTTTTATATACAAACCTCCAAGGTCAGGTACTAATTTTGCCTTGGAACTCTCTGATGTAGCTATTGCTAACATGCAGACTATGCCAGGTGGGGTAACTCTCAAAGAAAAGCGTGTTGCTTTTGAGAACGTCATTTGCTTTCCAAGATTAAAAGCTTCACTTGCTTTTAAACATTAAAAGCAAAACCTTCCCGCAGCTATTTACTAGAATTTTTCCCACATTCCTTCTGTACAACACAAAAATGCCAAACAGTCTGTTCAACCATTTTAACAGCAGCATTTTGGTATGGGAGGTTGCTCACCAACAGGTTTTTCACAGACAAGACCATCTGCCTTAGCGGTGCATGGATTCGCTTTCAGCCCTGCCACCTCTGCTCTTTCTAGATATGCACAGAATCCAGAGTCATTTGGTTCTCCAGGAAGCCACTGCAGTGTCGTATTTGTGAAAGGAGACATGTCATCCCATCCCCAGTAGGAGATGTTGATCTTGCGCAAACCTACCCAAGGTGATATTTTCTATAAAGCAGAATGAAAGGGACATGGAACAATTAGTTAACAGTCAACTACAACAATGTTTTTTTTCTTTTTTTGGCCTAAGATCAATAGCTTCATACTGCATTCAGAATGGAGCTAACAGTGATTTCCCCCACCATTTCTCATATTTGGTAACATTTAGTTATTGTCAATACAGTTTTCAACTCATTTCTTCGGCCTTTCTGAAAGCTGAAGAAATCTATATGCTTCTGTTCTGTTAAAAATCTACATAATTCTGTCTGCTTAAAGTCAGCTCTATTGTGTGGTATCTGATCAACAATTAAAGATCTAATAAGGCACTCAGAATAAAGTTTTCCCTCTTGCTACTGTGCTAGTCATTAACTGCCAGGGACAAATGGATAACGTAAATGCAGGCAAAGCAGTAGTGACACATAAAAAGAAAGGCTCAATAGACAGAAAACATGGAGGCAAATATTCCTCTTTCAAACAGGACTATGTTGATGCAAACTAGGTACTCTTTTTTTTGAGCTAGCAGTATCCACATGGGGCAGTCAGAGCACAATGCTTTGGTATGCTCCGCAGTTGATACCTTCGTACTCCATCCTGTGGCGCAGTGTAGACATAGCCTAAGTGATATACCCAGCGTTTCCCAGGAAATCTTTGTGAGAGCTGAAAATGAAACCCCCATATCCTGAATCCCAGTCTAGTGTTTTAACCACAAGTTCCTTTTTCCTCCTTCATCAAGTGCTCTGCTCAACTCGTCATTATGCCAAGGAACAACCCTGCATCTCTCTCAGGGTTACTGTTTAAGATATGCAAGATTATTTGTATAAAACAGATACCTCTGGATTATTAATTAATTCTAAGTAAATCTTGTTTATTGCTTAAACAATACACTGTTCAAAGATTCACAAAAAAGTCTCATTGTTCCACAAAGCATTGCACTTTATTCATATCACTGTCTTAAAAATATCTGATTTAAATAGAATATATTCAGCAGATCATTAATATTAATAGACAATAATAATGAATGGCTGAAAATGTGGCAAGCCTATTTTATGGGGAAGATATCCAACAAAACTCATTTAGATATCAGAAGATTTTTAGTATTAAATTAACTGTATGGGCTTTCAGTAGATGTCTTATTTACACTACATACAGAATAGTAGTATATGATTGGATACCAAACTTTTGGTCAATAAGAAATGTGAATTTGACAATAAAAGATTTAAGAGTTGGTGCAGAAATCTGGTTAGAACATCCTTCAGTTAAGAGCGAATATATATGCCTTCCCGTACAGCTGGCCACAATACATGATTAGGAAGGCCTTAATTCTCCACAATGTCCCAGCTATACTAAAATGTAGTTGAGAAGGACTCCCTGATTCAGAGCCACCCAGCCCCAGTCCAGGGTCTTCTTTCTCCTGCTGGCTTGGACAAAGACCTCCCCCACCTCTGAAGCAGCACAGATTGGCATTTTCCTCTGGCCAACTCCGGCTACTTACACAGCACAAACGTGGTTGGAGTATTCATCCCTTAATAATTTTATTAATAGATGTAAGCAGAGTTTTTTTATTTTAAATATTTCTCATAGAAACAAAATTCAATATTGTCTCATCACAATAGTTCAACAAAATCAACTGCTTTATTGTAATGTATATCTGAGTGAGTCAAACATTAAATACATCAAAACTGATACTAACATTATAGTTAGACATAGCAGTGTCTCTTTGTTTAGTCATTTATAAACAGATCATTTATCCTCCAGAGTAACTTGTAACTTAAAGCCATTCAGAGGGAGGATTTATAACGGTATATTACATCCACAATACTGTACCTCAGTGAAAATCAACTGCATGCTAATTTCATTACTTAATACTTCCATTCCGCACAAAAGTTATTGCTGTTGAACAGAGGAAGCCTTTTCCAAAAACGTATAGGTCATCCCCATATTGACCAGAACCACCTAACAACCACCAACCTCGCCAAACTCATCGTCAGAAGCAAGCTTTCCATAGACCAGGACACACCAATTCAAAGTAGCACCAGACACTGACAGAACAACAAATGTGAAACTTGCATATATCTCCACTGCTATGATGATCAATATCCTCCCCACAAATACACTTTTCAATATCCGTAAGTCCTACACATGCCTATTACAACATGTGGTGTACCTCATCTTGTGGCATCAAATGCCCCAACGTGTGTAAAACCAGACAACCACTATTATCTTGAATGAACTCTCACAGAAACAAGATAAAAGACAAAAACACCCTATCACCCATGGATGAACACATTTCACAAAGCAATCACTCTGTATCTGACCTCTCAGTCCTCATCCTTAAATGAAACCTGCTCAAAACCTTCAAAAGATGAGCCTGGGAACTTAAATTCATAACTCTGCTGGATTGGACTTAACAGAGACTGCTGGTTTTATGGATCATTACAACAATTTGGAACACACCCTACTGCCTGCTAACCATTACACGCACACTTCAAGTGGTGTCCTACAGCATGTTAAACATAAGGGTTTTATATAATCTGTCCCATCATGTATTTAGTGAAACACTCTGGTTACTTTCTCCAGACTTGAGGAAGAGCTCTGTGGAGCTCAAAAGCTTGTCCCTTCTACAATCAGAAATTGATCCAAAAAAGATATTACCTCACCTACCTTAACTCTTATATCCTGGAACCAACACAGCTCAAACAATACTACAAACACAGATGGGAATAGCTGCACTGCAGAAAGGACAGGATTTGAATCCTGGAGATTTTGCCTCTGCCATGTCCAAGGGGGTCCAGTGCTGGGGCACCTCCCAAACATGAAGGCTTCTTCCTACTTTTCTTTTTCTGCCAACAGGGTTTCAAAATAGAATTTTAACTATACTAATTATATCTAGAACACGAACTACAACTAATAAATGCGTAAGGAAAGAATTGCTCAGTGCACAGAGATGCCTCAACCACAAGTAATAAGAAGGAACTGAAAGTGATCTTGACCACTCCATGGGACAGCATACAGGGTGTGGGTGCAGCCCCAACAGACATTGCTATTCAAAAAGATTCCAATCTCCTATGCCTGGGGGTGCATACGCACCAGGAGTAGAATGCACATGGACAATCACTCGAAAAAACACTCCTGTGCTTCACCAACGTAAGAGATTGCACTTATAACAAAAGGGGTTATGAACGTTAATTTTTTTTGGATTATTTCCTATTAATATCAAGCCAGATCAATCATGGATGAACCTGAAAAATGGGTAATAACCAAGATCAACTCCCGATTGGTAAATGTCATGTAAGATCAAAAAGGATTTCCACTGAAATAAAATATTCTTATTAGAGGAAGTTGAATTAAGATTGTTAAGAAAATTACGAGACTGTTTGCCTGAGCACCAGAAGGAAAATCTTGTCTCAAACCTTTTCAAGTTTCCATAATTAAAATAATAGCATTTCAAATTCCTGCATAGCATCCAAATATTTCTGCCTCTGATGTCAACACTAGACTAAATGACAGACCTATATTTCATGCCATTGATGTCTATCCATAAGTAAAGGAAAACTACCGTTTTCACACAGATAATAAAAGCAGCTACTTACTCTGACAGCGTGACTTGAACCTTTTCACCAGGACTCTCAATTGTATCTATAGAAAGACAGAGCACACGGCTCTCTGCAACTTTATGGTAGCATTATTTTAAACAACATGACCTGCCACTGTCACTATTGGACATTCATTTTATACATTTAAGCCCAGAAAGGGTCACATTGTGTATTTTTCTCTATGTGCATGTATGTAATGTTACATATACACAAAGTCTCCAAACACAGATTAGTTTTGAGACCTCATAATATAGTTCTCCTTTACAGGCCGTTGGCATTATTTTAGTGATACGGTAAGTTTCTATCTCTAAGAATATTTTACACAACTTTTGCTTATGTTGGCAGGAGGGAGAGAAGAGTAAGTAAGTTTTATAATACTTTTTCAATTTTATTTTTAAATAGAAAAGTGTAGGGCAGGGTTTTTTTTTTAAAGGCTTATGATATTGGGTGCCCACATTTTTGAATTCCGAACTTGAGACGCTGAATTTTCAGAATGTGGGTGCATAGTTCAGGTGGTCCCATTTCAATGCGTTTCAGGTTGCATTCTCAAGAATATTACTTTTGAAAATCTTGGCTGTAAATAACACACATATATTAACAGTAGTGGTGAATATTTATATTGTGGTAGCACCCAAAGGCCCCAATAGGATTGGATGCTGTGCAAAAGAGACAATCTCTGCTCCGTATCTTCAATCCCAAAGCATTTTACAAATAAGATATGCAGTGGGAACTCATCAGTTACTGCATAATGCACACCAAATTCCACATAATGCTTTAGGACAGGAAGTGAGGGAGAATATGATATCCAATTAAAACTGCAGATTGAATGTAGGATGGTATAATTTAATAACCACAGCTGAATTTCACCAAGACTCTGCAATTAATGTTCCATGAGATGTTTAGTGACTACATCTAGTCAGGTCCTCGTTGTATTAGTAGCAACAGTAATAACAACATTTGTATTACGATAGATTCCAAAGGCTGCATTTCTAGTACTCATCCAAAAACCACCATCTATAGGAAATGTGCGCTCCCTAAAAGCATGTGCTTACTCAAATAAAGTATTATATTTTCAGGTTTTTGGGACTCAAGTGAAAATTTTAGAAATTAATAGACAAAAGATGCAAAGATTATAAAAGTAAGTTTGTGACAAAAAAACACAGCACATGTTTCAATTTGATTTTTAGGAGAGCTTTAGGACCTTACAAAATACTCACTAACCTTGCTGGACACAACTTCATTAGAGCATTCCCTCAAGCCCCTACCCCCACCCCACCTCTTCCCACCCCCGCTCCAGCCAGAGCCCTCATCTCCCCCGCTACACCCCAACCCACTGCCCCAGCAAGCCCCTGCCTGCACCCCCAGTCAGAGCCCTCATTCTCTCCCACACCCCAAACCCCTGCCCAGAGCCCCCTCCCACATCCTGAACCCCTCATTTCTAGACCCACCCCGGAGCCCACACCCCCAGCCGGGGCGGCCCTCACCCCTCACACACCCCAGCCCTCTGCCCCAGCCTGGTGAAAAAGAGCAAGTGAGTGAGGGTGGGGGAGAGCAAGCGACAGAGGGAAGGGGGATGGAGTAAGCAGGGGCAGGACCTCAGAGAAGGAGTGGAGAAGGGGCGGGCTTTGGGATGGGGCAAAGGTGTTCAGTTTTGTGCAATGAAGAATTGGCAAGCCTACCCCTACCCCACCTCTTCCCGCCCAGTTCCGCCCCATCTCTGCTCCTCCCCACTTTTCCCAGCACCTCCTACACATTGCAGAGCAACTGATCACAGCGGGTGGGAGGTGCTGGGAAGGAGGTGGAGACGTTGATTGGCAGAGCCACTGACAGGGGCGAGGGGACAGCTGGCTGCCGGTGTGTGATGTACAGCCCTGGAGCACCCATGGAGTTAGTGCTATGACTGTACATCACTGAAATTATAGGAGATTTGGAGCCATTCTTTGCAATGTTTCTCCTTTCACCCACTTCTTTCTAGAGCCACATTTGCCAACTTACAGTTGCTCTTAGCAAGCCATATTCAGCCAGTGTTTAAAAGACAATTGGCCACAGATTATCTAGTTTATTTAGTATAATCTTTTGCACAATTGATAATAGACTGCCAAAAAATTTTGTATGTTTGATATCCATGTTGATGGGAAGGTATAGTAGATGTAAGAATTATTAAACTCATAGATAAACTGCTGGAGATCTCTGTATCTTTCCAACAGAATACCAAATTATAGTGATAGGTTGCATACTAATGAATTCTCATGTAATTTGGGCCAAATTCTCAACTCAGCTACTGCCATAGCCTTATTCTACAAAGCAAAACTTAGCCTCATAAAAGGCCAACTATTTTAGGAATAAAATGATTATTTAGCCTTCAGTAACTGTGTTTCTTTGGGATGTAATCACTGTGGATCCAGGGTAGGTCTACATACAACTCACATGCATGAGATGAGAATCTTTTCTAGTAGGAATGACCACCAAGGCGGAGCATTTGTCCTGCACCTCCTTTGTTTTTCTGCGTGAGGGCACAGGGAAAGGAGCAGCCTCCCACAGTCCCCTCACAATTTGAGTCCATGTATCCTGTGGAGTCTGGAAAACAGGGATGGATTGTGGGTCATGGAATCCACACTGACTACGACATCTCTGTGACAGATATTTCAACAACATGCAGTGTATTTGGAGACTACTGTATTAACTTTATGAATGTTATCTGTATGTTTGAGCCAATCCTTGGAAGCATGAAAACTTATACGGAGATTAGTCAGACAATATGAGCCCACAGAATATTTATAGATCTTTATATCAATATGTGTTATACGTATTCATGTGTTCCTGGCTCACTTGGTAGATTCCCTGAGGAATCTGGACTCACTATGGGATGATTATATGCAACCGAAGGCTGGTTATACAGATACCTATCCTTTGAGGCTTCACTCCCTGGCAAAAAGGGAGTGACTGGTTCTGTGTGTTTCAGAAGGCCTGGGAACATGGGCTTTGGTGGTATAAAAGCAGAGTTAAAACTGACTCAACAAATTTTGATCCAACAAATAGACATGACTGTTTATCCAAAGGGGAGGGAGTGAACCCTACTGAAGGGTTGGAAAGACTTTGACCTGACAGAACCCGCTATGCAAGATGGGCAACTTTTGGTACACTGCATATGCATTTATACCTTTTTATTGTTTTGTATGGTTTTGCTGCATGCTTTTGTCCTTAAATAAATGTATTCTGCTTTGAAAGAGCTGATTGGTTACGTGTAACCGCTGGCATACACTGTTCATAGCTCTTGGAGAGGCCAAAAATACAAGTATTGGACTTTAGTTATATCTGCGGGGAAAAACACAATGCAAGGGGGCTGTAAGCTTAAATCCCTGGTCAAGAAGGATGTAATCTCTTCCCAGAAAGGAGACAGGTAAAGGCCTGAGAGGGCTTTCTATAAGCAGATCAAGAGGGGGTCAAATGTGTAATTATCCCCAAACTTTGACAACCTCAAAGAACCAGCTACTCTAGAGTAAGTAATCATTCTTTCTTCTTCAAGTATGTGTCAGTGCATATCCTACTGTAGATATCTGGAAAGTGGTATCTTCTCAGGATGGTGGGAATGAAGAGTATCAGCTCCTCTTGATTTGGCAGGAACAAGTATGGTCTGTTTGGTGGTTGCATGGACATCTGTAACAGGTCTGTCAGCCAGAATGGCCTTGGCAAGTAGAGAGCTATGGGATGAGTGTGACATGGTCTCATTTGGCTTTGGCCATCACACTGGAGATTAGCACAATTGGTGTGATGTTGTTTAGGAGGCCTCAATTCCACCACAGGAGGAAGGCATCTGGCAACGATCCCAGGTTCGTGTGCCCTCTGGAATAGAAGTTCAGACACTTGGCATTGTCTTTGATGGCCAAAAGGTCTTTCAGTGGTTTTTCCATACTGACGGAATATTGACTTAGTGATGGATTTCTGCAGTGACCACTTGAGGCCAGCAATAGGCTTTCTGTTCAGGAAGTCTGCCAGATGCTGACAT
Organism: Chelonia mydas; assembly: GCF_015237465.2. Taxonomy (NCBI): domain Eukaryota; kingdom Metazoa; phylum Chordata; order Testudines; family Cheloniidae; genus Chelonia; species Chelonia mydas. Next base: position 110,362,641 of record NC_057853.1, read on the forward strand.
GCAGTGCTACTGGTTTTATGCCATGCAGGAGAAATGATTTCCACAGCTTGATTGTTGCTCTACAGAGGGGGACAAGTGGGTATCCCATGCTTGTTTATGTAGTGGATGGCCAGCATATTGTCTGTTAGCAGCTATGCTACTGGGTGTTTCAGGACAGGGGGAATGCCACATATAGCAGTCTAATGGCTCCAATTCTAGGACAGTTATACATAGTCCAATGTCTTCTGGGGACCAGGTCCCTTGTATCTGCAGATGGTCCAGATGAACTCTCCAGTCTGTCCCCAATATGTCTGTCACCAGTACCATGGTCAGTGATGGAGTCAAAAATGGTATTCACTTCTGGATATTGTTGGGGTAGAATCAGCAGTTCAACATGAAGCGGACCCAAAGCAGAATAAGGATCCTCCTGCCCAGGTATTTCTCTGGAGAGCAAAATGACTTGAGCTAAAGTTGTAATGGCCACAGGTGAAGTCTAGAACATAAGAATTCCCATCCTGATTCAGACCAATGATCTATCTAGCTCAGTATCCTGTCTTCCAACAGTAGCCAATGCAGGATGCTTCAGAGGGAATGAACAGAACAGGCAATCGCTCAGCGATCCATCCCCTATTGTCCACTCCCAGCTTCTGGCAAACAGAGGCTAGGGACACTCACAGCATTGGGTAGCAACCCTGATGGCTAATAGCCATCAATGGTCCTAGTCTCCATTAACTTATCTAGTTCTTTTTTGAACTCTGTTATAGTTTTGGCCTTCACAACATCCCCTGGCAAGGAGTTCCACAGGCTGACTGGGCATCATGTGAAGTAGTACTTCCTTTTGTTAGTTTTAAACCTGCTGCCTATTAATTCCATTGGATGACCCCTGGTTCTTGTGTTATGTGAAGGAGTAAACAACACTTCCTTATGAGCTGTTCCATACCCCTAATAATTTTTGTTGCCCTACTTTGTACCTTTTTCCAATTCTAATATATCCTTTTTGAAGCAACCAGATCTGCACACAGTATTCAAGGTATGGGCATACCATGGATTTATATAGAGGTATTATGATATTTTCAATCTTCTTATCTATCCCTTTCTAATAGTATTAATTTTGTAAAACGTTTACCAGACCATCAAGGAAATGAACGAAAGCCATAATATGGGAAAAAACAGGTCAAAGAATATTTAGATAAGTTAGATGTATTCAAGTTGGCAAGGCCTAATGAAATTCACCATAGAGTACTTAAGGAATTGGCTGAAGCAATCTCAGAACCATTAGCAATTATCTTTGAGAACTCATGGAGGATGGGTGAGGTCCCAGAGGACTTGAGGAGGACAAATATAATACCTATTGTTAAAAAGGGGGACCCAAGGATTTTAGACCACTCAGCCTAACTTCCATACCCCAGAAGATATTTGAACAAATTATAGTATTAAACAATCAGTTTGTAAGCACTTAGAGGATAACAGGGTGATAAATAGTAGCCGACATGGATTTGTTAAGAACAAATCATGCCAAACCAACCTCATTTCCTTCTTTAACAAAGTTGCTGGCCTAGTGGGCATGGAAAAGTAGTAGACATGATATATCTTGATTTTTATTAAGGCTTTTGACACAGTGCCAAGTGACATTTTTATAAGCAAACCAGGGAATGTGGTCTAGATGAAATTGCTTTAAGGGGGATGCACAACTTGTTGAAAGACCATACTCAAGTTATCAGTGGTTCTCTATCTAACTGTGGGGTCATAACAAGTGGGGTTCTGCAAGAGACTGTCCTGGGTCTGGTACTTTTCAATATTTTCATTAACTTCTTGGATCTTAAAATGGAGAGTATGTTTATAAAATGTTCAGATGACACCAAGCTGGGAGAATTTAACTGCAAGAATTTAAGAAATCAGGATTAGAATTCAAAAGTATTCCTATAAGGTACAATTTTAACAAGAGAATTTATTTAACCTAAGGAAAATGTGCAAGAAAAGGACGTAAAATGAAGCATGTTGTTCTTCAGAATTTCTCAAATCTTTGTTTATGTCTAATATGACATAATGGTCATGGCATTTACTGCATATCAACAAGGAAATAATAATTTGAAATTAATTCCTACTGTTCTGAGGAAAAATTCCAGTATTTAATGAGCTTACAATTTTTGAATATTTGTATGAATTGATGATTATTCTTTTCCACTTCCTCTGATTTGTAAAGTAACCAATATCTTCTCTTCTAAAACTTTATTTTGTTAGCCCAATAAACCTCAGCATATAAACAAAAATTCAGAGATCATTTTGTCCGAGGTATAGCGAACTGCTCCCTAATGACCTGATTTACTATATTTACTTGAAACATCATCTTAACAAATTTTATTTGACACCAAAACACATGAAATATGTAGGCCGCTTTTAAGGGGTTTTTTTGTTTGCTTGATTTAAAGAATACATACATAGTTGTCCCCTATCTTCACTACACACAAATGCCTTTATTTGTTTGGCTCCCTTCCTTCTTTAGCTCAACAGGATTTTTATTTATTTATTTTTTTTAAAGGTGGAAACTTACTAGCAGCTGTTGCTCCTTTTTAGAGCTAGGATCTTGGAGGAACCATTATGATGGCTCTTTTAAGCTCTAGCAGTGGAATCTTGAAGGGATTAGAGAGACGGAAGCTGTGTCCGCTCTCTGAAGGAATTCGCAAATTTCGTGTTATGCAGAAATGGTGCTGAAATTACTGCAGAGCTATGGGTCTTGAATATTGCAAAGCAAGCTATAAAATTCTATATTTTTATACATCAAAGAATTTACAAGTGGCACCAATACAATAGATGCTGATTTTTTTTCAATGGTCTATGTTATAAATGAATGATTACTAAAGTTTTTTTTCCTCTTAATACAAAAATATCAGGTGAAGCAGATCCATATTCTTACTTTCAGATGTGACTCTGCTGCATCCATTAATGCTAAAAACTTTTGTTTCACATGAAAGAAATATTTCTAAAGCCTTTAAAAGTCAAACTCAAGCATAGATATTTCAGATTAAGGGATGCTTCTCACCTTACAGCTGCTCTGCCTACATCTGTGAACTCTGCAACACTGTGTATAACAAAAGAGAAGTCATCTAAAATGAAATCTCACCCCCTAAATCATCCTGATTGGAGTAAGAGAAAAAGACAGACAAAAGAAAAATCAAGCAAAATCTCAGAGGTTTTGTGACAGTTGATACACATTTAGAGTCACTTACACAGAATAAACAGAACTGGACAGGCAGATAGGAATGAAAGAGAAATTATTTTTTAAAAAAACCTAACTGTGGCACAGCATAAATCACTGTATTATTGCATTAGAAGTTTCTGATACGTAAATGATCATTTAACCCCAGATAGCCCTTTAAAGTGAATGTATTTGTCTATCTTTGTTATATGCCACATGTGGATTATCTCAAATGTATATAACTGCAATCGCTCAGGACATAATTCATTTAAACAAAGATATCCTTGGTAGGATGTCACCTTGCAGAGGTTTTTAGTTTTCAAATCTAGCAAAAGTATGGCATTCCAAAGAAATAAAACAGCCATTTCTCATCTGCACTACAAGCCAGCCAGCAAACTGTCAAATCAACAGTCTGTCACAGGCAGTTTTCTTAGATTTTATATCGTTGCATGCAGTGTTGTTGTAGCTGTGCTGGTTCCAGGATATTAGAGAGACAAGGTGGGTGAGATATCATCTTTTATTGGATCAACTTCTGTTGGTGAGAGAGGTCACCTGAAGAAGAGCCCCGTGGAAGCTCAAAGGCTCCCCAACAGAAGTTGGTCCAATAAAAGATACTACCTAAGGTCTGGCCTACACTACAGACCTATATCAGTATTACTACATTGCTCAAAATGTGAAAAATCCACACGACATAGCAATGCAGTTGCACTGGCTTTATCCCCTGTGTAGATAGCACTATGTTAGCAGGAGAGCTACTGCCTCTCGGGGTGGTGGAATAACTATGCCGACAAGAGAGAGCTCTCACATCAGCGTAGAGCGTCTTCGTGCACTGATGCAGTGGTTTAAGTATAGACATGCCCTCACTCAACTTGTCTTAGATTTTAGGTACTTCTATGTGCTATTTTCATAGCAAACAAGAAAAAAGTCAAGTAAATAATTCAAGGAGTCATTTCTAATGGACCTGTTCTTGATTTTGTAACTGTGGTTTTCTGCAAATTTAACATTATTGCTTGTCAAAAAAGTGGTAAGATATAATATGTCTCAAGGCTGCAGTGGGTACAAATCAAGAGACACGTTTTAAACATAGGGAATGCATTACTTTCCTTAGTAAATAAGAGAAAAGCACAGGTGTATCTTAAGGGAAAATAAATCAGCTTACACTGTCCACTTCCTATATTTTGCTGAAAAATAAAACTAGCAACATGACTGATATTTGCATATATTTTTCAAGAACATAGTATAAAATGATACTTTAATTCATAATATATATATATATATATATATATATGACATTAAACTCTTGCATTCAGAACTAATACAACACAAACATTTGCAAAGGGCAAGATTACATTGCCATTTCCTTGGTAGGAATCTTAATTCATTTGCAGCATAATGACCTTGCAAATCAGCTACTAGCTTGATATAAATTTTAATTATTATTCATAATTGTCTTTTTTCACCCTGTCTATAAAACAAACTACTATAAAGTTCATTTTGTTTTGCAGCCAAGTACATATATTATAGTATAAAACCCACAGGCTATGTATAAAAATTTAAATCTTTCGTTTGTTTAGAAGAAATGATTTATCTGTAGGGAATCTCAATATTGTTCTAATGTTGTAATTTTTAAAAAATACTTTGTTTTTTTTTTTAAACATATATTCCAGGAAGATAAAAACAAGACTGTTTCCACACTGGGTCAGACCAATGGTCCATCTAGCCCAGTATCCTGTCTTTTGACAGGGACCAGTGCCAGATGCTTCAGAGGGAGTGATCAGAACACGGCATTTTACCAAGTGATCCACCCTCATGGTCCAGTCCCAGCTTCTAGCAGTCAGAGGTTTAGGAACACCTATAGCATTCACTTGCGTCCCTGACCAGCTTGACTAATAGCCATTGATGGACCTATCTTCCAGGAATTTATTTAATTCTTTTTTTTAATCCAGTAAGAGTTCTGACCTTCACAACATCCTCTGAAAATGAATTCCACAGGTTGACAGTGAATTGTGTGAAGAAGTAACTCCTTATGCTTGTTTTAAACCTGCTGTCCATTAATTTCATTGGGTGACCCCTGGTTCTCGTGTTATGTGAAGGACTAAATAACATTTCCTTATTCACTTTCTCCACACCAGTCAAGATGTTATAGACCTCTATAATATCACCTCTTAGTCATCTCTTTTCCAAGCTGAAAAGTCCCAGTCTTTTTAATCTCTCTTCATACTCCTAATCATTTTTGTTGTCCTTCTCTGCACTTTTCCCAATCCTAATATATCTATTTTGAGACAGAGTGACCAGAACTGAATGCAGTATTCAAAGCGTAGGCATACCATGGATTTATATACTGGAATTATGATTTTTTTGTCTTCTTATTTATCCCTAATAGTTCCTAGGATTGTTAGCTTTTTTGACTGCTGCTGCACATTGAGCAGATGTTTTCAGAGAACTATCCACAATGACTACAATCTTTCTTGAGTGATTTTGTATGTATAGTTGGGATTAATATTTTGCAATATACATTACTTTGTACTTATCAACATTGAATTTAATCTGCCATTTTGTTACCCAGTCAACCAGTTTTGTGAGATCCCTTTGTAATTCTTCAGTCAGCTTTGGGACTTAACTATCTTGAGTAATTTTGCATTGTCTGCAAACTTTGCCACCTCACTGTTTACCCATTATTCCAGATCCTTTATGAATATGCTGAACAGCACTGGTTCTACTAGAGATTCTTGGGGGACCCACTTTTTCTCTCCACTATGAAAACTGACCATTTATTCCTACCCTGGTTTCCTATCTTGTAACCAGTTACTTACCCATGAGAGGAGCTTCTCTCTTATCCCATGACTGCATACTTTACTCAAGAGCCTTTGATGAGAAACCTTGTCAAAGGCTTTCTGAAAGTCCAATTACACTACAACCATTGGATCACTCTTGTCCACGTTTCTTGATCCCCCTCAAAAAATGTTAATAGATTGCAGAGGCATGATTTAAGTTTACAAAGGCCATGCTGACTCTTCCCCAACATACTGTGTTTATTTATATTACTGATAATTATATTCTTTACTATAGCTTCAACCAATTTGCCTGATATTGAAGTCAGCTTACCAGCCTGTAATTGGCAGGATTGCTTCCGGGGCCTTTTTGAAAAATTGGTGTCACATTAGCTATCCCGCAGTCATCTGATACAGAGTGACGGGTTACATACCACAGTTATTAGTTCTGCCAGTTCCTTCAGAACTCTTGGGTGAATACTACCTGGTCCTGGTGACTTCTTATTGTTTATCAATTTGTTCCAAAACCACCTCTATTGATGCTTCAATCTAGGACAGTTCCTCAGATCTGTCACCTAAAAAGAATGGCTCAGATATGGGATTCTCCCTCACACCCTCAGCTTGTATGAAGACTGATTCAAAGAATTCCTTCAGCTTCTCTGCAACAGCCTTGTCCTCCTTGAGATATACTTTAGCACCTCAATCATCCACAGGCCCCACTGATTATTTGGCAGGCTTCCTGCTTCTGATGTAGTTAGTTAGTAGTTAAAATGTTATTAGTTTTTCTAGCTTTTGCTAGTTAATTTTCAAATTCTTTTTTGATCTCACTAATTATACTTTTACACTTGACTCACCAGAATTTATGCCCGTTTCTATCTTCCTCAGTTGGATTTGACATCTAATTTTTAAGAGATGATGTTTTGTCTCTAATCTCCTCTTTAACTCTATTGTTTAGCCATGTGGCATTTTTGGTCCTCTTACTGTTTTTATTTTATTTGGGGTATACATATAACTTAAGCTTCTATTATGGTGTTTTAAAAAATGTTCCATCCACCTTGCAGGCATTTAACTCTTGTGACCGTTCATTTTAATTTCTGTTTAACTAGCCTCTTCGTTTTTGTGTCATTCCTATTTCTTCTACTGTGCTGGATTTCTTTGGTGTTTTCCCCCTACAAGGATCTTAAATTTAATTACATTATAGTCCCTTTTACTGAGCAGGTCAGCTATATTCACCTCTTGGGTCAGATCCTGGGTGCCACTTATGACTAAATCAAGAATTGCCTCTCCCCTTGTGGGTTTCAAGACTAGCTGCTCCAAGAAGAAGTCATTAATGGTGTCTAGAAATTTTATCTCTGCATCTTGTCTGGAAGTAACATGTTCCCAGTCAATATGAGGATAATTGGCATCCCCAGTTATTATTGGGTTTTCTGTTTTTGTAGCCTTTCTAATCTCCCAGACTATTTTACAATCACTGTCACCATCCTGGTAAGGTGGTTCACAGTATATTCCTGTTATACGCTTATTCAAGCATGGAATTTCTATCCATAGAGATTCTATGGTACTGTTTGATTCATTTAAGATTTTTATTTTATTTGGCTCTCTGCTTCTTTTCACATATAATGGCACTCCCTTATCAGCGTGACATACTCTGTCATATATATTTTGTACCTTCTTATTACTGTGTCCCATTGATTATCATTGTTCCACCAAGTTTCTGTGATGCCGATTATATCAATATCCTCATTTCATATCTGACACTCCAGTTCAACCATCTTAGTATTTAGACTTCTTGCATTTGTATACAAGCACTTTTAAAAGTTATCAATATTTAGTTCTCTGCTCTAATGTGATATAACTGAATACAAGAAAGGCCATACTGAGTCAGACCTACAGTCCATCTACCCCAGTACCTTGTCTTCCAACAGTGGCCAATTCCAGAGGGAATGAACAGAACAAGAAATCATCACATGATCCATCCCGTCACCCATTCCCATAGGGCTCTTTTTCATTTGATTGTTTCTCTTCAGGTCCTACCTGTATTTCATCAGCTTCTATCCTCTCCTCTTTACTAGGATATAGCGTATTCCCTTTAATAAATACTCCCTTAAGGGATGTGTCTGTCTGAACTGTGTGCTCCTCTGCACCTGTTGGCTTTCCCCCCAGCCCTTAGTTTAAAAACTCCTCTATAACCTTTTTAATTTTACATGCCAGGAAGCTAGTTCCTTTTTGGTTTAGGTGGATCCCATCCTTCCTGTACAGGCTCCTCCATTCCCAATAGTTCCCCAGTTCCTAATAAACCTAAAATCCTCCTCTCAACACCATCATCTCACCTATGCATAGAAACCCTGCAGTTCTGCCTGTCAAACTGGCCCTGCATGTGGAACTGGAAGCATTTCAGAGAATGTTACCATGAAGGTCTTGGACTTTAATTTCTTTTCTAGCAGCCTAAATCTGGCCTCCATGACCTCTCTCCTACCTTTCCCTATGTCACTAGTATCTACATGTACCATGATCACTGGCTCCTCCCAAGCACTGCACATAAGCCTATCTAGATGTCTCAAGTGGACTGAAACCTTCACACTCAGCAGGCAATTCACTGTGAGGTTCTCCTGGTCATCAAAAACCCAACTATCTATATTTCTAATAACTGAATCCCCAACTATTATTACCCATCTCTTCCTAATAACTGGAATTCCCTCCCCTACAGTGGTATGCTCAGTGCAAGAGGATATCATGACATCATCTGGAAGGAGGGTCCCAGCAATGGGATCATTTCCCTCTGCTCCAGCCTGATGTTCTCCTTCCCAAAGGCTTTCATCCTCCTCAACACCACAGAGGGTGTCAAGACCGGGGATGGGACTGCTCTGTTATGCTCCAGAAAGGCTCATCTATGTAACTCTGTCTCATTTAGCTCCTTCAATACAGCCACTCTGGTCTCAAGAGTCCACACTCTGTCTCTGAGGGCCATGAGTTTCTTGCACCGAATGCACACATTTGTCACCTGCTGTTGAACTTCTGCCTGCATTTTTTTTTTTCGCTCTTGCAGGGTTTTTGTTTGTTGGTTCTTTGTGTTCGTTTTTTATTTTCCTTTTTGAGATTGTTGGTTGGTCTAAGTTTAGAGAATGTTCATTAGGTGCATCTGACTCTCATGCTCCTTCTTTGAAGTCTTACACAAAACTCCCCCTTTTGCTGCTCCTGCTCACTAGCTCCACTGGTCCCTTACACGCTGGCTTTTTAAAACCCCTGTTCTCCCTAAGTTAGCCATCCATGATATAGGTGGGCCTTCGAACAAAACAATCAACTGTTAGACTGAACAGCTAAAATCCACAGCTGACCACACACAAAATGGTAACTCATTCCCACACCTAACTGCATTGTACAGCAATTAACAAAACACCCTTTCCTCCTTCATCCCATTTCCTGCCCCAGGTGGCCACAAAGAAAAGAGACTTTGCAGCATGTATAAACCACAACAGATCGGAATGGGCCCTCTTCCCACAAAATCATCTGCTGGCAGCTCCCTCTCTTATAAATCCAATGAGCTCCAGCTCAGGAACCTTTGCAAATCACAACTTCAGCAATTTGGAGAGAGAGGAAAAGTTGTAGCCTGGAAATTTAGGGTTTAAAGGTCAAAATAAACCAGCATTTAGAAGTCAAGTTACCTGAACTGTATACTTCTGTATTTCATCCAGAACAAACTCCACTTCTTTTGAGGTTGTCAGTGAGGCAAGATTCCCACTCAAATTGTAGCAGTATAGTTTGGCATTGTCATAGCTTTCACGACTAGAATTTATGCGGAGGCAGGCATCGCCAATGTGACTCCATCCTTCCCCACACAAATGAGCTAGTACAGAAATCGCATTAAGATACAAAATTTATAAGTTGTTAAAAAAAAAGCATACAAACGCACATCTAGAGGGTTTAGTTTTGTTTTTTTCAAGTCACAGTCCAGTATATACCATTACTCAGTTTCATCATAATGTATAAATGTATTATTAAACAACCTAGAAAATCAAGTTTTATATTACTTTGAATGTCAATGTAGTAAAAGTGCCAATTAACAAGAAAAAAAACATATATAGTGTTGCAGTAAGTTATATTCTGAGTTACAGTCTAATAGCATCACTAGTATAACCTTTCTGATATTTATAAAGACTTAAATGTAAATAAGCATTCAAGGCTATACTATGCAAATAATATATATAGGTTTGACGTTTTGGTGCCATGGCAATAGTTGTCTCAGAAAAATGAGTAGATTAGAGTTTATCTAAATCTTTTTTTTAGAAATATGAAGACATTTATTAGAACCAAAAGATCACAAAGGTGCATCTTCTTTCTTTTTGTCCCTTTTATAATTTTAAAATAATAATCACCCTATAACAGCATGGTGGCTAGTCACACAATACTAACTGTCAGTAAAACAAATTTCTGATATTTTAAAATTTTAGGGAAAGATATGTTTTTAATCTTATCATTAGTATATGTTTAGCACTAGTCACATGCACATTGTTAAAAGATAAGTAACTAACTGATAGCAGTTAATTTATTCTATTAAACTAGCATCTTCAAAGATCATTTACATGCACTTTATGATTGTCTAAAACTTATTATTTAAAAATTATTCACTGAGCAATTTCCGCAAATAATTTGCTCGGTAGATTGTTTAGAAGCAGTTTGTTACAAGAATCTGGTATCAAAGTCAAGGTTTTTTTGTTAGCTTTGACTAGACACACAAATAACATTTGTATTGTTTATATTCCCTGATTGGATGTGCATGGTGTATCGAATCTATTTTACACTAAGAATATTTGGGTTTTAGAAAGTCAAAATTTACTTTCTGGGAATGTTCTATATTAGCATCTTAAAATGAACTGTTATCATGAACATTCCTGCCAGTGAACTCAGTCACTAGATTATCCCTGAAAAAGAGATCTTAAAGGAGAGTGAGCACAAACAAAACAAAGTCATTTTTTTCTAGTTGAATAAATATTCATGGAAATTAATTTGGGATATTCATCGAGCTCTCAAAATAATTAAAAAGTAGATTTCAAATTTCAGAGCTTTTACCTGGTAAAGCCTGGCATTCTTGCTGACGCTGATCCCACTGGCAGTTCAGGTTTAGTGAGCAACTTTTACAGCTGGTCAATTTATTACAGATCTGTTCATTTCTCACATGACATTTGGTGTAGTTTTTGACGGACTATAAAAAACAAAACAGAAAGAGAGTATACCTTTTATTAAACGCTCATAGATCAGAAATCAGGAGTAAAGTGCACAAGGCTCCCACCAATCCAGTTATTTGTGGGTTAGACAGGCAAATGAACCTATGGATTCTAAAAAAGTGGGAAAGGATTCTGGTGTGACTGACTGGAGCAGAAAAAAAATAAAGGACCTCATATTGCAGTGAAAAAATAAGAGCTAAGAGAAAAGAAAGCACAAAATGTAAAAAAGAAACATTTGTGAAGAATTCCAGTAATTTCATCTTGGATTTTTAAAAAACTACTTGTGTTTAAGATATGAAGTATAAAATTTAAAGAACCTGAAGACTACCATTTTGGCAGGAACAAAAGAACAGATCAGGAACAAAACAATTCCCTCTGCACTTCAGTGAATGAGCAACACAGTAAACTCTGAAGGTGATTTTTAGCTAAGACGCTTTGATGACTGAAGTATTGCTCTCTAAGTAAGGCATTTATCTTTTTCTTGTTTGGGGCTTTTAGACCAAGATGCAAGTATTGATACCTTATTTAATAAATCACACAGACAAGTGTCATTAACATACACTTAAGACTGTCTCAATTAATTTCAGGTCAACACAACCAATAAAAATTAAGGAATTCACAACTTAAGGCAACATTATAATCATCAAAAAACCCTAACACACACAAACTCCTCAAGTCCACAACAAATTCCTTTTCAAGTCCAACACAACTGGTCACAATGTGCACACATGCAATTCTTTGGATTCAGATTCAAAAGACACAACATAAACTCCAACCTAATCTAAACTAAGGTATATTCTCTACAAACATAGGCATACTTGTAAACCCAGGCTTAGGTGTTGGAAGTGGTGATGTTCAGCTCGTAGTGACAATACGCATCAGAAGGACAAATTTCAAGCATTTAAAAATTTCTGAAATAACGCAAGAGGGAGAAGAAAAGCAGGAGGTGACAGTGTAAGTGAAGAGAACAGGAAGGAAAAGAAGGAAGATTTCCAATTCTTTAACCCCTCCTTTTTTTTCTTTACTGTATAATGACAAAAAGTATACATTAGCTGTAGATCAGAAAGGCCCAATTCAAGCATGAATCCACACAATTCAAACTGACAGAGTTCAATTTTTCACTATGATCTGGACTTTGCCAAATAAATCTAGCTCCCAATTCACTGTTATATTAGCATGGTCTGCAGTTAGACTGCACTGGTGGTATGATCCTACAGTGATGGCCCAGAAAGACCTTCCAGTTTCATCTAAGGGCATGTCTATATGAGGAGAATTCAGGAAAATTAAGGTGAATTAACTAAAAGTGTTTAATATCCATAAACTAAAACACATTAAACACTGTGTAGGTGGTCTCATTCAGCAGTAAAGTGGTCATAGTTAACCATAGTTTAGGGAAGATTAAGCTATAGCAAACTAAGGCCAGTTTAATCCTGAATGACAACATCCACACAGGAGTTTAATGCACTTCAATTTATGCAAATAACTTCATACCTTTAGCTGATTTGCGTTAACCTTCCAAATTGTCACCATGTGGACATGGCCTACAATAAAATGATGAGGCTATTCAAGTATTCCTTGATACTTCTCTTTTCTTATGATATGAAAGACTGTACTCAAAAAATGCAATCGCTGAGGTTATCTAAATGGAAATACTTTGTCATTTAAGACAATTGGTGAGTTCTTAAGGGCCACCATTTCAAACCCACACAAAGGGCTATGCATATCTAGCAAGCAGGTGTTTTATTTTTATGTATTTGAATTTTTCTTTTATAACTATCATGCTTGCCAACCAGCAGCACACTTAGGTCATCAGGTACCATCTATACCATTCTCCATTCCTTTCCCCAAACTCACCATCAGATTTCTTCACCATTCTCAGTAACTAGGCAAAAGATTATTTTGGCAAAAATGAGGCAAATACAGTGGTGCTGGAACAGTTTTTGGAGTCGGAGTGCTGAGTTGAACCCCTTACCCGCATCCGTGGCCCTCACTGCCCCCTAGACCTGGGGCTGGGAGCAGGACCGTGGCTTTGGATGGGGTGGCAGACAGGGGTAAGGCAGCGGAGGCTGGGGCCACAGTAAGGGGCAGATGCGGAGTCTCAGGCATGGGGCCAGCAGCCAGGCGGGACCCTGGGCACAGGGCTGGCAGCTGAGCAGGACCCTGGGACTGGCAGCAGTGCCCCAAGGGCCAGGGGCTGAGCAGGACCCCAGGCTGGCTGCGGAGCCCCTAGGCAGCAACAGGGCTGGCGGGTGGGACCCCGGGCTGCAGAGGCAAGGGGCCAGCGGCTGGGACGCCAGGCGCAAAACCTGGGGATGCTGCAGCACCTTCCGTGCCTATGGGCAAATACAGTTAACACTAAGACTCACTGTTTCCACATTCCAGAGACGGGTGGGTGAAGTAATCTCTTTTACTGGACCGACTTCTGTTGGTGAAAGACAAGCTGTCAAGCTTACACAGAGCTCTTCTTCAGATCTGGGCATCTTTCCAAATTTATAATACAAGGAGTATGCAGTAGTTAAAAATAAAGCAGAACCAATTTAGCTAGGTATTGCATTTCTCAAATCCACTACATCGCTAGACTAGATTAGTACTGGTATGGAATTCCTAACCTATATCTAATATGTATTTGTTGTCTTTTCACAACAAAGTAATAGTACCATTATTAACAAAAGTCTCTACGCTCAGTCAAACGAAAAGACAGGCCTGCCTGCTGCAACAATATGAAAAAGAATTAATTACATCCACAAAGAGCCCACATACTCAACAACTAATATAAAAAATGATGTTGGGTTTGCTTCCTGCAGTACTAGCTTTGTGACTCCTCTGGGTCATAAAGCAGTTTATTCTGTAGAATTGGAGAAAGAGAATTGTAGGCATTGGGTACATCTACACAGGGATAAAAGACCGACGGCATGGCTGCAACTGGCCCAGGTCAGCTGACTCTGGCTCGTGAGGCTTGGGCTGTGAGGATAAAAATTGCTGTATAGACATTCGGGCTCAGGCTGGAGACCCTCCCCTCTTGCAGGGTCCCCATGCCCAGTCTGCAGCCTGAGCCTGAATGTCTTCACAGCAATTTTTCAGCTGCGAACCTGGGGCAGCTACGTATTTATCACTGTGTAGATGTACCCATTCAGTCCCTCCCCATTAGCTCACCTAGCAACTGTTAGGAAGACATTTAACTTAATTTTATTCAATTTACCTGCCTCTAAGATAGGTAAGTATTATTCACATTTCCTCCTGGGAATGTTTTGAAGACTAAGTAATGTTTGAAAATCACTTTAAGATTATCCACTGGAAGGCACAGTAGATGGGGATAAAAACACCACTAGCATTAGCAGAAGCTGACACTGCCCCCAGTATTTGGTTTTGGTTCATATGTACCAGGCTACAAATTAGTTCCACAAGCATGTGTGCGGTGTTGTAGCCTCATTGGTCCCAGGATATTAGGGAGACAAGACAGAATATCTTTTACTGGACCAGTTTCTTTTGGTGAAAGAGACAAGCTTTTGAGCTGCACAGAGCTCTTCTTCGGGTCTGGGGAAGGAACTCGGAGTGTCAGCTTGTTTTGCAAAAGTAGTTAACGCATATTCTATGAGATCATTCAAAGTGAGGTGGCCCATTAACACCTCTGCAGTCAGATGACAAAAAAGGAGAGCTAGTGGATTTCAACTACAACAACTTCACAACCCACAGAACAGCACCTCTGGGAGAAACCATGGCACCAAGACCCATCACACGCACGCTATATGACATCTCAACATCAATTTACCAAGTCTACCTCTAACCATAGCTGTGTTATCTCCAGTGGACTGACCGTCTCTGCCCCACCACAGAACCTGATACCATACAAACACATGGAGAACTAGAAGAATTCTTTCACAACAATGACGACACTACCTGTAGCCAGATGCGACCCCTCCATTTGCTATTTCGACTGCAGTCTGCACAGTTTCCTGTTATGCTGTTACAAAGACACAAGCAGTGGAAGCTCCCCAATGATGTTAGATGCTTGCTTAAAGCTGTATTGCTCTATATTACCAATTGTATTCATGCTTATGAACATGTAATCAATTAATGTAAGGAATGAGTGAGATAGTGTGAGTGACAGCCAATGGCAAAGCAAAGCAGCAAATATTGCCTTTTATGGAACCATGGTATTAGCTTGGTGAAGGTATAAATTTCGAGATGGGCGGCCAGGACAGTTACCAACAAGGAAATGTAACAGCACACTAAACTCGAGACCCAACCGGAAGCAGTAGAGCCCTCCTGTGGATCCGAAGGGACTTCGGGGACTCTCGTCACCCCGCAGCCGATCTCTGGGCAGCTGTCACCTGGCCAGCCTCAACCATCTGCGATATCGAAACCAACATCCATGCCTGCAGCCTGCCAGCATGAATGAGGGGTGTGTGGGTGTGTGTGGGTGTGTGTGTAATTGCACAAATAAGGGAAGCAATAAATCAACCCTCAATGCTGATCTAGTTCACCAACTGTTTGTGGTTATTCCTTGGCTGGTTCCAAGAATGGGTAACACTACCCACAACTACTACATCCCCATCAACAGTTATAAGAAAAAATAATCATCTGCTTGGACATCCCACAGTGGGATCATTATGCTGATTGCTTCAGGAAAAAAATTGACTGTGAAATCCTTACTAAATATCAGATCCACCACAATCTCTCTACCACTGAGAGGACCACTACCCTGAAATCCAATCACCAGATAGCAATCAAATCAATAGACAAAGGGGGTGCCATCATAGCCCTCAACCATGATGATTACATCAATGAGGCCAACTGACAACCCTACATCACCACCTATTATGAAGAATTCAGAGAATACTCCACAACACAATTCACCCAGGAATTTAAGAATATGATCAAATCCTCTCTCAAACAACTCCGAGCCCTGGTCTACACTAGGAGTTGAGGTTGAATTTACCAGTGTTAAATCGATTTAACCCTGCACCCGTCCACACAGCACCTGTCCACAGGGCTCTTAAAATCGATATCCTTACTCCACCCCCGACAAGGGGATTAGTGCTGGAATCGGCCTTGCCGGGTCGAATTTGGGGTACTGTGGAAGCAATTAGACGGTATTGGCCTCCGGGAGCTATCCCAGAGTACTCCATTGTGACCACTCTGGACAGCACTCTCAACTCAGATGCACTGGCCAGGTAGACAGGAAAAGGCTCGTGAACTTTTGAATTTCAATTTCCTGTTTGGCCAGCGTGGCAAGCTGCAGGTGAGTGCAGAGCTTATCAGCAGAGGTGACCATGCAGAGCTCATCAGCAGAGGTGACTATGATGGAGTCCCAGAATCGCAAAAGAGCTCCAGCATGGACCGAACAGGAGGTACGGGATCTGATCGCTGTATGTATCGTTCCAGTTTTCAAAATGCCAAAACCTTTGTCAAAATCTCCCAGGACATGAAGGACAGAGGCCATAACAGGGACCCAAAGCAGTGCCGCATGAAACTTAAGGAGCTGAGGCAAGCCTACCAGAAAACCAGAGAGGCAAATGGCCACTCTGGGTCACAGCCCCAAACATGCCACTTCTATGATGATCTGCATGCCATTTTAGGGGGTTCAGCCGCCACTACCCCAGCCCTGTTGTTTGACTCCTTCAATGGAGATGGAGGCAACACAGAAGCAGGTTTTGGGGAAAAGGAAGATGATGATGATGAGGTTGTAGATAGCTCACAGCAAGCAAGAGGAGAAACCAGTTTTCCTGACAGCCAGGAACTGTTTCTCTCCCTGGACCTGGAGCCAGTACCCCCCGAACCCACCCAAGGCTGCCTCCCGGACCTGCCAGGTGGAGAAGGGACCTCTGGTGAGTGTATCTTTTAAAATAGTATACATAGTTTAAAAGCAAGCATGTTTAATGATTCATTTGCCCTGGCATTCTCAGCTCTCCCGGATGTACTCCCAAAGCCTTTGCAAAAGGTTTCTGGGGAGGACAGCCTTATTTCGTCCACCATGGTAGGACACTTTACAACTCCAGGCCAGTAGCACGCACTCGGGAATCATTGTAGAACAAAGCATTGCAGTGTACGTTTGCTGGAGTTCAAACATCATCCGTTCTTTCTCTCTCTGTGTTATCCTCAGGAGAGTGATATCATTCATGGTCACATGGTTGAAATAGGGTGCTTTTCTTAAGGAGACATTCAGAGGTGCCCGTTCCTGCTGGGCAGTTTGCCTGTGGCTGAACAGAAATGTTCCCCACTGTTAGCCACGGGGAGGGGCTAGCCACACGGTGGGGGGAGGCAAAATGCGAACTTGGAATGAAAGCACATGTGCTATGTATGTAATGTTAACAGCAAGGTTTACCGTGAAAGAGTGTACCCATTGTTCTATAAAATGTGTCTTTTTAAATACCACTGTCCCTTTTTTTTTCCTCCACCAGCTGCATGTGTTTCAAGGATCACAGGATCTTCTCCTTCCCAGAGGCTAGTGAAGATTAGAAGGCCAAAAAAATGCACTCGCGATGAAATGTTCTCTGAGCTCATGCTGTCCTCCCACACTGACAGAGCACAGACAAATGCGTGGAGGCAGACAATGTCAGAGTGCAGGAAAGCACAAAATGATCAGGAGGAGAGGTGGCGGGCTGAAGAGAGGGCTGAAGCTGAAAGGTGGCGGCAGCATGATGAGAGGAGGCAGGATTCAATGCTGAGGCTGCTGGAGGATCAAACTAATATGCTCCAGCATATGGTTGAGCTGCAGGAAAGGCAGCCGGAGCACAGACCGCCACTACAGCCCCTGTGTAACCAACCGCGCTCCTCCCCAAGTTCCATAGCCTCCTCACCCAGACACTCAAGAACACAATGGGGGGGGCCTCCGGCCACTCCACCCCAGAGGATTGCCCAAGCAACAGAAGGCTGGCATTCAATAAGTTTTAAACTTTTAAAGTGCTGTGTGGCCTTGTCCTTCCCTCTTTCACCACCCCTCCCGGTGCTTCTCTCCTCCACCACCCCTCCCGGGCTACCTTGGCAGTTATCCCCCTATGTGTGTGATGAATTAATAAAGAATGCATGAATGTGAAGCAACAATGACTTTATTGCCTCTGCAAGTGGTGACTGAATGGAGGAGGGGAGGGTGGTTAGCTTACCAAGGGGCAGGGGGTTTCATCAAGGAGAAACAAACAGAACTTCCACATCATAGCCTGGCCAGTCATGAAACTGGTTTTCAAAGCTTATCTGATGCGCACTGCGCCCTCCTGTGCTCTTCTAACCGCCCTGGTGTCTGGCTGCGCGTAACCAGCAGCCAGGCGATTTGCCTCAACCTCCCACCCCGCCATAAACGTCTCCCCCTTACTCTCACAGATATTGTGGAGCACACAGCAAGCAGTAATAACTGTGGGAATATTGGTTTCGCTGAGGTCTAACCGAGTCAGTAAACTGCGCCAGCGCGCTTTTAAATGTCCAAATGCACATTCTACCACCATTCTGCACATGCTCAGCCTGTAGTTGAACAGCTCCTGACTACTGTCCAGGCTGCCTGTGTATGGCTTCATGAGCCTTGGCATTAAGGGGTAGGCTGGGTCCCCAAGGATAACTTTAGGCATTTCAACATCCCCAACGGTTATTTTCTGGTCTGGGAATAAAGTCCCTTCCTGTAGCTTTTGAAACAGACCAGAGTTCCTGAAGATGCGAGCGTCGTGTACCTTTCCCAGCAATCCCACGCTGATGTTGGTGAAACGTCCCTTGTGATCCACCAGTGCTTGCAGCACTATTGAAAAGTACCCCTTGCGGTTTATGTACTCGGCGGCTTGGTGCTCCGGTGCCAAGATAGGGATATGGGTTCCGTTTATGGCTCCACCACAGTTAGGGAATCCCATTGCAGCAAAGCCATCCACTATGATCTACACATTTCCCAGGGTCACTACCCTTGATATCAGCAGATCTTTGATTGCGTTGGCTACTTGCATCACAGCAGCCCCCACAGTAGATTTGCCCACTCCAAATTGATTCCTGACTGACCGGTAGCTGTCTGGCGTTACAAGCTTCCACAGGGCTATTGCCACTCGCTTCTCAACTGTGAAGGCTGCTCTCATCTTGGTATTCATGCGCTTCAGGGCAGGGGAAAACAAGTCACAAAGTTCCATGAAAGTGCCCTTACACAGGTGAAAGTTTCACAGCCACTGGGAATCGTCCCAGACCTGCAACACCATGTGGTCCCACCAATCTCTGCTTGTTTCCCGGGCCCAGAATCGGTGTTCCATCGCATAAACCTGCCCCATTAGTACCATGATCCCCCCATTGCCAGGGCCCGTGCTTTGACAGAAGTCTGTGTCCATGTCCTCATCACTCTCGTCACCGCGCTGACGTCGCCTACTCGCCCGGTTTCGCTTTGCCAGGTTCTGGTGCTGCATATACTGCTGGATAATGCGTGTCGTGTTTATTGTGCTCCTAATTGCCAAAGTGATCTGAGCGGGTTCCATGCTTGCCGTGGTATGGTGTCTGCACAGAAAAAGGGCGCTGAACAATTGTCTGCCATTGCTCTGACGGAGGGAGGGGCAACTGACGACATGGCTTCCAGGGTTGGCTTACAGGGAATTAAAATCAACAAAGGGGGTGGCTTTACATCAAGGAGAAACAAAAACAACTGTCACACAGAATGGCCCCCTCAAGGATTGAACTCAAAACCCTGGGTTGAGCAGGCCAATGCTCAACCCACTAAGCTATCCCTCCCTCTGGTATTTCAGGGAGGACTGAATCTCCACTGAAGTTTGCAAGGTGCCTCTGACAGACCTCACCAAAATGATTGTCGGCCGTTGATTTCACGGAGGGAGGGAGGGAGAGAAGGGGGAGCAAATGAATACAAAACAAATCTGGTCTATTTCTTGTTTTGATCCACTCCATCTACCTTTTACATCTTTGGCTGGCAGCAGACGGTGCAATAGGACTACTAGCCATCCTCATCTCCTGCCTGCCCGGCAGAAGATGGTACAACAGGACTGCCTGCAGGACTAAAGAGAATGACCTGGTCGAGTCACTCCTAATTTAGTCCCTGCGCCCATGTCTACCCAGGCACTCCTGACCGACCTTACCAAGATGGCCAGGAGCACCACGGACATGATGACGATGGTTTTCAGGTCTATTGCACCGTCTGCTGCCACAAGGCAATGGGTTGCTGCTGCTGTGTAGCAATGCAGTACCACGTCTGCCAGCACCCAGGAGACATACGGTGACAGTGAGCTGAGCGGGCTCCATGCTTGCAGTGGTATGGCGTCTGCACAGGTAACTCAGGAAAAAAGGTGCGAAACGATTGTCTGCCATTGCTTTCACAGAGGGAGGGAGGGCCTGATGACATGTACCCAGAACCACCTGCGACAATGTTTTTTGCCCCATCAGGCATTGGGATCTCAACCCAGAATTCCAATGGGCGGCAGAGACTGCGGGAACTGTGGGATAGCTACCCACAGTGCAACACTCTGGAAGTCGACACTAGCCTCGGTACTGTGGAAGTTCTTCGCCGAGTTAATGCACTTAGAGCATTTTGTGTGGGGACACACACAATCGACAATATAAAAACGGTTTCTAAAAAAAAGACCTCTATAAATTCGACCTAATTTCGTAGCGTAGACATACCCCAAGAGAAACTCTACAAATTCATCCCACAGGAACCCACCCCAGGGACCTTCTACATGGTTCCCATGATACAGAAACAAGGGAACCCAGGCAGACCAATCATTTTCAGCCACAGAACTCTCACTGAAGAAATATCAGGACTCATAAAAAAACCATCCTCAAACCACTCCTTGCACAAAGGGACAGTTTCCTCCAGGACACAACCAACTTCCTCCAGATCACCACAACATTAACTACCTCCCTCAGAACGCCATCCTTGCCATCATGGATGTCACTTCCCTATACAGGAACATCCCTCAAAATGACGGCATCGCTGCCTGCCTCAAATATCTACAAGATAATGGACAACACTCAGATCTCCACCCCAAACACATCACCAAACTCATCCATTTCATCCTCACCCATAACAATTTTACATTCAACAACACACATTTTCTCCAAACCATGGGAACAGGTATGAGTACTAGGATGGCTCCCCAACATGACAACTTCTTCTTGAAGAAGAATTTCCAGACAAATGTACCACAAAACCAATGATATACCTGCGATATGTTGACAATATTTTCATCCTCTGGACAGATGACCTAAATTCCCTCACAGATTTCCACCACAACCCCACCCATCAAACACTCTGTAGAACATTCCCACCCCAGCATTAACTTCCCAAACACCATGCTCAGTTTCAACAACAGAACTCTATGGACAAGAAATGCACCCACAGACCACTGTACTTACCTTCACAGGCATTAACAGTCCACTTCATGTTGAATGGTTTCTTAGAATATGTGTAAAAGTCTTACGCTAAACAATCTGTTCCACCTTATAGTTAGCTGTGACACTCTGAATATTTCCCCAGACTTGAAGAAGAGCTCTGTGTAGCTCAAAAGTTTGTCTCTTTCTCCACCAGAATTTGGTCGGATAAAATATATTACCCACCTTGTCTTTCTTACACAAGTATGTCAGATGACACAAACCTACTTTCAGCCTAAAGCAACATCAGAACCAGACTCCAAATTCTCCTCTTTAGCCGCATGTAGTGTGTGTTGGTGAGGGTGAGAAAAAAAAAAAAGAACACATGTCCTATTGTGGTAACATTAGATGGCAAATATTATTACAGCACACAAATACAACCAGAGAAGATTAATAACACTGTAAGAAGTTTATACTAAAAAGAAAGACACTTGGGAAATAGGATTTAGTTATTTTTTCTTCCTTTATTCATGCCCTTAATCAGTGTGCTATCAGGATCCTGTACTAGGAACTCATTTTCCCACCATCCGCAAAGATATACTTGTATAGTATTTATACACTTTTTAAAATCCACCAAAAGCTTTAAATTACAAGGTATTTTCATTGGTATTTTGAGATACTTTTTAAAAAACACCTCCAATATGATAACAGGGCCCCTTTTAGTTTCTGTCTCACAGCCAGAGGTAAACTAAAAAGGCGGCTGGGATGTCACAGATATATTAAGCAGCAAAGAAATTCAACTCATTAACTGAAATAGAAAGACAATCCCTCGGGATGGTTTATTCAGATAAAAGTATAAACTAAATAATCCGTCAACAGCAGGTAGCATAATAACTAACTTACCACAGGGCCTTCAAAACACCTCCAGGTTTGTAGATACCTAAAAGTTTTGTATAAGTTTAGCTATTTCTCACACGTCACTTTTTGATAAAAAGCAATTTTATATGTATCTTTCTGTAGCACATACAGAGTGTGTCAGCTATATGTATTATTTCTTCAGATTTCTAAAATGTAACTATAGTGCTGTGGCCAAATTAAAATCATCACATAAGCAAAGGACTGCCCATAAATATACCCTCTCCTCAACAGACTTAGAGAGGGAGGGGGAAAAAAAACAGGCTTTGCCACATAATCAGAAGGTTAACAAATCTGGGCTCTGGTGGACCAGGAAGGAGAGCAAGTTCTAAAACCCACGGACACTGCACAGAGCCAGTAAGTACCTCTCATATACATTGAAGGAGCTCTGGCTCAAGCATTTCTGCTGACCTCTGCTCTGGGTAACCAGATGCCAAATCATTTAGGGCTTTATCAGTTAAAATGAACAGCCTGAATATCAATGTTGATAATGCTGCACTAGTTTTCTGTGTTGTCAATGTGCAATTCTACTTAATAATCAAACTGTGGCACTCTACACTACCCTTCAGCTTCTGAATGCCCCCAAATGTAGGCCCACATATAGCAGGCTAATTTCAAGGTGACAAAAGGCATGGATAACTGTGGGAAGGTTTGTATTGAGGGGAAAAGATCACATTTGTCTTGAGAGGAAAAAAATATCACTCTTTGCCACAGCTGCTACCTGGGCATCCAGGAGCAGCTCAGGATATATAACAGCACCTCCAAAATGCACACCTGTTTCACAAATGGAAGTCATATTCCATCAACAAGGAGTGCGGATATAAATTTCCTCCAACTCTTCTGGCTGCTTCTCTCAGCCCATCATCATCATAACCTCACCTCAGTCCCTGGAAAAATCATGGAGCAGGTCCTCAAAGAATCAATCCTGAAGCACTTACATGAGAGGAAAGTGATCAGGAGCAGTCAGCATGGATTCACCAAGGGAAGGTCATGCCTGACTAATCTAATCGCCTTTTATGATGAGATTACTGGTTCTGTGGATGAAGGGAAAGCAGTGGATGTATTGTTTCTTGACTTTAGCAAAGCTTTTGACACGGTCTCCCACAGCATTCTTGTCAGCAAGTTAAAGAAGTATGGGCTGGATGAATGCACTATAAGGTGGGTAGAAAGTTGGCTAGATTGTCGGGCTCAACGGGTAGTGATCAATGGCTCCATGTCTAGTTGGCAGCCGGTGTCAAGTGGAGTGCCCCAGGGGTCGGTCCTGGGGCCGGTTTTGTTCAATATCTTCATAAATGATCTGGAGGATGGTGTGGATTGCACTCTCAGCAAATTTGCGGATGATACTAAACTGGGAGGAGTGGTAGATACGCTGGAGGGGAGGGATAGGATACAGAAGGACCTAGACAAATTGGAGGATTGGGCTAAAAGAAATCTGATGAGGTTCAATAAGGATAAGTGCAGGGTCCTGCACTTAGGATGGAAGAATCCAATGCACCGCTACAGACTAGGGACCGAATGGCTAGGCAGCAGTTCTGCGGAAAAGGACCTAGGGGTGACAGTGGATGACAAGCTGGATATGAGTCAGCAGTGTGCCCTTGTTGCCAAGAAGGCCAATGGCATTTTGGGATGTATAAGTAGGAGCATAGCGAGCAGATCGAGGGACGTGATCGTTCCCCTCTATTCGACACTGGTGAGGCCTCATGTGGAGTACTGTGTCCAGTTTTGGGCCCCACACTACAAGAAGGATGTGGATAAATTGGAGAGAGTCCAGCGAAGGGCAACAAAAATGATTAGGGGTCTAGAGCACATGACTTATGAGGAGAGGCTGAGGGAGCTGGGATTGTTTAGTCTGCAGAAGAGAAGAATGAGGGGGGATTTCATAGCTGCTTTCAACTACCTGAAAGGGGGTTCCAAAGAGGATGGCTCTAGACTGTTCTCAATGGTAGCAGATGACAGAACGAGGAGTAATGGTCTCAAGTTGCAATGGGGGAGGTTTAGATTGGATATTAGGAAAAACTTTTTCACTAAGAGGGTGGTGAAACACTGGAATGCGTTACCTAGGGAGGTGGTAGAATCTCCTTCCTTAGAGGTTTTTAAGGTCAGGCTTGACAAAGCCCTGGCTGGGATGATTTAACTGGGAATTGGTCCTGCTTCGAACAGGGGGTTGGACTAGATGACCTTCTGGGGTCCCTTCCAACCCTGATATTCTATGATTCTATGATCATCTCAGTCTTATCTGGACTAAGTCACTGCCAGCTAGTTCTCAATCTCATTCTAGGCAATGGGTAATTAATTCCATTGCTCCAGTTGGGTCAGATGTGTTGAAGACAGAGCTGGGTGTCATCTATATACCGAATACATTGCAGCCTATGTCTCCTGACTAAACCTCCAAGAAGCTCCACATAGACACAGAATAGTAATATAGATAAGACATATCCAGCACATTTATACGAATAAGATGAGTTTTTTGAATCTTTAATGGTGTACTGGTGTACTACAAAAACATGCTAAATGGGAGATGCAACACTAAGATAATGCAGCATGTTAGTGCAGCACTGGTGATGTTAGTGCATCAACCTCCTGCTCATCATTAAGGAAAACAATCCACTCATAAATTGCTAGGTACTAAAGCAGTGCAATTGTTAAAATGAGATTTCACTCATATACAGAATCAGTTTCATTAATATTGGAGAGAACAACTTTGGTTTAGGGGCCCGTTTGGTGCTCTTACTGGACCAGATGCCCATTAGTAAATAGACTATGAAAGGTACCTATTATTTTTCTGATCTATAGCAGAGGCTACTGTAAAACAAACATGGGAGAGATAGGTAAGTTGTTCTTGAAGCCTATGTAGCTACACGCTACACCATTAAGACAAATGCTGGAAAGTGACAATGTCTACATGTACAGTATGCACACAAATTCCACAGAATCTTTGGTATCAGTTTGCATTTGGTTTGGCTTAATCACCATACATATTGACAAAACTGCCTGAGAGACGCATTACAATGAATTTTAAATTACAAGTAAGCACCATCTGTTCTCATGCAGTGCCTCCCCTCCCCTGCTCCATATTCCTTGTTAATGCATCATCACAATGTCAAAATCCCAAAGCATTCAGGCTGTTTTAGAAAATGAATTCTTCTCATAGTAATATTACATGTTGCACAGAGTTTTCTGAAGAATCTAGGGTATTTGTACCATTATTTTTTAATAATAGAGTCTATTGAACACAGATAACCCAAGGCTATTTAAGAATCTTTAAGAGGAAATTCAAACTCTAGTGACTATTTTATTATAATGTCCTCTATTGCATTCCATTATTCCCAACCCTTATTTCCCTTAAATCCAATTTACACATTGCTTCCCTGAAAATCTCATTAGCTCAATGTAAATGTACATCCAATAGGTAATTCATATTAAACCTAGTAAGTTATAATCTGAGCTAACAAAACCAATGACATTTAGATTTATGACAGCACAGCTGTTACTCAAATTCACATACTGCTGTGGGATATTTGTAATATTTATGCACAAGGGTATGCATAAACTATCTTACATTTTCATTTCCTCACTTATGTCTGATTTAGTTTCATTCTTAGGTTCCAGTCCTGCTATTGATAAACACATGTGCAGACTTTTGCACCCATGTGTGTTATCCATTGCAAGATCAGGGCCCTAATTCTATTTTATCTTAGAATTTCAGAAATTAGCCATGGAAAAGGCCTATTCAATCACCTAGTTCATTGTCCTTTTACTGCAGGATTGTTCTGGATAATATATTGTTTGACTGGTTTATCCAGTATATTTCTAAATTATTCAAAGCAATAGAACGTCCACCATTTCTCTTGGGTGACTACAGTATTCTTCAGTCTAATAAATCTCACTATTTGAAATTATTTCAGCTAAATTTTCCTTTCCTCAGTTTGACAATTCTAAGCCTATTTATATTTCCTCGAGCCATCTTAAATAAACAATATTTCCCCAACCTTGATGTTTAACTAGGTAGATGATTCTCTTTTCCTTCATATCATAGTTAAAGGTGTTAGTTTATGCAAGGGTTACACTTACCACTGCAGCAAGCATTAGTTACCCCTCTTCCCCAACTTGATATACTGCTGTTTATCATCATCCTTTCTTCATGGTCTCCATTAATCTTCAGTCCACGTGAGGGTGCTCAAATCCAAGAGCATTTTAATTTATTTTAAACATAAGATGTTGTGCTTTATTTAAGTCTGTTAGCTCAACCAAACCTTTAAGGAACGTTCCAGGCATTTATCCTCCTATCCCTGACTCAACCTGACCCCCTGTGCCATGAGGCTTCTGTGGAGATGGTGCAGAGCTGGCTCTGTACCAGAAGTAGACACCATTTGTGCCAATGACATTCACCTGGAGGGCCATGTAAAACATCAAGTTGGTTTCTTTCCTCGGGGGTCCCGCTGGGATCAGTTCTTGGCCCTATGCTATAAATGACTTGGAAGAAAAACACAAAATCATCACTGATAAAGTTTACAGATGACACAAAAAATTCGGGGAGTAATAAAGAATGAAGAGGACAAGTCACTGACTCAGAGTGCTCTAAATTTCTTGATATACTGGGTGCAAGCAAACAAAAGTCATTTTAATACAGCTAAATGTAAATATATACATCAGGGAACAAAGAATGAAGGCCATACTTAGAGGAAGGGGAACTCTTTCCTGGGAAGGAGTGAATCTGAAAAAGTTTTGGGGGAAGTGGTGGATAATCAGCTGAACCTGAGCTCCCATTGTGATGCTGTGGCCAAGAGAATATATGTAACCTTTGGATGAATAAAAAGGGGACTCTCAAGTATGAGTAGAGGTTATTTTAGATGTTTATTTGACACTGGTGTGATTACTGCTGGAATACTGTGTCCAATTCTGGTGATCACAATTCAAGAAGGATGTTGATAAAATGGAGAGAGTGTTCAGAGGAGAGCCAGAATGACGACTACAGGATTAGAAAACATGCCTTACAGTGATAAATTAAAGGAGCTCAATCTACTTATCTTAACAAATAGAAGGTTAACGGATGACTTGATTACAATCTACAAGTATCCACATGGAGAACAAATATTTAATGATGGGGCCCTCAATCTAGCAGAGAAAGGTATAACAAAATCCAGTGACTAGAAGCTGAAGCTAAACAAAGTCAGACTAGAAAGAAGACACGTTTTTAATGGTGAGAGTAATTAATCATCAGAACAACGTACCAAGAGTCAAGGTGGAGTCTCCATCACTGACAATTTTTAAATCGAGATGGGACTTTTTTCTTATATATATGCTATAGGAATTATTTTGGTGATATTCTGTGGCCTGTACAGGAGATCAGTGGTCATCAACCAGTGCATCTCAATCAACTGGTCAACCTTGGAGCCTCTGACAGTCAATTGCGACCTCCGGCTGCTAAAAATCCGGCGGTGCAGTGGGGCTAAGGCAGGTTCCCTGCCTGCCCTGGCCCTGTGCTGCTCCCAGAAGTGGCCAGCACCTCTGCAGCAGCACAGCCCCTGGGAAGAGAGAGGGGGTCTCCAGGCACTGCTCCAGCCCTGCAGCTCCCATTGGCTGCAGTTCCCCATTTCTGGCCAATGGGAGCTGCACGGGCGGTCCCTACAGAGAGGGGCAGCACACAGAGCCATGTGCTTCCGGAAGTGGCATGGGGCCAGTGCAGGCAGGCAGCCTACCTTAGCCCTGCTACACTACAGACTGGGAGCTGCCTGAAGTAAGCGCCGCCCAATGCCGCACAATCTCTCCCCTACGGTTTTGTCTTCACTGCAGACTTAACTCAGGTTCACCTGCAGGTTTTCCCCATAACATGCTCCATGTTCACACATCCAGATGCCTCTGTTGATGCCACATGATGAAGCAGCAACCACCCACTGCTGCATTGGGCAGGCCCCAAATTAGCATTGCTAATCCAAGATAACTGAAATGAAAACATGCGCTACAGCCAAATACAACAATTGATGCAAACTTTTCCAATTACCCCAGGGCACCCATTCCTGTGCCCTATCTTGCCATCTACCTGTGCTGTGACCCCTGACTGGAAGTGATCTGCCTTCATATGCCTCTGCTTAGTGTTCTCACCGATATTGCTTGCAGCTACTCCACCTTTGCTCATCTTGTAAATGTCACGGCTGGGTTGTAGGTGGCTAGACTGAGTAGTTGGAGCTAGAGACCCAGGGTCACGACTAGGTCAGGATACCAAGAGGTCAGAAGCTGGAGACAAACTGGAAATCAGAACCACGAGTTGGGAACCAGACTCAGATCGAGGTAGGATACCACAGGGTCTGAGGCAAGAGACAAACTGGAGGTCAGGAACCACAAGTCAAGCCAGGTGTGGATGCCAGGAAATCAAGTGGGGAAGTACAAGGCACGTGGTCCAGAGCAGAGTGGAGCCCAGTTGTTCAGACAGCTGGCTGTTCCTGTTTCTGGCTTAGGTAGGGCCAGCAGGCCAATCAACAGTTCTGGGGCTCCACCAATTGGACCTCGGGGGCAGAGCCTCACATTCGGGCTGGGCTTCATGGGTCCCAAGTAAACTATTGTGAGCAGGCTTCCAGCTGGATGGTTGAAGCATGGTTGCTTCCATAACTTGCAGGCCAGGGTTCGAGATCCATGGGTCGTGACAGTAAGGTTGCAGCAGCTTGAAAAAGGGTTTGAGAATCATCAGCGCTGCTCCATCTCCAATCACCTTGATCCCCTCCCCATGCCCAACTCCTTCCATCCATTCCTTTACAATGCTTTGGAACAGGCTGAAGTTTGCTGAGCAAAAGAATCTGCATTTGTTTGAGATAAAACTGGATTTTTTTTTTATTTGCAGCTGCCTTCAATATGTATAAAATTATAGGAATTCAAGGGCATGCACAATTTTTTTCCCTTCTGTGAGGACCAAATGCAACAGTATCAGACTCATGGAGGGAGAAGAGGACAACTAGGAGACAACCAAGTATTAGTGAAAAGTGCCATAAGGAAGACATAGGTTTAGTTAAAAAGCAAAGGAAGGAGGGGAAGCCACTGGCAGGTTATCTCTGCCATGACTGGGTGCTGAAGGAGTGAGACATGGCATATCAGAGGACCATGTTTAAGAGACTATTGGGACTTGTGAGTTATCCTGCCCAAACCTCCATGCCAGCTCCATGGATTCACCCAAATGTTACGACATCCTACAAGCTGTGGACAACAATTCCATGGGGAAGGAAGCTAATGAGCCAAACAATGAGCCACGGAACCTCACACCAACAAAATATTCACTGCACTCCGCACCTGCTCCAGTAGAGGGAAAGAGAACAGATACCCCGATGATGTGCAGTTTCCTTATTTGTGACAAGGTTTTATGTTGTCTAATATTTGCACACATTTGTAATCAAGTTCGCGTAGCTGGTCTTCCCACATTTCTATCAACCCACTTCAATAAGTGCAAAAAGAAAGGAATATTTATTTCTTTAATTCATGTATAAACACTACATTTCAATACAAGACAAGAGCACAATGTGCCGTACAACCTCATTAATCAGCCTAAGTGTATTAAAGTGTAGCTCAAGAATGCAATTGCACAAGGCATCACTTACGGACATTTCTGTAACAGAACCTACCCCATTAGTAAGTGCATTTGTGGTTGCCTGTAAACAGACCCCAAAGAATCATTATCGGCAACCCATTCTGTCCCAAAGTATTTCCGCTTATACTTACATATATTATGAAGCACACAACATACCCAATCACATTTATGGCATTAAACACACTACAGTCCAAATGAGTTTTAATGGCACCATGTTGCTTTCAGTTGGCCAAAGGCACATTCCACCACCATCCTGCACCTGCTCAACATGTATTTAAGCTGCCTCTTGTCCGGTTGGTGCAGGTACTGATAAACCTTCATCACCCAGGGCAGCAGAGGGAAGGCTGGGTCACCTAAAATCACAGTTGGTACAGACACCCTACTGGTGACTGTGTTGTTAGAGGGGAATGATTTATAAGCTTGTCCATGCTCAAACAGGCCAGTCCTTTGGAACACTGCAGAATCATGCACCCTACCTGTGCATCCAGTGTAGGCTTCCATGAATATGTCAAAGTAATCCACAACGGCCTTGTAGTGGGGTGGTTACCCGATCCTACCCTGTGGGGCTTAAAAGCCAGCCCTGGGAGAGAGCCAGGGCTGAGGGCAAGAAAAGCTAGGCTGATTGGGGAAATGGCTGCAGCTGGGCCACACCCCAATCAGGCCGCAGCTGGGCCTATAAAGGGGCTGCTAGGCTGAAGCTTAGCCAGTCTCTCTCTGAGTTCAGAGAGAGAAGGGCTTGGCTACAGGGACCTGAGGGAGTATCAAATTGGAGGAGGGCTAGGGGGGAAAGGCCTGGGAGCTCTGGCCTGGAAACCCCCAGGCTGCGAGGCCCAGATTAGGGCCTATTAGGTACTGAGGTTGCAAGGGGGCAGCCCATGGGTAGACAAAGGCAGCAGGTCCCACCCCAGCCTTGCCTGTGATTAGTGGCTAATACACTGCGGTCTGCCCCGGAGAGCAGGGCTAAGCGATGACTGGCAGTAGCCAAGACTGAGGCAAGGTAGGGGTAGTGGGTGGGGTTCCCCGGGGTGGGGAGACCCACAGGGATTGTTGGGGTTTACTGCCCCGGGGCAGCACCCCAGTTGGAGGAGGCATCGAGTCCTGGGAGGGACCGGGCCCAGTGGTAAGGCAGATCACCAGACGGCGCTCCGGAGGCTGATGCGCTAATTCCCGCAGACGAGCAGCAGGAGGCACCGCCGGGTGAGTCCGCTCCATTACAAGCCTGCATAACAATGGAATAGTAATGTCCTTGCTTCCTTCACATGGCAAGCACAGGATGTGTACATTGCTGGCATCAATAGCACCAAAACAGCTCAAGAACTCCATGAGTGCAAACTCAGCAATTATTTCAGAGATATTTTCAATTTTCACAACCTCTAGAGCCAGCATGACATTAATTGCCTTGTAATCCTCTTTGAATGCTGTGCCAGCCATTGATTTGCCAACCCCAAACTGATTGTCTATGGTTAGGTAATAGTCTGGGACTACCAACTTCCACAAGGTGATAGCAACACACTTCTGGACCATTATTGCCTCTCTTATCTCTTTTCACTCAAAGTCTGGGTCACACTCCTCATAAGCTCCAGGAATGTGGCTTTCTCATGTGACAATTCTGGGCCCATGGCTGGTCATCCCATGTTTCCACCACAGTGAAATTGCACCACTCTGTGCTTGTGGTCCTGATCCAGTCTGCATGCAGGAGGTATAGGGAGGGAGGGAGGTGGACTACCATGAAAAATAGCATCAGTTCAGTCCATGCCTCCATGTCTACACGGTCCCATTCTGTTGTTGCTGTTGTGCTTCTGCTTGTAAATACAAACCACTGCTTCTGTCTTCTTCAGGATGGAGTTCACCTCTGAAACACCCACCAGGGTTTCTTGACAGCAGTTCCTGCAGAGGCACGCCAACAAAACATTGCCCCCATAAAAAACAGCATCTGTCAGTTACATTTATTAGTGTGAGCAGGATCCATATCTTCAGCCCATAACAGCACATCATCATCACACCAGCCTGCGTTCTGCCAGGAAATGAATTTTCCAGCCCTATACCATTTCCTCCCACAATTCCCAGAGTGGGCAGACAAGTCTCCCCAGAACACCCTGTGACTGTAAGTATAGAGTGGCACAGTGAGCTTTGAATGAATCATGGGATGCCCAGATAGCTTTACCGCTTCTCATGGTTACATATAGTGGCCTTGCAGACATGGGGCGTGACAGCAGCATGCTGATATCAACAATGTGTTTGCACTGTAGTGGGTTAGGCAACTGCTCATTGACTAACCTGCAATTGCATACCCATGGTTAGCATGCAGTGAAGACATAGGCTGAGTAAAAAAATAATGTGCCCAAGTTGATATAGAAGGATACCAGAGAATGAGGGAAGCACCTTACATCGTATCCACCAAGGCATCATGCACAGTTGGCCCCAGAGATATCACATTTCAGCCCTTAACTTTGTAAGTCATTCAAATAAAGTGAATTACTTTATGAAGTAATCATCGTTACTTTTCATGGTTCTCTTTCTTTGCGCTCACAGATAATTTCTTTTAATATTTGGTTCCATTATTTTAACAGAAGCCAAAACCAGAATTTACCAGACAGTAACGACAAAGATTATTTTTTTCCCATTTTGCACTATTGAGATCACATTTGCTTTTTTATTCCAATTACACACTGCCTTCCCGGTTGTCAATGACTTATCAAAAATAACTGATAGTGGTTCAGTGTGTTTGTGAGTTAATTTCTTTAAGATCCAGAGACACGTATACTCTGGACCTGCTGATTAGTATAGTTCAAAGGTTTTTGTTGTTTTTTAACCATTCCTTCTTTTTATCAACACCACATATGAAAAAAATCTTCATTTCTTCCTAAGTCTCAATACTTACCCATATTTTCTCTTGCGTAAAACCAATTTAGTGATTACTCTAAAATGGCTGATACAACCAATTCCATAAGACTTCTTATTTACAAATAGACCGTTGGTACTTTCTAGTATTTGTTTTTCTTGACCATATATTTGGGTCAGTTAGTTGTATCTGAAAGCAAGATTGATTGATTTTTTTATAAACACATTCTAATACTAAAATATATGGAGTACTTCGCTATATGGTGAAGGTGAGCAATGGAGAGGAACAAAAAAAAGTATTTTCAACAAACAAGAAGTGAAGTTTATGAACAAAAAGTCCATCCTAGGCTTTGTGAAACTGCTTTTCTATGCCACTGAACAATCTCAGCCACAAAACCCAGTAGGATCAGTACTTGAAACTCCAGTTTATCATCCCAATAGCTATATTTTAGCAACAGAAGCCTAAAATTGAGCAATATTTACTTTTTATATTGTGATTTCTCTTTCCAATAAAATCTGCTTTATTGACAACAAACTTACCTGGGTTTTAGATGGTATTAACTGGTACAGTCAATTTCTTACGCTACATTGTGCCTCAGAGAGAAAATCGAAACTCTGACCTTGAAACATGAACTCATAATGGCTTGAGTACAGAGTCTAAGATCCTGAAAAGATTTAGCTCTTCCTTGCCAAAGAGTTGCACTGTACCAGTGGAGAGGCCCTTTGTGAACTCAGGGAGTGCCAGATAAATGACCTGAAAGTTACTAGGCAGACATACAATCTGTCAAAGCAACTCTTATTCCACTTACGTATGCCCTTTGGCTACCACTGGAAGTAGCACTGCCTACTTGCTAAAACACCAACCTAGTATTGTGGAGGTTTAGCTTTAATTCACAGTTCTGCCACTGAGTTGCTGTGTGACACTGGGAAACTCAACATCTTGATGCCTTAGTCTCCCAATTTACAGAATATGGGTATGTTACCCACTTTTGTAAAGTGCTTTGAAATCTAAGGATGAAAAATACAAATTATCATTGTGATTATTATTGTCTTCTATCTTCTCATGGATGCCTTAAACAAATCTACATATTTTTGCTTTATTCCCTCCCTATCTCCATTTCTCAGAGCCTGTTTATACCCTCAGACCCTTGAGAACTATCCTTGTGAAATCCAATAGGCTGTGTTTTCTTTCACAGCAATTCTTTTAAAATCCAAGAGAGCTTTTGTAATTTTTGGTTTTGTTTTTTAAAGAAAAATCTTTTATCAAGACTGCAAGTGAATGTATCTCAGGGAAACTAAACAAATGTCCTCTGACTTCTGCTGTGCATTTAAGTGTTTGGCATATCGTCCAAGTACTGCTGTATGCCACTGATACCATGAGTAAGTCCATCATAATTCACACATTTAAAACCTACTCAAAATGTACTGATAACCTAGGTTGCATTTTGCTGTCACTGGTGTTTCTGTAGTGAAGTAACAGGTAAAAGCAGGCTTCAACTGCAGTTCAATTCAAAACACAGCAAGAATAAACGTTTTCTCTTTTTCCCCCCGTTTCAATATTTCTATATTATGGAAAATGTACAGTCAAGGAAGGAAAGATGCATACGAAATAAGAGCTCATGAAAATAACAGCACTCAGGAGACAGTTGTAAATTTATATTGGATATTAATATTTATCATTAACATGTTTATCAGCAACCTTCCCCAAATGGTGGAGAGGGTGGTCCCTATATACTGTAGATTCCAAAATGTGTTGCAATTTCGAACACTATTCCTCTTGATTCCTCTGCACTAACTCTTTGATGTTCAGTAAAATGCTACAGTGTGGTATGTTTATGGAATTTTACATCTGTTTTAGTGGTAACCTTGCAGTACATCCGATGCTTCATATAGGTGCCGTGTAAGAAATTAGATAGAGTAACAGCTTCAGTTAGGGCACCAGACTGAGAATCAGGAGACATGAGTTCTGTTCCAAGAATTGTCATTGACTCACTACATGACCAAAGGCAATTTGCATAACTTCATTGCCTCAGTTTCCCCATCTGTAAAATGGTAGTGATCATACTTACCCACCTTTGAAAAACAATTTGAGATCCATTGATAAAAAGCACTATAAAAGTTCTGAGTATTATTACTATTATTTTCTGAGTCATTATTCTAGTGGGAGCTGTCAAAACATCTCATGAATTTTGTAAACAGCTCCATGTTATATTGTCTTGGAACATGATTGTGTAGGGTTTCCATTGTAAAGAATAAGTAATGAGTACTAAACCTCATGGATGATGCTGTTTATCTGACAATAACTATTGAGATTTCAGTGAAGCCTGGGGACTTAAGCACCTATCTCTCATTGAAACTCAAGAGCAGATGGATCATAGAATTGTAGGACTGGAAGGGACCTCAAGACTTGGTCATCTAGTCCTGTCCCCTACACTAATGGCAGGCCTAAGTATTATCTACACCATCCCTAACAGGTGTTTGTCTAACTTCCTCTTAATCTCCAAAAATGGAGATTCCACAACCTCCCTAGGCAATTTGTTCCAATACTTAACTCCCTGACAGGAAGTTTTTCCTAATGTCCAACCTAAACCGCCCTTACTGCAATTTACAGCCATTGCTTCTTGTCCTACCCTCAGAGTTTAACTAAAACAATTTTTCTCCCCTTTCCTTGTAACAACCTTTTCATGTACTTTAAAACTGTTATCATGGGCCCTCACAGTCTTCTCTTCTCCAAACCAAACCAAACCATTTTTTTTCAATCTTCCCTCATAGGTCATGTTTTCTAGACCTTTAATCACTTTTGTTGCTTTTCTCTGGACTTTCTCCAATTTGTCTACATCTTTCCTGATATGTGGCACCCAGAACTGGTTGCAATACTCCAGCTGAGGTATAATCAGCATGGAGTAGAGTGGAAGAATTACTTCTTCTGTCTTGCTTACAACACTCCTGCTAAGACATCCCAGAATTATGTTTGCTTTTTTGGCAACAGTGCAACACTGTTGACTCATTTGTCACTCACTATGACCCCCAGATACCTTTCCACAGTACTCCTTCTTGGGCAGTCATTTCCCATTTTGTAGATGTGCAACAGATTATTCCTTTCTAAGTAGAGTACTCTACATTTGTCCTTCCTGAATTTCATCCTATTTACTCCAGTTTGTCCAAATCATTTTGAATTTTAATCCTCTCCTCCAAAGCACTTGCAACCCCTCCCAGCACAGAATCATCCACAAACTTTATAAGTGTACTCTCTATGCCATTATCTAAATAATTGCTCAGATATCTCCTCAGTCAGCTCAAATATTCTAGGATGTATTTCATCAGGCCCTGGTGATGAAGACATCTAAATTGTCTACATAATCTTTAACATGTTTTTTCCTATCTTAGCCTCACTTCCTACATCATTTTAACTGGCATTCACTATGTTAGATGTCCAATCTCTGCTAAACTTTTTGTTGAAAACTGAAACAAAAAAGTCACTTAGCACTTCTGCCATTTCCACATTTGCTGTTATTGTCTTTCCCCACTCATTTGAGTAATGGGGCTACCCTGTCCTTGGATGCCTATCTCCCATAGATTCCTTTAAAAATCTCAGGCAATACTGCCATATGTTCACTTTTTTATATGTTAACAGACTAAGAACTTAAATTACCTGGTAGGGTGTGGGATAACTTAGAAATTTCCTCAGTTGAAGGATGGGGAGCAGTCAAAAATAAGGTAACAGAAAGTTTCAGTTTTCAGATATTTTTCCTTTGCATTAATTCTCTTTACCGTGTATGAAGAAGTGTTTTTTTCATATTTCCAAATATCTGATGTATAACATTTTATTCAATGCTGTTAAATGGTAAACGAATGTTTATACAGAAGCAATGTTAACTATATATACATATAATCAAATACTTACCATAGTGCAGTTACTGTTCGCTGAAATGCACTTCTTGTCATCACACCACTGGCAACCATTTGTATTGGCAGTACAACTGGCACAGTCTGCATATCTGTAACATCTGTCATCTGCAGCAGCTGTAGTACAAATGAGAGACAAAACAAATGGCAAGATGAAAGAAAGAGTGCCACCTTCTTAATTCACACATTTTTAACAGCTGCTTCAGACAATATCTGGCATTTTTTCATTGCAAACATGACCTTCAATCTAAGATGCAATTTACTTAATAGGAAATCAACCATATTAGGTTAATGTTATACCCCCTTTAAAACACCTGTTCTTTAAACACACATTAGTTGAAGTTTCATAAGACCCTGACCTGTCAAAGAAACAGTCCTTGATTTGTAACCTATAGACTGAAACTAGAACAGTACATGGATCAGAGAAACATGTTAATAGCCTTTTATTCTATCCCTGATCATTAATTTAACAAAGTGGATAAAAAATATTTTTAGGCTTGACCTCTTTACAGAAATAGTAGGTCTTTATGCAAGAAGACAGCAGTAAAACAAGTAAAAACAAAACCTAACAGGATCATTCCGTAACCGATAAGAATCAATTCTAACTCTGAATTAATTTCATAAACTTTCAATACTGCATACAGTAGAACCTCAGAGTTATGAACACCTTGGGAGTGGAGGTTGTTTGTAACTCTGAGCAAAACGTTATGATAGTTCTTTCAAAAGTTTACAACTGAACATTGACTTAATACAGTTTTGAAACTTTACTATGCAGAAGAAAAATGCTGCTTTTACCCATCTTAATT
Source organism: Chelonia mydas (assembly GCF_015237465.2). Taxonomy (NCBI): domain Eukaryota; kingdom Metazoa; phylum Chordata; order Testudines; family Cheloniidae; genus Chelonia; species Chelonia mydas. The sequence continues at coordinate 110,400,125 of NC_057853.1, forward strand.
TAAACAGAAAGTTTCCTTACCTTGTCAAATCTTTTTTTTTTAAAACTTTCCCTTTATTTTTTTAGTATTCTACATTTAAGACAGTATTGTACTATATTTGCTGCTGCTTTTTTTGGGGGGGGGGAGGGGGTCGTCTCTGCTGCTGCCTGATTGTCTTCTTCTGGTTCCAAATGAGTTGTGTGGTTCAACGGTCAGTTTGTAACTCTGGTGTTCGTAACTCTGAGGTTTGACTGTAGTAAATTACAATGGTTTTAAAACAACCACCATTTGGAATACAGTACAAAGATGAACACTACATATTTTTAAGGAAAATAAATGTGTAATGTATATTGTACTAGATTTTCAATACAAAGTATATTTGAATAGTGGTTTGTTCTCCAATATATTGTTTCTATTTTACTCATCTTAACTATTTCACTTGTCATGCTACAATCATAGATAGTTTTGATATTTCTATACCCAACATTCTATTGTGGGAAACCAACTGGAGTTGTTATTTTGGGGGCTGTTTGTGTTTTGAGGTTTTCTGGCAATGAAATAGTAAGTATATTGCATTTTGGATATTTCTGCACTGCCATAATTAGCAGACTAATCACACATTACTTTTAAAAAATATGTTTATACTTAGTTCTGAGCATGGCATTTACCATACTGAAAAGGTGGGTATGAGATTTACATGAAGATCAAAATGTACGTAAAACATACTGCAATATAATCTACCTGTTTTACAAAAATGTTAACCAATCTCTGTTTTGGTGTTACCTTAGCTAAAGTAAAACAGAATTTTAATACAGTCAGAAATCTAGTGGGATATATGCTGTGCTGTTCCAGGTTCCCCTTTAGTCCCCTCAGTATAGGATACATGAAGTCTAGGAGATGATCTAAACATGAAGTCTAGATAACAGGATACAGCCATTTAAACATCCAAGGTATAAAGCTTTCCTCTGAGTTGCTGGAGTGAGGTTTCAGAAAAAACATTGGAAGAGGCATGGCTGGATTGAGGTGGAATGCAGAAAATATCTTGGGCATAAACTCAGGGTGTGACCCAAGAGAGACCTTCTGTTCGTGAAAGATTGCGAAACATGGGTCAGCTAGAACTGCCTGAAGTTCAGACACTCTCCTAGCAGAAGTAATTGCTACCAAAAACTGACAACAGCAGCAAAGAAGATGTTGCCAAAGGTTCAAAAGGATGATCCATTAAGTATGACAAGATCAAGTTCAGATCCCATGTGAGATGTGTTGTGGGTGTTTTGTCCTCGATGAAAACATCAAAACAACTGCTTAGTAGATGGTGACGTGGACCTGCTATTGATGAAGCTAAACGCCTGTGTCGAGGAGGCTTAGATCTCCTTTTAGAGACATCCTGGGCTCTTGGCTGGTAAAATGAGAAACTCTAGTGAGATCGAGTTTAAACTGTTTCCATTTCATCATTAGAGCGTAAACTCTCCGAGAGCAGAGTTGCTCAAGAATTTTTTTTTAACATGCACCTGGTATCATAAAAAGAAAAGGAGTACTTGTGGCACCTTAGAGACTAACCGATTTATTTGAGCATAAGCTTTCGAGAGCTACAGCTCACTTCATCGGATGCATCCGATGAAGTGAGCTGTAGCTCACGAAAGCTTATGCTCAAATAAATCGATTAGTCTCTAAGGTGCCACAAGTACTCCTTTTCTTTTTGCGAATACAGACTAACACGGCTGTTACTCTGAAACCTGGTATCATAAGGATTTTTTTGGGGGAAAACAGCTTAGAACCTTCAATCAAAAGGTCTTTGACGGAAACATTTGTAGCCATGGAACGCAAAGCAGTGTCTGGTGCATCAATGCCTTCTTGAAGAGAAGCACAGGCTCTGAGATGTCTTTCAGACATTGTCATGAACTGTCTCTGTTTTCTTCAGACAATTTGTCTACAAATTTCACTATTGATGACCAATTAATAAACCTATATTTGGAAGGCAAAGCCTGGTGATTTGATACTGTTAGGAAAATTTTAACATGAAGCAGTTATGTCAACCGAACCAAAGTTAGGCCAATGCAGGAATGCTGGGAAAGTTCCTGAATGAGATAGGCAGGATGAAAGAATGCTTGTTAAGTTGCAAGGAGTGAATTAGGAGGAGACCTGCATTCCTGCATTATCATACCAGATGTTCTGAGAATGAGAAGGAGACACACTGTCTCCACTCCCTGTTTCTGTTTCATGTATGTTCTTAACTCCTCGTCCCCTGTTTGACAACTGGATTGATAAGAAAGTTGGGGAGGCATAACGACTTGCAAAAAGCTATATACAATAGGGGATAGGTATGCATGCATGATAAAGAACTTTTAACTAACAAAGGGGAGGGGGGGTTGGGCTATTTCATGAATAATCTGTGACGCGATGGACCTGTCTATAAAAACCTATTAGTTTTGCCTAAGAGGTGGCTGGTTCTCTTCGGAGACGGGCTGCTCTCTATTGTTGTGTGCACTCTTCAATAAAGAGCTTATACGTGGACTTTGCTGGTGTTGCCTGTCTCTCTGCGGTCAGACAACGAACCGTGCCGTCTGGGGTTCGAGTCCCCGACAACACCCTCAGTTGAAGACTTGCAATGGTATAGGCTTTCCTTCCATACAAGATTTATTAGCTGCAATGACTATCAGAGTCTGAAATAGGATAGGTCAGTGGTTCTCAATTTTTTTTTTCCACGGACCACTTGAAAATTGCTGAGGGTCTCAGCGGACCACTTAATGATCTTTCCAAATGTTGTTTGTACCGTTAGCTAACTATTGTAAAGCACTTTGGATAAAAGTGCTATATAAAAAAATGAACTTTTTTTGATCTACAAATAAAAGCACACAACTCATATTTTAATATCAGTAGTCTTACCTTTCTAATGCGATGGATGTGCCCTCTCTCCCTCACCACAGCAGCCACAGAGCTGAGGCTGGAAAGGAGGCCCTCTCTCCCCAGAAGTCACAGCCCCAGAGCTGGGGAAAGTTGCCTCTTTCTCTGGCCACCGCAGCCCTGCACATCCCAAATTCCCCCCACCCTCTAAGGCACACGTCTGCGGGACTCCACTAATTAGGTGGGTGGCCCTTCATTCTCTCATGTGCGTTAGAGGAAGCTATCCGCAGATCACCTGAATGGAGCTCGCGGACCACTGGTGGTCCACGGACCACAGTTTGAGAACCTCTGGGATAGGTGAAATAGTAGTCAAATTCCTGTTGAGGAACCTAGTAACACCTGTCCACACGTTTGGCAGTATGTGCTACAGAAGCCAGTCTCTGACAAAGTGTTGTGACTGGCTTTAAAACGGGCTTCGTAAATGGGAAGGGCAACACTTTCAGGTGCTGGAGCCTTCGGAATGTCTAAAAATTCATGCAGATTGTCCTGCACAACTTCTGCTTGCACCCATACGGATATGGCCACCCTCATAAGAAGTTCCTGAAAGATCTTAAAGTCTTGAGGGGGAGGAGGAGAGAACTCTGCTGTTATGGTCTTATCAGAGGAAGAAATGTTGGGAGGTAGTTTTGTGGCTTCATCCCTGGGTTTCTCTTCCTCAGTTGGTCCCAACATTGTGGGTGGCGGATGGGCTGGAAAGGGGTCTTCCCTGACAGGAATAGAGACTAGAGATGCTGACTTTCTTCCCAACTGCACTGCAGACAGGGATCTAGAAACACTGAGAGCAATACAGAGTGCCCAGTAAGGCAAGGGTGGGTAGTTCAATCTCTGCACGGCACACAGTGATGGACACTAAGCTGGCTTATAAACTTTCCTGTTCCATACCATGGGTTTGAGCAGTGTCTGTAGAACGTGACCTGACAGGTGATCTAAAAGACCTTGCAAGATGAACAGGTCATGCTCCAAATTTGAAAATGAGGAGTTGCAGCTCTCTTCAGGAAACAGAGGAGCTGCTCTGGTGCATGGCAGGGGAGACAACAGCCAGCAGTGCATGCTGTTGCATGGACAGTAATGCTAGAGTTGAAGCTGGTTTTGTTAGACAAGTTAGACGTCTGCAAGTCACCAGGGTCTGATGAAATGCATCCTAGAATACCCACGGAGCTGACTGAGGAGATATCTGAGCCATTAGCTATTATCTTTGAAAAGTCATGGAAGATGGGAGAGATTCCAGAAGACTGGAGAAGGGGAAATACAGTGCCAATCAATAAAAAGGAAAATAAGGACAACCCGGGGAATTACAGACCAATCAGCTTCACTTCTCTACCGAGAAAGATAATGGAGCAAATAATTAAGCAATGGATTTGCAAACATCTAGAAAGTGATAAGTAACAGTCAACATGGATTTGTCAAGAACAAATTGTATCAAACCAACTTGATAGCTTTCTTTGACAGGGTAACAAGCCTTGTGGAAAAGGGGGAAGAGGTAGATGTGGTACATCTTGACTTTAGTAAAGCTTTTGATACGGTCTTCCATGACCTTCTCCTAAACAAACTAGGGAAATGCAACCTAGATGGAGTTACTATAAGGTGGGTGGAAAACTGGTTGGAAAACCATTCCCAGAGAGTAGTTATCAGTGGTTCACAGTCATGCTGGAAGGGCATAATGGGTGGGGTCCCGCAGGGATCAGTTCTGGGTCTGGTTCTGTTCAATATCTTCATCAATGATTTAGATAATGGTATAGAGGTACCTTTATAAAGTTGCGTACAATACCAAGCTGGGAGGGGCTGCAAGTGCTTTGGAGGATAGGATTAAAAATTCTAAATGATCTGGACAAACTGGAGAAATGGTCTGAAGTAAACAGGATGAAATTCATCAAGGACAAATGCAAAGTACTCCATTTAGGAAGGAATAATCTATTGCACACATGCAAAATGGGAAATGACTGCCAAGGAAGGAGTACTGCGGAAAGGGATCTGGGGGTCATAGTGGACCATAAGCTAAATATGAGTCAACAATGTAACGCTGTTGCAAAAAAAGTGAACATCATTCTGGGATGTATTAGCAGGAGTATTGTAAGACAAGAGAAGTAATTCTTCTGCTCTATTCCGCACCGATTAGGCCTCAACTGGAGTATTGTGCCCAGTTCTGGGTGCCACATTTTAGGAAAGATGTGGACAAATTGGAAAAAGTCCAGAAAAGTGCAACAAAAATGATTAAAGGTCTAGAAAATATGACCTAGGACGGAAGATTGAAAAAATTGGGTTTGTTTAGTCCGGAAAAGAGAAGACTCAGAGGGGACATAACAGTTTTCAAGTACAAAAAAAGATTGTTACAAGGAAGAGGGAGAAAAATTGTTTTAGTTAAACTCTGAAGGTAGGACAAGAAGCAATGGACTTAAATTGTAGTAAGGGCAGTTTAGGTTGGACATAAGGAAAAACTTCCTGTCAGGAGAGTTAAGAATTGGAACAAATTGCATAGGAAGGTTGTGGAATCTCCATCTTTGGAGATTAAGAGCAAGTTAGACAAACACCTTGTCATAAATATAAAGGGAAGGGTAAACCCCTTTAAAATCCCTCCTGGCCAGAGGAAAAATCCTCTCACCTGTAAAGGGTTAAGAAGCTAAAGGTAACCTCGCTGGCACCTGACCAAAATGACCAATGAGGAGACAAGATACTTTCAAAAGCTGGGAAGAGGGAGAAAAAACAAAGGGTCTGTGTCTGTCTGTGTGATGCTTTTGCCGGAGACAGAACAGGAATGGAGTCTTAGAACTTAGTAAGTAATCTAGCTAGGTATGTGTTAGATTATGATTTCTTTAAATGGCTGAGAAAATAGCTGTGCTGAATAGAATGAATATTCCTGTCTGTGTATCTTTTTTGTAACTTAAGGTTTTGCCTAGAGGGATTCTCTATGTTTTGAATCTAATTACCCTGTAAGGTATTCACCATCCTGATTTTACAGAGGTGATTCTTTTCTTTTTACTTCTATTAAAAGTCTTCTTGTAAGAAAACTGAATGCTTTTTTCATTGTTCTAAGATCCAAGGGCTTGGGTCTGTGGTCACCTATGCAAATTGGTGAGGATTTTTACCAAACCTTCCCCAGGAAGTGGGGTGCAAGGGTTGGGAGGATTTTGGGGGGAAAGACGGGTCCAAACTCCATTTTTTCAGGAACCCAGATAAAGTTTGGTGGTGGCAGTGGAAATCCAAGGGCAAAGGGTAAAATAATTTGTACCTTGGGGAAGTTTTAACCTAAGTAAGCTGGTAAAAGTAAGCTTAGGAGGTTTTCATGCAGGTCCCCACATCTGTACCCTAGAGTTCAGAGTGGGGAAGGAAGCTTGACACACCTGTTACGGATGGTGTAGATAATACTTAGGCCTGCCATTAGAGCAGAGGACTGGACTAGATGACCTCTTGAGATCCCTTCCAGTTCCATGATTCTATGATTTAGGTGGAGCCTGCTGCAGAGGACAAAATGCTGACTTGTGTCCAGATTTTGCCAATGGTGCTCACGGTGCCAGCATTATATATGGTGTCGACATTATCAGTGGTGCTGATTCAGCAGACAAGGAAGGCAGAGCCAATGTGGCTGAAGCCGCTGCTGCTACCAGATGGTGAAGCAGCAATAAATTAGGCACAGAAAGGTACAGCAAGCCTTTGCTGAAAAGAACATCTGCGACGTTGATGGTACCAAAACAGAAGGTAAGTGCTCCACAAACAATACAAGTGGTACCAGACTCAACAGTGCCAGAGTGGAGGTAGTTCCCAGCAGCAAAAATTAAAGCACCAGTCTTGATGGTCATGTTCGAGTCAATGGTGCCAACTCAGACAGTACTAGTGAACATCAGTGTTTGTAACCTGACTTGAGCTCAGTGCCGGAGGACTTCTTAGATCATTTATTCTATTCATGTGACAAAGTATGAGACCTAGATAACCTATCAGCCTCAGAGGATGAAGATAATTTCTGCTTCAAAGAGGCTACAGGAGAAGAAGAAGGTGGCCTCTTCAGATTTTGGTTCTGGGGCTGGAGCAGCCAGAGGAGCAATCCTCATAGAATCACAGAAGTGTAGGACTGGAAGGGATCTCGAGAGGTCATCTGGTCCAGTCCCCAACACTCAAGGCCGGACTGCACAATAAGTAGACCATTCCTGACAGGTGACTGTCAAACCTGTTCTTGAAAACTTTCAAAGACGGAGATTCTACAACCTCCCTATTCAATTTATTCCAGTGCTTAACTACCCTAACAGGAAGCTTTTCCTAATGGCTAACCTAAACCGCCCTTGCTGCAATTTAAGTCAATTGCTTCTTGTCCTATCCTCAGAGATTAATGAGAATCATTTTTCTCCCTGTTCCTTGTAACAATCTTTTATGTACTTGAAAACTGTTATTACGCCCCCCATCAGCCCTCTCATCTTCAAACTAACCAAACCCGTTTTTTTCCATCTTTCCTCCTAGGTCATGTTTTCTAGACCTTTAATAATTTTTGTTGCTCTCTTCTGGACTGTTGACAATTTCTCTACATTTTCCGTATCAGCACAGGGTAGAATGGAAGATTTACTTCTTTTGTTTTGCTGACAACACTCCTGTTAATACAAAAAAAGTAAACATCATTCTAGGATGTAACAGTGTTACACATTTTTAGCTTGTGATCCACTATGACCCCCAGATACCTTTCCTCATTACTCCTTTCTAGGCAGTCATTTCCCATTTTGTATGTGTGCAATTCATTATTCCTTCCTAAATGGAGTAATCTGAATTTGTCCTTATTCAATTTCATCCGATTTACTCCAGAACATTTCTCCAGTTTGTCCAGATCATTTTGAATTTTAATCATCTCCTCCAAAGCACTTGCAACCCCATCCCAGCTTCGTATCCTCCACAAACTTTATAAATGTACTCTCTATGCCATTATCTAAATCATTTATGGAGATGCTGAACAGAACTGGACCTAGACCTGATCGCTGTGGGACCCCACTCAATATGCCCTTCCAGCTTGACTGTGAACCGCTGATAACTACTCCCTGGGAATGGTTTTCCAACCAATTATGCACCCATCTTATAGGTTATATTTCCCTAGGTTTTTTTTTATGAGAAGGTCATATGAGACAGTATCAAAAGCTTTACTAAAGTTAAGATATACCACATCTACCACTTCCCCCCATCCACAAGGCTTAGTATCTTTCTTTTACAGGATAAAAAGTTGGTTTGACATGATTTGTTCTTGACAAATCCATGCTGTTGCTTATCACCTTATTATCTTCCAGGTGTTTGCAAATTCATTGCTTAATTATTTGCTCCATTATCTTTCCAGGTACTGAAAATAAGCTGACTATTCTGTAATTCCCCAGGTTGTCCTTTTTCTCGCCCCGCCCACTTTTTTAAAAAAAAAAATAAATTGGCACTATATTTGCACACTTCCAGTCCTCTGGAATCTCTCCCATCTTTCATGAGTTTTTGAAGATAATGCTAATGGCTCAGATATCATCTCAGTCATCTCCTTGAGTATTTTAATTTGTATTTAATCAGTCCTTCGTGACTTGAAGACATCTAACTTGTCTAAAGAATTTTTAACTTGTTCTTCCCCTATCTTATTCTCAGATCCTACCTCACTTTAACTGGCGTTCACTACATTAGACAGCCAATCTCTACTGGTGAAAAACAAAAGTGTCACTTAGCACTTCTGCCATTTCCACATTTTCGGTTATTGCCCTTCCCCACTTATTGATAATAGGCCTGTCATAAACATATAGCTAAGGGTAGCATAAAATCCCTCCTTTACCTGTAAGGGGTTAAAAAGCTCAAATAACCTGGTTGGCACCTGACCAAAAGGACCAATAAGGGAAGAAGATCCTTTCAAATCGGTGGGGGGAGGGTTTTTTGTTCTCTCTTTGTTGTACTCTCTCGGAACAGAGAGAGGGACCAGGCAGGAAAAACACCTCTCCTAAAACCTTACCTGAAATAAACATCTAAGATTACAAAAATTGTAAGTAAAGCAAGGAAATGTGTTAGATTATCTTTTGTTTTAGCTTGTGAATTTTCCCTATGCTAAGAGGGAGGTTTATTCCTGTGTTTTGTAACTTTAAAGTTTTGCCTAAACAGGAATCCTCTGGTGTTTTAAATCTTATTACCCTGTAAAATTACCTTCCATCCTGACTTTACAGAGGTGCTTCTTTTACTTTTTTCTTTATTATAAAGTTCTGCTTTTAAGAGTTACAAACATTTCAGAGTTACAAACAACCTCCATTCCTTAGGTGCTCATAACTCTGAGGTTCTACTGTATTTGTAGAACGTTTTCTTGATGCCCTTTATATCTCTAACTAGTTTAATCTCCTTTGTGCCTTGGACTTTCCAATTTTGCCCCCACATGCTAGTGTTGTTTGTTTATATTCATCCTTTGTAATTTGACCTAGTTTCCACTTTTTAACATTTCTTTTTATGAGTTTCAGGTCATGGAAGATGTTCTGGCTAAGTCAGGGTAGTTTCTTGGCATACTTCCTTTAGTTCCTACGCAGTGGAATGATTTATTCTTGTGCCCTTACTAATGTTGCTTTGACAAACTACCAACTCTCTCAAACTGTTTTTCCCCTTAAACTTGCTTCCTATGAGATCTTACCTAGAAGAGCTCACTCTCCTCTCGTGATCAGGGTCAGGTTTTGAAGAAGGACGCGTCGCCTTCTCAAGAAGACAAAACTTGAGGAGGAATTCTCTGGACTTTTGTTCTTGCTTGGAAAGAGGTACATATGGGATATTTGTCCCTAACATGTCCCTCTCCCAAACATAACAGGGAAACAAGCTTGACTGTCTATCACAGGTATTACAGTCCTGCAAGTGGCACACTGCTTAAATCCTAGGGATCCCTGCATGATGAAAAACATCCAGAGAACAAAGAGTGAACTACCTAACTGAACTACAGCTATGAAAAGTATGTACTGTTTATTTTTAAAGCTGGCCAGTAAAAAAAAAAAAAAAGTGTTCAAGAATAACAGGGGAACTCCAACTCTCACATGAGTGGTCAGAAGGAACTGAGAGGGAGACAGTAACCAGGCCCGTTTTATACCCTTGGCTCTGCACAAGGATAGCAGGGATGCACACACTACCCACTGGTACTGCTAGCAAAAGTCTCGAACTCGAGTGCACTGGGCCCTTATACACATATGCACCTACAGTGGAATCTATATGTGAACAATCACTTGAAGGAGAACCTCAAATTATTTCAAGACTCTATCCTACTTTAGCCAAGGTCTGAGATCTCTCACTCTCAGACCTTGACTATGCTGCTGATGTTGTTCTTCTAGTACAGGGCCCCGACTTGTTTTGTGAGGCACTCCAACAAATGGAGAAGTCAAACATGGTCAGTCTTCATGTTTCATGGCCAAAAGACAAAGCTGCAAAAGCCAGGATCAGGTCCATCTGCGACATCAATCTCTGAATAATGAAACTGTCAAAGCAGTCTCTAACTTTTGCTATTTGGGTTCTAAAGTCACTTTATAGAATATGGAATCAACATCACCTCAGCATGACAACCAAGTTCATGATCTATTCGAGGTGTATCCTATCTGTACTGCTCTATGGTTGCGAAACATGGACACTATGCCTCTCAAACTGGGCAAAGCTGGAGGTTTTTCACACAAAATGCCAACACTGTATATTGGGCATAAAGTGGAACAACTTCATTCATAACGCAGATGTTTACGGTCACTCTGGTCTACAGACTACTGGGGCTATTATCTGCAGCTTATGCTTTTCGGACATGTCAACAGAATGCCCCAAGATGTTCTGGTGAAAGCCATTCTTCGGGTGGCTTGTACGAGATAAAATACCACTAACCAAGGGGAGGAGATGGCCCAGAGGCAGACCCCCATTACATGGGTGCATTAAGTCTGTTTCGACATTGGACTTTTGGCCTGTCAAGCCCTTGCGCCTACATGGGAACAGATAAAATTGCAAATGATTGCTACAGCCGACCATTCAGCTAAGCGTTGAAGACGACAACCGTAGAGGTGAGGAGGCATTGAGCCACATTATGCATACCTTGGATCTTCACAAATGCCTGAAGGTCTACAGGACTTCTTCAGGATTAGAATGCCATTCCCCTTGCCCGCTATACTAGGAATCAAACCTCATTCCCCCTCCATAATGAATGTTTCCACTGCCTTTTCATGATGTGTATATATATATATATATATATATATATATATATATGATCAACCTATTTTTTGTTGCTTTTGAAGTTAGAAATTTTCAAGATTTGGAGGGGACAAAAAGAATGGGAGGGGCAAAACCTTTTAGATCCCTTATGAAATGGTTTACAGAAAAATATGAAAAATACCAAAAAAAATTCTTTAGAAGGCAATTTTATGTAGCTGACATCTTTCCGTGCTACCCGGCATTTGTTTCCAGCAATCATCAAATCATACTATGTTTGCAACTTTACATGCTGTTGGGAGACAGTTCAGGAGAAAATTGACTGAAAAGTAAACTAGGTCACAATATATATTAGAGGCACAGCAAACATGCAGACAGTATGATGGTAAAACAAACATTTAAAGTAGTTCAGCTGTTTAATATTATAGAGCTTATACATGTGTACACAGACACAGTTTGAGTGAACTGTTTCATATTATTCTCTCAGAAAGATATACAGAATGAGTATCAAATATGTGGAGCTGTACTCTATATCTGTATTCATGTAAACTACAAAACAAAACACTTTCAACACCAATTTAGCTTGCAAATTTTAAATTTACAGTTTAGGAATGGTGTACAATAACAACTGATAAAGATAACTTGCTATTTGAATCAATACAGTTATGTTGCCAAACAGAAAATCATAAGATAGAAACTAACACACATCTTGACATACTACAACATAAAAAATGCAAAAAAAAACTGGCTCAGTTCAGTGTTTTTCTAGCTGCGACTGTATTATAACCCCTTACCCAATTCTCCAGTTAGACCTGCGAATTATCTGAGCAAATGACACTTCCTCTATATGCTGTTTGCATGTACAGACATGACTATATTGTTAATTGTCATTTTGAGAACCTGTGCTCTGGCTGCTATAATTCTATGGCTCAGAATCATTTGGGTAATTTTTTTTTAACACTGCAAAGCAGGGAAAGAGAGAGAAAGGTCAGTTATCTGACTATATTTGAGCACACTGGGCTAAATTCTCCTCTCATTTTTACCAGTGTAAATTCAGAGCAACTCCACTGATGTAAACTGAGTTATTTTGGATCTTCTCCAGTATAACTGAGAAGAATTTAGGTCCTTGTATTTATTCCTATCAGTTATGGTTTGAGTACTTCCCCTTTTCATTTGCAGACCTGTAATTTATCACCCTACTCATGGTTCTGCAAACCTGGTACTACAAGGATGGTCTAACTGTAATCCTCACTAATATATCGCTCCAAAGGTCAGACAAACTTTCACCAGATCATAAGCAAGATAGTCCATTCCAACTCATTATTAATGTAGAGTGTTCTTCAATAACCATTATATTTTGTCAGCGCCACTTTGTAGTGTTTTATACAGGACAGGTGCAGGATATAAAACATGCTAGACAGTAAGATTTATGAATAGTAAATGTGAACTACAACTCATTTATACATTATAGGATTCTGAAGAGGTGTAGCTGGCCCTTTGTGACCCTCTGCTGGAGGCTTTGCTACACCCTGCCCTAGTAAGGAGCAGCAAAAGTGGGTCCCTAAAGGCCTGCCTAGAAAGCCTGCACACCTCAAATTCAAGCTCTTTTCCTCATCTACTAGTCCACTCATAATCTTGCTGCCACCTCCATCTGTTCTCATCTCCCTTACTCCCCACTCTCACTAAGTCTAGTTTTTCTGCTTTTCGCCTATCTTCCTTCTATCTGTGATGCCTTCTATATCTGGAACACTGTTCCTGTCCTCATCCAATAAGCACCTTCTTTCTCTGTCCTCTGATTCCTCTTTAAACCCCACTGTTTCAAGCAATGCTTCCTTTCTTTTCATCAGTGATCCCCCCCCCCTACAGCTCTTCAACCACATCTTCACTAGTGTTTTACTATCTTATATAGAATTGACTCTCTTTAGAGATTGGGAACACATCGTAGTTTTGTTTCGAAAGCACCAATTTTTGGCATTATATGTTTATAAAAGTATTAACTGCTAACATTATAAAAACACCTGCAGACCAGCACTAACACTGGCATTTCTGATGTCAAAAGAAAAGCAGATGGGTCAATTAAATGGGTCAGTTTGATGATAATATTTCTTAAAACTTAGTGACCCCCAAAAGATATATAAGAACATAAGAATAGCCATACTGGGGTCAGACCAAAGGTCCATCAAGCCCAGTATCCTGTCTTCTGACAGTGGCCAATGTCAGGTGCCTCAGAGGGAATCAACAGAACAGGTAATCATCAAGTGATCCTTCCTTTCCCTGTTGCTCATTCCCAGCTTCTGGCAAACAGAGGCTATGGACACCATCCCTGACCATCCTGGCTAATAGCCATTGATGGACCTATCCTCCATGAATTTATCTATTTCTTTTTTAAACCCTGTTATAGTCTTTGCCTTCACAACATCCTCTGGCAAAGAGTTCCACAGGTTGACTGGGCGCTGTGTGAAGAAATACCTCCTTTTGTTTGTTTTAAACCTGCTGGCTAATAATTTCATTTGGTGACCCCCTAGTCCTTGTGTTATGAGAAGGAGTAAACAACACTTCATGATTTTACAGACCTCTACCATATCCTCCCTTAGTCATCTCTTTTCCAAGCTGAAAAGTCCCAAGCTTATTAATCTCTCCTCATACAGAAGCCGTTCCATACCCCTTGTGATCACTTCCCTTCTTGGAACACTTAGAAGATATAAAATATTTTATTTCTATGTCTTTCCATTCTGACACCTTAATTATGAAATCTTTCCAGTAAAAGGAAGGACCTGTGAGGAAACTAAGATATATCCTGTTATTTACCATTACATTTCATTTCTAAAGAGTTTTTCCTTACTATAAACTAAAGAGAGGATGATAGCTGTCAATCCTGAAGCACAGTAGGTTAAAAAACTGATGTTAAATAAAAGAAAATGTTTTTATACAATCATGGAAACATTGCTACATTTGACACTATGTAAAATTATAATTCAATGAACAAGTGCAGAAAAGATTTAAAAAAAACCTCTTACCTGTTTTTCTGGGACACTTTACTTCAAGGACATTGTTGGCACGCCCAGATTCCCAGGATTCACATTGGTTTTTGTTCCACAGACATCTTATTCCTGGACCAGCATTTTTACACAGTTCTTCCTGTCTGAAAGCTTCACAGTCTGGAGGCTTGTACACAAGGATATCATTCAACAGAACACTTGAAAAACCCCCAAATATGTACATGGACCTAATCACAAAAGAAAGGGAATATAAAATAACTGTTTTTTATAAATAAAGCATTATTAAAGCTATATTCTCTTGCTTTTTTAGCCACCTTTACATATACACCTCTACCCCAATATAACGTGACCCGATATAACATGAATTCGGATATAACACGGTAAAGCAGTGCTCGGGGGGGCGGGGCTGCGCGCTCCGGTGGATCAAAGCAAGTTCGATATAACGTGGTTTCACCTATAACTCGGTAAGATTTTTTTGGCTCCTGAGGACAGTGTTATATCGGGGTAGAGGTGTATTATGGCAGTATTTACCACAACAGTCAAATTAAGATTGTGTCACTGTTTCCCTTAAAAACCTCAAAGTTCATGTGTGTGTTTGTTTTTTTCAAAAGTTTGCTCCAAGATGAAGCTTAAAGTATGTCTAAATTCAGCCAAATTATATGTATTAGAAAAATATAGAGCAGCACACAGAAAATGGGTGGGAAAAAGGAACAAGGACTGTGCAGGGAGCAGTATACTTTTTCGGTGTGAGGTAATGAGAACACATACTGTATGAACTAGATGGTCTGCAGTAAGAGATTGGGACCAAGGAGCTTTTCTCTTTGAGACAGAAGATTCCAAGAACAAACAACACCAGCTAGCAGTCATGGACATATCTCTTAGCTAGCAGTAAATTTCTGGATTCGAGGCCAAAGTTTTTCCCACTTCTCATTTAAAATTAGGAAGATCTGAAAAATTAATCTAGATCTCTCCAGTGTCATATACTCCCAAGGGGACTTTGTGTTTGGTAGTGCTACAGGTATCAATGGCCTCTGAGGCGCCTCCAGAGCAGTACAGTTTATGTTAAGGAGCTATAATAATATAGTAAGATCTGAAGAACAAGTGGGTATTTTGCCCCAATTTTAATTCATTGTTAGCAGCCAATTCTTAGCGCTTCAGATATAGTTTAGATAAGAATCTGAATCTTTTAAATTTCACTTCTATTTGTGAGAAACTAGCAATAGATACACTTTCATTATGAGCAATTCTTCTCTGCTAATGAAACAATCTACACATATTTCATTAGTGAATTTGAAGTGCTGTGTTTGCTGATCATTGCAATTTGCTGCTGTTATTTATCTCAAGGAACTATTTCAATAAATATTACATGTTATTACATTATTTTAATGTAATATAATATTCATGTGCAAAGGAACTTATATACTCTATAATTATTGATGTGTTTAATTATTTACACGTTCAAATTATTGGAAAGTGATAAATCATGTAAAAAAGGTAACATACAATTGTTGGCATTTAAAAGTGATCCTTTACGGTATCAACAGCAGCCACATGTTAGGGCATACGTGAAACCCATGAGAGAGGG
This sequence comes from Chelonia mydas, assembly GCF_015237465.2. Taxonomy (NCBI): domain Eukaryota; kingdom Metazoa; phylum Chordata; order Testudines; family Cheloniidae; genus Chelonia; species Chelonia mydas. The sequence goes on from NC_057853.1 coordinate 110,415,725, forward strand.
CCAATGAGAAAATGTTCTTTGAGGTCCTCCTGGCTAAGTTTCCTATAAAACTCTTCCTTCAGAGGGATAATGTTTGCCCCACAATCATTGGATGAAGCAAGGAGTTTGGCCATCAAGTCCTGCAAACCTCAAATGATCTGCCAAAAGCTAAAGCCACTTGCACACAGGCCATGCGTGTCCATGCCAGCTCTGGGGCTCACAGTATTGACCTCCCATTCCCTGCCAAAGTAGCTATGTTGAGTTTCCTCTGTGGACAGCAACGCTTACAAAGGCAGGGTGACCAGATATCCCGATTTTATAGGGACAGTCCCGATTTTTGGGTCTTTTTCTCATATAGGCTCCCATTACTCCCTACCCCCGTCCTTATTTTTCCACATTTGCTTTCTGGTCACCCTATACAAAGGGCTGATGCAGTTTGCTGGGGGTTGCAAAAAATTATGTAGCCTGGAGCTGGTAACTTTTGGTACATACTGTCTTTAATGATGATCGCTGCATGGGAATAATGTAACGCTTACTTTTTCACACAGTAAATAAATTTCTCCTAGAAGTTTATGATTTTTGACACTAAATCACCTACAGCGTCTTACTGAATGAACAAGAATTTATACATTACATCCAAGTGATTACTATACTTGGTCTTGGATTTCAATCCCACTGTAAATCACTAAATGTCCTCAATACACATCAAGCATTGGGGACCTTAGTTCAGCTCTATGGTGAAAGTGAATTGCCCCCTTTAACTGCAAAGATCCAACAGGCAGGTACGAAGGGAGTCGTTGCCCCTTTATACACCCCGTTCCCCCCAAAAGGATTACCAGTTCCAGGTAAAGATATAGGAAGAAACACAACCGGATGAGGTCAGTTGGGGGAGGAGATGCTGCCCCCTTCCAGCTGACTGGAAGTGTGTGGGGAATTATTTATACCCAAGGCAGTTCCAGGGAAGACCTCTTTAATGCGGACCAGGCTAGCATCACCTACCCTTCCCACCCATGCCTACAGTTAAAATGCCAGGTTTCATCTTTATCTGCTGCGGCCATTATGCTAGTCACCCCTTTTCTCAGGGGGGCTGGGAAGGAATTTTCTCTCACAGCCAGAAAGGCTGAGGTGAGGTGGGTTTTCACCTTTCACAGCAGGTTAGGGACCCGATGGAGTAGGAAAGGGGGGTTGGGCTAGTACATGTACTCCATATAGAATGGATATGGTGATCAGATAAAATTTATTGGTAAAGGATTTAAACAAGGCATCCTTTAAATGAGCAGCAACAGAGGATTTGGGGCTCCTCAACTGGCATGGTGGGGAGTCAATCCCACACCCTTTACAGTCCACTTAATGTTCATAAAAGGTCGAGCTACAGAAGTAGAATGGATGTGACCAGGACTGGAAAGGGGGAGGGCTGATGGCAGCCCCTGAGCATATGGAAATATATATGGTATTACCTGCACTGTACAATTATCTGCCAGGTACTCCCAGATATTTAAGAATAAAGTTGCAGCATAATCAAAAACTATATCCAGTGCCCCCTGTCCTGGCAGAGCGAGACAAATGTGCTACCCTGAGGTTTATATAAATCAACATGTTCCACAACTACCCCAAATAAACGATTTGATGTACTGATGATCAGGATATGTAACGTTGTTCTTGAGGGCTACTATTCATGTTAATAAATAACATCAACTGTACATCATGTAATTGCACTTTATGTAAATATAACTGTCATCAAAGGTTTTATTTCTTCCTGCAAAAATGGTCAGAGACATTTAAAACATGCTTCATTTACCCATTACTGACAACTGCAGTGTGTCCAAATCTGTTCACATCCCGATGCAGATTAGGTTTTGGTAAAATTTTCCATTCATCACAAGCTAAAAGACAAAAGGAAAGCATATGATTTCCTGTAATAAAATTTCAAGAGACTTTCATAAAATATATTACATATTTAAATGCCAGGACTAAATCAAAGCCATAGGGGCTATTTTTTTTAGAGGAAAGTAACAATTTGAAACATATCTTTTTCAAATGCCTTGATTAGCAATGCTAGGATATGGTACCCTCTTGAAAAACAAATTCTTTCTGTTCTAAGATATATTTAAATACTTATAGGATACAAACATATTTAAATACTTCATTAAAATCATTTTTACCTTTGTGATAATTAATTTTTCAAATGTCTGGGTAAAATATAAAGAACTCCAAAGCAAAAGTCACTTCAATATAAACTTCAAGTCTTTGCAATATCATCTTTAGCTTGGTTATCTAGACAGACTGTTTTTTTTTTTAAAAAAGTCTAATACATTGTTCTTAACTATAAAGCTAAAGGTATTGTTGAGAAAGAATATAAAAACAATATATTGCTGCAATGTAATCTACTTTATTCTTTCAAACATACTAACAGACATGGAATTTCTTATACTCTTTCCCCACACCTAACCTCAGGACAGCATACTTATGTCACTAATACCTTGCTATAAATCAGGTGTTTTCTTTTTTTAAGCACAGAATAGCCATAGGTGAGTAATTGTGAGATTTTAAAATACAGAACAAGGAATTCAAACCAGCAAAAATGCCTATTCAGGAATAGGAGCATGCACAAGGGCTATCATCAGAGAGAAATATTATATTATCAATCACTGGAGGGTGAAAAGCACACAAGCAGCTAACTATTTAACAATAAGCCAGGCTGACCTACTTCAAAGCACTTTTACAGCTGTTGAGGGAATTAGGTTTGTTGACTAAGTAATTAAGGTTGCCTTTGGATCCAGATGCAAATTAGATTTGCAACAAAAACTATTTATAATGTTGTAGAGATGCTTTGTATTTTTATGTAAAATTATGAAGATAGATGTGCAAGAGCTGTTGCAAACCCATTTTATAGGGGGAAATAGGGTGGGTATGGCCAATTTGGTATAATGGCTCTTGATAATCACAGGAGAATAGCTCTTCACACCTGACCAAAAAAACCTGTTTTGTGAAGGTGGGACAACTGATAAACAGGAGGCATACAGCAAATATTCAGATTGTTTAAGTTATTGTTTATTTTTACTGCTAAGAACTGTGCTAAACATTTTACAAACATTAAAAAAGGCAACTTCACCAAAAAAGTTTATAACCTAAAAACAGCACATAGAGAGAAAGAAGGTTAAGAAATTATGAGATACTTTCATTTTTATACAGTTTATAGGAAATTAGAGAACTATTTGAGGGATTATAGGAGAAACCCTTTTTTTTTTTCCTTTTTTAAGGAGAGATGCATCTAGAACAGTGGTTTCCAAATTCGTTCCTCTCCCATTGGCCTGGAGCAGCGAACCGCAGCCACTGGGAGCTGCGATCGGCCGAACCTGCGGATAAGGCAGGTAAACAAACTGGCCCAACCCGCCAGGGGCTTTTCCTGCACAAGTGGCGGAACAAGTTTGGGAACCACTGATCTGGAATCATGGAGGAAATCCCAGCACTGCAGAAAGTCATGGTTACTTGTTACTTTATTGAATCAAAATGATTTAAGACTGTGTAGTCTGAAAAATATGTGATAAACACAAAGGTGTTATCAAAAAGAGTCAGGCAAAATTTTGTTGAAGTTCAAAGATCCTTAATTACAACCAAATTCTCATCAGAAATGTGAGGGCATAAAATATCTAACATACAGACAGCAAAATGTCAGTGATTTCAAAATCAGATGATGACTCAATTTACCAATATGAAGAGAAAAGAAAGTAAAGCAACTTTTCATTAATAGAAAACTTCATTTATTCAAATAAACATATCCAGAAATCTCTCTACTTCCTTAATCTCCTTCCTCAATCACAAGCATCCCACACATGCATTAAAGTACCTCATCTCCTAAACTGTCAAACACTTCCTCATGCTTTTTCTTACTCAAGTTGAGTAGTAAAATCCAACGTGTACTAAGGAAATATTGTCCTATAGTTGTTCTTGAAACAACAATTTCAACAAAACAGATCACATAAAAAGAGGTTACTTACCTTGTATGACAGGTTTCAGAGTGGTAGCCGTGTTAGTCTGTATCAGCAAAAACAACCAGGAGTCCTTGTGGCACCTTAGAGACTAACAAATTTGTTAGTCTCTAAGGTGCCACATGGACTCCTCGTCATTTTTACCTTGTATGATAACTGGAGCTCTTCAAGATGTTTGTGTCTATGTGTGCTCCATTTCAGGTGCACGTGACCCTTTCACAGAGATTTTTGGCAGCAGTGCTCATTTGGTCCACACATGCACACTAGCTATCATGCCATGTATTGAGGGTACATAGGGCTGTGATGGACAAAAACTTCACTCAGTTCCTTCTCTACTACAAAGTCCCATGGAGATGAGACTCCAAAGCAGTGAAGGAAGGTCAGCAGTGGAGGACCCATAGAGACAAACATTTTGAAGGACCCCAGTTACTGTACAAGGTTAGTAACCTCTCCTTTTTTGAGAAATGTCCTTACGGGCGATCCACTTCAGGTGACACCTGAGCAGCACTCGTTAGAGAAGGTGGGTGCTTTGGCATAGGCTCTAAACTAATTGGATGAGGTGGTCCCAAATGCAGCATCTACTCAGGATGCACGCACTTGATCATTGTGCTTTGTGAATGGATGGATGGAGACCCATGCGGCAGTTTTGCAAATTTCTCTGATAGGTACGTCTTTTAGTAGGGCAACAGAGGTGGACTGCAATCTGGTTAAATGAGCTATAATCCTAGGAGGGAGCAGGATGTTAGCAGCTTCATAGTAGGCAAGAATGAAACCGAAACTCATTTGAAAAGTCTCTGGGTGGAGATGGGTGTTCCTTTAACTCTCTCTGCTACAGAAACAAATAATCGAAGGGAGGCCCAAAAGGATCTAGTCCCGTTCAAACAGAGAAACACCACCCTCCCAATGTCCAAGTGTGAAGGATGTAGTACTCCCTAGACTAATGAGATTTAGGGTAAAAAACAGGCAGATGAATAGTTTGATTGGTGTAAAAATCCAAGATGATATTATGTAAGAATTATTATGTAAGAATCAGGGATCTGGTCAGAGCGATACCTTGACTTTAAAGAAAACAGTAAAGAAAATGAGTTCGGGATGGGGTGGGGAGGTCACCATCCAAGTCCCAAACTCATCAACTTTCCGAGCAGAGGTGATAACCACCAAGAAAGCCATCTGCATGCATAGGAGTAAGAGTGAGCATGTGGCCATGTATTCAAAGGGAAGTTTAATCTGAGAGCTGACTAATTTAAAAACACAGGCTGCAGTGTGTTCCCTGATGTGTGGAAACAGGCTGGATAACACTAATAAAACTAGAAGTTGCAAGGTGAGAAAACCCTTCACCAGAGAATGGAACACTGTTATGGTCGCTTATGTGAAAATTAACAGAGCTCAGAGAAAGGCCTGCATTCTTGAAATCAAAAAGGTACTACAGGATCTCAGAGAAGGGAGAGTCAGTAGGAAACAGATGTTGTAGGATACACCAATGGTAAATTCTCTTCCATTTCTGAAGATAAAGATCATTTTCTAATTTATTCTTTCCTACTATTCAGCAGAACCTCTTGAACCTCTTTAGAACAGGAAAGTTCTATCCCTATTCAGCAAACCAGGTACCAGCCCTTGAGTCATGCAGTGTTCAGGGAGAGCGGAGAGGCATACCTCTCTTGGCCAAGTTGGCACAATTAAGATGACCTTGGCTCCACGCTGCTTGATTTTATTTAAGACTCTGAGGCTGAGAGGTGTTGGAAGACAAGTGTATAACAGGTTCTTCGGCCAGGAGATGAGAATGACTTTTTCCAGGGAATGGCAACCTAGATCTCCTCTCAAGCAACACTTTGCACACTTCCTCTTCGTGGCAGTAGCAAAAAGATCTATTTCTGGGAAATCCCAGGTGAGAAATATCTGTTCAAGTATGGGATTTGTCGAGTTGGTAGCCAATTGAGCTAGCTTTAGCATTTTACTTTATTTATCAGTAACACAAGGAACCTGCAGGCCTATATCCTGTAAGGCATTAACTTAACCAGTTATCTTAAGGCTCACAGCCTATAAACTTCAGCATTGGTAAGTGGCCCAACAGTCACCCTGAGTTTTGGGGAACTGGGAATAGTGTGCTTAAGGGAGCAGTTTGTACAAAATGATACCAAGTAACTGCAGGAATATTGAACTGATACTAGGCTTAGATATTTAAGGACAGAAACGATGGCAATTGCTTAACCATGAACTTGAACTTGTATTGGCAACATACTAACCTGCAGTAGCATGACACCTCAACATTATTAGGGTGAGGAAGTTAGATATGGAAAAAGGAGGTTGGGTATTTGTATGAATATTCTTGACAGATCCTAAGCCCTATAATAGGCCAGACCACCATGTAAATGAGTAAAATGGATGATCAGAATCACTTAGCATGCCAGGGACAGAGCAAGACCTTTGTCTATTACCACCAGATCCCCAAGAAAGGTGAGAGTATAAGTGACGAATGGTACAAGATATTACCTTAACTCTGTATTTTTGTGATCTTTTTGTGTGGTTTGGAGCATTTATGTCTTTATCAATTGTGCAAATAAAAGTAGTTAAAGCTTGCTTTGCCCTCAGTGTGAGTGGCATCATTGTGCGCCGCATCATGTAGTGCACCAAGGTTCCCAACTAGATATTGCACTTGATAACCCGAATTCTGTTGTGCCTCATTCTGGGATTCAAACCCTAGAATTCCCAGCTCTTTAAACTAATAATTAATTGGACATCAATAACCACCAAAGAACTGGACAAGTTCAGACTCACGATCCTCAGAGAAGTGTCTGCTGAGACCGTCAGCTCTGCTGTTTGGAGGCAAGGTGTAAACAGCCGAAATAAGGATACATTGGGCTATACACCAGTTCCTTAACTTCATTGCTTCTGCACAAAAGGAAGGGGATCTCACTCCCACTGACAATTTATGTAGTACTACTGGACTTGTTTGTTATTATGATAAAGGGACAATTTATCAAAAGAAGGAAATGTTGGCAGGCATATTTGACAGCCCTGAGCTCCAGTAGGTTGATATGGAAAGTAGATTCCTGGGTGGTCTACCTGCCCTAAACAGTTCGCTCCTGAAAATGAACTCCCCATCCTAGAAGGGATACATTTGAAACTATGGTGACGTGATGTGGATGGGTGAAGGGGTCCCCCGAGCAGACTTTACCTGGATTCCTCCATCTGCGGAGGGAGACTAACACGTGGTGAGGAATGGAGAGTAACTTGTTCAAACTGCATCTGTTGGGGGTATAAACCATACTGGGCCAGTTCTGGAAGCAGTGCAGATGTATTTAAGTATGTAATGTAGCAAAGGTGCATGCTGCCATGTGACCAAGGAGCTACAGGCATAACTTGGCAGTTACCTGAGGTCTCACTTGGATTTGCATAATCAAATGTTTTAGCATAAGAAACCTGTCTCCAATACTCTGGATATTAAAGCATTCAGGATGGCCCTTATGAACACGTAAGAGAAAGGACTTCTCAGTGTTGAGTTGAAGACCTAACATGCTGAACAAAGTCGTAGAGTTCTTGACAGCAACTTGAACATCAGCATCAGAGCATCCTTTGAGCAGCCAATCATTGAGGTAGGGGAAGACAAACACTCCCTATTGACAAAGTTGGGTGGTAACCATTATCACAATCTCTGTAAACACCCTGGGATAGTAGGAAGCCTGAAGGAGAGCACTCGATATTTAAAGTGCTCTTGACTGACAACAAACCGAATAAATCTCTTGTAAGAAAGACAGATCGCAATCTGAAGGTATGCATCTTGTAGGTCGAGGGCTGCAAACCAGTATCCTGGGTCTAGAGATGGTATAAGTACAAATGTCACTATCCTGAACTTCTGCACTTTAACGAAAGTATTTAGCATCCCGAGATCTAGTATTGTTCTCTATCCACTCTTCTTTTGGGGTATCAAAGTATTTGGAATAAAATCCATTCCCTCTGTGCTGGATGGGAACTGGTTCCAAGACTTCCTATATGGAGAAGGAAAATAACCTCTTATCTCAGCAGAAGTTCATGAGATGAGTCATTAAAAAGAAAGGGGGGAAGTGGGGTTGAGTGAGGACATGGAACAGAAATGGATAGAGTAATCCAATATTATAACCATCAGAACCCATCTCTCAGAAGTAATCTGCTCCCATGAGGTGCGGAAACAGGAGAGATGATTGTAGTAGAAAGAAAGAGCCTAAGACATCATGCTTGGTGTGAGGGGCCTGGTGTGAGGCCTAAGGCCTGAACTAAAGTCAGACCCTGCTGATATAAAGCAAAATCATGCTGAATCAGGGCAGAAGTCAGGCCCTGTAATAAAACATGCCTACTTGAAAGTTCACAGAACCTGGCAAGAACAGAGCTGGTATTGCAAAAATGCACACATTCCTAGGAAGTGCTAGGCACAGGACACTCACGTAAACACGTTCTAAAAGGGTAGTACCTGAACACCAAGTATGGCATAATCACACTCCCCAAAAATAACAGGGACACATTGCCCACAGCGTGATGTATAGAGATGTTTTAATCAAACCAACATGTACAAGGTAAAGTCTAGTAACTAACCATGTCAGAGGGGTCATATGTAACTTGTTTGTATTGGTGTAGAAAGAGGGTTCTCAAAGGGGATTGTCTTTGTCTGGCCAAGTGGGGAATGAAAAGTCCCACCATTCACTGAGCCGAGTCCATTGTCATGGGCATACATGTTCTAGTGTAACACTGATCCAGGACTATGCTTCATCAACAATAAATCTGGATGCGTGCCTTCAGTATGGAACTGAGTCTGTGGTCTTTTGGGACAGTTCAATCAGAGCCTGCTGTACAGGTTATCTGGCCAGAGCCAGTGCAGCCTGAAGAGAGAACACATGCAGCCAACAACTGACTACATTGATCGCCAAAAGATGGGAGGGCCTGGGTAGGATGATGCAGCTTCAGATCCAGGAAGTCGGACTGTTCATGACCCCTGATCAAGGAATCAAAGCGGATGCTTGGCTGATAAGGATAGTTGAGTTGTCACAGTCAGAGCAGTCAATGGTTTTTTCTTCTACAGCACAGGTTTCTTTTTTGGAAGTTCTGTTGATCTTTAGTATGTAGAAAATTGAGACAGATGAGATCATTGAGCAGTCTGTGACCTATTGAATCTCTTCTTGTTTGCAGGTATATAAATACCAAGTGAATGGAAGGTCTCCCTTGAAACCTTAAGAGAGTGTAAGGACTCAGTCTGTGGACTCATTGAACAACTTGAGCCCATCAAAGGGAAGGTCTTCGACCATATTTTGAACCATGTTTGAAAACGCAAACATGAGGCTCAGCACATAACAAGAGCCATGGAGATGGAGCCAACTGCCATATCAGCTCAGGCAAGGAAAACTTGCAAATTCATTCTTACCAGGAGCTGTCCTTCAGCAATTATGACTTGAAACTGTTCTCTATGCTCCTGCAGGAGATGTTCAATAAAATAATTAAACTTGATATAATTGTGTTGATTGAATTTAATAAGCAGTGTCTGGTAATTAGCAATTCTGAACTGCAGGGCAGATTAGTAACTTTTGCAACCAGAGAGGCCCAAGTCAGTACTCTTACCCCAGCAGCATGCCTACAACTGCCTGACTCTAGTCACTACCACCCAATTACCTTATGAGGGGTGACCCCAAACACAGTCCCGAATTTCCCCAAAACCATATTCCCTCAAGTGCCCATCACTCTCCTGGTACACTTAGAGAGGTTATTAAGTTTGCTGTTCCCTTTAAAGAAACAGTACATCTGCAACTTACCACCTTACTGCAGTTAATCAAAGCACTGGATTGGTTTATAATAAAAAGTAAAACAAGTTTATTAAACAAAAATCATAGGTTAAGTGACACCAAGTAGAAGGAATATCAGTTAGAAAGGGTTACAAACAGAAGTAGGAATATGCTTCTAAGATTAAAACAATTTCAGCCAACTACAATCTTTCCCAAAGCAGCTTTCTCACCTATAATCAATTTCCAGAGACTTTCAACCGCCTTGGATGAAGGACTCATCTTTCTGCAATCCAAAGAGCTCTGGCCTCGTTAGTCCCACAAGTGATGGATAATTTAGGAATTCTCAGTGCCTCCATTTATAGGCCAGTAAACCTCTGAAAGGGAGTGCTGTCTCCATCCCCCGTTAAGATTGCTAAGTGGTCATCTTTCTCCATACACTCTCCTAATGGCTGTTTACCTTGCCTGAACATATGCCTTTATTGTCCCTGCCTGATGACCAAGCTGGTCAGACAAGCAAACGCGTAGTCCTTTGGGATCTGGACATGCCGACTTCCCAACTACTTGTGATCTTACCGCATATGTAAATTAGAATCCGACTGTCACTGATCAACCCTGCTTTATATATATTCGAGACTTGGGAAGACCCACTTTCTAATTTTGTTCAATACAAACTTTAAAACATAGAGAACATTCATAACTCCTCATATAGTATTAAAACATACATTTCACAACAACAGTAATCCCCAGTATTTGTTAGTTTTCCAATTATATGCTCCATTACACATTTTAGATACAGATCATGCCAAAAATGAGTTGGGGTGCACTGGTCAAGCCAGCTGAAACTCACTGCTAGATACCAGGGAACCCCTTTCCCTACGGCCCTGGGCTGCTGTTAAAGTCACACTGCCCTCTTAGAAGTTAGAGGTGTGGTGCTCAGGGTTCGCCAAATTGTCTTGGCAGGCTCAAGCAATGCCTCATTATGGACAAAGCTACTTGTGTGCAAGGCCTGGTCTACACTACGAGTTTATGTCAGATTTAGCAGCATTAAATCCGAATTAACCCTGCACCCGTCCACACAACGAAGCCATTTTTTTGACATAAAGGGCTCTTAAAACCGATTTCTGTACTCCTCCCCAATGAGGGGATTAGCGCTGAAATCGACATCACCGTTTCGAATTAGAGTTAGCGTGGACACAATTCAAAGGTATTGGCCTTCAGGAGCTATCCCACAGTGCGCCATTGTGACCACTCTGGACAGCACTCTGAACTCTGATGCACTGGCCAGGTGTACAGGAAAGGCCCCGGGAACTTTTGAATCTCATTTCCTGTTTGGCCAGGCGAGCTCATGAGCACAGGTGACCATGCAGTCCCAGAATCGAAAAAGAGCTCCAGCATGGACCAAACGGGAGGTACTGGATCTGATCGCTGTATGGGGAGAGGAATCCGTGCTATCAGAGCTACGTTCCAAAAGACGAAATGCCAGAACATTTCAAAAAAATCTCAGAGGCCATGAGGTACAGAGGCTACATCAGGGATGCAACACAGTGCCATGTGAAACTTAAGGAGCTCAGACAAGCGTACCAGAAAACCAAAGAATCAAACGGACGCTCCGGGACAGAGCCCCAGACATGCCGCTTCTATGCTGAGCTGCATGCAATTCTAGGGGGGGGGCCGCCACCACTACCCTACCCCGTCCATGGACTCCGAGGATGGGATACTCTCCGCCATGGCTGAGGATTTTGCAGATGGGGAAGATGAGGACGACAACGAGCTTGGGGAGAGCACACAGCACACCGTTTTCCTCGACAGCCAGGATCTTTTTATCACCCTGACTGAAATACCCTCCCAACCCAACGAAGCCGGAGAAGGGACCTCTGGTGAGTGTACCTTTTTAAATATAATACATGTTATAAAAGCAAGCATTTTTTAATGATTAAGTAGCCCTGAAGACTTGGGATGCATTCGTGGCCGGTACTGCTACTGGAAAAGTCTGTTAACGTGTTTGGGGATGGAGCGGAAATCTTCCAGGGACATCTCCATGAAGCTCTCCAGGAGGTACTCTAAAAGCCTTTGCAGAAGGTTTCTGGGGAGAGCAGCCTTATTCCGTCCTCCATGGTAGGACACTTTACCATGCCATACTAGTAGCAAGTAATCTGGTATCATTGCATGACAAAGCCTGGCAGCGTACGGTCCCGGTGTTTGCTGGCATTCAAGCAACATCCGTTCTTTATCTCTCTGTGTTATCCTCAGGAGAGTGATATCGTTCATGGTAACCTGGTTGAAAAGGGGAATTTGATTAAGGGGACATTCAGAGGTGCCCATTCCTACTGGGCTGTTTGCCTGTGGCTGAAAATAAATCCTCCCTGCAGTTAGCCACACGGTGCGGGGGGTGGGGGGGCCATTGGCACTGAGCTGTTCGCATTTGGCTAGCAGGGATCTTCCCTGATACCAGCCAGGCGGTGGGGGGAGGGGAAAAGCGATCATCCCAGAGAATTGGATGGGGGAGGGGGTTAGTTTGGTTTCTGCTGCTGCACATTAACAGGAAAACTGCAGCAGTAAATGGCCAACTCAATGGGCTTTGCTTGGTAATGGGAAAGGAGGGGGCTGCTGTTATGAAGGTTGTAGAAGCCGAAAGACTATGGCTTACCATGGCCACCTGCAAGCCGAATTCTGTTGCCCGGCCGTGCGTGTGTGATCTCTAACACCAAAGCTGCAGGCACTCAATATAAGATGCAAAATGCGACCTTGTACCAAAATCACGTGCTATGTGATGTGAATAGCGTTGTTCACCGTGAAAGAGTATAGCCATTGTTCTGTAAAATGTATCTTTTTAAATACTTCACTCCCTTTTTTCCTCCAGCAGCTGCAAATGTTTCAAGCCTCCCGCCTCCATCCCAGAGGCTATCGCAGATAAGGCGGCAAAAAAAACGCACGTGTGATGACATGTTCTCTGAGCTCATAAAGTCGTCCAACACTGACAGAGCTGTGTGGAGGGACACAATAGCAGAGTACAGGACGGTGGCCGATGAACGTGAGGAGAGGTGGCGTCAGGAAGATCAGAGGAGGCATGAAGAAACACTGGGGATACTGCAGGATCAAACGGACATGCTCCGGCGTCTGGTGGAGGTTCATGAACGGCAGCAGGATCACAGACTGCCGCTGCAGCCCCTGCTTAACAGCCCTCCTTCCTCTGCAAGTTCCATAGCCTCCTCACTCAGACGCCCAAGAATGCGGGGTGGGAGGTTCCGGACACCCAACCACTCCACCCCAGCGGACAGCCCAAGCAACAGAAGGCTGGCATTCAACAAGTTTTAAAGTGGCCTTTTCCTTCCCTCCTACCCTCCTCCCACACCCCATCCGGGCTACCTTGTGAATTATCTCCCTATTTTTATAATCAATTAATAAAGAATACGTTTTTTAAACAATAGTGACTATTTCCTTTGCAAGCAAGCTGTGATCGATGGCGGGAGGCTTACAGGGAATTAGAGTCAACCAAGGGGGCGGGTTTTCATCAAGGAGAAACAAACAGAAGTGTCACACAGTACCCTGGCCAATCTGTGATGCGCACCGTGGCCTCCTGTGCTCTTCTAACCGCCCTGGTGTCTGGGTGCACGTATTCAGCGGCCAGGCGACTTGCATCAACCTCCCACCCCACCTTAAACATCTCCCCCTTACTCTCATAGAGATTGTGGAGCACACAACAAGCAGCAATAACAATGAGAGTATTGGTTTCACTGAGGTCTGAGCGAGTCAGTAAACTGCACCAGCGACCCTTTAAACGTCCAAATGCACACTCTACCACCATTCTGCACTTGCTCAGCCTATAGTTGAACAGCTCCTTACTACTGTCCAGGGTGCCTGTGTACGGCTTCATGAGCCAGGGCATTAAGGGGTAGACTGGGTCCCCAAGGATAACTATTGGCATTTCTACATCCCCAACGGTTATTTTTTGGTCTGGGAAGTAAATCCCTTCCTGCAGCCGTTTAAATAGACAAGAGATCCTGAAGACGCAAGCAACATGAACCTTTCCCGGCCATCCCATGTTGATGCTGGTGAAATGTCCCTTGTGATCCACCAGTGCTTGCAGCACTATTGAAAAGTACACCTTGCGGTTTATGTACTGGCTGCCCTGGTGGTCCGGTCCCAAGATAGGGATATGCGTTCCGTCTATAGCCCCACCACAGTTAGGGAATCCCATTGCAGCAAAGCCATCCACTATGACCCGCACATTTCCCAGAGTCACTACCTTTGATAGCAGCAGCTCAGTGATTGTGCTAGCTACTTGCATCACAGCAACCCCCACAGTGATTTGCCCACTCCAAATTAATTCCCGACTGACCGGTAGCTGTCTGGCATTGCAAGCTTCCACAGGGCTATTGCCACTTGCTTGTGAACTGTGAGGGCTGCTCTCATCTTGGTATTCTTGCACTTCAGGGCAGGGGAAAGCAAGTCACAAAGTTCCATGAAAGTGCCCTTATGCATGCGAAAGTTTCGGAGCCACGGGGAATCATCCCAGACCTGCAACACTATGTGGTCCCACCACTCTGTGCTTGTTTCCCGGGCCCAGAATTGGTGTTCCATGGCATGAGCCTGCCCCATTAACACCATGATCTCCAAATTGCGGGGGAACGCGGTTTTAGAGAAAAGTGTATTCATGTGCTCATCACCGCGCTGCCATCGCCTCCTCGCCTGGTTTTTCAGGTGCTGGTTCTGCATACACTGCACGATAATGAGCGAGGTATTTACAATGGTCATAACTGCTGTGGTGAGCTGAACGGGCTGCATGCTTGCTGTGCTATGGCGTCTGCTCCTGCTTGTGCAATCCAGGGAAAAGGGTGCAAAACAATTGTTTGCCGTTGCTCTGGCGGAGGGAGGGCTACTGACAACATGGCTTACAGGGTTGGCTTACAGGGAATTAAAATCAACAAGGGGGGTGGCTTTGCAAGAAACAGAATGGCCCCCTCAAGGATAAAACTCAAAACCTCAAGGATAGAACTCAAAACTGGGTTTAGCAGGCCATTGATTTCAAGGAGGGAGAGAGGAAAAAATGAATACAAAACAAATCTGGTCTATTTCTTGTTTTGATCCACTTCATCTATCTTTATACATCTTGCCGGCAGCAGACTGTGCAGTACGACCACTAGCAGTCGTCATCACCTGGGTGGTTGGCAGAAGATGGTGCAGTATGACTGCTGGCCATTGTCTTCTGCTGGTTGCAGATTAAAAGACAGTGCACTGCCGGTAGGACTGAATCGCCATGAGACGAAACTTAAAAGGGAAATGACCTGGCTGAGTCACTCCCATGTTTGCCCAGGCGCCCCTGACCCCATCGAGGTAGGTTAAAAGAGCATCCTGTACTAAGTCGACGACAGCTACCAGTCATACTGCACTGTCTGCTGCCAAAAGGCAATAAACTGTTGCTGTGTAGCAATGCAGTACCGCATCCGCCAGCACCCAGGAGACTATGGAGACGGTTAGCTGAGTGGGGTCCATGCTTGCCATGGTATGGTGTCTGCACAGGTAACTCAAGAAAAAAGGCGCAAAACAATTGTCTGCTCTTGCTTTCATGGAGGGAGGGAAGGAAGGAAGGGGGGCCTGACGATATGTACCCAGAACCACCTGCGATAATGTTTTAGCCCCATCAGGCACTGGGATTTCTACCCACAATTCAAATGGGTGGCAGAGACTGCGGGAACTGTGGGATAGCTACCCACAGTGCAATGCTCCGGAAGTCGACGGTTGCCTCGGTACTGTGGACACACTCCGCCGACTACATACACTTAGAGCATTTGTGTGGGGATACACACAATCGACTGTATAAAAATGCTTTCTACAAAACTGACTTCTATAAATTCGACCTAATTACGTAGTGTAGACAAGGCCCAAGAGGATATATGAAGAATGCCCAACAGCAATCTAGGGTCTCTTGGACTTCTTCCAAGAGGATTTGGAGTATGTCAGCAACTCTTCATCAAATCTTGACACCACCTATGTGTAATGGGGGACAGGAGGCTCATAACCGCATCCTTAAGGAGGGAATGAAGAAATATCCATTTGAACCTTGTTGGCTTTTTTCCTTACTCTTCAAACAGCTCCTCCCATGGTGGGGACTGATAGGAAGTGGGTTGAACAGGACATGAGAGAGTGCAGTCTCTGCTGCTCAATCCTAGGTGCCTTGGAAAACTGATAGTGATAGGTTGTGCAAGAATCGCAATATGGCCATTGGGGAGAACCACAAGGAAACAGGAGAGGCACACAAGTTTAGCTATACCAATGGGTGTGTGGAAGAGCTCAAGTCTCTCTGAGTCGTGAAGTGTCCCTTGAAGAGAAGGTTCTAGGGGAATCATGCCTGAGTTGATAATAGAAGCAATCTTGGCTAGAAATTTGGGAGCGTGAAGAACTATAATCTCAGTAGTCAAAAGGTGGGGGGGCACGCAAAGATGGAGTAGCAGGTTGTCTATCCATCCCCTTGGCTATCAGGGAACTAGTCAGTACCAAAGATGATGTGTACCAGGGATAAAGTAGGCTGAAGTAGCCAGAGCCTTCCCACGCTCAACAAGGAGACTCAGATCCATCAGCAACAGTAAGTAGTTCTCTTCCTGCAACACTGGGTGGATCTGTGTGGAAACTGAACGAGTCTTGGCAATAGAGGCCTGTGCCAAGGGTGGTGCGGAGTGTACCAGTACCAGCTGACTGATGGATCTGGATACCACAGAAGAGACGGATTATTCACCCTGTGCAATAACTGAGTTTCTTCAAGATGGTTGTCCTTGTGGGTGCTCCGCTTTTGGTGAATGTGTGCCTCTGGGCTTGTAATCAGAGATTTTTAGTGGCAGTGCCTGGTTGAGTTGCACATGCATTGTCCCTATCTTGCACCAGCTCAGGGGGTATATAGCGCTATTTGACCCTCACCTCCCCGTTCCTTCTCTATCGCAGAGTATCCAGTGAAAAAAAACCCCAGAGCCGAGGGGAGGAGGAGAAGACAGTGGTGTACCCACAAGGAAAACCATCTTGAACAACCTCAGTTACTGCACAGGGTGAGTGACCATCTCTTCTTCTTCTTTGAGGAGAGCCCCTGTGGATGCTCCATTTTAGATGATTGTAGAGCAGTGCCCCTCAGAGGAAGGGAGAGGCTTTGGAGTTGCAGTTGTGGCAGATGATATAACGGTAAGTCCAAACAGAGCGTCTGATGACGATTGCTGTTGTATGGAATAATGCTGTGTGAATGTATGGGTTGATGTACAGGTTGCTGCTCTGCAGATGTCCATAATGGGCACATTGTTGAGGAAGGCTATCGCAGCAGAAAGTGCTGTGGTGGAGTGCATGTGGCTCCCCGGTTGGGGTTGTAGTTGTTGCTGATAACAAAAGTCAGTGCAGTCAGAGATCCGTTTAGACAGCTTCTGTTTAGATATGGCATCTCCATTAGATTGTTCCATTATGGAAAGAAATAACTTTGGTGATTTTCTAAAAGTCTTTGTTCTCTCGATGTAAAATGCCAGTGCTCGTCGGATGTCAAAGGTGTGGACCATTGCTTCTCATTTATTCCCATGAGGTTTTGGGAAGAATGATGGGAGATGAGTGGGCTGATTCAGATGGAATGAGGAAGCAACTTTCGGTAAGAATTTGGCATGTGGTCTTAGGGTAACTTTATTTTTGAAAAATTTTGTATATGGAGGGTGTGCCATGAGGACCCCCAGTTCCCCTACTTGTCAGGCAGATGTGATAGCGACAAGAAAGGCCACCTTCATCAGGAGATGAAGATGTGAACACATTGCTAATGGTTCATAAAGTGGGTAAGGTATCATAGCATCAGATTGAGGTCCTGTGATGGAGAGGGGGCTCATATTTTGGTTAATGGTTATGAAAATCGTTGAGAAAGCGTTTAGTGATGGGTGGGTGAAGATGGAGAAATTGTCCACTTTATAGTGGAACACTGAGTTTGCCACAAAGCATACTCTTATTGAGCACATGGAGACACCCAACTTCTTAAGTGCCAGTATATAGTCCTGTACCATTAGCAAAGTGGAGCAAGTCCCCATAATTTGTCTATTTCAGCACTGTGTATTGAATCTCTTCCATTTGTGTAGGTAGGTATGTGGGGTAGTAGGTCTTCTGCTGTTAAGAGAATGTCCCTTACCTCCTCTGAACAGGCCATTTCATTGTCTCAGAGCCATGGTGTACCCATGCCTTCAGGTGGAGTCTTGCAAGGTTTGGGTGGTGAATCTGGCCCTCATCCCGAGACAGAAGCTGTAGTAGAAGGGGATGAGTGTGTGGCAGGCACACAACAATCTTCAAGAGATAAGGTAACCATGTTTTCTGGGCAACATGGGGGCTATCCAGATTACTCTGGAGTTGTCAGTCCTGATCTTGTGTATCACCCTGGATAGGAGAGAAGTCAGGGAAAAGGTGTACAGTAGAGGTGCATCCCATTTGAAGAGGAAAGCATCTTCTTGAGATCACGGTCCCAATCCCACTCTTGAGCAGAAGCGTGGGCACTTGGTATTTTGGGTTGTCACAAAAAGGTCTACAGTTGAGAATCCCCAGTGTTTGAATATGCTCTATAATACTCCGGTTTTCATTTCCCACTCGTGGTCCTGGAGGAATTTTCTGCTCAGTGCATCTGCGGTGGTGTTTTGGCATCCTGGTTGGTAGGAGGCTGAGATGCCAATCTTGTGGCTGATGCACCAATTCCATAGTAGCATGGCTTCTGTGCAGAGTGAGTGTGACCATGCCTGCGCCCTTGTCAGTTTATATAAGTGACATCTGGCAGAACCTTTATTGCCTTGTCCCTGATCATAGATAGGAAGTGTGAGCATGCATTGCGAACTGCCAACAGCTCTAGTAGATTTAGGAGTAGTGTGGATTCAGAGGGGGACAGGTGGCCCTGGATCATGTGGTTGTGTAGGTGTCTCCCCACAACCTAGCAGAGAAGCATCCACTGGGAGCACCACAAATGGACGGTTCTGTGCGAAGAGAACTCCTGCATAAACATTGTTTGGTTGAGTCCACCAATGTAAAGAGTTCTTGACTTTGGTTGGCATTGTAAGATGTTTGCTTATGCTGTGTCTGTGTGGAATATATACAGTTCTGAGCCAGCCTTGCAGGCATCACATGTGCAGTCTGGCATATTTTACTATACATCATTACTGACATGTGGCCTAATAGATGGTGTCACTTCCTGGCCAATGTCTGGGGGCTAGCTTGTATTGTACCAATTACATCGACTAGAGTAGTAAACCTGTGTTGGGACAGTGAGGCCATAGCCTCCAGAGTCAAGGTTGGCCCCGATGAACTCCAGTCTCTGCACCAGTGCAAATGCTGATTTTTGTTCATTTATTTGAAGACCTAGATGTGTGAAGAAAGCTACTGTTGATTCTTTGAGTAAGCAGTCGTCCAAATAGGGGAATATTACAATGCCTTCTCTGCAGAGGTGGACAGCCATTACTGCAAGAACTTTTGAGAATACCTATAGAGCAGTGGATAATCTGAAAGGAAATACTTTGTATTGGAAATTATCTGTTCCCAGAACAAATATGAGAAACCTCCTGTGTGAGGGATGCATCTTTATGTGGAAATGTGTGTCCTGGAGGTTGAGGGGCAAGAACTAGTCCCCTCATTCTAGTGCTGGAATTATCATTGCTAGCATGACCATCCTGAATTATTGGGTTTTCATGAACTTGTTGAGTCTTCTTAAGTCGAGAATGGGCCTCCACCCAGTTGTTCACTGGGTTAGAAAATAGTGGGAATAGAAACCCTTCCCTATGTGTTGTGTTGGTTCTGGTTCTACTGCACCCAGGCATATGAGATGGTTAACTTCCTGTTTAGTAGAGGTTCATGAGAAGGATCCCTGAAGAGGAATGGGTGGGGAGGAGGAGAGGTGGGTAGGGGGTCAATGGAGGTAAACTGGATGGAATAACCAGTCTCGATGATTTCTAGTACCCATTTCTCTGATGTGATGGTTTGCCAAACTGGATGGAATGCGGTCAGATGGCATCCAAATGGATGGATGTTTGTGGATGGTTCCAGCAACTGAAAATATGGGAGGTATATCAGGTCCTCAACCAAACCCTCAAAATTGTTGTTTGAAGGGAGGTTGTTAGGACATCAAGGGCTGAGAAGGGAGTGGTCTCCTGCTAGTGGGTCTCTGCCTCCGCCTTTGTGGGTCATACTGCCTCTGAGTTGGGTGTACGGCACAGATCTTGTTCTTTGTGCTGTGTAATACTTAGCTTGTTTTTTCTTTTGGGAAGGTGTATAAATACCCACAGATGTGAGGGTCACGCTGAAGACCTTTCACGTATCAAGCGACTCTTCCATCTTGAATGTGAACAGTTTCGAACCCTCAAATGGAAGATCTCAATATTAAATTGTACCTCTTTGGGGAACCCGGAGAAGAGAAGCCAGGAAGCTCGTCACATTACCATGGCCGTGATGATGGAATGTGCTGCTGTCTCTCTCGAGTCCAGTGAGGCTTGTAAGGCTGTTCGAGCAAGAAGGTGGCCCTCCGAGATGGTTGCTTTGAATTGCTCTTTTTTGTCCTTGGGTAGAAAAATCAATAAATTCAGATATTTTTGAATTATTTGTGTAATGATATTTGGCCATCAATGCCTCATAATTGATGATCCTAAATAGTAGATTCATTGACGAGTAGGTCTTCTATCCAAAAAGGTATAACCTCTTCTAGTCCCTGTCATATGGGGTTGGTTCTGGAGTGATGTTGTCTGCCCCTTTCATTCACAGCCTCTACCACCAGGGATTTTGGTGAAGGATGTCCAAATAAAAATTCTGGTCTCTTAGAAGGGACATAATATGATTTATCTGTCCTTTTACAGGTGGGTGAGATTGTTGCCGGTGATTGTCAGATGGTCTTGGCTGGGTCCATGAGAGCCTTTTTTATTGGTAGGGCAACCTTGGAGAAGGTTGAAGACTGGAGGATGTCTAGCAACTTATGTTTGGATTCCACCACTTCCTCTAGAGGTATCGCCAAGGACCCTGCAATCTTCTTAAACAGTTCCTGGTACTGTTTAAAATCATCTCCCATGGTGGGTGATGGGGGGCACGATGGCTTCATCCGAGGAAGAGGATGAAAAGTTGGCAGCTGGTGCAGGTTCCCAGTCTGAAGTCTCCTCTAATTCCTCAGCTGCCTCTTTCAGAGGTTCAGAGGGTCTAGGGACAGAGGGTGAAGGAGAATGCCTCAACCTCACCCTGGGTGGACTTGGAGGCTTAAAGTACTGTTGGCAGTACACTGCCCATGGGTCCCAGTAAGGCCACTGTGGTTGAAATGGTATGGGTGGTGGCATCCTTTTGTTCCTGTACCAGCCTTGAGTTTCAGGTCCTGGATGATATTCATGGTGTTCTGGTGGACCTGGTCTAGTAGCTGTGAGGATAGGCGAGGAGTGATGGGATGAGTAGATTTACCCTTCATCCTCATCATCTTCATCACCAAATAAAGCTGATTTGGGTGATGTAGTAAAATTGCTCAGTATCAAACGTGCTGGAGTGAGGTTGGTACCAAACAGTGGAGATTCTGGTGCCGAGAAGACCAGAAGATTTTTGTGGTGGAGAAATTGTTGCAGGACCAACAGCATCGATAAGAAGAAGGTGTTGGTGGTGGTACCAATGTGCTGCAGAGGCAGAAGGAGGCACCATAGTCTGTAGTGTTGCCAAGTAGTCCGGTGCCACATGTTTGAGCAGCTCCAGTGCTACCGAGGCAGAATTGTAGGTCTCCCTTTACTGCCTTTTTCCAAGCCAGCCCGCTTAGGGTCTTTTGCTCACATGGTACCCGCAGTATCAGATGGTCCTGCTACATCAGAGGTGAAAGGTCTCAGTACAGTTGGTACCAGTGGGGTCTGTCAAGTCGGGGAATGCTACTTTTTGGAGGATTCCTGAGCAGCAGAGATTGGAACCTGCTTCTTTGCCACCTTCTTGGCAGAGTACTCCTTCCCATGAAGGTGTGAAGGAGAACCTCTGTCAGATGCCACCATAGGAGACCGTTGCCCGGAAAGGGCCGTGATCCCAAATCGGATGCAGGGTGTAAAGACTTCTCTATCATGATAAGTTTTAGCAGTATGTCTCTCGCCTTCCTGGCATGGCCTTTCAAGCTGTGGCAATGGGAGCGCTTTTGAGGTGTGTGTGTCTGTCTCACTGAGGCAGTGGAGACACTGTGAATGCCCGTCAGAGACTGGGATTGAAGAGCAGCAAGTGATACGACATTTAAAACAGAGAGCCAAGCATGCCTCTCAGAGTAGGGTTTCTTCCATGAGGAGGGTAACTATGCTACACTAACTGGTGTCCAAACAACTGAAACTTAATTCCTCAGATAAGAAAAAAATATGTCTTGTTGTTGTTTAAAAGAAAAACAGGGAAGGGTTAACTATTAACCAACTAGTATTCTAAAGTTAAAACTAGAGAAAGCTAAAGTACAAAGGCGCTGCTAAGTTTCAAGTCAAGGATGGCAGAGAAGGAACTGAGGGGGCGGGGGTTGGTCACACTGTGCTATGTAACTGCATGAGGCAGAGCGAGACGGGAACAGCCCATGTGCGACCCAACCAAGAACTGCTACTAAAATCTCAGATTACAAGCACAGGGGGGCAGATTCACCTAAAGTGGAACACCCAAAGGGACCCTCCTCAAAGAAGAAGTGAAGGTTGCAGTTGGAGTCCCTTGCACCTCAACTGTGCTTAGATGATACCAAGGCACGCTTTGGTATTGTACGGTGAGTATCATGGAGTTCAGATATAGTTGAGTGTTTGTGTTCCTCAAGACTGCTTGAAGCCTCAGCGGTACCCATCATGGGATGCAAAGTTTGCAAGGTCATGGTAGGGCAGGTCACTTAGGGCAAGCTTCTTGCTAAGGAGATTTGGAGCTACTCTTTGCTGAAGACGTGGCAGAATTCAGAATTTTTATTTATGTATTTATTTTATAATTTTGATGGATAACAGTTTATTTTTAGGAATGATTTTCAATTTTATCAATTTAAATTTTTGATTGTGGAAA
Source organism: Chelonia mydas (assembly GCF_015237465.2). NCBI lineage: Eukaryota > Metazoa > Chordata > Testudines > Cheloniidae > Chelonia > Chelonia mydas. Next base: position 110,438,430 of record NC_057853.1, read on the forward strand.
ATTATGAGGAGGTCAGACAATTATTTAATGACAATACATACTGACATTCAAAAATGGCCAAATGACTGCTAAGACAAACTCAACATCACACATCAAAATATAAAAAGTGCCTATCCTTAAATCAAACTCTAGTTCTCAAGTTGCATTTTTTCTTACTTTGTGTTTCTCTAAATTTCAATTATGATGGATGGAAATATTTTTCATCAGCTTGTGTGTGTGTATATGGCAAAATTGACATTTACTAACCTTTATCAATAAAGATCTCATTCTTCCAAGCCTAACTATGAAGTACGAATGGGATAACTAGCTAAATAAGAAGCATTGCTAGATGCTCCATCTCAGGCCAAGGTGGTTTAGATGAAACTGAAGGCAGTTCATCCATCACAGCCTGTGTACCCTCCATACAGGGCACAAAGGATAGTTAGGGAGCACGTGAGGACTGAATGGGCACTGTTGCCAAAAATCTCCAATTAAAGGTACCAGGGGCACATGTGCACCTGAGGTAGAGCACCCACAGGGACATTACTTGAAGAAGAACTTCCAGCTCTAACACTAAGCCAGCAATGTACCCCTTTTGATCCAAAGTGTCAGAGCAAGGTGAGGATGATACACACATCTTTGTGTTTAATATCCCATATCCCTGTGGAACAGCAGTATTGAATGCAGTTATGTAATTTAAATTACACAAGTGCTTCAGACAGAGACTTATATTATTTATTGGAAAATAAAAGTGATGAACAATTATGAATTCAATTTCTATTTCAGGAACATTTTCTCATTGCAATTATACAAGGCAGGCATATTTTATCCTTTTACTCTCCCAGCACTATTTTTCAGTTATACTGTAAATTCAAGTTACTTCAGCTACAATTCAGTGCACGTTAGCAGAAGCAGTTTGTTTGACTACATGGGAAGATGTATGTATTTGGTGACAGACGAAAAACACTTAAAATAAACACCACACAACACTATATTTTCATCTGATCTAGAAAAAAAGTTCAGAATGATTTTTGTAAGTATATATTTTTAACAAAAGGTGAGATTTAACACTGAAGGAAAACCATAAAACCATTATTAAAAGCTGGTTTTAAGATAAGAAACCTTTGCAGACTGGAGATATAATAATTCCTAGCTTGTTGATGTTATTTGTCAAACTGGCAGGTATTTTCAGGAAAGTAAAGGGAAAAAAACATGTTACAAATAGCCTTTCCTCTTATCTCTTCTAGTCTTCTCAATAACTACTGAACATTGAAGAGAGTATTGTGCTAGAAAAATACTTTTGCTGAGCTTTAAATTCCTGATCAGGGCTTCTCTGTGAAATACAGATTAGTTCATGTGAAATGCAGGAGTTGCCAAGTGACTATATACTTAGTACAAAATATAATTTGTTGCTGTTTAAATTTTGTCTTGCTTATTGCAAAGTGCCTGAATGTTTAGACTTACTGAAAACTATAATTATCTTTCCCAGCTCTCTTTTCAGACACTATTCCGATAATTTAATATAATAAATTAGTACAAAAATTCTAAGAACCATTAAAAAGATGAGCAAGTAATAAGCACATCAGGACTTTTCAATACTGTTAACCCTTCTGCAGTCTCCTTTCTGTATTAAATCTAATTTCAATTGTAAGCTCCTTGGGATAGGAAGAAATTATTATTCCTCTGTCTGTAAAGTGCCATCTGTAGCTATTGCGCTGGGTAAATAATATAGTTCTCAGGAAGATTCAGTAATATGGTTACATTTCCCATTGTCTCAGCATGTAAACTCATATTATATTGTATACAGTTGAGGCCTATTCCTCTCAAAGAAAATGGTATTAAGGAGATAAAGGATTTTCATTCACCATTTGTTTAGAGTAGAAGGTGAATAGCAAAACTCTCCTAATACCTTAAATTATGAAACCATAGGGAAGGCTTTCTTTCCCATATAACTGTATGGGCCCTATGATGGTGTCCCCTGAATAGATATGTGGACACAGCTGGCAACGGGCTTTGTTGCAAGGATAGGTTCCTGGGTTAGTGGTTCTTTTGTGTGGTATGTGGTTGCTGGTGAGTATTTGCTTCAGGTTGGAGGGCTGTCTGTAGGCAAGGACTGGCCTGTCTCCCAAGATTTGTGAGAGTGATGGGTCGCCCTTCAGGATAGGTTGTAGATCCTTGATGATGCATTGGAGAGGTTTTAGTTGGGGGCTGAAGATGATAGCTAGTGGCGTTCTGTTATTATCTTTGTTGGACCTGTCCTGTAGCAGGTGACTTCTGGGTACTCTTCTGGCTCTGTCAATTTGTTTCTTCACTTCAGCAGGTGGGTATTGTAGTTGTAAGAATGCTTCACAGAGATCTTGTAGGTGTTTGTCTCTGTCTGAGGGGTTGGAGCAAATGCGGTTGTATCGTAGAGCTAGGCTGTAGACGATGGATCGTGTGGTGTGGTCTGGGTGAAAGCTGGAGGCATGTAGGTAGGAATAGCGGTCAGTAGGTTTCCGGTATAAGGTGGTGTTTATGTGACCATTTCTTATTAGCACCGTAGTGTCCAGGAAGTGGATCTCTTGTGTGGACTGGTCCAGGCTGAGGTTGATGGTGGGATGGAAATTGTTGAAATCATGGTGGAATTCCTCAAGGGCTTCTTTTCCATGGGTCCAGATGATGAAGATGTCATCAGTGTAGCGCAAGTAGAGTAGGGGCATTAGGGGACGAGAGCTGAGGAAGCGTTGTTCTAAGTCAGCCATAAAAATGTTGGCATACTGTGGGGCCATGCGTATACCCATATCAGTGCCGCTGATTTGAAGGTATACATTGTCCACAAATGTGAAATAGTTATGGGTGAGGACAAAGTCACAAAGTTCAGCCACCAGGTTTGCCGTGACATTATCGGGGATACTGTTCCTGATGGCTTGTAGTCCATCTTTGTGTGGAATGTTAGTGTAGAGGACTTCTACATCCATAGTGGCCAGGATGGTGTTTTCAGGAAGATCACCGATGGATTGTAGTTTCCTGAGGAAGTCAGTGGTGTCTCGAAGACAGCTGGGAGTGCTGGTAGCGTAGGGCCTGAGGAGGGAGTCTACATAGCCAGACAATCCTGCTGTCAGGGTGCCAATGCCGGAGATGATGGGGCATCCAGGATTTCAAGGTTTATGGATCTTGGGTAGCAGAGAGAATGCCCCAGGTCGGGGTTCCAGGGGTGTGTCTGTGCGGATATGTTCTTGTGCTTTTTCAGGGAGTTTCTTGAGAAAATGCTGTAGTTTCTTTTGGTAACCCTCAGTGGGATCAGAGGGTAATGGCTTGTAGAAAGGGGTGTTGCAGAGCTGCCTAGCAGCCTCTTGTTCATATTCCGACCTATTCATGACGACGACAGCACCTCCTTTGTCAGCCTTTTTGATTATGATGTCAGAGTTGTTTCTGAGGCTGTGGATGGCATTGTGTTCTGCACGGCTGAGGTTATGGGGCAAGTGATGCTGCTTTTCCACAATTTCAGCCCGTGCACGTCAGCGGAAGCACTCTATGTAGAAGTCCTGTCTGTTGTTTCTACCTTCAGGAGGAGACCACCTAGAATCCTTCTTTTTGTAGTGTTGGTAGGAAGATCTCTGTGGATTAGTATGTTGTTCAGAGGTGTGTTGGAAATATTCCTTGAGTCGGAGACGTCGAAAGTAGGATTCTAGGTCACCATAGAGCTCTCCAACACCACTTTCTACAAGCCATTACCCTCTGATCCAGGAACCTATCCTTGCAACAAAGCCCGTTGCCAACTGTGCCCACATATCTATTCAGGGGACACCATCATAGGGCCTAATCACATCAGCCACACTATCAGAGGCTCGTTCACCTGCACATCTACCAATGTGATATATGCCATCATGTGCCAGCAATGCCCCTCTGCCAGGTACATTGGTCAAACTGGACAGTCTCTACGTAAAAGAATGAATGGACACAAATCAGATGTCAAGAATTATAACATTCATAAACCAGTTGGAGAACACTTCAATCTCTCTGGTCACTTGATCTCAGACCTAAAGGTCGCAATATTAAAACAAAAAGACTTCAAAAACAGACTCCAACGAGAGACTGCTGAATTGGAATTAATTTGCAAACTGGATACAATTAACTTAGGCTTGAATAGAGACTGGGAATGGATGTGTCATTACACAAAGTAAAACTATTTCCCCATGTTTATTTCTCCCCCTCCCCCCCACCCCCGCTCCTCAGACGTTCCTGTTAACTGCTGGAAGTGATTATCACTACAAAAGGTTTTCTCCCCCCTCGCCCCCGCTCTCCAGCTGGTAATAGCTCATCTTAAGTGATCACTCTCCTTACAGTGTTTATGGTAACACCCATTTTTTCATGTTCTGTGTGTATATAAATCTCCTCACTGTATTTTCCACTGAATGTATCCGATGAAATGAGCTGTAGCTCACAAAAGCTTATGCTCAAATAAATTGGTTAGTCTCTAAGGTGCCACTAGTACTCCTTTTCTATAACAGTATACCACCTTTATACCTGCACCCACAGTATGGCTCCTACCAGTACAACTATATTGGTTTAAAAAAATCTCACACCTAAGTGATGAAAGTTGTACTAGGACAACATTTAAGTAAGACCAGACCTAAAATATTACAATCAGCTCAGATGTGCTAAAGACTGGTTGGAATGGAGAATCTGTGTATAGGACTAGAAAGGGAACTATTTCACCTCAGCTCTGTATTGCAGATTCCTTTTTGAGTGACTTACACTTTTTTAGGATAAATTAAACCCACTCTTTAAAAGTACCTGTTTAGGTGTGAAAAGGCCCATAATATTTGCACTGAAGATCTTGCTCTCTCTAACTTTCTGCCCAGTTTTTAATAATCGATCATTTAAATAGTGGGCCAAATTTTCAGTTGATGTAAATAAACATAGTTCCATTAACTTCAAGATTGACAAAGTCAATTGAGCCAATTTATACCACTTGAGAATCTGAGCCACTATATCCAATTCAAATTTTAAATTTATTAAAATCTAGGGGTATCAAATACCTGGCAGATGTCTTTGCAGCACAGGGTCTTTACTTATTTGAACTACAATTTGCTTTTGGTCTTTCCTGTAAACACCTATTTTTTTGATACCTTCAGTTAAGACATTTTAAAAGTTAAACGACCTAGCATAAGATCGACCCTCGTAAATTTAATAATGTACTTAGGTCACTAAAAGGTTTTATACTGTATCTCGCTGAAGAGTGTTAAATGAGTTAGACAGTCCTTTTGCAGTAAAAGCCAGAAAAGAATCTGAGGAAAACTGTGGGCATAAGAGAGAGAAGCAAAGATGGCAAAAATTATGAACTATGTGGGATCCACTTAGAGATTCTACTTGTGTATGTTTTTTGTACTAAGCCTACACAACTTACTTTGAAAGCTACAAGTGATGTGATCACTAGAGACCACATACCTAATTTATTTCAATAGAGGCAATACAATTGCCATGCTGTATACTGGCAACATCATAAAACAAAATCAACTGAATTGTGACTTAAAAGCTCCATGTGAACATCTCTAATTTATGTGGACAAGTAAAAGGTAAACATTCCAAGGACTGCCCAAGATTTTTGCAGACGTCTTGTGCAACAATTTGAAAATGTACTCCTGTATGTCAGAGAGAGACTGCAAAACAAAGCACGATACTTAGAATCACATTGTCTTTCTCCTCGCTGTATTACCCCAATTCTATCTCTGCCTAGATTAGAATACTGGAATACTGTGTGAAATTCTGGTCTAACATGTTTAAGAAAGATGAATTCAAATTGGAATAGGATGATCTGAGGAATGGAAAACCTTCCTTATGAGAGGAGTCTCAGAGAGGGTGGTTTGTTTAGCCTAACCAAAAGGCGGCTGAGGGGAGATATGACTGCTCTCTATAAATACATCAGAGGGATAATATACCAGGAAGGGAGAGGAGTTATTTAAGTGCCAATGTGGACACAAGAACAAATGGATATAAATTGACCATCAACAAGCTGAGACTCGAAATTAGGTGAAGTTTCATAACCATCAAAGGAGTGAAGTTCTGGAACAGCCGTCCAAGGGGAGCAGTGGGGGCAAAAAACCTAACTGGCTTCAAGACTGAGTTTGATAAGTTTATGGAGGGAATGGTATAATGGGACTGCCTAGGATGGCAGGTGGCCCATCAGCGACTGCTAGTAGCAAAACTCCCCAATGGCTAGAGACAGAAAACTAGATGCGGAGGGCTCTGAGGCCTGGTCTACGCTACGGGTTTAGGTCGAATTTAGCCATGTAAGGTCGATTTAAAAATGAATGCGTCCACACAACCAACCCCGTTCCGTTGACCTAAAGGGCTCTTAAAATCGACTTCTGTACTCCTCACTGACGAGGGGAGTAGTGCTAAAATCGACCTTGCTGGGTCAAATTTGGGGTACTGCAGATGCAAATCAACGTATTATCCTCTGGGAGCTATCCCAGAGTGTTCCATTGTGACCACTCTGGACAGCACTTTGAACTCTGATGCACTAGCCAGGTACACAGGAAAAGCCCCAGGAACATGTGAATTTTATTTCCTGTTTGGTCAGCATGGCGAACTCAGCAGTACTCAGCAGCACAGGTGACCATGCAGTCCCCCCGCGGAATCATAGAGCATAGAATGTTTCTACGCTCCCCCTATCGTCCTCCATCTCCGTTTGCAGATTAAAAGGCGAAAAAAACACACTTGCGATGTCATGTTTTCTGAGCTCATGCAGTCCTCCCGCACTGATAGGGCACAGCCTAATGCATGGAGACAGTGGCAGAGGCCAGGAAAGAATTAAGTGAGTGCAAAGAGTGGAGGCAGGACGCGATGCTGAGGCTAATGAGGGAGCAAACGGACATGATAAAGTGTCTGTTGAGGGAGCAAACAGACATGATGAAGTGTCTGTTGGAGCTGCAGGAAAGCCAACAAGAGCACAGACCCCCCGCTGCATCCACTGTATAACCGCCTACCCTCCTCCCCATGTTCCATAGCCTCCTCACCCAGACACCCAAGAACGCGGCGGGGAGGTTCCGGGCGCCCAGCCACTCCACTCCACTCCAGATGATGGCCCAAGCAACAGAAGGCTGTCATTCAAACAGTTTGATTTTTAGTGTGGCTACAATAAGCAATGTGGCCTTGACCTTCCCTCCTCCCCCACCCAGACTACCCTGTCCGTTATCTCTCTCTTTTTTTAATAAATAAAGAATGGCTTCAAAACAATAGTTACTTTATTTCGAAGAGGGGAGGGCGGTTGGTTACAGGGAATTAAAATCAACAAAGGGGGCAGGTTTGCATCAAGGAGAAACACACACAACTCTCACTCCGAAGTCTGGCCAGTCATGAAACTGGTTTTCAAAGCCTCTCTGATGTGCAGTGCGCCTTGCTGTGCTCTTCTAATTGCCCTGGTGTCTGGCTGCTCAAAATTGGACACCAGGCAATTTGCCTCAACCTCCCACCCCACCATAAACGTCTCCCCCTTACTTTCACAGATATTATGGAGCACACAGCAAGCAGCAATAACAATGGGAATGTTGGTTGCGCTGAGGTCTGACCTAGTCAGCAAACAGCACAACGAGCTTTTAAACGTCCAAAGGCACATTCTACCACCATTCTGCACTTGCTCAGCCTATAGTTGAACTGCTCCTTACTACTATCCAGGCTTCCCGAGCCATGGGAGCAAGGTGTAGGCTGGGGTAGGTGCGACCTCATGATGCTGCTGGCTGGGGGAGCAGCCTGAGCCAGAAGCCTCCAGCTCGCATGATATTCCAGGCAGAACTGAATCTCCATGAGATGAAACTTAAAGAGAGAATGACCTGGAGTCTCTGGCTCCCATTTGGTGCTCTAAGGGGAGGATAGCCATGTCTGTCCAGGTGCCCCGATTGACCTCACCCAGGTCTGTCAGGAGCACTCAGGAGACGTATGACAGCTATCAGTCCTACTGCACCATCTGCTACGAAGCCAAGGAGCTGCTGCTGTGCAACAATGCAGTACCGCTTCTGCAGGAGACACACCCAGGTGACGGAGAGCTGAGTGGGCTCCATGCTTGCCGTGGTATGGCGTCTGCATGGGTAACCCAGGAAAAAAGGCGCAAAACGATTGTCTGCCATTGCTTTCACGGAGGGAGGGGGGCCCGACGACGTACCCAAAACCACCCATGACAATGTTTTTGCCCCATCAGCCATTGGGAGCTTAATCCAGAATTCCAATGGGCAGTGGAGACTTGGGGGAACTGTGCGATAGCTACCCACAGTGCACCGCTCAGTAAGTCGATGCTAGGCACGGTAGTGGGGACGCACTCCGCTGACTTAATGCGCTTAGTGTGGACATATGCAATCGACTGTATACAACTGAATTCTAAAAATCGACTTCTATAAAATCAACCTAATTTCAAAGTGTAGACATACCCTGAGTTACTATAGAGAATTCTTTCCCACGAATCTAGCTGGCAGGTCTTGCCCACATGCTCAAATCTAACTTATTGCCATATTTGGGGTCTGGAAGGAATTCCCCCCCCCAAGTCAGATTGGCAGAGATCCTGGTGGTTTTTCACCTTCTTCTGCAGCATTGGGCATGGGTCACTTGCAGGTTTAAACTAGTGTAAATGGTGAATTCTCTGTAACTTGAAGTCTTTAAACCATGATTGAGGACTTCAATAACTCAGCCAGAGATCGGGGTGGGTGAGGGTCTGTGGCCTGCAATGTACAGGAGGTCAGACTAAATTATCATGATGGTCCCTTCTGACATTAAAATCTATGAGTCTAAAGGGTCTCCTTCCCTCTAAGAAACCACAAAAAGTCAAAAACTGCATTTTTCCCCTCATTCCCCCAAGATCCTAACAAGTGTGTGAAGTCATTTCAAGACATTGGCCCTTCCCTTCTCCGCTCTCCCAGTGCTCTTGAGTCACATGGGGATGCCCATGTGCAGATGGAACCTACAGATGTCAGCAAAAGCCCCAGCTAAAGGGAATTGACCCCATTATTGTGCATTGGTTCCTTGGCTTCCTTTCCCCCCACCCCCAGTGTCCTAATCCTTTGGAGGCTATCTGGGGAATGCATCTAGGAGAAGGGGAAGACTTTTGCTTATATTAGGCTTTCTACGGCCATATCAGAAATGACAAAGCATGTGGACTTGGTTGCCAAATACCCAGTTAACCTTGGAGTTTGATTTACAAGTTTAATTGGAATTATAAATAAAGTTGCAGCCAGAGATTTTTTTAACCACATTTACTTCTGCCAGAATAATTCTGGGACATTAAAGGGTAGAGCAACTCTGGCACCCAGCCACATAAGACACTCCTCTCTTCCACTATCAAACCATTTTTCTTCCCTGATAAGATTGTAGCTCAGATTTTTTGTCATTAACAATTACAAATACTTGCAGCTCTTTTTAATTAAAAGACAAATGTATAGTCAGTGCTCCAAAGTTCATTCTGGACTCCACATACACTCTTTGTTTGGCTCAGTGTTTTAGGATTCTGGATGGACAGCAAATAAAATATCATTAAAGTTTGGCAACTTATTTTCCAGTTTATTCCACATAGAACAAAGCTTTTCCTTTGTTCTTATAATAAAAAAGTCCCTACTCTCAGCAAAATACAAAGCCAGAACTGTTTGAAACAGCATGAAATAAATTTTAACTACAGGTGGAACATCCGCAACAGAACTTACATACACAGTAACAAATCCCTAAACTGCATTAAAAAACCAAGCCTGAGTTTGACTACTAAATGAAGCAATTAGTGCATTATACTATTATGATTTTGCTTTTCTAATACCGCAGTGATAAATGGCTAATTGCTAGTACAGACTGCTCCAGAGCTACATTTATGACTTAAATGCTCAACAGTACATAAAATTTAATCCATCGCAGCTGCTGCTTTACATTCTCTTTGGGACAGCACACTGATAATCGATTTGTAATTATAGATTTTTTTGTTTAATGATATAACATACCCTTTTTTATTAAATACTGTTTTCACAGATTTTCAAATTAATATGTACTATCTCTGCTGTTTTCAAAAACTGGAATCAGAGTATATCATTTTTAAAATAATTTATCTATAAACAAATTTCTATATTTTATTAACAAATGTAAACAAACTCTTTGATTACAAGTGACACTAAAGTTAGTCTCAGGAGTCAATCTAACTAACGCATTTTCCAGACAGGAAAGAAAGCTTTCAATATTTATTTCAGTAACACGCAAACAACTCAGTATTTTATGACTAATATTGTATTGGATAGGCAACTGAATTTACATTTAGTGTAATATTAATATAATCTTTGGGAATCTATCAGCAGAAATCCAGGTTCAATATAGGCCTGCCTGAGACACACTATGGAATATATCATCTTTTTAGGCTGCATTGTCTTTTTACTGAATGAGCCCAAAATTCTTTATACAGAGACAGTCCTGAAATGCAGCAACATCCGGGTAACACATGAAGCAGCTGTTCTGCTCCAGCAACACTACTCTTGTTAATATGTATATATACCTGGACCCATTCTGCCAATCAATCTATAAGCATTTCTAATGCACCCAGATACCTCAGTAAGTGGCATATTTGAAACACAGAGAGAACACACTTCTTCATTTGAAAGGAGAAGGAGTAACTTAGGCACATAGAATGTATTGGTTGAAGTTATAATTTGGCCATGACACCATAGCTGAAATCCTTACCCTTGCAAAAAGCACCATAGTCTCTCCTATATTAATCAAAAGTAGAACGGACTCTTTTTTAAGATTCCTCTTGACTTCAGGGTAAGAGCTATACCTACTGAATCACCAAATGAATACCACCACTCTCTGGAGCACCAGTTTTCTTTGCAAGCTTCCCATCAAAGAATTGATATGACACAATCCATCTTGTTCTATAAACTTTTATCAGCATAAAAATGCATCAGATTTAAAACTCTGATCATACTTCTAGGCCTTGTCTTCACTAGGAAAAAAAGGTATTTTCTTAACTGCAGTTAAGTTAAAATGCTAATGAAGCTAAGGCACTTTGTAGTTTTCACACTAATTAGCAGGTTGATTTAGAGCCTAGGTTCCCTCATAGCAGGTAGAGTTAAAAACTAATGCATGTGAACACTACAAACTACCTTGGCTTCACGTTTGTTAACTCCAGTTACCTAACGAGTTAAGAAAACACCTTTTTTCCTAGTGAAGAAACAGCCTTAATTCCACAGTGAATTAATTTGTGGATACAATGATAGGGGTGGAGAAAAATGTATATGATCTCTCTAACCCCAGGCAGATCATATGCAGAACTAACCAAAAGTGTTTGAATAGACCAACAGCTTTTTCATTTATATAACTCATCTGGGACCAAGATCTACACAATTTTAAGATTTTCTCTGCTGAATATATCCTATAATGCTTTTTCCAAACTTTTGAAAGCTGAGCTCCCCGTCAGGAAAATAAAACCAATCATACCTCCTGCCTTTAATCCTACCATCTATTATTTTCATCTTCATTTATGCATCTTCCATGCCAGGCTTTCTGACTAGTTCCCTTGTGGCCCACATTTTTGAAGACTCTGCTTTAATTAATAAGATCCAGCTTTAGAAAATATAACAATGTATATACATACATACATACATACATACATACACACACACACACACTATTCTTTGCAAGCCTACAATAATATTACAGAAAATTAGGTAGCAATTTATACACTTTATTGACATACAATGTTCATCAATCCCATAAAGTAAGAATATTGCAACAACCAATGGGAACAGATAGTGGCCTATCTGTAGCAGCACAAGTGAGTATGGGGGCATCTGGTAACCTTTAATTACTCATGCCAGCTAGTATAACTATACCAGTGCTCTGTAGGAAGAATGCTACACCAGGTAAAAGCATGGCAAGGGGTACTTCCCCGTTGGTGCAAAGGGGAAACCCAAAAAGCATCTGTAAGAATTTTCTCAATCACACTTTGCCTTCTGGTCTGCTCCAAGAGCAGCACAACAATGTACTATCCCTTGCTTTGAGTTCATGGCAAAGCCACAAATTAGCACAAGAGCACAAGTAAAATGACTATGACAGAAAAAAAATGTGTAATGGATATTGACTTAAATTCCTTTCACTATTGGGTATGAGCCATACAAGAACTGTAAGGTATGGAAGTAGATTTTCCCCTCTGTTAGGACTGCTTTGTACCTTATTGTTGGCGTACAGCAGTCCTAACACCAGCATTGCCATCCCCAAGATGATGATCACCCACATATAGGGGAATCTTTCAGCAGTTTTGTGCATCTTACAATATAAAATAAAAATGGTTATCAACATTTCATGAAAAAGTTGCACATTCTACTACAATACAGTGTCAAAAAATTAAGCACCATCATTGTGATGAATGTTTTCTTCCTATTGGGACCAAATTGGCGGGGGCCTGCTGAGTTTTTCCACTTCCTTGCAGCATCCTGGAGGCATAGTCAGGTTGAATAATAATTTGTGGCAGTAATTGGCAGGGATGTTAGTTCACCACAATTTGCAGCCAGTTTCCAGTGCGATTAGAAGGCTAAAAGGGATGGGTCCCAGAAGTAAAATAAAAGACCTGGGATTCTGCTGATTTGTGCCCACAGGATAGGGGGAGACCTCATGGCATTCATGGGCCAAAGTCCTCTCCCCCGTTTTAGTATCCTCTGTCCCCCTCAAGGGAGAGAGGAGTGTATGTGAAAGGATTCAGAAGAGTGAGCTAGCTGAGTCCTAAGGATAAGCTGAGGAGAGTCTACCCTGAGTTATGGGTTACATGGTAGGAACCCTGTAACTGCACACTGGAACCACTTAAAATGCCTGGTATGTGAAAGTACAGGTGACAGGGTGGGTAGTGCCCTTCTCTGTGTTAAATTTAATAAAGTTGAGGCTGCTGCTTAAAATCCACCCCGTGTCTATCTTCACTCACCAATATGTCCTGATCAATCTACCTGGATCTTGAGTCTGGGTGCACAAGAGAAAGCAGGCTCCAACAGCAGCTGTTATTTATTACTTCCTCCCCATGAGCAAGTGAGCAGCCAGGGACAAGGAGTGAGGTGGGAATGAGAGGGTGGCAGAGTAAGTGCATCTGATAACAGGTCAACAGCACACTTCTCACATCATGAGCGAAACAGAATCTCCACAAGAATTCCGACTTAGCGGGGTGTTGCCCCATACACTGGGCTTAGGGTTTAGTCTCCATCTCGCCCTAAATTTACTGTAATTTTATAAGAATGAACCTAGAAGTTAGCATTTCCCTCCCACAATCTTGGAATTTTTGGTGCGTCACTTCTGAAATGCAAGGAAAGGTCAAAATGCACAAATACGACATTCCCTAAATATACAGCAAATACATTTTTTCAAAAATAAAAAAAGTTGTATAATAAGTATGAAACATGCACAAATAAAATTTAATATTTTAATAATGTAACAAAATTTGCACTCCAGTAAAGTTTGTACATGTCCACATAAACGTGCACATTCATATAAATTAAGGGTACAAAGTAATTTTACGTATATAAGTCTCGATCCTGCAATGAACTAAATACTCTGGCCCTGATCCAGCAAACCACATAAGCATGTGCTTAACTTTCAGTATGTACGTAATCCCATTGACTTCAGAGTCTTAGGGATAGATTGCCACTTTCCTGATCAAGCGGCAGATAGATGCATCTCACCAGGAATTGGTAGGAATGGGAATAGAGTAAGCAAGCGCCAAGGCTCTGCCCATTCTCTCCCTGCCTGATTGGGGTGGATGGTAGCAGACGCATAGCATTCTTACCCTCTGCACAACCAGATTCAAGGTTTGAGGTAGCTCCACAGATGCATAAGGTGTTGAGGGGGCCAAACCCCTTTATGTCCCAGGGTAGATGAGCAGCCCAGGACACAGGCTGGGGTTTTTGTCTTATGTTTTTTAAACTATCTGCCTATTTCTGTAAAAATATAGATGTAATATAATTCTACTCCTCTGTCCAGGGAACAGATTTTGCCACAAAATGATAATGTAACAATTCTGCCCTTGCACACAGATTACTGCATACCTAGCTGATACACATACTCCATATTTTAACAGATAGTTTGATCTGGATGGCCAGAGTAATTGAGACCTCATGGTACTCAACTCCACAGGAGTCACACAGTACCTAGCATTTACATATCTTAGTAATTAGTCTTACAGCAGTGTCAGAAATTAATTTAATTTCCATAACAGAGTGAGAATGTCAGTCATTTCCAAAGGGTTAGTACCACAGCTATAATCTTGAAGGAACTGAAGACAGAGATATGACAGGTGTCAAATCAATGTGGGCACAGTTTATGACCAAGATGCCATGTATATTACCATATAAATGTCAATGTTTTTAAAATTGTCACATGAATGTGTGCCAGAATCTAAATTTCCTTTTAAAATAAAAACACCTCTCTATCCCTTACATTTGCAAAGAAAGCCTTCAAAAGAAGAACATGAATCTGCAAACAAACAATAGCTTTTAGACATGTAATCCCATTTATCTCAGCGAGATAATTACACTGAAATCTCACAGTAATTTAAACATCACTAATTACTTCACTGCTGAGTATTAGTACCAGAAACACCAGGCTCACATGCTTGCTTGTCACTGTGGGATGTAGTGGTTGATACTTGAGCAGGGTGCAATGGGGCAGCTATATGCTGCCAAAGATTGCTGCGGTGCGGAATAAGGAACTGAAACCGACCTCCTACCAAATTTCATATAACTTCTGCTTCTATCCAAAAGGATGAAGGAAAACAAAGATGAATCTCTTTTCAATAATAAAAGTCCCAAATGTTTTCTACGGACCAAATCCAAACAACTTCTGAATGACTTCGCAGATAGATAATACATTAACATATCACTCTGCCCCCAAATTTAAAAATATCAGAACAAACAGCACTACTATACTTAGATCCCTACCAAATTAATGGCCATGAAAAACACGTCAAAGACTGTGAAATCAGATCTCCCCCATGAAATGGAGCTACTGCAAGGGAAAGAGAGGGGCATGGCAGGGGGCTCCTGTCATAAATATAAAGGGAAGGGTAAACCCCTTTAAAATCCCTCCTGGCCAGAGGAAAACTCCTCTCACCTGTAAACGGTTAAGAAGCTAAAGGCTCGCTGGCACCTGACCAAAATGACCAATGAGGAGACAAGATACTTTCAAAAGCTGGGAGGAGGGAGAGAAACAAAGGGTCTGGGTCTGTCTATATGCTGCTTTTGCCGGGGATAGACCAGGAATGGAGTCTTAGAACTTTTAGTAAGTAATCTAGCTAGGTATGTGTTAGATTATGATTTCTTTAAATGGCTGAGAAAAGAATTGTGCTGAACAGAATAACTATTTCCGTCGGTGTATCTTTTTTGTAACTTAAGGTTTTGCCTAGAGGGATTCTCTATGTTTTGAATCTAAATTACCCTGTAAGGTATCTACCATCCTGATTTTACAGAGGGGATTTCTTTACTCCTATTTACTCCTATTTCTATTAAAAGTCTTCTTGTAAGAAAACTGAATGCTTTTTCATTGTTCTCAGATCCAAGGGTTTGGGTCTGTGGTCACCTATGCAAATTGGTGAGGCTTTTTATCCAACATTTCCCAGGAAAGGGGGGGGGTGCAAGTGTTGGGAGGATTGTTCATTGTTCTTAAGATCCAAGGGTCTGGGTCTGTAGTCACCTAGGCAAATTGGTGAGGCTTTTTACCAAACCTTGTCCAGGAAGTGGGGTGCAAGGTTTTGGGAAGTATTTGGGGGGAAAGACGTTTCCAAACAGCTCTTCCCCAGTAACCAGTATTTGTTTGGTGGTGGTAGCGGCCAATCCAAGGACAAAGGGTGGAATATTTTTGTACCTTGGGGAAGTTTTGACCTAAGCTGGTAAAAATAAGCTTAGGAGGTTTTCATGCAGGTCCCCACATCTGTACCCTAGCATTCAGAGTGGAGGAGGAACCTTGACAGCTCCCCAGTCGGGGGCTCCTACCATTCACCAGGCTCCAGCTGGTAGTCCACTGCACTGGGGAAGGACAGGTCTTCCCCCCCAAAAAAGAGGAGCCGTGCAGAGGGAGGGGTGGTGGGGTGAGTAAGATCAGACCCACCTCCAGGTACCTTCCCTGGCTGCAGGAAGCTCCGCAGCTGCACTGCTTTCAGAGCCCACTGTACCCTAGAAAAGCCTGGACCAGAGGACTTCTGCATCACCAGTACTGAGAGAGAATCTCTGCTGGTACCGACTCATTTTATGGAACCTACTTGCCCCTGTCTATGCCATCTTCGATGGTGTTTCATCATCCAGTACTGACATGGTTCCCATGCAGACTCTTTGAGGGTACCAAGAAAGATTTCCAGTCAGTATCGACAGGACTTCCCCCATCACTACTCCACAAGTCAAACAGCAATCAAACCTCTGTACCAGTAAAAGTATGGGTACCTCCCCAGAGCTGGGGTACCATCTCTACCTCTGGTACTAGCTCAGTCAACTCACCCGATCCCTCATCTGACTCAGAGTTGTCTATACAGGGGCCTTCTGTTCTCCTGCTGCCTTCCCCTGAGGTTCAACCCAAGGAGGACACTCCAGCAGGAGACATACTCACAGACTCTTGCGAGGACAAACTTAGGGCACTCCCCCTTTCTTTTCTGCCCCTTGAGCAGAGTGCACATCTTGATGTGTAGCACCCAGAGGGACATATTCAAAGAAAGAGCTACAAAGTTTTGATTGGTTTCAGAGTAGCAGCAGTGTTAGTCTGTATTCGCAGACTAAGCTTATTACAGCTTAGTCTAAGCTTATTACAGAAATACTCAACTCAACATGAACTTCTATATTTTATCAAATTTTTCTGACCAAACTTTTCTTTAAAATATTGACTGACAAAAATTTCACTAAAATCCTTAAAATAACTGGCTGATTCACTTATCACAAAGTGATATCACAGACTTATCCAAAACCACCCTCAGAAACATGACTTAAACAAATACAACAAAATTCAGAACAATGAAACAAAAACAGTCACTGTATTAACAGGCTCAATACCTTCATAACCCTACATGCAGTACATTACTTGCCAGTGTAGAAATGCTTATATAAAGTAAGTCTGTTTGTACTAAGTATTAGCAAACAACCGTGGTAAATTATCCATTCAAAGTAGTGACCTAAACTAGTATATTGCTTTCATTTACTGTAGAGTTTAGCAAGAGCAGTTCATTACTTGAAATAGGAAGCCAAGATTTTTTTTTTTTTTTGAAGAAAAGAACAGCAGAGGTTTGTAGGCAACAAGTCTTTGCAGGTTCTTGTAAATGAACAGTCAATGTCTGCATTAGCATTTGATAAGAGTGAGTGAGTAACTTGCTTACATTTTCAATGATTTTTTTAGTATTAATGGAGGATAGTTTTTGCAATCTAACATTTATAAAAAAGACATTACCAGATAGGCAAATAAAACAGCTCTAATAATCAGTTCAGGAAGTGATGGTGGTAGAATTTCAAAGAGTTTAAGATTAGAGTGGACATGGCCTCTGGGTAGGAAAGAATAGAGGGAGTGGAATGAGCCTCTTCCCCCATAACCTTGAAAAGGACCAGTTACAATGCGAATTAGAGGTTTAGAAAACTTAAGGACACCATATGGCCCATGCTATTGCAAGTGAAAAGGTCCACATATCCATTACAATGTGTATTTCAGTCTGCAGGAATCATGGAGGCAGAACCAGACCTTTCAGTCACTGGCAGCATAGGGAATGCCCTGCCTCATGAAGTTCCGTCCAACTGAGAACTTCAACAGCCAACATAATTTAAATCTATATTTCTTCAATTACAGAGGAGTAACATATATATATATATATATATATATACACACACACACACTATATAAATATACAATATAAAATATATGCTTTGAGGTTCTCCTACTGCAGAACATGCTAAATTATACCTAATGACAACAAACCCAAATCCTTGGACTTCAATTTCTCTCTCTATTCTGGATGGTCCATTAGTCTCCACGGTGGGCCAGATCTGTGTACTTTATTACACAAACAAATAAAATGTTCAGGGAAGTCCAGAGAAGTTCTCCTTCTTCTTCCTGCTAAGATCCACAGATCCCATTACAATGGGATTTTCAAAGCAGTGTGCCTATGAATTGGGTAGCATAATCATTCTTTAAATATTGACATTCAAAATGGGTTAGATTATATACATTTTTCTATGTTCCCTTGGCACTAAGTGATAGAGAAGACTTCTGTCAAAGAGAGGAAATGGCATTGGTTAACACTGGATGATCAACAGCAGAATTTGATGAACTAATGGCTGTCTGGCAGATCTCAGTACAGGACACACCACATCTCAGCCCTGAGATCATCCGTAGTCCTATGAACTTGATTTTAATGTTTAACTAAAGAATATTTATTGAATTTACTTAGGATGAATGCTATGACAGTTGTGAGAATTACCTTCCTGAAGTAAAAGAAAGGTCTCAGAGAAAGCTCCCAACTTCAAAAATAACTTCAGTTTCATCTGATTGGAGATGATAGCCATTGCACTGGAAGACCTACTCTAATGAATAGAAAATATAATGACTCCTCCTGCAGAGGTTCAATCTGGGAAGTGCTGTAACAAGCAGAATGCGATTCCAAGATCATGCTCTTTTACCTTGCAGAGTTGGAATATGTTTAATGCCCTAAAGAAAGATTTAATTTTGGGATTTGTACAAAACTTGAGCATACTAAAAACATTATAATATAGAAACTTGACGTTTTTGCTTCAAAACTCTTATATATCCACTGTAAAACCCTCCTGGGGGAACTCAAGGCTACGTTTCATTGGTTTAACGTGGTAGTTAACCTATGGACTTCGTACTAAGCAGTAGAAACATTTTTGTTTGTTGATTTCTCTTTCCGGATCAACAACAGCAATAATCTCTTCATCCAAGTAGAGAGATGAGATAGGTAAAATAATAGCTTGTATTGGACCAACACTTCTATTGATGAAAGAGACAAGCGTTCAAGCTTAAACAGAGCTTTTCTTCAGGTCAGGTTATCCAAATATTCATTTTAAACCTGTCTTGTCCTGGAAGATTGATTTTACAGCAGCAGACCTCCTCTGTGAGTTTGAGGTATCCAAAGTCCAACACTAGGTTAATCAAGCCTGAGAGTCATAGCCTTTTCAACCAGAAAGACAAACAGTATCACTGCCACTCCCTCATTCCTATCTTCTGCACTGTCCTGGGGAGCAGTGGAAAAGGTGGAAAGACATATAGCAGGAACTTTGCTTAAGTTTTGCAAAGTGTTATTCACCACCTCAGATCCTAGATCCTAATACAGGGTGGTTGCAAGGCACCTTAGGGTTTGTCTACACTTACCGGGGGATCGACGTGCAGAGATCGATGCATCGGCAGTCAATTAAGCAGGACTAGTGAAGACCCACTATATCAACTGCAGATGGCTCTCCCGTCAACATTATGTAGTGTGGATCCCGCAGTATGTAGATCTAAGCTAGGTCTACTTGAGTTACACTATTCACATAACTCAAATTGCATAGCTTAGATCGACCTTTCCCTGTTGTGTAGACAAGGCCTTAGATGCAAAGAGTTCAATCACCAGCCCTCCAAACTGATTAATGATGAGTGAGATATTTCTGGGTTTAGAAGCCACTCAGCTAATCAGACCTCTCCCATGTAAGTCATTCTTCTCCTTGGTGGTCAGTGCAAAGAGATATAGAAAATTTGCTCTACCCTGGACGGATATTTTTCTTCATGGAATAGAGCTCATGGTTATTTTCCTGGTATTATGAAAACCCAATCAGACACATTGACTGCTGTGACCAGAAAACATCCTACCTGTGGAAGGTGCAGTGCCCTGAGACCTCAGTGAATCACTGTGTTCCAGCTGGTGGATTTTGTGCTCTCTTTTTCTGCTACCCATTCCCTGAACTAAACTGGAAGGATCCCTTCAAAAAAATCTGATTCTTTGCATTCATAACTGGAAGTGGAGAATATATAACTGGAGCTAGAGTCCTGCCAATGGATGAGATAGGGTGAAATGCAAAGGGGACACCTGGAATTACTGGACAGGTATCATATCAACACTAACATTGAAACATGCCTCTGTATGAGATAAAATTTCACAAAAGGCTCCAATAACAATTGTTTTTTTGTTTACATGGCACCATTTGTTTACCATTATGACCATCTTCTGTTAGCATTCTTTTGAGATGAGACCTTGTACCTGATCATACTTATCCCTCAGCCCTATGATTGATAATCCTAGTAGCGTGTGTGTTTTTGTCCTGAATCCAAGATATTCCATATGTATCACTATGTATTTGCTTCAGCTTTCTCCATTCAGAACCCTGATCAAAATTTTGTCCGGGAAAAGGTAAGTCAATTTCTTTCTTCCCTAAAGCCGCTATTTTTGTTACCATGATCCTGGAGAGAGAGCCTGAGAGCACATGTAAGATCAAATGGTAATGATCAAAGTTGGGAAAAAGAAAAAGGTTCCATCCAGCTACAAAACATGAAAATTATTGAGAATGGTAAAATGGGGATGCTTTGAAAGACAAAACGAACTCATTTAGATTTTTTAGTCAGGGCTCTATTCTGCTTGTCCTTGATTCTTTAAGACTAGACATAGGATGGGGAGCTGCAGTGCTCCAATCTGAAGTAGATGATGGATTATTTCATTCATGCTTTGGCCTTGCCATTGGGTTGCAGAGACTGGCAATAAGACAAAGCTGTTCCTGCAACTCTTGCACTGCTCCATGTGTCCCCTTTTGCTCCAAAACTGAGATATCCTGACATCAGTCAGGAGTTTAACTACATATAGGATTGTGTGGGAGAACTGTAGATCGATCTGAGGCAACAGAGGACAGTTACTGACCTTGCACTTGTTCTAGTTACCACTTGCAAAGAAGTATTTTCTCCTATTGTACTTCATGTAGTGCTTCAATTTGACATGTGAACTGTATTATTTTCCATAGCGTCTGGCAGAAGTTAAATTATAAATTGACTTATCTGATGACTCTCAGCTTCCCATAAAGTTACCTATTACATCATTTACGATATCTGGGAACTGATTTGTCTGATCCCAAAGACCAAAAAATCAATATACCTGCATGAAACAGATTTTAATTCCACTTTATTTTTTTTTCTTTCCAGGGAGAAGCCCTTATACCATGCAGTTATTAGGATTCCAATACTGTCCACCCATGTTAGCATTCCTTGTGAAAGCAGGTGGAGGGTGTCAGTTAACAATTCATATTTGTTTGTTTATTTTCAAGGAAGGGGCTGAGATGATGCCTACCTGGACTTCCCTGCCTGTGATGGGCCTATATAGTGAGGTGGCCACTCAATCAGGTAAAAATCTCCTCCAGTGATACACAAAGATTCTCTGGCCACCAGGGAAAAAGCCATATCGATCTTTGGCAGTGACAACAGGTTAAATGTTGACTGGTGCGCACACACAGAGATCACCTGAATTAACAACTTAACCACAGCCCACTACCTCCAGGACAATGAGTAACTAGGGGCAGAGCTTCAAGGAGCTCCCAGAGTTACCTGAACACCAATCCAGGTAAGATACCAGCATCAGCTAATACCATAGCAATTCCAATGTTTTTAAAACTCATTCCATGCTACAGCCTTGTCATTCTTCTGTTCTGATGATCACGATTTTTACTACCATGTATGTAAACTAGGTAATGAATATTAAAATATGAAAATTAGGGCATTGCATTATATGCATAAAATCTCCAGATTCCTGAACCTTCAGCCTTCACAAATATGTGGATGTGCAATAAGCATCTAAATTCGATCTTTAACAATTATCATTGCAGAGGAATACAGGAAATAATAAATAGCCTTTGTGAGTAACAAAAAGCCAGAACAAACAATATATAACTATGCCACACATAAGAGATATAATCAACAATATCCTATAGGCCAGAATGTGACAAAACAGTAAAGGTTCTATCTCCAGAGTTTCTAGTTGTTTCTAGACAACACCCATTTAGCAGATGGAACTTGCAGCAAAACAATACTACATCATTTGCATGGGGAATGGTAAAAACATGATGCTCATAATATAGCACTTTTTGTCTTCAAAGCACTACACAAAACCATATGATGCAGCTGAGGAAAATAAATATTTTAGAGCTTTATTCATTTCACAACTAAGAAAATTTTAATAAAGCAAAGATTCAGTGTTTGCTGTAGTTTCCTGAACAAAATATGTTTATGTCTGATGTGCACTGTAAGATTGTGTATTTAATTTGGCCAAATGAATGGTA
The DNA here is from genome assembly GCF_015237465.2 of Chelonia mydas. Taxonomy (NCBI): domain Eukaryota; kingdom Metazoa; phylum Chordata; order Testudines; family Cheloniidae; genus Chelonia; species Chelonia mydas. Next base: position 110,460,662 of record NC_057853.1, read on the forward strand.
TAGAAGATTAAGTTTGTATCTAATTAATCTTTACACAATTTTCAAAATACAGGGATAAAATTACTACATCTATTTCTTTTTTATTTTATCAGTTTAATAATGCATGGCAAATGTGATTTGTAAGAAAACAAAGATACTGTGCTAACTGCTGTAATTATCTTAAACAGAAATAATGTAGCATGACAATTTAAAAAAAAAACCAGTACTAGTGCTATTTGTCAAGAACAATGGGATTGAGTCCCCTCATCTAACATAGCACTAGTCAGTTCAGCCTTCAGGCAGGTTAATGAGCCCAGCTGGTTTACAGCAGAATGGCCTGATTGGCTGAAAGAAGCCAAAAGGTCTGCATTTAAGCTAAGCAGCAGTTCCCTGGCTACTCAACATTTATGCCCACAGCTGTGATTGTGATATGCCCCTTGCTCCTGCCTTGTATTCAGCCTTCTTCCTGCCCTACTCCAATCAAGCCCTGCTCCCTTCCCACTTCTGACTTTGACTCTGACCATTGGCTCCAGTTACTGACTTCTGACTCCAGCTCTGTCCTGTGACTCTGGCTCCCTGCTCCTGTCCCTGGCTCTAACCACTAGATAAGACTTCCCACATTCTGGTCCTGACACTGTTGATCATCAATTGTATGGGACAATAAAATATAGCCACTGCAGATAATCAAGTGCATTATTTGGTCTACATGTTTTATTGTAATGCGGCAAATAAGAGCGTAAGCCATTATATGTTGATCTGAAATGTATCTTGTCCTCAAGTTATTAGGCTTCCCTAATAATAATAATAGGTACAATCAAATGCAAAGTAAAAGATATGAAATATCAATCAGACAGCAAGGAGAAATTCTGAGGTACAACATATGGGTATATTTAAAAAAATTAGATTTGGTGCAAAATGAAATGGCTTAGCTGCATAGGCTCAGCTGTCTAATAGGGTTGGCAGGAGACAGCACATCACACCTGGGTGCTCGATATTGGCTTACTGTTCACTTCAGGAAGCAAATGTATAAAGCCATATGTAGTTTGGGTTCAAGCTGTTTAAGAGACCATCTCCCTCCCTTCTCCCCATGCACTACTAGAACAGTTCAGGTCAGCTGATGAACTTTGCTAACAATACTTATATTTGAATATTGAGTATTCTCAATGAATTCCTATCTAGAACTCCTTCCCACTGCTGTAACAGAGTTTGTGTTTATTAGTTCTCAAGGACTGTTGAAAATATCATCTATTTATTCATGTCTCTTCATAAGATTGGTTGGTAGGAATGGTTTTAAGGAAGGCTCTGATTTTTGACTGGGGATGTTGCCTCTTAGTTTATATTTTTTTTAGAAGGTTATTGTAAATTTAGGTATTGCCCTTTTTATAGCCTTTTTGAGATAGTCTAATGCTTGAACTATGACTGGACTTTTAACTGGCATAAATGTACCCAGAGACTTGGGCAAAGAGCACATTTTTGTTGTTTATTTTAAATAAATATAAAGATAAAGTTTGCACAATAGGATTATTAAATATCACTTGATAAAGGAATATATGAATTTCTCCCTTTAAAAAAAAATGATAGTCTACCCTTCAAAGAAAATCCACGTTTGTAATATTACTCAGCAATCTTCATTCGCCTTCCCTTCAGCTCCACATTTGGCACCCTTAAATCATTCTGCAGAAGGCTTATACTTCAGACAGTGAATGTTCAAATGTTCCTGTAATTTTTTTATTTTTTAACAACCAATCCCACCGCCACAATTTTAATATCCACTCTAGGTTGCTTTTTTCCAAGAATGTATCAATGTCAGCAACAATATATTTCAAATGCCTACATTTTCTTCTCATCTTCTGCTTTTACTGTTCTATATTTCACCTGTATAGTATAGATCTACAAGCCAAATCAATGCCCACTCCAGTGATATTAGCTTAAAGTGACATACAGCTTCCTTTTCAAATGCTTTTCCTTCACGTGGATCTCAAAGGGGTTCAGCTCCAAATATCTTATTCAGACGTTTTGGTACAGTTGCCATCTTCATACACTATTACAGTATTTGACTTTAGAACAGTTCATCAAATTATTGTGGATAACAACAGAATGCAACACTATGATTAAATAAAAGCTCTGTGTAAACTCAAAAGCTTCCGTCTCACACAAACAACAGTTGGTCCAGTGGAAGATATCACTTCACACACCTTGTCACACTATGGTTAAGTGATACACATCATATATGAAACAGCTGTAATCTCATCTTTGTACAGTGTGTTTTTCACCATGATATAAGTACATACAAAGCTAGCTAAATGCAAACTTTCTTAACCCACATAATTCTTAAAGTGTAACAAAACTGGGACCCAAACAATTTGGTCTCTATCAATCTCACTAAGGCCCATTTTATTGCACTCCAATGAATTATCTCCTTTCTGCTTCCCTTCCCCCCACCCCCACTTTTTTTCCTTCATCTTTGTTCATGTCATCCTTTTCCCTGTCAATCCTTTTCTTTCTTTTCAACCATTTTGAGCAGCTGCAGTAGAAGGAATGAAAAATTTCTTACCCAATAATTTTCTGTTAGCAGCTTCTCTTCTCATTTGTAACTGATGGGTTAATGCCCCCCACCTTTAGAATCTGGCGGCAGCTTAATATTGTTACTAGAGTCTCCAGGACTAAGCCCCACCCTTATGTTCAGGCCAACAGAAGAGTTCTTCCAAAGCTGTAGAAACACTCCAGCAATAAATTATTTGCATTAGGACAACTTGATATAATGCATTAATTAACCTCAAGAGAATTATATGTTTAAGTCTTCCTTGAGAGAAAATTTTCAATTTGTATTCTGGTCATTTAGAAGACTACCAGGGTGGGCTGAATGAGGAGAGAAGCTGCTAACACAAAGAAAATTATCAGATAAGGAATTTCTCATTCTGTTTGCACAGCTTCTCTCCTCATTCATCACTAATGGGAAGGAGTGAGCAGTGAATCAAAGAAGTGTGCATGGATGTGGGGAGGATAAGCCTATGCATGACACCAGCAATTCTAGCCATTGAGATAATTGGCTGCATGACCATTGCCAGGAAATGACTGATGCAATGAAGTATTAGATCTTGCAAATATTTACTATGAGGGTAAAATTATGGCCAGGAACATGTTCGTTTTTGACCCCTGCCTGAGAAATTTTTTGTGTTAGGTTCAAAAGCTCGTCTTGATTTTCAAGAATTGGTGGGTATGAATCCTTTCCACCAACCATCCAGTCACAAATTGGTCTGTTTCTCTGGACAGGGCACTGATTGGGATGTTGTCTATGCATAGATATAGAAGCATAACTTGAGACCTGTGCCTTGCTGAGACTACTGCTGTGTGTTTAAGACTCTGGATGAGAAGGGTGCATCAGGAAGAAGAGTTTTGTACAGGAATTGTGAGCTCTTGTTGATGGTTATAAATTGGCCATCAACAAAGCTCTGGAACAGCCTTCCAAGGGGAGCAGTGGGGGCAAAAAATTAAACTGGCTTCAAGACTTAGTTTGATAAATTTATGGAAGGGGTGGTATGATGGTACTGCCTACGATGGCAGGTAACCCACAGGCAACTGCCAGTAGCAAAAGTCCCAAATGGCCGGTGATGGGACACTAGATGGGCAGGGCTCTGAGTTACTATAACAACTTAGCTGGGGAAGGCTCAGACATCTACCTCCGATTATCTCACAGTAACTCTCTCTGAACTCTCTAGATACATAATATTTCTAGCAATAGACAGATTATATCTCATTTCTCATGCCCAGTCTCAGCCCTACGTATTAAATCTTTATAGATATCAGACCCTGTAGGAAGCAGACATCCGTTACTGGAAATGAGGTGGTGTGATCAAGGGGACTATGGTAATAACTGATTTGCCCTGATATATTTTTAAAACTTTAAATTATTATGTTTTAAAACTACCTGACTACTATGTAGTGCATTCCTCCTCCCCTTCCCCACAGCCCTCCCAGCCAAAGCACCGTTCTTTCCTCTGGGATGGCCAATGAAGGGCACCCTCTAGAAAAGTGCTACTAATCATCCACTGATTAGCCAGATATATTAGCAGTCATGGTAATACAAAATCTTATCCTTCCTCCCTCTTCATTTGTGATGCAGCCTATATCTCATGGAAAAACTTTAGATATCACCAACCTGAGAACAAAGATCATGAGTGTTAAATTCGGCAGAAAACGCAGACATTTTGTAAGCTCTGTTTGTGAGCTCTCTCATGCTGCTATTATATATCTTTTGCAACATACTTTACTACTGCAAGACACCCTTCATATCCCCTCCTAATTTACCTAACTCAGAAAATTAAATTTTCACATTCAGTTTTCTTGTAAGAAAAAAAATCTAATCAAAATACAATTGAGCAGTCCTTAATTTTACTTCCAAATATCAAGCCAATCTTCCTTAACCTCTTAAGTGACTTTTTTTCTTTAGATTATTTGTGACTATGACATTTTAATTTTCATCTTTACAAAAAGAATGGTAGCATGCACATTGTGCTGTATATCTACCGAGCAATAGGAGTGCCCCTTCATGGGACAATGTACATGCTACACATTGTGAATCTTTTAATGTGGAATTTGATGTGGTTCCATGTTTCACCTGAAGAATCAAGGTACTGTTTGATTCGTCGTCTTTTATTCCTGTTACTCACTGAGTTATGAACATCTAAGCACTATCTGAAAAGTGTTACAGTGTTTAATATAGACACACACATTTATTCTTCTGTTTTTATTGTAGGGATAATTGAAACAGGAAATTTAACAATTGACCTAAATATATCCACTGCGCCAAGCCTGCCAAATCTTTGACATCAGCCGGCCAATTTATATATAACCACTTGAAAAATGCATGTTTGTCTTTTTTACACATGCTATTTGGCAAGTTCTTGGCAGATTACCCATAACAAGCAGGTCACGTTTATCATAAAACAAAGATTATCACTGCCTTCTGAAAACCAGAAATGAGGTGATTCAGGATAGAGATCAGAATCTTAATGCCTTGGTTTGCTACAAGTTCCCTAATGGACAAAATGCAGGCTAATTAAAGCACATGGAAAGGAAGCACATCTCTATCAGTCTAGCAATTCCAGGTATGGGATTTATTATGCAAAAGCAATCTTTCATCATTTATACTACCAGAACATGGGAGCAGAAACACAAATCTGGTGAACACCAACCACTGGTGCCAATGGATTAATACATGCTCTTTAACCTGAATAAAACCGTCATAATGTCAAAGACACACTCATTGAAAATGAGGTTTTATGCTTATACATCTGCCCAATACAAACACCTGCAATCCATATGAAGAAATGTTTTTGAAGGTCAGAAACCTTGTGGTTCATTTGAGATCAATAAGAGAACCTCCATCAATGGTACCAGCAGCAGCACATTCTGCTACGCCCTGAGATATTCAACTATAAACTGAAACCTTGTGAATTAGAGACTGACATTTTACTGAGATTATACATGTCTACACTACCACTTATGTTGGCAAAATTTATGTCACTCAGAAATGTGAAAAAACATCCCCCTGAGCAACATAAGTTTTGCAGCGTAAGTGGTAGTGTGCACAGTGCTATGTCGGTGGGAGAAGCTCCTGCCAACATAACTACTGCCGCTCATTGAAGGTGGTTTAATTATGTCGACGGGAGAGCTCTCTCGTGTCAGCATAGAGTGGCTATTTGAGCGATCTTACAGCAGCGCAGCTGCATCGTTTGCAGCTGTGCCACTGTAAGGTCTCTAGTATGGACACAGCCTTTGAGTATAGTTACCCACGAATTCCTCACACAATCCTCAGTCTCTAGTAGATGTTTTGGTTGCACAAGAAGCTGTTCATCTAAGTTTACTGTAAACGGCAATATTTCACAATAGCAAGTTGACAATATCTGTAGGAGGCAGAATAATGAAAGTGATTGTTAATAGCAACAGAAGGGAATTAAATCACATGTCTGAACAAAAACTGGAAACGGTTCTTTTCTGAGGTATTTCAGTATCCACTCACTTCTCTTTATCTCTATCCATAACACTGTGTTCTCCTGCAGAAGACTTGCTTTTCATGGAGATTCTTCAAAATGATCAACTATTTCCTTAACTTGATAGGCTGCTTGTTTCCTGAGGAGTCCCAACACAGCCAGTCTTTTCCAGTGGAGTCACAAGCCAGTCCAGGACAAATGAACACAATATTCTCTTTAGGCAATTTCTTTTTATTTTCCCTTTTAGATTCAGAAATCTCACTGTGAGAACCATTCACTAAACAGTGAATACCAATAAGCATTCAGGCTTTTGATTAATCCATTGTTGAAATAATCATAAGAGGAAGAAAACTTAACAGGTTGTTCTACCCATATTTAAAATTTTCTTCCAAAACTCAGAGCTTTCCTCAATGCCCAAATGGAAGGAAAGGTGTACTCCTTCACTTACATTTCCATCTGTACTTCAGAAGATGGAAATGATGATTTATGGGAAACTTTATGCCATAACAGCGAATCCCAGACTTCAGGGGTTCTCTTTTATAAACGTTTCATGATTCACAGCAGTAGGCTCAGTGTATTTACTACAGTAATTCAGAAAAAAAGTAAAAAAAGTTGACTTTCAGCAATATTTTAAATACTAACATCTGTATTTAGTGTTTTAAATCATTGTTTTCTATTTTACTATTGCAATTGTTTTAACTATTTGCAGCATCTTCAGAGCTGTAAATGGTGGGTTTTATAAATGCCTTATTACACAATGAGAATGAACACAGCTACCACTAGCACAATTTCATTTAGTTTTGAACAGAAAATGAACATATTAGATCAGAACCTCTGGTGTGATCATAAAATCACTGAAATTCAGAGACTGCAGAGGTCATCTGGTCCAGCCCCTTGTGCCGAGACAGGACGAAGTATACCTACACCATCCCTGATGAATATTTGTGGCAAATTTACTATGCTGATTTATGCTATACATATCCTGGCCCTCAAGCAGTTTAAATGGCTTGAGTTAGTGTTAGCCCATCCTAATGTAAATAGCAATCCCCTGGCTGCATACTCTCAACACAGGATGCTCTTGTACCACTCACCCTCCCTATTGCTGGTATAGCAGGAGGAAGGAGGTGTGTGGATGAAGAAAATGAGGTGTCGCTGGGAAGCTGCTGTACTACACCGATCAGCTACTGTATCTTTGATGTAGCCCTGGTGCTAATGAAAATGACAGCAGCCCCTCAAGCTACTGCAACACAGTGGGAAAAATCAGCAAAGAGCAGCAGCGTTAGAGAATACAACATAGAATCAGATTCACAATAAGGGCATAAGTATTTCAGATGTTACATCTAGTGGCTCAATCTAAATGTGCTGCTGAATACCTGTGAGATACTGAGTCCCCACAATTCCCTTGGGAAAATGGAGCAACTGAGCCTGTTCAGCACTACTCAATATTAGCCCCTTGTTTTATATAACATTTCTTGAAAAGACAATTTATTTTTTGGCAATTTGATTTTTCTACTCATGATACAAGTTTGTCCACAAAGAGGCTATTAATATTATGCCTATTAAAATTAACTTTTGTTAAAAAAAAGTCTACACAGGAAAAACTTAAAGAAAAATTTCCAAACTCTGATATTGTCACAGAAATACAATAGATAACCTCAATTTTTTTTAGATACAGTAGTAATGCTACCATGGTCTGAGTTACTTAACATGACTGCATCAATCCCAAAACTTTCCATGCCACTTTCAAAGAGTATTTTAAGCAAAATCTGAATTATTCTAATGTGTCTATTATTTTATAGTTTTAACATCACAAATAAATCAGCAGTACCTTGAATGTTACAATTATTAGTTTCTCTAGTTAAGTAAAGGTTTTAATACAAATGAAATTCACGGATTGTTGTGATGTATTTGAAAATAGGGTTTGTGTGCTAACTCCTGGTGAAGCGAAGGAGTACTTCAAGGGAAGATCTTGAACCTGGACACGGAGATCTTAACATGAAGAGAAAGTACTAGATGGTGGTGTTCTATATTTTGCAGGAGAGGGTATTTTAAGCATTGAGAAATACAAAGACACTTTTGGTCCAGTTTTACATAATTTTTTTGGCTTGCATCCTGCGTCTAAGAAACTACACAAAGTAATAATGGAAAAACAAAAAAACCTGCTTTGTCTCACATCCTAACAAAAAATAGCTTATAAACTTTCATAGTTCAAATGTAAGAGATACATAGACCTTTTATGAATCAATTCTTATATGCTTCATAAATCAAGGCTGTGATTCTTAAACGTCACCCTATAATTAAATTTTATGTGCAGTACCTACCTATGTCATATGCCAGAAAGTCAGCCGAAAAGCACTTTGCACCATTACTCAGAGAAGTATCATTATGGGTGTTTCCGCCAAAAATCAGCAGAGCTCCACTTATTAAGACAGCTGAATGAAGATACTTTGCAAAACCACTCTCTTTCAAAATAGTCCTAGAAAATATAAGAATAAAATAATACATTATAATATATTAAAAGCCTATCGCTTTTATAATAGATAACAGTTATAGCTAGGGTTCCTACACAAAACACAAGAAAACCAGTAAAGTTAAGTAGGGTACCCAGTGAATATAATATAAAATATACTGATCATTTCTGAGATAATAAATTTGCTCATATCATAATAACTGTTTCTAATTCAATTAAAAAAATCAAAATCATAAGATACATTTTCTTATTTTACCAACTGACTTATCTAAAAAATTAGATCAGCTATGAATTACTCAGGAAATATGCTTGCCTAAAAAAAGATTAACTTTTAACCCAACATTTCTATTAGCATGTGCACACAATTTTTTGGCTAGAGAAAGAAAAGTTATTCTCCTTTCATTACTGTTGTTCTTTGAGATATGTTGCATATATCCATTCTGCTAGGTGTGTGCATCTGGCTGAATGCACAGACTTTTCCATACGGGTGTTGTAACATGACAATGCAGCTGGTGATCCACTTGGAGAGCCATTATGCTGTTGCAGTATGCCTCCTCATTAATTATTCATGGAAAACTAATAGTTGGGAAGAGAGCCAAAAGGGCTTTGGTTCTGTCTAGATAAAAAGCCAGGGCTTGGCAAACATCCAAAGGGTGGAGCTTTTGTTTGTCTTTATGGAAATGTAGCTTTGTAAAGAAAACTGGTAAATCTTCTTTGTAAAGATGACTGGTTGAGATGAAAATCAGACTCTCCCTTGGGAAAAAACGTAGGATGTGGCCTAAGGTATACCTTGTCCTGGAAGAAAACAAACAGCGTATGGAGGTTCTGTTATTAGGACATGCAGTTCTCCTACTCTCCTCGTGATGTGATGGTTACCAAAAAGCTACCTTTGCTGAAAAGTGTAACACCAAACAGGAAGCTAATGAACCCCATAAGTACTGACAACTAAAGGGGAACCCCATAAGTACTGACAACTAAATTCAAATCCCCATGTGCAGCAGGGTCGCTAATGGATAGAATCATCCCGTCTAGGTCTTTTGAGAACCTGTAGTCATTGGTTTAGAGAAAAACAGTCCTCCCCATGATATGGAAGTGAAACACTGAAATTGCAGCCAGGTGCACCCTGATGGAGCTGACAGTCAAACCTGACTCTTTCAGGTGTCACAAATAGTCCAAGTTTTTTGAAGCATAGTCTGCATAGGCCACGGACAGTCCATGTTTAATTGCCCAGATAGAAAATTGCTTCTGCTTACTAAAGCGAGTAGCCATTGTGGATAGGTTCCTACTATTAAGTGGGACATTTCAGAACAAAGTGCCTCCTCAGGGTCTAGCCACTGAGGAACCAGGCCATAAAGTTGATGGTTTGGGTGTAACACCCAACTGTGATCATGAGATATCAGGTTCTTGACTGGAGGCTGGGGAAGAGGTTCCTTGACTGACAGCTTGCAGAGGTCTGAATACCACAGTTGTCTTGCCCAGGGTCCCACAATGAGTATCATTTTGTCTTGGTCCTGCTTCACCTTGAGGATGGCCTTGGAAATAAGTGGTATTGGGAAAAGGGGATAGGAGTCGAGCAGGTCCTTGCCCCAAGGGAAAAGAAACACCCCTGAGATAGACCCTGGGCTGTGGCCTGCCCTCAGACAGAACTGGGAGCAGTTCTGATGGGTTGCGACTAAGTCCACAGTTAGGATTCCTCCTATTTGAACCATTGATCTTAGAATAAGTGTGTTTGGGGACCACTCATGATGCAAGGTGAAGGATCTGCTTAATCTGTCTACTATGACATTGTGAACCCCCACAGGTGTGATGCTACAAGTGACAAGGAATTTTATATGCAGAAGTTCCGCAGCCTGACTGCCTCCTGGCAGAGGCTCTTTGATGTGGCTTTCCCCCCTGCTTATTAATGCACAACACTGATGTGGTGTTATTGGCAAGTATTTGGACAGCTCTGTTGTGTAAATGGGTAGGAACTGGTGACCTTCTATGGAGTTTGCCCATAGCTCTAGAATGTTATGTACAGTCCCATCTCTTGATTGGACCACAAGCTTTGAGCTTGCCAAACTCCCAGATGGTCTCCCCACCCCATAACTGAAGCATCTATTACTAAAGTCATGGAAAGAAAAGGCAGAGAGAAGAAGTCTCCTGCAGACATCGTTGTGGCTCATCCACCAATCCAGTGAGGATAAGATTTTGCCAGGGATGCATACCAGTCCATCCAGGTGATGTATCTGAAGGCAGTACACCGACCTAAATCATGACTGTATCCCTCTGAGATGAAGTCTGGCATTTGGGTTCATGTAATTGCATGCCACCATACTCTCCAGGAGCTTGAGGCAATTTCTCACTGATGTCTGAGGGGCACACAGAAGTCTTGGATGGCTAGGAGTCTTACTGGCGGGAGAAAGGCCCTGCCTCAGATTGAATCCAGAACTGCACCGATAAATTCTATTCTCTGGAGGGGTGCTATGGTCAATTTCTATCTGTTAATACCAAACCTATGCATTAAGCAGCTAGAGTGTTTCATTAATGTATTTCTCCACCCCCTGAAGGGAGCAGCTCCACAGAAGCCAATCATCCTGGTACGGGTACACCTGGGCATCCAGTGGGGGAGGCATGGAGCCACCACTGCCATGCATTTCATGAAAACCCTCAATGCAGATGATAGGCCAAAGGGTAGAACCATAAACTGGTCCCCTCTTGCTATGAACATGAGAAATTTTCTGTGACCAGGGTGAATGGCTTTATGCATGGAAATATGTGTCCTTTGAGTGTACGGCAGCATACCAATCTCCTGGATCTAATGAAGGGGTAATAGTTGCTAAGGAAACCATGCACAACCAAAACTTCTTGATTTATTTATTAGGTACCAAAGGTCCAGAATAAGCCTGAGATCCCCTTTTGCTCTGGGTATTAGGAAGTACTGATTCAGAGGGGTACTTTGGTGTTTCCCGAGAATGTAGATTCCACTCTTCTTGCCTCAGAACTGATTTGAGAGATGAGTCCCTGAAAAGGGACAGGGAAGGTGGGAAAGACAGGAATTGGAGGGTATATCCCAATTCCACCAAGCTTAGCACCCAATTGTTGGAGGTGATGGACTGCCACACACTTAGAAAATGTGACAGCATGGTCTCATGGGGACTGAGGGGAAGCTTGTAAGATCTGGTATAGTTTACATACTGTCCTTGAGGAAGAAGTCAAATAGGCTGTTAAGAGGCATGCAACTGCCTGGATGAGGAAGCAGTGGATGTGGGTGGGGGGTGAAACTTTGTTCTCTTCCCAGCTGATCTAGAGAGACCCACGGATTTCAACACTGCCCTTTTAAATGTATGCAGTGCCTTATCCATTTCAAGGAAAATAAATCACAGCCCTTGAAGGGGAGATCTTCAGTGGTTTGTTAGACTTTGGCAAGAATTCACGAAGCCTGGAGCCATGTATATGGTGCACGGTTACGGCTATTGCCATGACTCTGGCAGCTGAGTCCACTGCATCCAAAGAAGCATGTAGAGCAGATCTTGTGACTGTATAACCTTCCTCCAGGAGAGACCTACACTGAGCCTTGAAGTCCTCAGGAAGTTTTATTAAGGAATTTCAAGATGGCATCCCAATATGAATATTCACAACAGATCGACAGAGCCTGATAGCTTGCTTTGCACCATTTTAATCCCTCTGCTGAATATATTTTTCAGCCAAAGAGGTCCAACTTTTTTTTGCATCCTTATCCTTACGAGGCACTTTTGCTCTGTCTTGGAAGTTTCTTTTATTTTCTGCTGCCACCACTCAAGAGGATGGTGTGGCATGTTGATAAAACTGTTCATACACCTGAGAGGGAATCTGGGATTTGTGCTCTGTGAGCTTTTTCATTGGCATGAAAGATGTTGGAGCTTACTACAAGGTTTAATAGACTTACAGGCTACATCGTTGCTTCATTTATAAGAAGAGAAACTTTCTATGACATAGCCGGGTGTAAAATGTCTGATCTTGTGAGGATTTTCTTCCACAAGCTGTATTTATATAGCCATCCTTCTCAGGAGTGCCTGGTAGGCCTTAAAATCATTCAGTACCAGAGAAGATGATTTCAGTATCAGGGCCTCATCTGTTTAGGAAGATGACATTCAAAGGGGGCACGTACAACCCTCTTGGGGCTGGTTGAGAAATGCAGTTGCATAAGGCCTGTTTGAAGCCAACAACGGACAATCCTGAGCCTTGGCCTCTCAGTGAAGGCTGATATTGGAGTCAAGCAGCCTACCAATACTGTAACAAGGAAACTTTGCCCGTGGGGATATATTTCAGTAGTGTAGTAATTGGCTGGTACCGACATCCAATGGTCTATCAGTTTCGGGTGGCAGTATTCCCTCCTCTGGGACTAGTTTCTGTAGTGCAGTGGAGATGATAATCTAGAATCCAGAGGCATCCCTCATGGTATCCAATAGAGACAGTGATGGGGTTGGCACGGTAACAGAGGCCAAGTGTGCTTAGACTCAGCCCTTCAGTCTCTCAATCTTTTCTTGTCAAGACAACTCCTATGAGAGCAACAAATGATCCCTAGAGGATGCCCTGGATTCCTGTACTGGGAGACATAGGAGGAGAGAAGGAGTACTCCCCAGACCAGGAATGCAAGGTATCAGAGATAGCATTACTGGAGATTGGGAGTGAGAGTACCAATGATTTAGATAATAGCATAGAGAGTACAGTTATAAAGTTTGCAGACAATACCAAGCTGGGGTGTTGCAAGTGCTTTGGAGGATAGGATTAAAATTCAAATGATCTGGACAAACTGGAGACCTGGTCTGAAGTAGATAGGATGAAATTCAATAAGGACAAATGCAAAGTACTCCACTTAGGAAAGAACAATCAGGTGCACACATACAAAATTGGAAATGACTGCCGAGGAAGGAGTACTGCAGAAAGGAATCTGGGGATCATAGTGAATCACAAGCTAAATATGAGTCAACAGTGTAATGCTATTGCAAAAAAAGCAAACATCATTCTGGGATATATTAGCAGTAGGATTCTAAGCAAGACACGAGAAGTAATTCTTCCTCTCTACTCCGTGCTGATTAGGCCTCAGCTGGGAAACTGTGTCCAGTTGTGGGTGCCACATTTCAGGAAAGATGTGGATAAATTGGAGAAAGTGCAGAGAAGAGCAACAAAAATGATTACAGGTCTAGAAAACATGACCTATGAGAGAAGATTGAAAAAATTGGGTTTGTTTAGTCTGCAGAAGAGAAGACTCAGAGGGGACATAACAGTTTTCAAGTACATAAAAGGTTGTTACAAGAAGGGAGAAAATTTGTTCTTCTTAACCTCTGAGGATAGGACTAGAAGCAATGGGCTTAAATTGCAGAAAGGGCGGTTTAGGTTGGACATTAGGAAAAAATTCCTAACTGTCAAAGTGGCTAAGCCCTGGAATAAATTGCCTTGGGAGGTTGTGGAATCTCCATCATTGGAGATTTTTAGGAGCAGGTTGGACAAACACCTGTCAGGGATGGTCTAGATAATACTTAGTCCTTCTTTGAGTGCAGGGGACTGGACTAGATGACGTCTCAAGGTCCTTCCAGTTCTATGATTCTATGATAACAGTCACATCAAAGGCTTCCTGGCTATCAGCACCATGCACTCAGGCACAGCAGTTACCGCTGGTCTCTGAGCTGGCTTTATAATCAATGGATGCTTTATCAGACCTGAAGATGCTGGTACCATAGCAGACCCAAACACTGAAGGCAACATGTGCACTTCATGAGGCAGCTCCAGCAAGACACTATCAGTCTGAGCAGCTGGTGAGGGCAGTACCAACAGGCTCATGAGATCTTTCTCAGCTCTGTCGGCCTGTGGTATCAAGACAGGCCTTTGTTCTGCTGTGATCAAGGGTGACCGCTCTAGTGCCTTCTCTAGGAAAAGCAGCAGCCCTCCAAAGTCCTGGCTTGTGAAACAGAGTCAATGGCTCTGCCCTGATTGAACAATTATGGAGTGGTATCACAGAGCAGCAAGCCAAAGGGCTGAGCTGTACCTTTGGAACTGACATGGCTAGAATCCGAGGCCAAAGAGTCCTGCACTGAGGATTCTGATGATGCAGAAACCATATCTTGCTTTAGCTTTGGAGGCCAAAAGAGCTCTGAGAATTTAGGTCTCTTTGAGGAATGCCCTGGTGCAGTGTATCTCCTCCTTTCCCTGCCTTCTGGTAGGGCTGGAGGAGCATTCCTAGACAGGTAGGAATCCCTCTAACAGATCGAGGCAGTAGCAATGCAGGGTAAAGGGTGACCTCCACAATGATGTACCTGACGTGTTCTACTTAGCATCTTGCCCTTTTTGTCTTGGAGCCTGAGCAAAATAGACATCTGTCCTTGAGCTGACCCACACTCAAGCAGTTCAGGCAACAAGAGTGAGGGTCACTCACAGACACCAGTTTGCAACTCCCAGAACAAGGTTTGAAGCTGGGGGAATATAGGCACAGGTTCCCCCAGTAGCTGGCACAGCCCAGAGTCCACTGATTTACTAATAAAAAGAATGAGGAGTACCTGTGGCACCTTAGAGACTAAAATTTATTTGGGCATAAGCTTTCATGGGCTAAAACCCACTTCATCAGATGCATGCAGTGGAAAAAGCATGCATCCGATGAAGTGGGTTTTAGCCCACGAAAGCTTATGCCCAAATAAATTTTAGTCTCTAAGGTGCCACAAGTACTCCTCGTTCTTTTTGCTGATACAAACTAACATAGCTACCACTCTGAAACCTGGATTTACTAATGAGAAAGAGAAAGAGAGAAAGAAAGGCCCATTCGAAGAACACAAACTAGCAAAAAATACTAACTGGAAGTTCAGAGGAACAACTGACAGGATGTTCTGACCACTGAGCACAAACAGTAAGAAGAAATAGAAGGGTAGGTGTGGCAGCTCCATTTTTTATACCCTCAACTCAGAACAGGAGCAGCACCAGGGTCTTTTGTGGGAGCGGATAAGACCACCAGTAAGGAATTTCCTCTACATTGCCTCCAATCCTAGGGCCCGATCCTACAAACCCTTATCCATGTAAGTAGTCAAAGAGGTTGCTTGATCAGACCTGTACAATGAATTACATTACTGTACTCTGCATAAATACATAATGAAACTGTTTTGCCATTAAACTTCACATTAACATTGCTCTGAGCTAACATTCTTTCTTTCTTTCTAATTGCATAACACAGTCTCCCTAGGGGTGCACTGATGTTTTTACCATCATTTTTACATCATTGTGAATCGCTTATGTGACAGTATGTCTCACTGCTTTGATATCATGTCAATCGACTAAAAAATTAGAGACATAATTAAAAAGAGAATAAGAATTATTGTGCGGAAAGATGCTGGGAGGTGGGTGTTGAACCTAAATACAGAATCTTGCCCTTCAAAAACCTTTTTTGTAAAAATACCATAAAAGAAGACAGTAATGACTACCTGCAGTACCTAATTTTTTTTCTGTGATGCTAATAAGAGAGAGTAAGTCAGCACATCCATAGCACAGCCATACCTTTCAAACTGCTTCCACTTTTAGCCTCCATATTTTTTAACTAAGTGTGGGTTGCATTTGTTTTGTTATTTATAATGAATAAATTTTGCAGATAGAGCACGAAACACACAAAAGTGTGTTTTGCCAACCTAAAATTAGTTTCACCTTTTAAATAATTTTTGGCCTAACAACTTAATATTTTATGGCCAACATATTTTTCAATACATTATACTTGCTTTTATAATTATTTTTCAGTGTCCAAAATGTGCTAGATGCCTCAAAGCAACACGTATATATATGGTCCCAGCACACAAGAACATGCAATTCAACTTTAAATACTTACAAATAGGGTTATAAACATGCAAAAAAGCAGGAAAAGTAGTATAAGAACAAGGGTAACAATAATAAGATCACATGCTTACTCAGCTCAAAGAGGCACGTACACATCTTGATGGTCATGTTCCTTTTATTTTTCCCCACTCCCTCCCCTAATTTTTGATAGGTCAGACAGCAAAAGTTAGTTTTTAGGAGGTACCTGAATAAGGTGAGAGGTGGCTAGCAGAACAGGTTTAGGGAGGGCATGGTAAGGACGGGGTGGCATGGAAAAAGGTGCAAATACATCAGAGAGAAGATGATAAACCAGGTATTGTGGCTGAAATCACCACTGTAGTGGAGCCAGGATAGAATGCAGAAGACGACTCTCTGCAGTATATACTCCATTTATGTGTACCACCATATTCTTCATTCTCTGCCCTATATTCTCCAGACTGAAGGCTGATATATATTATCTACAGCTACAAACAGACTATAATGGGCTTTCTAGTATCTGGGGATTAGCCAGAGAGATCCCTCAACCACATCCCTTACACCAGAAGTCAAGAGTAAGGGTGGTACACAAGGTACTACAAGGACTTATACCGCCAGAAAATTCCTGTGCACTGGGAGGCTAGGTCAGGCTGGGTTTAAAGCTACTAGAGCAGCAGCAAAGCAGTTTTGATAGATGTATGAATCTAGTCCAATATCTTCTTTTTCATAGTTATATAACAGTATTAATTGATTTTGTGTGTGTGTGTCCACATTTAAAATCCAATAAAATATTTAAATAAAAAACACATAGAAACCTACTATTGTTATGCCACATTTATCAACAAAATTAAACAGCCAAGATATTAAACCCTGGAAATGAGGGTACAGAATAAACTAAATTATTCTTACAGTCCATTGTTGTTTATAAACTACAGTATGGATTCGATCCTGCAAGGTGTGAGCAGCCTGTACTGGTGATTTCAGGGGAGATGAGGGCAATTCAGTACTTGCAGCACTTGCTCACAACATAGCATTCTACACATACCAGACCTCAGTCTTAAAAACATGTCTTTTGCCAACAGTTTTGTTCTGGAAGTACGCAATTTTGGGATGGAAAGATAGCAAAGTTCAGAATAAACGGTAAACTAAAATGTTTTTGGGTTTTGTGCCCACTGAAACTTATGTAAGTGTTGGCTCTCGTATTCATCCTCCACATCCTCAAATTCACTTTAAAAATTTTTTAAAAAGGATCCCTGTGTTCTCCTACATATATCAGGCAGATGTTGAGAAACTAACAAGACTTGAGCTTAACTTTTACATCAATCTCAATGCTTCTCTTTGTTCCATTTCAACCTCCTGCCTTCTTTGTATGTTATCTGTTTACACTGTAAGTGCCCTGGAGCATAAATTGCTTTGTCTTCATACCTGTATGTTACCTTCCGGGCACAATGTTGGTGCTATAAAGCTAAAAACTAACAATGATACTTCAAAAGTTGCCAATAAAAAGTCAAGTTTTACCCAAAGATACCACAATGTGGTATTCTGAAATCCAGTTACTTTACACCATAAGTGTAAGAAAATTATACAATATCTCAGAGGCCACTGTGTGGTAATTGTGGGTAAGTGTTCACTTGTAATGTGGTATAACTGCTATAAATGGATAAAGAATTAAAAAGGAAAGGAAAACTTTTCAAAAATATCACAAAAGATAATGTACTATATATAAATGGATAGTCAATGTTACAATTAATTCCTGAAAACAAATGCTTACTTAACCTTTCTGTCACTGCTATTCTTTGAGATGTGTTGCATAAGTCCATTACACTGAAGATGTGTGCACACCTTGTGCAATGGTGCTGGAGAGTTTTCCCTACCAGAACATGCAGGGGCAACCCTAGCCATCTCTGAGCCCTCGTGCTGCAAAGTGAGTGTATAAATGCAGAGTAACCCCGCACCATCCTCTCAAAGAACAACAGTTATGGAAAGGTATGTAACCATTTTTAATTCGAGTGCTTCCATATGCTTATTACACTGTAGGTGATTCTCAAGCTGTTACCCCAGGTGGTGGAGTTCAGAGTCATCAGAAGAGGTACTGTAGGACTGCCTTATCTTTATTTACATCATCTCTTGATTGTGCAGACAGTGCACGATATCTGTTGAAAGCATGCAAAAGGAAGTTGATGTGTGGTCTCAACTACATCTTGTCACTGTACAAACCCATGTACAGTGGATCAGTTACCAATGCATTCAGCTCACCTACCCCCCATAGGAGGTGATGCCCACCAGGAAGGCAACCTCCGCTGACAGGTTTAAAAATGAGAGCACGATGCCAGTGGTTCTAAGGGAGGGCCCATAAGCACAAACAACAACAAATTCAAATCCAGGAAGGTGTTGGGTCTTTGATGGGCTATCTATTTAGTCCCCTCGCAGATATGCTCATGATGAGGTAAGTAAAAACCATCTTACCATGTATGACTTTTTGGGGTTCACCCAGGCCAGTAATGGGTTTAGTCACTGTCTGCCTTGTAACCCTGGAGTCTTGTGGCTGTGCAGCTTTTACCCAGAGCTGTGACCCCAGCAGCCAGCCAACAGCCCACAAGCCTCACCCTGGCTTTGTCCAACCAGGTTACTCCTTGCAGGCTGACCTTAGTATCTCTCACTGGACCCTCACAAAGAAAGGGCTCAATCCCTCTCACTGGAACCTCACAAAGAAAGTGTTAGGTTCACTGCCTTTACAGAGACAGTATAATACGCCAATCTTTTAGCTTTCTAGAAGCACACACTTTACTGAACTTACACAGCACGGAAGATTTCTAACAAAAGCAAAACAAGTTTATTAACAAAAATGCCTGGATTAAGTGATGCCAAGGTAGAAATATTTACAAACAAATACAGTGAAAACATGTATCCTGAAGTCTAAAACGTAACCTAGCAAGATACAATCTTTGTTTAAGATGATGTTTCTCACCTACAGTTCCATGACAGCAGGTCTCTGTTTACTAGTAACAGCACAGGTCCTCAAGTGGGTAGTTTACAGTTTTGAATACCACGTCTGTCTCAGCCAGGCTGGGGCCATAAGGATCACCCTGCCATGATCTTTATTGAGCTTGAGGATCACCCTGAAAACCAGGGTTATTGGCAGTTATGCATATAGGAACTCTTTGTTCCACAGAAACAGGAAGGCATCTGATATTGATCCTGGGCTCACCCTGGAACAAAAAACTGGAATGCTTCCTATTCTGGTGAGTCATAAACTGGTCCACAGAAAGAAACCCCCTTCGCATAACACCAAGGCTAGCAAGTTCGTGCAGAGGGACCATGTATTATCCAGACTGAATGATCTGCTCAGACAATCTTCGACGCTGTTTTGGACCCCATGCAGGTGAGACCCTTTGAGAGTAACTGAGCTCCAAATACACAAGTTCCGCAGCTTGATAACCTCTTGGGAGAGGCCAACTGATATGGCTCCTCCCTGTTCCTTCACAGAAAAGTCAGCAGTGGTGTTGTCTGAACAGTCTTACTTTGAATGTGAAGTGCTGGCATGCCCAAAATATTTACATCCAATTTGGCCTCATATGCAGTCCACAATCCCTGAACTCAAAGGTCACTGAGATACGCTCCCCACCTGATGGCTGATGTGTCCGTTACTGAAGTCTTGAAAGGGAGAGAAGGAGTGAAACAGACTCCCCTGCAGAAGTCTTAGCTCATCCTCCAGATGAGAGATAACAGCACCCTCTCTGGGATTCGCACTGGCGTGTCTAGGTGATGAATCAGAGAGGTTCAGCCCAGCATGGGGAGTGACAAATGTACGTGCTGCCATGTTCCCCAAGAAACAGACAATTCCTCTCAGTGGTCTCAGGATGGTACTTGAGGGATGCTGAGAAGTCCCATATAGTTGGGAACTAGCAAGCAACTAGAAACCCCTGGAGGAGATCGAAGCCAAAACTAAGCCAATTAATTCTATCCTCTGCAAGGGCACAGAAGTTGACTTTTCCAATGGTTTCATTTTAGATCCAGGATGTTGAACAGACAGTTATTTTCTGGACAGCGACTTGCACATGATGTATGGACCATCCACAAAACAACCAGGCATCCAGATAAGGATACACACACATTTCTTTTGCATAAGTAAGCAGCCACTACCATCATGTATTTGGTAAGTACCCTCGGAGCGGATAATTTGTCAAAAGGCAGGACAGTGAACTGGTAATGGTCATCTCCTACAACAAACCTCAGGAATCTCCTGTGGCCAGGATAGATTTCCATATGGAAGT
The DNA here is from genome assembly GCF_015237465.2 of Chelonia mydas. Taxonomy (NCBI): domain Eukaryota; kingdom Metazoa; phylum Chordata; order Testudines; family Cheloniidae; genus Chelonia; species Chelonia mydas. Next base: position 110,481,163 of record NC_057853.1, read on the forward strand.
GGGCATCCAGTAAGTTAACGTGCCATTCTCCTAGATCTAGGGAAAGGGTAACTGTAACCAGGGATACAATGCAGAACTTCAAGTTCCTGATGTATTTGTTGAGGTTCTGAAGGCCCAGAATGGGTCTGAGACCTGCTTTGGGTATCAGAAAGTATCTGGAATAAAACCTCCTGCCCTGATGAAATGAGGGCATCTCCTCTATCACTCCCAAAGAATAAAGTCTGTACTTCTTGTGTTTGCACAGACACATAAGAGGGGCCCCGAAGCAGGAGCAGAGGGTTGGAAGTGGGGGATAGAAAGAAACTGGAGGGTAATCCCGATTCCACCATTCTTAGCACCTACTTGTCCAAGGTGGTGGACTGACAAGCCCAGAGAAAATGTGACAACTTGTCCCAGAGAGATGGAGAAGGGTCCATAAGATACAGGTTGGATAGGATACTGTCTTCGTCATCGACAATGGCTGCTTGGAGGCTTGTGGCTGCCAAGAAAAAGAGAGCGAGGAAGTAAAGGGCATGGACATCTTCCTGTGTGACCTTTACACCTCCACATGGACTGGTCAGGCTGCCAGAAAGCATAATATTTGTTGTCTGAGCTGGTACTGCAGGCAATATTTCATCCTCTTTGTCATGGGCACATAGAGGCCTAAGGACTTGAGTACTCTCCTTGAGTCCTTTAGTGTGTGCAGAGCCTCATCTGTCTTAGCGTACAAGACAAAGCCTTCAAAAGGGAGGTACTCAGTAGTTTGTTGTACCTCCACAGGAATCCCAGAGGCCAGTGACCAGGATGCTCTGTGCGTAGTCACCACTATCACCTTGGCTCTGGCTGCAGAACCCACTGTACCCAAAGAATCCTGTAAAGCTGAATGAGACACAAGGCATTCCTTTGCAACAAGTGACTGGAACTGCTCCCTGGAATCCTCTAGTAGTTTACTAGCAAACTGGGATATTGCTTCCCAGTTTGAAAAGTCATACTAAGACAGCAGAGCACTATAATTGGCAATGCAGAACTGCAGAGCCTGTAGTACCAGCTCCTCATCAGGAGACAAGGATGCCCGCAGGGGCAGCAGCCTCTGATACAAAGTCCTCAGTAGGCAATAAGGAGGATGCCTGCACAGGAGACAAGAGAGAAAATATTCTAGTTCTGACTGATGTTTCTGTTGTGACAACTGGGCCTATGAATTTACTTAAATTGTGAGCTGAACTGTGCAAAATATGCAAAAGTTCAGAAGATATTACAATAACCCATAACAACAAATGATGATGGGAAAAGATATGAAAGGGAGACAAAATAACTGAATTCATCTAAACCAAAAAGGCCATGTTGACATAATTCAAAGATTGTATTAAAATTATGCTGGTTAAATACCAGGAGATGTGGAGCCAGAAGTGAATGAGCGAAAATTGGTGTGTCAGATAATTAGGCCTAACTGGTAGATAAAATAATGAGGGGTTTGACTATTGTACCCATCACTCCCTTTTTGGGTCTTTAGAAGAAAGATTTTGTGGGGAAGGACAACAAGGAAAACAGATGGAAAGAACTGACAGAGGCTACTGGAGCAAGCTTCACTATCATGGGGGCCATCCCCAGCATTTCCTAGGACCCTGGGTCTTCATCACCCTGATCCTGAGTGGTGACCTGACCAACAGGCCAGAGAGAGGGGGACCCAGATGACATCACATTCCCTACCAGCTCCAGCTGGATCACAACCACCACCTGGGATAACAGTTATCATCATCTTTGATTCCATCGAAGTCAAGAGAGAGTCAAGCAAGGAGGCTTTACCTCCTAAGACTGAACTTCAACTATAACCGTAGCAATGACATCTAAGAGATTGTCAAACAACAGGGTGGGTTTTTTTTTCCTTCTAAAAACTGTCTACAACTAAAGGAAAGGGAACAAGAGATGTTAAAATGAAAATCTTATTTAATATTCTACATTCCAAATGCTTTAATTATTTTTCCTTCTTTTCTGTATTATTAATAAAGTGTTAAAAGGATTTTTAACAACGTTTGCCATGGTGCTAAGTAGGCTAATGTTTTTGTATACCAAGCCCCATTGCTTGTTTAACACTGTTTAATGGACAGCAACTAACTTATGTTAACACCTTTATCCCATATATTCCAACTAAGTTAATACAATAGTCTATCAGTACTGGCAGGAGAAGGCTCCCTCCTGGAAGATCAACCTGTGTGAGGGAGTTGCATAGCTGCAGGAATTAGGCATGCTACCGTAGCCCCTGGCTTGAAGTGGTTTCCATTATATACTAGGTTTACGGTTTGGTTCAACAGTTCTCAGCACCCCCACTATGCAAACTGTTCTAGAGCCGTTGGGGAGCGGTGAAGTAGATCTGGATGTTGGAGACACCCAACAAGGCATCCAAGAGGGCCACTGCAGGGGCTGGTACAGTACTGGGCCTCAGGCACATCTGACCCAACCATCCAGTCTCTAGCAGAAGTCCTCTTGGAACCACGCCGATAAGCATGGGAACAGGAACAGAAAGAAGCTCTACAATCTCAGTACCAGAATACTTGAAATTTTATCTCAATCTGACAAGGAATCAGAATATTTCAAGAGCCAGGGTGGTAGAGTACCGGGAGGGGTCCTTAGAGATTGCAATCTGGACATGTACCGACATGATGCCAGAGGAAGCATAACAGGTTTCTTAGCCAGTGGTATCATTTGGGATGGAGGACCTAGTTCTGGCCCAGAAGATAAGTCAGGAGTTGGCACCGGGGCTGAGGTGTGCACTACTCTAATACAGTGCTCCAGTGCCTATTATCTTGACTGCTGCAGTAAGCCTGGACAAGAGTACTCAATCTGCAGCAAGAGTGAGGGCAGTACTGTCAGGTACAGTAAATCTTTGGCCATTGCACAAGCCTCCTGCACGATCAGCACAGACATGGGCTGTTGACTCGCAGGAATTAAGGATGACCGCTCTGTCACAACTGACAAAATAGCTGATCTTGATAGTCCCTGAAATTGATGGCTCGGGTCTGACTGGCAGTGCTCAGAGGCATTCTAAGTGAAACTCAAAGCAAGATTATAAGATGTTAAAAGAAATCTAAAATCACAATGAAAATAATAAAGATATTTGAGTGTCAAGGGGCAGAAGAGTAAAAGGTAGGTAAGTAGCTCACAAGAAACAGTAATGCTCCAGCCACAGACGGTGAAAAGGAACTGCAGGGAAACTGCCCTTTATACCCTCACTTCACAGCATGAGTCACTTCGCAATTGGCAGGGCCGCTGCCTGGGTACTACTAGGAAAAGCTGTCTGGTATCAGTGGTGATGAGGCATGCAGACACCTACGGTGTAATGGACATACACAAACACTCACAAAAAAGAACTTGTTCTTGCCTTCTGCACACACATACATACCAAAAATTAGCAGTAGCTAATTTCCCAAGATAAGCCGCAACGTGCACAATGTATCATTGACTAAGATTCGCCCTTCACACTTATTCTTTCCGTAACTGCCATCAGTAAGGCCCAGCATCTTTCAATAGTTTTATACACATTAACACAAATACACTGGAGTGAGCCACAGCACATTTTTCAATAGGTAGAATTCCGTATTTTATATACACCCACATTTTTTTTATATATATATATATATATATATATATATTATAGTGTACATGAAATAAAGACTAAACATGGAGATAATTTTATAGAAGTGTAAGCAAAAGACAGTGCTACATTGTATTAACTAGTTAGGGTAATTCTTTGGCATTATAATGCCCCAAATTATTATAATTTAACAGAAAATAGCTATAGAACCTTGGAAGTCTTATTAAAAAGCTCTCTCATCTGTATTAAAAAATATCACTAATGCTTGCATTGTATTACTGAATGTTCCCTCAAATAAAAGAGACTATGATATTATTTTCCTTTCATAAGCCAGTGGAAAAATGATGACAATAAGATAGTATTATGAATGTGGTCGCTTAAAATAGATAAAAAGGGAGAAAAAATTCTTCTTGTAATGTTGCCAAAATTGCCATAAGCTAGTGGCATTTAAAATACAGATTCTGCAGTCAAATCAAACTCACATGTTTCTTAACATTTCCAACAAGCTGACCCGAGAGCAAACCTTTTGTCCTTTAAATGAAGCCAGTAATGCCCAGGGCAAATATTAAATTGGAGGAATAAAATGTTCAGATATAGAGCTTGATCTTGAAACAGCTCTGAGGTGAAAAACTCAAAGGTCAGTTTGTGCACAGAACACATAAGCAGCATTAATAAATTACAGTAAACTTGAGGGACAGACTGACAAATAAAAGCATCAAGCTTACAAACAGAATATTAATTTAACTGAGGTACCTATTAAGCACATGCTTAAGTGTTATCCTGAATCAGGGCCACACTGTACACCACACCGATATCAAAGCACATGGTGCAGAATTTCACCCTAAACATATCTGGCACATAATTATATCATCATACTATGTGTAATTAATTTTAAATACTGTATAAGTACACCATCAATTATATTAATATATTTTTTTAAAATCAAGTTGATATCTTCATCACTATTGTAACTCCCTCAAACTGATCATTTTGCTGAATTCATTCATCATCAATCTATAAATTACAACCATGAAGATTAATAGACACTATTAAGCCATCAACTGGAGACTAAAAATCACACAGCTGCCAATAGTCTTGATATGGCTGGTGCCCTGTTATTTTAAATCTAACACAGAGAAGAACAGTCCCAGCCTCTCTCATTGCAGCACCACAGAAGTTTCTTTTAAACAGCAACACCAGCCTCCTGCCAATGAAGGGATACACACACCAAGGTGATGGGCAGTACTCGCACACCTGTAAGACTGCTGTCTGAGTGCACTGCACATTCAGTCTTATTGCCAGGACTTATCTCATCCCCATCTACACTCCATCACAAATACAAGCAGGAGTGGGAAATAATCCAGACTGTGAGAGCGGCTAGGGAGGGCAGTCAGCCAGTGAGCCCCAAGCAGTAGCAACACTTCACAACAGCCATCCCTCCTCATCTCTCTAATACGACGAGAGGACCACAGTTTACTAGTTCTTTGCAGCTTACAAATCTGGGATTCTCAGAGAGAAGAAAAATTCTCTCTGTGGACGATCACCGTCACCTGTTTAAAGCTGCACAGGGCAGAATAACATGGTGATGGTTCAAGATATGATGAATTGTGCTTCAGATGGAGTTACAGATGCAGTCAACTGCACTGGAGCCAACACGCAGAAATGCGGTCAGCTGTTCTTTGGGGGAAAGATGGGTGTGAGAAAATGGAAAAGGAAAGAGAAAGGGGGGAAAACCCCGTGCGGCCATCACCGTCCCTGCACACCTACTCCAGAAAAGTGAAAGAGGAAGATACTGAATGTGACTGAGCTCACTGTTATCATCCTAAACAAACTATTATTAATATCTGTATTACCGTAGCACCCAAAGGCCTTAACTAGGTTTGGCAGGATTCAATTTAAATCAATATATGTTGGTAAACATCCATGTCACCTGACATGCTGAACTGATGAAAAAACCATATCACTCGGTAACAGTTGGCCAGAGTGCCTCCCCCCACATCTTGTACCTGCAGGAATCGGGTGTCACCAGTTCTGCAGCAGCACAAATTGCTCTCTGCAGCCTTGCTCACTCAGTCTTGTGACAGCGGGCCTGCAAAGAGTTCCCTGAACAGCTGTAGAGCCAGTGACACCCCATCCCTGCAAGCATAAGGGGTAGGGAAGTATGTGGTCTTAGCAGGACAGAGCAGAGGAGGAGGACAAGCCCCCAGCCCTGTTGTCTCAGCTGTCGCAGCCCCGCTTACTCAGTCACCAGCCAGGACTGTGGGAGCTGTGCCTGGCAGAAACTATTCAGCAGCACCTTATCACCAGGGGCTAGTCTTCCTCCGTGCAGTCCTGGCCGGAGGTCTCTGTTCCACTGGGCCACAATCACAGCCTCCCCTGCACCTTGTGTCCTGGTCTCTTAGGCCCTTCTGCCATGCTGGGAGTCCCCTGCAGCCTTGCTGTCAGTGCTGTGATCCTACTGCAACACCACTGTCTCTGCTATCCTAACCCTCCCCATCAATTTCCATCAACTGTAAAAATAAATAGTTACAAATTGAAAGTAAAAATCTTGAAAATGAAAATGTATATTAATTCTTGACATTAGAAAAAAATAAAAATCAAATTCTGCCAAGCCCAGCCTTAATCAACACCAAGGCCCCTGCATGCTGAACACTGTAGATACATACAGGTGTGCATGTGCAGACATAGTCCCTGCCCCAAAGAGCTCACAGTCAAATTAGACAGGAGTTCTAGATCTCTGCGCCTCGATCCAACAAGGCAACTAGAAGTAGGGAGAGCCTGCTGAGGAATGAGAGTTTGGCAAGATCTCCACAGGTTCCAAAAGGAGGCTGACACAGCTTCCATAAAATTCAAACTTCTGGATTTTTTTTTAAATGACCAGACCTTTCAAAGCCTAAAATTAACATACTAAATATTCTAAAATTAACCTGCCAGCACACAATATGCTTTGTCTGCTAAATCTTCAGTTTTGATGGAAAATTATCCCTATATTTTCTTTTTCTGAAAATTCCAGCACTGAAAATTATGAAATCATTACAACATAAATATAAACACAAATAAAGAAGTTAATGCATATACAATAGTGAGATATATACAATAACAACAATTTTATGTTATCTTGATCTTAGTTTACCATTGTTTTAATTCTACTTACCATGTCCTCGTATTAACTTCATATCTATAAAGGTCATCCACCAATCCATATTTATTGCCAGGTAATGCTTTGTATCCACCATGAACATAAATGGATTTTGTCATTGCATCATAGACACTACTATGGCCATATCCACCTTGCACAATTGCTCCTTTTGTTTCTGGCACAAGCCATGAATTTGATCCTGGAAGAGACATATGAGAAACATAAAATAATACTCTAACCTTGCAAGGACCTACTCCTGGGATACATCCTTACTTAGCATGAGTAGTCCCAAATAAATCAATTGTAAAGTCAGGGACTAACAGTTTACATCTTTGAAACCATGTAGATGTGTTGGATATATTATGCACATTTTTCCAAATTTTTAAATTGGCTTGGCTCATGTTAAAAATACCCCTACGTAAACATAAAACATTTTAAATCTGTAATACAAGAAAGAAATGATAGATATTTAATTTTTATGTCATAATCTGAAGGCAGGGCACACACTTTCCCAACTGAAATAAATAACTTTTGCATAAAATAAAAGTAATTTTTATTGCCCTTCACCAGTTTACAATACACACACATGCACAGAGTAATACAGTTGGCATCATGTAATGTTTTGTTTGCTTGTGTGGCTATAACTTGTAAGCAGCAGCTGCATCTAAGATTAACGGTTGCTCAGACATAAAATTTAGGCAAAGAAATTAGAGCAATAATTACAGCTTTGTACTGGTGATAGAGTGAGCTTCTAAAAAGAACTGGATCACATCTCATAATAAGCATTCCTCTAACATCTAATGCCTATACGTTCCGATAAATAGAACTACCCAGTCCAATTGGCAATACCACTGTCTGGTAATTCCCAACAATGCCACATATTCTACTTTCTTTCCTCAAAATTTGAAAACACTCATACTGTCATCACCCAATTCATCCTATGAAAACCTTCAATGTTCTACAATGTTATTTTTTTGGGTAAATTTGCTTTAACACAACCAGATAAATGTACAATTTATATTTAACCATCAACCTGTATATCATACTTTTATCTAAAATTTTCAATAAAAGTGAAAGAAGCTGTCAACAAAAAAAGTCCCCCCAATTTGTTTACTCTGTGCATTTGACACTGTTCTGTGTAACACCATTTCCACTGCTTTGTTGATGGCCAGTTGAGCTTCCTGGCTCATGTACTAACATGATGACATAATTTATTTCACCCTTCAGGGGAGGCTCAGCTGCATGCTCTTTTCCTGGCTCTCCAGATCTATGTTTACCAGTATCAACAGCAAACAAACTGAAGAGATGGTATGCTGGCATGTGCACAAAATGGAAGAACAACAAAAGACTGAAGATGTTTAGTGCTGTTGTTCTGCCATATTTTTTAATAAGACTGTTATAAATATTTTCAGGGTATCAAAACAATATTTTCAGGGTATCAAAAGAAAACATAATTCTGTGCACTTTATTTAAGCCATCAGTTCAGTCAGGCACATATGTATGTACTTAAATTAAAGAATGTGAGTAAATCCACCCCCACTCAGTAAATAATTTAAGCACATAATTAACTTCAAGAATAAATCATCCTATTGACGTCAATGGGACTTCAGCACATGCTTAAACTTAAGTACATACTTTTGTGCTTGGATGAACTGATGCATAGGCAGTGTTCTATCAGAGGTATAGTTTGTTTTTTTTTTAAATTAGTCAACTTCAGAACTTAAAGTTAACAGTATCCTTATAACGAAAACAAGAAGGTAACGTCTATTGCAACATTCCAACAATGTTTATTATACATACATATTCAGATCAAATAGTAGTATCATAGGGTAGTAATACAATAAACCCAATTAAATAAAATCTGGCAACAACCCTGATTTTTAAGTCATATGATGCAGTAACTGTAGATGGGAAAATGTACATATATTTCATATCCGTTTCAAATACGTTTGTCACAATATACAGTTATTTTCAGAATAATTATAATAATATTTTTTCTTTTAAATTAAGCATATTTTATCAGAATTGTCCTTTGGCTCCTTCCCTCAGTTACCAAGACCTCTTTGATAGTGTGTCTGTTACTTTGTTTTAGAAAGCAGACACTTTAAAACCTTTTTTCCTAGAAAAATATAGTTCCACACCTATGACTTGGCCAACATTATTTTTCCACTGATCACTTCAGATTACCTAACACAACTAAATTTTAATAAACATACTAAGATTTGAACACCATATTTTGCTGTACTGCACTGTGATAAAAATTATCACCAAAAAACCTATTCATCAAATAAAACAACCTTTTATATAAGAGTAATAAAATCCAACTCCTAAGTCATCAGGACTAGTTTAGTATTCAGATTGGTACAGTGAATTTAATCACTTTACCGCACGCCTTAACTCATTTTTCAAAAAAATTCAACAACTGTTGGCTTGATTATTGTTCTGAAACTTCAATCATATTTTATTATTGGATATTTTTGTTATAAGCCCACAATGCAGAAAGGACAGAACATATTTATAGGTCAGCAGACACAATAACTTCTCATGAAGTGTGCTAGATACAAATGGACAATTAGGCTTCAGAAACTAATTAAGAGAGACCATTAAACTAATCCATCTGAATTTGCAACCATTGCTTGTTAGTTATTTAATTGACAATATGTCTCAACAGTTCAGCTACTGAAATTCACAAAAGGGTAAGTCTGTTAATAGCAAATGTAATATAAAAGCAAGGTCACGTTCAAATCCACTTTTCACACCACATTTCAAACCAAGAACATCAGGTCAAGCCAGCCAGTTTGTAAAAGTTGTTCTAATCACAGATGATTCTCTGGGTCTTTGTCTTCAGGGAATATATTAGTACAATACTATGGAATCCTCCAGAAGAAACACATGACCACTTCACCTGATGGCTATGGAAAGTGGGAAAAGGCTACCGCATTCTGCGTGAATGCAGCAAAAGATGCAAGCCCAAGCACTACATTTGGATCCCCTGTATGTGGGAACAATAACTGGAAAATCAAGAGCAGTAGTTGAGACTCTGAAGAGAAGAAGAATGTACATTGTATACAAGAACCAAAATGGAAGGTGTTGAAATCCACAAACAACAGGGATGGTTACAAGATAATGTTCAGTAGCAAGGAGGAATGGGGTAAAAATAATCATAGCAGAAATATTAAAGAATAAGGTAGCAAACATCCAAAGGGACAGTTACCGGCTCACGAAAGTTAGAATAGCACTGAGCAGAGAACATATATTTAATGTTATATGCACATACATGCCACAGGTTGGCTATACAATTGAGTAGGAGGAGCAATACAAGAAGTATCACAAGTAAAGTACTTGATTATTGGAGCAGATCTCAAATGGACATTTGGGAGAACACAGTGAAGTTATGATGACTGTCATGGAGAATGAGGCTTTGGAACCAGAAATGAAGTGGGTGAGGATATCTTTGCATTAGCTCAGAACCCACAGCCTGATTGTTGCCAATACAAACTTTGTAAAGAAGGAGAAGCACCTATTCACATACAAGGGTGGTGCCAACCGGACCCAGATCAATTACTTCTGGACAAAAAAAAGATCTAAAAAATTTAAGAGACTGTAAAGTGATCCCAGGAGAGTAGACTGCGAAGCAACACAGACTGCTTGTAATGAACTTCCTGGGTGAAAAAGCTATTGGATGGCAAAAGGTAAGTTGTGGAACAAAGAATAAAGTGGTGGAGACTTGCAGATAGGGAAGTCAATCTGAGATTTAAGGATGAGATACTGCAGTCTTTGCACAATGACGAAATCAACTACGATGATACCAGCGAGATTTGTTGAAAAACATCCAATTTTACAGAAAGTGCACAAGAACCCTCTGGCCAAACAAAAGGAGATAAAATTTCATGGCAAGAAGATATGATGGTCCAGCAATGTGCAAGAGGCAGTAAAGGAGGAAAGGTTTAAGCAATGGTGGAAAAGTTATGAGGAAAACAAGCTTTAAAGAAAACAGCAAAAAGAGCAGTTGTGGAAGTTAAGAGTCTGGTATTTAAAGCTTTATATGCAGAACTAAAAAAAGAAAGGGAAAAAGAAAATGTAGATTAGGCAAGATTAGGCAAAGAAGCAGAGAGGACTTGGTAGCAGTGAAGTGTGTCAAGGAAGAAAATGGAAGGCATTGAAGTCATTAGGAAGTAGCAGTGATTTTATGAGAAACTGCTTAATGAAAAGAATGCGAAGAGACGGTTGACGGAAGTACATGCAAGCAATAACCACACAAGACCTATCACCATGGTGGAGACTCAGCACTAAAGATGAAACACGGGAAGGCAGAGGGACCTCACTGTGTATCAAATGAGGTATTTAGAGTATTAGGCCATGAGGGTGTGGTGATGATGGTGAACTTTTTCAACTTAATTTTCTGTACTGGAAAAATACCCAACAAGTAGAGGAAGAGCACACTGAGGGACCAATTATCTTCAAGAATAAAGGAGATATGCTAGAATGTGGTAATATTCAATGAGTCACATGATGAAATGGTTGGAAAGAAAGACTTTGGATAGCGCTGGAGCATCAAGTAAACGACGACCAATTTGGGTTTATGCCAGGAAGAGCAACAACGGATGCAGTGTTTGCAGCCCAAATACTGCAGGAGATGTACAGGGAGAAATGCAAGGAATTACATTTAGTGCTTCTGGGTTTAGAGAAGGCTTATGACAGAGTTTCTAGAGAATTGTTACGGTGGTGCCTCCAGTCGGGCAATCTGCTGGAGACATTTGTTCAGAATATTATGTAGCACAATGGTAGAAAGATGCAGCAGCTTCAGTGAGTCATTCACCGTGGGGGTAGGTCTACATCAAGGAGCACCCTTAAGCCCATTGCTATTTGGACTGTAATGGACACTTTGGCACAGGAGATTAGGGGAGAGCATGCTTTTTGCAAGTGACATTAAATTATCCCATGAAAATAAATACAAATTGGAAACTGACCTAGAACTATGGAAGGCTGCATTAGAAGAAAATGGCTTATGAATCAACTGACAGAAGATGGAATATATGCAATGCTTCACTGAAAGGAAGCATGAGAAGCCAGTAAAACTATATGGCTACAGTTAAAGTTTGTGCAACAACTTAAATACCTCGGTTCAGTGTTGAGCCTTGATAAGAATGTGGATGTGGATGTTAGGAGCCAAATGAAGAGTGCTTGGTATAAATGGAGGGAGCTGACAGGAATTCTCGGTGATAAGAATATCCCAAGTATACTAAAGAACGAAGTGTATAAGATCATTATTACGCGAGCCAGCATGTATGTATTGGAATGCTGGCCAGTGAGGGAGAGAGAACCACCACTACTTCTCAGAACCACAATTAGAATGCTCAGGTGGACGCCAGGTAAGACAAGAGCTGATAGGCTACACAATGAAATGACAGGAGTCATATGCAGGTTGCCCCCAACAGAGGCGCCTGCTTTTTCCTTTCCCTGGGGATGCTCAACCCCTGCTCAGCCCCAGAACCCGCCCCCACTCCACCCCTTCCTCCAAGGCCCCCCCACCTATTTCTGCCCCCCAGTCCATCCTCACCTTGCCTCTTCCGCCGTACCCAGTGCCTCCTGCATGCCACGGGACTGCCGGTGGGTGCTAAGCACCCACTAATTTTTTCATGAGGGAGTATCAACTGAGATGGATAGGTGCGAGACTGAAGTGTGGGATATGTTGGCCAGACCGTACAAGAGCTTGAAGCCATAGGACAAAGAATCATGAAGACCACCTAAAAATAGGTGATTCAAGATGCTGAAGGAGGACATGCAGAAAGCTGGTGTCAGCAGTAACTGTAATTCTTCCAGATATGTATCTCTGTGGGTGAAAAGATCACTCTCTGGCCAACCCCATCTCTGGAATATGTCCTGGAGGACCCGAGAATCCAAATCCCATTTGGAGTCATGGGAGAAGTGTCTGCTGAGGGCATCAGCAGTGGTGTTCTGGATGCCTGGAAGGTAGGCTCTGAAATTTGGATGTGGGTTGACTATGAGCCAGTTCCAGAGCTTTATAGCTTCAGTGCATCAGGAGGGGGACCTTGCTCCTCTCTGCTTGTTCATGTAAAACATGCAGGACATGTTGTCCGTCATGATTCTCATCACTGGGAGGAAATGGAGCCAAGCATTCCTGACCATCCTGAGCTCCAACAGGTTGATGTGGAGACGGGTCTTATAGGTCAACCATCTGCCCTGAATCATGAGGGTACCTACATGGGATGCATTAATTAGAGTTACTGACAGTGTTGGGCGGCAGAAAGGAACACCTGCACAGATGTGCAGTCGCTCTTTTCACCAATTCAGGGAGTTCTTTACATGCAAGAGGTCTGCCAAGATGTCCAAGGCATCTCTGGTAGGAGAACAAGCAATTTTCAACCAACCTTAGAAACAGCAGAGGTGTAAATTTGCATGACTGGTAACAAAGGTACATGCTGCCATGTAACCAAAGAGCTTAAAAGACAGTTCCTTCTTGATGTCTTAGGGCTTCCCTGAATCAACCTAACCAATCCTGAAAGTTTCACAAATCCGTCTAAAGGGAGGTACGTTCTGGCTGTCACCAAGTCCAAGTACACACTATGAACTGAATTCCCTGCACCGGTACTAACACAGATTTCTTTACTATTAGCTGTAGGACCAACTCTTGGAATGGAGCAAGAGCCTTCTGAATGGAAGACAATACTGCCTCAAAAGAGCATCCTTTGAGAAACCAGTCATTGAGGTACAGGAAGATGAGAATCACTTCCTGTAGAAAGCAAGTGGCCACTACTGCTAGAACCTTCGAGAACACCCTTGGAGCCAAAGAGAGACCGAAGAGAAGCACTCTGACCTGGAAATGATCTTGGCCCACAGCAAATCAGGGGTATTTCCCGTGTGATGGGTGATTGATTGTTTTTTGACCCTTGTCTTCCAAGACGCCTACTTCAATATAGCCAGTCTCCTTCCTCTAGAGCAGGAATTATAGTTACGAGAGTTACCATTCTGAATTTTGGGGGCTTCACAAACTTGTTTGGCTGTCTTAGATCTAAGACTGGCCTCCAACTTCCATCCTTTTTCAGTAGAACCCTTTGCCCCTATAAAGGGAAGGAACCAGTTCTATCACTCCTAGACAGAGGAGAAAGTCCACCACTTGCCTTAGCAGAAACTCATGAGAGGGGTCCCTTAAGAGGGACAGGAAAGGAGCAGTGGGAAGGGAGGGACTTTCAGACTGGATAGTGTAACCTGAAGTTATGATCTCCAATACTCATTGGTCCCTGGTGATCCACTTCCAAGTCTGGTGGAAATGGACAATGTGGTCCCCCAAAGGAGGGAGGTGGGCTAAAGGGTGCAACTGTAAAATCAGAGGAACACGAGCATTCGAACCCTTGACCAACCCATCAAAGATGCTGTTTACATTATGCCTGTGTGGTCACAGAGGGTGGTTGGGCGACCAACCTCTTCTCAAATCTGTCTCTCTTTCTGGGGATTATGCAGGGTCTTTTGTACTCCAAGAACTGAGCAGGGCATAATTACTGGGTAGTCAGTGACCTACTGAAATGCTTCTTGCTCAAAGATGTATAAATGCCCAAGGAACACAGGATGGCCCTGGAGTCCTTAAACAAGTACAGGGAGTCATTCATAGTCTCCAAGAAGAGTTTGTGACCAAAAGGGAGGTCCTCTATTGTATTTTGGACCTCTCTCAGTTATGCCCTGAGCATAATCATCATCAGAGAGATCACAGAATCATGGAATATCAGGGTTGGAAGGGACCTCAGGAGGTTGTCTAGTCCAACCCCCTGCTCAAAGCAGGACCAATCCCCAACTACATCATCCCAGCCAGGGCTTTGTCAAGCCTGACCTTAAAAACCCCAAAAGGGAGGAGATTCCACCACCTCCCTAGGTAACGCATTCCAGTGCTTCACCACCCTTCTAGTGAAAAAGTTTTTCCTAATATCCAACCTAAACCTTCCCCACTGCAACTTGAGACCATTACTCCTTGTTCTGTCATCTGCTGCCACTGAGAACAGTCTAGATCCATCCTCTCTGGAACCCCCTTTCAGAGAGTTGAAAGCAGCTATCAAATCCCCCCTCATTCTTCTCTTCCGCAGACTAAACAACCCCAGTTCCCTCAGCCGCTCCTCGTAAGTCATGTGTTCCAGTCCCTTAATCATTTTTGTTGCCCTCCGCTGGATGCTTTCCAATTTTTCCACATCCTTCTTGTAGTGTGGGGTCCAAAACTGGACAGAGTACTCCAGATGAGGCCTCACCAATGTCGAATAGAGGGGAATGATCACGTCCCTCGATCTGCTGGCAATGCCCCTACTTATACAGCCCAAAATGCCATTTGCCTTCGTGGCAACAAAGGCACACTGTTGACTCATATCCAGCTTCTCGTCCACTGTAACCTCTAGGTCCTTTTCTGCAGAACTTCTGCCTAGCCATTCGGTTCCTAGTCTGTAGATGGACCTGGCAGCAATATCTGCAGCATCTAAGGATGCATAAAAAGCTGTTCTGGCCAATAGCTGACCCTCAGCAACAATAGATTAGAATTGTTCCCTGAAGTCCTGTGGCAGATGTTCAATAAAAGCTGCCAGCCTGCTGCAATTAATAAAGTTATAATTAGCCATGGCTGCCTGATAATTTGTGATCTGAAATAGCAAGGTTGCTGACAAGTAAAATTTTGTCCAAGGAGGTCCAGTCGCTTTTGGTCCTTGTCATCGGGGGTAGCCCCTAAAAAGCGTGGTTTACCCAGCTCGTTCACAGAATCCACCATGAGGGAGTTGGTGGGGATGGAAAAACAAAAAAATCACAGTCCTTCTGGGACACATCACAATTTTTGTCAACCCTTCTGCACATTGGTGGAATAGTGGCTGGTGTCTGCCTTTCCATTTTAGCCAGATCCAACAGAGCTTCATTAATAGGTAGCACTACTCTGAAGGATGTTGCTGACTGCAAAATGTCAAACAGCCTCTGCTGCTGGTCTCTGACTTCCTCCATTGGGATCTGCAGAGCGTCTACTACCCTTCTAATGAGGTCATGGAATTGTAGGCAGTCATCAACAATGGAAGGAGGAGTAAGCATGAGCCCCTCATCCAGCGATAACAAAATTGGAGTTTCGGGGGTGACTTCATCTGCCCTAGCTTTTGACTCCTCAAACCTGTCTTCCTGACCTGGAGAGATAGAGGGAGGATGTGGAATCCTAGTCTCACGCATAGATGGTACCAGTGATTTATTAAAACTGCTGCCAGTAGACAGCCTGGGGTTCCAAAATGGCCATTGTGGAGATCCACAAGAGAGAGTGGGTAGCATACAGGCTTGGTTCTACCATGTTTGATGTGTCATGAAGTCCTTCCTGCATGAGGGGTGATTTCCAAACTAGTATATAGGGGAAACCCTAACAGAAAGCCAGGAAAGTGACCAGGAGTGCTCTTCTTCTTCCACCTACTTCTGAAGGGGGGAGGGGAGCAGCCAATGAGATGGAGGAGAGACTTGTGCCAGGGAGTGGTCACTCAGAGACCAGGACCCCAATACTGTGATATGCTCAATACCTACAGCGATGGGGACTCTGGTTCATTCCACACAGAGATCCCTCGAGTACTGGATCTCTTGTGTACTGGAAAGGACCCCAATAAAGACACTGCAGCTGAAGCCGTTGTGGCTGGAGCTGATGGTACCAGTAATGCTGAGCATTCCACAGGCCTTCTTGGGCACTGATATTTGCTCATGGGTACGGCTTGTATAGGAAATCCTGGCTGAGCTACTTGCATTGGTACCAATGACTAAGTTAAGGAGCATGACTGCACCAATGGCTGAGTGGAATGCTTCAACGTCAATGACAGGGCCAAGCCAGATGGTACCTCATGCTTCCCCTTACTAGTGGAGGGTACAGATGCCCTATAGTAGCAATGTTTTCTCTCCTTGGAGCTCTGGGCTTTGCAGGCCCACTGGTACCAAAGAATACCCTTGGAGACCAAGGATGCAACCTGGTCTTTTCTAGAGCTGGCTCAGTAAAGAGTCCAACCTCCTCTTTTTCAAGAGTCTTCCCGGAGTGTTCCAAATGTTTACCCTTCTTATGGGAAGCATGTCCCGAGTTAGATGGAATGCTGGGTCCACCTGGGGTCAGATGTACAGAGGGGGTGAGGGGGTCTCCACATCTAGCTCAAGGGGTGGAATGTTCCATTGCCAACAATCCGAGCTTTATATCCCTGTTCTTCCTAGCCCTGGTTTTAAGGGCTAAACAAAGGGAGCACTTTGGGGAGATATGGGACTCTCCCACTCAACAGACACACTTGGAGTGTCTGTTGCTTACTGGTATAGCCTCTCAGCAGGAGAGGCAACATTTGCTGCCTGGAGAACCAGGCATACCCCACCAGGAGAAGAAACCTCCAGGGAAAAAAAGAGCAGGGGGAAAACAGCCCTCTCACCTAAATTAACTAACTAATTATGCTAACAACAACCTAAACTAAACTAACTTCACAGAAGGAAAGAGAAAGGCCAAGTACGCTCAAGGTGGAGATGCTAGTGTTCCATCTGGGGGCAAGGCAGTAGAGAAGGAACTGAGGATAGTTGTCCACATCTTTCCTAAAGTATGGTGCCCAGAATTGGACACCTCACAAGTGCCAAGTAGACCAGGACAATTATCTCCTGTGTGTTATATACAATACTCCCATTATACACCTCAATCATATTAGCCTGTTTTACAACTGCATCACATTGATGACTCTCATTCAATTTGTGATCCACTGTAAGTCCCAGATCCTTTTCAGCAGGCTACCACCTAGCCAATTATTCTCCATTTTGTAGTTGTACATTTGATTTTTCTTCCTAAGTAAGTACTTTGCACTTGTCTTTGTTGAATTTCATCTTGTTGATTTCAGACCAATTTTCTAATTTGTCAAGGTCATTTTGAATTCTAAACCTGTCCTCCAAAGTGCTAGCAACCCCTTCCAGTTTGGTGTCATTTACAAATATTATAAGTATACTCTCCACTCAACTATTCATTAGACTCACCTTCCCAGATTGACAATGAACCATTGATAACTATTCTTTCAGCATGATCTTTCAACCAATTGTGACAAACGCTGTTGGCAATTACTTATCACTCTGTTATCCTCTAGGTACTCACAAATTGTTTAATAATTTGTTCCAGTATCTTTTTCGGTATTGTAGATCAGTCAGTCTCACTTTAGTTCTCTGCGTCCTCTTCATTACCATTTTTAAAGATAGGTACCATGTTTGCCCTTCTCCAGTGCTCTGGAACCCATCCTGTAGGAGTTCTCAAAGATAATTGCTAATGGTTACAAGATTGCTTCAGCTAGCTCTTTGAGTGCCGTAGGATGAATTTCAGACTTGAGTACTTATAACTTATTTAACTTCTAAGACTCCAAACTTGAGTATTTCTAACTTTTCTAAATATTCTTCTACCTGTTTCTTCCCTATTTTGGTCTGTGTTCCTTCCCCCTTGTTGTTAATATTGTGTTGAATATGTGGTCACCATTAACCTTTTCAGTGAAGACTGAAGGAAAATAGGTTTCAAATACCTCACCATCCTTTGTGTCATCAGTTATCTCTCCTTCCAAGTCAAATAGAGGACCTACACTACCTTCCTTTGCCACTCTCTTGCTCCTAATATATTTAAAGAACCTCTTCTTATTGCCTTTTATGTCCCTTGCTAGGTGTAACTCATTTTGTGCCGTAGCCTTTCTGATTTTGCCCTACATGGTTGTGCATTTTTTTTTTTTTGCATTCCTCTTTAGCAATTCACCCGTTTCCACTTTTTGTAGGATTCCTTTTTGATTTTCAGGTCATTAAAGAGCTCCTGATTAAGCCATATTAGACTCTTACTATTCTTAACTTTTTTTCGCATCAGGATAGTTTGCAGTTGTGTCTTTAGTATTGTCTCCTTGACAAACTGCCAGCTGTCCTGAACTCCTTTATTAGATTAGATTTTCCTCCCAAGTGGGCCTTACCTACCAGTTCTCTGAGTTTGTTAAAGTCTTCTTTAAATCTAAAAAGCAGAAGGCAATCTGTTATCAATCCAAACAAATCTCTGTTGTTTTTAAATAACTCCAGAAGAGACTTATTCAGAAATTTCTTTAGACATAAAGAGCTTTTTAAAATTTCAGCTAAAGCAAAACACTATTATAATATTCACCTTGAGACTCACATTGAGATTCTTAGAAAGTTTATGAGGTATCACTAACCTAAAGAGAAATAAATTTCCCTGTGGACTAGCCCAGAAAAGCTTTATGGTGCAAGTTAGTAAAACAATCCACACAAAACTCCCCTCCTGTGATTTATAGGTTCCCAAAAAGCCATAACTCTAAGAATAGCAAGAAAGGGCAAAAGGAAGTTCCTTTCTCCTGCAATGAGTCCAAAGGCAATCACATCACCTCCAGAGCAAAGACATATTGCCACACATTCACACAATGAAAAACTGAGTGCACAAAACATCATGATTTTTAAACACACAATTTATTCTATTTGAACAGAAATTACTTTTTTCTCAGGTATAGCTAATTTTCTCTATCCTAAGCAGGGGTGTGTGCAGGAACTAAAATTTGACTGCTTTTGGAAGTGCACATTCTGTGGCCCCGGAGGTGCTCGGTCTCTCTGCCGTGGTCCCAGGGCTGGAGGAGTTTTGTGCCCCCACCAATTACTGGGGCAGGGGGTGGGGGGTGTCATTCCCCTGCTTGCTGACCTCCCCCCTCCCCCAGTCCACACTCCTGATCCTAAGGAGGGCACTCAAGCATGGAGGATTGGTGTGTTTTTCTGAGAAAGAGTGAGTGCATGCACACTTCATATCAACTGGATTTGTGATAAACAGCTGCACAATACAGTGCTCAAATAAGAAGCCAAGGGAATCCCCAGATAACACCAATTAAGAAGCACATGCTAATGTCAGTAACTAGACTTTCGAATGGTTCCTGATCCGAAGCCTACAGAAGTCAGGGCTTTAGTTCTAAAATGGATGTGTGTACCAGAATCCCATATCTGATGGCTACAATTTATAGAACGATCCTGAGGGATAGAAATTGGGTCACTAAGGGTATGTCTACACTACCCACCGGATCAGCAGGCGGGGATCGATTTATCATGTCTAGTCTAGACACGATAAATCAACCCCCCGAGCACTCTCCCGTCGACTCCTGTACTC
Source organism: Chelonia mydas (assembly GCF_015237465.2). Classification (NCBI taxonomy): domain Eukaryota; kingdom Metazoa; phylum Chordata; order Testudines; family Cheloniidae; genus Chelonia; species Chelonia mydas. Next base: position 110,501,014 of record NC_057853.1, read on the forward strand.
CAGTGCTGCGAGAGGAACAGGAAGAGTCGACGGGGGAGCGTCAGCAGTCGACTCACCGCAGTGAAGACACCACTGTAAGTCGATCTAAGTACGTCGACTTCAGCTACGTTATTCACGTAGCTGAAGTTGCATAACTTAGATCGATCCCCCACCCAGTGTAGACCAGGGCTAAGAGTTTAACTCAAGATGATCTAAGTGAGGTCAATTTTATATCAGACCTGTTTATTTCAGTGTGAGTGTGCCAAGTGGTTGGAAAAGAGTTTATGTTAAAACCACCAAGAGCCAGTGTCTGAAGAGAATATAGCATCCACCCGTAGGTGCTGGAACTAGGGGTGCTGCCGCACCCCCTGGCTTGAAGTAGTAATAACCAAATACACGGTTTCTGCCTTCAGCACCCCCATTATACAAATTGTTTCAATACCACAGCATCTGCCCCTCAGTGAAAGCAGCACAATGTCAAATTCTAGAGTAGTCTGAATTTTGGAAATAGGCAGAGATGAAAAGGTATATTATATTTTCTTTTTACAAGGTCAGAAACCTTTCTTTGTAACCAATTTCCTTTCTGAGCAGGATATTAGAGGGTTCTACATAAATACATCTATCACTTGTCATGCCTTCTAACTTTGGAGCCTGCAGCTACTGAGTTCCAAAAAGCAAGTCATGCTTAGTGCAAACCACCAGCTGAAATTTCATGGTTAAAAATGATTTCAATGCTGCAAAGGTACAGATAAATATTGGAATTGCCAAGGAACTGGGGGAAAATTGCCACAGAATTCACTGACTGTTTGTGGGGGACAAAAATAAGAGGTACTGAGGTGAAACAAAACACGAGGGTTATCTGCTGAAATTGAACAATTACAGCATACAGGGCACATCCTAAAAACCACTGCTTGTGTGAATAACCCTTCCTCAGACAAGTAGTCTCATTGATGTCAATGGGTTTTTATAATAAGACCTTATATTGCTATAATTATATATTATTTTTAATTCAATAATGGAATATGTTTTTTATTAAAACACCAACTTTCCCATTAATATTTTCTATAATTGGCAGACAAGTTAATATCTCTGAAAGGAAATTTACTAAGTTGAGATTAATTCTGAACCATAATAACTGCCAGCAGTACAAAATATATTTCTCCCCCACTCAGAGTTTATAACCATGGATTGAAGTTTTGGGGGGTTTTTTTTAAACTTGCTTAGCTGTAGATAGTAGTCTGTTCTACTAATCCTCTACAAATATAACCCTAACATAGTAAAGAACCTGTAAAATGGAAAGAAGTCATGAATTTTTACTCTAATGCCAGCAATAAACTATCCAATAAACACTGAAACTTTCATTTGCATTGCTAAGTGAGGCAAGACGTCCCCACTACTACCACTTCATAATCAAACCAACCACCACCACATCTTAGTAACTTCAATATTTTCAAAACATGAAGTTTGGTATTTCCCCTCTAACCTTAATTCTTAGAATATATATATTATATTCAAAGTACTGTTAAACATTAATGATCATGCAGAAAACTACAGTAATTATAATGATTTATGTTTCTTATTTTACTTTGTTTTTCTTAAAACAGGTCTTCAATAGAAGGCATTCATTCTTGGAAGTTTTTTCAATGGATTTTGCCTTCAATAATTCAGTGTTATAGAGTAACTAGTGACTATTACTATTTTATGCAAATAAATAGTCACAATTTAGGAGTCATTTAAAATTGACTAGCCTTATCTTGTCTTGTGATGATCTAGTAAGCATCCCTGATTCATATTCAAAGAGGTGTAGAGGAATACCTAGCTTGGAAGATAGAGACTACAATTTTAGAATAGTCATAAGCAGCTGCATCAGAAATATCAACATGGATAGACTGTATTGTGGTGGTCTTCCTCACATTCTCATTCCCTTCTGGACATATTCGATATTGCTAGAAAAGATGTCAATATGGTCCTCAGAAATCATGCCAGGAATATAGTGGAAGCATTCTGTCTCTGTAATGTAGACAGGTTGAGAGGCTTTGTGGATAGACACCCCAATTAAGCAAAACAATTAAGCTCATGCTTAAAACTTTAAGCACGTGAACAATCCCACTGAAGTAAAAAAGACTACTTCAATGCTTGAAGTTAAGCATGTGACACCTTAGTACTAGATAAAGCCAAAACTGAAGTCCTGCATTAACTGTGCATTATTAGACTAAAACTGTGCTTCTTGTGATTAGCTGAAAATTGGTGAACTATTTCAAATTGGCCAAGCACAACAGAAGACTTATTCCCTACCCAAAACAGCTTACATAAATTTATGCAGTTATGTACTCAGTCTCCCCCCCCCCCCCCCCACACACACACACACACTGAAACAAAATTCAAAGAAATTGTCCCAATATAAAAATACCACTTTGAACCTTTACATGTCTGAAGCTGCTGGTAAAAGTTCTTAACACTCTCAATCTAGTAACCACAAACATAACTGTGACTGTCTTGTTAAAAGAATTGTTAGGGATTCAGTTGAGTACCACAGAAAAGAAGGAAGAATGTGAAGCAAAAAACTCTTCACATTCCTGTGTTCATTAAATAATTAATGTGCATAATTAGCTGTATTCTTAAAGATCATCATAAGGGGCATTTTAATATGTTATTCTAACTATTAAAATAAAATGTTGTGTGAAGTCTATAAAATGAAATATTAAGTTATTAAGCATTATCTTATATTTGTTTATACTTAGACGGGAACAAGTTTATCTGTGTATAAACTATAAAATAATCCAGAAGCATAGGCAAATTTAGTGAAACCACAAGAGAAGTTGTTGTGATTTACAGAAGTTGTGACTGATTTTATTTTCTATGGTAGCTGCCATTATACTCTTTACAACTGCTATTGTAAGTAATATTAATCAGAATAGTTATTAAATGTTGAAATTAAGAATGGGAAATACTACAGTAACATTAATTCTTGTAAGGGCAAAAATTTCAGGGTTGCTAAGGTGATTATTGTATACTGTGCTACTTATTAAACCTTCCTTTCAATAAACTTACGTCTGAGAAAATGATGATAACCCTTACACACCATCATAACTCAATATATGTAAAATTGCTGGTTCTTACCCTTACCTTACTTTGAGTACCTCAACCATGACTGTGATCACGCCCAGTCTACTGCAATATTCCCAAAATAGGAACCAAACTCCACTAATTTAAAAATAACTGATTTTACATACATTAAAAGAAAGAGGAGCTACTGGGATCAAAAATTAAAGAACAGCAGAAGAGGTTTTTTGAGCTTGCCAAATATATTTTATTCTTCTAAATCTAACAAGTTCGTTATTGCTTAAAAATCAAGAAACACAGCATCAATACAGGGCAAAAAGTATTTAAAGGAACTCACTGATATAGTACTCTTGCACACTACTCGTGTAACCATATACTGCAGAGTATCCAAAAATGATGATCATGACAACATCTCTGCTGTCCAACTCTACTATATGCGCTGAGTGACCCTCCACAGCATACTGTTGGCCATGTATAAGTACTGCAGGAATTTTGGTACTCCATGTTTGACTGTTTATGCTGAATATCCACAGCTCATCAGTGACATTCCCATTATTTGTTTCAACTTTGCCTCCATACATGTAGATGTCTTCCTATTAAAATTAGAGAAAAAAGTGAAGTTAAAGAAGATCACATCCAAACTGCATTATTGCTACAGTGTATATAAGAATGTAAATGAACAACCTCTTATAAATACATAAACAAAGGCTATGTTCATCAGCTAATTATCAGCCCTGCTTCCAGACACAGCCCCTTGAGCTTAAGCAACAATGATGTTAAAAAGAATATTTCACCAGAACGAATCCTAATAGAGTGAAAAAATAAGACAAAAATCAATTTCAAATATGGATATTTAAAGGACAAATTTTAAAGTTCTAGGCACTTGTCACACTCATTAGAGCTCTCTCTTCAGAGTTCTGAAAGATTTTTAAATGATTCCTTTTTGAAATGTGCACAGAGATTCCAACTTTCTTTCCTATCCCCTGCAGCATAATCTAAGGCTTTGGCTACACTACAACCTGGGGGGTTGATTCATAGTTCCCATAGACCTACTCATGCGAATTCTCATCTGAGCGAGCATGCTAAAAATAGTAGTCTAGCTACAGAAGCACAGGCAGTGGCAGCAGAAGTACGGGTTAGCTGCCCTGAGTATATAACCCCGGGGTTCAGGCGGGACAGCTAGTCTATGCCACCACCGCCACTGCCTGCACTACTGCAACCACCCCACTATTTTTTGGCATGCTAGTCAGATGCTCACTGGAGAGTTACGTTTGAGTTGAGGTTGTTCGGGAAGTTAATGCTGGTTTAACTGGTGATCTTTCTGACTTGAGCCACTTTGATGCTAAGCTGATGATTATTTTTGTGACATTTTTACAGATGCAAAGTAAATATCTTCATATCAGAGATACATTCTGAATATAAGTACAAATCTTTAAAAACATTTGTGTAATGAAAGTATGTATTACAGATCATTAGCTTTTATTTGCAAATACCATGTATTAACATTTCAATTTTTCACTACAAGTTGATCTATTATTTATCCAGAAACAACGTACACAGCTCAACCCAGCCACTATTAGAGAGTTTGTGAACAGTCTAACCATCAGTAATAATTAAACTGAATTTAGGTTTCATTAATACACATTTATAACCCAATAAGAAAAAAAAGTTTTCTGTAACATTTGTGGTCAGGGTTTTCTACGGAGATACTACAAAATCAGGTTTTCTAAATTACATATTATTCCCATGAAGACTGATTTACAACTCAGAGTAAAACAACAAAGGAAACAAATGCTTTTAAAAAAAGTCCAGTACACAATCATCTAAGGAAATAATACTGATTATACCTGTACGGGAAGTGAGAAGAAATCCTTGCCAGTTGCCGAATTACACAGTAATTTATTTATTTATTGCACAGTATGAAGAACTATCAGATTGAAAATAGATTTTTCTATAATGGATTGCATGCAAAAGTACACTTATATAAAATCCTCACGTTTTCCTGTTTGCACCACCAAGCCCCATTCCATCCTCTCTCTCATTTTTGGTAAATACTGTATCGGACAATATATTTTTTAAAAATTCTAAAAATAAATGCAGTTTCAACAAAACAAATTTTGCATAAGCTTTCATGAGCTACAGCTTCATCCGATGAAGTGAGCTGTAGGTTACGAAACCTTATGCTCAAATAAATTTGTTAGTCTCTAAGGTGCCACAAGTACTCCTTCTCTTTTTGCGAATACAGACTAAACACGGCTGCTACTCTGAAACCCATCACTATGTTAGACTTGGATGTCTAGATGGAAATCAAGGGCTGGGATGCTTAAAAGAAGCTGTATTTGGCTTCTTGGTGATCAGTGTGGTATTACAAAAGCTGTTTGGTTACCGGTTTGGTGAATGTAATTATAGAATAAAACACCAGTTTGGGGAATTATCTGACCTAATCCTTGCAGTTTGCCCTGAGCAAGCATGCTCAGTGTGGCCTCTCCAGGGACCAGGCACAACTGTATTGCATCTTCTGTAAAATGCTGTATCCTTTAAAAACATTGTACCTGTAAATGAATGCTTGAGTCTAAGATAAGACACAAAGTCCATCAATGTGAAAACTATGTGGAGGGGCAAAATTAGTTCTATTGTGCAATAAATGTCTTAATATTTAAAACTGTTGTATGCAGTGTTATTGTAGCTGTGTCCGTCCTGGGATATTAGAGAGACAAGGTGTGTGAGATAATATCTTTTGACCTGAGGAAGAATTCTGTGTAGCTCAAAAGTTTTGTTTCTCTCACCAACAGAAGTTGGTCCAAAAAAAGGTATTACCTCACCCACCTTGTCTCTCTAATATCATGGGACCAACACGGCTACAACACTGCATAGAACTAAATTATTAAAATAATGTAAAAAAGCTTAAAATTTGAAAAACTAAACATGACTAGAGATCATGAAAAAGAAATCGAAGGTGGATTGGTTTGCCATCAACTGAGCTTACTCTAAATTATACTTGTTCAAACCAGCATCTATTTTATTCTGTGAGTATGTAAAGGAAGACTCAATCTTCAGTAAACAGATTTCAGAGTAACAGCCGTGTTAGTCTGTATTCACAAAAAGAAAAGGAGGACTTGTGGCACCTTAGAGACTAACCAATTTATTTGAGCATGAGCTTTCGTGAGCTACAGCTCACTTCATCGGATGCATGCTGTGGAAATCGCACAAGACATTTTATACACAGACACCATGAAACAATGCCTCCTCCCACCCCACTCTCCTGCTGGTAATAGCTTATCTAAAGTGATCATCAAGTTGGGCCATTTCCAGCACAAATGAAAACCTGGGACAGATAGTACAGCAATTGAGATGGTATATATACACAGAATTTAGAATTTGTCACTTAGCTTTGGAGCAACGTGGAAATTCTTATAAAACAGACTACTGAATCTTCTCAGAGTAATAGATGTCCCTTGACTAAGAAGAAATAAGATGCTGAATCTTTTCTCAGGAGTATATGGGGAAAAAAAGATCCAAGTAAAAATGCTAGAAGGATGGAATTAATTATTCTGTTACGGACTGATTATTTTCTTAAGAAAACATTCACGTTGGCATCCATGGAACACAAGATGATGATAATATCACTGCAGCCTATATGCTTCAAAGGTAAACAAACTCATCCAGAATACCAGTCTGAAGATCTCCAATAGACATTTACAGTCCCTCAGGCATGATGACTGCAATCTGATGTCTAATTTTAAATGCATCTGTGATCGAATTATTAGGTGGCAGATCTTTTCTGTTCTTGTTGACAGTACGCAAGCCTCACATTTAAAATATTTCTCTAGAAGCAGTAGTGATTAACTCTTTTTCGACCTTTCACATATAAAAAGGTATAACTGATCCTGTTGTCCACAAGTCATATTATACAACCTTTACATTGGTTGTCTTCTTAGAGTAAGAGCACAATTTGTGTCTCAGATTTTATATTATATTCTCATGTATCCTATTGCGCTGTTAAGGCAATTTTCTTGCTTCATAATTTCAACCAATGGGATAAACAACAAAAAATCCATTTTGCAGACAGTACTTCAGTACTGGAATGAAAGCATGCTTCCCTAACAGAAGAAATGGAACGTACAGTGTAATATTGTGCTTAACTAAACCATATATTGTGAAGTAGTTATGTGGTTAAGAAAAGGTCCAATGAATTTGTTAGTAGATACATACTAGCAAATCTTTAAAAGTACACCTTCACAAGTGTCTACATATGTGTATCAAGGGTGTTTACTGAAGACAAAATTCCCAGTTAAAAGCCTCTAACATGCATCCTCATTTTACAAGTGTAGCAATAAAGGAATGTACTATTGGTAATTCCGCTAGAATTGGATTAGCTTTCAAAATGTAAGACAGCTTTCAAAATCATGAACCCATGTAAATTGGCAAGACTGGCACATTTTGGCAATTGTAGCCTTCTCTGATAGAATTCACAGTCCTCTTTTCTCTCTCTACAGGTACGTCTCCCTTGACAGCATATATTTTCCACAGGCCACCAAGCTATGAGAGAATAGTACAGCAGGGTGGGAACCATATGCAGTTGGCAATGCAGACTTATGCCTGCATAAGGAATATGTAACTTTTAGAGTGGGACTTTCAAAAGCACACAATATTGGCCTAACACTTCTCCCACTGAAGTCTATGACAGAATATCCCATTGTCCCAGACATGGCAGGGAAAAAGGCAAGACACCAGGAACTGTGGCTTAACAAAGCCATAACTTCATTAACTTAACATCTGGGAAACTCTGGCAGTAACTCCTCCACTGCAGGTCAACATTCCTTCCATAATCCATGCCGCCAGGGGGAGGGCAGCCCTGAGCTCCTCCTTCCCCCTCCAAACTTTTAACCTGGTACTGGTACAATTTCTGGCACCACACTGCCCTCTCTTTGTAAAAAGGTTGAGGGTATAGGGAAATGGGGTTGTGGCCCCTCACTGTAGTACACATTAGGAGCCCTAGCTTCACATACCCCTAGCTTCTTTAAGGGATAACCTCCCCTAATCCTAATTGCAATTCTAGTTTACCAGGAATCCAGAACCCCCTATTAAGTGAGTGCCTACATTGGACACTTGCCAAGTTGGAACAACCTGAACTCATTGTGACCTAATTTACCCACTTGGTCCCTGGGCTGATAAGAGAAAGGCAAAAAAACCCACCACCACCCAGGCAATCTGGCAATGAGGGGAAAATTCCTTCCTAGCTCCCAAAAAGGCAACTAACGTGATGCCTACAGAAGAGTCAAACTCAGTGCTACTCTAATTTCCAAAGTGTGTATGGATGTGTTGGGGACTGGGGTGCCCCAGACAGGGTCCATGGATTTTCTTTCTCCTACTGGCCCCAAAAAAGTCCCTCCACCTTAGAGGTAATTGAGAAAGTAGGGAGAGGGGGGGAGAAACTATTAACTTCAGTGATGCAGAGTTAGGCCGAAACAGAGCACTTCTGAAAATCCCACCCCTACTCTTTACAAATCCTCTAGTTATTAAATGTTGCATTTGTCATGATCTCTAATATCCAACAAAGAAAGGGAACGGACTTTCCTCCAAAAATCAATATATTACACAGAAATCAAAAATATTCAGAAATTCATGAAATAGAAAGCATATTTCAATACAGAAATTAACACATTTTAATACAATTCCTACAAACTAAACTGTCATATTACACACAAAATGCAAATGAAATTGACTTTTTTATTCTGAAATACCATGAGTATAGTTAAGAAAAACAGTTGAGTAATGACTAAACTAAATCTCAAGAAATATCGACTCTTAAAAAAATAAGTTGCCCATGTCATCAACATTTTAATTTGGATACAATATTAAGTACTTGAGGTATTACCTATTTAAAACAATTTAAATTCCCCCAAAAGATAGGAAAGTGACAAATAAATCAAAATTAGTTTCATGGAACAAATAGTTACAACATTATTTTAATATTTTGGCAAAGCACAAACCAACATTTCTAAAGAAAATTCTTATTAATTTAACACTCACTTGGACAGTAGTTGTATTTTGATTCAACAGCATGGCTACTGACAGTATATGTACAATCTATATCACATAACTCTTAGAAGAGAAGTAACAGAAACTTTTGAATTTTCCACCATTGTATTATACCAATTTTCCCATATTCTCTAACAAGCATGAATATGATCTAAAAACTTTTAGCAGCCAAGAAAACCATAGATAGATATCTTGTTTTATATCTGCATTTAAAATTATCACTGTAGGATGTTATGAAATACACTATCACAAATCTCAGCACAAATTAATATTTCCTGACATCACATCAATTACTTTTTACTGGATGAAAAATTACTCCATCAGAAAAATGTGCACCACCATTCTGGAACACTAGCTGATGTGTACCTAAGATACCTATTAATATATTTTGTAGATTCTAGAGATTTCAGTTATTGACATAAAATGTAAATTAATTACTTTCATTAGAGACACAGTGATAGTTTTAATATTCTTCCTAGTCACATATGAAAGCACTTCACATTTGTTTTATTCTGTTTTTTTTTTTAATTTTCAAATTCGCGGGTGAGTAATTGACTTAATATTTTAAAAATGTGTTTTTGCTACACCTCTCCTAAGAAATAATTTTACTTCACTATGCCCTACCCTTCCTAAGCAGTAAGGAAGGATCAGGAAAAAGCAATGTGACTTTTCATTTGTCAGATATTTTCTGCATCACGACATGGAGACACTAGAGAGACACAAATGACTATAAAGACAAAAATGACAATTATATAACTCTCCTAACCTTGTACTGCGCTCAGCAGACCTTACATTGATGAATGACAGATGACTGGAGAAACAAAGTATTTTTTAAAGTGTCAGTCACCAAGTAAAGTTGTACAGTCTGTTATTAGCTCTTGTTATTTCCTCTGCCATCACAATGAAATGGCACAAAGGTTAGTGTGCTGGGATGGCAAGTGGAAGAGGAAATAAGAAACGTTGTTCTCCTTAGAACTCCCTTCGCTAGGCAAGTTACCAAGAAGTTACAGAATTTACTGCATCCGATGAAGTGAGCTGTAGCTCACGAAAGCTCATGCTCAAATAAACTGGTTAGTCTCTAAGGTGCCACAAGTACTCCTTTTCTTTTTGAGAATTTACACTAAATGTTTTAGTTGATGTCATTCACAGAGCTTGCTTCACATTACAGAAGACCAATTACTACCTAAAAATGACTATACCCGTCTCTCCATAATAATTAAGTATTAAGCCTCTATTCCAGTAGTTTTAAAGCTTTTGAGGATCTCAGTAAATAAACAAAATGGTTGGGGGTTTTTTTGGAATCTGACCTTTTAATTGAAAATAAAGTTGTCATATTGAAATGCATTCAAAAATAATAAAACACTGCTTGTCTATAGTTCTGGAAGACAGAATTTTGTTTTCAGGACCAGATATGTTAAGTCTTCTGTTTTGACCAGGAGGAGATTATTTTTAGCTGTCTTTTCCTGTTGGCCTTTCTCTGTAGGCTGTATATTTATGAATAAGCAAGGCCACTCTCTACCTAACCTCTATGATTAGGCTCCCAGCCAAGAGGACTCTGATATAGAGATGAAGTCTAGAGAGTATAGTTCTCCAATCCACCTGTGACAATCAACTCAGTATAGTGACTGTGATACTAGTCAATACTCTAACCATCTCTGCCTGACCACAGAGGCCTATAAACAGTAACCAGGGGTCCACAGCCAGGTCCAGAGTCCTCTTTTTCCAGCAGCCAGAGGCAACCACAGTGTTCCCCCTACTATGTCTATCCAGACAGAAATCAACAGCCAGACACTAGGGTCTCAATCATCTAGGGGCCAGAAGCCCAGCCAGAACATCTATTTCCCCAGGCTACCCCTGAAAACACATTCACAACAGTCCTGGACATACCAGGGCAGATTCTAGACTGCATCTGGAATAATGGGCTCTCACACAACTGGTTACATCTCTGTGATTCTTTGCCCCAGACCTGGTTTAAATTAAAGCTCCTGCCAGCTGGCTAGCAACCCCAAGGGACTAAATACCAACTGTGGATGGCCAGAGCACAGTAGCTCTCCAACATGCCTCATGCACAAGCAACACTGACTTTCTAACCACAGGACACACTCCCATGCTTAGGAGCTTGCATGTGGTTTCCACTCCTTTTTGCACCACTTGGTCAGCAAAAAACAAATGGAATGGGGCAGAGAATCTGTACATATTTTCCTCCAAAATGCCACTGTGGGCTTGATCCTCTCAAGCTGTTATAGTATAGCTATTCTGATTTGTTAGCTGTTCCACAAATCTAAAATGCTGACAGCTGGAAAAAAATAACACACAAGCCAGGTGTTAACCATGTAATGTGAACAAGCAGTGAACATGTGAACTGTTTCACCTAACAATTCAATCGATTCTAAGAAGTTCACCTGATCAGTAACAGTTTCAGAGCAGTTAGATCATAGAGATGATTGAGGATGACCCATGGAAATTACATTACAGCATGCGTCTTCTGCAGATGGGTTTGAGGCCTTTTCCTGGACGCACCAGGAAAGACATCATGATATAGCAAGCCCACAAGACAGCATATTAAAAAAAGATTGTACATAGGTTGCACAATACCTCAAATGGAAAACACCTATGCATAAGACTAGATGTTCTTTGATGGTACTGGCATGTGCTGCAGTGTCATTTATGTCTGAGTAAACACTAGAGGGTATGTCCACACTGCAGTCAGGGGGTGTGACTGCAGCTTGATAGCTCAAGTAACAATTGCAGCGAAGCCACAGCAACACAGGCAGCCGTCTAGGCTAGCCCTGCCCACCTGGGAACCCTGGTACATACTTGAGCAGCAGCTGCCCACGCTGCTGCAGCTTCACTGCTCTTACTACTCAAGGTAGCTATGATCTAGCTAGAGCAAAAACTAGCTCAGATATGTACCTGAACTGCAATCAAACCTCTAGGTTGCATGGTAGACATACCCTGAGATCTATGTCTCATTCTGGTCTCTCACTGAACCAGCTTGGTACAGATGACCAATTCATTTTGTGTCTTGCACAGACTGGCGTTTGGATGGGTGCCACCTGGATAAGATTTCTGAAAAACAGGCCTGAGTTAATATTGGTAGGTTGGGGAAAAACAACTAGTAGGACTGGCAGAGGTGATATCAGTTCCCTTAATCAAGGGAGACTGCCCATCTTTTGTAACTCAGACTCTGCACTTGGGGATCTGACCTGATCCTCAGTTGCTTCTGGATATCGAAAAAGCTACAGTGGCCAAGGATGCCTTTTATCATTATCTATTCTTGGCTAAGATTTTTCTTCCAGATTCACACTGTTATCCATCCTTCATAACCTCTCACTGGATTACAGCAATACACTCTATATGGGGCTGCATCTTAAGGCCATTCAAACACCAGCTATTGCAGAGTGTGGCTGCCTGCTTACCGAACAATGTGTGTCATCAGTAAGGCTAAGATGTTGTCATGGATATTTTTAGTAGAAGTCATGGATAGGTCACATGCAATAAGGAAAAATTCACAGAAGCCGTGACCAGTCTGTGACTTTTACTAAAAATATCGACACAAAATGGGGATCTGTGGGTCTCCACACCACCTGCCACAGAGCAGCTTCAGGGCAACTGGGATCTCCAGGGACCCCCACCACAAGTTGGGTGTTGGAGCTCCAGGGTCCCCTGCCCCCCGTAGCTGGGAGCTGCGGGAGGCCCCCTGCAGTAACTGGGAGCAGCAGGGGTATCCCTGCCGCCCACAGCAGTGGGGAGTTGTGGGGTCCCCACACCACCCACAGCTCTGGGGATCCCACCTGCAGCTCCGGTGGCTCCCGCTGCCCAAGAGCAGAGGTACCCTGCAGTTCCCTACCGCTTCAGGCTGAAGTCACAGATTCCATGACTTCCATGAGCTCAGTGACTATATCGTAGCCTTAGTCATCAGACGCTCTCCACATGCTACCAGGTTGCCGCCCTACATACGTCCTGAATTGGCACCTGTGTCAGAATGGTGGCAGAGGAGGCTTGAGACCTTGTAGAGTGCACCGTCAGATTAGCCAGGGGTGGAACATTCGCAAGAGTGTAGCATGTGTTGATACACAAAGTGATCAATGAGGAGATTCTCTGTGCTGAAACAGGGAGGCCTCTCATCCTTTCTGCAATAGCTGGGCAGATCTGCTGAATGGTTTGGTCCTTTGTAAGCAGAACACCAGGGCACGCCATACATCTAAGGAGCAAAGCCATTGTTCCTCTCTGCTCGCATGTGGTTTAGTATAGAACACCGTCAGAAAAACTGATTGACTGCAATGGAACTGAGATACTACTTTCAGGAGGAACGAAAGGTGTGGGCATAGCTGAACTCGTTGTGAGCGCCAGATAGAGAATCTCTTCCATTTAACCAGGTAAGTTGCCCTGGGAGATGGTTTTCTATTGCCCATCAGGACTTCTTGGACTTCCTCTGAACAAGATTGCTCCTCTGGATTCAACCATGGAGCTTTCAGGCTATCAGGTGCAGTGATGGGAGCATTCATCCATAATCCCTGGATATTAAGCTTGTATGCAATGGGAGCTGGAGAGCCATCTCCACCGATATGGTCAGGAGAGAGAAGAACAAGTGCGGTCTGGGCCATGCCAGAGCTATGAGGATGACTTGGGCTCGGCCCTGTTTGATCTTCATCAGCACCTTGTGAATGAGTGGGAACACACGGTGCAGATGCTGAGTCCAAGGTAACAGGAATGAATCTCTGAGGGACCCCGGTCATGGCCCTTGAGGGCACAGAATGGTGACATTTCCTGTTGGATTGAGTGGTGAACAGGTCTGCCGGGGCATCTCCACCTTCAGAAAACATCTCTCCCAATATCTGGACGGAGAGACCACTCATGTGAGAAGAGAAAGACCTGCTGAGGCAATATTCCAGCCTATTCTGGACCCTGGGAAGATGGGAAGCTTCTAGCATGCTGTCGTGATCAACACAGAACATCCAAAGACTATCCACTTCCTGACAGAGTGGAGAAAAACGTGCCCCCTCTCTGCTTGTTCATGTAAAACATGGCCGTTGTGTTGTCTAAGGACTAAGATGGATCTCCCTGACATATATGAGAGAAACGCACTGCCCTGAGCTCCCTGACATTGATATGCTACACTCTGATGCCCAGCAGGAGAAATTATTCCACTTTGCCCGGTAAGTCGCTCTGGAGCAGGGCTTTCTACTTTCCAAGAGAACCTGCTGTACCTGACTAGAGCAGGCCTGCTCCTCTGGGTTCAGCCACGCAACAGCCAAGCTGTGAGGTGGAGAGAGGGAAGGTTTGAGTGCAGGAGACAACCGTGATCCTGTGAGAGTAGGTCTGGGCAGCGGCCATGGAACAGCCATGGCCAGATGCACGTGCATGCAAAACCAACACTGGTGAGGCCAAACTGGGGCAATCAATGACTCGCACCTTGGCCCTCTTGATTTTCGACAGGACTCTGCTGATAAGTGGAATCAGCTGGAATGCATACATCAGGTCTCACACCCATGACAAGAGAAAGACATTGGAAAGGGCACCCTTGCTGAGGCCTTGGAGAGAGCAGAACTGATGACACTTTATGTTCTGTCTGGTGACAAACAGGTCCACCTGGGGAGCCCCCCACTTCTTGAAGAGTGCTTGGACGACCTCCGAGCGGAGCAACCATTTGTGGTGAGAGAAGGACCTACTGAGGCAAACCGACTAGGGGTCCTAAAAGGTAGCCAGCCAGTCAGGCAGCGGCACAGACAGCTGCAGCGGCACAGGAGCTAGCAAACAGGGGAGTCTGAGTGGGAGTTTCAAAGGGGAGTTTGTCCTGTGGTGCTTGTTTAGGGTTTGTTTTTGCTGTGGGTGGTGGTGTTTTGGTGTGGTTTGTGTTTCCCAGACTAACAGGATTTAGGTGGCAAGGCTATGACAGATACAGAGGCAGCAGTGGGAGTGACTCATGTCGTGGAAGACACAATGAAGATGACTGGATGTGGAAGCTACGGTATGTACATGATCCTGGAGAAGTCTTGAGTTTTGTCTGCATGAAATGCCGTCTGATAGAGCTGATGGAGGAAAAGATCCGAGGTTTGGAGATGCAGGTGGAAAGTCTGGTTGAGTTTAGGAAGGGGTCTGAGCAGATTATGGAGCAAAGACATGAGGTATCTGAAGGGAAAAGCTCAGACTTGCAGATGGAAGCAGGACTGGGGAATTCTGAGCGGAGACTGGGTGAGAAAAGTGGTCAGTGGAAGCATGTGACTAAAAGAACCAGGCAGAGGAAAAGACGGGCTAGTGAAGGAGAAACAGAGCTCAAGAATAGGTTTGCAGAGTTGGAAAATGAAGAAGGGGCTCAGCAGGTAACCACTGAAGGTGGAAGGGCAAGGAAGAAGAGAAGAGCGGCTAGCCCTATAGGAAAATGGGAAGAGTTAATGGAGACTACACCAAGTATGAGCCCCGTGAGGATACAGGATGGGTTGAAGAGGATTACAAGGGAGAACAGGAATAGAAAGAACTTGCAGCCAGAGGGAACAGGGGATAGACTGGAGAATAGCACCGTCACTAGGAAAAGGCAGGTCTATGTGATAGGGGACTCTTTACTGAGAAGAATAGACAGGCCTGTAACCAGAGCTGATCCAGAGAATAGAAGGGTATGCTGTCTTCCAGGTGCTAAGATACGGGATGTAGACCTGAGGTTGAAAAGGATCCTAAAGGGAGCAGGAAAGAATCCCTTAATTATCCTTCATGTGGGAACAAATGATATGGCTAGATTCTCGCTGGAAAGTATTAAGGGAGACTATGTTAGGCTGGGGAAGACGCTTAAGAAAATCGAGGCTCAGGTAATCTTTAGTGGGATTCTGCCTGTTCCTAGAGAAAGGAAACAAAGGTGTGACAAGATTATGACTATCAACAGATGGCTTCGGCAGTGGTGCTATAAGGAGGGCTTTGGGATGTATGGCCACTGGGAGGCATTCATGGACAGAGGACAGTTCTCTCGGGATGGACTTCATCTGAGTAGGGAAGGAAATAGACTTCTAGGATGGAGGCTGGCACAACTGATTAAGAGAGCTTTAAACTAGGAATTTGGGGGAGATGGTTGGGAGATGTCCAGGTAATCTCCACGCCGGATTTTAGCATTGAGAGACAAGAAAACGAAGTAGAAAAGGATACAGCCGTGGGTAGGAGAATGTATATAAGGAGGAAGGGCAGTGTGGATTCCAGTCTAATAGGTTATACTGGCTGTAGAATGATTGTGCCTAATAGGGTACAGAATGTGAGTGAGGCCAAACAGCAAAAATTAAGATGTTTGTACACCAATGCGAGGAGCCTAGGTAACAAAATGGGAGGAACTAGAGCTACTGGTGCAGGAAGTGAAACCAGATATTATAGGGATAACAGAAACATGGTGGAGTAGTAGTTATGACTGGACTACAGGTATTGAAGGATGTGTGCTGTTTAGGAAAGACCGAAATAAAGGTAAAGATGGTGGAGTAGCATTGTATATCAATGATGAGGTAGAATGTAAAGAAATAAGAAGCGATGGAATGGTTAAGACAGAGTCCGTCTGGGCAAAAATTACATTAGGGAAGAAAACTATTAGAGTCTCCCCTGGGATAGTGCTTGGGATGTGCTATAGACCGCCAGAACCTAATTTGGATATGGATAGAGCCCTTTTTAATGTTTTCAATAAAGTAAATACTAATGGAAACTGTGTGATCGTGGAAGACTAACTTCCCAGATATAGACTGGAGGACGAGTGCTAGTAATAATAATAGGGCTCAGATTTTCCTAGATGCGATAGCTGATGGATTCCTTCATCAAGTAGTTGCTGAACCAACTAGAGGGGAAGCCATTTTAGATTTGCTTTTGGTGAGTAGTGAGGACCTCATAGAAGAAATGGTTGGAGGGGATAATCTTGGTTCAAGTGATCATGAGCTAATTCAGTTCAAACTGAACGGAAGGATTAACAAAAATAAATCTGCAACTAGGGTTTTTGATTTCAAAAGGGCTGACTTTCAAAAATTAAGGAAATTAGTTAGGGAAGTGGATTGGACTGAAGAACTTAAGGATCTAACGGTAGAGGAGGCCTGGGATTATTTTAAATCAAAGCTGCAGAAGCTATCGAAAGCCTGCATCCCAAGAAAGGGGAAAAAATTCATAGGCAGGAGTGGTAGACCAAGCTGGATGAGCAAGCGTCTCAGAGAGGTGATTAAGAAAAAGCAGAAAGCATACAGGGAGTGGAAGATGGGAGGGATCAGCAAGGAAAGCTACCTTATTGAGGTCAGAACATGTAGGGATAAAGTGAGACAGGCTAAAAGTCAAGTAGAGTTGGACCTTGCAAAGGGAATTAAAACCAACAGTAAAAGGTTCTATAGCCATAGAAAGAAGAAAACAAAGAAAGAAGAAGTGGGACCGCTAAACACCGAGGATGGAGTGGAGGTCATCTAGGCATGACCCAATAGTTAAACAAACACTTTGCCTCAGTCTTTAATAAGGCTAAAGAGGATCTTAGGTAATGGTAGCATGACAAATGGGAATGAGGATATGGAGGTAGATATTACCATATCTGAGGTAGAATCATAGAATATCAGAGTTGGAAGGGACCTCAGGAGGTCATCTAGTCCAACCCCTGCTCAAAGCAGGACCAATCCCCAATCAAATCATCCCAGCCAGGGCTTTGTCAAGCCTGATCTTAAAAACTTCTAAGGAAGGAGATTCTACCACCTCCTTAGGTAACGGATTCCAGTGTTTCACCACCCTCCTAGTGAAAAAGTTTTTCCTAATATCCAACCTAAACCTCCCCCACTGCAACTTGAGACCATTACTCCTTGTCCTGTCCTCTTCTACCACTGAGAAGAGTCTAGAACCATCCTCTCTGGAACCACCTCTCAGGTAGTTGAAAGCAGCTATCAAATCCCCCCTCATTCTTCTCTTCTGCAGACTAAACAATCCCAGTTCCCTCAGCCTCTCCTCATAAGTCATGTGTTCCAGACCCTAATCATTTTTGTTGCCCTTCGCTGGACTCTCTCCAATTTATCCACGTCCTTCTTGTAGCGTGGGGCCCAAAACTGGACACAGTACTCCACATGAGGCCTCACCAATGTCGAATAGAGGGGAACGATCACGTCCCTCGATCTGCTCGCTATGCCCCTACTTATACATCCCAAAATGCCATGGGCCTTCTTGGCAACAAGGGCACACTGCTGACTCATATCCAGCTTCTCGTCCACTGTCACCCCTAGGTCCTTTTCCGCAGAACTGCTGCCTAGCCATTCGGTCCCTAGTCTGTAGCGGTGCATTGGGTTCTTCCGTCCTAAGTGCAGGACCCTGCACTTATCCTTATTGAACCTCATCAGATTTCTTTTGGCCCAATCCTCCAATTTGTCTAGGTCCCTCTGTATCCTATCCCTGCCCTCCAGCGTATCTACCACTCCTCCTAGTTTAGTATCATCCGCAAATTTGCTGAGAGTGCAATCCACACCATTCTCCAGATCATTTATGAAGATATTGAACAAAACCGGCCCCAGGACCGACCCCTGGGACACTCCACTTGACACCGGCTGCCAACTAGACATGGAGCCATTGATCACTACCCGTTGAGCCCAACAATCTAGCCAACTTTCTACCCACCTTATAGTGCATTCATCCAGCCCATACTTCTTTAACTTGCTGACAAGAATACTGTGGGAGACCGTGTCAAACGCTTTGCTAAAGTCAAGAAACAATACATCCACTGCTTTCCCTTCATCCACAGAATCAGTAATCTCATCATAGAAGGCGATTAGATTAGTCAGGCATGACCTACCCTTGGTGAATCCATGCTGACTGTTCCTGATCACTTTCCTCTCGTGTAAGTGCTTCAGGATTGATTCCTTGAGGACCTGCTCCATGATTTTTCCAGGGACTGAGGTGAGGCTGACTGGCCTGTAGTTCCCAGGATCCTCCTTCTTCCCTTTTTTAAAGATGGGCACTACATTAGCCTTTTTCCAGTCATCTGGGACTTCCCCCGTTCGCCACGAGTTTTCAAAGATAATGGCCAATGGCTCTGCAATCACATTCGCCACTTCCTTTAGCACTCTCGGATGCAACTCGTCCGGCCCCATGGACTTGTGCACGTCCAGCTTTTCTAAATAGTCCCTAACCACCTCTTTCTCCACAGAGGGCTGGCCATCTACTCCCCATGTTGTGATGCCCAGCGCAGCAGTCTGGGAGCTGTCCTTGTTAGTGAAGACAGAGGCAAAAAATGCATTGAGCACATTAGCTTTTTCCACATCCTCTGTCACTATGTTGCCTCCCTCATTCAGTAAGGGGCCCACACTTTCCTTGGCTTTCTTCTTGTTGCCAACATACCTAAAGAAACCCTTCTTGTTACTCTTGTCATCTCTTGCTAGCTGCAGCTCCAGAAGCGAAACTCCAACAGCTTAATGGGACTAAATCAGGGAGCCCAGATAATCTTCATCCAAGAATATTAAAGGAATTGGCAAATGAAATTGCAAGCCCATCAGCAAGAACTTTTAATGAATCTCTAAACTCAGGGGTTGTACCGTATGATTGGAGAATTGCTAACATAGTTCCTATTTTTAAGAAAGGGAAAAAAAGGGATCCGGGTAACTACAGGCCTGATAGCTTGACATCTGTAATATGCAAGGGCTTGGAAAAAATTTTGAAGGAGAAGGTAGTTAAGGACATTGAGGTCAATGGTAAATGGGACAAAATACAACATGGTTTTACAAAAGGTAGATCGTGCCAAACCAACCTGATCTCCTTCTTTAAGAAAGAAACAGATTTTTTAGACAAAGGAAACACAGTGGATCTAATTTACCTCGATTTCAGCAAGGCGTTTGATACCGTGCCACATGGGGAATTATTAGTTAAATTGGAAAAGATGGGGATCAATATGAAAATTGAAAGGTGGATAAGGAATTGGTTAAAGGGGAGACTACAACGGGTCCTACTGAAAGGAGAACTGTCAGGCTGGAGGGAGGTTACCAGTGGAGTTGCTCAAGGATCGGTTTTGGGACCAATCTTCTTTAATCTTTTTATTACTGACCTCGGCACAAAAAGTGGGAGTGTGCTAATAAAGTTTGCGGATGATACAAAGCTGGGAGGTATTGCCAATTTAGAGAAGGACAGGGATATCCTACAGGAGGATCTGGATGACCTTGTAAACTGGAGGAATAGTAATAGGATGAAATTTAATAGTGAGAAGTGTAAGGTCATGCATTTAGGGATTAATAACAAGAATTTTAGTTATAAGATGGGGACGCATCAATTACAAGTAACGGAAGAAGAGAAGGACCTTGGAGTATTGGTTGATCATAGGATGACTATGAGCCGCCAATGTGATATGGCTGTGAAAAAGGCTAATGCAGTCTTGGGATGCATCAGGAAAGGTATTTCCAGTAGAGATAAGGAGGTGTTAGTACCGTTATACAAGGCACCGGTGAGACCTCACCTGGAATACTGTGCAGTTCTGGTCTCCCATGTTTAAGAAGGATGAATTCAAGCTGGAACAGGTACAGAGAAGGGCTACTAGGATGATCCGAGGAATGGAAAACTTGTCTTATGAAAGGAGACTCAAGGAGCTTGGCTTGTTTAGCCTAACTAAAAGAAGGTTGAGGGGAGATATGATTGCTCTCTATAAATATATCAGAGGGATAAATACTGGAGAGGGAGAGGAATTATTTAAGCTCAGTACCAATGTGGACACAAGAACAAATGGATATAAACTGGTCATTGGGAAGTTTAGACTTGAAATTAGACAAAGGTTTCTAACCATCAGAGGAGTGAAGTTTTGGAATAGCCTTCCAAGGGAAGCAGTGGGGGCAAAAGATCTATCTGGCTTTAAGATTAAACTTGATAAGTTTATGGAGGAGATGGTATGATGGGATAACTTGGTTTTGGTAATTAAATATTCATGGTAAATAGCCCCAATGGCCTGTTGTGGGATATTAGATGGGGTGGGATCGGAGTTACCCAGGAAAGAATTTTCTGTAATATCTAGCTGGTGAATCTTGCCCATATGCTCAAGGTTTAGCTGATCGCCATATTTGCCGTCAGGAAGGAATTTTCCTCCAGAGCAGATTGGAAGAGGCCCTGGAGGTTTTTCGCCTTTGTCAAGGTTCCTCCCCAACTCTGAACTCTAGGGTACAGATGTGGGGACCTGCATGAAAACCTCCTAAGCTTACTTTTACCAGTTTAGGTTAAAACTTCCCCATGGTACAAATTAATTTTATCCTTTGTCCTTGGAATATCCACTGCCACCACCAAACTCTAACTGGGTTTACTGGGAAACGTAGTTTGGACACGTCTTTCCCCCCAAAATCCTCCCAACCCTTGCACCCCACTTCCTGGGAAAGGTTTGGTAAAAAGCCTCACCAATTTGCATAGGTGACCACAGACCCAAACCCTTGGATCTGAGAACAATGAAAAAGCATTCCGTTTTCTTACAAGAAGACTTAACAGAAAGAGAAGTAAATAGAAGTAAAGAAATCACCTCTGTAAAATCAGGATGGTAGATACCTTATAGGGTAATTAGATTCAAAACATAGAGAATCCCTCTAGGCAAAACCTTAAGTTACAAAAAAGACACACAGACAGAAATAGTCATTCCATTCAGCACAATTCTCTTCTCAGCCATTTAAAGAAATCATAATATAACACATACCTAGCTAGATTACTTACTAAAAGTTCTAAGACTCCATTCCTGGTCTATCCCCGGCAAAAGCAGCATATAAACAGACAGAGACCCTTTGTTTCTCTCCCTCCTCCCAGCTTTTGAAAGTATCTCGTCTCCTCATTGGTCATTTTGGTCAGGTGCCAGCGAGGTTACCTTTAGCTTCTTAACCCTTTACAGGTGAGAGGATTTTTCCTCTGGCCAGGAGGGATTTTAAAGGGTTTTACCCTTCCCTTTATATTTATGACAGCCTTCCTCTGTAGCATGGGGCACGGGTCACTTGCTGGAGGATTCTCTGCTCCTTGAAGTCTTTAAACTACGATTTGAGGACTTCAATAGCTCAGACATAGGTGAGAGGTTTTTTGCAGGAGTGGGTGGGTGAAATTCTGTGGCCTGCGTTGTGCAGGAGGTCAGACTACATGATCATAATGGTCCCTTCTGACCTTAGTATCTATGAATCTATGACAGCATGTTTCGGACACCAGGGAGATGCAAAGCTTCCAGGTGGATCACGCGCTGGATGCAAAAGTCCCACAGGCAGAGTGCTTCCTGACAGAGAGCGGTCAAGCTCACTTCTCCTTGCCTGTTGACATACAACATCGAGGCCTGGAGCAGCTCTTGATGAGCCAGTTGTCGAGGTATGGGTAAACCTCAATATCCTGACATCTGAGGTAAGCCGCCACCACCAACATGCATTTGGTAAACACCCTCAGCACTGTTCCTTGGCCGAAAGGGGGCACTGCAAACTGGTAGTGGGTGGTCCCCACCATGAAACGTAGAAAACATCTATGTCCATGGAATATTGATATATGAAAGTAAGTGTCCTTCAGATCAATGGCGGTGTACCAGTCTCCCGGATCCAGGGAAGAAATGATGGAGGCCAGGGAGATCATGCGAAACTTCAACTTCTTGTGATATTTGTTGAGGTTTTGCAGGTCTAGGATAGGCCGTAGACTCTCCTTGGCCTTTGGGATTAAAAAACAGTGAGAGTAAAAACCCTTGCCCCTTAAAGGTGGTGCGATTTCCTCCACAGCTCCCATCTGCAGAAGGCCTTGCACCTCCTGAGCAAGAAGACTCTTGTGAGAGGAGTCCCTGAAGAGGGACGGGGACAGGGGGATGTGAGGGGGGGACAAAAGTAAACTGCAGGGTATACCCCTCTGCCACAGTGCTGAGGGCCCATCGGTCGAACGTTATACAAGCCCAGGCAGGCAGGAAGGGGGACAGGTGGTTAGAAAGTAACTGGGGAGTAGGATCAAGGACACAGGCTGGAAGGTCAGCCTGGAGCACACCCTCAAAATGCCCACTTATCAACCTCTTGGCTATGGGTGGAGCTCGAATGAGCATAGGATGCTGGCTGGTGACCTTGCCGGCACTCAGCCATTGACCTTCTTATGGAAGGGCTCAGGCCGAGGTTGGCTTCCAAACATCTTGGTCTGTTGCAGCTTAAACCGCGCCCCCAGGATGTACAGGCCCGGTGTGCCCAGGGTTGCCCATAAGTCTTTCAGACCATGTAATTTCGTGTCTGTTTGCTCAGAGAACAGTGCCAGGCCATCAACTGGGAGGGTCCTGACTGGACTGCTGAACCTCCGTTGAAAGGCCCAATGACAGTAACCAGGACACCCACCTCATGGAGATGGCAGAGGCCAGGGTTCAGGCCGCAGAGCCCGCTGCATCTGAGGCTGCTTGGAGGGCTACCCTTGCCACTGCCTTACCCTCATCAAGGATAGCTAGGAATTCCTTCCTGGGTTCCTCTGGCAGCGAGTCAGAGAACTTGGCCATGGACTGCCAGATATTAAAATCATAGCAGCCAAGTAAGGCCTGGTGGTTGGCCATCTGGCAGCTGGAGGCTGGAAGTCGAATAAACGTTTCTTCCAAAGAGATTGAGCCTGTTTGCCTCTGTTTTTGGGCATTGCACCTGGCCCTGTCTGTCATGCTCATTGACTGTGGACACAACCAGTGAGGTTGGGGCAGGATCAGTGTACAAATATTCGTACCCCTCAGCGGGGACATAGTATTTACACTCTGCCAGCTTGGAGGGGGCGGTGGGAGGAGAGAGAGGAGGGATGAAGGCATCTGCCACAGGGTTTTAGTGATTTTTGCCACTTCCTTATGTACAGTCAATGCCACTTAAAACATCGAAGAGGGAGTCTGAGGGCTCCGCCAACTCCTCCGCTTCCAGCCCCAGGTTTGAGGCGACCCTCTTTAAGACCTCTTGGTGAGCCTTGGCATCATCCTGGGGAACTGGGTGAGAGGGCTCAGTTATCGCCTTATCAGGAGAAGATGAGGAGGCGGATATCGGAGGGTCTGTCACCTCTGCCACCTCCACCATGGTGGCCTCAGTCAAGGCTGGGTGTCCCTGAGAAGCCCGATCTAAGTCTGCATCCGAGTCAGGGGGCGGGCAGGAGACTGTCGCCGAATGTTTGTCAGATGCCCCCAAGGCTAACCTATACCCCCGCAATGGATGGGGAAATCCCCCAGGAGTTCCAGAGTGGCTGGGGGAAGGCCACTGGCCCTGACGCCATGCGGTTCTTGGTGGTCCTGTGGGGAATGCCGGTGCCCCTGGCCCACGAGCAGGCTCTCATCCTCTTGTCAGAGCCTGAAGAGGGAAATACATGTCTGGGGGACCAGGACGATGCCGAGGCCATCTGTCTAGCCCAATCCTTTCGATGCCGATCCAGACCTCCACTGAGGATCTGAACAAGGGTGATGACTCTCGATGCTGTGATCCCGGTGGCGAGCAGCGGTGTTTGGCAGATCAGCGATCTACGCCTGCCGCTTAGTGAGCAGTGCCACTCTGTCGAGCAGGACCGGAAGCAAGTAGACCGCCGTGTTAGGGATCGATGACGTGTCTGTGGCGAACCGTATCGACAGTCTGGCGACCGGTGGCGGGGCTCTGGGGACCAGCAACTCGATCCGCTGGAGCAGTGCCATGCACTGGGAGAGCAGTTCGGGCACTCACAGCACTGGGGCTGCGAGGACAGGTGCCGCCCTCTGCAGGTCTGTGCCATCCCACTGGTGATCGCCACCTCAAGCCCGAGGAGCGCTGCCTGGAGTCCGGGGATAGTCCAGGAACAGACAGACAGACACTGGGAACTCGGGCCAATGAGCCGACCCATGTCCAGGGCCTGGTGGGTCTATTTACAGTGCACACTAGAGAGAGAACCACTAATGGAATAGATTGCCTGAGCAACCAGTGTTTCAGCAACTGTCATGGGAGGTAAGAAAGAACTGAAAGAGAGCAGGGTCGTCAGGCCCCTATACTGACACTATGGACGCGCAACGCCAGAGGCACTAGAACTGACCCAACAGATATTGCTCAGGGAAACATTTCCGGCAATTGTACTTGGGGAACACAAATATCTACATTGGAATGGACATGTGCAAGCACTCAGAGAAGAACCAGAATTTGAATTGCACATATTTTAAATATATAGAAAGCAATAAAAAACAAAAACTAAATAAAAATGTACTAACTACATATTATCTGCTTTTAGGCCTCCTGGAAATGATTACCAAAACACTATTATGCTAACCAACTAATAAGAATATAACAATCAATTGAATTTTGAAAAATCTCAGCCTTTAATACCAAGAAACAAACTCCATCAATGATTGAGGTCTACTGAATTGAAGAAAAACTTTGAATAAATCAGTTGTGTGCCAATAAGAGATTTTTCTAACCTCTGTACAGTATGTGTGTGATGGTTCATTTTATCTAGCTCTCAACCACTTCTGAGATACTGTATAGATCAAAATGAAACCAGCTTGTGGATGTATAGTAAGTAACCGAAAGATGTACAGAATTAAACCATGTGACCTGTGGTAATATCTTGCTATCAGAGGCTAACAGAACAGTGAGAAAAGACCTTTGAAGCATTACGAAAGTGTTCTGGAGTAAATTATAATAGCCTACACAAGTGCATGCATACATCTAATGGCCACAATGAACCAGCTGATAAAATAATTTTGCCTAAGTGGTCTAAAAGCAAATACAGAAACTATTTACTCCTTTGTAATTCTAGGAACAGCTCCTGATCAAATCAGTGAAACCATATTTGAATGGCTATACAGTCTCAACATCAATACCAACAAGTTAAAACAAAGCAATCAAGAGAATTAGCTCTCTTTGATAAAACCTTAGCTGTTAAATTAATATAATCTGAAGTGGGGAGAGTAAATTTAGTGTTTCTGCAAGTATCAAATTGACTGGCTTGAATATTGAAGTTCTTTGTCTACACAAAGAGCAATACCACTATAATCATTCTTACATCACCCTACCCATGTGATTCATCCTTGTTCTGGATAGATCATTCCTTCAGAATTTAATCTTAATTCATTCTTTGGTTGTCTTGAAACTGCCAACAGTAGTGCCAATTATGATGGCAAATTTTGTAATGTGACTACCAGATCACTAGAAATCGAAGTCATATCACCAACCACATTCATTTTCTGTGAAACTGCATTTTACTGCATGCCTAGGGGTATGCAAGAAAAGATGGTATTGTCTAACTTTATCCTCTAACACCCCCCTTATTCATCATTTAGCAAAGATATGCACATTTATTTCTCTCATGTCAGAAACTATTCTGTCAAGGCCCTTAATAATTTTTCTTCTATGAATTCCTTCCAGATTTGCTAATTTCCTTCTATTATTGAGGTGTTTGGAACTATATGCAGTCTTCTTCATGGTGATGCATCAATTCACGCACAGAGGGGCAAACAACTTCCTAATAGCCAGTTTGGTCATGAGAAGAGGTGTTTAAGATAATGTCATGTAATGCTTTGGATGGGTCTAAAAGCAAGAATGCTTCTATGCTTTCCTGTCTATAAATGCATAAAAATGTCTAGGGCACTTTATATAACTATACATCAGTGGGAATCTTCTGATCTTTTTACCTCCAGAATAAAAAATTTCAGTACTTCAACTTTAACTAAAGTGGCTTTCTAAGGAATGGCACAGTAAGTTATTTCATTCTCCACAGAGTCAATTATATAGCTTCAATTTCCTTTGCAACACAATCCGACTACACTGGCTCCTATGCTCTCACTTTGTTCTGGAGTGAGACTTTAAAATCTCGGGAGTTTAAGTTTAAAACTTAATCTAATTACTTCTCTTTGTGGATATTTTTGTTCTTAAATAAAAAGTGTTATACAATGACTAGTCCACAGCTCAAAGCTGCCACCTCTAGGTACTATATGATGCTCTTCTACAATAAATTATGTTCCTGTTGTTCAATTTCTTGAAGATCTCAAAAGGTAAATTATCAAAATTTGTCCTAGAAAGATTTTTAAAAGTCTGTACATTTTGAATATAGTTCAACTAAAATTCTTTCATCTTACTCACATATGAATACTCATTTGGCCCATACTACTTTCACAATTCATGGAACAACAATCCATTATTTAATAATCTGTTTTATACTGCAGGTCTTGTATGTTCACTAATTGCAGATTTGGTTTCACTGAATAATACTTTTCAGATGTGGGCCTACAGCTCTCATTATCATCATCACGAGCTGTATGTCCACACTAAGGTTGAAATAGATCCCTATGTTATCAACAAGTTCCTTTTATGACAATAATTACTGCTTTTTTTAAATTTTCTACATATTGCTGATAAAAACATTTAAAACAGATGCAGATTACTCTGAAATATCCCAAGAAAAGTATTTGTAGAGTGAAATTTAGAAGCTTTAAATTATTTGTTTAAGCATTTATTAAATCACTATTACTAAAGTGGTCATTATCTAAAAAATTCACGTTGTCCAGCAGCAGTGATGACAGGAGATAATGGTTCAGAAGTTTTGACTTTAATAAAAATTTAAAAGACATTTACTGAAGTTGTCTTATGTCAACTGAACTGGAAACCCTTTTTTATATCAGGGCCTAAAGTCAAGGTTCTGTGTTTCTCCTGCAAGAGCCAATGAGATTGCTAACATTTAAAGCTACCTAAAGAATTACACTGCATTCCCTGAATGCCTTACGGTGCTTTAAAAGTTGGAGATGTCTCGAACTATAGCCCAAGAAAAACTGATTTTAAAAATTGTGTTTAATTATAAACATCAAACTCCACATCTGTATTCTATTATGTAAACAGGCTTTTTAATTTAAAAAAGCCTTTGAATTTACCTTCAAGAAAGTAGCACAACAGCTTTTACCTCCAGGACTTATTTCAGTTTTTCCAGAGATTCTGCCACAGCAGCAAGACTGACAGTTCACTTTACCTTATAGTACATGATACAACTGTACTACAATTTTTGTTTTGTAATACAGCTATGTCCCTGCACGTGCTAACAAGACAACAGTGAAATCGAAATAAGTAAATGAACAAAAAAAAGTGTACTTCTCACGTCAACAGTTCAAATTCCACAAAACCATAAGCTCCTATTCTGTACTATTTTACTCAGTCTCAGTTTTCTGAGCTCATGGTCAGCTTGAAAACTGAGTTACCATCTACATTAAGAAATGGTAAAATAATCTTTCTAATAAGGACTGAAGAAGCTTATGGCACGAGTGTAAGAAACTAGAAATGAAATTATCCTCACAGTTTTAAATTTATGGCTCATCACATTTTCAATTTCAGACTGATATTTGCACAATATATGATCATTAACTTTGCACACAAAAGAACGAAAGAAATATTAAAAGTATCCCAACCTGATATAAAGCAAGACTGTGTCCATATCTCTGGAGAGGTCCTTTTGATACAGGTACTACATTCCATATGTTACTGTCTAAATTATAGCTAAAAGATAAACAGAAAAGTAAATATTTTATTATCTCGAACAAAATGCTGGGTTTGCACATTTCTGGACACATGTAATTTTCTTGCATTATACATACTAGACATAAAATGCCTATTTTTCTGAATGTTTTATCTTATTCTGGGCTTCAATATTCCAGTATGGAATTGTGAAAATCAGAAAAATGTAATTTTATAGGCATATATCACATATTACAATTAAAATTATGATTACAAGGATCCATTTGGCAAACTCTGCATTTCATGATTCATATCCAGTTTATAAATGCGTACAAATACAATATTTTATGTTTACAGTGTTATTACAATAGTTAACATATGGTTTAAAACATACAGCATGTCTTTCAAAAAAGAAGGTGTGTCATAAATATAAAGGGAAGGGTAAACACCTTTAAAATCCCGCCTGGCCAGAGGAAGAACCCTTTCACCGGTAAAGGGTTAAGAAGCTAGGATAACCTCACTAGCACCTGACCAAAATGACCAATGAGGAGACAAGATACTTTCAAAAGCTGGGAGGAGGGAGAGAAACAAAGGGTCTGTGTCTGTCTATATGTTGCTTTTGCCGGGGATAGAACAGGAATGGAGTCTTAGAACTTTTAGTAAGTAATCTAGCTAGATATGCGTTAGATTCTGTTTGTTTAAATGGCTGAGAAAATAAGCTGTGCTGAATGGAATGCATATTCCTGGTTTTGTGTCTTTTTGTAACTTAAGGTTTTGCCTAGAGGGATTCTCTATGTTTTGAACCTAACTACCCTGTAAGGTATTTACCATCCTGATTTTACAGAGGTGATTCTTTTACTTTTTCTTCTAAGAACCTGATTGCTTTTTTCATTGTTCTTGAGATCCAAGGGTTTGGGTCTGTGTTCACCTATGCAAATTGGTGAGGATTTTTATCAAGCCTTCCCCAGGAACAGGGGTGTAGGGTTTGAGGAGGATTTTGGGGGGAAAAGACCAAGCAGGCTCTTTCCCGGTTATATATCTGTTGACGCTTGATGGTGGCAGCGATAAAGTCCAAGAGCAAAAGGTAAAATAGTTTGTACCTTGGGGAAGTTTTAACCTAAGCTGGTAAAAATAAGCTTAGGGGGGTTTCATGCAGGTCCCCACATCTGTACCCTAGAGTTCAGAGCGGGGAAGGAACCTGGACAATGTGCAATGAGACTTCATTCTTTGCTTCAATCCAAAAAAGGAAGTTACCTGAAATCATAGTTCCTTTCCTCATTTTACCATCCATGCCTGAACTTAATGCAATCTAAAACTGATGTGCAGTGCTGATGTGCACTGTTAAATAGCTATGGTATTCTACCTTAGAGGTATTTTAGTAATGGAGTGAAGCAATTACTTTGTATATATCATGTCAGATTCTATGGTCCAGCCAATAAACCGTGGGGAAGGAGGGAGACGCTTAGGACAAAAGCAGCTTTAAGCCACTTAGCTTTCCAGCTTCTCTCCTAATAGCGACGATATAAAATTGTACCAGATGCTAAAGGACCAGCTTTAGGCCTACTTTGTGCCAACAGAGCAGTAGAAAACAGTCACATCACACTGAAGTATTGGGCCTATAGTTTGTTAAATGCTTTGGGATGAACATTGCTATACGTATACTATATTTTTATTCAATTTTCCAAATTCCCTTAATATACTGATTTTGTCAAGAAAATTCCTCTATCTTGGTCAAACGGCTTTCATTTATTTCAAGAAACCCTGAACCATTGTTTTAAGCATATATCTCTTGCCAAGACAGGTGAATAAAGTTATCATTTGACTCTAATTAGAACTCCCATCAGTTGCTAAGTAGTCCTTCCTTCCTGCCTGTGAAGACAGCCAAGAAATCATTTCCACTATCACCTTTGGAACCAAAATCCTCTTATTATTTCAAGCAAACATCAGCATCAAAAAGAACTAGCATTGGAAAAGTGTTAAGTTTTTACACATGCAGCCTTGTGATCTTGGTAAAGTCATTCTTGGTAAAACTGAATTACATGACACAAATATTCTAATTTAAACATTTTAAGTACCAGTACTGAAAAAACAAAAGGGACAAATTCTTCTCTGAGTGACGCATGCATAAACAGAGAGTAACCTTATCGACTTTAATTATTTCCAATATATACCGAGGTAACTCACAGCAGAATTTGGCCCACAGTATTTAACTTTAGTCCTAGAAACTCATATTGTTTCCCTTAGTACTTTAATCTCTCTTTTTCACGCACTTCCTCCACCACCGTCACTCTGTCTCATCGAACCTTGCACAGTATTCAAGGTAGAAGCGGTAGTGGAAGAAAGATACAGTTGAGTTGGTCCTACTAGGGATGTAGGATGGCATCGCTGAGGGCTCCCCTGAAGCAGTATGTCATGCATTTGCTGATCACTTGTGTCAAGGTTCCTTCCCCATTCTGAACTCTAGGGTACAGATGTGGGGACCTGCATGAAAGACCCGCACCCCCAAGCTTATTCTTACCAGATTAGGTTAAAAACTTCCCTAAGGTACAAACTTTGCCTTGTCCTTGAACAGTATGCTGCCACCACCAAGCGTTTTAACTAAAGATCGGGGAAAGAGACCACTTGGAGACGTCTTCCCCCAAAATATCCCTCTAAGCCCTACACCCCCTTTCCTGGGGAAGGCTTGATAAGAATCCTCACCAATTTGTACAGGTGAATCCAGACCGAAGCCCTTAGATCTTAAGAACTAAAGGAACTGGCGGCTGTGATTGCAGAGCCGTTGGCCATTATCTTTGAAAACTCGTGGCGAACGGGGGAAGTCCCAGATGACTGGAAAAAGGCTAATGTAGTGCCCATCTTTAAAAAAGGGAAGAAGGAGGATCCTGGGAACTACAGGCCAGTCAGCCTCACCTCAGTCCCCGGAAAAATCATGGAGCAGGTCCTCAAGGAATCAATCCTGAAGCACTTACACGAGAGGAAAGTGATCAGGAACAGTCAGCATGGATTCACCAAGGGTAGGTCATGCCTGACTAATCTAATCACCTTCTATGATGAGATTACTGATTCTGTGGATGAAGGGAAAGCAGTGGATGTATTGTTTCTTGACTTTAGCAAAGCTTTTGACATGGTCTCCCACAGTATTCTTGTCAGCAAGTTAAAGAAGTATGGGCTGGATGAATGCACTATAAGATGGGTAGAAAGTTGGCTAGATTGTTGGGCTCAACGGGTAGTGATCAATGGCTCCATGTCTAGTTGGCAGCCGGTGTCAAGTGGAGTGCCCCAGGGGTCGGTCCTGGGGCCGGTTTTGTTCAATATCTTCATAAATGATCTGGAGGATGGTGTGGATTGCACTCTCAGCAAATTTGCGGATGATACTAAACTAGGAGGAGTGGTAGATACGCTGGAGGGCAGGGATAGGATACAGAGGGACCTAGACAAATTGGAGGATTGGGCCAAAAGAAATCTGATGAGGTTCAATAAGGATAAGTGCAGGGTCCTGCACTTAGGACGGAAGAACCCAATGCACCGCTACAGACTAGGGACCGAATGGCTAGGCAGCAGTTCTGCGGAAAAGGACCTAGGGGTGACAGTGGACGAGAAGCTGGATATGAGTCAGCAGTGTGCCCTTGTTGCCAAGAAGGCCCATGGCATTTTGGGATGTATAAGTAGGGGCATAGCGAGCAGATCGAGGGACGTGATCGTTCCCCTCTATTCGACATTGGTGAGGCCTCATGTGGAGTACTGTGTCCAGTTTTGGGCCCCACACTACAAGAAGGACGTGGATAAATTGGAGAGAGTCCAGCGAAGGGCAACAAAAATGATTAGGGTCTGGAACACATGACTTATGAGGAGAGGCTGAGGGAACTGGGATTGTTTAGTTTGCAGAAGAGAAGAATGAGGGGGGATTTGATAGCTGCTTTCAACTACCTGAGAGGTGGTTCCAGAGAGGATGGTTCTAGACTCTTCTCAGTGGTAGAAGAGGACAGGACAAGGAGTAATGGTCTCAAGTTGCAGTGGGGGAGGTTTAGGTTGGATATTAGGAAAAACTTTTTCACTAGGAGGGTGGTGAAACACTGGAATCCGTTACCTAAGGAGGTGGTAGAATCTCCTTCCTTAGAAGTTTTTAAGATCAGGCTTGACAAAGCCCTGGCTGGGATGATTTGATTGGGGATTGGTCCTGCTTTGAGCAGGGGATGACCTAGATGGACTAGATGACCTCCTGAGGTCCCTTCCAACCCTGATATTCTATGATTCTATGAACAATGAAAAATCAATCAGGTTCTTAAAAGAAGAATTTTAATTAAAGAAAAGGTAAAAGAATCACCTCTGTAAAATCAGGATGGTAAATACCTTACATGGTAATCAGATTCAAAATATAGAGAATCCCTCTAGGCAAAACCTTAAGTTACAAAAAAACTCAAAAACAGGAATATACATTCCCTCCAGCACAGCGTATTTTACCAGCCATTAAACAAAAGAAAATCTAACACATTTTCTAGCTAGATTACTTATTAACTTAACAGGAGTTGGAAGGCTGCATTCCTGATCTGTTCCCGGCAAAAACATCACACAGACAGACAGAACCCTTTGTTCTCCCCTCCTCCAGATTTGAAAGTATCTTGTCTCCTCACTGGTCATTTTGGGTCAGGTGCCAGCGAGGTTACAGGTGAAAGGGTTTTGCCTTTGACCAGGAGGGATTTTATAGCACTATATACAGAAAGGTGGTTACCCTTCCCTTTATATTTATGACAACTTGCAAAGTGAATAGATCTCTGGCAGGAGTCCCCCACTGAGTGAAGATGTCATGTACTACCAAATTGTGAAGTTCCCAATCCTGGTCGATCACAAAATGTCTGAGCAAGTCTGAGAACACATGCTGCATCCCGGGAACATAGGCTGCAGACAAGAGTATCTGGTGGTTAATGTAACAATTCCAGAGATTGATCACCTCTGCACATAATGCAGATTAACTCATCCCTCCCTGTCTGTTGATGTAAAAAACAATGGTGGTATTGTCAGATGTAGTCAGGCTTTGTGGCCTCCCTTCGAGCCAGAGGAGGAGGGAGCACTCTCTCCGCACAGTTGGGCAGAGTCCGGCCAGGCCCAGCCCTCCCACCAGAAGTTGAGAGGCGGGGTAGGAGGTACAAAAGGCGGAGCTCCTAGCCCAGTGGAGGCTGAGCCAGGGAAGAAAACAGACGCATCCGGTTTGCTGCTGCCCACCAACCGTGCAGCCAAGCCACATGACAGCCTGGACCTGGAGAGGCCTGAAGCTGAGGAGGAGCTGGAGCTGGTTGGACTGCCAGCGACCTAATACCCAGATGAACTGGAGACCACAGAGCTGAATCTGGAACTCTGGTAGGAAGTAGCCCAGGGGTTTAGTTTGATGGTGCTGTGGCTTAACAGCTCGCCAGCGTGTTGTGGGAGGATCCCTGCTGACCCGGTGGTGGGACACCCTGCCACTCTTAGGGCCCTGGGTTGGAATGCAGTTGAGTTGGGTAGGCATGCGTTCCCCTACCCCTGCCACCCCTAGGGTGGCAGTGTCCCCACCATAGGCCACGTGGCCAGTGCTCGCCAGCACTCCCCTGCCTAAGGGTTAGCGCTATAGACCGCTTGCTAATGATCCCCTGCCTAAGGGTTAGCGCTATAGACTGCTTACCAGTTCTACCCTGCCTAGGGCCTCTTGACCATTTGGAATTTACCCTGTCACAAAGGCCAGGACCCTGCACCTACTCTGCTAATTCCTCCAACAGTAGGCCACGATCCTGGTGACATACTGAGCGGGGTAACCTCCCTCCAAGCCAGAGGGGAGGGACGACTGTGCCCCTACTATATCAGACATAAGAACATGATGCAAGTGGATGAAGGGAAGAAAGGATTGGCATGCTTTTCTTACAGTTCAAAGTTCCAGGATGTTTATGTGCATCCTGGATTCGCTGGGAGTCCATGCTCCTTGAGCCAGGTGGTTGTCGATGTGAACCCCTGTCCTCCCCACAGCCCACCAAAGATTCATCAGCGATAATCGTCTTGTCTTGGGAGAAAGGAAGAAAAGGAACCTCTAAACATATGTGACGTGCACCTGTCTACCATTAGAGGGATGATATCACCTTGTCAGGGACTATCAGCATGGAAACCATGGAGTGGCGGTTCGGGAAGTAAATGGGCTGGAGCCATGTCTGGAAGCAGCAAAGGTGAAGTCATGCAAAGGGCATCACGTAGTACATGAAGCCATGTGGCTGAGGAGGGACAGGCAAGTCCTGGCTGGTACATATGGATAGTTCATGATGTGAGTTATGATGTTGCTCATCGCCTGGAACCTGTCTGCTGGTAAGTAAACTTATGCTGTGACTGAACTTACAGTAGCTTCTATGAAGTCCAAAGACTGTGTGGGGTCTAGGATAGATTTCTAGACATTGATGCTGACTCTGAGGGAAGAAAGAAGGTTGAGTAACACGGAGGTTGACACCTGGGATTCTTGTCTGGGCCTTACGAGTAGGAGCCAGTCATCAAGATATGGAAACATGAAGACACCATAACATCTGACATAGGCCACTATGACGGAAATCACTTTGATGAATACTCTGGGAGTGGTGGCTATACTGAATGAGAGCACTCGGTACTGGAAACTATGGGTACCCAAAGTGAATTCCAGGAAATGTCTGTGAGGCAGATAAATGTCATGTGAAAGTAAGTGTCCTTCATATCAAGAGCCGTATACTACATGCCCTTCTGTAGGGGTGGAATTATCACTACCCGTGTGACCCTATGAATCTTGAGCTTGTGGATGAAGCAACTGAGGTGCCAGAGATTGAGGACTGGCCCACCATTTCTTCTTACAGGAAGAAAGTTAAGTAGAATCCTGTTCCCTGATATTCTGGGGGAACATGTTCTATCGCTCCCCTTTGAAAGGAGGAGTGCACCTCTTGGGTGAGAATGCTGTTCTGCGAGTGGTCCCTGAAGGGGGGCTTTGGAAGAGGTAGCATGATAAACTCGATCATATACCAATGGTGGATGACGTTCAACACCCATCTGTCCATTGTTATTGTACTCCAAGCATGGCAAAAGAGGAGGGCTGTGAGGTGGTAGATATAGCGGTTGGTGGCTCTCAGGCTCTAATCAGAAATATCTTGGCTGGAGGTTGCAGCTGTGACATCGAAACCTGTGGGGGGGGGGGGGGGGGCGGGCCCTGAGAGGCAAGACCTCTGTGTCTTTTGATGTTTCCTCAGAGGCTCATAAGGTCTCAAAGTAGAATTGAGGAGACCTATAGCACTGAGTTAGTCGTTGGCAGTGGAATTTTCACTTCAGGAGTGTAGATGATGCCCAGCAAGCGAAGGGTGGCCCTGGAATCCTTGAGTGTATGCAGCAATTCATCCATCTTCTGGTTAAAAAGATGGTATTCACTGAAAGGGAGGTCTTCAATAGTGCCTCCCTAGGGAATAGTACCTTCAATAGTAGTCTTCAATAGTACCTCCCTAGGGAAACCAGAAGAATAGAGCCAAGACTACCTACACGACTGTGGCCGTAGACATGGCCCTGGAGGAGGGATCTGCTGCATCCACCGCCAATTGGAGAGCTGTTCTGGCCACCAGCTTCCCTTCTTCAGTGTGCCCCTGGAAATGAGCCCAATGTGTTGTGGCAGGCTATCAGTAAATTCCTTGAATTTACTGTAACTGAGGAACCCATATTTGGCTAGTAAGGCCTAATAATTCACAGTCCTGAATTGCAGGCTAGAAGAAGAAAATACCTTGTCTCTCGAAAGGTCCGGATGTTTGCTCTCTTCCTCAGCTGTCATGGATAGAGGATGTTGTTGTTTGGCCCATTTACTCTCAGCCTGCATTACTAAGAAGTTTGGAGGAGGGTGAGAAAAAAGGAACTCAGGACTCTTGGTGGAATGTAGTAGCACTTTTCAGCCCCTTTAGGGGTAGCTGTGAATGCGGCAGGGATGTGCCACACTGTGCTAGAAGGCTCCAGAATAGCTTTGTTAATTGGTAATGAAATTCTCACCAGTCCCAAGGTGTGGAGGAAATATCTAGCAGTTTGTGATGGGGAGCTCTTGAATTTCTTCCTTGGGAATCTGGAGGTCCCCTCTGACAATCCACAACAGTTGAAATTTTCTGTAGTCATCCGGTGGGGAAAGGGATGCTGTAATCAC
Organism: Chelonia mydas; assembly: GCF_015237465.2. Lineage (NCBI taxonomy): Eukaryota > Metazoa > Chordata > Testudines > Cheloniidae > Chelonia > Chelonia mydas. The sequence goes on from NC_057853.1 coordinate 110,537,590, forward strand.
CGCCTCATCCAGAGATGAAGAGGAAAATCTTGCTAGTTGTGGCTAGTGCTAGGACTGGACTAAAAAGGGTTCTCCTCTACCACCGGACCCGAACACCTGCCAGAAGGATCTCTTAAGAGTGAGGCAGGCAAAGTTGCCCTTGCGGCAAGTGTGGGTTTCGAGAGGAGGGTATTGTGACCAGGGTATCCAATATGGTCAATGGGCTGGATCTGAGGGAGGTTGTGGGGGCTCCCACAACATGGAGTACCAATGGCTCTGACACAGTTGAGATGGTAGATGCTGACATGGATGTGACAGTCTCCGTGAAGGCGCATAGGAATGGTATTCTTCTCACAGTTCCAATTCATCAGAACAGGACAAGGTGGACTCCGTTTCCAGTAGCAGTACTGTCGGAACTAGTGGAAAAGTATAGAGCATTGGTGCGGAAGGAGAGGAACTCGGCACCAGAGAGATATCCTGTGATGGAGATATGATCTCTCTAGAAGTTGAGAGACCTGATAGTGGGGGTGAGTCCAAGATGGCAAGGTAAATACATCCTGAGGCACAGCCATTGTTCCGAATCTCCCCAGTGTAAGAGGCACTCTCTCTCTCTCCTGGGTATCGGTGCCAATGCTGTGGTCTTTCTTGGGACAGTATGATTCCACATCTTGTGGGGTGCCGGTGATGGTAATGCCAATGGATCGGTGCTTGGAACCACTGGATCCCATTGTTTATGGGTCTTTTTCTTGTGTCTATGGAACTTAGACAGTGTTTCATCCCCATGGCTTGAACTCGTGAAAGGAGCATCCATCTTCTTTGATTTGGAGGAAGATTTAGTCCCATCCTTATGGGTGTGCTTCCTTAGCACCCAAATAGTCCCTGTCATGGGGTTTATAGGGGTGGTACCTCCAGCAGCAGATTTGAGCATGGTAGCAGGAGGTGCACTCCTTGCTGAGTCCGGTTGATGTACAGGGAGGGTTCCCTAGCCTAAGTAGGAGTGAGGTCTCATGGCAAGCGCCATAAAGTGCTTCCAGAGGCCAAGAGCCCGGCCTTCTCATGCATGGTTGGGAAAGGACTGGCAAATACTGCACCTGGACGCGATGTGACCTTCCCTCAGGCACCAGAGGCAGCGTTGGTGGTCGTCGCTGACCAAGAAGAATTGTGGACAGGAGGTGCAGAGTTTGAAGCCCGGAGTCCTGGGCATAGGGTCAGTACTTGCATGTGGGTACGGGGGGTGGGTTGAAAACCCCCCCAAAGTCCATGTAAACCAAGTACTAAAAGTAATGACTAATAAAAACTACAATAAAACTACTATAAAACTGGTAAAGTATGTACAACTATCCTTATTTAAAAATGTGTCAGAGATGACGACACAAAGTTCTGACCCAGATGATGCAGTGGTAAGAAGGAATTGAAGTCATTCCACCCTGCCCTTTATCACCTCAGACAGAAGCATGAGGCAAGGCAGGGCACATGCATAGACCAATGGACACTTCTTTTCAATTTCTCTGACTCTGGGCGTATGGTGCGTTTGTGTAACCCGCAGTGGACTACAACAGGGATCATCCCTCGAAGAAGAATGTGCACTTTATTTTCACACAGGCTTTAAATAAACAAAGAGTTCAAAAATATGTTAATTCTTAAATCCTTTTACGGAGTCCTCCACTTTATTCTACAACTCTGCATTACTGTATTGAACTGTCATCCAAGAAAATCTGAGGAGCTCTTTTCAATACCCGACAACATGGTTGTTAGAATTGCCTGAGACTTGGCTCTCAGGGATTCACATGAGATTTTAAAATAAATCTTGATTTGTTTCTTCTTACAAGTTACAAAAAACTCTCATGTAACTTCTCAGATGGGCATCCATTGATAGACATTACTCATGGCTTAGACCTACTCATTCAACTATAACAGAGGCAGCATAGGATTTTTCCTCCATCCCTCCTCCTTCGAAGTCAGAGTCTCTGCAGAAACTTCAAGTAACGTCCAGTCCAAAAGATTCCAAAAGAAACAGAAGTTACAAGTAAGGAATCTAATTTTCATTTACATCCAAGTTTTGTTTACAAAAATGTATAGCATAATCCTCATGTTAACTTCACAGCATTACCAGACTCAAGCATTCATAAAATCATAAAGCAGACCACAGAAAATAATTTTAAAACTAAAAAATTAGGGTTTCCTTTTGTTTGCTTTCAGATTTTTGAGCCTGTAGGATGCAAATTTTTAAGCTGTTCTCTGCAACCAGACAGACCAGAAATGTATTTTTTTTAATAAAAACCAAATTTCTCATAATCACTTGACTCCAGAAGTTGGATGTTTTACGAAAAACATCAAATATCACAAGACTTGAAATAAAATCATGAGTTGGCAAAATTAGTCTCACTAAAATTGCTGATTGGCTAACTCCTTTTTTTCACATTAACATCCTCATGTTGTAAACCACTACCTCTTAGCCAGGTAGTATTGGTTCAATCCTGTGAAGTGCTGAGCACTTCCTGTGGGGTTGACCTTAATTCCCATTAACTTCAATGGGAGTTGAGGGCATTCAGCACTTAACATAATGAAGTCTTCTAAGAGTGGAAAGGGGATAAAGAGAACAGGAAAGAAGAGATATAACACAAGGTACTAAGGAGGAAGGCATGGACTGGAAACAGATGACAAAAGGGAGAAGAGGAGGTCAAAGAAAGCTACGGAAAAATTGGTGAAAAAAGATATTTTCATGTTATATCCATTATCACACCCCACGTCTGATTTTTTTTCTATTTAGATTGTAAGCTCTTCAGGGCGGCAACCTATCGTTCTTAGAGAAATCTGGAAAGCTATATAAATAATAAAATATCAAATCAATACACATTAACATTAATTATAAGAAGTCTATTTTAATAGAACTAACATTGCAAAAAAGCATTCTAGGTATAATATTTACAAACAATACGTTCAAGTTGAGTATTTTGTCACACTGCAAGTATCTAATATTTTAGAGCACAAAAGAGTAACAACAACTGTTATAAAAAAGTGCCAGTGTCACGAACTAATATTGTTTACATTGTTTTAATTCTCAGACATTAAAAAAACGTGACTAGAACACAGAAAATGTTAATTAATAAGACTCCTTTAAAGCAGATTGATAAAGCTTTCATGCAAACGTAGGACAGTAATTCAATGGAATGTTATTTGCCTAGCAAAGATCAATTCCACAAAGAATAACAAAGGGAGAATCACTTACTTCAATACCATTTGGAATGAACTGTAGTTAAAGGTATATCCACCAATCACCCACATAAATTTTCCATGTAGAACTGCCTTATGGGAAGCCCGACCTACAGAAGGACTGAATGGCTTTACATTTGGAAGAATCCAGTAAGACTCCGTGGAAGGAACGTTCAAAGAACAATCAGGGCCTGTTTTACAAACAAAAATGTGTAAGGTGCATAGTCTGTTAAGCAAAGGTATTAAAAGCTCTACAATGTAGAAATTAGAATGGTTTAATTATAGATGTCAAGATTGCTCATTCTGACAGTATGCTGATTTTTATGTTTAACAGCAGCTTGAGGCATAATTTAGATAACAAGGAAAGCCACTGACATTAAAAATGTTACATTTGCTCAAGTAATAAAAGATCGATTTCTGCATTCGACTCAGAAAAAATACTGTATGAATCACAAAACGAAAGGAAGACATACCAAATTTTCAGCTGCTATTTAGTCATAAAAGGGTAGCAAAGGATATACTATACATTACCACTGGAGAAAAATCATACTGTTATTTGGTCTAACCTAGGTAATTTTATATCGAAGTACATAACACTTCAGTACATTATGTTACTGTACGTATTATAGTATGTTACATCTGAGGAAACAAATGTTAGTGTTTGCCAGTGCCACTGTGCACGTGTTTTTGAGAGGGAAATGCACCACAGAGTGCTTTTTTAAAAGAACAGAGTTGAATATAAAATATTTTATAGATCATTCTATAGAGCTGCCAAGAGCAACACTCAGAAATCTATTGTTTTAGGAGGAAAAAAAACAGCTTATTCTAACATTTGGTAGCTATTTACTGCAAGAGAAATTTGTTGTTGAATGACAAGTATTTTAAAACCACTCACAGAAAAAGATGTTTATAATCACAGATATGAGATTATATATTTTTTAAAGATTTCATGTTCTATAGGCAAGAGGAAACTTTAAAATTTTAACGTTTCAAGACTAAGTATGTTTAGGGCTTTGCTAGAAAGGTGGCACAGTTTGCACTATTCACCTTATGTCAGTTATTGTCCATACTGAATAACTGTTTTTCTTTTTGTTTAGGGAACAAAGAATTATTTGGTGATCCTAGATATCCTATTCTGGTTTTGGTGTTATAAGTCACGCAATACAACTGTTATTGTAAAAGCTGATGGCAGATATATATTCCAGGACAGTGAAATTATTAAACTACTTTGATGCTGAAACCGAGAAAGGTGACAAGTCTCTCCAACCTGGACAATTGGGAGAGAAAGCTTTATTCCAAGCCATACGAAATTACTGAACCCCTAGGGCAAAGTCTGCTAAGGGTGGTCTGGTGTACTTCTCTCACTTTCTATGGGAACAGAGTGTTGGCTCCCAAAAAATTGGTCTGCATCCAAAGTGACATAACTGGAGGTTCACCAGTGTGTTAAGACTTAAAGTTAGCTAGAGGGGGTATTTAGCTAATTGAGAGTTCTAAGAATTAGGTGTCAATTCCTTGAAAAAGACTACTTTAAAGTACAGCCTATTAAACCAAAGAAATATAATGAATGTTAATGTTAGTGTTATTTCAATTAATTGTCTTCATTTGGTTATGGAACAGAGTCTCAATTACCCAGAACCTGGACAAGACCCCTGAGGATTCTTGATAAGGAGGTATGGCTAGACCACTGGCTACCTTCTCCAAACCTGGCTGACTTTGCAGGAATTCAGTGCATTAGTACTAGGTAGCCTGCATTCAAGTCAGCATTCAGGGACTGCCCTCCATTATAACACTTCTGTGTCCCCAACAGTTTCAGGTAACAGGGGTTCTATTGATTAAGAAATTAAGTAAAGATCACTATTGGCATTAGAGAAAAATATCTTCCAACTCCACTTGCTTTTAACATCAGAAAACAACTTTGCTTTTAAGAATGCTAACCTCAAACATTTGAATAATATTGATTCTAACAATTCTCTTTGGAATCTTCCTTTTCTTTCAGTTTAAGATGTTTTGATTCTCTAATGAGCACAGTGTAGTTGTGATAAAAATCTAGAAAAAAGGATTGGTCATTCAATTCTAATTAGAGTTAGGAAACTTATCCAATTACAAATATGAACAAAAGTTCGGATAATAAAGACATTAATCCTGTCATTTTTAATTACTTATACTAAGCCATGACAAAAAATTCTACATGCTACTGTACAAGCAGAGAAACATATGCCAAAATTTCAGGGCTTTATCTTGCAATAAGTTTAGTTTATACAAGCATGCAACCAGGATGGGCTCCTCCCCCTCCCACCAGCTCCTCCCAGGCACTGTGCTGCCTCACTTCTCCTGGCTGGGATTTAGACTCCCTGGCTTGACAGATCCATCATATCTACCATACTCAAATATACAAACCTATAAAATTTTGAGAATCTAATATGTACATTAAGGGGTTGGCTCATAGGAATGTTAGTTTATATGTAAATATTTGTATTATTCTTACTCTAGGTGTCAGAAAAAAGCAACCCCTTACTGCACATGATGCAATCAACATTTTGGCTGAACAACTTAACTCTGCACTTAACCTGTGAGGAGCTTTCCCCTTACCTGAACAAGTGATCACTCTTTCCTGTACCTAAACATTTACAAATCAAAGAGATGATATGCTGGGATTTTGAAAGCCCCACAACAACTGTGTGTTTTTCTGGTACAACCTCCAGAATGGCTGAATAGACGGATTTTGAAAAGGTGTTTTAAAAAAACTGCTCTCAGGTTGGTGCCCTGTATGTCAAGTTTTCCAGCTAAGTTATAAACTATGGTTTATAATAGAACTGCTACCTGGTGCCACTATAATCAGTAACTATACATATAGATTAAACATACAGTGAAAAGAATACGCTTTTATAGCAGAGGAAATAACTCTTGCAAGACTGCAGTGTCTTTTCTGCCCTAGTACCTAAGTGTCAGAATGGTTCAGTCAATAACTTTCTTAGATCTAAATCTGAAGTTTTGGTTCAAGCCTTACATAAAGACTTCATCTTGTACTGACTCCATCATTATGTCATCATCAATAATCTGCCATGTATATCTTTTTAGTTGTGATATTAAGCAAAAATCATGTGTCGAAATTCAGTGGGTGTCAAGATACAATGTTAAGACTGAAATAATTCTGTAACAATGTTTCCTGGCCCAACTTTCTGTCACAAGGAAATACACTGGATTCATACATATTTAAGGCAAGAGGGGGATCATTATGATTATCTAATCTAGGGGTCTCAAACACGCGGCCCGCGGGGTTATTTTCTGCGGCCCGCCAGATCCCCGCAGCACCCCCCCACCCCCCAGCATTTACCTAGAGCAGCTCCAGCCCGGTGCTAGTTGCTTCGCCAATTCCAGTTCTGGGACTGGCTTTGGTTGGGTCTCTGGTAACACAGACTGGGCCCTTGTTGAAGGCTCAGGAACAGAGCTTGCTTAGCCTGGCTGCAGGTGATCATTCCCACCCTCGTGGCTAGCTTCACATGGTTGGCCAAGTCTTTCCCCAGGAGCATGAGAATGGGATAATCATCAGCCTGCAAAAGTCCACATTCCTGACCAGCCCTTGTACTGGACAGGCAACTCGGCTGCAGGCAAGTCAAAAGAGTTTGACTTGAAAGGTTGAATCCTCACTTGGACCTCTGGGTTGATTAAGTTGGGGTCCACTAAGGATTGGTGGAAAGTAGACACTTGTGCTCCAGTGTCCCTCCACACGATAACCTTCTTCCCGCCCACACTCACAGTTTCCCTTTGCTCTGAGGGTACCTGGGAGGCATCTGGGATTGAGGACCTTTGGTGTGACTCCGGTGTAATGAACTGCAGTCTGTTGGGGTTCTTGGGGCAGTTGGCCTTCACATGCCCCAGCTCATTACATTTAAAACATCGCCCAGCTGACTGGTCACTAGGGCGAGGTGGGTTGCTGGAGACTGGTGTAGGTGTTTGGGTTTTTCCTTGGGATGTAGGTGGGGCCTTGGGCTGCCCCCAGTGATAGGGTGTTGTCTCAGGTTGCTCCTTCTGAGAGCCGCTCCAACTGCTACTAGTTTTTTTTTTCTTTTCCGCCACCTCCACCCATTTGGTTCCAATCTCCCCTGCCTCAATTACCATTTTGGGCTTCCCATCTATGATGTACCTTTCTATTTCCTCAAGAACACCCTCTAAGAACTGCTCCATTTGCATTAGGAAAGACAGATCTTCCCGAGATTTAATGCTTGCTCCTGATATCCAGGCATCACAATTTTTTACAATGTGGTAGGCGTGTTGGGAAAATGCCATGTCCGGTTTCCACTTTAGGGCTCTGAGCCAACAACGGGCATGCTTGGGTGTTAGCCCCGTTCTGATTCTGGCCTGCTTTTTTAAAAAATTCATAACTGTTCATGTGTTCCTTAGGCATTTCAGCCGCCACCTCTGCCAAGGGTCCACTAAGCTGCGGCCCCAGCTCTACCATGTACTGGTCTGCAGAGATGCTGTACCCAATGCAGGCCCTTTCAAAATTTTCTAAGAAGGCCTCGGTATCATCGCTTACCTTGTAGGTGGGGAACTTTCTGGGATGGGAAGTGGTACCTGGAGAAGGATTGCTAGGGTTGGCTGGTATATTTTGCTGAGCCTTTGCCATCTCTAACTCCAGTTCATGCTTCCTCTCTCTTTCCCGCTCCTCCCGAGCATGCTTCTGGGCCTCCCGCTGGGCCTCCATAGCTCTCCCATGGGCAGCTTTTTCTGCCTTCATCCATCTATCATGTTCCTTTTGTCTCTCATCAGCTTCGAAACGGGCTAATTCTAATTTCTTTTGGACGTCACTGTCAGTCATCCTAGCCTTTCTGTGTTTAATCTAGCCTAACCCAAGAGCTAGGGGAAAAAAAAAAACACACTTGTGAATTCCCCTGCAGGAGGTTAACTACCCTGCCCTCAAGCAGAGAAAAAAAACTCCAGCTGCTCACAGCTTCCAGGCTTGATAATAATATCCTAACCAATTGGTTACAAAGTGATCACAGACCCAAACCCCTGGGTCTCAGGACAATAGAAAAATCACTCAGGTTCTTAGAAGGATTTTATTTTAAAAAAGGTAAAAATCACCAGTGTAAAATCAGGATGGAAAATAACTTTACAGGGTAACAAAAGATTCAAAAACTCAGCAGAACTTCCTGTAGGCTTAGTTTCAAAGTTACAAAAAACAGGAAGAAACCTCCCTCCAGCAAAGGAAAAATTCACAAGCAGAACAAAAGATAATCTAACACGCCTTGCCTGGCTTTTACTTACAATTTTTGTAATATGAGAGACTTTTAAGATGGTTTATAGGAGGAGTTTTCTGACCTGATGCTTCTCTGCTTCCCAAGAGAACACACAAAACAAAGCCTTCCCCTCCACCCCCATAAGATTTGAAAGTATCTTCTTTCCCCATTGGTCCTTTTGGTCAGGTGCCAACCAGGTTATTTGAGCTTCTTAACCCCTTACAGGTAAGGAGGAATTCCAGGCTACTCTTAGCTGTATGGTTATAACAGGAACAGACTGCCTAGGGTGGTTGTGGAAGCTCCTTCACTAGAGGTTTTCAAAAGGAGGATGGATAGCCATCTGTCTTGGATGATTTAGACACAACAAATCCTGTATCTTGGCAGGGGGTTACACTAGATAACCCTTGCAGTCCCTTCCAACCCTATGATTTCATGAAAAATAAAAGACTGCCCAATCTACAGACATTCCCATCCCTCTGTCTCTCATGCAGCCTTCTTACAGCCCTTCTCTTTAACACTTGCCAAAGGAGAAAGGAGGAGGAAACTGGAATTAACTCATTGTGTACTGGGAACGAGGTGATGCCTCTTCACCCCATCAATCTGAAACTTCAGCTCTGCCCAATATTAATATGAACTTTTCCCCTTAAAATAACCTCCTTAATATTTTATAGACGGTAATTATTACAAGTAAATGATCTAAACATATTATATTATTCTCTATGGAAAAACTGAGGAAGTGTATACGTTATTGAAAGACTCATTAGGATTAGAAACTCACACACAATTGCCAAGGCATCATCATCTGTATGTTGTCCTCAGCTGCACATAAATTGTCAACTTTACTTCCTAAATAACAAACAGATCATGTTTGCTTGTACACAAATTACACTCTAGTTCTTAAATGCTGAAACTCAATTAGTATCTTTCCTCTTATTTTGTGGCCAGAAAAGATTAATGGTATTGGCATGGGTTCTAATGGAAGTGCAAACAATTCTAATGAATTATATTTTATGCATTACTATACATAGTCTAACAGAAGTTTAACCTCACCTGGACTCTGTTTCAGCAAAGAACTTCAGAACATTCTTAACTTTAAGACAGAAATTAATGGGACTACTCAAGTGCTTAAAGTTAAACCAATGTTTAAGTGCTTAATTGATTAGAGAAGGCCTTCCATGATTAAAGTTCAGCATGCATTAAGTGATTTGCTGAGTCAAGGCCCAGAGTCATGTAACTAAAGTACATTTCCATCTTTTATTAGTTTTACCACTGTGGCTAAGAAATATAGTGGTAAACAGTGACACCAAGTGGCAAACACTGAACAAAATACACAAACCAGTAATAGTGAAAATTAGTAGTTAACATAATTTAAGAAAAACAAATGATACACTAGTTATTCTGAACTATACTTCAGTTTGTAAAGACAGATAAACAATTAAATTCCATTATGGTGTTCAGTACATAAATCTCACTGTACATAACAGTAAAATGATTGTGACAAAATGGTTTTTAAAAGAATATGAAGTTCAACACCCAAAGCTTGTAAGTACATGAAACCTACAATATCATTCCCATGATCAACAATTAAAATAAAATCTCATGCATAATAACTTTCTTACAACCATTACATTTTACTAACCTAAATCTAAAGCCATGAATACAACTTAGGTGTCAGACTGTATATGTAAGGAATTTATACACAATAAAGAGATACAATTACATGGATTTTTATTGTAACATCACTTAAAGAGCAGATGCTTTTCCATGGTAGAATATTTGTCCTATTTCCTTACCAAGACTTAGTAATATGGGTCAAAGGTAGTGCTGACAAATGCCACATATGAATCTTGTTTTCCCAAGTAAATACAAATACTATAAACTACCAACATTGTTGGAAATAAAATATATCTATGCTATGGGAACTTCAAAAAACCACACTATATATATGTTGCCTGAAAAACACAGCATGATAGCTGTAAAATGTTAAAAAAATACCCATTTATTACTTTATATGTGAGGGGGAAAAAATCTGTTTTGTTTTTAATTGGATTTTCCTCCTATCCTTCTAATGGATCACTCAGTCTGTGGGAAAGCAGGAGATTTTTACCTTCTAAGACTGAATTGGAAATCAATTACATTACACTCACTGCAGAAAAAAATTCTGTACATTTAAAATAGTAATTTACTCAAATATACAACATTAGAGAAGGAATCTAATTTCTGTTTATTGAAGAGTTTCATGAACTGCCAAAGTGGCAATCTGCTTCTGTAGTTCAACTCCTCAAATCAATTTCCACCTAATGAGAAAACAGCTTCTATAGTCTTGGACCTTAATCTGTTCCTTAGGGACTACTGGGAAAACAAAAATATTGACTTATTCAGTATAGGCTTCTGAGCTCTGTTGTTGATATAAACAGTAGGAATAGTTTAGCTAATCCTAATATTTCAACAAAGGTTTTGTAGTTTTTAGCTGCTTCTTGTTTTTCATGTCATCTTACTGGAGTCAAAATACAAAATTTTTATATAGCTTATTTTGACAACACTATTTACAAACTATCAATAAGGTTTTTTAAGATTCGCAAATACAATTTCAAATTATTTCATTATCAAAATGTGTACAATAAAAAATATTCTGTATCGCTATGAACTTGAGACATTTTAAAATATCCTTTCAGGTAAACACTGAATCTCTGGAGATATAGAAAGACAATTTCTATCCCACAAAAGTTATAGAAATTCCTTTATATTTTTTAGTTTATTTATATAGGGTCTGGACTAGTGTCTCCAGGCCCATTAGCATGACGGTCTATCAGGAATCTGGAAATTCTTTCATCCAAGTTGCCTTGACAGGATTCTGGTAAGGATGTTTTTTAAATTATTCTGCTTTGGGCTCCCTCAAGCTGCCTTTTACCAACCTCTCCATTATGCGTCTTAACTATTTAAAGCAAGTCATATGCATGTGGCATTATTTGAGACAGGCATAATAAACTATTTACCTGGGAACAAAGCAACCATCCTCAAACTAGCATTTTCTTCAAGAATACTTCTCATGCATACCAATTAACAAGGAATATTTGCCAATTACCAAATTTTTTGGGGGGAGGGGGCACGGGGGGAGAGAAGAGTGACTGAGAAATTGTTTGGTTGCTATTTAATTCCAAGCGGGCTTAAACACAAATGTTTTCCTGCATCATGATCCGAAAACCAGGAGGCCATTTACATCACAGTTGAATTGCCATTTTGGTCCTGCTGGACTTCTCAATGGTTTTGAGGTATCTCAGAGTCTTTTGGAGAACATGGGGTACCAGTACCAACAGCACTCTGATAAAATGCATCTTGCTCACCTCACAGACCATATAAATTCAGTCTCTATTTTGTAAGAATGCTTGTCAATATTGCCAGCTGTGTACACCAGAGCTACCTCATCCCCAATCACAAGAAAACAGGTTTGCTGATGTGTACACGTTGTGACAGGATGCTCTCTTTTCCTCTAGGTGAAGACCCTTGGTATAATTTCTATAGAAAGAATGTGTTAGGCATGGTATGAAAGTGTTTTTCCAGCTGTGCTATTTGTGCAGAAAGCTGCTTTACTTATCCAGTCACAACCTTTCAACAGCAACACATGCACTGGTGACCACAGACCTCTATTACTGTAATTCTCTCGTAACAGGGCTTCCAGCAGTGCCTGTCACTTTCAGCTTATTCAGAAGACAGCGGTGCATTTGCCCACCCTGCATTCTTTACACTGAATGTTTACAAAATGGCAGATTTACTTTAAGCAGACACTGCTGCTTTTTAAAATGGTAACAGTTAAGAGATTTCCTTCTTCGTGTTAACCAATTAGTATCTGGGCAGTCATAACACCTTCTAGGTCATCACATCTTAAATCAGCAGGAAGTCAAGCTTTCGTGGTGATGAGCCCACCATGTGGGACGTGGTAAGCAACTCTCACCCACTTCTACATGGTACCACAGTGTTGGAACCCTATGTATTACTCTTCATATGGCTGCCGCCTCTATTTATTTTTCCTGCATATGGAAAATTCACTGGGCATTTAAAAAAAATATTGTTTTTATATAAAATATAGGGCTGTCTATTAATCACAGTTAAATCATGCGATTAACTCAAAAAATTAATTGCAATTAATCACACTTACAACAATAGAATACCAATTGAAATTTCTTAAATATTTTTGGATGTTTTTCTACGTTTTCAATATTGATTTCAATTATAACACAGAATACAAAGTGCACAGTGCTCACTTTTTATTATTTTTTATTACAAATATTTGACTGTAAAAATGATAAACAAAAGAAATTGTATTTTTCAATTCACCTCATACAAGTACTGAAGTGCAATCTCTTTATCATGAAACTGTAACTTACAAATGAGGATTTTTTTTAGTTACAGAACTGCACTCAAAAACAAAACAGTATAAAACTGTACAGCCTACAAGTCCACTCAGTCCTACTTCTTATTCTGCGAATCGCTAAGACAAACAAGTTTGTTTACATTGATGGAAGACACTGCTGCCTGCTTATTATTTACAATGTCACCTGAAAGTGAGAACAGGTGTTCGCATGGCACTTTTGTTGCCAGCGCTGCAAGGTATTTACATGCTAGATATGCTAAACATTCATATGCCCCTTCATGCTTCAGCCACCATTGCAGAGGACACGCTTCCATGCTGATGATACTTGTTAAAAAAAATAATGCGTCAATTAAATTTGTGACTGTACTCCTTGGGGGAAGAATTGTATGTCTCCTGCTCTGTTTTACCCACATTCTGCATATATTTCATGTTATAGCAGTCTTGGATGATGACCCAGCACATGAACGTTTTAACAACACTTTCACAGCAGATTTGACAAAACGCTAAGGTACCAATGTGAGATTTCTAAAAATAGCTACAGCACTTGACCCAAGGTTTAAGGATCCGAAGTGCCGTTCAAAATCTGGGAGGGATGAGGTGTGGAGCATGCTTTTAGAAGTCTTAAAAGAGTAACACTTTGATGCGGAAACTACAGAACCCAAACCACTAACAAAGAAAATCAACCTTCTGCTGGTGGCATCTGACTCAGATGATGAAAATGAACATGTGTCAGTCTGCACTGCTTTGCATCGTTATCAGCATGGAAGCAATCTCCTCTGGAATCGTAGCTGAAGCATGACGGGACAAATGCATCTTTAGTGCATCTGGCACGTAAATATTTTGCAACACCAGCTACAACATTGCCATGCGAATGCCTGTTCTCACTTTCAGGTGACAGTATAAACAAGATTGTAAACAGGTGACAGTGTAAACAAGTGGGCAGCATTATCTCCTGCAAATTGTAACCAACCTTGTTTGTCTGAGTGATTGGCAGTCCAAGAAATAGGACTGAGTGGACTTGTAAGTTCTAAAGTTTTACACTTATTTTTGAATGCAGTTATTTTTGTACATAATTCTACATTTGTAAGTTCAACTTTCATGATAAAGATATTGCACTACAGTACTTATATGAGATGAATTGAAAAAGACAATTTTTTTTGTTTTTTACAGTGCAAATATTTATCAAAAATATAAAATGAGCACTGTACACTCTGAACTTCAAAAAGTACGCAATAGTTTCATGTTTCATGCAATCATCCTCATATTTTTTCCAAACATTTCTCTTAGTCATTTCTTCCATTAATGCAGTAGTAAAGAGCTCACTAAGCCAGTCTGCGTATGAGGGAGGAATTGCAGATTTCCCTTTTCCCAAAAATAACTCTTTTGGCCACTTTGAAATCCATAAATTCTTATTGTTAACTGGTAATACCATCCAGCACCTGTAAAGTACACAATCTCAGAGAAGGAAAGATAGCAACACCTAAAAGTTTCTGAGAGAGAACTGACTATGGTGTTCCAGAACAACATGCATTTAGGTATAGAGGATGTGTGACACGTTGGCATATGATTGATTGTATCTCCAATGTTCACTGTGTGTTGCCAATCTAGCCTTAAACAAACATTATGGAGTTAAGTAGTATCTGTTTGATATCTTGTTCTGGAAGAATCGTAAGGATAAAGAACACGAAGAATCTTTCACATTAAGCCAGATGTCCTCCCAGGATTCTGTTGTGATAGTAAGGTTAAGTCTTTTTTCCACTTTTCTTTGAGCCTGAGATTGAGAGGGTAACGCAAAGCATTAAGCCACCTGTAAGTAATTCCTACAAAGCTTCTGTACTTCTTAAAATGTTTGTCTAGAGATGAGAATGTTGAAACAGACCAATTGCCCCCTATCTTTGCATGAATCCTTGAGCATGGCCACTGGAAGAAGGAACTCTGTGACAGTGGTAGCTGATATTTGTTACACATGTAATTGTAGGAGTGCACTCTATCATACTGTATTAGATCTTTAATTTTTATTAAACCTTTTTCTATCCAAATTTTCTTAAGCATGGAGTTGGCCTTGATCCTGATGCACAGGTTATCCCATAGTGGTACAAGAAGAGAATTAGTAAGATAGGATGCTGTGATTATCTTAATGCATTGAAGGATGCCCCATGTAAATGCAAAGATTGGAGTTTTCCATAAGGGTGTGGGTAGCCTCCTAAGGTATAGAAAAGGAGAGGGAACCAAATGGCATAGATATCAATTGCAATTTAGGCCAGTGTGTATACAGAGCTACTGAGGGAAACCACCTTACAATAGGGTGCATTTAGAATATTAAATAATATAGATACAAATCTGGCAAACTCATGCCCAGGGTATATTTGAGCAAAGAGTAATAGAGAGACCTTGAAAGGCAGTAGGCTAATGATGTGTCATTCTTGGGCAGATATTCATTTTGGCTATTTCTATTCTTCCCAACAAGGACAGAGGGAAGAGATACCACCTTTCTACATCCTTTAATATATAGTCCATATTTATAGGAACAATTGGACAAATTTTAACACCTAAATAAGTTATTTTCTTGCATATTTGAGATGGAAAATGCTAAAAATGAGAAGGATCTGGTCTTTTGGATATATCCATTGCTTGTGATTTTTTTTCCAGTTAACGCAAAAACCAAGAGAGCTTTCCACAAAAAACAACTAAATTCAATAATAATGGAATTGATGTGGATGGATTCCTCAATAGTCACTTTTCAGAGACATTGATGAGACCAAAGCAATAATATTCCAACTCTAACATTCAAAGAGTAAAAACTGAGGTCTTGGGTTTGTTTCTCCTTCAAACTACCGAGGATAAATTACTGTAACAGGATAGTTCCTGGACTGGTATCAAAAACTATTTTCTCTGACTGACTTAGTACCAGTCCACAAACAATCCTTCTAGGGAAGTCCTGTACAAACTACCCTGACAAAAGAACACCTGGCTAAAGAAGGTTCATGTACATCCTGAGAAAGTGCAGGGTTATTGTAGACTTTGGATTTGGCCAGCTGAAGAGAATATGGTACCACATACAGAACGACGAAACAGAGGAAGGGGAAAGTGAGATAGTTATCTGAGCATATTGCTGCTCTATATCAGTGTACCTATATGAAAAATCTCATCTGCACATGTATGTATTGTGAAAATGATACTGCAATAAAATACATGTTGTGAAGTTCCCCTCCCTCTCTAGTGCTGTCAAAGGACTTGCACAAACCACCAACCAGAGTGAAGAAAACAAATTATTCAAAGTGAATACCACTGGCAGTCCAGCTATATTTACCAGGTATGTCATACACACGAGGGTGTAGGTGCACAAGAGATACAGTACTATGCCACATGTACGGAAAGTGCAGAGTCCTCGCTCCACCATGCCTGCACAAGGATGGAGTGCATTGGGTACACCTGACCTTTGCACTATCCATCATCCAGGTACTGGCTAACTCCCAAGCAAAAGGTCATTAGCTGCAGGACCTGGTAGCATGGAGGGAGTGGATGGCACCAGGCTGAAGCTGGATTCCAGGATACTTGCCCATCTAAACAATGGCTAATACTTCATATTTATTATTTTTAAAAGCCTTAAAATTATTTGGGGAGCAGGCTTGGGACAACAGAACAATACTAGTGATGATCTTACCATTATTTCAAGCTGTCGAGGCACTGGAAATTGTTAACTTGCTTGAGATTCCTCCATGGAAGACTGAACAATTACTCCAGGCTTCTAGAACCATGAAGCTATTTTTCTGTCTCTTGACTGATGTACAAATTAATGATTAACAGGGAATGTTGACCTACAAGGGAAGACTTGCACCATTTGCTCTGCGTAGAAATCTGATGAAAACCCCACTATATGAAAAGTTCTGCTTCAACGTTCTATAGGGAAGGTATAAAATCCAGGCAAACGTTAACAGGGTCTTTCCAATCTTTCCTTCCACAGCAGTTAGATCCCAGGCTTATATTTCAAAAGACACTTTTCAGGTGCTGTAGACTTCATACCACAGTCCATGAAGGGGACTTATTTCCTGGGTGGGTATTATTTAAAAAATTTAGATTGGCACTAAAAATGCTAGTATATGTAATCTGCAACAGTTGCTAATGGTGCCTTCTCAAACACGCAGCAGTGTGCGCCACAAGAAGTCAGTTTTTGCATGTCTAAAATCCTTCCCCACTTCTTACAATC
This sequence comes from Chelonia mydas, assembly GCF_015237465.2. NCBI lineage: Eukaryota > Metazoa > Chordata > Testudines > Cheloniidae > Chelonia > Chelonia mydas. Next base: position 110,554,601 of record NC_057853.1, read on the forward strand.
CACCTTGGATGACCAGGGAAAGTAGGCTGGGGCATCATGGACCATGGGAATTTTTCATATCCTGAAATCAGCATTTCATATAGCCCACCCTCTGGATGCTAGGGCCGGGGGAAGAAAGGGTGGAATAGGGAATAGTGGTTCTTCTGCCCCAAAGATAAGCTACAAGCAGCATTCAACATCCGCCTTCCACCACGCAACATCCCCCACAAAAGATTGGTCCTACAGAGACCATGTTGGCCTTCTTTGTTGTCATATACCCCTTAACTATAATGACAAAATAGCAACTCTAATCCTTTCCTGGCTGAGGTACAGTCATTTTTTACTTCCCATCCTGTTCCTCAAATTTCCTCCCTGGTGAGGCTGGGATGGCTATGGCACATTTGTAAGGATCAACATTACCTCACACGAGGGTGCTGTGACCAGCATTAGCCATGCCTCCAGGTCATCCTACAGGTACTCTGCACTCATTGCCCACAAACTTCCCCATGGGCCTTTGAGATGGCTCTGTACTTTGGGCTCTCTACAGACCCCTATCAAATTAGTGGGAGTACGGAGAGGTCTCAGGACTTTTACTAGATTGTGAGCTCCGTTTCTTTGCCCAGCAGTAAAGACCTTTCACAGATATTATCCTCTCTTGGCACTGGTGGACGGTCCAATGGATCCCTTCCTCAGAAAGATTCATCAAGAGATTTTTGTAGGTCTGCTGGTTTCAGGTTCTGGATCCAAAAATAAGTCCTGATGGCATCACACCACAACTGCAAGAGTACTTTGGTATCAGCCTCAGGCCAGCTAGCCACACACTAGGAGAACGGTCCGTCCTCGCCAGACACCATCTGACTGGACAGGTGAGAGTGCAGAGCTATAAACAGATGCTACATAGGTGCTACACGGCAAAGAGTCATATGCTAAGCAGGGTCTGAACACCAAAGTTGGGTGTTTGTACTGCTGGAAATAACTTTCAGTTCTAGGGCAGGAGAAGACAACACAACAAGCATCCCTGAGGAAATTTTGGGAAGGCAGTGAGGCCTTTAAGCACTCCAGTGAACCATAGCTGCATCCCCACTGCACTCACTAGCTCAAGCATCAGCATTACCTGAGCTTCAACCCATAGCTCCTAACAGGTTAACCACTTAACTTGGTGTCATAAAAATAAGGGGAAGGGTAAACACCTTTTAAATCCCTCCTGGCCAGAGGAAGAATCCTTTCACCTGTAAAGGGTTAAGAAGCTAGGATAACCTCGCTGGCACCTGACCAAAATGACCAATGAGGAGACAAGATACTTTCAAAAGCTGCGGGGAGGGAGAAACAAAGCCTCTCTGTCTGCCTATGTGATGCTTTTGCCGGGGACAGAACAGGAATGGAGTCTTAGAACGTAGTAAGTAATCTAGCTAGATATGCGTTAGATTATGATTTCTTTAAACAGCTGAGGAAATAAGCAGTGCTGAATGGTATGGATATTCCTGTCTTTGTGTTTTGTAACTTAAGGTTTTGCCTGGAGGGATTCTCTATGTTTTGAATCTAATTACCCTGTAAGGTATTTACCATCCTGATTTTACAGAGGTGATTCTTTTTTACTTTTTCTTCTATTAAAATTCTTCTTGTAAGAAACTGAATGCTTCTTTTCATTGTTCTTAAGATCCAAGGGTTTGGGTCTGTGGTCACCTATGCAAATTGGTGAGGATTTTTATCAAACCTTCCCCAGGAAGGAGGGTGCAAGCTTTTGGTGAGGATTTTGGGGGGAAAGACGTTTCCAAACGCCTCTTTCCCAATAATAAAACCGGTTAGAAGTTTGGTGGTGACAGCGGAAGTCCAAGGGCAAAAGGTAAAATAGTTTGTACCCTGGGGAAGTTTTAACCTAAGCTGGTAAAAGTAAGCTTAGGAGGTCTTCATGCAGGTCCCCACATCTGTACCCTAGAGTTCAGAGTGGGGAAGGAACCTTGACACTTGGGCTAGAGATTTGTGTGTGGATGGGAGTCACCTTAGGTGCAACGCTCGCGTTGTACCTCAAGCTAACTTTGCAATGAAGAAAAACGAAGAGTGTGTTTGTAACAAAAATATTCTCTTGCAAGTAGTGTTTGTTTTATTTTTTTTAGATTTACAGAAATGCTAAAAAAGGGGTCTGTAAGCCCCGTTATAGATCAGGGTCCCACTGTGCCAAGTACCGTCAAAAACAAAAAAAAAGTAATGGCCTATCCTCAGAAAAGTTTACTAGCTAAGTATAAGACAGAAGAGAACTGAGGGATAAACTGATTTTAGTAAGGCTTTTGACACAGTCCCACATGACGTTCTCATAAACAAACCAGAAAAATGTGGTCTAGGTGAAATTACTCTAATTTGGGTGCACAACTGGTCAAAAGACCATAGTCAAAGAGTAGTTATCAATGGTTCACTGTCAAACTGGGAGGGCATATCTGGTGGGTTCCCATGGGGATCAGTCCTGGGTTCCTTTCTAGTCAATATTTCATTAATGACTTCCATAATGGAATGGAAAGTATACTTATAAAATTTTCAGATGACACCAAACTGGGAGGTGTTGCAAGCATTTTGGAGAGGAGAATCAGAATTCAAAACTACCTTGACAAAAATCAAAGAATTGGTCTGTAATCAACAAGATAAAATATAATAAAGTACTTCACTTAGGAAGGAAAAATCAAATGCTCAATTACAAAATGGGGGAAAACTGGCTACGTGGTCATACTACTGAAAAGGACCTGGTGTTACAATCGATAAACTGAATATGAATCAACAATGTGATGCAGTTGCAAAACAGGCTAGTATCATTCTGGGGTGTCTTAAAGTAAAACATGGGAGGTAATTGTCCCAGTCTTCTTGGCACAGTTGGAGTCCTGTGTCCAATTCTGGGAGCCACACTTTAGGAAAAATGTGGATATATTGGAGAGAGTCTAGAGGAGAGCAACAAAAATGAAAGAAAAAAGGTTTAGAAAACTTATGAGGAAAGATTAAAAGCACTGGGCATACTTAGTCTTGAGAAAAGAAGAGTGAGCAGGGATTCATAACATTCTTGAAATATATTAATGGCTGTTATAGAGAGGACTTGGATCAACTGTTCTTTGTGTTCACTGAAAGTAGGACAAGAAAATGGGCTTTATCTGCAGCAAGGGAGATTTAGGTTAGATATTAGGGAAAACTTTCTAATTATAAAGGTAGTTAAGCTATGTAATAGGTTTCCAAGGGAGGTTATGGAATCTCAATCCTTGGAGGTTTCAAGAAGAGGTTTGACAAACACCCATCAGAGATGGTCTAGGTTTATTTGGTCCTGCCACAGCAAATGGGGCTGACTTGAAGACTTCTCGAGGTCCCTTCCAGCCCTACATTTCTATGATTCTATGAAAAACCATACATATAGAGAAGCATAAGATAACAATGACACATAAAAAGCTGTAGTCTCAGTAAACCAGCTGCCTAACCATTGTCAAGTTTTTTGTAGACCACTCAGCAGAGGAGAGTTTTAAGAAGGACAATGAGATGAGGCTTTGTGGATGTTTATGTAGTACTCCTTCCATGCTGAAGGGAAAGCATGGAAGTAAGCAAAAAGTTCCCCCGCCTGTGGTCTTATTCTAGGTTTTTTAAAAGGCCAGAAAAGAGGACTTGTAATATTTTTTAAAAATACAGGATGAAGTTCTAGTTACCCTGTAGCCCCCAAAGAGACACCATGAACACTGCCTGCCTTCCCTGCAAGTCTCTCCCCATCCAGAAAAGGGGTAGGATTTATATAACCTCGTCACTCAGTATGCATTGCACTAGAACTATTCTTCTCAGCCTGCTGTTCTCTTCTGATTCAGACAGACAGGAAATGGCTGGAAAGACCAGATCCCTCACAACTGAGGGGAAAAGCACTATTTTGTTTAAGGTGAAACTACCACTTAATGCAGTCCTCCCTCAGTGACACTGTTTTCACTTTGCAGAGGGAAGAGACTGCTGAGCTCTGACTGGTGCAGTTGCTGTAAACCCAACACTTAAGTTGCTCATTCTCTGAAGCAGCCCACTTCCTGAAGCACATATTCAGCTACTGTAAGAAGAGAAATTTGAGAAGCAAAGAAACCAAAACTCTACACTCCATGTGGCCCCGACCTTAAATTCCAGGGATATCAATGAATCTGGTTCCTTATAATATGATGAGTGCAATTAGAGAAAGAGGGTGAACTCTCAGGAAGGACCTGGTTTGGTGTGACACCAGAGTCTCAGGAATGCAAGATGGGGTGATGCTGTTAACAGACCAACTCTAGAGACATAGCATGTAAGCTGGACTCTTAGCATACTTAATGAAGATTTCTTTCCTACAATGTTGCATCCCAGCTGCATCACTTAGTCTGATGAAATACAATGACTGATGAGACAACACACTCAGAGTTTCACAATGTACAGCCTTTGTTAGAGTTGTCTCCATGTCTGGGAAGACAGTGACCCACAGAGCCACAGCCTGGTGCATTTTCTGGAACTGTTCTTGGGCTTGAAGCTGCTGCACTGACCTAAATAAAGAAGATCATAGTGAACCCCAAACAACCTGATGTGCAATAAAAATTAGATAGAATTCGTGCAACATGATGTCATAGATTCTACAATGCAGAGTTCAGTGGGACAAAGTCAACATTTGCTATTTGCCAGGGTGTATGTTGCACTTATTTTACACTGAGCTACATTCTTACCATACTTAAATATACAAGGATTTTGCTTCTTTGCAAACATGATCAGAGTCAGAAACCAACCCACAACATTAACAAAACTGCACAACCAAGCTGTTATCCATAGCAGCAGTGCATGGCTTGGGTTGTACTATATATGGAAACATCCCCAAATTAGAAAAGTGATAAGCCATAGCAAGATTTGAAATTGAAGAAATCTTAGAAGTCCTTTTACATTATGGGTTTTTGAGAGGCATAAAAATTGACAATGTAACTATCATTCTTATAAGGCAGACCTTATTCCTCAAGTACACTTCATGGGCCTTGGCCTTTATTTCAGTAGAACTACTTGAAGAGTAAGGTACAGCTAAAGGAGAATAAGGATATCAGAATCTAGTCCAAAGTCTTTGAAGATTGTTTTAATGGGTTTCCTTCACTCAATGTAAAGAATGTCAAATTTTCAAGCATGATTTTGCATATGAAAATTGTTAGTACATATAGTGTTCCTTTAGTAAATACACTACAGGAATTATCTACTAGGCAAAATGGAGGGGGATTTTTTAAAAGGTTCTCCAATTTTTATTTTAATCAAACTTTTTTTCCTCTCTCTCTCTCTCCCCCTCTCCCTTTAAATAAATTACAAGTGTGAGAGTACAGTCCAAAGATAAAATGTTTTGACACAGTAAAGATCCTGTTTGTTTGGCATAGAAACAATGAGAAAATCTTGAGAATCTTTTTTTCTTATTAGTATACCTTGACATATTTATGATCATTTTATCTGACTATTTGACCTGAAGGTTAGTATGGAATATGGTTCCAGAAAGAAAAAAAATTAATTTCCATCATATGAATACAACCATATCACCATATGCTTCTACATCAGTGGTGGGCAACCTGCGGCCCATCAGGTAATATAATTGCAGGCCGCGAGACATTTTGCTGACATTGACTGTCTATAGGCACCGCCCCCCCCCCACACAGCTCCCAGTGACCACAGTTCTCCATTCCCGGCCAATGGGAGCTGTGGGGGAAAGTGCCTGCGGACGGTCAACGTCAAAAAAATGTCTCACGGCCCGCAATCAGATTACCCTGATGGGCCGCAAGTTACCCAACACTGTTCTTAGTGGAGAAATATTACTATAGGAATCAGATAATCTTTTACTGAGAGACTGTTAGGATCTTTATTTGAAGAGGGAATATAAAAATAATTGCCACACTGAGAAAACGATTATAAAATTGTTGCAAATACTAGAAACAAAGGATAGAAATGGTAAGTTCATTTTTAATGTGTTAGCATTTTCTTACAGTTACAATGCATAAGTATGTCTATGGCATCTGGACAACTCTAAACATAGTAATGAAAAGTAATCTGATCTGATTAGCCAATTAAATATAGTTGAAACAGTCATTAGACCATTTACCACTAGTGAGTTTCTTAATTATGTTTCTCAAATTTTATTAGGTTTTCCAATAATAAATGTATCAAGTACAATACAGTTCTTTAGCCACTGGGGATATCTTTCATAAGAGCATCTTATTAAGTTATCGTATTAAAAATCTAAACTCCTTCAAGTGGTTCCAATAATGTAATAGCCAATACTGTTGCCTCAGCCAGATTCTCTCAGTTCTTCAGTTCCTGTGCTAGGTACAGGAAAGGACAGGGAGTAGGTGATTTTAATCCAGATTTGTGCCTCCCTAATTCTGGGCCCAGTCCCCAGTGCAATTTAAGAGTAAAGCCCCATCTGTTCAAAATGGCTCTGACTTGTAACAGCCTTCTATGAGCTGTAGTGCCAGCAAGTGAAGTGTGCTCGAGCCTAACCCCATCCTTCCCTAGGCAATTCCAATTAGGTATAATTATAGGTTAGAATTAGAATACCTACAACAAGGATCATGAAAGAAACAGCACAGACCCATTAATTTTCTCTATGACGACTATGGAACTCCATTATAACAGGTTTTCTTCCATGACCTTTTAGTCTCCCTTTACACTGGCCGCTTTAAGGGAGTATTGGGTTTTCTGTCTTTTGTATTGTTAATACAAACTGTCTACTACAGTAAAGTAAATATGTATCGTCCATTAAAAATAAAGAGATGTCAAATAATTTAAATCGAGTTTTCAGACCATAAACATTTCATTCAACTGTCAGGGCACAATTCTATAATGTTATGAGCAGCAGCTGATTTTAAAAACATTTACACCATTAGTTCCTTGTTCAGCAAAATGCATGGCTTCCAATCCCACATAAAACCAAATTAAGGAAAACAGCTTTTCTAATCTATCAGACCCATGATTAGAAGAACTTTCAAAACAATTACTGTATTCTATTCCAATGAGTACTCTATACTCTTTCCTCATAGTCCTTATCTTTAGTATTATAATACCTAATATAATACCTAACTCTTACATAGCACCTTTCATCAGTAGATCTCAACATGTGTCACAATCTTTAATGTGTTTTTCCTCACAACTCTCCTATGATGTAGGGGATTGCACATGAAAGGTTCTTCAACAAGACGCTTCTTCCACAGTACCCACAAGATGTCACCATTGTTAAAAAAAAATACCATACATAGTATAATATTGCATGTTCTTTTTGTCTGAACCAGGGAAAGATTTTTGTAATACACTGACAACTTGATCCAGATAATATAGTCCAACAGAATAACTCCTATGTGCATATGGATTGAATAAACTAAAAACAGGATGTGCAAGCAAGAGATAACAGAAAGTTATTTCTAAGAAGGACAGAATGTATGGATTTACAATGGACAAAGCAATACCTTTACAAGTTTTCAGGAAATTACCAAATATTTAAAGTACTTGGTAAAGCAGCAGGAATGGTAAGACATCAGACAGCTTTTACAGATGCCAATTTAGTTAGAAGGTACTGAAAAAGTTTATGAATTGTAGAAAAGAGCATTTAGAAGTAAGAAATGATAAAACAAAACAGTCTTTCAAGTATCACCAGGTTGAAGAAATGCAGAAAGAACAGTAAGGCGCATTAAAGAAAACCCACTCATCATCCACATTAGTACATTGGGAACATACAGAACAAAGAAAAATTCATCAAAGACTTCAAGGACTTTGAGAAAAAATTAATCATTGGACAAATTATAGTCTGTTAGCCTACCTATTGCAAGTATGAATGGTTTAGCGAGATGACTGTTAGGCCTGGTCTACACTAGGGGGGGGAACGATCTAAGTTATGCAACTTCAGCTACATGAATAACGTAGCTGAAGTTGACGTACTTAGATCTACTCATCGCGGTGTCTTCGCTGCGGTGAGTTGACTGCTGAGGCTCTCCCGTCGACTCCGCCTGCACCTCTTGCTCCGGTGGAGTATTGGAGTTGATGGGAGAGCGCTCGGCAGTCGATTTATCGCGTCTAGTCTAGACGCAATAAATCGACTCCCGCTGGATCGATCACTGGCCACCAATCCGGCAGGTAGTATAGACAAGCCCTTGGATGAAGAGAATATTCTAAGAAAAGGGAGTCAGGATTTTAGATTTATGACTTCCTTCTACTGGAAAAGGTGCCAATCAGCATAGTCAGTCTTCTGTTAAAGTGTGGATCTACCCTGAAAAGTGAATTTCCTGAACTGGCAATTTTCAGTTTCATGTTCATTGTCTGTCAGTGATTCAGTATCACATATACTCAGTGCACAAGTAAACTAGTGATTTTCTAACTCCCAACTCTGCAGTCTCAGTTGGACTACACAAGAATGAACCTGGGTGCATCCTTTCTTGTGCATCATTACCAATAATAAAGGTTCTACAGGCCTCAGTAACATCTGTGCCAACCAAACCTGTCTTCAGAGCATGCCCTGGATGATCCCAGTGTCACTCTATTGCCTTAAATAGATTTAGAGGGCAGTACTGATTGACATTTACAAAACAGTACTGCATATTAGTCACAAAAAGAATTTAATACGTCTCATTCTCTCTTGGGTGCACTGGCTGAGTGCTAACAGGAGTAAAAATTAGTAAATTATTTGTGTCACTCAAGTAACAAACAATGACCACCAATATACGCAGGACCAAATCGGTTATATGGAGTCATTTTAACCATGCCTTTTCAAGAGGAAAACAAATTTAAACAAGAAAGAAGCTAATCCTGCTAGGATTGTTTCATACATCCCATTTTCATAAGTGAATTATGCATCTGGCGTGTAAAACACAGACTTTGAATGGGAAAAGAATAATTAAGAATGGGAAAAAACATAGGATCCATAAGGAATAAAAAAATTATGAACAAAAAGGGAAATTTGGCTAAGGAGATAGCTGTCTTTAAAGATGCTTAATATATCCAAAAAATTGGAGGGACTCATTATTATTTATACTTATATAACCTGTCTGCTCAGAGAGGCACTCTGTCCCCCCTCTGGTGGTGACTAGGGCAGCTAGACATTGATGAGCCTGCTATACTCTTGGCTAAGAGACATGTCTTTGTTTCAGCTCATGTAGTAGAGGCTTGTGCATTTGGCTCAAGAGGTCACAGGTTTGATCCCTGATGATTACATCCAAGGTGGTCTGCGTTACACTTACTAATACAAAGAGGAGACTGCTGCGTCATGCAGAAGGTTAGACTAGATGATCCGAAGGTCTTTTCAGCCCAATCATCTTTGATTTTACAGTAGACTCACTCATAAGTCAAATACTAAACTTCAGTTAAAATTACCTGCCTTTGATTTCATTAAAATAAACCTGGTTCCCAAAGTACATTTAGATCCAGATACAATTCTTGAGCTCATTTGGAAAGTGTATTTTTTAAATTAACTGTTTACATTTACGTTATAAAGATTTAAATTTGCATAGCAGGTAAGATACATAAATGAGGGCTCTTCTTTCACATAGATTTGATTCTAAGACATATATATTAATAACTTACCTTGCCAGCTGTCATTGCACACACACAGTTTCTCGCCTGTCAAATCACAGTAGCCATGATCTGGGCTCCCACAGTTAGCTTTACAGTATGGAATATCACAGGCTTCGCCTTTCCAATACTTGTCACACTCACAATACACTTGGCTTGGAATGGAAACACTAGTTGTACACTTCCCATGCCCCGAGCAATTGTTAGGACAGGAATTAATGCTGTAAAAATAAATATATAAAATAAGGCAACAAAGAAATAAGAGAGCTGGGTAGAGCTTTTCATACGACACATTACAATAATAATTTGCATTTGCTGTATACAGCTCCTTTTATTTGTAAATCTACAATCACTGATATAAATGTAGTACGTATAATCACCATTTTGCAGACAGGGGATCTGAGATGCACTAAGGTTAAAGTACTCTCTCTGCTTACACACAGTCAGTGACAGAATCAGAACTGAGGCCTCCCTATGCTGTACTATGCAGGACTGGCTCTGCACCAAGAACTGAATCTAAATTTCACAATCAAAGATCCATGAAAAAGGGAAAACACAAAGACTAACATTCTTTAGACATTGTTTAAACAGTTCTTTATATTCTAACTAAAACTAATGTTACCTTTTAATAACCAGTGGAGGGTAACAGAAGTTGTTTTATATTATCCTTCCAATAAAGTTAACCCTGTTGTGTGTGGAAGCCTCCGTTTCTGTAAATTGCTGTGTGCTTTAACTCAGTTTTGGATCTTCCCTATATTTATTTCGTTAACAATATAAAGTGTTTCCATCATGTCTGCCAGGATGGCTTTTTCATATGCTTTTTTAATATAGTTGCTTATTTTTTTTTCAGAATCGTAAAGCCATGATACAAAGCCCATGTTAAAAAAATTTATAATTGAATGTGCCTGCGCTGAGCAACAAATTAAAGCAAAATAGCTTTCCTCCCACCCTCCCAAAATTAAGGGGTTTAAAGTTTAATTAGTGCTAGTGAAAAGGGCCAGATTAACAGCACTGATGTGGCATTCACAGGAAGAAAAAGATCTGGAACAAAAGGCACCTTTCATCTCCTTGCTGCTGTGGTGACTCTGAAAGCAGTAAGTCATGCTCATTGTGTATTGCCAGGCCCAACAGAGTGACTAAATAACCAGGCTGCTTCCTTTATCTTCTTTAGATATTCAATACCAACAATGTTATTTTTCTATTCTCCCACTTGAGGAAGATTACTTGGAAGGCAAAGAACAAGCACCTGGTGTGGGGTAGCCTATCATCACATCTAGAACTTCAGACCTCATAGGAGAGTGATGACAACCAGCAAAATTAAGTTTAAAAAAAAAATTTCAATGCAGAATCAGAGCAAAGGGCAGAGGAAGAATCCATCAGAAGGTGGGAGATAAGAGGACTATCTGTCCAAGTCCCTGAAGAAGAGCTTATGGAGGTAGTGCAGGAGGAAAAGACAAAGCAGCAGAAGTTTAGGTAAAGCTGAGATACATATAAGACTGATGAAGTGGGTTTTAGCCCATGAACGCTTATGCCCAAATAAATTTGTTAGTCTCTAAAGTGCCACAAGTACTTCTCATTGTTTTTGCCGATACAGACTAACACAGCGACCACTCTGAAACAAGTACTGAAGGAGTCTCTCTGAGAAATAGAAAGAATAGTAAACATATCTTCTCTGTGAGCATAGCAATGAAAGCTAGCTGGTGAAAAGTTTAAGTTTGAGACTTTACTATAAAATCAGTAACAGGAGGACAGAGAAAGTAGGGATTCATTCATTAGTTTCCCTTTGCATATACACTGAAGGATAGATGGCAACTTTTCAGTTATTTATGACTCTTCCAACATAATAATTTAATAGCATGTATTAGTGATTTTGAGCTATAAAAGAATGCTGAACACGCTGTAGTTAAGAATGCTATGTCCTATTGCCGCTGACTTCCAAGATAAGCAGACAGGTTCACAAAACTTTGGGAACTACTAGGGAAAACAATTACAGCAACGATAAATTGTTTAGATGGTTATATTTTCTTGCTGTCACCTGAAAGGAGTAAGTAGATTATTCTGGGTGACAAAACTGCAATCACACACACCAAAAAAGGAAGAATATCTTTCAAGACTTCTTTCTGTTATAGTCTAACTGCATATACAACATCACACAGTCGAAGGATTCTCAAACACTGGATAACTCCCTCATGTAGTAAAAGCAACATAAGGAAAACTACTGTAAATTACAGCAGAATGTAAGAATGGCCATACTGAGTCAGACCAATGGTCCATCTAGCCCAGGATCCTGTCTTCCAACAGTTCTAATGCCAGGTGCTTCAGAGGGAATGAACAGAACAGGTAATCATCAACCATCCCCTGTCACACATTCCCAGCTTCTGGCAAACAGAGGCTAGGGACACTTCAGAGCATGGTTTTGCATCACTGTCCATCCTCCATGAGAATATGAGCAATCTCCTTGTAGATAATTCAGTGAAGACCTCTGCTCAATGTGTAGCTGGGATCAAAAAAGCAAACAAGATGCTAGGATGTATAAGGCACAGAATAAAGTGTAACACAGACAATATTATAGTACCATTATATAAGTTAATTGTGAGGCTTCTTCTAAAATACTGTGTGCAGCACTAATCCCACCATCTCAAGAAGCATATGGCAGAATTAGACAGGGTTCAGAGAAGGGCAACAACAATAATCAAGGGTATGGAAAAACTCTCATATGAAGAGAGTTTGAAAAGAGTGGGATTATTTACCTTATAAAGGAGATGAATAAGAGAGAACGATAAAAATATATAAAATAATGAACGCTATAGAGAAGATCGATGAGGAGCTTCTCTTCTCCCTGCCTCATAAAACAAGAATGGGACATTCAATAAAATTAAAAATTAGCTAATTAAAAACTGATGAAATATTCTTTCACACAACATATAATTACACTGTGGAACTCACTGCCACAGAAATTGTTAAGGCAAAGAATTTAAGATTTAAAAAAAGGGATTGGACATTAGATAACCAGAATATCTAGTTATTAAGATTATCTTCATCATTTTGGAAAGGGTATTAAATGTTATGGTTCAATCCTTAAACTAACCTCTGTTAGAGATCAGGATGAGACCTAATATGGGAGGACGATTATCCCACAAATACCTATTGTGAGGGTCTTGCACCTGTACTGGCCACTGTCAGAGACTGGGTATTTGACTTGAAGGACCTCAGATCTGGTCCAGCAATGTTAGGGATTAGAGGACAGCGATCACTGGATGGAAAAAAACAAGGAAATATTGAGAGAGTAGAATAGTGGTACTTCCGCTGCATATGGCATCAGTGAGACGATTACCGGAACAGTGTGTCCAATTCTGGTGTCCACATTTCAAAGAAGAATTGAAAAATTGTAAATATTCACAAAGAACCACAAGAATGATTCTACATCTGGAAAACATGACTTACATTAAGAGACATAAGACACTCAACATATTTAGCTTATCCAAAAAAAGCTAAGGGCCTGTCTAGACTTACCGGAGAATTGACGCTGCGGCGATCAATGCATCGGCGGTCGATTTAGCGGGTCTAGTGAAGACACGCTAATCGACCACCGATTGCTTTCCCGTCAACTCCTGTACTCCACCTGATCGAGAAGAGTAAGGGGAGTCAACAGAAGAGCGTCTCCTGTCGACATCACATAGTGCGGACCCTGCAGTAAGTAGATCTAAGCTATGCAGATTTGAGTTAAGCTATTCATGTAACTCAAATTGTGTAGCTTAGATCGATTTTTCTCTTTAGCATAAACAAGGCCTGTGTGTCAAATTGTGAGCCCTTTACTTGCACAACTTGTCCCACTGACTCCAACTACTCATAATAAGGTGCTCTTCAACATGAGCAAAGGTCAGAATCTGACCTTAAGTGTCCCCACCGACAAGGATTTGGGACATTCTATGTGGAAATATGTTTCACCTTGTTTTACCATTTTTAAAAACTTCTTTCATTCACTCTCACCCCATAAAAACCTTCTGGACGTCCTGGAATGAAAGACTTATCAGTGTGAATAATTCCCTGACATCATTAATACCTTTAACCCAATCAAAAGACAAATAGAGTCTACAAGTATGTAATTCTCCTGAAGAACATTATAGCCCTAATTCATAAAATAACTTAATTCTTTTAAAAAACAGATACTTACGAGTAAAATATGTTAAATCCAGTTAGGTTATAAGCAGCATCACTAAAAAAGTGTAGCAACACATAGCCGGATGTAGTAACTACTTCAGGAACAGTTTCATTTCCCCGCACCTCAGGGACTATTAGACCACTGGAAAAGAGAGATTAAATGAAGGATTCTTATTAATGGTAATAATAAAATAAACAACATAATTCAATCATTAATTATATATCCAACATACTCTGGAAATCTTACGGAGCCTATTTAAATTATATTGAATAAAACAGGGCTCAAACCCATGAACTCTATACCTTGAGAGAGACAGGGTTTCCCAATTGTTTTTGTAACAATACAAAATCCCACATACATTTGCTATCTATGCACATGCATTGCCATTAAAATGTTGGAAGCTAATTATTAAAGACCACTTTGGGAAAGATTTTTTCAATTATACAAATGGCATTTAGATGCTCCTCTCCAATTGACTTTGACACACCTGGGCACCAAAAAGACATTTGTACCTTTGAAAGTCTCCCCCTTTGTTACTAGAATAATTAGTTCATATGCAAAAAGTATGATTTTAACTAAATTCTATGGGAAAATGTAATTTCCACAGGAAAGAAAAATAAATTAAGAATTTCAAAAAGTGATTTTTTATTAAAAACTTTAAAAAGAGAAAATGAATCAATACACAACTGCTTTGAAGCAGAGAAAAAAAAACATACTGTACATAAAACAGTGGATAACCACACAGCAAATTTAAAATAAATTGTAAGCTAAGGAAAATTCAAAAGGAAATTTTAAATACATAATATAATAATGTGTAACCAGAAAAAGTGGGAAACAAAAAACCCTAAACATTAGAAAATCCACTAGGAGCTTTTAGATATTAAAGACTACAAAGAGCAAGCAAACTTTTAAAAAATATTAAATATTTTAAGTCACATACAGAAAAACTGGGGAAAGGGATATTAAAAAGGAGGAATAAACCAATAACCAAGCAACCCAAAATTGATATACACGTAAACTTTTTATTCATCTCTCTCCTTCAATACCCGAAAGGATTCCCAACTTTCCTTCCCTTTCAATGCAGACCAGGAATCATGCTCCTGAAGAACATCCAACAATTTGTGTAGAGCATAGAAACTTGGGAGACAAGAAGGAAAACTAGCAGCAAGCAGATAACGAGGAGGGAATCAGGAAAGGAGGTAGCAGGGAGCTGAGATGATTGTCAGAGTTGAGCAGGAGCCTGGGATGGTTTAATCAGGTGAACAAATAGGCAAGCTATGTTCTGCTAAGAATGAGGTCCCTTGGTGCTGTAAAAAATGTTTATTTGTTTAACACTAACATGAGCAACACTTTACAAGATGCAAAATGGAATAATGTTCCTGCTACAAGGAGACTGTGGATCTTACACCTATTCATTTTAGATATCTTAGGAGAAATTCTGGCTCCACTGAAGTCAATGCCAAAACTCCAATTGACTTCAATAGGGCCAGAATTTCAACCACTCTATGTCTATAAATGGGATATTAGACATATCTGAATATCTATCCTAGAGATCTAACAGTACAGTCAGTGGGTGGACACAGTCCTAAAATTACCAAAGAAATTCTGTGGCCCAGTCATGGAGACACAGGGCCACAAAATGTAAGTGACATGGTAATTTTTTATGGAATGTTTCCCCAAGAGTTTACGGATGTGTAGGAACTAATGAGTAAGAATTTCTATGAATATTCCCTAAAAATTAGGAAAAACGGGAAATGTAAGAAAAATTAAGCTTAAACTTCTGCTTTCAGTGTCTCATTAATAATTAATTATTGTATTTAGAGGTTTTGGGAGGGCGACCTATTCTTTACTTCAGTTGGTAACTTCTATTGTTATTTGCAAGACAAATCATTAGACTTATAATACAGTATGAGATGATAAATTCGTTACTTGCTAGATACATGGTTATTTCAGAACGGTAATGCAAATGCAAAAAAGCTAATACAACAAGCTTAATCACTTAGAGTTATGCACCAACATTTTTCAACAGAAGAATGGGTCCTGTACAATCTTTCAGACAGGCAATTTTGTTACTGCAAAGGGCTCCTTTACACTGTAATCCTGGTTTTGATAATACTGTTAAAAATGCTGCATTTCCTGGGGTGATATTTTATTTAGACATAATTTTTTTAAAAATGCATATTTGCTTCTGTGGCACAGCAAATAGAATCTTATTGCTTTGAAATTTATAGGTGTGTTTCTTGTAGTAAAAAGGGATTTTTTTATATGTTTTGCTAAAAGAAGACACTCTTTTATACTGAAAAGCATCTGCTTAATTCCAGGTTTGGAAAAGTCAGACATCTAATTCTACTGTGGACAATATGGTTAGCCTAACGCAAAACAAACGGGAATTCTATTTCATATCGACCATATTCCTGCTAACTAAATAAGAACTACCTATTTTTTCTACAGTATTCCAATAAGAAGTTCCATTCCTATCCTGGTACTTTCTGATCACAGTGTTTATTATAGAGACTGTGGTCAGAAAGCTATCATATATTCTGTTATAGAAAATAATCCCATGAATTTGTGAGATTATATAAATACAGACATCAGTTCAGAACAAAAAAAAGTAAAGTTCTTCTAATATTGAGAGAAACCTCAATATTAACGCAAAATGATATTAATGAAATTATAATTTATGACATTAAACTTGCCTGTGCCTTTACTGAAGCTTAGGATACATTTATCATTACTTTCATAAATATGGTGTTTGGAGAAAAGTGCCTCACATGCAGATATTTTTGTTTATTTAATTATTTGAAATATTCAAGTTAACCAAAGGAATTCCAGGAGGCTTCTACTTTGTTCCCAAGGACAAGCAAATGTCAGGAAAATGAAAATTATTTCATTGTTGAGAAGGGGTTATTACTGCTAAGGGGGCTATATAAACTCAGAAAAGCTGCAATTTAAAGTTCACCTTGCTTTAAAACTTTTATACTATTTCCATTTGTCATTTAATGTTTAAAAGATGTATTAGTTATTGATATTTGTGCTTTGTACACAATACTTAATAGAAATTAAATTGCTATAACAAGCAGATTGCAACTCTAAGGACCTTGACTTTAAAAGTTATCTGTTTTCCCGGCACAAGAAGAACAAAGGAAATTAAAGAAATGTTGCATATTCATTAGTCAGACTGCATATTCTGGAGCTGAAGGCATGAAGCTAATGAAAGCACCCAACTTGGAATCTAAACAACCCTGAAGGTAGTTTTCCTATAACTTCCTAGAAATAGGAAGAAGAGTATTTTAAAAAGTCTGAAGTGAGCAACACACACACACACACACACCCCCACCCTGCTTAAACAGCAAGCACTCCACAACTCATCCTGTGCATCTCTACACTAGAGTTACTATGAAACGCTAAGAAAAACAGAGAAGACTTAAAAAGAAACTAACCCAAGGAAATCTCTCTAAGACTTCAACATGGATGGGTGAGAGAAAGTTAATCAAGACACTGCCAAAGGATTAGATTTTAAAAGCCTTGCAATCCTTTTTTGGGGATATGGAAAAGCTGTTGTAGCTTCAAATATTAACAGTTCTCCTGTTAATCACAAAATGGTTAGACCTGTATTCTTGGACAGGAGACCAAGGTTAAACATTGATAAACAAAGCAAAAGTGGGTTTTAATTTGATTTAAGATTCTTAGTAAGATTCTTAATATTCTTTATATTTGTAATTGGCCTATCTTAAAATAGCTCCTGAAATGGCTTTTTCCAAGTTATTGATTAAATACTTCCTTCAATTTCATATGATTTATTTACGATGGCTTACTTTGCCCAAATATAAACTGACTGGTTATTATTAACCACCACAGGATCCACTTTTCTTTAAACGAAATTGTTTTGCCCATTTAGATATCATTGTATATCCTTGGATAACTAAGATGACTGTCTTCTCAATTTGGGGAAATAATACCTTGGTCACAACTTAATAAGAGAAAAGTGCCCCACCAGAGGCAGGCCCACTCTCAGAGAAATACTCTCTGCTAAAAGCACTCTCCAGAGAATCATACAGAAGGGACTATAAAGTAGTAACCAGTTTATTATTTGTGTTCTGTCACCTGCACTGTTTTGTTCAATGTTTTCTTTTACTTTCTTTAATACTAAAATAGTCATGGTTAACGATTGTGATTATTTTGCTCGGTCTCAAGCATGGTGTCTCTTAAAGTATGTAAAGGAATCCCTTTGACTAAAATAGTGGCAGTCACCTGCCTGAGTTGGCATTAAGAGAAACAATTAGTAAGAGTTCAAGGACCATTTCTTTTTTCTCTGGTCTATTTTTAGTAGTTTTTAAAACACATGTACTTAGTGTCCAACAATTTAAAATCACCGCTTTCTACCCCACATCCTGCTCTAAGGGTCCAGGGAAATTGATATTGCAAGACTACAAACACAGTTTAAATGTTTGCAGGATCAGGGCCATAAAGTAGAAAGACTGACTCACTAAATATATTTGTTTTATCAACAACATATATAATTCTGTACCCATAGGACCATGACTATAGACATCTAAACTTTTATGTACTTACTTTTCTTTCCACAAAAGGATTCTCTTAACATTATTTTCTACATATTGCTACAGGACTCTGAGGAAAAAGCTTCCCAACAGTTATGAGGCACTGACATATATCAGAACTTTTTAGTCCTGCAAGTTGCCCACAGCAGCCTAGACAGTATGGTAAGTGGCACCCTATAAATATCTAACTCAGAGATGATCCAATTATAATTATTCATATTATCTAATGAGAACAATAGAGCAATCAAGCCCTTTTGTATTTTCGCTGTTAACAAGTCTGGGGATCCTTCTGAGCTTTGATATCTCAAAGTTCCAGGGCCGCTAAGTACTACCCAGCCATATTTTTAATTTTAGTCACAATCTTTCCATTCTGCTGGGCAAAGAAAAGACCTTGTATAACTGGTAATTGGGACGGCCTCCACACCAATGTCCCTCAAGAGATGTCTTCAGTTGTCTATCTGTAATGGGCTTAATGGATATCCTTCATGTCTTACAAGCAGTACAATGTCTTTGTTGCGTAAGTCACAAATTCTGTGATTTCCCTTTAACTATATCAAGCAATTTCCCCCCTCCTTTGCCGGCCAGTCCCCCACTTCCATTAAAAAAAGCAAAAAAACAAAAAACCCACCCTCAGTTGGTATCAGGAATCTACTGGAAACTCACTCCAGCTAGGATGACACTCATATTAGCATTAACGTTCCAGTGCAATGTCAGCATTGAACATAAGCCAGGAGAGAAATTTTGTCTTACTCAAAGGCAAAAGTGCTATTATGTTGTATTCCCATTTGGCAACTTATTCGACCAACAGTGTATGTTTTCAACAAATATTAATGAGAGACAGCAAACTACCAATAGCAAATTAAAACCTCTAGTGCTACTTTTTCCTCACATTAATAATACTTTATACTAATACTACTACTAAAGAACTATTACATAAAAATACTCACCTAAATACAGCTATTAAAGGTGCATATACTGAATCTCCATCATAAACATACATATGGTCCCAACTACATTCTGTGGCAAAATGATTAAATCTTAATCTTAATATTGCATTAGGACTGAAAGAAGAAAACAATAAGAGCACATTACAGTGATATATTGTTTAGCAAAAGCATAGACTCATAATACAATTATATACTAAAAATTACTTGGAGTATAATAAAATTAACCATACCATCATAATATTACACTATTAAATACAAACAGTCTTTTTAAGTACTAACCATAACTCATGCAGACAAAAGTTGGTATAAAACCATATTTAAAACCAGCCAATTATTTAATTTTTTTATCTTAAACTATTTTAAAAGTCATGCTTATAATTATTAAAATTACCCATGGATATTACTATCCATAAGGTTTTTAAAAGGGCTACTGTCAATGTTTAATCCCCAAAATTTAGGCTTTGATAAAGTTTTACAAAACTTGGTACTAATAAAAAAATTTAATGTTATATTAAAATGTCAATACTAAAGATTGTTGATTGACTAACAATACTGCGCCTTCCAACATAAAACGGAGGAATGTGTGGTGACTTCAAAGGGAATACAATGCAACATCTGGGACTTCAATAGGATTTATCATGAGACAACCTCCATCTTGGTCAATGTACCAAAAATAGAACCAGAACCTCCAGAGGTAAATGCTCACCTCACTAACCAGGTGCCTTTGATGATGCCAGAAGCAACTAAGACATCCTCTGGAGTGGGGTCAGCTGAGTGGGGGTCTCAACTAGGGTGACCAGATGTCCCGATTTTTATAGGGACAGTGCCGATATTTGGGGCTTTTTCTTATATAGGCTCCTATTACCCCCCCCCCACCCTCTGTCCCAATTTTTCACACTTGCTGTCTGGTCACCCTAGTCTCAACCAACAGCAGCTAAGTCAATGCTAAATGTGATCACCCTGTTCCCTCTCCCATCCTGATGGCCTGCAGCATGTGTGTATGCGAAAGGGGGAAGGTGCTGCTTTCTTTTCCCCTCAGTCTATTCACCCTCTTTCCCGATGCTGCAGGCTGAGGCGGGGAGTAGGCTCTCTCACACTGCATCTGGGCACCGGAGTCTGTTTCACCCACTCCTGTTGCCATTGGACAGGGGTGTTGTGATGAACCAGCTGATTGGCTCTCGCCTGCCAGAATAAGGGAAAGGGAGGTGAGTGGCTGATACAAGTAGCTGTTGGGTTCTCTGTTTCAGCCCCTCTTATCCAGAATTCTCTATTTTCTATGATGCCAGGGGCTAGTCTGATCACTAATCTTTTGTTTGGAGTCTGGCACCAGAGTTTTCCCATATGGCAATACTGGCAAACTGTTGCATGGGTTATTTCACCTTCTACGTGGCATCCCAGAGTTCTGCTTTGGGAGTCTAAATTACAGTCATCACAATTTGGCAGGTTCCAGTGAAGATGGTGGGTTAATAAAGGATCTGATGTGTGGTCTACGTAACATGATAGGCAGCTAGAGCATTGGACTCAAGCATGACATTGCATGGTGAAGGGGTAGGCTTCCATGTCTCGTACAGCATGTGGTTTTCTATATTTCATATCTCGTATCTCCTGTTTGTAGGAGGGTTCAAGCTCTGGCTACTAGCCAGGGTACACGGGCAGGCCTGAGGTTTTAGAGGGTGCATTGCCCTCATACAGATGCACGGGGTCAATGGTGCCTGGTTGAACTCCACATTGGCACAGCTCTGCTAGATACTTGGATGGGGATAGGGTTCCCTGTTAATAGTTTAAATAAAATTGAGGCCTATAGTGTGCATGTCTCACTGTTTCTGCATCTGCACCAAAGCAGAATTCTACAGAGCTTGAATTAAAGAGCCACTATCTAAAACTGAGAGCTGTCATAGAGCCATATCCCCGTGGCTCAGGCACAAATGACAATACATAACACACAGTGACCAGTGGATAACATAAGAACCTTAGAGAACTAGTCTCTAAGGTGCCACAAGTACTCCTTTTCTTTTTGCGAATACAGACTAACACGGCTGTTACTCGGAAATAAGAACTAGGCACAGTCTTGTTTGTAAATCAGCCTGAGGGGTGGGGAAAATCAAATGCAGAAAGAAAAAAAGCTATCTTCGAAAACTGTTATTTCAAGACTGTCTCAAAATAATTGTAACAGCATCTAAGCCTTTCACAAATGAAGTCAAAACAAAGTATTGTAAAATATACAAAATCACCACAGATCTTGCCTCATAGAAAAAGGCCTTTTTTTAAAACAAATATTTATGAAAGCACCATTTGTTACAGGATTGAAACTCTCAAATGGAACATAGCATAGGAATATTTGTGACCACTAAACTGTTCTGAATGCATGCAGTGTTTGTACATATTCTGCTGACAACTGACATTCATGCACTGGCCGATACTTGAAATCTTGCTGTGACATGGGAGACTAGGCCAATTCACTTGTGTATTGGTATAGATCATAGTGATTGTTCAATGTATGAGAGTGTATTTGGTGTTTAAACTTCATATAAACTATTGGGACGTTACATGCACTGTTTTCACTTATCTGTATCCCGTTATGATGTAGTAGCAAACATTTACATTGTGTATACCCCCATCACTAAATAACCCATCAAACAAAAAAGAAGCCTTGTGGATTGCAAAGGAAGAACTTTTCTGTTAAAGGGCTCATTTCAAAGCCAGTGGTCATTGTGTGTAATGATCAGAGGTCAAAGACTCAAAATGCATTCCTCACTCTTCATCAAAGAAAAAGTCCATGTGGGTACTGACACTGTCAGCTTGTTTTCTGTGAGAAGAAGCTATAAATATCCATTCTAGGAAAGATCCTGGATCTCTCGATTGTTACAACTGTTATAGGGAAGTGTACTAAATGCAAAGATCCCCAGAGACAATCTGGGTGCCCTGAAAAGACTTTTGGGAAACTGGCAGTTTATGATGCCACTGCCTCCATTTGGAATTACAAACTGTGACTCATCTGTGGATATTTTATCTGCTTTAACTTCTCAATAACTCTCACGCTTCCTTTCCTTAGCTAATAAACCTTCAGCTACTTTACTACAGAATTGGCTAGAATTTGGTGTCAGATCTAGAGTACCAATTGATCTGGGGTAAGTTACTGGTTCCTTGGGACTGGAAGCAACCCAAATTTGATGTGATTTTTCATGTAAATAACCATTTTAGCACAAAAGTCCAGTTTGTCTGGATGGCAAGATAGACTGGAGAGTCTAAGGGGACTGTTTGTGACTCCATGGTAAGACTGGTAATATTAATCCATGAATCCACATTTGTTACTGGCTTGGTGAAATCTAATTATAGAACACACCACCAGCTTGGGCAATCTGCCCTGTTTTCTGACAGTTTGCCCAGAGGTAGGTACTCACGGTCGTGAACCGCTCCACACAGCAGGACAATTGTGACATGCAAAAAAGTTCAGACTCCATGATATAGCTAATAAAGTTTTAGTCCTGAATTTTAACACACTAATGGCATATTGCTGAGACAGTGCTAGGTCAAAACTTTCAACTGGAAGCAAGGTGTGCTATATTGTTCAGTGATTTTATTATGAGTGTAAATCTAGGTATTATGAAGATTTCAACCCAGGATTCTTAAATCAGAGGCTATGCTACTTAACCACATATGAAATGCCCTTATACACATAACTGTAAAAGGAATTAATCCACCGTATACGACGGCTATGTTTTGTAAGAGATCCTCTAGTATTATACACGTTCAAAATATTGGGGTTTATATTGCATGTATATAAAGACTGCTCAGAGGGATCCTGCTGTTTCTTTACTCTTCAAAGTAACTCATTCAGGCTATTCCCTTCAGCTCCTTCACACCTGCTGGGCATATTTCCAGTTAAATGGCATTAGTTTGGCCTTTGGATATGTTCTGTACTTTAAGCTACTCCTGATACATTACTGAAGAGAACAACAACAACAACATGCTAGATGACAGGGTTCTGTGACGATATATGGGGCACACAACATGTTTTAATAATTAAACAGGCAATAAAAAATTATTACAGGGTTTTCAAAAACATGCAGTGTTGGCCCAACTTTTGTCATTGACTTCATTGGGAACAAAGTTAGCCCAACTCTGACCACTTTTGAAAATCCCACCCTAGCTTTTTAACTTAAATAATTATCACTGTTAAAAAGTTGAAGAAATGTACCTGTATGCTTAGCATCCAGGTGCTTTTAAAAAGAACATATAGCTCTGTTCTGTTTAGAGATTAGCTCTCTAAAGCACTGGAGTAAACACATCATACATCAGACAGTTAGATCTATTTAAAATATATACTTACTATCCTTCAATTAACCATGTACATTTTGTTTTATATTTATAATTTATTGGTCCATCTGTTAAATATCCAGAGGGTTCTGTTAACCTAAAAGAGAAAAAACAGTAATATAATAAACCTTAGATATTTCTTGAAGCACAGTAGCATAAAAATATCAACACCCAATTACAGATTCTGTTTGAATGAGGTGACAATCAGAACCTTTATCTCGGAGGTGACATACGTTTGTTTAATAATCTCAGGCTTCATATCCTGTATCTTTTGTTTCAGTGTATTATAAAAGTAGGAACACAGTTAGTGCTATATCATCACCAGTTTGTTTCCTTTGCCCCAAATATTACTAGAAGCTACTTTAACTTGCACCTTCTTCTAGCTCTGTGGTATGCAAACATTACACACAACTTACACTGCCCTTCACAGAGTGGGTCTAGCAGAGTGTAAAGAAAGATGACATAAATTAAACCTTACACAATGCCTCTGAATTTAGCCCATAGCATCATTGCAGAAGATTGTCATAGTTCCACTGAAATAAACGGAGCTCTGATAATTTACGCCTGCTCTTACTCTATTTATCACAGAAGAACGAACAAAAGTTGAAATTCAGAGTGACAGTGGGCAACCAAATACAATATAAAAACATTTTACAAGTGATGATTAATTAAGAAAATCAGAACAACACATACATACATATTAATTGCTCTTGCTAGAACTATTATGCTTCCATTCTTATCTTACATGCCACTGAGCCAGAACAAGGTGTGACTTGCAATTCCCTTACAAAGTAGTAGTAGAGTGGATATAGGTAGATCTGAGGAAGTCTTGAGCTGGTTACAACTGGGGGGAAAACAATTAAATTTTCTCACCAGCAGTGTAAATGCACAGGGATCTCACTTATGTCACTGTGACCATCATCTCTGAATTTGCCCATATATGTACATGTGCAAAAAGTAGTCTACAACTTTTACTGAAAATGAATTACATTTGAACTTGAACTGACCTCAAGAACTCAACTCCTAACTGCCCCTCTACCACCCTATCACTGAGGTCTATTATTCCAAATTTCAGGCTATAAACACCTGGAAGTGCAGTTGAGATCAGAGATACAGAATCCTTGTTATGTAAAGGAGAGTGTTGCTGCTAGAGAGGTATCTGTGAGAATTTTTATCTTTGAAATTCACTCCCTCAGTCTGCCAAGTCTGAAATTTGCTAATCTTTAAGGCACACTGCAATGCCCATCTGTCCTCCCCACCTTTTAGGGGAGAATTAGCAAGGTGGTTGGTGGTGATTGAGACTTTTTATTCTTTTTTGCCAGGCTATTGGTGATGAGGTGGGGTTGGGTGGAATTGATGTAACTGTAATAATTAATTTTGAAAGATTTTCAAAGGCACCTAGGAGGTGCTAATAGGTGCTTTTATCTTTTCATAAATGTAGAGAGACAGAAAACCACTGAAGCTCTGCAATATGGGCGGCAGAGTGTGGGGAAAAATAAGCATCTCAATCAGCTGCCTTTGCAGCAAGAATTCTCCCCTGCCCCAGCAGCCAATTATTAAGTCCTGTAACTGACTTCTCTGCAAGGAGTCGCTGTGAGTACTGTAGTAACCAGTTCCCTAGATTACTGGTAGCAAGCTGAGTGTACAATGTGCTTAGAGACAAGTGCTGTGGGCACTCTGAGCTCTAGGTCCTGCAGGTTCTAACCCCTGATGGTTTCCCATGAACACCCACAAGAGTTTGATGAATAATGAGGGACTGTTTTTCTAGAGCTGACAAACATTGTGATTACCCTAGGCATGATTAAGTTACAAGCAAAAGATTAACCAAGAGTTCCAAATTCAACCCCTAATTCAGGGGACAGAAGGTGGAGCTCCTCCAAGCCACATCATGCACAAGCCAGCAGAACCCCCAGATAGAGTTTAATCCTTTTGTCTGTCTTATTCAGACCGGCACACAAACACACTGTTTGCAGGTCACATCCAAGCATCTACCGGTCTCATCTACTACTGCCCCCTTGCCAGTAACAAGCTGTTTCCCAGCCTCTCAAGATATATCTACATTGCAATGTAAGCCCAGGTTAATGGGACTCAAGTCAGCTGAACAGTGTTAAAGAACCCTGGAATAGAGCACCTACAATACTTCTTTTTAACACTATGTTAAGAACTTTCTAACCGAGGCTCGAAACTGGGGTTCTAGCATCCACTCGGCAGCACACAGAGTCAAGTCAAACCAACCATATCCCAGATCCCCTGGCACACTCACAATGCAGCTGCTCTAGCCCTTTGTCCAGGGTGGACTGTGGGGAAAATTTTACTGCTCACCCTGCATGTTACAGGAGATTTGAACAGTCTGCCAGTACAGCCAGACACACAACATGAAGCCAACCCCTTTTCAAAAAGTTCTCTTGCTTACATTTTCATGCGTGTGTCAGGAAACATGCAGAGCTTCCATGAGATGCTGGTGTACATTTCGGCAATGTTTGCTGACTCACCAAAGGCACAGAGCTTCAGATGGAGCAGCAGGACGCAGCAGTGGATAAAAAGTACCCTGGCATAGCAGACTCTCACTGTCTGATACTGCTCAGTGCACTCAACATAGCTGCTGATGCCCCCTACATAGATCGGCGTTTCTGGCACAGGACCACAAACACAGACTAATGGGACCACATTATCATGCAGACCTGGGATGACCAGCAGTGGGCCCAGAACTTTTTCATGAAGAAAGCTACATTGCTGGAGCTCTGCAAGCAGCTTGTCCCCTCCAGAATAAAAACACACACATGAAGGCGCCCTTGCTGGTGCAGAAGAGGATTGCCTTTGCCATCTGGAAGTTGGCTACCCCAGACTGCTACAGGTCCATTTCCAACCAGTTCAGTGTTGGAAAGCTAACTGTGGGTAAAGTGGTGGCAAAGGTATCTGAGGTAATCAGGAGTGTGGTTTATCCCAAGGTGACAGGCATAAAAGATATTCCAGAGGTAATTGCTGGCTTTGTGAAAAAGTGGTTTCCAAACTGCGCTGGGGCCACTCATATGCCCAAAGTTTACCCTCCTCACGGAGCACATGAACACAAGAACTGCAAAGGGTACTACTCCATTTTTATGCAGGCCCTCATGGTCTCAAGGTTGTTTTATGAATGCCAATGTGGGAAAATTCATGATGCCAGGGTTTTTTGCGGATTGGGAGTCTACATTCATGGATAGGCTGGGACACTATTCCCACCAAATGACATCATCATAAACAGAGTTATTGACCCACCGTTATTCTAGGGATCCCACATAACCCCTTTTGCGTTGGCCTATGAAACTGTACCTAGATTTTGAGAGGCCCTGGCAAAATACTATTTAATTACACTCTTCACAGGTGTAGAATGGTTGTTGAATGTGCTTTGGCAGATTGAAATCCTATTGGAGAGGTCTACAGGCCCGTTTGGATACTAGTGTCATTAATGCTGTCTGCATCACTGTGGCTTCTTGGGCTCTTCACAATCTTTGTGAAGCCAGAGATAAGCCATGTCCCCCAATGGACTTATGACAGAGAGGGGCTGTTGAATCGGTATACTTAGCCAGAAAGTATACCAACCACAGCTGGAGCTGGATGCACCCAGGCAAACAGAAGTGAGGGATGTTTTGGGTTCCAACATTATGGACTTGCATAGCTCAACTGAAGAGGGTAGGACCACTATAAATGTGCTAGTGCAGGAGAAGGAGGAGGCTAATTGATTTGGGGCTGGTACAGTGCTTGGAGAAGGGTAGAACTTGATTTCCATGCAATGTACTTATGAAAGACATACTTAATTATGAATTGGGGGGATGATTCACAGTATGGATTCATACAAGGAAGTGACTGAAGTGTGAACTGCTCTACCTACCTGCATCGAGAGCAGGTTATTAATTCCAAATTGTTCCTGATCATGTGTTTAGCTTTGTTATTTCAAATCAGGATTGTATGATGAGTTGCAATGGCAGCAAACACCTTTCTTGATGACATAAAAGGCTTTATTTATAATCGTGTTAAAATAGTACAAAAGTTACCCATTGCAAGGCAGACCAGCCGCCATGACAACACCCATACACCAGTTACAAAAACATTTCCAAAATTAAAAAAAGGTGCATGAAACAGTGCGAACATGTGCCTGGCCCCTGTTCTCCTTTCCCTTCTTTTCTCGTTTGCCCTGTACTTGCCACCGGGGATGGAGGTATCCACAGTAGAGGAGGACGTAGAGGGGGTCAAAACAGAAGCCTATATGTGGTTTAGAAATAGCCTTAAGGCAGAAAACTGGTACAAACATACAAAATGGAAACTTCTATTGCTTGATTTCAGATAAATTAAAAAATATAGCCAATTTTCTGCAAATTCTTCATTATTTTGTGGTTCAGAGTTGCGATGTGATCCTGCAGTCACACTGAACTAACAGTGAGCTTGGCCTGAGAAAGTGACTGGCAAATCCACAACAGTCTAGGTGTTCTCAAATAAAACCATAATGAAGTGTAACCTGGCATCCATAGGAGTAGGATCAGGCTGTTTAACACAAGAAGAGATTGAACTCAGACTGCTGGTATTGAGTCTGTATACATTCTTTGGATGGAGTGCAAAGATTAATAGATTTCAGCTGAGTAGGAACTAAACTGGTGTCTTTTCATAGACATATTAATACAGTGGTATAATAGTCCTATAACTCTAAACTTTTGCCCCCAGATAAACAAACTGTATACCAGAAAGCGTAAGTACAGGAGAAAACTCTTGCACAATTGCTTTTGGCTATTTTACCCATAAGATACATATTTATTCAGTTGTTTGGGCAGTGGTGGAACTGAAGTGGACATTTAACTTACCATCTTGTCTCTCTAATAGAGCATAAAGGCATAAATCCTGCATTATTGATCTTGAAATTGGGTCAGCACACACAAGCAGAGCACCACTGAAATTAATTGCTCTCTGCTCAGATAGAAGCTTGTGTCAGTGCAAATCCAATTACAGGATGGGGCTTATGTTTGGATGTGTGCTCTTTCACCATGTTTAAAACATTAACCCTCTGGAAATAAAAGGGAGCATGATATCAAATTCCACTCCAAGTAATGAAACGCTAATATTACTGTTATATAATTCATTCATAGATACTAGGTTTACTTATACAACAGACTGCAACAAATTTATTTTTACTCTAAATACTGCGAAATAAAAGTGGTACTCATTTACACTCAGTGCCAGTGTATTCCTGGTAGCTTTCGAAATTTAAGGAAGGTAACATATAAGGGCTGTTTCCCTTACATCCAGCCCTCTGGCACTGAAACTGCAAATGATTTCCCGTTCCACACAAAAGTTGATGATTTTTTGATAAACATTTTCTTGGAAAAGGGAGATAACCATTGATGAAGCCATTCCACTTCACTGTAAAAAAATAGTCTGATATTGCTTTGTAATAATGTCAGTGGAAATAAGATGAAGGATTTTTTTGTTTCAGGTACAATAACACTACTCTGTTTTATCAGGCCTGAATACGTGTTTCCGGTGTTACACTGAACTCCCTTGCATCCTTTTCCTTCCAAAATATCATCAAATCCCACGGATGCTACTGCTGTTTAGAGCAAGCTTTCTAGAAGGTACAGTATGCATAACTTTCACAGCAAATGTTAAACTACTGTCATTTTAGATTGCAAGTAAGCATTCACAGACACAGCCTAATCATTCAATTAAATAGGAATACATTAAAACTTATAAAGCATTAAGAAATTGTCCAAGAGAAAAGCTATGTATGCCAATAAAACTTGATTAGCCAGCTTCTGGAGAAAAGGCAGTGTTGTATCACTAATTAAAACCATTCAGAAATAATCACTGATAGATCAATCAACCACAGAGCTAATCTATAATTACCTACACAGGAAGAAGATATCTAATACTAAAGGGCTCCTTAATCTAGCAGACAGCAGAAAAAGATGAAGTGGCTGGAAGCCGAAGTCAGCAAAGTTCAAACTGAAAATAAAATGCAAGCTTGTAACAGTGTGAGTAATTAACCACTGAAACAGATTACCAAGTGTTGTGGATAAATTCTCCATCACCTGGCATCTTTGAATCAAGACTAGATGTCTCTCCAAAAAGTATGCTGTAGTTCAAATCACAAACTGTTGGGCTAGATGCAAGAATAAACAGGTGAAATCTATTGCCTGTATTACAAAGGAGATCAGCTAGATAATAAGTGTCTTCCAGTTTTAATATCTATAAATCTATGAAAATGGTCATATCATCCTACCTCCTGGGTTCTTCTATGGGACAGAATGATATGGTCACGTTTTTCAGAATACTCGGTTAATTTGAAGTTGTGCTGTCCTCAAGACATGCCACTGATGGTGTGATCTCACAGGACAAGGGCATGTCTGAAAGGTGCAATAGAAGCCATAGAGAAGCCTGGACAGGAACATCAGAATTTCACTTTCCATCTACCGTTGTATGCTACCTTCCATCTTAAGTATGAAATGATATGTCCCCATACAATGTAGTTCTGCAATAAGTATGACATTTGATATTTTATCAAATTGGTCACAAGGTTTCTAGTTCATAAAGGTGCATACAATTATCTGGAGAGAGAGATGTTCTTTCAGTTTCCTCTCATAAATTCCTTGTTTTTATGGGTTTGACTGAAAAATTGTCTTTCTAAATGAGTTCATGTATGTTTTGGTCTCTTAATACGCTATCTTTCTACTATACGCTATTTAAGTTAAATAGCCTTTTACAATGACACAAATTTTAGTAAGAATAATTGCTACTGCTCTGTGCTGAATTCATCCATAACTTTTGTATGGACTGGTCTAAATTCAACAACATACTAAAATGACATATTGCTGTGTACGATGTCTTTTTCTCTTCTATAGCTTCCTGGGGTATTATCCTTTTGCAGTCTATATTTGACTGAGAAAGCCAGTCTTTTACTTAATTAATTAGGGGACAGAACCAACCTGACAATTTGTCTTTACTTATAGGGACTTAAAGCTCTAGCCACATAGGGGTCTACAGAAGTCATTCACCAATCTGTCACTCCACTCAAAAAGTGTCACTCTTTATACTGTAAATGAAAACCAAGAGATACCCAAATCCAATGCCGTCTGTCCCTGATGAGGGAGACAATGCCCTTTTCACTATTTCTTTAAGCAGACATGCATTTTTTTAGCCTGTAAAACAAAATACTATCATCCTTCCTGCTGTGACTGGCTGTGGGCCAGTCACCAAAGATTGACTGCATGATATTTTCATGTACTATCAAGCTATCTCAACTCTTAGGGGAAAAAATAAAAAGCACTATGCTTACTTTGTAAGATGATGGTTGGGGCTCTGAAAAGATCATTCCATATCTCCGCAGTTCAGACATTTATTGCCATTCATGCAGGGTGGAAAAGCCTGGATTTACAAACTTTCCCATTTGTACTTCAGTTAGTTACTAAAGAAAGGTACAGTATCACTGGTTGATAGAACATTAAAACACAGTGAGTTACAATTAAATACAGCCTTTACACTAGATTTCGTACATCTTTTTGCTACCTAGGAGAGTATGACAACACTAAAATATACATTTATTTAAACAATTCTATATCTAAATATTTTCAGATTCTTATTAATTGTACATTTTCAGTATGTTAGAAAATGGTGAATAATATATGGCTTATTTACTAGATAATTACTTTTTGCTCATGATTTGTGTCAAGCTGCATTAGGATGGTAACTGGAATTTAATTAAAACATACAAAACAGCATAAAACAGTTATTTTTATTAAACAAAACAAATCCTTAATATACTACGTGACCGATTATGCCACATTTATGAAGCTTAGTCTCAAAAGTTAGATTTTTTTCCCCCTGATTCTTCCTTTACATAGAAAAGAAGTCTAACTCAAAGTTTTCTGATAGAGGCTTGGGTATTCAGCATATTTTTATTTAAATGTTTTAAGAGATTATAAGTAGTTTAGGCCTTAACCCATTTTGTATTAAATTCTGATTTCATTTGAAACAGGGTTATTTAAAAAAAAAAAGAAAGAGAGAGAATACTATAGTTTAAATAATAAACACCCAGTTTAAATTTTAAAAATATACATATTTTTTCCAGAAAAATGAGGTTACTTACCTGTAACTGGACGTTCTTCGAGATGCATGGTCCCTATCTGTATTCCACACATGGGTATGCATGTGCACCATGCATCTAAGCCCAGAAGTGTTTCCTAGCAATGACCATTGGCTTGCACGCACATCTCCACATGCTCCCAACTGAGAGAATGTAAGTGTTGGTTGACTATACTCTTTCCTCTCTTACCATTGCATAATGTAGTCCAAAGCAGAGGGGAAGAAGGGCAGGTAGTGGAATACAGATAGGGATCACATATCTCAAAAAACCTCCCATTACAGTTAAGTAACCTCCTCTTCTTCGAGTGTTGTTCCCTGTGTGTATTTCAAATGTGGGTGACTTGTGAGCAATGATGAGTATCGAGGTGGGTGCAAGGATGCTAATGAAATACCCATCTGCGATACAGCATGGTCAATGGTTGCATTCATTGTTGCTGTGTGTGTTATGGTGTAGTGTGCCGTAAACATGTGGCTAGAGTGCCATGTTGCAGCCCATCAGATGTCCTGCCATGGCACATCCACTAGTGAAGCCAAGGAGGTGACGTGCTCATGTAGAATGTGCCGTCACTCGCCTGGGAGTGGGTAGGTCGGAGCGTCTGTAGCATTCCAGTATGCACCCTGAGACCCATTTAGAGATCCTTTAGGATGAGATGGCCTGTGCCTTTGACCTTTCTGTGATAGTGACGAAAAGCTTCAGCAACTTCGATGCGCCTTGTGCAGGTGGAACGCCAGGGTTCGTCGAATGTCAAGGGAGTGCAAGGCCCTGTTGGTGGGGGAGGCCTGTGGCTCTGGATGGAACACAGACAAGTGGATGGATTGATTGAGGTGTAATTCAGAAACCACCTTAGGAAAGAATTTGGGGTGCTGTCTTAAGGAGACCTTGTCCTTGTTAAATACCGTAGGGGCGGTTGCCATCATGACAGTGAGGTCTCTGACTTGTCTGGCCAGGATGACGTCAACCAAGAACCCCATTTTCATAGAGAGGTGGGTCAGAGAGCATGTTGCCGTGGGTTCAAAGGGTGATCTCATGAGGGTGGAGAGAACAAGGTTAAGGTCCCATGGGGGTGTGGGCTTCACAACTGGTGTAAAGATGTTGAGCAAGCCCTTTGTGAAGTGCACAGTAACTGGGTGCGTAAAGATGGATAAGCCCTCCAATGGTGGGAGAAAAGCGCTAAGTGCCACCAGGCGTAATCAGACAAAGTTGAGAGCCAGGCCCGATGTTCTGAGCGTGGGGTGGTAGTCCAGAACAAATGGAATGGTCACCATGTGAGAAATGGGCCCACTCTAGGAAGCGTCTCCACTTAGCGTGATAGCAGGTTCTGGTGGACATTCTCCTGCTTTGGGTGAGGATTTGCTAAACCAGGGTGGAGCATGCATGGTCTATACTCAATGTCCATCCAAATACCACGCTGTGAGGTGAAGAGGGCCTGGGCTGGGATGTCGAAATCTGCCCCGATCTTGTGTAAGGAGATCCAGGAGCGTGCAGAGTCAGACGTACAGCGAGGCAAAGAGCCTCAGGAGACTGGTGAACCAGAATTGGCAGGGCCAGTAGGCCACTATCACACAGAATCTTGCAACAAACATACAGCAGAAGGGGAATGAGAGGAAAGATGTAGCAGAGGTCGCCCTTCCAGGACAGGAGGAAACCATTGCCTTGAGCATGCTTACATAGATCCCCCCTGGAGCAACTGAGGGGGAGTTTCCAATTCACTTGAGAGACCAAGATGCCAAAGAGGAGTGTCCCATCATGTGAAGAGCTCTGATGGGGCACAACTCACCACTTTGGTGTCTCCTGCTGGCTGTCCTGGAAATTAGCTCTGGTTCACCGGTGCGCCTTCATTTAGTGGCGTCTTGCTGCCATCACTTCTGTCATCAGGACCCATGTCGCTCTCGGGTCAGTGGTGTCTTCTTCTGGGCAAAGCCCTCTGGCTGTGCCCCCACTCAGTTCTCTCCCCCAACTACCGGAGGGCTGGCTGTCCT
Source organism: Chelonia mydas (assembly GCF_015237465.2). Lineage (NCBI taxonomy): Eukaryota > Metazoa > Chordata > Testudines > Cheloniidae > Chelonia > Chelonia mydas. The sequence continues at coordinate 110,588,191 of NC_057853.1, forward strand.
CTGTCCAGCCACTTGCCTCAGTGGCAGGCTGCAGTCTAGGGCCTAGCCACTCCCCTCAGTGGCAAATAGGGCCAAGGGGGGGTGGGGGGAGACCCGGGACCAGCCGCTACTCTGGGTCCCAGCCCAGGGACCCTCTAGCCAGCAGCCCAGCCCTGAGTCACCTCCAAACCTTCGCCGTCTGTTTCCCAGGCCACTTCCCCACAGCCCTAGCACCTTCTCCGCCCTTGTATCAGGGTCTCAGTCTGGCAGCGGTCAACCAGGAGCTCACTCATGCTCCATTGACCCCACCCAGCATTGCTCGGACCATGGTGCTGTCTCTTCTCCCTCCTTCAGGGCAGCCAGTCCTGCCTCCTCAAACTCCAAGGAGTGACTGCCTCTGCCTCTGTTCAGCAGTGCTTCTTATATGGCCCAGTCTGGTCCTGACTGGCTGTCTCTCTAAACCTTCCTAATTGGCTGTCTCCTGTGCAGCCTCCCCGGGATTGCTTTAACCCCCCTTCTGCCAGTGTGGGGCAGATGCCCCACAATAAGACCACTGAGGGTTGTATCAGAGTTCCCATTTGTGGTCTAGATTCAGGGCTCTGCTGAGCCTGTCAGCCAGGGAATTCTGGATACCCGGCAGGTACGCAGCCTGAAGTGTCACCTGGTTCCTGATGCACCAGTTCCAGAGCTGAAAAGACTCGGCACTGAGGGAAGGAGACGTGGCTCTCCCCTGCTTGTTGATGTATACCACAACAGTAATGTTGCTGGAGAGAAGCTGAACATGACAGGACCATATGAACAGAAGGAAGGCCTTGCAGATAAGACTGACTGTCCTGAGTTCTAATATGTTGATATGTAGTCTCGCTTCCCGCAACATCCACACTGCCTACGCTATGTGGTGGTCTAAGTGGGCACCTCACCCCACGAGGGAGGCGTCTGCTGTAATGGTGGCTTGTGATGGGGGAAGGTTGAAGAGGGTGCCTATCGTGATCTTGGATAGGTCGTACCACCAGATGAGGGAGGCCAAGACAGGCACCAGGACAGTGACCCCAAAAGTCGATACAGTCCCTACTGGGTTTGTAGGTGAAGAGAAGCCAAGCCTGTAGGCAGCACAGATGGAGCCACGCATCACGTGAATGCAGACCACCAAATGCTCCAGGAGGGAGAGGCATTGGTGGACTGTAGCGCAGGGCCTGCAGTGAAGGCAAGTGATGAGGGCATTCATTGTTGAGAAATAGACTGCCAGCAGGAAAGCTCATGCTGCAATCAAGTCCAGCCTTGACCCTATGAAGTTTATTGTCTGTGTGTGATCAAAACAGATTTGTCTCCATTCAAGCAGATACCCAGGGATGCAAGAAGGCTGTGAAGACAGTGGATCACAGACAGAGCACTTTCTGCCAAGATCCCACCACAAGGAGCCAATTGTCCAGGTAGGGGCCTAGGTGCTGGATCTGGGCAAAGATCTTTGTGAACACCCTTTGCACTATTGCAATGCCAAACAGGAGGACCCAAAACTGGTAGTTTTGCTGTCCCACCCTGAAACAGAGAAGCTTTCTGTGTGAAAGGTGGCTGTCCACGTAGAAGTAAGCATCTTTCATGTCGAAAGCCATGAACCACACACTCTGGTGGAGGGAGGGGATGATCAATACCAGTGTAAACATCTGGAACTTGGACTTCCTGATAAATGTATTTAACAGCCAAAGATTGAGAATGGGGATGACAAAGGATGGTGAGTAAAAGCCTCTTCCCCAGTATCGAGGAGGAATACACTATCACACCCTTGAGGAGCAAAGCATCTGCTTCTTGTTGGAGAAGTAATTGGTGGGAGGGATCCCTTGGGGGGGTGGGTGGAGGATTGAATGGGAAGGCGATAAGGTGGGAAGAGGAGGAACTCTGTGGACATCCATGGTGGATGATCTCTAGTACCCAACTGGTCTGTAGTGGCCTCACCCAAATTATGGGTGATCAGGGCAAGATGGCCCCAAAAGGTTACGTGGGGCACGGTACATGCATCGAAGGAGGTTCGCGGTTCTTGACTTGAGCATCAAAATTCACCCTTGGCCTGTGACTGAAGGCAGTCGCAGAGGTGGTAGTGGCGGAAGCAGAGAATCAAAGTCTCTGAGACCGTTGTCATTTTCACAGGGGTTCTTGTGGGCATTGGTAGTATGCCAGGTACGACATATGCAGCCGTGGGCAAAAGGGTTACCTCTGGTGCCTGCGTCTGGCACCTGGAGTGTAGATGCCGAGGGAATGCAGCATGGACCTCGAATCCTTGAGATAATGGAGGGACTTGTCTGTCTTCTCTCTGAAGAGGTTAGTCTTGTTAAAGGGAAGTCCTCAATCATATATTGGACCTCCCTGGGGTAACCAGAGGATTGAACCCATGTGTCCCTTTGCATGACTCTACTGGCGGCTAGCGACTGAGAAGCCGCATCCACTGTAGCCTGGAGGGCCACATGTCCTTGACCTCTGCTAGCCTGTCCTAGGTGTTAAAATCAAACTTGGCCAGCAGAGCCAGATAGTTCATAATAACTGAAACTCAAGACCTGCAAATGAAAAGGCCTTCCTGCCCAGCAGGTCCAGTCTCTTGGCCGCCTTATCAGGCAGGACCGACTTTTGCGGCTGCTGTCGTGCCTTTTCAGCAGCTGCTTGAACGACCAGGGAGTTGGGAGCAGGGTGGGTATGTAAAAAGCCAGCCCACTTAGCTGGCACAAAATACCATCTCTCTGCTCACTTAGGTGTGGGTCCATACAAGGCTGGTGTGTACCACATTGCACGGGCAGGTTCCAGGATGGCTTCATTGATTGGAAGCAACCTCTGGAAGGTCCCTGGGGTTGGAGGATTTCCAGCAGATGGTGTTGTGGGTCCTGGACTTCCTCCAATAGAATCTGCAGATTTGCGGCCACCCTCTACAGCAGGTCCTGATATTGCCAGTGATCATCGAGCGGAGGCAGTGGGAGGGAGATGATTCCCTCATCCAGCAATGAGGATGTGCCAGTCAGCCAACCAGCTCAATATCTTCTTCTTCACATACCGATGGTGCAGGCAGGTATACTGGGGATGTCTGGTAGGACCCTTGGGATGGCTCTCGGCACCTCTCGTACAGATCCCAGGGCCAAAGTAGGGCCAAAAGAAGGGGTCTGGTTGGAGCGGCCCCACAGAAAGGGGTACCAGGCCATCAAGAAGTTTGTAGGCCAGAGGATAGGGAAGTCTGAGTCGCAGGTCTGGGCTCCTGCGTGGCCTCGGGGATGGTACCATATGAGACAAGTCCTTGGAGTTGGAGGATAGTTCCATCATCAGCGGGACCATCAGTACCAGGGTGCTGCAATGCAGTGCATGAGGAATGGGTTTCTCCTTCAGAAGGAACAGGGATTCATCTTCACGCATGAGGATGTCCCAGCTGAGTGTAGGACCTGAGAAGAGGAGACTGAGTAATCACCTCCACCATGTGAGGAACATGTGTGTGTGGCCCGAGGTCTGGGGGGCACACAGCAAGACTCTAGAGGGACCTGGTGGAATCTGCAGGGTCAGCCTGTCTGGCAGATGAGGCAATACCGTCAGAGCAGGCAGTGTCATGCACATAGGTGAGCAGTCCTAAGGCTTCAGTACCAGGGTTACCATTGTTACCAAAGGACCCACTTGCATTTGGCTTTGTCCTCCAGCCAAAGTGGATGTCATTGCCAGTGCCGCGGAATCCACATGTAATGTCTCACCCAACTGGGTGCAGCTCAGGGACGGAACACTGTGCTTATGAGCAGTTCTCTGCGGGGACCTGCTCTTGTGCCCATGAGAGTGCTTCTTTCTCTCACGATGGGACTGGTTTTGGGGCTTCAGTACCATCAATTCCATACCATGAGCGGTGCTCAGAGGGGAACTTGCAGTCGGTGGTGGCTGCCCTATGCCGGGGGGGATGTCTCCCGGGCTGGGATCCAAGTGCATTCAGAGTAGCACTGCCTCCTCCATGAGATATTTCTGGAGGCAGAGTTCACAGGCTTCCCTGTCCCTGGGTGGGAAGGTATTACAGATAGCGTGCCATGCTGAAATGTGCGCCTCGCCCAGGCACTAGAGGCAATGCTGGTGCTCGTCACTCACAGAGAAGGAGTGAAGGCAGGAGACACAGTTTTTGAATCCTGGGATCCCAGGCACAGTCCCTGGGTGGGTGCAATCCCTGGACCGGGGAAGAGATCTACTACACTAACCATTCCATACTATACAAGATTATCTAACTAATTCTAAAAACTACTAAAATTATCTACAACGTACAGTATATACAAGCAGGAATAACTCTCTCGTGAAACCTAACGGAGTTCTGACTTAGGCCATGCAGGGGTAAGAGGGAAATGGAGTGGCGTCAACCCACACTACCTCTTATACCCACAGCTGGGAGCATGAGGAGATGCACTACACACATGTGCAAACATTTCTTGGAAACACTTCCAGACTCAGAGGCATGGGTGCACATGCGCACCCACGTGTGTAATACACATAGGGACCATCACTCAAAGAAGAGATCATGGATTTTTATCTACACTGCATTCATGAAAATTGTTTAAAAGAAGAGCACAAACTACATTCATTTGCAATTTTTCTCACTAAGAATAAAGCAGTCTTCCCTATTTCTTTCCCTGTACTGTATGCAGAAGGTCTCGAAACCTTGCCTCTCTCACCAACAGAAGTTGATCCAGTAAAAGATACTACCTCACACATCTTGTGTCTCTAAGATCTGTATTCAATCAGCTGAGATGTTTATCTAAAAATTAAATAGGAATCAGTAGGCTATTTTATATATATATATGTATGTATATATATATATATATATAAAAACCATATTAAAGTTCTACTTTTATCACAGAGACAACGTTAAACTTATTTTGCATGGACACATTCATGAATACCACGTATAAAAACTAATTCACTTCATAGAAACTATACTGCCAGCTAACTTTACACACACCTCACCCAATTTATTGATGCAGTTTCACATTAATTTAAATGTGTTCACCACAAGAAAGTTACGCTAGTAATGAACAGTTCCACAAATAAATGGTGCAGTTTTACAGTCTGCACACAGTTTTGCTGTTTAAGTAGAACATAAAAAGTAATGCTTTAATTCTTGATAAGCTTGAAAAAAAAAAAAGGTTTTACTTAAGATGATACACTAACTACTGTAGTTAAATAATTGGACAAGTGAAGCATTTAGCGAAACGTTCTCTGTAAAGTGGCACTATTTTTACTACCCTAATCGACTCGAGTTTTAAGTACTGTGCAGCAGAGTCCTTTTTCAGGGAACAGGATAACATTCTAAACAGGTTTTCTTTCCATTCCCATTCCAACTAAACAATAAAATGTCCAAAAGATTAAGGGTTATGGGTCCCATACAGCTCAACTGAAGACAATGGGCGTTTTGCCACACCTCCGGGGGCTGGATAAGGCCCACAACTGTAATTTTCCTATTTTAATTCTGTATTCTTGATTACATTTCTAAGGTATTAGGATGAAATATGACCATTTGGGTCCCCTAGTCAACTCTACTGCATCATAAATTAAGATTATGGATAGGTGTTTCAGAAAATGCCTATTAGTTCTTTTTATATATTCTTGCATTAATAACAATTCCACAATGTATTCTAGCATAAGCTCCTACTTTGGAAAGGATTTTTTTTTTTTGCTCTTATCTCAATTTCTCTTCATTGCAAATACATTGCTCAATGAATTATAGCTCCAAAATTTCCCAATCACTTGGGAAAATACCACCACCTGAAGACAGACCAAAATATGAGGCATAAAGCTTAAATTCAGCAAAGCACTCAGATCTTTTTTCTTAATCAGGCCCATAATACCTACAGATGAGTCTGAACCAATATAAAACATTCAAACAGCATACCTTTTCAGAAGTTTGGTTATGAATTTATAACTCATGTCCAACTCTAAGTATAATATAGTCAACCAATTAGTGCTCTGACCTCTCTCCTTGTCCCATACATCCAAATCATGCAACTTCTTGCTTCATAATAACATTTCTAAAAATCTGAACTTTTATTGGTATTAACACTCCTACAACTAATTTAGGCCCTCACCATTTCCAATCTGATTATCATATCCTCTTCTCTTATACTACCCCAACACCCAAAACAGCCCTCTTCCAGACTCTAGGACCATGTCTCTCACTAACTGAATCTCTCCACTGCATCAAGTTTATGGTTCTTGTCCTCACCTTCAAAAGCCCTTCTCACATCTATTAACTCACTTCCTATCCATTCAACTCTTGCAATTTTAATCATTGGGTTTTTTGCTCTATGAACAATGTTGTGTTGGAAAGGAAACTATTATTTAAAACACAATCCTTTCTGATCATGTGAGTTATCCTTCCTTTCCCCTTTCTGAAAGTTGCTTGTCTTGCTTAGATTTTAAGCTCTTTGGAACAGGAACTATGTTGTCTTGGGCAGAGAGGGCCCAGCACATTGTGGATATGTCATAAAGATAAAGGGAAGGGTAAACCCCTTTGAAATCCCTCCTGGCCAGAGGAAAAACTCCTCTCACCTGTAAAGGGTTAAGAAGCTAAAGGTAACCTCGCTGGCACCTGACCAAAATGACCAATGAGGAGACAAGATACTTTCAAAAGCTGGGAGGAGGGAGAGAAACAAAGGGTCTCTGTCTGTCTATATGCTGTTTTCTGCCGGGGATAGACCAGGAATGGAGTCTTAGAACTTTTAGTAAGTAATCTAGCTAGGTACGTGTTAGATTATGATTTCTTTAAATGGCTGAGAAAAAAATTGTGCTGAATAGAATAACTATTTCTGTCTGTGTATCTTTTTTGTAACTTAAGGTTTTGCCTAGAGGGGTTCTCTATGTTTTGAATCTAATTACCCTGTAAGGTATCTACCATCCTGATTTTACAGAGGTGATTTCTTTACTTCTATTTACTTCTATTTCTATTAAAAGTCTTCTTGTAAGAAAACTGAATGTTTTTTCATTGTTCTCAGATCCAAGGGTTTGGGTCTGTGGTCACCTATGCAAATTGGTGAGGCTTTTTATCCAACATTTCCCAGGAAAGGGGGTGGGGGGTGCAAGTGTTGGGAGGATTGTTCATTGTTCTTAAGATCCAAGGGTCTGGGTCTGTAGTCACCTAGGCAAATTGGTGAGACTTTTTACCAAACCTTGTCCAGGAAGTGGGGTGCAAGGTTTTGGGAGGTATTTTGGGGGGGAAAGACATTTCTAAACAGCTCTTCCCCAGTAACCAGTATTTGTTTGGTGGTGGTAGCGGCCAATCCAAGGACAAAGGGTGGAATATTTTGTACCTTGGGGAAGTTTTGACCTAAGCTGGTAAAGATAAGCTTAGGAGGTTTTTCTTTCATGCAGGTCCCCACATCTGTACCCTAGCGTTCAGAGTGGGGAAGGAACCTTGACATGGTGGCATAGTGGTGGGATTAACCTGAAATCATTTTGAGATCCAGTTGAGATTTTTTGAACTAGAAATACAGATTTTAAAAAGGAAATTTTTTTTTCCTTTGGAAAGGAAGTCCAGAAAGCAGCTGAAACTGAAAGCAGCTTGTTTTTTCTCTTCTTTGTGGCCAAGCAGAGACAAAAGGGGATTATCTTTGTGAATTGCAGGTTTTCTTTGCCTGGAGGCAGGGTACTTAACTCCTGCAGGGAAATTCAGTCTTCCAACCCAGAGTTTTTTTTTCCCTAAAAGTAAATGGGGGGGGGGGGTGTTCTACCCATTTGCCTGGAGACAAAAGTGGCAGGGGTTTGTTTTTTTTTTTGGATTTTGATTTTTTACAAGGAGCACAAGTTTAAAAAGCAAATTTTTTTTCCTTTGGGCTGCTGGTAAGCAGGTTTCCAAGTAGTTGGAGGTTTTTTGCTTTGATTTGGGCCCAGAGCATAGACAAGGGAATTGTCTTTTTCTGTAGGCTGACAATCACTATCAGAGAATAGGTATTCTATTCCAGCACAGCAAAATTTTACAGCCAAGTTTTGTTTGTTTATTTCTAAACCTCGGGTGTAAAGTTAGTTAAAAACAGAGAGGTTAGAATGACAAAATCCACGGCTCGACAAAAGCTGGAATTAGCCAGATTTCAGGCTGAGGAAAGACAAAGGGAACATGAAAGACAGAACTCATGCGGCTGAAGAAGGAGGAGAAGGAACAAGAAAGGGAGGCAGCGAAAGAGGCAGAACACCACCAAGCGGCTGCTCACAGGAGAGCTATGGAAGCAAGGGACAAAGAACTGGAGGAGAAGGAAAAAGAGAGGAAGTATGTGGAGGAGATACAGAAGATAAAGGCTCAGCAGAATATCCCAACAAACCCTAGCAATCCTTCTCCAAGTACCACCTTCCCATCCCAGAAAGTTCCCCACCTACAAGGCAGGTGATGATACTGAGGCCTTCCTAGAAAACTTCGAAAGGGCCTGCCTTGGGTACAACCTCTCTACTGACCAATACATGGTAGAGCTGAGGCCGCAGCTCAGTGGACCCTTAGCTGAGATGGCAGCTGAAATGCCTAAAGAACACATGAACAAGTATGAACTGTTTAAATCCAAGGCGAGAGTCAGAATGGGGATAACACCCGAGCAATCTCGTCGGAGGTTCAGAGCCCTAAGGTGCAAACCAGGCGTGTCATTTACTTGACATGCCTACCACATTGTGAAACATTGGGATGCCTGGATATCAGGAGCAAGTGTTGAATCTCCAGTAAATTTGCCCTTCCTAATGCAAATGGAACAATTCTTAGAGGGGGTTCCTGAGGAAATAGAAGATACATCCTAGATGGGAAGCCCAAAACTGTAATCGAGGCAGGAGAGATTGGAGCCAGATGGGTGGAGGTGGCAGAGAAGAAGAAAACTGGGCGCAGTTGGAGCGGAGACCAGAAGGGACAACCTCAGACCACACCCTATTACCAGGGGCCGCCCAAGGCCCCACCTACCTCCCAAAGAACCCTCCAGACACCTTATCATCCCACCACCCCGTTCTCCAGCAACTCTCCTCGCCCCAGTGACCCGTCAGCTGGACGATGTTTTAAATGTAACGAGCTGGGGCATGTAAAGGCCAACTGCCCCAAGAACCCCAACAGATTACAGTTCATTGCACCGGAATCACACCAGAGGTCCGCAGGCCCAGATACCTCCCAGATACCCTTGGAGCGGAGGGAAACTGTGAGTGTGGGCGGGAAGAAGGTCACCGCGTGGAGGGACACCAGAGCACAAGTGTCAGCTATCCATGCTTCCTTAGTGGACCCCAATTTAATCAACCCAGAGATCCAAGTGACGATTCAACCCTTCAAGTCCAACTCTTTCGATTTGCCTACAGCCAAGCTGCCTGTCCAGTACAAGGGCTGGTCAGGAACGTGGACTTTTGCAGTCTATGATGATTATCCCATCCCCATGCTGTTGGGGGAAGACTTGGCCAATCATGTGAAGCAGGCCAAGAGGGTGGGAACGGTCACCCGCAGCCAGGCTAAACAAGCCGTGAGGCCTAGCTCTGTTCCGGAAACTTCTATCAGGACCCGGTCAGAGGTGATGGACCCGGACCCCAGGCCAATGTCTGCAACAGCAGTAGTGGATCCAGTCCCAGAGACCCAGACGGAACCAAACCCAGACCCGAAACCAGCCGAACAACCAACACCAGACCCATTGCCAGCACTGAATCCAGTACTTGCAACCTCAACACCAGAGGGCCCCACCGAACCTGAACTGGCAGCAGCCCATAACCCTACACAAGAGGCTCAGCCAGAGCCTGAATCCCAACATAGTGCACCAGCGGAGAGCGGTTCACAGTCAACGGAAACAGCCCCATCACCTACATCGCTTCCAGAGGGACCAAGCCTAGGTCCACAATCCCATGAGGAACTGATGTCTCCAACATCAAGGGAACAGTTCCATGCCGAACAGGAAGCAGATGAAAGCCTCCAGAGAGCTTGGACGGCGGCACGAAGCAACCCACCGCCTCTCAGCTCTTCTAATCGATCCAGGTTTGTTGTAGAAAGAGGACTTTTATACAAGGAAACTCTTTCTGGTGGACACCAGGAAGAATGGCATCCTCAGAGACAGTTGGTAGTTCCAACTAAATACCGGGCCAAGCTCTTGAGCTTAGCCCATGATCACCCTAGTGGCCATGCTGGGGTGAACAGGACCAAAGACCGTTTGGCGGGGGTCATTCCACTGGGAGGGAATGGGCAAGGATGTTTCTACTTATGTCCGGTCTTGTGAGGTGTGCCAAAGAGTGGGAAAACCCCAAGACCAGGTCAAAGCCCCTCTCCAGCCACTCCCCATCACTGAAGTTCCATTTCAGCGAGTAGCTGTGGATATTCTGGGTCCTTTTCCGAAAAAGACACCCAGAGGAAAGCAGTACATACTGACTTTCATGGATTTTGCCACCCGATGGCCAGAAGCAGTAGCTCTAAGCAACACCAGGGCTAAAAGTGTGTGCCAGGCACTAGCAGACATTTTTGCCAGGGTAGGTTGGCCCTCCGACATCCTCACAGATGCAGGGACTAATTTCCTGGCAAGAACTATGGAAAACCTTTGGGAAGCTCATGGGGTAAGGAGTGGCAACCAAGTGATTTACCACCATCAAACAAATGGCATGGTGGAGAAGTTTAATGGAACTTTGGGGGCCATGATACGTAAATTCGTAAATGAGCACTCCAATGATTGGGACCTAGTGTTGCAGCAGTTGCTCTTTGCCTACAGAGCTGTACCACACCCCAGTTTAGGGTTTTCCCCATTTGAACTTGTATATGGCCGTGAGGTTAAGGGGCCATTGCAGTTGGTGAAGCAGCAATCGGAGGGATTTACACCTTCTCCAGGAACTAACATTCTGGACTTTGTAACCAACCTACAAAACACCCTCTGAACCTCTTTAGCTCTTGCTAAAGAAAACTTACAGGATGCTCAAAAAGAGCAAAAAGCCTGGTATGATAAACATGCCAGAGAGCGTTCCTTCAAAGTAGGGGACCAGGTCATGGTCTTAAAGGCACTCCAGGCCCATAAAATGGAAGCATCGTGGGAAGGGCCATTCATGGTCCAGGAGCGCCTGGGAGCTGTTAATTATCTCATAGCATTCCCCACCTCCAACCGAAAGCCTAAGGTGTACCATATTAATTCTCTAAAGCCCTTTTATTCCAGAGAATTAAAGGTTTGTCAGTTTACAGCCCAGGGAGGAGACGACGCTGAGTGGCCCGAAGGTGTCTACTACGAAGGGAAAAGTGCTGGTGGTGTGGAAGAGGTGAACCTCTCCATGACCCTTGGGCGTATGCAGCGACAGCAGATCCAGGAGCTGTGCACTAGCTATGCGCCAACGTTCTCAGCCACCCCAGGACTGACTGAACGGGCATACCACTCCATTGACACAGGTAATGCTCACCCAATTAGGGTCCAACCTCACCGGGTGTCTCCTCAAGCTAAAACTGCTATAGAACGGGAGATGCAGGGTATGTTACAGATGGGTGTAATCCGCCCCTCTGGAAGTGCATGGGCATCTCCAGTGGTTCTAGTTCCCAAACCAGATGGGGAAATACGTTTTTGCGTGGACTACCATAAGCTAAATGCTGTAACTCGCCCAGACAACTATCCAATGTCACGCACAGATGAACTATTAGAGAAACTGGGACAGGCCCAGTTCATCTCTACCTTGGACTTAACCAAGGGGTACTGGCAGGTACCACTAGATGAATCTGCCAAGGAAAGGTCAGCCTTCACCACACATCTCGGGCTGTATGAATTTAATGTACTCCCTTTCGGGCTGCGAAATGCACCCGCCACCTTCCAAAGACTTGTAGATGGTCTCCTAGCGGGATTAGGAGCACCTACCTTGACGATGTGGCCATATTTTCGGATTCCTGGGCAGACCACCTGGAACATCTACAAAGCTACAAAAAGTCCTTGAGCGCATAAGAGAGGCAGGACTAACTGTTAAGGCTAAGAAGTGTCAAATAGGCCTAAACAGAGTGACTTACCTTGGACTCCAGGTGGGTCAAGGAACTATCAGCCCCCTACAGGCCAAAGTGGATGCTATCCAAAAGTGGCCTGTCCCAAAGTCAAAGAAACAGGTTCAATCCTTCTTAGGCTTGGCCGGTTATTACAGACGATTTGTACCGCAATACAGCCAAATCGCCGCCCCACTGACAGACCTAACCAAAAAGAAACAGCCAAATGCTATTCAGTGGACCGAAAAGTGTCAGAAGGCCTTTAACAAGCTTAAAGCGACACTCATGTCTGACCCTGTACTAAGGGCCCCAGACTTTGACAAACCGTTCCTAGTAACCACAGATGCGTCCGAGCGTGGTGTGGGAGCAGTTTTAATGCAGAGAGGACCTGATCAAGAATTCCACCCTGTAGCGTTTCTCAGCAAAAAACTGTCTGAGAGGGAAAGCAACTGGTCAGTCACTGAAAAAGAATGTTACGCCATTGTCTACGCTCTGGAAAAGCTACGCCCCTATGTTTGGGGACGGCGTTTCCACCTGCAAACCGACCATGCTGCACTGAAGTGGCTTCACATCGTCAAAGAAACTAACAAAAAACTTCTTCGGTGGAGTTTAGCTCTCCAAGATTTTGATTTCGACATCCAACACATCTCAGGAGCTTCTAACAAAGTGGCTGATGCACTCTCCCGTGAAAGTTTCCCAGAATCAACTGGTTAAAATCGTCCTTGAGATGTAGAAACTATTGTTAGTCTTTATGTACTTGGTAGTATATTTAGAGATGCATGTGTCTTATTAACTCTGTTTTTCCTAGAGCTCCAGGAAGAAATCCCAGACAGTGTTTCACCCTAGCTGAGATTTGGGGGGCGTGTCATAAATATAAAGGGAAGGGTAAACCCCTTTGAAATCCCTCCTGGCCAGAGGAAAAACTCCTCTCACCTGTAAAGGGTTAAGAAGCTAAAGGTAACCTCGCTGGCACCTGACCAAAATGACCAATGAGGAGACAAGATACTTTCAAAAGCTGGGAGGAGGGAGAGAAACAAAGGGTCTCTGTCTGTCTATATGCTGTTTTCTGCCGGGGATAGACCAGGAATGGAGTCTTAGAACTTTTAGTAAGTAATCTAGCTAGGTATGTGTTAGATTATGATTTCTTTAAATTGCTGAGAAAAGAACTGTGCTGAATAGAATAACTATTTCTGTCTGTGTATCTTTTTTGTAACTTAAGGTTTTGCCTACAGGGGTTCTCTATGTTTTGAATCTAATTACCCTGTAAGGTATCTACCATCCTGATTTTACAGAGGTGATTTCTTTACTTCTATTTACTTCTATTTCTATTAAAAGTCTTCTTGTAAGAAAACTGAATGTTTTTTCATTGTTCTCAGATCCAAGGGTCTGGGTCTGTAGTCACCTAGGCAAATTGGTGAGACTTTTTACCAAACCTTGTCCAGGAAGTGGGGTGCAAGGTTTTGGGAGGTATTTTGGGGGGAAAGACATTTCCAAACAGCTCTTCCCCAGTAACCAGTATTTGTTTGGTGGTGGTAGCGGCCAATCCAAGGACAAAGGGTGGAATATTTTGTACCTTGGGGAAGTTTTGACCTAAGCTGGTAAAGATAAACTTAGGTGGTTTTTCATGCAGGTCCCCACATCTGTACCCTAGCGTTCAGAGTGGGGAAGGAACCTTGACAGGATACTTCATCATTATCATCCAGACAAATCCCAAAGGGATATAGCCTCCCTGCAGTTTGAGCATCACTCTGGCTGGATGTTCAATCTCCATCCATCATTGGCAATTTTATGGCACCACCAAATCTTATGGCAACCACATGATCACCAACTCTGTAGCGGCATTCCTTGGTAAACATGTCATAATTCACTGGTCTTCCATCCTAATAGGTCTGTACCAAGAAAACTGCTGAAACTGAACCAGTGCTGATCGAGGCAATTGCTGATTTGACTATGTTGCTTGTCTTAAAACAATTACTGTAAATTAAGTCCTCTAATAACAGTCTGTTTCATTAGTTCAACTGGCCTCCCATCTGTAGCATATCCTTTAGGCTAAAGACTCCATTTTAGTGCTGTCACAAGTTACATGTGACACTATAACGAATCTCACTGCAAGTGCAGAGTTACAACAGTCCCCTCTGAGGCTGGCAGCGCTATCAACGTATCTGAGTTTCAGATCACTGAAGATCTCCTGGTTTAGCCAGGGTGGTCTCTTGCCATACTAATCTTTCCTACGCAGTGGGATAGTTTGGTCTTGTACACTTAATAATGTCTCTCTGAAAAACTGCCAACTCTCTTGAATTGTTTTTCCCCTTGATCTTACCTACCAACTCCCTGAGTTTGCTGAAGTCTGCCTTCTTGAAATCCATTATCTTTACTGTGCTGTTTTCCTTCCTACCATTCCTTAGAATCATGAACTCTACCATTTTATGATCACTTTCTCACAAGCTGCATTCCACTTCAAATTCTCAACCAGTTCCTCCCTATCTCTCAAAATCAAATCTAAAACAGCCTCTCCCCTAGTAGCTTTCTCCACCTTCTTCCCAGGTGAGTGCCCTTAACCACCAGGCTATAGGGTATGCTGGGGCAGGTCTCTCTCAATCTCTCCGGTTGAAGCTGTTCCACTTTGTATAAGTAATTAAATGTTCACAGGAACAGCAAGTGAAACCTGGGTGTCCACCCTACAGATGGATACCCTAACCACTGGACTAGAGAGTCCCTTTTCTTTCACTCTCTGGCACAATGATTATTCAAGTATTTTTACACAGATTTGAACATCTTTAACAGTAGAGACAGACACACCCGCAGCTAAATAGCCTATAGCTTTCAGGTGGAAGGGCAGAGATTAGAGTTCGAGACTCTGCTCCAGAGCCACGCTCTCTTTATAACCAACACCCCAGTGGTTAGGGCATTGATCAGGGATGTGGGAGCCCTGCTCCAAACCTTGTGACTCTATCCCTTAATTTCATTAGCTTTTATTAAAAAGATTAAGAATACCTGAAATGAAACATTTTAGTCAATCTGAAATTAAATTTTTCTGACCTTTTGGATTCAATGAAACCTCCACACAAAAAAAAAAAAAAAAAAAAACCGAAAACGGCTTCAGTTTAACTCAAACTATAAATTTTCCTCAGTTTTTTGGAACTACCAATGAACTGAAAAATCATTTATTCCCAAAGCTCCTCGCAGGAGACTTAATATTTTGAAAAACCAATTTCTTTATCATACGGAACACTTCAGACTAGTACGAGCAAATTAATTTTGAAAATCTAGTTTGTCGCTATTTGTGCTTTTTATTTTCTTGAACTAAATCTGTCTAAACCAAATGGATTCAAAGTGAAATATCAGTTCTGTATTGTACCACTTTGTTACAGATATACAGTTCAAATACATTACCGCATTTGTTTTCTCTCTGGCTCTTATGTATCCCCCAATAATAAAGTTAGAGTAAGGAAAGGAAGGAACAATATGTGCCGAGAGTTTCAATATGTTCCTGGTTTGAAGTATTTAATAAAAAGAGTAAATAATGCAGCACACTGAAAAAGCTATTCAATTGCAGCTGTGCTGATACCAGATGTTTATAAATGACAAATCCAAGTAGAGAGATTTTTAAAAGATGTAACTTGAAAAGCTCAGTTGCAGAGCTGAACTAAATAGATGAACATATCACACAGCTTGGAACAAAATTTTGACTGTATCCGGAGGAACCATCACTATAAAATAAATGTCTTCGGATGCTGAGCAAAAGTTAAAGGAACTGTAATGAAATTATTCTCTTAAAAGAAAGTATATCATAAGATATATACACATTACATATAAATGTGGTAGCTGATGTGTCAAGTGCCAGCTAAATGACAAACAATGAATGGGAAGGAAACAATTCTGGCAAGATACTACTACATTCCTTTCACCAGTCAGTAAATAGTAAGTATTCCAGTAGTCCTTATCATAGGAAAGTTTTCTAAATTCATTCCAATTATAATTATTTTTTTCAGATAAACGTAAACTATTCTGTGCCTTGTGCAGCAAAATAATGTATCTTTTACTTGCTGTAATTGAATAAAGCTATTGATCTTCAATGTACAATGATGATAATTAAGACAATACTCATGATAAAGGAGTATATGAAGAAATAAATTGCTTTCACAAGTTATTATATACTGTGGCCAAGGAGAGGCGTTTAATAACCACTGGACTTGTTAAGGAATATACTGCATATCCATAAACCACAATATTAAAAAAAGTACACTTTTTGCCTCATGACATTTTGAAAGTTCTGTTCTGCTGTTTCTTCCTTCTTGAACCTTTTAATTCACACCATTTTAGAGACCTGGCACAGTGAGTAGCTTTCCAAGGTTTAATAGATTATAAAGACCAGAAGGGACCACTGACCATATAGTCTGACCTCCAACAACACAGGCCATAGGACTTCCCTGAATTAATTCCTGTTTGAGCTAGACTAGAGCATATTTTAGGAAAAAAATCCCATCTTCATCTTAAAATTTCAAGTGATTGAGAATCCATCACAATATTTGGTAAAGTTCCAATAATTAGTTACTTCCACAGTTTAAAGTTTTCAACATATTTAGAGTCTGAATTTGTCTAACCTCAGTTTCAAGCCATTTATCTTAAACTTTTTTCTCCTGGATGGAAGAGCCTTCAATTATCAAACTTCTGTTATCCATGTAGGTATTTATAGGCTGCTCAAGTTACCCTTTAACTGTCTGATAAGTTAAACAAACTGACCTCCTTGAGTTTCTCACTATAAGGCATGTTTTCCAATCCTTTAATCATTCTCATGACTTTCCTCTGAACCTTCTCCAATTTACTTCCTCCATTTGACATCCTATTGAACTTGGACACCCAGAAATGGACACAGTATTCCAGTAGTAGCTGCCAAATAGAGATAATATAGCCTCTATACTCCAGTTTATGCCTCCAAGGATCACATTAGCCCTTTTGGCCACCATGTCACCTTGGAAGCTTATGTTCAGCAGATTATCTACCATGACCCCGGTCTTTTTCAGAGTCACTGCTTCGCAGAAAAGAATCTCCCATCCTACATATACAACCTACATTTTGTTTCTAGATATATGATTTCACATTTGGCTTTACTAAAAAGCATATTGTTTGTTTGCACCCAGCTTACCAAGCGATCCACATCTCTGTGTCAGTGACCTGTCATCGTCATTATTTACCACTCCCCCCAATCAGATATAAACTTTATCAGTAACTATTTTATGTTTTCTGCCAAGTCATTGATAAAAATATTAAGTAGTGCAAGGCCCAGAACCATGCAAGCCCCAACTAGAACTACACCCACTCAGCGATTCCTGCTTTACAATTACATTTTGCGTTAGCCATTTTTAATCCATTTAATGCGTACTCTATTGATATACATATAGCAGTGAGACATGGCAACTTACCAAGAAAGATACGCAAAAGCTGGATGCATTTCATTACAAATGTATGAGAAGAATATTGGGAACAATATATAAAAATAGGAAGACGAATGAAGAAGTCAGAAAAATTACTGGAGAAGGCACCCTATCACAAATAATCTACAAAAGATGACATCAGTGGCTGGGACATGTGCTGGAAATGGAAAAAGAACGCTTACCAAATACCGCCCTTGAATGGAAGCCAGAAAACACAAGAAGAGAGAGAGGAAGACCACAAATAACACGGAAGGGAACAGTTCTGAACTACATCAAGCACTTCAACATGAAATAGGAAGATTTGGAGAGAAGGGCAGTTAACAGGTAAGGATGGCAAATGTGGGTAGCCCAATGTGCAGCAAAGCATGGGATGGACTAAGACAGGGGTTCTCAAACTGGGGGTTAGCACCCCTCAGGGGGTCTTGAGGTTATTACATGCAGGGTCATGAGCTGTCAGCCTCCACCTCTAACCCCGCTTTGCCTCCAGCATTTATAATGGTGTTAAATATATTAACATGTGTTTTTAATTTATAGGGGGGGGGCGCGCATTCAGAGAGTTGCTGTGTGAAAGGAGTCACCACTACAAAAGTTTGAGAACCACTGACTAAGGCAAGGTCTATTCATATTTTATCACTAGTTGCTTAATTAAAAAGTTGTGTGGTACCAAATCAAATGCCTTACAGAAGTCTATTACATTAACACTATTACCTTTATCAAACAAACTTGCAATCTCATCAGAAAAGAGATCTAATTAGTCTGACAAGATCTGTTTTCCATAAATCCATGTTGACGGGCATTAACTACATTAATCATCATCCTTTTTTGTACACAAATCAGGTGCATAAAGCAGTAATCAAATAGTACCAAACATCCCTGTTCTGGGCTCCTTTTTCTGGGTCTTTTACATTCAGATATAATGATGCCATTATTGTGACACGTAGTGTGCCTTTAGGTTGGCCTCTCTGTCTCTCACCCTGAGATTACCAAAGAAATGCTTATTTAGGTAGCCTATCATCAGGCACTCTTAAAAGATGTTCCAATATGCCCAGTACTTCCTCCATACTATTTTTGTTGTTATAGGTAGCTGTGCCCATACCAGGACCTCTTCATTACTGATTTCAGCAGTCCATTCTACTTTGAATATTCCACTCAGACACCTGTATTGAAAACTGCTCAATTTGCATTATTTTTCCAGGACTGTGCTCCACATAGAAGGACACTTAGGACATTGAAAAGGAAATTTAAAAACAACACTAAAAAATCCAGCAGTCCCTGGCATTTGTTTGCAAAGCCCTGACAGACACACAACGGGGATATCTTCAGATAGAAAATGAGCTACTGACAGTGCTTTTCAGAATGGAATGATCCCATTAGTTCACCACTGGGCACAACCTGGATATGCAGTCTGATCACAGATCATTAGAAAACATCATGAAAAAGCCACTGCTGAATGAACTACCAATGCATTTTACTAGGACTCCAGTGCTAGGATGTGACAATAAGGTACTGCTCCCAGGAAAGAGACGCTACTGTTGGCAGATACACTGAACAGAGCATACTTTCCAGAATAATACACAGATGGCTCTGTGCAACAGGAAATACAGAGTCTATCAACATGCTACAATGCTTTTACATCTATGATGGGAGGCTCAAGGTAGCCAACAAAGCAGTGAACAGGAGGGGGAAGATACAGAAAGTAAGACAATTCATACTCCATGGTTGGCCAGATCACAAGAAGCAGTACCAAAGAAGGTTATTGCCTACTACCAGGTGAGGCATGAGCTGTGTGTGCACACAAGACAGGACTTTGTTTAAAGGGACCAAACAGTAATCCCAGCAGATTTTAGAGCTGACATCATGAGAAACATTTCACAGCTGGGTATAGAGGCATGCCTAACACAAGCCAGTGTGTGTATCTTCTGGCCAGGCATGAATGCCCAGTTGAGAGTGTACATGGAACAGTGGATGGGGTACAAAGAATATAATGATCAACAACAGAAAGAGTCTACAGCCTCATGAAATCCCAACCTGACCCTAGGAAAAAGGTCAGAACTGACAGGAATTACATGGTCACAATATATTATTACTCCGTGTTCAGTGATGTGGACTATATGGAGGACACTCAGGCAAGAACTGTTATTTATATGTGTATTTTGCAAGGTATGGCATACCTGACAAGCTATGCTTAGACAATAAGGGGTAGTCTGCTGCATCCCAGTGGAGAAACAACATACAGTACACAGAAGCAAAGACCAAATAGTCACTCAAAGCAATGGCAAAAGGCCACAGTCCAAGCTGTCAAGGGACAGAGATCATATAAGGTAGTGTGACAAAGATCCTCCTTTGCCTTGGTGGGTTCTGCACTTTCTGGCGGATTTTCTCATCTCAGAGGTTCACAGCAGTCCTCAGTTTGGCTCCTTTTGTTAGTGGGACAAACCTGCCGTTTGCTCAGCTAACCTCATCACTGGCCAGCATGGAGAAAAGGAGGAGAACAATCCCCGCAGTCTCTGCTGGCCCACCTAATGGGTCGGGGGACAGGCCAGAGACCTTCCCCTCTGGTGGGACCCACAGTCCAGGTCAACTCCTCTTATATCAAATAGGGAACTTGGGCCCGCCCTCTACTCCGGGTTCTAACCCAGGGCCCTGTGGATTGCAGCTGTCTACAGTGTCTCTAGTAACAGCTGTGTGACAGCTACAACTCCTTGGGCTACTTCCCCATGGCCTCCTCCCAACACCTTCTTTATCCTCACCACAGTACCTTCCTCCTGATGTCTGATAATGCTTATATTTCTCAGTCCTCCAGCACTACACCTACTCACTCTCAGCTTCTTGTGTGCCTCTTGCTCCCAGCTCCTCGCACACACCTCACTAACTGAAGTGAAATCCTTTTTAAAACCTTTTTAAAACCTGATTAGCCTGCCTGTCCTAATTGATTACAGTAGTTTCTTAATTGGCTCCAGGTGTCCTAATTAGCCTGCCTTAATTGGTTCCAGCAACTTCCTGATTGTTCTGGAACAGCTCATACTCTTACTCAGGGAAAAGGGACCTGCTTAATCTGGGGTGAATATATCTATCTTCTATCACTCTCCTGTAGCCATCTGGCCTGACCCTGTCACAGTAGCTATAGACTCATGATAGCAGTGGAAATTAAACCAAGGACAACGGCGTAATAGCCAGGTTTGTACCTCAGATTGTTTCCAACAGGAGTAAATACCACTGGTGTATGACACCGCCAAAAAATGACCTGCCTCCAGATCTCCTGCCACACAAAATACCAGAATTTTAGATTAGGACATATCTTATGGTGGGATGGGGATGTGGAACATTAACAACTTCTACCGCACAACTGATTGGATTACATTCACTTCACAGCTTCATATGTAGTCAAGGTAAATTATTTAATAGCAACTGGGCAGTCTTGGAAGAGGCAGACTAATTTCTGTTGATATCATCATGTAGTAAAGAGGTCTGCTGTTTAAATACACAGGGATAAGACAGCTTTGTCCTCAACGTAAGAAAAAACAATTCAAGTGCTGATTCTCTAAATTACTTGAATCTAAAGGAAGAAGTAGAGAATTCTCTGTCCTGGTATGGGTAATTGTTTATGTTCTATAAACACATGTAAATAAATTAAGTTGAAATGATGGATCCTCTCAAGAATATTCTCTTCTATAGGGCTGTGAGCCAACAAATAATTAAGACAGACAGCAAAGCCTAACAAAACGTGGTCTGCCAAGACATTAATATAGTGTGAGGAAGGGAGAGTAGGCGAGTGCAGCAGACATGATAAACACAAGAAAGAAAGATGACTGAAGAGATATACTTAATTCAAATGATACCATTTCAGAGCTCTGGAATACCTCATTAAAATGTACTACTGCCCTTCAGTGGATTGTCAGAGACACTTCATTAACAGGTGGAATTACAGTCCTTTCTTTTTCCAGCCCTGTGAGTAGGCATTGTCACTAATTGTAATAGGAAGAAGATCCCATTATAATGGTGGATGACAAATGATTCAACAAGAATACCTGTGGGAACAACAGCCACCTGTTTCTGTTCTTATTGCTCGTCTTCCTTCTATAATCAATGCATGAGAAATCCATCATCAGAGGTAGTACAAAAGATGACAATGTATACAATTTCAAGGTACTATACAAAGTGCAGCCAGAGAGCATGAATAGCAAGCTTTAACTAAGATTGAATCCACATAACAGTAATCTGTAAATATCAAACTTCACAAGCAAGACTCCGTGCGTGCGGAGTACAAATACTTCAAGGGGAAGCTTGAGTACTACTCATAATGAGGTGTCAGACTAAATGAAAATTCACTCATCTCCTCCTATTTCCAGTACCTCAATCTCACCAAACCCACAAATTTAGTGGAGATACCTCAGATATAGAGGCCTAAAGACTGGTTACAATTCTATAGAAAAGTCATTACTTCTATCAAGTTCTGTAAGACTTTTGGATAAGGGATAGACATTTCATTTTACAGCACTGACTTATTCTTGGATTCATGGTGCTGTGTCAGATTTACTCTCCTCTTCACAAAATAAGGAAAGCAATTTTTCTGTATATTTGAAAGTCTAATCTATCCAGTGTCAATTCTCTAGGAAATTAAACAAAAGGGCAGAAGGATGAGATGACTATTCTCTTATTGTTGATGCACACAACTACTATTACAGTTATTGGGAATTACACATGCATCTTTCTCAGGGGAAAACATGCCCCCACGTTGTTCTTTTTTGTGCAATTACATGTTATTAATTTTCACAAAGAAAAACAACAATACAAAAAGGTAAATGACTTGGAGTCTGTACAGGTCACCAAAATACCACATATTCACAGGATAGCCAATAAAACTATGTAATTACACAACTTGTCAAAACTACAAGACCAGATAATACAAAAATCAGACAATATTACACTGACCTAATATATTAGAGTAAGTGAAACAATAAAATTAATATAAAAATATACACAAAGGCAAAAAAGTCAGGGAGGGGACTGAGCAGTAAGAAGGAGGGGGAAAAAGCAGAGAGGTCAGGTGGAATGGAAATCTGCCATTATTTCAGCTATGTACCAAGAAACCGGGTCCAATTTTTTTTCAAATTCACATAATTGCTCTCTACATCAAGAAGCTATTCTTTCATTGCTAACTCTCCAGCTGTAAATACCACTGCTCTATTCTGGTCATAAACCTACTCCTTAATTTGTGTGTCATCATGTGCTTGGAAATCTTTGCAGCCCTCAAGAACCAAAATCCTTGTGGAAGAGTTAAATCCAGCGTAGTAGGTATATAACCTAGGATACAATTTTTCAGTTGAGGTTTGGTTACGGAAGCCAAGCACTATTTTCACTCCTGTCTACCTCTTACCACAGTTGCCTGACTACTGGACAATCCCACAGCATATGCATCAGGGTTCATTTTTATTAATTATTAAATTATTATTACTACAATCCCAACAAACACCATAGGACAAGGCCCCCATCTTGCAAAAGCTCTGTGACGTCCAATACATTTTGAATAAAATCTTTTGTTGGATCAGACATTGCCTGAGACCTACAGAAGCATTTTTAACATTCCATAACATGCCCTGCCATTTGGGATTCTTTACAGGGCTGTGATTAGTAAATCACAAATAGTGAACGTGGGCCTAGGGAGTTTATGAAGTATTTCCAAGGTTCCCAATAGCTCTTGGGCCTCTGGGAATCCTAGAGCATCAGGACCAAATTGATATATTAGCAAGTGGTTTAGCTATAACTACTTCCACTCCGCTGAGGGTGGCAGGACATATCATTGCTTGAGTATCAGAAAAGGGACAAAGCCCTCATCACTGACCAATTGGGAAATCCATATGGTATTCTTGCTGAGACAGTCCTTCCAAATTATAAGTTTTTGTTCCCCAATTTGAAAATCTGGATTACGCAAAAGAAGTGGTTTTGCTTGATGGCAAGGATGAAATTGCTACCTCTTAGCTAGGATAGTCTCCAGTGTAGGCACTTTATTTTTCTCCATCAAACAAAAAGAGAAAGCAAGCAGATCCAGAGGATTAAAGCATTAATCCCATTTAATTTCCACCAGTGGGGATATAAGGATGTTATCATACTGGAACCAATTTGAGATCTGTCATACGTGACATGATTGAAGCATTATAATAATTTTGTACGTTTGGGAGCCCATATCCCCTTGGATATAGGGAGCTGGCATTTTTTAAGTGATAGTCATGGGCATTGACCAGAACGCACAGAAAGTGTTTAATAATGTGATTACATTTTCTAAATAAGATGGCCAAACATTACTCATGCAAATGCAAAACACACACTAGCTGCGTTACATTGATGACATCATCATCATCTGGACCCATGGAAAAGAAGCCCTTGAGGAATTCCACCATGATTTCAACAATTTCCATCCCACCATCAACCTCAGCCTGGACCAGTCCACACAAGAGATCCACTTCCTGGACACTACGGTGCTAATAAGCGATGGTCACATAAACACCACCTTATACCGGAAACCTACTGACTGCTATGCCTACCTACATTCCTCCAGCTTTCACCCTGACCACACCACACGATCCATCGTCTACAGCCAAACTCTACGATACGACCGCATTTGCTCCAACCCCTCAGACAGAGACAAACACCTTCAAGATCTCTATCAAGCATTCTTACAACTATAATACCCACCTGCTGAAGTGAAGAAACAGACTGACAAAGCCAGAAGAGTACTTAGAAGTTACCTACTACAGGACAGGCCCAACAAAGGAAATAACAGAACACCACTAGCCATCACCTTCAGCCCCCAACTAAAACCTCTCCAACGCATCATCAAGGATCTACAACCTATCCTAAAGGACGACCCATCACTCTCACAGATCTTGGGAGACAGGCCAGGCCTTGCTTACAGACAGCCTCCCAACTTGAAGCAAATACTCACCAGCAACCACACACCACACAACAAAACCACTAACCCAGGAACTTACCCTTGCAACAAAGCCCGTTGCCAACTATGTCCACATATCTATTCAGGGACACCATCATAGGGCCTAATCACATCAGCCACCCTATCAGAGGCTCGTTCACCTGCACATCTATCAATGTGATATATGCCATCACGTGCCACCAATGCCCCCTGCCATGGACACTGGCCAAACTGGACAGTCTCTACGTAAAAGAATAAATGGACACAAATCGGACGTCAAGAATTATAACATTCAAAAACCAGTCGGAGAACACTTCAATCTCTTTGATCACTCGATTACAGACCTAAAAGTGGCAATTCTTCAACAAAAAAACTTCAAAAACAGACTCCAACAAGAGACTGCTGAATTGAAATTAATATGCAAACTGGATACAATTAACTTAGGCTTGAATAAAGACTGGGAATAGATGGGTCATGACACAAAGTAAAACTATTTCCCCATGTTTATTCTCCCCACCCCCACTGTTCCTCAGACATTCTTGTCAACTGCTGGAAATGGCCCACCTTGATTATCACTACAAAAGGTTTCTTCCCTCCCCCCGCCCGCCCCGCTCTCCTGCTGGTAATAGCTCACCTTACCTGATCACTCTCGTTACAGTGTGTATGGTAACATTCATTGTTTCATGTTCTCTGTGTATATAAATCTCCCCACTGTATTTTCCACTGAATGCATCCGATGAAGCGAGCTGTAGCTCACGAAAGCTTATGCTCAAATAAATTTGTTAGTCTAAGGTGCCACAAGTACTCCTTTTCTTTTTACAGTGGCACTAGAGGACACTATTGCTTTCCTGGTTTTATATTGGATATATCTAAGGTCAGACCTCAGTAAATGTTACTCTGTCTTTCTATTATTTTTGGTAATCTCACAAAGCAATATAAACCCTTATGTTACCCCTATTTCTAAAATTAATTCCACGAGTTTGAGCTCTTTAACTGGCAGAGCACTCTGTTTACTCCATTACTAGATGTTTAAGCTTTGCTCCATTTTGATAAATGTGTGTCATGTTTAAGTGCATCTTCTACTGAATTAAATCATGTTATTTTGTCCACATCTGTCATACTACCATTGCTGCCAAAATACACTGCAATCTGAAGTGAAGAACTGGAAGTTCTGTGAAATGCTACTCTGTACTGAGACAAGATCAAATCAAAACAGCTATACAATCTCAGCAAGAGTAAAATGAATGGTGGATACTGTCACTTTTGGATTTATTGTAGTAACAAATATTTAAGAATGGGTCCAGAAGCTTTTATTTGAAGAGTTTAAAGAGATTCATATAGTAGAGAAACCGCCTCTCATATTTAATCTAAAATAGATTGGTATCTTAAGATGTACAACATAAAAAGCTTTGAGTGTTGCACATGCTCACATAGAGACAAAAAGTAGATGCATTATGCCAGTTTAATATAGTATATATGTATAAACCCATTTTCACTTATGACCTAGTTCAAGGTTCTAATTTGAGCCTCCTGAGGTAACAGGCTAATGCTTTAAATCCTGCGTGTCACCTAACCCCCAACATTTTCATTTTCTATTTAAGATGATGAGCTTCTAATGAATACCTGCTCCCAAGAGGACATAGGATTTATTTTTACTTCAGGCATCAGTTGGCCTGGATGGCTGATCACCAAGTTGTCTGTTTGTCTTCGACCCATGTCTGCTGGCAGGAAGCTGCATCCTGCCACAAACACTTCCAAAATCTGGGTTGCTGGTTTAAGATAATTTCAGAATTAGATTTTGGATTCTCCCAGGAAACTGAACATTCTACAAAGAAATAGCCAAGTTAGATGTTAAAATAAAACTATTTTTAAAACTTCATGAATTACATTAATGAATGTTCACTTCCTTAAATAGCAATTTCAGCACTTTTATCAATGTATGAGCCCCCATTGCACATTATTAGATGCATTAAGGTTTCCATTTTTCAAAATATGACTAGCATTTCTAGTATAAGGTATCCTGGTTCTACCTACTAGGGATCTATTGTGATCGTTTTGCCCACAGATTTACCTTAATTGTGAGCTCAACTGTGAGAAGTGAGTGTGAGTTCATAAGATGTTAAAATAACCTATAATAAATGTTGGTAGGAAAAGGTACAAAAGGGAGACAAAGACTGGAGTAGTCCAAAGAAAAGGATTGTGTTAAGATCATTCTTTGTATATCTTTTTCCCCTCTCCCTCATGTATTCCATTTCCTTTCCCACCTTATTTCTTCTCCTTATCCCTCTCCTTTTTCCTTTTGTCAAATAAGAGTCTGTAGTAACCCACCGAGACTTTATATTTCATAACACTGCTACGTGTCTGTGACCAGGAAGAGGTAACTGAAAGCAGTGCCCAAAACTGGCATGAAATTTCCAGGTTTTGGAGTGGCTGATAAAACCATGTGCCGTATCTGTTTCTCTTGAACAGCGAAGTTGCAAGTGACAGTCAACAGTAAAGACAGAAGCTAAATGTATTACTTTGCTATTCTTTTCTCTTTCCTTGTGTGTATATTTGTCTTGTTTTGTCCTCTAAGAAGAAAGATCAGACTAACAACAGCAACAACAGTTCCACCCCATTTCAACTAACTTCTCTTTTCCCAAAAAAGGATAGTTATTACCATCTTTGATATTGCCTAAAAGACTGTCAAACAAGGATGAAGGGGTCCTTCTAAAAACTCTCTCCAGCTAAATGGAAAAGGAACGTGGAATGTTAAAATGAAAGCCTAATTTAATATTTTACATTTCAAATGCTTAACTGTTTTTCCCTTCTTTTCTTTATAGTTAATAAAAGGTTGAAATGATTTTTAATGGTTTATTTGGCATGGCACTAAGCAGGCTGAGGTCTCTGTTTACCAAACCTCCAACTTTGTTTAACACTGTTTAATGTCGGACAGTGACAGGGTCTTGTTAAGACCTTTGACTCTTTGGGACCATATATTCCATCTAAAATACAACAGTTCTAACAACTGGCATCTTCCACTTTTTTCTTATTAGATATCTCTAGTCTATATTACAGAACAACTGCTAATCATAGTTTCTTAAATGACTAGCAACAAACAAAATAGTTACCACCTACGCAGAATTTATAATGCTGCAATGAACTCAAAACCTCCCCTTTATCAACTCTGACTGCCTGTGGCTATGAATTCAGAAGCTTCTCAGCTGACTGACAAACCTGCTCTACCTCTCTCCCCATTAGAGTACATACATTCTACCTTCCAAACCAGACATTTTCTTCTTTTTTGTGCAGCTTTTATTCCCATGCTAACTTTTCAGTGATCCTATGAATTCATAATGTTTGTTCTGCAATGTTTGTATCACTCGCTGCTCCATATAATTAAGTATAGCAACATTTCTTTCCCCTCAGAGAGTCTAATAAATTTAGTCAGGATTTACCCCCCCTTCCCATGCCCTTTTTTCTACACACATACATGAGGTTGCCACAGGTAAATTCTAAAATTAAAGAATTCTTTCCATTTCAGAAAAATTGGCTATAACTAAATAGAATATATTTGATTAATTCTATGGTTGCCCTTTACAATAATTTCAGTTTCATCTAACTTAAATATCACTTCAGTACCTTTTAGATCAGTCAGTCATTCTCAAACTTACTTGATTGGGCCCCCCCTCAGAATCATAGAATATCAGGGTTGGAAGGGACCTCAGGAGGTCATCTAGTCCAATCTCCTGCTCAAAGAAGGACCAATCTCCAACTAAATCATCGCAGCCAGGGCTTTGTCAAGCCTGACCTTGAAAACCTCAAAGGAAGGAGATTCCACAACTTCCCTACATAACCCATTCCAATGCTTCACCACCCTCCTAGTGAAAAAGTTTTTCCTAACATCCAACCTAAACCTCCCCCACTGCAACTTGAGACCATTACCCCTTGTTCTGTCATCTGCTACCACTGAGAACAGTCTAGATCCATCCTCTTTGGAACCCCCCTTCAGGTAGTTGAAAGCAGTTATCAAATCCCCCCTCATTCTTCTCTTCTGCAGACTAAACAATCCCAGTTCCCTCAGCCTCTCCTCATAAATCATGTGTTCCAGCCCCCTAATCATTTTTGTTGCCCTCCGCTGGACTCTTTCCAATTTTTCCCCCTCCTTCTTGTAGTGTGGGGCCCAAAACTGGACACAATACTCCAGATGAGGCCTCAGCAATGTCGAGTAGAGGGGAATAATCACATCCCTCTATCTGCTGGCAATGCCCCTTTCTTGTCTGTAGTCATTTATACCTCCCCCCTCCCCCCCAGCACATACATCACCACTCAGTTATGAAGGCAGAGCGGAGAGTAGCAGCTGCCGGCAAGGCACCCAGCTCTGAGGGCTGCGCCATGCTAGCAGTAGCACAGAAGTAAGGATGGCAATGTGAAAAGAGATATCAATAATCACTTTTCACAACAGACTTACTGCTCCACTGCCACTCCAAGACTAGCAGCCAGAGCTCTTAACACCCCCCCCACACACACACACACCCCTCCCTTGACACATTCCCATGCCTTCCTTGGGAGGCCCACCCCATAATCTAGAACCACTGCTTTAGAGATCCTACAGTAAGTATAAAGCAACTAGCAAAAATACCATTTGCATCAAAGGAACACATTCTAGTATGTAAAAGACAATATTGTATATGAACTGCATTTCCCCATAGCAAAATGAGTTTCCACATTTATTTTTTCTCAGTGACTTCCTGTTCGAGTGCATTTGCAGAGTTGTTGTAGCTGTGTACCCTTCCCAGACCTGAAGAAGAGTTCTGTGTACATTCAAAAGCTTGCCTCTTTCACCCACACGACTTAATTCAAGTGTGTCCACTTTACAAGATTTTTTTTTCCCTCCCACCAACAGTCTGACTTGCAAATAATCCCTGACATCTAAAAGTCAGACTGGGTTCTGGCAGCTCACCCATCACCACTACTACTAATGGTTCTTGAGATTAAACTATCCCTTCATTGAGTCTGCACAGGTAACTGATTATCCTAAAACTGGAATTGGTAAATCTGCCTCCCTTTCTCTGAAACCCACAAACAGCCTACAATCAACACAATGTCAAAATCATCTTATCACCCTGCCAGTCTGATAATGTCATGCACCCAATACACTCTGTGAATTCCTCCATTGGAATTCTGGGTTAAGCTCCCAGTGCATGATGGGGCAAAAACATTCTCACGAGTGTTTCTGGATGGGTGTCATCAGTCGCTCCTCCCACCATGAAAGCTACGGCAGACAATTGTTTTGCGCCTTTTTGGTGTGCAGACGCCCTACTGCTTTCAGGAGACGGTGCACTGCTTCTCTCCTTGTACTATGAATCCATCTCGCATTTCCTCTCGTCTTTCTATGTAATCTCTCTAAGTATCTACTCTTTCTCTACCTCATCGACCACTTCCGCTGCCAACTCTGCTCGGCCATCGTGAACTGAGCAGCACAGCTTCCGCCACCAACTCTGCTCTCCCGCTCTTGCCACGCTACCGAGCTTCTCCATGTTGTCTGTCCTGGGCTCCCGCCTCTGTGAAAGCTACAGAAGACAAGCATTTCCTGCCTTTGTTCGGCTGTCGTAAACTGAACAGCACCTTTTCCGCTGCCACTCTGCTCTCCTATGTTTCACGCCCTTTTTTCAGGATTACCCGTGCAGGCGCCATAGCGCAGCAAGCATGGAGCCCGCTCAGATCTCCACTGCAGTTTTGACCATTGTAAATACCTCATGCATTATCCAGCAGTATGTGCAGTACCTGCAAAACTGGGAGAGAAAGTGACGACAGCACGATTACTATACTGATGAGAACATGGACACAGACATTCCTAGAAGCACGGCATGTGGCGACTGGGAGATCATGGTGGCATTGGGCCAGGTTCATGCTGTGGAACACCGATTCTGGGCCTGGGAAACAAGCACAGACTGGTGGGACCGCATAGTGTTGCGGGTATGGGATGATTCCCAGTGGCTGCGAAACTTTCAAATGCGTAGGGCCACTTTCACGGAACTTTATGACTTGCTGTACCCTGCCCTGAAGCGCAAAGACACCAAAATGAGAGCAGCCCTCACATTGAGAAGCGAGTGGCCATAGCCCTGTGGAAGCTTGCAATGCCCAACAGCTACCGGTCAGTCAGGAATCAGTTTGGAGTGGGCAAATCTACTGTGGGGGCTGCCGTGCTGTAAGTAGGCAGCCCCCACAGCAGATTTGACGAGCTGCTATCAAGGTAGTGACTTTGGGAAATGTGCAGACCATTGTGGATGGCTTTAATGTGCTGGGGTTCCCTAACCGTGGCGGGGCGATAGATGGAACCCCCTATCTTAACCCCTGAACACCGGGGCCGCCAGTACGTAAACCGCAAGGGGTACTTTTCCATGATGCTGCAAGCACTGGTGGATCACAAGGGAAATTTCACCGACATCAACGTGGGATGGACGGGAAAGGTGCATGACGCTCACATCTTCAGGAACTCTGGTCTGTTTGAACAGCTGCAGGAAGGGACTTATTTCCCAGACCAGAAAATTATTGTTGGGGATGTTGAAATGCCTATAGTTATCCCCAACCTACCCCTTAATGCCATGGCTCATGAAGCCATACACAGGCACCCTGGACAGTAGTAAGGAGCAATTCAACTATAGGCTGAGCAAGTGCAGAATGGTGGTAGAATGTGCTTTTGGACGTTTAAAAGCGTGCTGGCGCAGTTTACTGACTCAGATCTCAGCACAACCAATATTCCAACTGTAACTGCTGCTTGTTGTGTGCTCCACAATATCTGTGAGAGTAAGGGGGAGACATTTATGGTGGGGTGGGAGGTTCAGGCAAGTCGCCTGGCGTCCAATTTCGCACAGCCAGACAAAAGGGCACGCTACGCATCAGAGAAGCTTTGAAAGCCAGTTTCATGACTGGCCAGGGTACGGTGCGACAGTGGCGTTTGTTTCTTTTGAAGTTACCCACCCTCTATATATAGGAAAAGGAAATAAAGTCACAATTGTTTAAAAAACTATCTTTATTATTTGTTGCAGAACACATTGAGAGAAATCAGAAGGTAGACCCGGGGAAGCGGACGGAAGGACAAGTCCAGAAACCAAATCAAAATTTCGGATGCGCCAGCTTTCTGCTGCTTGTGCAATTCTCTGGGGTTGAGTGTGTGGGTCCCCGTAGCCTCCCGCCCCCCGTGTTCTTGGGCATCTGGGTGAGAAGGCTATGCGACTTGGGGAGGGCGGTTATACAGGGGCTGCAGCGGCAGTCTGAGGCCTTGCTGCCTTTCCCGCATTAGATCCACCATACAGCGGAGCATGTCAGTTTGCTCCCCCAGGAGCTTGACCACAGCATCCTGCCTGCTCTCATCGTGTGCGTCCCTCCTCTCTTCGTGTTCATTTAACGTTTTATGGGACTCCACAATTGTTTGCCTTCATGCATTCAGCTGGTCCCTATTAGCGCGGGAGGACTGCATGTGCTCGACGAACATGTCGTCCCGAGTTCGTTTTTTCCGCCTTCTAATCTGAACCAGCCTCTGGGACAGAGTAGATAGGGGCCGCATTGAAACATCTGCACCTGGGGGAGGAGAAAAAAGGGAGGGTAATATTTTAAAAGATACATTTTAGAGAACAAAGGGGACACTTTCTCAGTGAAACAGGCAATTCATAGTACACAGCACATGTTCTTTCTGTACAAGGTTGCATTTTGCCTCTTATACTGAAGTGCCTGCCACTTTCGTGTGAGTAAGCCATCACACGCGCCGGGCAACAGAAATCAGCTTGCAGGGAGCCAGGGTAAGCCCTAGGGGCACGCGGGGTTCTGCTTCTTCCGCATTCATTTCAATGCTTCCAAACTGCCAGGCCCCCCTTCCCATAGCAAGCAATGCCTGGTGGGTTTGCCATATAAAAGGAGGGCCTGCGGGCTCTCTGGGATGATTGCTTCACACAATACCCCCACACCCACCACGTGGCTCCGATGAGGCTCTGAGCAGGGATGAGCCCTTTAAACTAAACGCGAACAGCCCAGCGCAGCTGGGTTTCCCCCCACCCCCCACTGTGTGGCTCTGATCAGGCTCTCACTCACCAGAAGTGCCTTCTCCAGGTTCAAGCTCTGGGAGCCCGCACTGGGAGTGGGGGGAGGCTATTGGGTCCAGCGTTAAGAACAGTTCCTGGTTAGGGGGGAAAACGGATTCCCCGCTTGCCGCCTGTGCACTGTCGTCCTCCAATAACTCATCCTCCTCGCTCCGTGCAACTCCTCCCTTGCAGGTGTCCACGGAAAGCGGTGGGGTAGTGGTGGCATCACCCCCCACAATTGCATGCAGCTCACAGTAGAAGCGGCATGTATGGGGCTGTGACCCACAGCGCCCGTTGGCCTCCCTGGCTTTTTGGTACATTTGCCTGAGCTCCTTGATTTTTGTGCAACACTGCTCTGTGTCCCTGGAGTAGCCTCTTTCTGTCAGGGCCCTGGAGACTTTAGTGTACATATCTGAAATTTGTTTTTTTGGAATGTAGTTCTGCCAGAACAGATTCGTCTCCCCAAGATGCAATGATATCCAGTACCTCCCACTCAGACCATGGTGGAGCTCGTCTGCGAATCCAGGACTGCATGGTCTCTTGTGATGGTGGACTCTGCATGGTCGCCTGTGATGGTGGACTGTGCTGATGGTGACCAAATAGGAAATGAAATTCAAAAGTTCCTGGGGCTTTTACTGCTTACCTGGCTAGTGCATCAGAGTTGAGAGTGCTGTCCAGAGCGATCACAAGGGAGCATTCTGGGCTAGCCGCCGGAGGCCAATAACGTTCAATTGCATCCACAGTACCTGTAACCCAGAACTGCGATCTTGATTTTAGCACTACTCCACTTGCTGAGGTGGAGTACAGAAATTGGATTAAAGAGCCCTTTAAATCGAAAAAAGCGGTTTGGTCGTGTGGATGGAATCAGTTTTATTTCGAATTAACTCAGCTAATTCCAAAATAACCGCGTACTGTAGACCAGGCCTTAATACTGAACACTATCTCTAGATTACGTAACTGCTGAGATAAGATGAAATCATGCAGTGTTTCTTAAAAATTACAAGCCTACTCATCTGATCAATTCCAGAGGCTAACTGCTGACTAAGCTTGAAGTAACTACAGCGCCTTTATGAGAGGGTTGATTAGTTAGGCACTCTCATGTTCTCAGACTTCTGAAGGCTGCCACTATCAGGATGTTTATGTATACACAAGGCACTGTAGCCAGGCCAAAAGGGAAGAAGAAGAAGAAGAAGAAGAAGAAGAACTTTAAAAGGCTTGGCTTCCTATTGAAAAACAAAACTGATGGAATTCTAAAAGATGTTAGATATAGCCTTCATCTAATTCTGTCCAAAGTATTTCAGTTTAGAATAAAAATTGTATATCAAGAATTCCTTAACCACTTCTAAATACAAAATAAGTCCTAATCCCCCATATCTTTTGGAAAACTGATGAAATAAAGGAAGAACCAATGCCTGTCTTTTCTGTCCTAAACAGCTGGAATAACTGTGTGTAACTTGCTGCAGTGAGTTAAAGCATTTCAATTTTCTGTTTGCTTTGATGTATCCTAATCAAGGGCGGGGGGGAGGATACATCAGGATAGCACATATTTTCTTCCAGTTGCTGTTACTTTTGTGTCTTTTTTTCTTTAATCTCACTTTCCCACCATATTGATAAAAAGTCAAGATACCAAGCACAAGTCCTTCCAATGCCTCTCTTAGAGGCAAACAGAAAGACAGCAAAACACCATGAATGAACCAAAACATTCTGAGTCCTGACCAATTCATCTGCCAGTTTACTGGGAGCAGTATACATCTGTCTCAATTGCAGGCATCTGTTGAGTGGAAAAGCATAGAGTGATACTAAAGAAAGCTTTTTAGGCAGCAGCTTGTCCTGTATTTTATCCACAAAACAAATTACCAGTCGAATGAGTAAATAAAGTAAAGCTATTTGCAACAACTGACATCTAGTTGTTAACGGTTCAAGCACAAAAATCACTCTTAATTGAAATGCGACATCAAATAGAAATTGTTAGTAGTGTTACCACTCAAAAGCCAAGAATGTTGAAAAACGAGGGTTCACAATTATGCTACATTCATCAGATGCTCAATAAATGTAGCAAACTTCACAGTTGTTTAAAAAATATGATAGCATGTGGAGTTTGTTGATCCATGGTTGTTGGATTTTAATTTGCAGATAGATAATACTGCAAATCCCCACTGTAATAAAATGCATTTTTTCCTCCTGCTCATTTTAAATAAATCACATTTTTCCTATTCCCCTTTCTAAAGGGAGCACAGATGGCCAGTGGTGAAACATCAGTACATGCCTTTCTATGTGAAAAATCTAATTTCAGTAGAGGATTCGGGATGTGAGGCCCTAGGCAAGCAGAAGAGACTAAACAGTAAAAGAATTAGTTGAAATAACTGTGCAACCTATCTTCTAAAGCACAAGGGCAATGTGAAGTGGCAGTCAAGGGGAAAAAAAGTAACATAATCTGGTATTTAAAGAGCTTTAAAGCATTTATGGAACATGTACATATCCATGCCTTTTAAACCCATTATTAGTGCACTTTTTTCCCTTCTCTACTATAGGAATATACTATCCTTATATATTCTACCTACTAGTGTTTAGTCTTATTTATAAAATTATATATGAGAATTAATGTAGCCACTCTACTGGGGGAATTAGAAATTCTGTAAATCCGTGCGTTTCCCTTTCCTTCACATTAAAACCAATCATGAGGCGCAGCCAGTGTCAGACCCTGAAGCTCCCATCTGTCACCTAAAGAGAGCACCCTCTACTATCTCCAAAGCAGATTTTGGGAAACTTCCTGTACTCAAAATATATGGGTGTCAAGTTTTTCGGTATGTCTTTTCCAGTTTTTAACTAAATTCATAATATAAACCCCAAGACCAGTATATTAGATTTATACAACTGTGTAAATTCCTAGCAGGAGAAACAGGAGACATCTCAAACAAAACTACTTCAGACAATGACAAGTCTCTCTCTCTATATATATATTTTTTTAATATCAAGACTTATCCAAAACAAAGCTTTACCAATAAAGCACAGAATGAAGATGATGACTCATAAATACCAAGACTTACAATCTTCTCCCTTCTTTACATATTTTAAAAAGAGTGAAGGGTCATCCAAGAAAACTAACATCTTCCTAGGCTTTGCTCCTGCAAGCATATCCATGTGGGTGAACCTTTATGCCTGCATGGAGTCCTGTGGAAATCAATCGAGCTCTGCACATGTGCGTCGAGCTATACAGATCAAATTGCACGATCAGGGTCTTAAATTTGGTTTCAAGCAATACCAGAATCAAGGGATCAATTATGAAAATGAATAACTTTACTCACTTTCATAGCCCCACTAAAGTCTTTATTTATATGGGCTATATGATTCTTTTACAAAAAAAACCATCTATTTAATTTATTATGAAATCAGTGGAACCATTTATTGGACATGAGTAAAGGTAAACATGTGCTTGTTTGCTGGATTGGGCTCCAACTAATGAAAGTATTTTGGGAGGAGCCCACATTCCTTCCACTCTTTAGCTGAAGAGGTCATCTCATGCTCCGTTCTCTCCTCCTTGTGAAGGCTTTCCTGTAAGTGAGTGGTTTTCAAACTCTTTAGGCTGTGTACCCCTTTCCAAATAACGTAATCTACCATGTACCCCAATCCAAGACAGGGTCATAATATACCTAGGAAAACAGGGGGGAAAGGGATAATACGATGTGTTGTCCGCCATTACAGGATTTTTCTCATGTAACCCCTCATGACAGCTTGCGTACCCCTAGAGGTATGCTTACTCCAGTTTGAAAGCCACTACTTTAAATCATAGAGTGAACAATAGACATGGGACTAAATTCAGCCCTGGTATAAGCATGCACTACTCACTGAAGTCAACAAAGTTACCGTATTGCCAATTTCAATCAAGCCCCCCAAAAAATCAGATTGACTTAAAAAGTCATCAGATTTAAAAATGAGATTTATTTTTAAAAATAAGCAAGCTTGGGGTTCTCTCTCTTTGCCTTCTGGTTCTGGCGCTTTTAGGGTTCATGTTTTCAAGTTTCTGTGCAACTCCAAGAGCTTGAAACTTTCATAAAAAGAAAAGGAAACTTAGATTCTCACGATCATGTGATTGCAGTGCTGGATCTTTAAGAAAAACCCTAAATATCCAAGACTCATAAGAATCACAAGAACTGCCACCACTGAAGTTAGTCTCAAGGCTAACATTGGCCCAGAACATTCACTAGTTACTAACATCACACCATTAATTTCTCTACCTTTGTTTAATGCATCCTTAAAAATAAAATAAACATTGAAAACTGCACAGATTATTTATAATATGTCTTAAGAACAACTTATTAACAGTTCACTTGTCCTTGGTTACATAAGATATTTAAAAGTATACACTTCTTTCAATCCACATGCACCACTTCCTTGATAACAGGAATTTTTACACAAAAATCTTGTCTACACTGCAAAAGTTACTCACTCTTTGCAATGAGTACAACTGAACTGATACAAACAATTTACCTGCAACTGGATCCACGAACAAACCAATTCAGCACCAGTTCAGAAACAAGAGGTTCTTAACTGCTCACACTAAGCTTTGCCTGAAATGTTTGCCTGAAGTGCCTGATATGCGGAACGTGGTTCATCGTCATCTATGTTCGCTCTTAACTCATGTTCAGCACCAGCATCAGTTAAGATGCACTGTTGTCAGCAATTTTTTTTTAAAGCACAGACAAGTTCTAGAGAAGAATATACCCTATTATACTATACGGACATGCGCTTCCTGACACTTATGGGTAAATTCCCCAGCATGTGCTCCACAATTGTCCTCAAGTTGTTTTTTTTCTTATTAGTCATCAGAAGGTGTTTTCTTCTCATTAATTTGAGCCCCCTGACCTCAAGGCATGAGGACAGTACTTTGAAAAACACTGTTAGTAAATCATTAATCAAGCACAAATTATAGTTAAGCAAAATTAAATTTAATCCCAGCCTCAGAATTTTCACTAAATGAGCTGAAATATTCTCAGCATCATAAAAAGAACTACAAAGAGCCTTAGGGTTTGTTGGGACATCTCTCAAAGTAGTTTTTATTCAAAAGTTCACTAAATACATCTCACAATGCAGCTAGATTCCTATGGTCTATTAAAAGAGGTTTAAAAAAGCATGGAGAATTTCAATTGCGAGAAAAATTGTTTTAATAAAGGTGACATTTTATTAAAGGACATTAGATATAAAATTAAGTTTCTCATATTTCATTTAATGTTATTTCAAGATCAGAAAATTTTCGAGGGGACTTTTGGAATAAAAAGCACCCACCTACTTTAATAACCAGCTAATCTAAAAAGAAAATTAAAGAAACAAGCATTAGAATCAATTTATGTAGTAATTATTTAAAATATTCCAGTGATTGTATAAGTTAAACTTTAATGTCTGACCATTAATACAAGTAGATAAAGGCTAGCATAATCACATAATTGTGGGTAGAAAGTTTTTAATGTGCACTTATTTGGAATAACCTGCTTAACTGACTTCTGGTTTTGCCACTTTTGCATAATCCAACTCATGACAATAAAACCTTTATACCACAGCACACCACCATGTTCTCCATAGTCAATGTAGAACTTATTGTTCAGAAATCAATAACTCCAAAGTCATGAAATTTCAAAGTTAGCCTTCATGCAAAACCTGCACAATAGCAGAATTTTCTATTCCCATCTTCCCTGTTAAACGTAAAATCTTAATATATTACTCTTTATCTTAAGTAAACTGTACCATAAAACATACATCATGAAGCACAGTTAACATTATAGTAGAAAATGGGATGAGATTCTTTGATGAACCTAACACACACTTATGTGAGGCAATGGTGAGTGTGTATTAAAAGTTCCCCCCACACACATGCTGATTCACAGAGGATAAGTCTCTGTTACAGTTGCAGCTAGAGCATCTTCGTTCTTTGGCTCAAGCTGCAGCAGCTCATGCTTTTAGTTCTAGAGGTCCCAATTCAACCCCAGTAAGTCAGCAAAGATGGCAGCTACCACACTTTGCAGACTTTTTTTTTCTTTTTTATTAAAGTCCAAAGAGAAGAGAAGAGTAACAGTGGAGAGGACGCATTAATTTAGTTGAATCATATGCCTCCGCACATGTGCAGAGAGCATGTCAGAACAACTCACAAGGGCCAGACACATCTAGAGGAGAGAGAGATGGTAGTCACTAGACATGCTCAGTAGATGTTTCTGAAGCTATACAGAAAGTTTCCACTAAAAGAAAACAGTCACACAGCTCTCAAAAGGTGAATGTGTGAAACCTGAACCCATCAGAACCGAAGCGGGGGTGGGGAGTTATAAATATGACAGCTGGAGATAAACCTGCAGACTCAGCTGCCAACTGACACAGGGCCAAGAGACGTGTTTATTGTGAAGGCTGCATCCCAATACCTATATGATTTTGGATACATGTTACTTATTCCCTATCTTGCTAGAAACCAAAGAGACAGTCAACAAATTAGCTCAGGTACTGAAATTGCTGCAATGATCTTATGACTTATTTTCAGGAGGTTCTGAAGTGACTGGAGGAGTACTGAGAAGCTGCCAATCTCAGGCTCTGGAGAATCCAGGTCTCTCTCTCTCACACTAGAGATATGGACAAATCATCTCAGTGAAAAGTTCACAGGGTAACATGTCTGTACATACATACTGAAATATAAAAAAAAAGTGTATATGTTTTTTGAAATCTTGCACTAAATGTATGGAAGACATGAAGTGGGGAAATATGTATAAAGAACCTCAAAAGACTTAAATTTTAAAGTGTTATTAAAGAGCATTCCAAATACTTTTTGCAAATGTTCAGGGATGCATAAAATGGTTTGTTCATGAAAAAATTAAATTGTAAGCTTCTCCTCCTCTCTCTGATACTAACCAGCAGCTGTTATTTACACACACAATCATAGGACTGGAAGGGATCTTGAGAGATCATCTAGTCCAGTTCTCTGCACCCAAGGAAGGACTAGGTATTATCTAAACCCTTCCTGACAGATGTTTGCCTAACCTGCTCTTAAAAATCTCCAATGATGGTGATTCTACAATCTCCCTTGGCAATTTATTCCAGTACTTAACCACCCTGACCATTAGGAAGTTTTTCCTAATATCCAAACTAAACCTTCCTTGCTACAATTTAAGACCATTGCTTCTTGTCCTATCCTCAGAGGTTAAGGAGAACAATTTTTCTCTCCCCTTGTAACAGTTTTCAAGTACATAAAAGGTTATGCCCTTCCTCAGTCTTCTCTTCTTCATACTAAACAAACCCAATTTTTTCCAATCTTCCCTCATAGATCATGTTTTCTAGGCCTTTTATCATTTCTCAAATTTATCCACATCTTTCCTGAAATGTGGTGCTCAGAAATGGACACAATACTCCAGCTGAGGCCTAATCAGTGCAGAGTAGAGCAGCAGAATTACTTCTTGTGCCTTGCTTACAACACTCCTGCTAATAGAGGGGAGGAAGATGGGTTATAAATCACCCATAGGGAAAATAATCTCGAAGAAAAGGAGTACTTGTGGCATGTTAGAGACTAACAAATTTATTTAGGTGCCACAAGTACTCCTTTTCTTTTTGCGAATACAGACTAACACGGCTGCTACTCTGAAACCTGTCATCTTGAAGAACCACTGTTACTGCACAAGGTGAGTAACTACTACTGCTTCTTCCAGCAGTGTCCCTATGTGTGCTCCATTGTAGTGAGTCCCAAGGAGTACCCTTCCAGAGGACTTTGGACTCCTGTCATCTGTAACTGACCTCACTGTGGAGCCCAAGATGGCATCGGAGCGGAGTTCCCAGTAATCTCATAGTATTCTGCAAAAGTATGGGCTAACGCCCATGTCACCACTCTGCAGATCTCAGATTATAGGTACGGATGAGGAAATCGACCTCATGGACTACGTACAAATAGAGGCTGGAGGGATCATGTTGTGAGTTTGGTAACGCTGTCTAAAGACCCACTGGGAGAGCCTTTCAAGACCCACTGGGAGAGCCTTTCAAGACCCACTGGGAGAGCCTTTCAAGACCCACTGGGAGAGCCTTTCAAGACCCACTGGGAGAGCCTTTCAAGACCCACTGGGAGAGCCTTTCAAGACCCACTGGGAGAGCCTTTCAAGACCCACTGGGAGAGCCTTTCAAGACCCACTGGGAGAGCCTTTGGGCTGATATTGCTGAGCCCTTGGATTTTTCCACAATGCAGAGGAAAAGTCTAGGGGTTTCCTGAAGGCCTTAGTCCTATCCAGGTAGAAGGGCAGGGCTCTCTTGACATCTAGGGTATGTAACTTAGCCTCTCTGTTGTCTCGGTGAGGCTTGTGATAAAATATTGGAAGGTGAATCAACTGATTTGTGTGAAACATGGTGGTTACCTTAGGAATGAATTTTGGATGGGGTCTGAATATAACCTTGTCTGGAAAGAATGCCTCGTAGGGGGGGATGCACTATTAGAACCACACTCTCTCCTATTTTTCTGTCTAAGGTAATCGCTATCAGGAAGACCATTTTCAAGGAGAGGTACATCAGAGAACAGGTGGCCACTGGTTCGAAGGGAGGCCTAGTCAATATTTTCAGTACCAGGTTTAGCTCCCATGTGGGAGTAGGAAGTCGAGGTAGCAGGAAGAAGTTTACTATACCCTTGAGGAACCTTTTAGTTGTTGGGTGTGACAGTACTGAGTATCCCTCAACAGGTTGGTGGAAAGCTGTTCTAGCTACTAGACCCCGAGAGAATTTAGCGATCGACAAGATTTCTTTAGGGTCAATGTATAGTCTAGGATACGTGGAAGAATTGCAGATGTTGGAGACGTCTGTTGGCAAGAATACCAAACCTGAAACCTAGACCATTTTTGCAGGTATGTACATCGAGTCAAGGACTTTCTACTGTGCAACAGAACCTCTTGGACCTCTCTTGAACAGGAGTTTTCTAGGTGTTGGAACCAAGTAGGAGCTATGACTTGATGCAGAGAATCCCCAAGTTGGGATGTAGGGTGTGTCCTCTGTTCTGCAAGGGGACATACAAAATGGCCAGGAGAGGGATC
Organism: Chelonia mydas; assembly: GCF_015237465.2. NCBI lineage: Eukaryota > Metazoa > Chordata > Testudines > Cheloniidae > Chelonia > Chelonia mydas. The sequence continues at coordinate 110,629,548 of NC_057853.1, forward strand.
AGCGGGTACATCTCAAGCTGTGACAGCTAAGGGTACCAGGTCTGTCTCAGCCAATTAGTAGCAATCAGAATGATGTGGCCTCGGTCTCTTATTTTCAGCAGGACCTTTGACAGTCAGGGAAAATGGAGGAAAAGTGTAAAGAAGGTCCCTAGGAGATGAGGAAAGCATCACTCAAGGCATGCTGACCAACCCTGCTCTGAAACAGTAGCGTAGACACTTCTTGTTCAGGGGAGTGGCAAACAGGTCTCTGGACAGTGTTCATCATCTTAATACATTGTGAAGTACTATCAGGTCTATCTCCCACTTGTGGTCATGTTGCAAAAAGCATTTTATCAACAAAATCTGATTTAAATCAAAAAATCCTATTTAAAAAATCATTGATTTTTATCCACCCTGGCATGGGTCAAATGTCATGCAGATCTGCAGCACTGCTCTTTTAGCATTCATTTCAAGCCAATCTAGTCCACTAAACAAAGCCTTTGCAACTTTCAACTGCTGCAGTATTGACATCAATAAATTATAATATAGTCCTGTAGTAGAACAATATTAGGAAAAGCAAACAGCTAGTGCTAGGAAAATTGAACTTTAGGGAAGCATGTGTTTTTAAGTGCTTTGTTTACATGGACATGAACTGAGAAATTATATAATCGATATCCATATGTTTTATTTATATTAATACTTTTATCTCAATTATAACAGATATACAATTTAAGTAAAAATAAAATTTTAGTAAATTTTTAAAGAAGCAAATCCAGAATTGACGTTCCATCATCAACAATCTATAACAGGGGTCAGCAAACTTTGGCTCCCGACCCATCAGGGTAAGCCGCTGGCGGGCCAGGATTTTTTGTTAGGTAAATATCCTGGCTCGCCAGCGGCTTACCCTGATGGGTCGGGAGCCAAAGTTTGCCAACCTCTGAAATATAGGGTTGGCTTCTGAAAGGGTCATACAATTTTTGCCATTTTTACCTACCCATACTGGGGGGTCGGCATATAAAGGAACAGGCTAATGAACGAGGATATACGGTAGTTAATATTTGTACACTGCTTTGCAGATGTAAAGCACCAAGTGCTACTATTGTCTGATAACACATAGCATGTGCCTAATAGGAGATTACTCATTGAGGAAACAACAGCTTCCCATGTCAAGTGCTGAAGAAATATTCTAAACAATAAATCCACATATGGTACCATCTAGCTATAGGCACACACAAAGCTAATTTAGCTCTCACTAATTTCTAGCTATGAAATCCTTAATATTCACTTGAAGACATGCTTTAGCAGACTTACATATGACACATTTTAGAAAAGGAGTAGATTCTTGTTTTCAGGGATTATGTCAAAATCACTGGCATGCAGATTAAGCAGCACCTGAGAGGACGACCACTCATTTTATCAAAGTTTCCTGACCGTTTATCCACAAGTACAACACACAACAACAACACAAGACTCCACCCATGCATCTCTCCTACCCTACCATCCATCCCGACTGACTAGACACTGGGGCAGGAAGTAGGTTTCCAAGGTATGATATACAATACCTGATACTGACTGCAATTTTTATCAGAGCCAGAACCGGTAAGGATGAAGGCAAAATTGGACACTAGAAAGAACTAACAAGAAATTGAACTAACATGACAAAAACTTTTGAGGCTGACAATTTTTTCAATATTTTAAATTAACTAAACAGGTGGTAGAAGAGCACTCAAACATGGCAAAGAACAACCAGGATGCAGAACTAGTAATGTCTTTTACAAAGACCATTATATGTGAATTTTAATTTAACACAGTATCAACTCTTAATTTTCAGATTCATGACCTACTAAATCTTTGGACTAGTTTTCATTAACATCTGTCTAGTTAAACCCAAGATTTAAAAGCAGAGATAAAATCCAACCTTTCAGAATGAGAGAGAGCAAGTGAGAGAAATTCAGGGTACGCAAGAAAAGCTGAGTGCAAAAGGTCAATGTAAGTCAAACTACAAGACTGAAGTAAAATTCAAGCCTAGATATCCTATTACAACCTTCTTATCACTTGTACAATTATAAACATTTAATAAGTCATTTGAATGATGGAACTGTAGAAAAAGAAGGAACAAGAAATGGCTTTTAACAAAATAAAAAGCCATTTCGTAAGAAAAAAAAATCACTCCTTTAAAAACCATTCCTAATTTATGAACATGAAAAGGTTTATTTTAATGACCCTGTAAATTTTTACTAACTAAAAAAAATCCTTCACAGCCTTAAACTTTGCTTCAGTGGTGAGGATCAGCCATCATTCCTCAAAGTAGGTGTTATAATGAGAGAGCTAACACAACCTAATCAAGTATTGCAGACAAAATGTTATAATAATTGAAGTATCAAAATGTAGAGTTATTTAGGGTTTTTTTGGGATTTTTAAATCACTAATGCGGCTAATTTACAATATATGAAATACCAAATTTCATTTCGAAGATAACACATTCTAGGATTGGGACAATATTCAGTACACAATATCAAGGGATTTCTCTGGCATTATGGAAGGGTTATGATGTCTATTACACTATGGGACATATTTATAGCGCTCTCAGAAGTGAGAACCATAGTTGAGCTTGCAACTCAACTTCCATTACAATATAACTTTTACTCGCATATACCCTTCTTAAAAAATCAGCCTTTTGGGCTGAAGCTTCCAAGGCTTTGACACAGCCAAAGGCTTTCTTTGTTTGAAAGTCTGAGCAAAATCCATTCAGACATTTTTCAGTTTGTGTTAGCAAAGCAATATACAGTGAAGCCTGTCTTAAGCTTGTAGACCAAGGAAATGGTCAGATTTGGGGGTGGTCTTTTAATAGGACAGAGCAAAACTGCATTTAATACACTCAGCGATACCTCTGGTGCATGGCGGTCTCTAAGACAGATTAGCAAATAAAGGTGTTCTCTTGTACACGTCTCACTGTATAATCATTTTGGACTTCATGAAGACATTTAAAACTTTTTTGCACTCTGATACAGTCACGCAAAAAACACTGAACTTCAATACTTCAAACATCATGTGTGGTTAGTTATAAATAGGGATTAATGGCATCATAAGGTTGAAGAAAAACAACACACTATTAATTTTCACAAATAACTAAAGACCAAATTAAAAGGGAACAAAAAATCAAGGATAATGCCATCATAAAATGTATTTTCTTTTACAATTATATTTTGTGATAGTAATGGAATCTTAGACAGTGGTAAGGTTTCATATTACCAAGATGGTAAGTGGGGAGAGGTCACTAGTTTGCATAGGTATTCTAGATTCTTGAAGTCCAAAAATCATGGTTTTACTTACAGGTAACAAAAAACAAAAAACAAAACAAAAAAACAAAAAACACACACCTGTACATGGTTTAGGTTTTTAATTAAATTGCCTGAAGAGCTATGCAATTTTCCAATTCTCTATTGCAGCACAGCGCCAGAGCTAGCTATTTTTTCTTCTTTTTGCATATAATTTTCTTGTTCTTAAAAGGAAATATGTACAATTGGGTTTGTCTATATTTATTTAATTTCAGATTCTCTTATGCACTTATATACAAATTGGCACTGGTTTAGCTAATTTGGTGCAACCACCTCTGTAGATATTTATTTTGGTTTAAGTGTTACTGATTTTAGCTTAGTTTAAACCTGTTACTAATAGGTTTAAGCTAAACCAAAATAAGCCTCGTTTAAACTAAAATGAGCATGACGACACAATTTTAAATTAAATTGGTGCAACTCTAATCTAAGCTCCTCTAGGTGAAAAACCTAGCAGTGTGAACTTTCCCTTACTTTGCATGTTCATCAAATTTTAGGAAGGTGTTAAATAGCCCTGTTTAGTAATATGAAAAAAGAAAACAACAGAAAGTAAGGCATAAGCAGCACGGTTTGCCCAGTCACTTGGAAGGAAAAAAGTTACTGTTTGAAATGGATTTCAATAATGAATGTTTGTGTACTGAGCATTTTAAGGCAGTGACCTTATTGATAGGACTGTTTTTAAATGAAATTATATATAGTTACATTTAAAAACCTACATTAAAAAAAATGTTAAGGTTGCAAAGTCAAGTTAAGGAAGAGTCAGAATTAGGGCTGTCTATGCAACTTCAATTCAGTCCTCTTGTGCATATATGCATTATGGCAGAATTCTTTCACTACTTTCCCCCCCCCACCCCACTCAGGACCTTTCCCTTATTCCAGGTACAGCATGGTTGATGCTCACTGAATGAAGAGTTATTCAATATTTCTTTTTATCCTCATCATTCAATATGTAGCCCTAGGCCTTATTTACCATACACCATCTAAAATCTACAATGAATACAAAACCATTAATTTCCTCATGGGCGTTTCTGTCTGGTGTTCTTGGAGGGCAGGCTACTGAGTGATGAATATAGCATGGGCATAGCAAAGGCTGCAACTTTGCTCCAGAAATAGGCAGACGGAGAGACCCAAGAGTTAATATAGTACTGAAGGCAAAACAAGCTGATGCGAACAGGTGCCATCTACATTAAATGAAACTAGGTTGCAATTTACAAACTTGAGCAAGTCAGAAAATGCAAATTCTTCTATTACCATGGAATTTGGCATTTATTGTAAAAGAACCGGAATGAATAGTGCTGTGGTGTACTATATTTAACTATGTGAAACCAAAAACCCACTTCCCCTTCAAAAGGGGGGGGGGGGGGCGGAGAGGGCGCCCCAAGTACATTTTTGTTTGGGTTTTAAGAATAAATCCCTCCTTTTATACTTCGATCGTAGGTATTAAAGCAGGGCCTGTTTTTTAGTTATGTACGTGTAATCCACTGGTGAGGGTTCAGTTTGTGTTTCACCTCCCTTTTGTGCATGATCCACAAAGAACATAAATGTTACAGCAGCCAGTTACAGGGTATGACTCTCTAGCTCAAGCTGTAAAGACTTGTGGTTTTAGTTCTAACGGTCCACAGTTGAATATGTCAACGAACATGGTGGCTGTCATATAAGCAGGGGTTGGAACAGACTTGTATCCCCTATAAATTTCTATAAATAGGGGAACATGCAACACACACTCGTCAGTTGGTTATAAGTGTACAGCCCCTAGCACAAGGATACTAAGGCCTAGAGTGACATTTGGCTTTCATTTGAGACCCCATGTGGCATTCTTTGATGAACCAGAACATAAATACCGTTATCAGGAGATTCTTGTAATCCCCTTGCCAGTTGGTGTTAAATTGATTCCATGAGTAAATGGATTACTCTTACAACTGTGAGACAATACCTCAGATACGTCAATCACAGTAAGCAGAATAATCAAAGTACAGATTAAGAAGATACTTACTTCAGTTGAGGGCAACATCAGGGTCTTTGATGAAAGAGATAATTATTGACCAAGGCAAAGCCAAACTAGGCATGCATCTAGGTAACTTAAGAGTGCTATTCACACCTTCCACATGGTCACCACTTTGGTAAAGTCTAGAGGCATCAGCCCTGGCAAAAATGTCTGTTAATGCCTGGCACACACTTTTAGCCCTGGTGTTGCTTAGAGCTACTGCTTCTGGCCATCGGGTGGCAAAAATCCATGAAAGTCAGTATGTACTGCTTTCCTCTGGGTGTCTTTTTCGTGAAAGGACACAGAATATCCACAGCTACTTGCTGAAATGGGACCTCAATTATGGGGAGTGACTGGAGAGGGGCTTTGACCTGGTCTTGGGGTTTTCCCACTCTTTGGCACACCTCACAAGACCAGACAAAGGTAGAAACATCCTTGCCCATTGCCTCCCAGTGGAAGGGCCTCCCCAAACGGTCTTTGGTCCTGTTCACCCCAGCATGGCCACTAGGATGATCGTGGGCTAAGCTCAAGAGCTTGACCCGGTACTTAGTTGGAACTACCAACTGTCTCTGAGGATGCCAGTCTTCCTGGTGCCCACCAGAAAGAGTTTCCTTGTGTAACAGTCCTCTTTCTACAACAAACCGGGATCAATTAGAAGAGCTGAGAGGCGGTGGGTTGCTCTGTGCTGCTGTCCAAGCTTCCTGGAGGCTTTCATCTGCTTCCTGTTCGGCATGGAACTGTTCCCTTGATGCTGGAGACATCAGTTCCTCACTGGATTGTGGACTTGGGCTTGGTCCCTCTGGAAGCGATGCAGGTGATGGGGCTGTTTCCGCTGACTGTGAACTGCTCTCCGCTCTGGGGTATTTCAGGCTCTGGCTGAGCCTCTTGTGGAGGGTTATCTGTTGCTGCTGCCAGTCCAGGCTCGGTGATGCCCTCTGGTGTTGGAGCTGTAGACGGGGTTGCAAGCGCTGGACTCAGTGCTGGTTGCTTCGCCAATTCCAGTTCTGGGACTGGCTTTGGTTGGGTCTCTGGTAACACAGACTGGGCCCTTGTTGAAGGCTCAGGAACAGAGCTAGCTGTGACAGCTTGCTTAGCCTGGCTGCAGGTGACCATTCCCACCCTCGTGGCTAGCTTCACATGGTTGGCTAAGTCTTTCCCCAGGAGCCTGAGAATGGGATAATCATCATAGACTGCAAAAGTCCACATTCCTGACCAGCCCTTGTACTGGACAGGCAACTCGGCTGCAGGCAAGTCAAAAGAGTTTGACTTGAAGGGTTGAATCGTCACTTGGACCTCTGGGTTGATTAAGTTGGGGTCCACTAAGGATTGCTGGATAGCCGACACTTGTGCTCCAGTATCCCTCCACATAACCACCTTCTTCCTGCCCACACTCAGTTTCCCTTCAGCTCTGAGGGCACCTGGGAGGCATCTGGGACTGAGGATCTTTGGTGTGACTCCGGTGTAATGAACTGCAGTCGGTTGGGGTTCTTGGGTCAGTTGGCCTTCACATGCCCTGGCATGAAAGACCCCCTCAGTTTATTTCTACCAGCTTAGGTTAAAACTTCCCCAAGGCACAAATTCTTTGCCCTTAGAGGGTACGCTGCCACCACAAAGCGATTTAACAAAGAATCAGGGAAAGGACCACTTGGAGTTCCTATTCCCCCAAAATACCCCCCAAGCCCTTACATCCCCTTTCCTGGGGAGGCTTGAGAATAATATCCTAACCAAAAAAGATTCAAAAACAGAGCAGAACTTCCTCTAGGCTTAGTTTCAAAGTTACAAAAAAAACAGGAAGAAACCTCCCTCCAGCAAAGGAAAAATTCACAAGCAGAACAAAAGATAATCTAACACGCCTTGCCTGGCGTTTACTTACAATTTTTTTTAATATGAGAGACTTTTAGGTTGGTTTATAGGAGAAGGAGTTTCCTGACCTGATGCTTCTCTGCTTCCCAAGAGAGCACACAAAACAAAGCCTTCCCCCCCTTCACCCCCCCCCCCCAAGATTTGAAAGTATCTTCTTTCTCCATTGGTCCTTTTGATCAGGTGCCAACCAGGTTATTTGAGCTTCTTAACCCCTTACAGGTAAGGAGTAATTCTAAACTACCCTTAGCTGTATGGTTATGACAGTAGTTTTATGAGGATTTATGCACACTCTATCAGCACTGAAGGGCAGATTTATGAACTGATACCAGAATGGTAATTTTTTGTTTCTGATGGTCATTGAAGGTCCACTTCCTGTACTGTGCTTTATAAATATGTCCGTTTAGCATGTTCTTAGTAATAAACTTTTTATTTTTAGGGTGACCAAACATCCTGTTTTTAAAGGGACAGTCCCATATTTAAGCCCTCGTACAGGTGTCCTGACTTTTTCTTTAGAACAGGCAAATTGTCCCGTATTTTCTGTTTCGCCCCTCATCCCATCAGTACTGACTGGATCCCTGCTTACCAGCTGCCTGCCAATCAGCAGGGGAGTGGGGGAGTCCAGTGGCTGACAATGGGTGTGGGTGTGCAAGGCTAGGGGTGGAGTGAAAATGCAGTGCGCAGGGCCAACCACTGTCCCTGCTGGTCCATCAGCACAGCCCCAGCACCGTGCTGCCTTTCAGCCAGCAGGGCTCCACCCCCGTCCCATTTCCGGCCAGCATCGGCTGCATGCTGTGGAGACCGGTGTGCACCAGCATGCACCAGGCAGCGGCCGGTTACGTGTCACCTCTGCTGCCCACCTATCAGCCCTTTACGTGCGCCCACTCTCACTGTCCTCTCCCTGCTTTGCCCCTTCACCCCACCCAATGCTCCTCCATATCTCTCCCGGTGGGGTGCATCCCACTCCCAGCGCTGTGCAGAGAACCAGCCCCTGATCAGAGAGCTCAGCTCACCAACAGTCTAGCCAGCAGTCTTCTTCCTTCCCCCATTGCCTCTGGCTGGGGCTTTTCTAGGGCACTGGCAAGACCCTGTGGCCCAGTTCACTGGCCAGGAGGAGCTGAGCCCTGCATGTGCCAAAGCCCTGCACAGCGCTGTCATGGGGAAGCCTCTCTGCCCCTCAGCTAAGCAGGAAGGGGAGGGGGAAGCAATTTCCAGCCAGTTTGCATCCCAACCCTGTAGGCTCCACAGCAGGCCCCCAGGCAGGGGCTTAGCAACCTCTTTACCTGCCGCCCCCCGGGTCTTGCCCCCAGGGAGCGCAGGGCTGATCTGTCCACTGGGCACCCTCCCCTGCAGAGCCACCTCTCTGGCTGGGTTTGCTGAAGCTCCTGCAGTCAGGTTCCCTGGGCACAATGCATCCTTAGGGCTTAACCCCTTCCTTCCCACGCTGTAGCCTGGCTCGGTTATGTCAGTGGCCAGCAACAGCCTGGAGGTATTAGCTGCCTTTTGACACTGTGCAGGCAGGAAGGGACAAACTGCTTCCAGGCTCAGGGGACAGGGGGAGAAGAGATGAGCTCTGCAAAGACACGGGCCAGGTCATCCCTCCCTCCCCTCCCCGCTGCAACTGGAGGCGGTTCCCCTCCCTTCCCTCCCACACAGTGCCAAAAGGCTGCTACTGGCCACATTCTGGTGTGAACCCTGACAGAAATCTGGGGAGAGGAGGGCATGTGACCCTGCGTGCCCCTCACGTGTTGCCTTGGGAAGACGTAGCACCAGGTAACAGAAGAGATGGGTCCATCCCGGGGGCCCAGCCAGGCATGGAGGGAGGAGAGTGCTGCGCCAGGAGGGTCAGGTCTGTCAGTCACCCCCCCATCTGAGAGGGGTGTGTGTGTGCATGCGCACCCTAAAGCCTTAAAGAAGATAAATAAAAAGAAACGCAGTACTTCTTTTTAACAGGTTTCAGAGTAACAGCCGTGTTAGTCTGTATTCGTAAAAAGAAAAGGAGTACTTGTGGCACCTTAGAGACTAACCAGTTTATTTATTTTTTAACAGGGGCTCAGTCAACTTGATGTTGATTTTAACATTTGTACTGCATCATTCTGATTGATTGCCACTGAACTTGTTTGAATACAAGCAATTTTACCAGGTGTCCCATATTCAGCATAGGGAAATATGGTCACCCTAGCTATTTTTATTAATGGAATGTACTCTTTTGTATATTTTTTATTTCACACACACACCACGGAAGGAACCAGTATCCATTCCAGATGCCTGTTATCTTTAATTTGCCATCCAGTTTGCCAAACCCATTAGGCAATTTTATGTGCTGTCAGTTTAAATGGAAGGAAGGGGTGAGAGAGGTCTAAAAATAAATTCAAGATCTCCTACTCTTATTAATGCTTTGAAATACTTTTGTATGAAACCTCAGCCAGTTCTCTACTTTTCAGCAAGAAGTCCCAACCCACATTAGTCATTTCTCACTCCATATTAAAATTATTGCTTTCCCTTCCATGCTTTTGATAGTAAATTCAGGCAACATTTTAAAATACTTCTCACCTGTAGTATACCAGGTTTATTTCTGTGTCCAGTCCCTTTAGAATCTGAATACAAATCTCTTCTCCAAGTCCACATGTAGAGTAATTTTCATTAAAAAAGAATGTAAATGATGTAATGAAGTCCTCCCCCTTCCCCCCCCCCCCCCCCACAAAAAATATTTTTCATCTTAAGGTAAGTATAAGTATGTATATGTTTATTTTCTTATACTTCTGATACCGGCAAGGCTAAATGACAGCCACTTCAAGATAGTTAGGAAATGCTACCTGCACATAAATTAGCATTTCTTTCATATTCACTACATGCAGCCCATGCACAACAAAGTTTAAAGGACTCTTTCAGACAACTAGCACCTAAGAAAAAATAGTTGAAACAACCTCACTAGGAAAGGCAGATTATAATACCCTGATTTACTTTTAATACTTTGCTCTCCAAATAATCCCATTCACTTAAAGAGGACTATTTATGGTAGGAGAGGACTACTCAGCATGAGTAATAATTTAACAATCTGGCCCTAAATCTATTTATATAAGTTAATTGTGTACCAAACAATTTTTTTAAAACAAACTTTTACAATTTAAGTTACTTCTTCTGGGTCACTGTTTACGTGATTTAAATACACCTGTGGGGACAACTGAGGGAACACTGACATTCAAACCAGCAAAGCATGGAGGCACCAAGTATCATTGACAGTCCAATTTTTCATGTCACAGTTTTATTTTATTTTTTAAACATATTGGTTTGTGGAAAACCATAAACATAATTGTAGCTCTGATTCAGCAAGGTATCAAGGACGTGCTCAACTTTAAGCACACAAATAGTCCTATTTGCTTCACATTTTAAGTACTTGTTGAATCAGGGCCTGTTTGCGCAGAATAAAATTATTAGGTTAGATAGGATATTAAATCAAATACAAGACTCTTCAAATGTATATGCAGAAACTTAAGATAGAAGATTTTGTGAAGTGCTTTGAGATCTCTGGGTGTAGGACACTATAGAATAGTGAAGCCTGTTCTCTTTTGGATACAAATCTGCTCATAAAATATGCAGTAAATCTAAAAGGATCAATACTTTGGAGGTTCTTAGTATGTAGTGGATTTCCCACCCACCCCTAATAAAAGGTAAACCACATGGCACTGAATTCTTCTGTAAAATTATTGTACAAGTTACTTTTCTATAATTGGACATTCCCATATTTCTTACACTGCCTCTCCATCCTTGATGTTCCCTTTCATTTTGTGTAATTTACCAATCTTGTAGTAATTAGTATAAGAGAAATGTGTTTTATATTTACATTTTTAAAAACTCTACAACTAGGTAACAGGGAGATGAATAATTCCTAAAATAAATCTGACATATGACTCACTCTCCCAGTTCTCACACAAATAATTATAATGGATTCATATATGTTACATGTGTATGCATGCATTTTGATGAAAATGGCACCACATGTGAAGAAACCCACATGCATTACTGTCTCTTTAATATATTAATCGTCTAACTCTCCACTCTATTGCATCAATTTCATGCCAGTGTCGCTCAATAAAAATAATGTTATACTCCAACAAAAAAATGGTGTAATGGAGTGGAGACTCAGGGCCTAAAGTCTAATCAGAAGTACAAGACTCACTTTCAGGTGACATTGTAAATAAGAAGTGGGCGGCAATATCTCCCGTAAACGTAAACCAACTTGTTTGTCTTAGCAATTGGCTGAACAAGTAGGACTGTGTGGACATGTAGGCTCTAAAGTTTTACACTGTTTTGTTTTTGAGTGCAGTTATGTAAAAAAAATTCTACATTTATAAATTGCACTTTCATGATAAAGAGATGGCAGTACAGCAGTTGTATGAGACAAACTGAAAATACTATATCTTTTGTTTATTTTTACAGTGCAAATATTTGTAATGAAGAATATAAAATGAGCATAGTACTTCGTATTGTGTTATAATTGAAATCATATTTGAAAATGTAGAAAAACATGTAAAAATATTTATAATAAATTTAAATTGGTATTCTATTATTGTTTAACAATGCGATTAAAAGCAACTAATTTTTTTCATCTAGTTAATTTATTTTGCGTTAATCACTTGAATTAGCTGCAATTGACATCTCTAGTAGAAACTAAAAGTGCTGGCTAAATGCCCAAGTAATTAACCAATGCACAGTACCCACATTAGAGAATATTTTCAAAGGAAGTAAACAAGATTAGCTTTTATTCTCAGCTGTTGATCAGTAACTAGGACTTTCTTTGCATGATAAAGAAAAGAGGCTGCGTTCCTCACAACACCCTGCCCATGGGGTCAGGTGAGGAGGCACAGGATATATAGGGGATGGACACAGTTCACTCACAACTATTTAATAGATTAAATCCTCAGTACCAGAATTTGCTTCAGGATGGGGTTCTGCCTGGGCCCAGGTATCTACTCACATGGTTCTCTAAAATATTATGTACGGTAAGACAAGGAATACAAACTACCCTGTCAAAATGTCACCTTCAGTAAGTCAAACTTCATATGCAAAATGGAATTCTGACACTGTTTAGGAAGACCTTTCAAAGGATATGCTGCCACTACTTTTAACAAGGGGCTGCCATAAAATTTTCCCTTACCATGTGATGAACATGTTCTATTAAAACGGTGATAATCAGGTGGGACAGCTTACTGAAAATTTTTTTTTCCTGTTTAAAGAAAAAACCCATTCTCTGAAACCCATCGACAAGGACATCATGCCAATTTGGCAAATAAGCCTATGCTGAGTGTATTTGCTCAAAATATTGAAACTATGTACCGTGTATTTATTAAATTTTGAAGTATCAGGGGGTAGCCGTGTTAGTCTGGATCTGTAAAAGCGGCAAAGAGTCCTGTGGCACCTTATAGACTATAGATCCACATGCATCTGACAAAGTGGGTATTCACCCAGGAAAGCTTATGCTCCAATATGTCTGTTAGTCTATAAGGTGCCACAGGACTCTTTGCCACTAGTATATAGTTTGACACTCCCAAGAATGACCCAAGAGCACGAGTACCAACCTCAGGACTCAGACTGCTAAAAACCAGGGCATAAACAAGTTGGTTGTGGGTTCTAAACTTAGATTTCACCAACCAAAAGCAAACTCCTCAGGCACTTTAACACAGAATCACGGACAGTCCCCTTGGGTTTGTCTTGCCAATCAAGTGAGTGTCTCTCTCTCTCTCTCTCTCTGATAGATGGCCTCTTACACCAAGAATCACAGCAATATTCAGGTTACTACTAATCCCAGAGGACTAGTCACTTACCCCAGGTAAATCGTGCTTTAGGTCTCACACCAAAGACAACACGTGTAGCCAATCCTATACTAAACTATATGAAGATTTATTGAACAGGAAAAGGATATTAGGCAATTATTTACAAGGTTAAAGCCTGCAAACAGACACATAAATGAGTTACATACACTCTTAGGTTTTAAAAAGTAATATATGTTTCCATAATCAAGCTCTAATTGCCCTTTAGGGCTAACCTAGGCTAAGCAGCTGGGAATTTCTTGCTTATATCTAGAAACACCTTACCCCAAACGGAGTCCAAGCAGCACAGAATCCTTAGTTTCTTTGGTTTGGGGTTGTTAATCCCTGGATGTGCTCTGAGCTGCAAATTCAGCTAATGAATGGAGTCCACTTGCATAACTCATTTTCACAGAGAGGAGAGAAGATCAATAGTAAGTCTTTAGTTCTTTTATTGATGGTCTCTCAATCCCGATGTAGGAAATTTCCAATTGTAAGATCTAATCATAGCCCATCTGGTATTGCTGAGTCTCCTCTTTCAGGAAGGGTGTAACAATTTCTATAGAAGAACAGCTCTTCACAATAATTAAAAGTTCCTCTCCTGTATGGCGATTCATACAAACACAGTGGCTCATAATACAAAGCTTCAAATATCTACCTGTGGGGGAACTCCATGACCCCCGCAAACAAAAAAATTTCTCTGAAGAAAATGCAGCCAAAGAGGTGCTGCATTTATGCCTTTCACCCACCAAGGGCTGCTGTGGCACCAGAATAGAGGGCATCCGCTCCCGGGTGGGAGCAGAACTCTGCTGAGAGGGAGGAAAAGAGGCTGCGTTCCTCAAAGCACCCTGCCCATGGGGTCAGGTGAGGAGGTGTACAGCTGTAGCTCACGAAAGCTTCTGCTCAAATAAATTGGTTAGTCTCTAAGGTGCCACAAGTACTCCTTTTCTTTTTGCGAATACAGACTAACATAGCTGTTACTCTGAAACAGTATAAGTTAGAAGATTACATATTGTACTGTGAACTCCTTAATAGTTACTGAAATAAGGACTATTAAAACGGATACGCTATCATAAGACTTAAGTGCTATTTTAAAACGACTCTAGGGCAACTAAGCAAGTCTGAACTACCTACACCTGCTTTGGTCTTCATAACCCAATTTTTTAAAAAGTCATTATTAAGATGAGTTAGGTAAGCTTAAACCAATAAGATAGCACTGTCCTGTAGAACAGGACATATATCAAGGAATTGCTTTAAACCCATTAAAACAAGGAAATCATCTTAGTATGCAAGAACTTTAAGTGTGTTTTTAATAGCAGGTAAGAGCAGGTAACGCCTTTGAGGTCCTGCCAAGTCTGACCTTAAATCTCTATCAAAGCATAGTAACCTAACAAGAAAAATGCTATCATTCAAATCCTATTTCAGCACATTGCTGCAGTCTTTACTAAACAATTCACTGTACCACAAACTCAGTGGTAAACTCTAAGGATACGTCTCAGATGTATATTTAAAAGTGTCATTAAGGCTCCTTTTTTCAGTTAAGTCCAACTGTTACTGTAAATTTCAGCCAAAATAAAATTAGTGACTTATGGGAATATCTGCACTTCTTCAAATTGCACCACACCTCAGTTTCATGTTGGAGAATAAGTATCAGATTGAATGTTACAGATGCACAGATAGTACAGTGCCAGCAGGTGTACTTTAATGGTGCAAACAAAGTTGGGAAAAAATTATTTAACCTATTTTTTCTCTGTAAATAATTTATGTGAACTGAATGTACTAAGGCACTGTCACCTTTTTCTCCACAAACATCTGTAGGATCATCAGGTATGATCAGTGTAATATCACAAAGTGGACTTAGTCCTGCTAGATCCTGAGCATTCAAAATGAGGGCACTTAGCACCTAATAGGGTCATCCATGAATTCAATGTGATTATACTAGCTTTCTAAACACAAGTGATTATGTAATTTTTTGTTTGATTTAGCAGGTGCACTATATGCACCCTTATGTGCAACAAAAGCATACAACTTCAATTAAGAGTACTGAGTCAGGCCCTAAAATCTCTCAGTACAAGAATTTAGGGCTGTCAAGTGATTAAAAAAATAAATTGTGCCATTAATTGCACTGTTAAACAATAGTAGAATACCATTTATTTAAATATTTTTGGATGTTTTCTATATTTTCAAATATATTGATTTCAATTACAACACAATAAAAAGTGTACAGTGCTCACTTTACATTTGTTTTTATTAAAATATTTGCACTGTAAAAAAATAGTATTATTCAATTCACTTAATACAGTGCAATCTATCAAGAAAGTTCAACTTACAAATGTAGAATTATGTACATAAATAACTGCACTCAAAACCAAAACAATGTAAAACTTTAGAGCCTACAAGTCCACGCAGTCCTGTTTCTTGTTCAGCCAATAGCTCGGACAAACAAGCTTGTTTACATTTGCAGGAGATAATGCTGCCCGTTTCTTGTTCAATGTCACCTAATGCACTAAAGATTCATATGTCCCTTCATGCTTCGCCCACCAGTCAAGAGCACCTGCATCCATGCTGATGACGTGTTCTACTCGATAACAGTCAAAAGCAGTGCAGATCGACACATGTTCATTTTCATCATTTGAGTCAGATGCCACCAGCAGAATGTTGATTTTCTTTTTTGGTGGTTCGGGTTCTGTAGTTTCCGCATCGGAGGGCTCCTCTTTTAAAACTTCTGAAAGCAAGCACCACACCTCATCCCTCTCAGATTTTGGAAGGCACTTCAGATTCTTAAACCTTGGGTCGAATGCTATAGCTATCATTAGAAGTCTCACATTGGTACCTTCTTTGCGTTTTGTCATATCTCCAGTGAAAGTGTTCTTAAAATGAACATGTGCTGAGTCATCATTTGAGACTACTTTAACATGAAATATATGGCAAACTGTGGGTGACATACAATTCTCCCCCAAGGAATTCAGTCACAAATTTAATTAACGCTTTTTTTAAACGAGCGTTCTCTGGAATGGTGGCCAAATCATGAAGGGGCATACAAAACGTTTAGCATATATGACACAAATACCTTGCAATGCCAGCTACAGGAGTCCCATGCAGAATGCCTGTTCTCATCTTCTGATGACATTGTAAATAAGAAGTGGGCAGCATTATCTCCCGTAAATGCAAACAAACTTGTTTGTCTTAGTGATTGGCTGAACAAGAAGTAGGACTCAGTAGCCTTGTAGGTGCTAAAATTTTACATTGCTTTGGTTTGAGTGCAGTTATGTAACAACAAAAGTCTACTTTTGTATGTTGCACTTTCACGATAAAGAAATTGCACTATAACACTTGCATGAAGTGAAATGAAAAATACTATTTCTTTTATCATTTTTACAGTGGAAATATTTGTAATCAAAAATATTAAGTGAGCACTGTACACTTTGTATTCTGTCTTGTAATTGAAATCAATATATTTGAAAATGTAGAAAAAACATCTAAAAATATTTAATAAATTTCAATTGGTAATCTATTTAACAGTGCAATTAAAACTGCTATTAATTGCTATTAAATTCTTTAATCGTGAGTAATTTAGTTAATCGTGTGAGTTAACTGTGATTGACAGCCCTAGAATTTAGAAATATGTTTGGTATCCACTTCCTTGAATAATAAGCTCCATATTCTGTTTTATAGGACAGAGATAATCAAAGCATTTCAATGGTACTTCACTTTCTAAAAATATTTTTTATTATAAACCTTGGGCAAATTATCTAGCCTCAGATTCCCCACATATAAAAACAAAGCTAAAAATAATTACTTACCTACTTCCCAGGGCTGTTGTGATGATGGTTAGCCAATAAATATTTGTACAAGGCTTTCAAGATGTAAAGCACTATATATAAATGGGAAGATGAGAGAGGACGGAAGCATTTCCACAAAAGTAGAACTATTTAATGCTGAGCATATAACAAAGATAATCTCTAAATTATAAAATCTGACTAGTAAAATAATATCACTTGGAGTTTTAAAGAAAGATATGGACATTCCATCCCTGTAGATCATGGTACTGTAAAATTAAAATGATCTGTTTCTTTCCAGAGGTTTCAGACTCAATACTCCAATTAGTATTAGGTTTTAGGCTGCACTAGAAAACGTCGAGTATTTCCCACAATTACCTTACATCTGTGCACGCACACATGCAAGCGTGCATGTTCTCAAAACCAGCTGTCTGTTCAAGTACTTCTTGTCAGACTCAAGAACATCGTCCACCTTCAGCTGACATTTTCAGTTATTCTTCAAAAGATCCCCAGAGAAACAAAACAGGAGATCTGCTACATATATTAGAACTACAGCCAGGGACATGCAGGAATAGGACGGGTAGCAAAGGGAACTACTGAGATTGGGGGGCATGTAAGGTGGGGAGGAGAGCCCTCCAGGCTGTGAAGGAGCATCCCAATAATTCCTACTGCCATTCCTACAGCAGTCCCTCAGCATTTGGTGCCCCATGCTTCCCTCATACTTGGCAGCTGGTGCCCTGTACGGTTGCCAACTGTTTGATTACAGAAAACCGAACACCCTCGCCCATCCTGCCCCTTCTCTGAGGCCCCGCCCCCCACTCACTCCTTCCCCCCCCCACCCCCCGTCACTCACATTAACCAGGCAGGGGACTGCGGGGGGGGGTGCAGGCTCTGGTGTGAGGCCAGGGATAAGGGGTTTGGGTTCTGGAGGGGGCTCAGGGCTAGGGTGCAGACTCCTGGAGGGGGTTCAGGGCTGGAGCAGGGGGTTGGGTTGCAGGAGGGAGTTCGGGGTGCGGACTCTGGTTGGCGCTAACCTCAGGTGGCTCCCAGAAGAAGCCAGTATGTCCCTGGGGCTCCTAGACACGGGGGCAGCCAGGGGACTCCAAGTGGTGCCTTCGGCAGGAGGTGCTGCCACCACAGCTCCCATTGGCTGCAGTTCCCAGCCAAATGGAAACTGCGGAGCCAGCGCTTGGGGTGGGAACTGTGCACGGAGCCTCCCTGGCCACCGCTGCATGTAGGGGCCGCAGGGACATGCCGGCCGCTTCTGGAAGCCACTGGGAGCCTTCCTTAGCCATGCTGTGCCACTGACTGGACTTTTATGGTCCAGTCTGCACTGCTGACCAGAGCTACCAGGGTCCCTTTTCGACCGGGCATTCCAGCTGAAAACCGGACACCTGGCAACCCTAGTGCCCTGTGCCACCAGCAGCTGATGCATGTGCTTCTGTCCCTCCCCAGGACTGGTGTCTCTGCCGAAACTCTCAGTGGCTGGAAAGTAGGACCATATGCCAGCCGGATTTCATGTGTCACCACGACTGCCCCAGACCTTCCCCTGGATCCTGCTCTCATCTCCACCCATTCACACTCCCCCAGCACATGTACATGGGGATAGAACATTCAGAGTGGGATCCAGGTGTCACCTCAGCATATTTGGGGAAGGTGGAAACAGATCCACCACTGCCCCGATATTTCCATTATGGGGGCACTAGCCCCTCCCCTCCAGTTCTGCCACCCCAACTACAGTAGAATACAGTCCCAACTCAAATAGCACCATTCTTTCCTATAAAAGACAAGCAGTTCATTCCTCTCTGCCTTCCGTAATGGTATGTTCACAGCTATCTGAAAACATGTTTGACCCCAAAATACCCTTCAAAGAAAGGTTCATCATATACAAAAAACATTTTTCCTTTCAACAAGCACATAGATACACATAATATTGATCAAAATGAATGAACAAAAAGGTAGACTCTCATTCTGTGATGGGATGTTGCATTAACCTGCATGTTGACTCACAATAAAACAGATGATCTAGCACAAAGGATCACAGTCACCTAGACGTTCACAAACGTCGCACACTAATATTTCTTCACCAAAGCACAGTGGATCAACATTTCCCAAAACTTTTAAAGATGAGTCTCATTTCAGGAGTAGGAAACCTACTGAACCTCCTTCACCCCTTAATTTAATTTATGGGGTATGCCGCAAGATTTTGATAACACTGTTGTAAATCTTTAAAAATCCAAGTATTTTAAAAATCCAGCTTCTCATTATGAGGTTTTGGAGGGTTTTGTTTTGTTTGTTTTTTTATTTCCCTTCATTTGAACTTAGTCAGTTTTTAATCCATATAATTAGTATTTAATCCATATAATCCAAATAGTCAGTTTGTTAACTGATAGGGAATCATTGAGTGGGTGTATTTTTAAAAGGTCCTGCATGGATCAGTTCTTAGCCCTAACACTTATCAATGACCTGGAAGAAAACAAAATCACTGATAAAGTTTGTAGACAACACAAAAATTGGGGGAAGAGGTAAATGACAAAGTAGTTATGTCACTAATATAGCTTTCCAAGTGATTCATATTGCTCTGGGTGCAAGCAAACAGTGTGTATTTTGATATGGCTAAATGTACATATGTACATCGAAGAACAAAGAATGTAGGCTATACATATATTACGGGTGACTATATCCTCAGAAGCAATGACTCTGAAGAAGAGTTGGGGATCATGGTGGATAATCAGCTGAACATGAACAACCCACATAATGCTGTGGCCTAAAGGGGAATCCCTGGATTCATAAACATAAGAATCTGGAGTAGGAGTAGAGAAGTTATTTTACATCTGTATTTGGCATTACTGGGACTGCTGTTGGAATACAGCGTCCAGTTCTGGTGCCCACAATTCAAGGAAGATGTTGAAAGATTGGAGAGGGTTCAGAGAAGAGCCATGAGAATGACAGGAGGATAGCGATAGACTTAAGGAGATCAATTTATTTAGCTTTAAATAGCTAAGATTAAGCGGTGACTTGATCACAATCTAAAGTAACTCCATGAGAAGCAGATGTTTAATAATGAGCTCTTCAATCTAGCAGAGAAAAGTGTAACATGATCAAATGGCTGGAAGTTGAAGCTGGACAAATTGAGACCAGAAAGAAAGCATAATTTTTTATTTTTGGAACAGTGAAGGCAATTTACCTTTGGAACAATTGATCAAGAATGGTTAGGGATTCTCTATCATTGGCAATTTTTAAATCAAGATTGGATGTTTTTCTAAAATATATGCTCTAGGAATTATTTTTCCCTGTGTTATGCAGGAGGTCAGACTACACGACCACAATGATTCCTTCTGACTTTGGACTCTATTAATCTATGTCAGTGGAAATCAATGAAGCAAGTTCCTCTTTCAGTGCTCAGTACTGCAACGTTTAGATTTCAGAACAGTGAAGGAAAATGTTTATTTTAGAAGAGATTTTCCAAAAGGATTTTTATATTGGATGTCACACCTGACAATCAAACCAGTGCTGAAAACACTCACAATTTTTCATAGTTGTTGTTGTATTTAAAGCCAAGCTCCTGAAGTATGTGAGAATTTCAGTTGCCATTTAAAAATAATTAAAAGGAAGAAAGTCTCTAGCCTCTCTCATGTACACATGCCCCTCCCCCCCCCCCACACACACCCAATACACAGTAATCTCCCCCGCCCACCCCCAAACATACATACTCCCTGTCACATACTATCCCCCCCTTCCCCTCCAGTTGAAAAGCAGCTGGCAATCTAGTAGGATGCCCATGGAATGATGGGATTGAGAAACCTGCACCATGTGATGCTGTACCTGCCCCATGAGGCATTGCAAACCCTTCCCAAAGCACTCTGTGGCCAGTTGCAGAGTGAGATCGCTATCCGCACTGCACTCAGTCTCTGTGTAGCTGCAAGAGCTGCTAGTGTGGATGCACTCTGCTGCTGTAAGGAGCATAGTGTGGACATGCAATAGCAGTTTAATTAAAGCGACAGAGTTTTGTCGACAATACTCTATAGCATAGACATAGCCTTAGTTCCCTATCCATAAAATGGGGAAAATAGTACTTCCCTGCCTCTGAAGTGCTAAGGACAAATGCATTAAAAATTATGAAGTGCTGATGTACAACAGTAATTGGAGCCAGATAAGTATGTTCTCTAGCTAGGTAAAATGTGAGTTTTGAGGGGTACCCACACGATAGATATCATTGCATAAAGTTCTGCATTTCCCAACATTTTGAACAGTTATGTAAAATGACCGTCTCCTCCCCAGTGTCTCCCTATCATTAATGTCAATGGTAGTTCTGCACAACAGAAAGAACAGCTGGAAAATTGAAACTTGAGCTTTCCCTGTGTCACTGATGAAATTGCTTCCATGCTAGCTATTGTACTTCAAAAGCTAAAAGCCTTAAAGGTAGACTTTTACAATAAAAAATGGGAGGGGAAGGCAGGGGGAGATAGCACCTCACATCACAATATAATTTTGTTTATGCCATAACACTTCTATTGACAGACTTATGAGAGAGCTGTGGTTCTACCACATGAGTAATAAGAAAAGGAGTACTAGTGGCACCTTAGAGACTAACCAATTTATTTGAGCCTAAGCTTTCGTGAGCTACAGCTCACTGCTGTAGCTCACGAAAGCTTAGGCTCAAATAAATTGGTTAGTCTCTAAGGTGCCACTAGTACTCCTTTTCTTATTGCGAATGCAGACTAACACGACTGCTACTCTGAAACCTGTCACATGAGTAATGTGGTTAATCTGATAAAAGCATCTTCCTATTATCTTGCATTCTCAATTTGTATGAGTGTTTAGAAGCATTACCAATCATTCACAAATCATGTCTGCCCCCGCCTGCAAAAAGGAAGTGTGTATGTGTATATGTTGTGTGTTGGGGAAGTGTGTGTGTGTTGGCATGCTGTCTCTAAGTTCAGACAGCAGCTAGAGGCAACCAGTCCTGAGGCGGGGTGGGGGGGGGACACCCCACCCCTTCCATCAGCCACCATCTCCCTCCCTGGCTCTGCACAACATAGCAGTCAGCCCCGCTTTTCTCTCCCGCTGCCCAGCAGCAGCCTTCCTGCCACTGTGTTCCTATTGCCTGGATAGAGCAGAATTGTGAGTTAATGATTTACTGTTTGCTGCCAGAGCAAAGTGGTCAAAACTTCTCAGAGCTTTGAAAGGGGAGGGGTGCATGCCTGAGTAGCTGTATGCAATGCAGCCAAGTTCAAAACAGTGAGCAGAGCTGTCACGGTGGGCATTGCGGGATACTGGGGGGAGGCCAGTTACAACGACATAACAAACGGCAGCATCTACACTGATTCTTTGTCACTTTAACTTTGCAGCAAAAAACTCTGTGCCTCTCATCGATGTTGTTTTATTTTGTCAGCAAAACAGGAGAGTTCTGCCGACAAATGTAGCATTGTAGTGCGTACTCTTCCACTGTTCTGTCGGCAAATGCTGCCTTTTGCCGACAAAATTGTGTAGTGTAGACAAAGCATAAGGCAGAGACAGACTATGGCCAGGTCTACACTTACCAGTAGATCAGCATTGCTGCGATCCATGCAGCAGTGTCAATTTAACAGGTCTGGTGAAGACCCACTAAGTCGATAGCAGAGTGCTCTCCCATCAACTCCAGTACTCCAGCTCCCTGAGAAGAGTAAGGTAAGTTGGCGGAGAAGCGTCTCCCATCAACCCAGCGGAGTGTAAGCTGGCCTAAGCTACGTTGACTTCAGTTATGTTATTCACACAACTGAAGTCGCATAACTTAGGCTGTCTTATTGCAGTAGTGTAGACAACGCCTGTGACTTGCCTCGGGTCCAGAGGAAGCTTCTAGTAGACCAGGAATTCAACCCTAGTCTCCACACAGCAAGGGTAGCACTCAAATCAATGGATCATCCTTCCGGCTTAGCTTTCAACCGCTCATCTTCATTTCAGTGTTATCCATTCTCAGTCTGGCAGCAGATACCTTAAGTCCTGATTTAGGAAGGCATTTAAGCTTGCACTTATGTCTCATTGACTTTAACAGCATTTAAGAATGTTTCGGAACAGCTGTTAAAATACAAGGTGTTGGGCCCAATTCTACCACCATTACTCACAAACAATAGTGTCTTATTCCATATAAATGTCAAAGTTCTATTCAAATTAAGAGTAGAAGAATTGAGCCTGTTTAATAATAATAGAAACTATCAGGAAACACATGAAACAATAAGAAAAGGAGCACTTGTGGCACCTTAGACACTAACAAATGTATTAGTCTCTAAAGGTGCCACAAGTACTCCTTTTCTTTTTGCAAATACAGACTAACACGGCTGCTACTCTGAAACAATGTATTTAATCTGCTTTGCCTGATTAAACCTCTCACAACTCCTACCACTCATAGAAAAGGAATACTTTCCTCATTATTCACCACTGTCCCTCTATCAATCTTCTCTACTCTCTGCCAACCATAGCCTGTTCGTAACAGAATCATTGATCTGAATTCGACTAAGTTCCTAAGGGACAGGACATTGCCTTAATTGTCTACAATGATCCATGGTGCTATATAAATAAAGCAAATATATTCAGGGAGTATCTGAAATAACATTTTGTCAAACATCTTTCCTGCATGTTGACATAGCATTCATCTTATTTGAATGTAAATTTTAGTGAACCTGCTAGTACTCATCAGCTCTGTAACATCTGTGAGACTGCTATGCGTGTTTTTCCATTTTCATTTACTTTCACCAGCACAGATTCCCCTGAGAAAAGGAGGACTGTTTTGAGGCAGATGCAGTATTGCTGCTACCTACTGCTGTGAACTATCTGGTCACATTCCTCCTGCCAGCAGCTCATCAAACTGCTGTGGAGTGATCCAGACACTGAATTCCATGTGCACTGGTAAACTGGAACACTGTTTCCTCCCCTTGCCCTTCTGGCACATTTCCTGAACACAAATGCTCAGCATATTGCCCCATTATGGAAATGGCACCCTCAAGCCCACCTTCCTTAGGCCCCCAGAACCCCAAAGATATTACAATATCTTAAACACACCTTGTCCCAGAACTGCACCCAAAGGCTTCTGGTTCACCTCTTTAACAGGGTCATGTGGTAGGTGTCACATACAACAGACAAATTTTGCATAGAAGTTTGACACTATTTTTCTTAAGAGCACAAATACACAAATCTATATAAAAATAATAAAACCTACACATTTTCCTGCCTCCATTTCCTCACCATTCCGTTCCTTGGGGTGGGGTCAGAGTTCTTTGGGCCCATCCAGAGTCCTTTTGCTCCAGAGCACAGCTTCTGTTCTGAAACACTGAGCCTTCTCTTCCCCCACTTCTTTGACCTTGGCCAGTCTGTGCCCTTCTGCCCAAACTTCCTGTGTAGATCTCTTTGTGGATCTTCCCTCAAGAGTCCTTTAATAACCATTTGCTTTGGTCACCAGTCTATTCTCAAAAGCAAGAGAAATTTTCCATTCTCTCAACCTCAGTCCCCTGAAGAGTGAAAGTGGAGAGAACTAAGGCTCATTTCCTTTTTGCTCTCCCCAGTAAGACCTGGTCAGGTGCCAAAAATCCTTTAATAATCAGCTGTTGTCGCCAATCTGCACGGACATGACAACCATGCCAGCTAACGGTGGACAATGATTTCCAATGATGCTGCTAGAAAATTATTCCCTAATAACATTTGTCTGAAGTTTCAGCTACACTTCATTGTTTTTTCTCCTAACAAAATTTTAAACTAATCCTTCACTAGCTATTCAGACCTTTAACAAAAATACTAAAGTTGATGTGTGAACAACCCACCTTTTGTGACCACATCTTGACATAACTCCAGTTTAAATCAATGTCTAATACTCTGACAAAGCACATTTTTCAACACAGATTTCCAAATGCACTCATTAATCCTTCCTTTACACAACATTTCTGAAATTTTATTTTTGCCCCACTAGCACACACAAGTTTGTACAGTATTCCTTTCCCACCAAGCTTCACCAAACTATAGGCCAAAGTCTGTTCTTACTTCCACTGGTGTAAATATGGAGTAAATTACTCTGAATTTACAGATGTCACCAACATCGGCACCCTGGCACAATATATATATATATATATACACACACACACACACACACTTGCAGTACATAACACGTGTACACTCCCATGTGTTTAAATTTACCAATTATGTTTGGATTAGTTTTCTAGAGAGAAAGACTTATTATAGGATCTGTAAAAAAAAAAAAAAGGGGGGGGGGGAGTATTTTGCTTATATGTAGTATAAAGATTATTTGAAAAAGAAAAGCTGTTTCTGAAGATGTCCCTAAAGGTCAAGACATCATTGTTTACTAAAATAAATGTTGTTCACTTTGGCTTGTACCAGAAACCCAAATCCCAAACTCTGCAGCTCAGTCCCGTTTATATGTATTCTAATATAATTGTGAAATGTTCTAATTTACATAAACACATTTTATTTTTAATCCTACTAGATCTTGGTCTCAAGGATTACCCTGTGGAACTCTTATTAGTGTGGTTTAACAGAAATATTCCCATTCCGTTTTATTTAGTTATCTTTCAGTTTACTGAATGTTCCCTTCTTGGATTATTAGAAGGTAAATCTGGTCACCTGCTCTACCTTCTCTATACCTAGCTATTGCCAGCAGGAGAGTGAGTTTGTGTGTGGGGGGGGGGTGAGAAAACCTGGATTTGTGCTGGAAATGGCCCACCTTGATTATCATGCACATTGTAGGGGGAGTGGTCACTTCGGATGAGCTATTACCAGCAGGAGAGTGAGTTTGTGTGAGTATGGGGGTGGGGGAGTGAGAAAACCTGGATTTGTGCTGGAAATGGCCCACTTTGATTTTCATGCAGGTTGTAAGGAGAGTGGTCACTTTGGATGGGCTATTACCAGCAAGAGAGTGAGTTTGTTTGTGGGAGGGCGGAGGGTGAGAAAACCTGGATTTGTGCTGGAAATGGCCCAACTTGATGATCACTTTAGATAAGCTATTACCAGCAGGAGAGTGGGGTGGGAGGAGGTATTGTTTCATGGTGTCTGTGTATATAATGTCTTCTGCGATTTCCACAGTATGCATCCGATGAAGTTAGCTGTAGCTCACGAAAGCTCATGCTCAAATAAATTGGTTAGTCTCTAAGGTGCCACAAGTCCTCCTTTTCTTTTTGCGAATACAGACTAACACGGCTGTTACTCTGAAACCTATTTTTTTTTTTAAAAGCCAGTAGAAAGCTTAGGGCCCTACATGCTAATGGATGGAATGCTTAACTCCCATAACTAGTCCAACTGAAATCATTGGGACTTTTCACTGTTGAAGCCAGGTTAGCTGGCAGCTTTGTAGCCTACTGGAGACTTTTTTAGATTCTTATAGGGTTCTTATACCATAATATCTGAGCACCAAATTTGATGGAACAAAGAAGTTTGGTGTAAGGAACTGTTTGGAAACAGTTTCCAAGTCTGGTTTTCCAATAACAGTTGCAAACATAATAGACGGTTTAAAAAAAAAAAAGAGAGAGTTGGTTGCATACATTTTGAAACAGGAAACATAAGCACTATAAGGGAAATACTGTTTTGTTACATGTTCTTTTTTTGAAAAAAGAATCTTAATGCAATGACACCAATACAATTAATATTTCAGTACTGCTTAACTATTTATAAAATAGTTCACAGCCCATCTCTAGTCGAGGTTTTTTACAACCTTATACCAAGAACAATATAGCTAATTATATTGTCACAGAGAAGCAGCAACATCCCAGATACTCTGATTTTTCCCTGACTATATTTAGTTACCAATGGAGTTTCAGAATCAGAACAAAACAAACCATCCATCCAGCAATGTATAAGATCATATGTTTCAGAATAGGAGCCATCATATGTTGTACTTCTAGACCACTGGTCGAAAGATTTTGATTTTTTAAATAAAATAATGGTACATTACATATCCCAGTTAAAAGTAAAAGTAGGAAATGTGAAGCTGGAATAAAACTACAATATTACTTCAGCCACACTACGCACTTTACAATGAACAGCAATGTATTCATCTACACATTGAACCATGTAAACCGAAATAGTAAATACAGTATTACGCATGTACAACACAGCCTACTTAACGTTAGTGTTGGGATCTTAAAAAAAATAGTAATAATAAATAAATAATAATAATAATCACCACCACATGTTAGACTACACAAAAGTTAGTCTGCCCATTTAACAGTTACAGAAAATAAAGAAAAGTATTCCCTTTACTGTACAAGGTTAACATTTTATTATCCCAATCGGGATATGATTGTAAATGTAGTGGGAAACGGGAGTCCCCAGCACTGCTGCTGCTACCATCTGGGATTAAATTTGTTTATATTTATGTTTGCATTGTCTTCACATCATGAAAAGACAACTTTCTGCCAAAAAAATCATAGGCTTGAATCATACAAACACCTAGGGAGAGGAAAACTCATTGAAGATCATCTTACGGAAACTCCCTTACATTGTACTACCAGGGAAGGAGGCAGCAGTTACTCCCCTCACCCCCACAGAAAAAGGTCATTGCCTATGCACTCCAAATTTGACAGATCAGTCCCCATGGGCATCACTCCCCAGGGTTCCAGACTCATTACCAGGACTCATTATCAGGGAGACTCTCTGACCATGAAAGCTCCCAGAGATGATGTGTGGAGGGAAGGAGAGGTGCTACGTGGCACATATTTTATAGCTTAGAACTTATTCATCATTTTTGCCTAGTTTCCATGAACCTGCTTAGTCTTTCCCAGTGTCCAACTCCTTCCCCAGCATGGGCCCCGGCCATGTGGAAATCCTTCTGTAAGGTCTATTATGGAAGAAATAGAGGGTACTTCTGCTGTTGGCACACTCTCTCTTCCACCTGGAAGAAAGGAGATCTATGGCCAGAGAGTTTCCTTCACATGGATCTAAGTGGCACACACAGTAGAATACAGCAATAATCACAAAGCCCCTAAAAATCGCAGGATTAGTGATTCTCTCCAGTACTCAAGATCTCCTGTTCCTGATGTTAAGGTAAGTTTTTCTGGAAGATCTTGGTCTTCAACAAGATAAGAACTTCTTGCTTTATGCAAACAGTTCCAGTGACAACCTAGGAGTAACGGTCTTTCTTCCTGCTCAGAAACTGCACTGCCCCTGTGCCTGTCAGATAGGACAGAGAAGTGTGCAGTAATGTCACAAAAGCAGCACTAATCATAGCCAATACTACTGAGCATGCCTAGGGCAGTTGGAAAACTCATTTCCAAAAAGCATTTTCTTGTGTTTGTTTTGAACTTTTCAGACCAACTTAATATTTTTACATCCCCCAAACGTCTCTATAACAATACAAAGTGCTTGTCCTCAGCAAAGCCTAATCCCATGCTAATTTTTTAGTTTAAGCCTTCAGCAGTTTTTGCTGTAGTTGTATTTTAGGGTATGTCAAACACTATGGAGAGTATACTGGCTTGGCTATGCCAGCACAGCCCCTTACCGTAGATGCAGCATATACTGACAGAAGCAGGGTTTGCTGTTGAAGGAAGACCACCTTCCTGAATGACAGTAGCTATAATGACAGAAGTACTCTTCATTACACTGGGGTTACGCCAGCACACGCCTGACCAAAGTAGCTACGCTGCTATGATTTTCAACAATATATCAAACCTTAAAAATTGGGAAAGCTGCTTTTACCAGATGAAGAGTATTTTTCTTCTTCTCTCACTAAGAAACAGCTGAAAGAATTTTGTTTAAAAACTTTCCTCACACACACAAATTCACAGGAACAGCATGCAACTGCCACAAGAACCTGACACACATAGCCAGATGTGTGCGTATGTTTACAACTTGCCAAAACACTTATTTATAAAGCACCAGAACTCAATTAATACCAAATATAATAATTGTAATTGTAACTAACTTCTGGAGTCAGTGGATACTGTCCACTATCACAGCACAGTGTTTTTGCAACCATGACTAGAACTGTGACCAGAGCTAGGAAATAAAGTTTCGTAATTTTCTGTCAGTACTCCTGAGAGTCACTCTTGTTACAATATGCTTGGAATTTGCGTGGTCAGAGAATGACAAATGAAGGTAAAAGTGCTAAAAGTGAAGCTTCTAGTTCCTACTTCATTACACCATTGAAAAGAACCTGCAGGGGCAGGTGACAATCTCCAGACTTCAGGAACTACAAGAGGGTTCTGTATTAGACAGCTGTTGAAAGCTTTAAACCAAAAAGCTGATTACATTCAAGCCACAAGGCAGCAAATTTCTAGTACCTGATAATAAAGTGGAACCTCCTATTTACGCTCCCCACAATAGGCATTAAACCAGAAAGTCAGACTTGTCTAAAACTGATGGAAAAGACAAGATGGTAACAGAGATTCAAGAAATTAATATAACCTAACATATGGGGGCTGTCCAGCACACAAAGTAACTTGCAAACTAATTAGCATATTAAAAAAACTTGCATGAAACCTCAGAATCCCAACTGCACAATTGGTAGACTTTAGAGAAGATAATATTTCTGTTCGGATCTGGGCATCAGCAATGAGCCCATATAACAAGACAGATGCTACTAGACTTCTGGGGAATGGGAAGGAGGAAGCAGAAGTTTTGCTGCCTTCTCCTCCACACCCCACCCACTCCCAACAACTTTTTCATCTCCACATATGGACTTCTGAAAAGTTGAATCTAATATTCACCCTTATGATAAATGAAGTGTGGGGGGGTACCTCCCTTTGATGGACACCCAGCCAGTCAGTTAGCTGTAAAATCCCTCTTGGTAGCTGTTCTCAGCTTGCTTTACCTGTAAGGGGTTAAAAGTCCCCCAGGTAAAGAAAAGTTGTCACCCGACCAAAAGAGCCAGTGGGAAGGTAAAGAAACTTTCCCTTTCTCTGTTGTTCTCTCTGGGTTGCAGGGACACGGAGCAGCAACTCTGTAAGCAGCTTTAAGACAGGTATGATTATAGATTATCAATTCATACCTCAAACTTACTTATCTGAAGCCTCAGATATGTAAGTAAAATTAGGGAATGTCTTAGAAGATGCGATTAGGTTTATTTTTTAAGGCTTGTGAACTCCTATGTGCTAATAACCCCAGATGCTTCTGTTTGCTTGTAACCTGTAAACTAACCTCCAAGAAAGCTATTTTGGATGCTTAGTTTTTGGAATTGCTCTTTTAAAATCTAGCAAAAGCCTAAGTTCCAGAGGTATTTTCTTCCTTTTTGTTTGTAATAAAATTTACCTTTTTTAAGAACAGGATTGGATTTTTGGTGTCCTAAGAGGTTTGTGCATGTTGTTTGATTAGCTGGTAGCAACGCTAGTTTTCTTTCTCAGCTCTTCCCTGGAGTGGGGGGTGAAAGGGTTTGAGGGTACCTCACAGGGAGGAATTCCCAAGTGCTCCTTCCTGAGTCCAAAGGGGTATTTGATGTTTGGGTGATAGCAGCATTTACCAAGCCAAGGTCAGAGAAAAGCTGTAACCTTGGAAGTTTAATACAAGCCTGGAGTGGCAAGTATTAATTTTTAAAATCCTTGCAGGCCCCCACCTTCTGTACTCAAAGTGACAGAGTAGGGATTCAGCCTTGACAACCCTCACTAATTCTCAGGACATGGAGGGAGTCCACTGCAACCCAATAAAAATATTAATACACATGAATTCAGTGAAACTGTAAAATATAATTTAGTAAGTGTTTGTTGAGGAGTCTTGCTGCTCAAATTAGTACCGCATAGGGCTGTCAAGCAATTAAAAAAATTAATCGCGATTAACTGCACGATTAGTCGCTCTGTTAAATAATTACAGAATACCATTTAAATATTTTTGGATGTTTTCTACATTTTCAAATATATTGATTTCAATTACAACAGAATACAAAGTGTACAGTGCTCACTTTATATTTTTATTACAAATATTTGCACTGTAAAAAAAACAGTATTTTTTAAATCACCTAATACAAGTACGGTAGTGCAATCTCTATCATTAAAATTGAACTTACAAATGTACAATTATGTACAAAAAATAACTGCACTCAAAAATAAAGCAATGTAAAATTTAGAGCCTACAAGTCCACTCAGTCCTACTTCTTTTTCAGCCAATTGCTCAAATAAGTTTGTTTATATTGGCAGGAGATAATGCTGTCCACTTCTTGTTTACAGTGTCACCTGAAAATGAGAACAGGCAGTCGCATGGCACTGTTGTAGCCAGTGTCACAAGATATTTACATACCAGATGCAATAAAGATTCATATGTCCCTTCATGCTTCGCCCACCATTCCAGAGGACATGCTTCCATGCTGATGACGGGTTCTGCTCAATAACAATCCAAAGCAGTGCAGATTGATGCACGTTTATTTTCATCATCATGAGTCAGATGCCACCAACCAAAGGCTGATTTTCTTTTCTGGTGGTTCGGGTTCTGTAGTTTCCACATCAGACTGATGCTCTTTTAAGACTTCTGAAAACATACTCCACACTTTGTCCGTCTCAGATTTTGGAAAGCACTTCAGACTCTTAAACCTTGGGTCGAGTGCTGTAGGTATCTTTTGGAAACCTCACACTGGTATCTTCTTTGCATTTTGTCAGATCTACAGTGAAAGTGTTCTTAAATTGAACATGTGCTGGGTTGTCATCCGAGACTGCCATAACACAAAATATATAGCAGAATGTAGGTAAAACAGAGCAGGAGACATACAATTCTCAATACAAAGCTAGAAGCACTTGATATATTGGGACAGGCACTTGAAAGTCACACAAAGATTGAAGAAAAATTTAAGAAAAGAAAAATCAATCTATTCAACTGAAGTGTAAAAATACCAGGGCTTTGGAGCAGAGCCCGCGGAGCAGCAGGTTTTTGCCTTGAGCTGGAGAGGAGCCGGAGCACAGCTCCAAAGCCCTGAAAATTACACTTAAATAGTCTCTCAGATCTCATCTTGTAGCAGACTAGCACCCATTACACCCCTCTTTGTTAGCAAGTGTAGATCCTCCTAAGAAAGAGTTAAGTGGGTTCTGCTGACTCACTAGAGCCGGTGGTACATTACTCCTCATGGACACAGCTTTTACAAAGGATATCCAGAGTGTGAGTAGAGGAGTCCACAGATAAAAGCTATGGGATAGCTAAGCCGGCAGAAACTGTCTGAGTTAAATGTTATATCAGTGTTAATTTCAACATTAGTAAAACAAAACCCCCTGAAAGTTGGCAAGTTTGATCTGAACTAGCACATGGACTGTGACAGACAGTAGACAGAGAATGGCTCTGTTACTGATTTAACAGCCAAAAGTCTGCTAGGTACTTTATAGACATGGAGGTATCTCCCCCATGCTCCATGGAATGTCTTTCCATATACTTCTATGGGCTACGTCTATCCGATTTAAAAATCCAAACTTCGCCCTCCTCATTCCAGTTTTTGCTATAGGTCAGTTTTGTGTTCTGGGCAGAGTTTTCTTCATTCAGGAGAAAAGTACAGTGTTGATCTATGGAGAGGAAGCCAATAATATACTTTAACAAAGCTTTAGCTACTATTTTCACCTATTCACTTTTTCCCCTATCTATCTTTCATCCATCCCAAAGCAACATTTAGAGAGGAGTCTTATGCCGGTAACAGATTCCCTATAGGGGAAAAAACTAGGTTACCATGGAATCAGTCAATTAATTTTAACACCTGCTTACTAAGATTGATTAATCATCTTTGATGTCTCTCTGCTAGGTTGCTCTTCCTCAATTTAGAAAAAAAAAAAAAAAACACTCACATGAGAATTAATGGGCCCCAAGACTCCCTAGAGTCTTTCCCTTATGTTAATGCTTTCAATGTTTGCTAATTCAAGTCACTCATTCCCAGAGCTCAACTAATTATAGATCCTTTTCCAGGAAGGAAGGCTTTATTTTAAAGAAAGATCCCAGTTCTTTGTGTATTAAGCCTCACCTTAAAATCCCAAAGAATCACAACACACTTTTCACCTCTACCAGTCAAGTTGAAATCAGTTAATAGTGCATTTTTAATCTTGTATTCACTCACACACACACTTCAAACACAGAATTCCACATTAAAACAATATAGGTATGTTCAAAGTCACAACAGAATTCTATATTCAATTAATGTTTTATATACCTCACATTTACATCTTGTACATTAATTTTAATTGCATGTACAATAGTTCAACATGCTTATCAATAACATCTCTTCTCTTGTTGAAACATTCTCTACAATAATTTTTATTGATTGGAGCAACAAGTGTCAGTGGGGTCACAGAGAGTCATCACCTACAAGTGTCACTGTGAAAAACCTAGCCATGGGCTGCACATGACTACAGCAGACGGTTCTACTTCATAGACAAATGAGAATGGGATAGGCTAGGCTAGTTCCAGCATTACAAGAAAGCCTCCCCATATTCTGCACAAGTCAGAAAGGCCTTCAAATCACATGGCTGCAAAGCAAAGTTTATGATATCGCTTTCCCACTTCTGCACCAATATTCCAGCTGCTATCTATTCAAGACATTTACAATACACTAATCACCACAGTGTTAAGTACCATGCTAAATTTCATGGCTCATAAGTCATTTGTGCTACCAAATAATGGCAGACTTTATACAGCCCCCACTTAGAGTAACGGCCAAATTGGGTAAGTCTTTATAGTGCTACATTACTACCATATAGGTTTTAACAGAGTACATTTTTCTTCTCAAAGTAAAGCTTTATGGTGCCCAATCTCGATAACTTTTCCAGAACAGTACATCTTTAAAAGCAGTTCTCCCAAATAAGGAAAAAGCTTGTTCTGTAACAAAATCATAATGTTGGCATCAGTGACACTCTTAATTATGCAAAAAGAAAAGGAGTACTTGTAGCACCTTAGAGACTAACAAATTTGAGCATAAGCTTTCGTGAGCTACAGCTCACTTCATCGGATGCATTCAGTCGAAAATACAGTGTGGAAATTTATATACACAGAGAACATGAAACAATGGGTGTTACCATACAGACTGTAACGAAAGTGATCACTTAAGATGAGCTATTACCAGCAGGAGAGCGGGGGGCGGGAGGGGGGACACGACACCTTTTGTAGTGATAATCAAGGTGGGCCATTTTTCCAGCAGTTGACAAGAACATCGGAGGAACAGTGGGGGTGGCGGGTGGGCTGTTAGTCAGCATCCTTCCCAGAGCAGTTGCTCCAGCGGCGGCGGCGGCAGCACCATCATCAGCCTAGGCTGGTGGCGGAGCCGCGCGCGGCGGGCAGATTCCTCCCGCGAGGAGCTCGTGCCACGGGCCTGGCGGCGCGAGTGGCGGCTCCGGGCAGACCAAGGGAGGAGGAAGGGGGTGAGTAGGCATCGCACCGGCCAGGCGGTGCGAGCGGCGATTACAATGAGCCCTGGAAAATGGCTGCTGGGAAACTGTCAGCCGGGACAGCGGCCGGCTGCTCCCCCCCGTAGGGGGAATGGTGGGCAGATAACTGCTAAGTTAATTGCTTGAATAGAGACTGGGAGTGAATGGGTCATTACACAAAGTAAAACTATTTCCCCATGTTTATTCCTCCCCCACCCACCCCCCCCCCGTTCCTCAGACGTTCTTGTCAACTGCTGGAAATGGCCCACTTTGATTATCACTAAAAAAGGTCCCCGTCCCCCCCACCCTCCTGCTGGTAATAGCTCATCTTAAGTGATCACTCTCGTTACTGTCTGTATGGTAACACCCATTGTTTCATGTTCTCTATGTACATAAATCTCCCCACTGTATTTTCCACTGCATGCATCTGATGAAGTGAGCTGTAGCTCACGAAAGCTTATGCTCAAATAAATTTCTTAGTCTCTAAGGTGCCACAAGTACTCCTTTTCTTTTTGCGAATACAGACTAACACGGCTGCTACTCTGAAACTTTTAATTATATGCACCCTAGAATAGAGTGGCTAATGACAAATGCATTCTGATTTTACCAAAACCCCTAAGGACCCAAGTCTTAAACATTGTGCATTTAGCTAAGGAAATGTTGACCTTTTAATATACAACTAAACCTTCCTCTAGGTGGGGATGGATTCTTAGCATTCTACTGGAATTGAACAGAGTGCCATGAGGCAAAACGTAACCGTCATGCTTCTTCCCATTAAGTTCACCTGACAACTGCAACTGATGTAAACAAACAACAAATGCTTTAATACTAAATAATCAAGAAAATCCCTCTAAGGGCTAATGCCTAAAGGCATTCTAGTGTCATCAGCTTTAGTAACCCATCAGAGAATATATTCATTAATTACAAGCTTTGGAATTTAATCAAAAGATTAAAGTTTGACCTAGCCTTTGTACTATTAGGATATGCTGTGACTGGCATCAAGCTCAGGATACAGATAATCCCTTTGAAGCAAGGCATTCCTGGCTCTAAAAGCATGTCTACTGCTGATCATCATACCTAAAGAAGATCCACAGAGGCTTCCCCTCCTGTCATTCACAATCATCCTGACAATTAGCCCATGGTTCCAGGGTTATTGGCCAGTTACAAAACCCCAAATCCTTCACACATGCTTAACATATCAATTTTAAGTGTAGTTAGCATGCAGATGAAACAGCTTAATATCTCCACCTTTCATATTTGTCCTCCCTTTTCCAAGTCAGTCAACAAATCACTAATGGAACAAACACAAGATCATCAAGTTCTCGGACAAATTCTGCTCTTCCCAGAACAGGTACATTACTTTAGTTCACTTAAGGAACGGTTACAATACATGTTGGCTAGAGTGACTTGTTTGCCTGAAAAGTATGCTCCTTTCGCTCACCTGCACCCAGAATCAAACATTCATAATTATTAAAGATAATATGGAAGCCATCTTGTTTAGCTTTCATTTCCCAAAAGAGAAAAACTTTTCCCAAATCTAAATAGGTTTTAAATAATTTAGTTGACAGTATTCTCTCTTTAAATTCCCCTGGAAAAGAATTTGTGATGTTGCCTCTGACAGATATCAAGCACATTGTTATTGTTAACTAGATATCATATGGTATTTTTCAGCTGTAGATCTCAAAGTGCTTCATAAGAAAGGGTGAGTACAATTTAGCCATATCTGATATGAAAAGAAAATAGAGAGGTTAAGTGATTTGTCTAAGGTCATGCCACAGATTAGTGGCAAACTGGCAGCAGAACATGGGTCACCTCACTCCCAGTCTAGTATCTTGTCCACTGAGCTTATGCTAACTTTCTTTTAAGCAAGCTTGTGGAAAGAGCAGAGTGACAGCACTAGACACTCAGTCTTCCATTGTATCCACAGAATAGATAAATCACGAAACATATCAGTATATCCTTCCCCACACCGTCCAGTCAGCATGTATTAGTCCACTTTCAGGAGTGAAAACATAGTTCAGTCTCTGACTCATTCAGCCCCTGCAGGGGGATTTCATAAATTAAGCATCACCACCCCAACACCACCTCCTCTTCCCAAAGAGCCATAATTAACCCGAGTTATATTGTTCAATAATGAACGGAAAGCATGTGTATATGATGCTAGGTGTGCGTTAATTAATGCCTGTCTTGTTAGACCACTTGAAAGAAGGTTGGTGGGAGAAGGAGTGGAACGAGAGAAAGATTTTAATCCCCTGAAGGAAAATCATTCAAATGTATTAACATTTTTGCCTTCAGTAGGGAAGCCCCTGGAGACACATGTCATTTTCATAAGGGTCCCAGAGAGGACAGCAGTATTAGACAGACTCTCTTTCCTTAACCTTTGTATCATTTTAACATTAGCCTTAATAAAAATTTTAAATCTGTATGCATCAGTTCAACATCTGATCTGTATTTGCAGGAGAGAGGGGGTGGACTTGTGTGGCGGTCCTATTCCATCTCCAACTTCTGTAACCTTCTTCAGTCACACACCCACAAAATCATGCCAGGCACAGCGAAACACAGCAGGCACCTGCGCAGGAAGGGGGGGGAATGATCACACATTAAGCAGAGACTTACCTGAACCGGCCCTGGCAATGCTGGCACTGGTCTCCTACCCAGCCCTGGTCACAGAGGCAGGTGGAGTTGACGCACCGCCCGGAGAAGCAGGAGGTCCTCTCGCAGGGCTTGGACTGGGACACCTGGGCACAGAGCACCAGGTACAGGACACCGTAGACGAGCAGCCAGCTGTTCATATCCAGCAGGGAGGCGGAGCCGCAGGAGGACGAGGAACCAGGTCTCCAGACTCCGTGGGGCGCAGGGGAGCCTGCCACCCTCCGCCAGCCGCGCCCCAGGTCCATCTTCGCCGCCGGACGGGCGGCCCGGTACTGACCCCTCGCCCAGCGCCGCCTGCCGGGAAAGCAGCCACCCGGCCCGCGCCGGACGGCGGCACGGAGGGAGGCTGCGGGCGGCCCCCACCCGCAGCCGCTGGGAGACCGTCCTGGAGAGAATTAATCCTGTCAGGAGGAGCCAACCCCCCCGCCCCCAGCGCCGCCGCCACCCGTGAGGTAGAGCCCGGCCCTCGCAGCCCCGCTCCCCTCCTCCACCCGGGGGGGGGCGGCTGGCTCGTGACCGCGCGGTTCCGCCTCACTAGCTCCCCCCTCGCCGCTGATAACGGGACACCCCCATGGGCAGCAGCGGGGAGGCAGCGGCCGCCTCCTCTCCCCTCAGCTGGGGACTGAGCGCTCCCGAGCCCTCCGCAGCATCCCCAGCCCGGCGGCCCGGGGGCGGGGGGATCCAGCCGCAAGCGGAGGGGCGGGGAGCGGTTATCTGCCCCCCCCCCACCGTTCCCCCTACACGGGGGGAGCAGCCGGCCGCTGTCCCGGCTGACAGTTTCCCAGCAGCCATTTTCCAGGGCTCATTGTAATCGCCGCTCGGCGCCGCCTGGCCGGTGCGATGCCTACCCGCCCCCTTCCTCCTCCCTTGGTCTGCCCGGAGCCGCCGCTCGCGCCGCCAGGCCCGTGGCGCGAGCTCCTCGCGGGAGGAATCTGCCCGCCGCGCGCGCGGCTCCGGCACCAGCCCAGGCTGATGATGGTGCTGCCGCCGCTGGAGCAACTGCCCTGGGAAGGATGCGGACTAACAGCCCCGCCCTCCCCCCCACACACAGCTGGAGCGTGGGGGTTATTTCACAGTAGCCCTCGGCCAGCTCCCTTGTCCCAAACACCTCTGCCCGCCCGCCCCATTAAATAAATAAACCTGTGCGGGCGGCTGCTGGTCAAGAGAAACCCCTCCCCTCCATGCTAAAGCAAGGGCTGAGACTGCAATGCTTTCTCCCAGCCACCCTGCTGCTGCTGCTGCTGCAGCTGCTTCACATGCGAGACAATCCAACTACCCCACCAAGAGAGCTGAGCATGTGCAGCCGCGGAGCCCCTTAAAGGCACAGCGCGTTGGCTGGGTTTGCACGGGGGCGGGACCACGCACTGCGCGCACGGGTTTGTTGTCTTGTTAAACAAGAAGTGAAGCGGGTCTTCCAAACCTTCAGATGAGCACAGGGAGGAGGCTTTCACAAATATTTCCAACCGCTATGACACGCTGAAGGGAAAAACCACACCATGTTTTCTTGTTTCGGAGTGCCCTGCCTTATTCAGGGGCTACTTTTCCTCTTTTATCGCTGGATAGGAAGGAGGAAAGCCATTCTTGTTTCCAACACCAGGGTTTTGTTTTGTTTTGTTTTTTAAAAAAAAAAAGCGGTAACACGAAAGTAAGAGCAAAGTACAGTGACTTTCTCAGTATCAGTGTAATTTTACTGCATTCTTATTTTCCCACATTTTCTAGAATGCGTTCAAAACAAACACCCATCAACTGCAGAACTACCGCAGTTTACCATGTACCATTCACCATCTCACCCGCACTCCGTCTACTATCCATCTCTCCAATAGTCCAAACTTACGAGCAGCTACAAACCGTAGCTTTTTATTGATTTTATTTAAAGCAACCCACCTTCTTTCCAGTCCTGCCCTGTATAATGTCCTACTCAAAGTTACACCATCCTGAAGCCTGGCTGAAGTGACTGGCTCACTACAAAAGCAATTTTCCCTCTCTTGGTATTGACCCAATTAATTATTGGGTGTGGACCACAGACACCCTGACTAAATTGGCCTTCAACATTGGTTTGCCACTCATAAGGTAATTCCCTTCTCTTCATGTGCCAATATATTTTTATGCCTGTATCTGTAATTTTCACTCCATGCATCTGAAGAAGTGGTTTTTTACCCACAAAAGCTTATGCCCAAATAAATGTTAGTCTTTAAGGTGCCACCAGACTCCTTGTTGTTTTTGTGGATACAGACTAAGACGGCTACCCCTCTGATCCTGAAGCCTGGGAAAGGCCATATTAATCACTGAAGCAATGTCTGATCTAGAGTCTGATATTTCTCAACCCTGCAGAGCTGGGAATGGAGTTTTATGCCACTTCTCCTTTCTGAAGAGTTTCAGCATTCATTTCCAGCCCTGAAAAGTCTCCAGCTAGTGGACTCTAAAATCATAAAAAGAAAAGGAGTACTTGTGGCACCTTAGAGACTAACCAATTTATTTGAGCATAAGCTTTCGTGAGTTACAGCTCACTTCATCGGATGCATTTCTCTAAGGTTGCCACAAGTACTCCTTTTCTTTTTGCGGATACAGACTAACACAGCTGCTATTCTGAAACCTGTCATCTAAAATCATAATATTTTAAGTGTCTAGAAAAGGGTATTTTAAGTTATATCTAGAGGTTTTAACAGTGCATTGTGCATCTTTACTATAATATCTGAGAACTCAGAAGCTGAGAACTTACAAACCTCTGTAATTTGATTAGATCATGATAACCAAGGTTCCTGGTTTTATAGGCAGAGGATTAAAAAAAAGTTTTAAAACCCCCTAAATGCTCTAAAAAAAAATTATGCAACATACCGTATACACTGTCAGTGGTTCTCAACCTATTCCATACCATGTTCCTATGTTACAATTGCGTTAAAAAAAAAAAAAGTTTGGGGAGCCCCTCGCTATCTATCCAGAAAAAAGAGAGACAGACAGACAATGGTCACAACCTTCTGAAACTGTGCATAGCCCTCAGGTTGAGAATTTATGATGTAAAATCATAGAATTGTAGGACTGGAAGGGACCTCAAGAGGTCTTTTAGACAAATCCCCTGCACTCAAGGCAATATAAGCATGTAAACAATGTCTGATGTAACAAAAATTGTGTGAAAGGAAAACCAGTTCTCTTACTTTTAGTGTTTGGAAAGAGATGAACTTGAGTGACAAAGTTAATTTCTCAAATTAGATCCAAATCTGAACTTTCCAAAAATTCAGTGACATTCATATTTGGTTTTATGCCTTAGCCCATGAAAGAGACAGGCCCATCTTTTCTTGACTCATATGCTGACCTGAACTTCCCCAAAATCCAGGAGACTGAAAGGATCCCGGTGCTTAGTGTAGTAGGAAGGGAGTCTGAAATATAAGGCCTTGTATCAGAAGCCTGGTATGAGGCCTGAACTAAGGTAGTGGTCAATGATTTGCTACTATCAAGCAAAGTCAAGCTGTGAGCAAGAGGCAAGCCCTGCTCACAGAACCAGGCAAAGAACAGGGCTGGTTTTGCAAAAAAATAAAAAGACCACCACACACGTTCCTAAGAAAGGGTAGGCACAGGACACTAACGCAAACACATTCCAGAAGGCAGGTACCAGAATACCCCAATACCAAGTACTGTACAAACATCTCTTCCTGCCCCCGCCCCAAAATATAACAGGAACATGCTGACCTCTCTTAAAAGATAAGGTCAGGATGACAGTATAATGCAGAGGTGGGCAAACTACAGCCCCCGGGCCCATCCTGCCCGGCCCCCAAGCTCCTGGCCTGGGAGGCTAGCCCCCGGCCCCTTCCCCAGTGCTCCCCCTCCCCCGCAGCCTCAGCTCACTGCACCGCTGGCACAATGCTCTGGGCGGCGGGGCTGCAGAGCCATGGCCTGACCCGGTGCTCTGTGTTGCGCGGCGCGGCTGCCTGCCCTGGTGCAGCTGCGCCGCCAGCCACCTGTGCTCCAGGCAGCACGGTAAGGGTTCACAGGACAGGGGGGGTAGATAGAGGGCAGGAGAGTTTGGGGGTGGTCAGGGGCAGGGCATGTGGATAGGGGTCGGGGCAGTCAGAGAGTGGGGAACGGGGGGGTTGAATGGGGGCAGGGGTCACGGGGGGGGCTGTCAGGAAGGAGGGGGGGGCTGGATGGGGCAGAGGGGGGCAGCCAGGGAGAATGGGTGGTTGGATGGGGCAGGGGTCCCGGGGGGGCAGTCAAGAAGGAGGGGGGGTTGGATGGAGCGGCAGGGGGCGATTAGGGGTGGGGATTCCAGGGGCAGTCAAGGGACTGAGAGCAGGGGGTGTGGATGGGGCAGGGGTTCCCGGGGGGGCCATCAGAGAAAAGGGGGGGTTGCATGGGGCAGGAGTCCCGAGGGGACCGTCAGGGGGCGAGAAGTGGGGGGGGTCGGATAGGGGGTGGGGCTGGGCCACGCCTGGCTGTTTGGGGCGGCACAGCCTCCCCTAACCAGCCCTCCATACATTTTCAGAAACCCGATGCAGCCCTCAGGCCAAAAAGTTTGCCCGCCCCTAGTATAATGGATAAAGATGTTTTGATCGAACCAACATGTACAAGGTAGTGGGTGGTAAAACCCCACATCAGGGGGCAGTAACTAACCTGTCAAAGGGGCAATATGTAACTTGTTTGAATTGCTGTATAAAATGAAGCCTCAAAGGGAGTCTCTCTGTCTAGCCTAGGGAGGAACAGAAAGTCCCGCCATTCACTAAGCTGGCCCATTGTTTCAGGCATACACGTATTAGTGGTCCGGTAGAGTCTTTGGGGTACAGGTACTCAGAGCCGTCCCTTGGGTGGGGCAAATCAGAGCGACCGTCCCAGGCCCTGCGCTTTGGGGTGGCTCCGCACTTCGATAAAATCAGGACTGTGCCGATATTTAGCCCTTTGTTCCGCGTCACGATTGATGTACGATCGGGACTCCATTTGTCCCGATATTCAGGTGAGGAGACGGGCAGGGAGGCGAGGCGTGAGGCGGGTGGGTAAGCAGGGTGAGGAGGCAAACGAAGAGGAGAGTGGCAGACGGGGGAGTGAGACACGCCGGACGGATGGCAAGGAGACTAGCAGGGAGGCAAGCAGCAGGCAGATGGGCGGGCAGCAAGGAGGAGAGCAGCAGGCAGGCGGCGGGGGGGCTGGGTTGAGGAGGCGAGTGGCGGCCGGGTAGGTGGGCGTGCCAGTCGGACAGCAAGGAAATTAGTGGGAAGGGCCCCGTACCTCTCTAGGGACAGCCCTGCAGGTACTAGTACCATGCCACATCGACAAAAAACTTGACTGGTACCTTTGTACCTTAAAGGATCTTGTGGTCACTGGGCAGTTCATTCGAAGTCTGCTGTGCCAGCTACCTGCGCAGAGCTGGAATAGCTTACAGAGGGAACACATGCAGCCAAACATTTAACCACACTTAGATGCCACAGTGATGGATATAGTACTCAATTACTATTCTTATTTGTATTATGGTAGGGGCTGGCCTTTTCTGAAAGGCTTTGTATTTTGCCAGACTGGTGAGAGACTTTGTGGGAGTTGGCACCATGGCCTGTTCTTCCCCCTTCCTGTGTCTCCCAGCCAGAAGGAAGGGGATAGCTGGGAGCTCTCACTCCTGTCCGCCCCAGGCCCAAGCAGAGCCCACTGAGCATAGACATTTTCTGCCCAAGACTGGGCTGGCATCGAACCAGGAGCCCCTTGGCACACAGCGTAGAATGCACTTGATGAGCCATCAGGCTCCCAGCCTAGCTGTTCATAGGGAGAAACAATTCCCTGCACATCCAAACCCATTGGCAAGGGACAGACAGGCACATGGTTGCACTGAGGGCACAGGAAGGGCAAAGGCTTTTCTACAGCTTCACTCCCCCATGCACACATGCCTACAGTCTACGCAGACTATGCTGGACGTTCGCAGGCTTCGCTGGTTGAGACACGTGGAGCACGTGCCTCAAGATCGTCTGCTGAAGGCTGTGCTCTATGGCCAACTTAAGAACAGCCTGCAATGCAGAGAAAGGCCAAAGCTTCAATACAGCGACAAGGCCAAGCAAGGACTCAAGAAATTCAGCATTCCCACTGACAACAAGAAAAATCCTGCCCACAATTGTTCAGGTTGGAGAAGCCGGGCTGAGACTGGTGCAGTCACCATGGAGAACTATTAGAGTGCCCAGATTGAGGCGCACAGGCAAGCCAGGAAGTAGAGTATGTTTCAACTTCCGTTTGGTGAGCTGACCTCTAGCCTCTGTGAGAAGGTTTGCTGCTCACGCATTGGGCTCTTTTCCCACACCATTGTTAAGCACCACTGACGGGCAGACTTTATCGCATCTTTCATCTGTCAAGATGTTGGATGGCCATATAGAGGCCCCAACCAAGATCAGGGGCCCATTGTGCTAAGCACATATTAAAGACAGTCCCTGTCTTGAAAAGCCTATAGTGTTAATAGACAAGACAAATACAGCATGGCTGAGAGGTAAAGTGTTTTGCCCAAGGTCACACCAGCAGGGCAGAGTTATGAATAAAACCTGAGCCTCTGGGCTTAGTCCAGGGCTCTACCCCCAGGACCACACTGCCCCACTAACCAAGTCTAGATAGATAATTTTGTTTTTCTGATTCAGGCCCATTTCTTCATTATTAAACATCTTTGTTTGTATGGGTTTTGTAATGAATCAGCGAGTTCAAGCAATGTGTGAGGAAATGGAAATTATGCTGCTGCTTTATACTTTATGAA
Organism: Chelonia mydas; assembly: GCF_015237465.2. Lineage (NCBI taxonomy): Eukaryota > Metazoa > Chordata > Testudines > Cheloniidae > Chelonia > Chelonia mydas. The sequence continues at coordinate 110,672,941 of NC_057853.1, forward strand.
AAAAGCTCAGTCCTGAATTTATGCCGAACAGTCTGTTAATTGTGCCAAATGAAATGTCATTAAGTCTACTGAACAACCGTCTACTGTTAAGGAGTGATATGAGATCAACAACTGAGTTAATTTAAGATTAAGTATCAAGATACAACTGGAGTTCAAAGATCAGTTATTCATTTCAGACCATATGAAAATTTTTGTTCAATGCAGAAGGAAGAGACCTTCATAAATAATCTTCAGCCCATGTTCAGCATTCTCTCTTGATTTTTCCTACTCCCCTTATGCCAAGGAACAGAGCAGGAAAAACTGCTCCATCTTTCTCGAACATCTGATGTAGATTTTGTTTCAGATTTATGGAAGCCAGCCAAGTTTTTAAAGCAGTCAATCAAAGCAAAGGTAATTCCAAAGGCTCACTGCAGCCTTTTAACAACCAAGAGCTCTGTTCAATAGCTCAATTATCAGTATTCCAGCAGTATGTTTGTTCATTCATTAAACACCAATTTTCCCTCCCAAGTATATGTATGAAAAGTACATAGAAAGGAAAGGAAAAATTATGAAAAGAAGTATATCAGGATGTTATATTTTTGATAGTCAACTAGAAGACTTATGGGCAAGAATTGCAGGAGCTATGCTGGGAGACAAACTGAAAAAAATATATTGGGAGTCATAAGACTTGGGAAATTAAGAAAAAATAGAAAGATTTATTCCTATTGATCAAAACAGTCGAGTTCTGTGGCTAAAATAACTGAAGATCTCTTTAGAGGTTTCTGGGTGTAGGAGAAGAGCAAGGAGGAAACATGCATTTGCTAATTGGACAGATCAGACAGCTGTCTCTGTAGCTGAACAGTAACTGGCCATCCATGTAAATGAAGGAATACAAACCTTTTGGGTGTTGTGTATCACATCACTTCAGTTCATTATAGTTTTCATAATCCTAGTGAATGAGAGATATGCAGACACCAGTACTGGTTCTCTGATACTCTAATTTGATGAGGAATTTTTCTATCAGTAGGAGTTAACAAATGTATCTGCTAGGGAAAGGCAGAGCTGTCAATTCTTTCCATCATTACATGTAGGACTGTAAGATATTCCACTTTTCTTGGATGTGTAATAGTCTGAATCATTCCTGTCTCAAGTGCTTGATATGGAAATCAAAAGCAAGTAAGTATGTGACTAACTCATTCATCCGGAAAAGGTTTTAAGTTCCTGAAAGAGAGAGAACCATTTAAGCTTAGATAAAGAAGAGACTCTAAGGCTTTGTCTACATTGGCAAGAGAAAGACAAAACTTTTGTCATTCAGAGGTGTTAAAACACACACACACACACCCGAAAGACAAAAGTTTTGTCCACGACAAGCACCGGTGTGAACAGTGCTTGGTCAGCAGGAGCGCTCTCCTGCCGACAACACAAACTCCGCTCGTTGGGGGTGGAAGTTTTTTGTTGGCAGGAGAGCCAACAAACAGTGGCTACACTGCATGACTTTTAGCGGCACAGCTGTAGCGACACAGCCATATCGCTAAAAGCTGTGCAGTATAATGTAGTGTAGCTCGTTGGGGGTGGAAGTTTTTTGTCGGCCCGAGAGCTCTCTTCTGCTGACAAACAGCAGAAACACTGCATGCCTTTTAGTGGCATGGCTGTAGCAGCACAGCCAAGTGATGCTACAGGAGAGAGTTTGAACAAACCTCTTCAGGAGCATGCTTCCAATGTAGCAGGATGCTCTTCTTACAATTACAGACTAAAGACTGTAATAGACACACATTATGGTTTCTAACCATCAGAGGGGTAAAGTTCTGGAACAGGCTTCCAAGGGAAGCAGTGGTGGCAAAAGACATATCTGGCTTCAAGACTAAGCTTGATAAGTTTATGGAAGGGAGGATATGTTGGGATAGCCTAATTCTGGCAATTAATTGATCTTCAACTATCAGCGGTAGATATGCTCAATGGCCTATGATGGGATGTTAGATGGAGTGGGATCTGAGTTACTACAGAGAATTCTTTCCTGGGTGTCTGGCTGGTGAGTCTTGTCCACATGCTCAGGGTTTAGCTGATTGCCATATTTGGAGTCGGGAAGGAATTTTCCTCCGGGCAGATTGGCAGAGGCCCTGGGGGGTTTTCACCTTCCTCTGCAGCGTGGGGCACGGGTCACTTGCTGGAGGATTCTCTGCATCTTGACGTCTTTACACCAAGATTTGAGGACTTCAATAGCTCAGATATAGGTTAGAGGTTTGTTACAGGAGTGGGTGGGTGAGATTCTGCGGCCTGCGTTGTGCAGGAGGTCAGACTAGACGATCATAATGGTCCCTTCTGACCTTAAAGTCTATGATATGGAGGTAGGCAGGGTAACCCACACAAAAAGTTGAAGCACTGCAATAGAGAGAAAAAGCCAAGGCAACAAATACAAAGTCTTTTAAAGCTATTGCTATACAAAGCTAGGGCGCTAGTACAATAAGAGGAAAAAACTTACTGCGACATTTAAGGCCAAATAGCAGAACAGCTAAAAATGCTGAGTTTCTACCTACATACAGGGCTATATTGTACACCTTAAACTATAGCCCTCATTGTGGGAGGTTGTGGAGTGGCAGCCAGGCAGTAGGAGCCCAAAGGTTCTCAGTGGTAGCTGATGACAGAACAAGGAGTAATGGTCTCAAGTAGCAGTGGGGGAGGTTTAGGTTGGATATTAGGAAAAACTTTTTCACTAGGAGGGTGGCGAAACACTGGAATGCGTTACCTAGGGAGGTGGTGGAATCTCCTTCCTTAGATATTTTTAAGGTCAGGCTTGACAAAGCCCTGGCTGGGGTGATTTAGTTGGGGACTGGTCCTGCTTTAAGCAGTGGGTTGGACTAGATGATCTCCTGAGGTCCCTTCCAACCCTGATATTCTATGATTCTGTGATATAGTCCATGAGCTAGACAACTTTTGGTATCATCGGGATGAGCAAGTTCTCATCTTTTTTTTGTGAAAGATCCATGCATACACATTACAAAAATATGAGTTGGACCTTTCTGCATCATAGCTTAAAGGTGGAGTTAGGTTTGTTTCCATGGAAACCAGATATGTAAGGGTAAGCACAGTGGGTGAAAAATGGGTATGGGCCATCTTTTGATTAAAAAGGAATACATCTTCACCAATTTTGGGTAATTATGGTTTTCATTAAAATAATAACTATGCAAATAAGACAAATGAGCATAGCCATTGCAGGGGCAACTGCCAACAACTTAAAAGGGGAGCCATGCTTCACATGAAAAAATATTTTGATTCTACAGGCATTACCATTATTTTTCAACTTAAAATCAACTTTTAGTTAGTTGTACACAGTAAGGTACTGTAACCTGAGATTTATGGGTTTGTCCCTTTATTTGCTTCACAACTGTGATGCAGTTGTGATTACTGAAAGAATAATGGAATCTGATTCAGTGGTTCCCAAAGAGCACCCACAAACAGAGCATAAGTCTAAAAACACATGTGATACCTGATGTGGAGGCTCCTTTCACAGATCTAACCAAACCAAGAGACCTGGAATCATGAAAGAATCTTTTAAGAGCCACAGAGATCCAAAAAGGTGCTGCCATTATGCAATATAAAAGACACCAAAGAAGTACCTAACATATTTTATCACCTAAATTGTTAAAAGATCTTCACACACAAGAAAAGTCTGCCACAGCTTGAAAAATAAGCAAAACTTTCCAGCTGCAGTGAAGAAATTGGCCATGAATCACACAAATCAATAAGGGGAATGGTATCATCATCCACCAGAGTATATATAAGTCTGTATGTTTTTATGATCAAGTATCGAAGTACATGAAAGGAGCCAAGTCCTGAGAGCCACTGTGTCAAACAGTAGATCTCAGGTCAGATAGGACCATATGGAAGAGAGCAAAAGAAAATATGGACAGAAAGATATTGGCTGTTGCATCAGGAGAGTGGGGAGCAGCAGAAGCACACTATCACAGATTTTATTGTGGAGCCTACAAAACAAGACCAATAGATAAGCACAAGTGTTGTCAACATGAAGATGATGATATCATGCATTCTATGAAAGAAAAAGAAGCATAGGATAGGCTATTCAATTATATCTACACTGATTTGTTTTCAAAGCCTTGTGTTGTATCAATGATGAATCTCTCACAGAAACTGGTGGCCAGTATGTGTTCTCTTGTTATTGGGGGGGGAGGTGGGGGGTTGGGGGGGGAAATCAAGCCACAAACCAAGAAATATGTTTGGAGAAAACTGGAAGCAGAATTCAGTAATAGCCTGTAGGTTATATCAGATAATAATGCCAAAACATGGTAATACCAGATAACCTTCCTGCGGCAATGTTAATTAAGGAGAATCTAAGAATAGACTCTGAACTGGATGCACTTTTGTCAGAAGACCATGATCAGGTCTTGAAGCAAATGTGCTGTGGTCATGTGGTTGGATCTGAAGAAATCCAACATTGATCAACCATGGCCTCCACAGCCAGAGAGTTTTGATAATGATTACACCCAGGGGTGAAAGTAAGGCAGTACGGGCCGGTATGGCATACCGGTAAAAAGTAACAGCCTGTACCGGCCCGTACTTCTGACTTTAAAGTGTGTGAAAGCCACGGATTGGGGGGCGGGGGGCATAAAAAGGGTAGTGACATTAAAGTGCTGCTGCGGCAAAAGGACCCTGCTTAAAGCGCTGCCACGGCAGCGCTGTAACATCCCTGTCCCTTTTGCCCCCCCGGCAGCCGATGTGGGGGGCAAAAGGAGCAGCTACCCCAGGGCCAGCTATTTAAAAGGGCCCGGGGCTCTGGCCGCTGTGGCGGTAGCAGCAGCGGCCAGAGCCCCGGGCCCTTTAAATCGCCACTGGAGTCCCCCACCCCACCCTGCTCCGCCCCTTCTGCCTGAGGCCCCGCCCCTTCAGGAGGGGAGAACTGCCCCCCATACCAGTAAGAGAAATTTTACTTTCACCCCTGATTACACCTCAGTGCGAATATCTCTCAGACTTCCTCAAGGTGTTTACATGGGATACAAAAGAGACTACACCAACCTCACAAATTCAAAAGTTCATACAGTCCTTTTCCCAAGATTATATATATGCCATTATTGGCGGTGTGCAGAAATCTGCCAGGCACAAACCGTGGATATTGAAATCCCTCACTGGCAACATGGAGTTGGTTAAGATACTCAGATGACTAGGTCGTGGGATATCTTATAGTCAGCTGGAGGAAATGGACACTGCCCTCTGTGACAATCAGGGCCCAGACACCCCCGGAGGAGGACAGAGGATCTGAACTCCAAAGAATAAACAATTGAGTGAACTGACTTATAGTACAACAAGCTTGTATACAAAGTGTATCAAGAAAGATATTTTATGAAAGCTAGTGACACACTTGTCTTGAATAGCAACACAGGAGAAAAACTTTATCTGGGGACACACTTGAATACTTTCAAAGGTGTACTGCATTATAAAAAAAGAAGAGGAAATAACCCATCACTTAGGGGGGAAAGGAGACTGCACCCTCTCATTCTGTGAACACTGGACCCTCTTTCTTGGAGAGTTGGAGATGCTGGTAGCTTGATGTAAGTGAGAAAGCTGTTTAGGAAAGACTGTAGCTTGCTAAGTCTTTGACACTAGAAAGCGTGTCTTGTTTTGTCTGTAACCATACCTGTCTTTTTCTCTTGCTTAATATCACCTAAATCTATGTTCCTTATTAATAAACATATTTTTAGTTTGACATAAAATAGTCAGTTAAAATGTACTCTGTGGGTTATTCTGTACAGATAACCAAGAGTAACAAGTGTGGAGGACAGAGGTATCTTTTTTCCCCCCTCGAATGTACTGAAACAACTTGAGAAATTAAATTGCAATTTAACCAATGAGACCAGGTGGTATTGCTCCAAATCACTAAACACCAAAGGAGCTGAATTACAATACAGTTGTAATTACATTAATATGGGATTTATCATTTAGACCACTGATTATGCTGTAGAACTAAAGGGTGGCCAAAGCTGTATCAATTTTTCCAACAGGCTGAGAAGTCTTCCTTTAAGACTTTAATACCAGGAGAAGTAATTGATGCAATTCTTAAACATAGGATTATAAACCACCTCCATGTGTATGATACAACAGAGATAAAGTATGAGTCCTCGGCTAATCTCTTTGGGGGCAGCAAACTTTATAATTGCTGTGAATGTCCAGTGACAGGGACTGGAGACTGCACTGTGACATCTCTGGGGAACTCAAGAAAAGGGGTTCACTGAATGTTATCTGTAAGGCAAGGTTCAGACTGGCAGAATCTTGAGGAGTTAGTTGGTGAGGCAAACAGGGTGGTGTGCTAGGGAGATGACCAGTACAAGCCCAGCAAAGCTCTCTCTTGCTGAGGTAGAGGGGTAACACAATGGCTTATGTTTCTAGGCTCCTTGAGAAGAGCATCATACCCTCCATCTACAGAAGCTGGCTAATGAGAATGAGTCAGGTGTGGCAATACCATCCAATATTCTGCCCTGCATGCCCACAACTATGGTGTATGACGGCATCAACAGATTTGAGGAGACACTCAGTGGTGCAGGGATATCACAGAGTAAATGGTATTGCAGTGCAGTCTCAGGACAACCCAAGAAAGCTCCACATGCAGAGAAAGTTAAAATATGCAGCATCACTCCTCCACAATTATTGCTTCCTCCTTGTAATGCTGGTAACCAAGTTGGCCCTCCCGTGATGGAACCAATGAAGAGGCCATTCAAAATGCTCAAGTTAAGAATCCAGTATGGTCTCTGATGAGGCAAACAGATGAAAGTAACCACATGGTCAGCTCCTGACCTGGCTTGAACATCCAGGCATGCAACAAGGTCGACATGACTCAGGCCAATGTTGGGTATTTGCTGACCACAAATGCACCAGCAATGGAGATGTCCATGGTCTACAAAATCCTTAATTGGATTCAAAATATTGAGGGGAAAAAACTTCATTTGAAAGAGATAATATGTGTCTTTCATGAGGCACTGTATGCCAAGACTGCAAAAATGTTGAGGGAGAATGACAAAAAAAATCCAATCCATAATTATCAGAATGGATGCAGAGGTAGCTTTAAACCACCTTGATAACATCCAGATTCTGGGCAGCTGTGGAGGCTGAAATGGCCCCCAGCATTAATTGGCTGAGTCCCAGGGGCTGCTCTAACTTACCTTAGCTGGGTTGCCTATGGCCTTTTTTGCTGTACAGAATCCCTGTATTTTTGACCCTTCCAAGCACAACCCTGATCCATGTCCTTCTGTTCCCAGACCTGCCACCTATATCAGGGCCTCTTGGGGTAGGAGAGCAACATAAGGCTACCGACACAGACCCTGTGCTGTTCTTCCACAGGATGAATCTGTGTCAGCTACACCATTCTGTATCATCATTGGTGACAAGAAATGACAGTCTCTTTCATTTGGCAGAAAGAGACTTTGCTACAGTAGACACAAATTTATTTACCCCCCCATAGAAAGATTCACCGTTATCCACGCTGATACATTTTGCAACTTTAGTATCATAGAAGATTAGGTTTGGAAGAGACCTCAGGAGATCAACTAGTCCAACCCCCTGCTCAAAGCAAAACCAACACCAACTAAATCATCCCAGCCAGGACTTTGTCAAGTCGGGCCTTAAAAAACCTCTAAGGATGGAGATTCCACCACCTCCCTAGGTAACCCATTCCAGTGCTTCACCACCCTCCTAGTGAAATAGTGTTTCCGAATATCCAACTAGACCTCCCACACTGCAACTTGAGACCACAGTTTCTAGTTCTGTCATCTGCCACCACTGAGAACAGCTGAGCTCCATCCTCTTTGGAACCCCCCTTCAGGTAGTTGAAGGCTGCTGTCAAATCCCCCTCACTCTTCTCTTCTGCAGACTAAACAAGCCCAGTTCCCGCAGCCTCTCCTCATAAGTCATGTGCCCCAGCTCCCTGATCATTTTTGTTGCCCTCCGCTGGACTCTCTCCAATTTGTCCACATCCCTTCTGTAGTGGGGGGACCAAAACTGGACACAATATTCCAGATGTGGCCTCAACAGTGCCAAATTGAGGGAAGTGATTATTCCCCTCTATCTGCTGGCAATGCTCCTACTAATGCAGCCCAATATGCTGTTAGCCTTCTTGGCAACAAGGACACACTGCTGACTCATATCCAGCTTCTCATCCATTGTAACACCCAGGTCCTTTTCTGCAGAACTGCTGCTTAGCCAGTCGGTCCCCAGCCTGTAGAGGTGCCTGGGATTCTTCCGTCCTAAGTGCAGGACTCTGCACTTGTCCTTGTTGAACCTCATGAGATTTCTTTTGGCCCAATCGTCCAATTTCTCTAGGTAGCTATGGATCCTACCCCTACCCTCCAGCGCACCTACCTCTCTCTGTTCACATTTGTTCCATCTAACAGGTCAAATCCTGAAAAAGGGTGATTTTGCCAGCTTACATTTGTTTTAATTGGAAGAGCCTTCCTTGCAGTATTTTGCTTTTTCCTAGAAGAATTCACTTCTTTCCATAAATAAGTCCGAACAAGTACTCTATTTTAAAACATAAATGTACGAAGCGCACAAAAGGCTCTGTACCATACTGATTTATGGTATCTATAGGGTGAACCTAAAAATCTTTTGAGAAACCCAGACAAGGATTTTATATTACTGAATACACACAAACACTTTACACTGGCATTAAGACCAAGTCTGTTGTGACCAAATCCAATAACCATTGGTGAGTAAACTAAAATACAATAAAGGTCTTAAATGAGGTATGGAGTTTTGGAAATCCAGAAAGATCTTAAGCACAAAGAAGAGAAAACGAATGTTTCTGTTGTTTTACTGAAAGCCAATATTTGGAGAAAAGGAAATGGTCGGCCCTATCCTGGATTTTTGATACACGCAGAAATCCTGTTGATGTCAACAGGAATTTGGGATGTGCAAGGAATGCCGAATCAAGCCTGTATTTAAAACCAAAAGCTTCAGGGCAAACCAAGCAATCACACACAAACAGAATTTCACTGAGTTTTTTGTTAATTTGCAGAATTTGTAGCTCTGAAGGCAAAGAGCAGCGGGTTATATTTTTCCCCATTTATTAAAAAACAATTGTGGACTTTGGATCAAGAATAATGAAGCCTGTTGTAACAAAAAGAAAGAGGTCTGCACGTTATTTTGGATTCATTTATAGATTAAACAGAAACCATTCTGGCAGATGAAACCCAGGCTCCATCAATATTGATAACATGACATGCTAGTTATTAGAAACATCAGTACTGCTGTCTTGGAAAAGTCTATCTGACTAGTAAAATCACATTAAAGTTTGTATGTACTTTCTGAAGAGATTTAAAAATTATTAAATAAATACAACCCAGCTATATCCAAATGTCCTGCTATATAATCACCAACTACTTTATTGGATGCGTCACAAAAGTAGTACGTATGGGGACAAATGTGAAAAAAAATGAGGACAGTGTCCTTATGGATCAGTTCTGGAATAATATTCTATGTGCAGGGGTGGTACGAAGATGGTTATGGGAGAAACAGGCAAAGTAGGCATTAGTGGCCCAGCAGAAATGGCAAGGGGTTGACACAATAAAAGCAAGGGCAGATAATCAGGGAAGGGACAGAATTGTGATGGGCCTTGAAGACAAAGGCAATAAGATTAAACTCAATGAAGTGAAAATGTGGAAGGCAACGGGGAGACTTGGGGGAGTGTGTGGGGTTGACATTGTCAAAATAATGCCCAAGGAATGACCAATTTTATCCAATATTTTTCTATAACCTGCCTTATCACAGGTCACCAATGGGAACAGAGCAGAGGACCTCCACCATGAAACAGACAAGCTTTGGCCACCTCAAGTAGATCAGCTTCTTTAGCACTGAGTAAACAGCAAGCTCTTATCCACTCTTAGAGCAGGGGGAAAAGGGGGGAAATGTGAATGTTTTTGCAACTTTTCCCCCCAAAAGGGAAACAATCACCCACTTAGCCATGTGTGCATCATGTCACCAATATATTGAAGATGCACATAGGTTCTACTTCCCTTATCTTAGCTCCTGCTCAACCCTCTTAAACCTGTGCAGTGTTGATAGAGGAGCTTATCTCCTGCATACCTCCTAAGGTCTTTTCAGGAAGAATAGAAGACCTGTCTCCTGTAAATTTTAGGAGACCTGCCAGAGATGAGCTTACTATAGACCACTTTTTAAGGTAAAAGCAAAATTATGTTGTGAAGGAGACAGAGACTCTACATAGTTAAAGTAGCAGCTCGGGGTTGAATTATAAGCTAATTTTGACCCACACTCCCCTGTGAATCCAAAGCAAATCCTCATGCTTTCAAATGTTTAGGGTTAAGTCTGAGAAAAATAGACTCTTTTCTTCAAGGTTAGAATAAATTATGTACTTTTTAAAATAAGCAGCTTTAATAATAGTTTCATTATGAACATTTCATGAAGTGTCTAACATTAGATCGCATCCCACTATCAGTCCAACAAAATCACCTTGGCACAACACCATACAAAACATAAGGAGATTTCTTCTGTTGACCACCCCAAAACAGCCTCATGGTTGCTTTTCAAATTCACATACAGTGCTTAGGTACGGTAACTGAGCAATAAGTTCTTAACAAATATTAATACCTATACATTGATTCTGACATTGGCTCATGAAAAAGGCAAGTTTTGAAGAGTGGGAAAATGTTCAAGAAATTTCCATTATATGAAAGTTTAATATGATTCTCCCTCACTGACACGGAGGAGAAGCTTTTCAGTTTAGGAATAATTTGCCCTTCTGGCTGCTGTCGTTCATTGAGCAAACATCTTCATTTTGGTGTCTGTATTAATACATTGGTGCTTCCCGTTAATTATTAAAAGTAATTCCGAAGACATCTATATTTACCAGTTTAAAAAAGTTCTTTCTGGTGTACATTTTTCTGCATACATCTCCACTGCATTTCATCTGCACAATTAACTCCTTTGGAGTCTCCCCACAATCCTGTTAGTCTTGACTAATATAATTAATTTTCTTCTTGTTCCCAAACTTCCACTTCACAATCACCCCTTTCTGCCATATCACTAAGTATAACAAACTACTCCAATTCCTGCAATAATCCCTAGGGTATACCATTACCTATTAGCTGCTTTCTACATTAAGAAAAGGCCATTTATTCCTTTTTTTCTCTCTCTCACTCAGTTTTTAATCTGGAAAGAACCTTTCTAGCTCACCATAGTTACAAGTTTCTTTACTAACTGAGGCCCCAATTCAGCAAAGCGTTGAAGCATGTGTTTAATTTTAAGGACCTGATCAAATTCCGTAGACCTTAATGGGATTTAAACATGTACTTAAGCATATGCTTAAATGCTGTATTGAATTAGGAGAGTTTTCTGAATTAGGACTATATTGAGAAGGACTTAATTACAAGCTTTGAAAATCAAAATAAATCATATCCACCGGTTTTCTTTTATCTACTATTTTATTAACTCTTTCCAAATTCAGGGAGTCCTTATGTACAATGACAAAAAGTTCATCTCTATCTTATCATACACATGGAGGTGGTTTATAATCCTATGTTTAAGAATTGCATCAAATTACTTCTCCTGGTATTAAAGGAAAACTTCTCAGCCTGTTGGAAAAATTGGTACAACTTTGGCCACCCTTTAGTTCTGCAGCATAGTCATTGGTCTAAATGATAAATCACATATTAATGTAATTACAACTGTACTGTAATTCAGTTCCTTTGGTGCTTAGTGATTTGGAGCAATACCACCTGGTCTTATTGATTAAATTGCAGTTTAATTTCTCAAGTTGTTTCAGTACATTAAAAAAAAAAAGAGAGACCTCTATCCTCCACACTTGTTACCCTTAGTTATTTGTACAGAAAAACCCACAGAGTACATTCTAACTGACTATTCTATGTTGCAAAGAACAAATCAAAGAAATTATTTACCTTTTCTGAGGTCTCCTTCACCTTTTTGATTACTACCTGTAGAGCCTGCTGGTCTCAAACTTCTGTGGACTTTTTATGCCATATGTACTTTAAAAAAGTCTCTTATTATTTGTCATTGTACTTTCAGTTATTTGTTCTTCAAATTTACTCTTAATCCCCATTTTACTTGCTACAGTTTATATTCCATCCTCTTGATATCACATGGGGTGGATTTCCTTTCTTACCCATCATCTTAAAAACTTTCCTTTTTGATCCTAAATCAACTTTGATACATTGTCATTTTGCCATACATTTTTTCCTTGGGTTTGGTCATATAATAGAATCCTTTCTGGAGCTCAAATTATTGTTAAGCAGCTTCTGTGCTGATTTTAAGTAAACTACAATCCAAATGTTCTCTTATTAAATTAAAATCTCTCCTTCTCTGCCCCACCCTGGTTTTTTTAAATCTCTTTTTCCGAAGCTAAGTGTCAGTACCAGAACTGAGCAGAATCCAGTTTTAGAGAACATCTGGTCTGGTTCTGGCATTCATGGTTTGGGCCCTTCTATATGATTTCCTACACATCCACTCTTGCATATGTCCCTATAAAAATGTATAACTTAAAATTATACATATAGTATGATTTTCCTGTAACCACACTTCTTAAACCAATCTCTCTCTCTCTATATATATATATATACACATATATATGTGTATATATGTATTTTATTGAAAATAACTCAAGGGTAGCCTTTTATGGTTCAGAATGAGAAGCTCCAGGAAGCTATTATTTACAATATTGAGAATTTCTCCTAGCTATTTCTCAATCTGACATTCAACCAGATTATATTTGGTATCTGAAGAAAGAAAATACGCCCAGGAGGAAAATGTATGCTTTTGAGATTTACTCCCAAGAGAAAATTAAGAGAGATGCTCCAGGCTTCTGTGATGCAAGTGTAGCCTTTGCAGGATATTATGGTATTGTGTCTGAAGCATGAAAGCTATGTTCAGGCTGTAGACAAGTGATTCAACATATTGAAAGTCAGACTGAGATCCCATCTGTGAAGAGTTGTTGTTTTAAGACCTATGTCAATTTTTGCAATCCCTCCTCCTTTTTAATCTGCCACTGAAGTAGATGCTAAGACACTGAAACAGGTTTAAAGTTAGTAATAAAATTCCTGGGGTAATCCACTGGGGTCCAGAGGACTTGAACAAAATGATAGTTCTGACATATGTGCCAAGGTGTAAGCAAATATTTCAGCTCTTTAGTTTATGTGAGCTCTTTAAATACAGTGTCTGCCTGTGCATTTTATAGAACCAGGGAGAATACCAAGAAAGGCAAAGATGGGGGTGGGGGTGTTATGAGACTTATTCAAGTTAAATAGATGACGGGGATGATGCTGCAATAGCTTAATTCATTAACTGTTGTAAAGAGTGTGGAGACCCTTAGAAGGAAAAAGACAAAGTATTATTTTTGCCATCATTCTACATGGTTTTCTCCCACTGAGTGAGTTTTTCAGAGTAGTGATTCTTTTTTCTTCTCAAATCTATTATATTGTGGTGCCCTGGAACTGTGATGCAGATGATATGGGAACATTTCCCAGGCTGGACATCTCACTAGCTGGGGCTGCACAGGATAAGACCGATATAGAGGTACTTAAAACCTATGGGAGGGATTCTGGGGAAGATGAGAATGCAATTCAATTCCCTGGCATGCTTGAGGAGTCATGACATTAGGTTTTGAAGGTGGGGCTTGCAAAGCGGAGGAACATGAATGCATCATAAGGACTACAGCAGAAAAAATAGCATAGTGGAATAAAATGCTGCTAATTTTTTGCTCTTCAGCTTTCATTAAATTGAGAAATTGGGGGATTGTTTATAAATATGATTGCTAGCCTATGTAATTAATTTTCTAAGCTATGTATCTAAAAAATGAACTCAGTAAGTTAACATTTTATACTGAAAGTTATTTCTTATTAATTTCAACTAGATGCTGTATGGTAGGGACCTAAATGAGAAATTAAATAGCCATGTGTGATTATTGAAGTGATGCAAATTTTTCTAGCTGTTCAGTAATTCAGTAGTTTATGAAGATTCTTTCATTTCAGTAAGTAGTAATTCTCATGTATATAACATTTTGACAGCCAAAGAAGCTATCGTTTAATTGCATCTTAAGATGTTAAACTTCAGGAAAATATAAAACAATAACTGCCGTATTTTCTACAATTATTTCAAGTTCCAATAACCAGTACTAAGAATTGTTCTGTTCCTGCAGTAATACATTTCACACAGACAATTGTATATCATTTCAAAATATCCCAAAAAGTTATCTACCATTTGTTGATATGATAATTAAATTATTAATATAGACATTTAACACTTCTCTCCTCTAGATTGAATCAGAGTTACTTACCTGTGTGTTATAGCCCTGTACTGTTATCATTCCCCTTAAGTACAAATGGTAGAGGCCTGTGCTTGAAGCAGCAATTGTTCCTGTGAGGTCACTTCTTGTGGGAATTATGCCACACGTAGTGGTTTCTCCCAGGCGCTTGACACCTTCTGCAACCAGAAGACACACTGTGTTCAGTCCTGCAGAGGGGATTGTGCAAAGTCAACATATCGTGGAACCTCAGTTCCTCATCTTCCCTTTCCAGACATTCTGGCTTTATCTGTCTTCCATGACGACAAGTGAAGGAGAACATCTGGCCCACTGAAATTAATTTAATGTAACACACTTTACTTTTCTGTCAGACCTGCATGCCATAATACTACAAAATAACAACTATTACCGTGAGAGTCTAAATAACGCTATAAAAACTGGGAACAGATTGGTATCCTCTTCATTAACTTTCCTTGGCAACTTTCCTTTTCCTAGCTGTGTGGTAGTGTCAAAACCAAGAGACACATAATTAAAGGTAACATTTCAGATCAATTATATTACTGACTACAGATAAGGCATTTTGTTATGCCACACGGACAGATAACATAATCTACATAAAAAGGGGTTCAGAGGATTGGAAGGCTTACTAAAATGACATTGATGTACAGGTACTAGCTTTAATGGATGTTTATTCTTATTTTATTTTTGTAACAAGAGTTTCCACGCACAATATAATTGTTAAGTTTTTTGAAATTCTGTCCACCCTATCATTTTTCCAGGGTAGGACAAACTGTTTTGTCATTTATGATAGTGTAAGAAAAAAGTCACAATTTGGGCTGAGATACCTTCTATCTGTTTAAATAACCCAAGTGCCTAATTACACTGCCAAAAATAATTTGTCATAAGCAGAGACACCATTCATTGGGACATAATGTACTGATTGAGGAGCTACCATAGTCTAAGTTAAAATGCAATGACTTAATTTTTCATCCTGACTTATCAGTTAGATTTATTTAGTGGTTTAAGTAACTTTGGTACCACCTTTCAGTTAAATATTAATGCCCATATAATGCACAATGTTAATCACTCTGTATATCTTATATGCAAATGTTTCTGCATATTGAAGCTAGTAAATAGCCAGGCATTTTGACAAGTCTGTAGCAGTAGAAAAGTTCTCCTGAATTGTGAATAACTAAGTAAAATCATTATTTCAAAATATGTTGGTTCACTTTTATTTGAATAGCGTTTAGGGGTGCACACTTATCTGAAATGACAGCATAACAAGCAGAACTTTTTACAATAAAGTGAATATTGACATTTTAAAGTCTCTTTATAGCACCTTTATAAATAAAATATTTGATTATATTTGGGAAAAGAGTTGCTTATAGGTTTGTAAGAAGGTAAGTTTAATTGAATAATCTACTCTTCCGTAACTATTATTTTTGTATATAATTGATTTTTTGAAATAGTTATTTCCCCATCCATCTAACTTTCTCTATTTGAGTTATTTAAAAAAAACTTCAAAATTGATGTATTGTTAATAAATAAATAAATAATTACATTCTTTATATGAATGAGTTGTTAGCACTCTTACCTCAACAAGAAAGTTATAGGATCAAGATCCCACAACAGGACTTGGGTTCATTCTTCATATTGACAGTGCTACTTAAAAAGTATTGTTAGATGCATCATCCATCAGAGGCTATGTTAATAAGATACTCCAATGGGTTTTTTATATAAAACCACTCATTGATGTCCAATGCTGTGTATGAACACTTGCCAAGTGCCTAATGGATGCCACATCTGCATAGAAATAACTATTGTAATAGCGATAACATCTATGGATATATTGGGTATAAAATGGATTCCCACATCTACCTTAAGAATGTCAAAGTTGCAGCAGGAGAATGATAATAGGATGTAAATGCACTCACATAGTCATTGCTGAGACTCCATCTGGCAATGACCACCTTGAAGGAAGATAAAATTTCCAGACATCCTTAACCAATGGGAAAAAATACTTTAAAGGGCTTAGATGTTTATTTGCCTTTTAGCCAGAAAAAGTGCTACTGATACATACTCAGCAATCCATAGGAAAGAAGAAAGGTCCCTGTGGGATAGTATTGGTTGTTTACATCCATGGGTCACTAGCAAAGCAACATGAAATTCAACAATAGCTAATTCTACTACACCTATCATTGGCTGGGCCTTCAGTGTAACAAAAACAGAGATGATCAAATGAATTTGGAAGAAAAATTGTCGGTAGCATCTAGCCATCTAGAAAGGAAAATTAAAATTAAGAAATATCCTGTCTGAATGGGGGAATGCCATGATATTCATTTTACCATGTATTCACTGAAACGCTTGACTTAGGTTGGCTTACTTCCAAGAGAAGTACTTTCACACACAAAAATGAATTTGTAAAGTCTTTCATGAAAAAATCCCAAAGCACTAAAACTTTCATATTTTCTATATGGCGCATTTAAAGAGTTGTGTCAGGAAATGCCTTGTAAAGGTACATTTGGTTCTGAGTGTGTGTTCAGAACCTAGATAAGGCAGCAACGGTGAAATCATCCCTATGCCTGAACACAGAGTAAAAGGGGTCTCTGTGGAAAAGAATTGAGGTGAGGGGGGCAGAACTCACAGACCTTACTTTAGTCCCTGGACTAGGAAAGAGGCCATTATCCCTGTGCACCCCACAACATGAGGTTTGGGAGCAGTAGATCCCAGTAATCACTGAGCATACCCTGGCCCTCCCCCCCTCCGTGATAGCCTACAGAGGACTGACACAGAACACAGTTATACTGGGTATAGAGCCTGCTGAGTAATTCTATGTGCCTGTGATGCAGCAGATTAGGGCCATAAACCACAGCAGTACCCCTGCTTTTGGGTGGGAGGGTAGAACCTGTCATAGCCCCTATTATGATGGGTGAATTGCACATCTGCACAGAAACATAAGAGCAATTTAGATGGCTTGTCTAGGGGAACATGATTAAATTATCACTGTGGCCCAGCTGAAAGGTGAAATAACGAGTAACTTGGAATTGAATTAAAAGCCGCCTTAAACCCATTAAAACATTCAGATTTCCCAGTCTCAAATACACTGAAAACCTTTTAAATTAAGCTGTCACCCTGCTTTTATCACAAGCTGAAGTCATTGCTGGCTCAGATATTACAAAAGAAGCCAGCCTAAACTCCAGCTCATTTGAACATTGGTTTTCAAACACACCATATTTTTCCTCAATATCTAGGAGTAATTATTTTTAATGTGTAGGATATCAAAGCATCCATAGGAAAGGACACAAAATAAATCACCTATAATACTTTGGTCCCAACAACTCCTCTCCCCTGGCCCCTTTAATGATAAGGGCCCAAAGCTCCACCTCATTCTCGGCACAGCACAACACACACACACAGAGTTTATGCCCAATATTCATTCACCTTCCTAAGGTTGCCTTTATTCATAGCTCACTAACATATTCATAGAATCATAGAATATCAGGGTTGGAAGGGACCTCAGGAGGTCATCTAGTCCAACCCCCTGCTCAAAGCAGGACCAATCCCCAATTTTGGGGGCAGATCCCTAAATGGCCCCCTCACTCAAGGATTGAACTCACAACTCTGGGTTTAGCAGGCCAATGCTCAAACCACTGAGTTATGCCTCCTGTTCCCCCTCTCCCCCCGGCTTAAACCAGAGCCTGGGCTTTCTCAGAGTCTTATTACATAGCCTCTCTTGCCTTAGATGGTATTCCTTCTGAACTGGAGTTAATGAGGCCCACCTGGTCCAGGTGCTGGAGTGAATCAGCCATATAGTTTTCTCTTTGAAAAATCCTAGACCGGACATCCTGTCACTGTGAATTATATTTGTACACACAAGTCTGTTCCACTTTCTTATACTGAATTTATTGAGAGATAAAGTTGTTGTGTTGCTATTAAAACAAGTATGGCCCTCCATGTCTGAGGGAGCTACCTTTCCGTAGGAGGGGAAATGATCCTTTACACGCTTTCGCAGAGGTATCTGGAGACATAAACAACTATTATACCATGTACCTCACCTCACCTGCCCTCTGACAGGCACATTGAGGTGACTGGTCACTGCCCAACAATTTAAACATCAGGAAAACAGATAATAAACCAAATAATGAGGCCCATTAGTAAGAGCAGAAGATCCAAATAGAGGCCAATAGAGATTAAAACTGATAACACATCTGATAGATAGATAGACAGACACACACAACCATACATGTAACAACGAGGTGCCAATTCCCCACCATACTCATTTGTTTATATATTGGATTCACATCCCCTACCCTACCTCCAGTTGTGTTTGGCTTGTAAACCCTTCAGGGCAGGGATTGCCTCTTCTGTGTGTGTACCCAGCACAGCCGGTGGGCCCCAATCCCAATTAGGCCCTTTGGATGTTACCATAGTATAAATATTTACTACTACTATTACTGAAAAATAGCATTTTCCAGGTGCTTTTGGAAAGCGTGGAGATGGATACCCCCAGAAGGAAGGGAGTTCCACAGTCACTAACTCACCCCACCGCCGCAACCACAACAAAACTGCAGTTCTCCAGAGTTCTAGGGGCAATGGCAGACTTCCTAGAGAAGTAGTGGGTGTCAGAGAGCAAAATGCAGCCAAGAAGCAGCTAAGGGAAGAGACCATCACTATGACCAGATTTATATAAATAGTACTTGATATTAATATTTGTAAAGCACTCAGAGCCTCTGCAATGGAAAAGTGTTACTGTATGTTATCTATACACTATATGTTATGTGTTACTGTATGTAATTACACAAACATTTCCCCACCGCTGCCAGAGGACATTTTAAATATCAGGGGAATTCCCTCAATAAGCATGTTTAAATTAAATATAAAATCTCTACATTGGTGTTTCAAATATGCCTTCTACCATTAAGATATTACTCCGATGTAGTTAAGCTTCCCATTAGCTTCAGGTCTGGCATCTACGGAGTTGAATATTCCATTTCAAATACATCTATGCTAGTTCAGTGATTTACACCTCCCCTAATTCTACTCGACATAAGTTACCAGAAACCCTTTTAATGAGTACTTGGAGCGTTGTCTGTCCATTATGTTCCCCAAAAAGCTGATGCTGCACATTTTTTCAAATTCAGAAATTTAGTTGGCTGGCATCCCATGCTCAATCAAACGTTAATGTATTTTTAAAATAACCCCATTCCATGCAGTGTCTAAAGGACGCTGGAGTTAAAATATACAAGCGAGAACAAACCTGCTAGATATGTACAATGGATCCACACAGCAATTGTCTTATAGTCACTATGTATTAGTATTGTTTTTCTAAAATGGAAAAAATTACCTTTGGACCACTGCTTTCTACGAGCAACTGGAACCACTAACAATTCTGCATCCACAGTATTCTTGCTGAGCTCTGAAAATAAGTTAAAATGTGAACACTGTTGAGGGAGTGCCTATACAAGACCCTACACACAGTAGAGCCCCCATGGTAACTTCACACTGATGGAGATGGGGAGGGAGTAGACTGAACAGCAGCATACTAAGTAGGTGGACTCTACACCAGTTTAATACTCTGAAAGAAGAACTGGACGCAGCCAAGAGTGGTACAAGTGAAACAACACTTCGGAGGCAGAGTACTCTAGTGCAGTGATTCTCAAAGCCGGTCTGCCGCTTGTTCAGGGAAAGCCCCTGGTGCGCTGGACCTGTTTGTTTACCTGCTGCATCTGCAGGCTCGGCCGATTGTGGCTCCCACTGGCCGCGGTTCGCTGCTCCAGGCCAATGGGGGCTGCGGGAAGCGGCGCGGGCCAAGGGACATGCTGTCCGCCCTTCTTGCAAAGCGGCAAAGAGTCCTGTGGCACCTTATTGACTAACAGACATATTGGAGCATAAGCTTTCATGGGTGAATACCCGCTTTATCGGATGCATGTCCTAGTGGATAGGGCATCAGACTGGGATGCAAGAGACCTGGGTTCTGTTCCTGATTCTGCTACTGATTTGCTATGTGTGACCTAGGGCTAGTCATTTCACTATCTTTACCTGTCTTACGTATTTAGATTGCAAGCCCCCCCTTTAGGGCACTGAATATGCCTTATTATGGTGCATGTACACACCTAGTAAAATGAGGCCTCTAGGCACTACTGTAATACAAACAAACAACATAAATACAAATAGCACTTACATAGTCCCCTTGGTTAGGAACCTCTGCACAGGGGCTGTGGAGAGCCTCTATGAAGAGGTGGAACAATCAGAGTTTAAGGCCAGAAGGGAACACTAGATCGTTTAATCTGACCTCCTGCAGATCACAGGCCACCAATGCCACCCATCACCCATACACTAAATCCAAGAACTGAAATTAGACGAAAGTATTACAGCCCACAGGAGACTAGACTATTATGTCAGGAGGCACTGAGAAGCTCTGATGCCTGTGGCCCCTGCAGTGGCAGGGGAATGATTAAGTGAGGTACGCCCAGATATCCTGCAAGTGACCTGCACCCACACACTGCAGAGGAAGGCAAAACAAAAACAAAAAAACTCCAAGGTCGCTGCCTGTAAGACTTGGGGAAAAATTCCTTCCAGACCCCACATATGGTGATCCTGTAGACCCTGAGAATGTGAGCAAGTAATCACTATGTATTGGTATTATTAGCCAACCAAGCACCTGAGTGAAAGAATGTTCAGTACCACCTCAGAAACCTGGCCCACCCCATCCAGCTGTGGCCTTCTCTGATGTTTCATATGAAGACCCCAAAAAGAAACCCAGAATACACTGAGGGGAGGAGGAGGAGGAATCCTTTCCTGACCTCTGCAAGTGGCTGTCTGAAGGCCTAAAAGGTGAGCTTTTAGGAACTTAAACTCATAAACTGGAAATGAGCCACACAGCTACTGAGCCCCTCCCCCCTACCAACACAATCAACCCCATCATACAATCACACTCTCTCCAGCTCTCTCAAAAATAATTAAAGCTACCCACAACAACTTTTGGGAGGCTGTTCCAGAACCTCAGTCCTCTGATGGTTAGAAGTGGGCTTCTAATCTGCAGCCTGAATTTGTTCATGGACACTTTATACCCATTTGTTCTTGTGCCAGCATTGTCCTTTAGCTTAAATGTATTTATAGAAAGAAATCATATTCCTCCTCAGACTTCTTTCTCCTAAGCTAAACAAGCCAATCTCTTCATCTCCTCTTATAAGATAGGATGATCGGGGAACTGAGGGCCTAATAGTTCTTTTCTGCACCTGTTCCAGTTTGAATTAATCTTTCTTGAACATGGATGACCAGAATTGTACATAGTATTCCAAATGGAGGTCCTATCAGTGCCTTGTACACTGGCATTAATACCTCTCTCTCTCTCCTAGAAATGCCTCGCTATAGGAATAGCAATCTCATGTGCCAGTTCAGTATTCTGGGATGGAAATTATCTGGTCCCGCCTATTTGAGCGTAGTAAGCTGTTCAAGTTTTAATTCCACCTCAGGTGTTATAATTTCCATTTCTATACACTCATTTCCATCAGCTGTCCTGCCTTCATGCCCATGTTCCATATTATCATAGAATCGTGTAAATGTAGGACTGGAAGGGACTAAGTGAGGTCATCACGTCTAGTCCCATGCCCTGAAGGAGGACCAACTTAGACCGTCCCTGACAAGTGTTTGTCTAACCTGTTCTTAAAAATCTCCAATTATGGTGATTTCACAATTTTTCTTGGAAGTCTATTTCTGAATTTAACTAACCCTTATAGTTGGAAAGTTTTTCCTAATATCTAACCTAACTCTCCTGTCAAGGTTCCTTCCCCACTCTGAACTCTAGGGTACAGATGTGGGGACCTGCATGAAAACCCCCTAAGCTTATTTTTACCGGCTTAGGTTAAAACTTCCCCAAGGTACAAACTATTTTACCTTTTGCCCTTGGACTTTATTACTGCCACCATCAAGGGTCCAACAGATATATAACAGGGAAAGAGCCCGCTTGGAAACGTCTTTCCCCCCAAAATCCTCCCCAAATCCTGGGGAAGGCTTGATAAAAATCCTCACCAATTTGTACAGGTGAACACAGACCCAAACCCTTGGATCTTAAGAACAATGAAAAAGCAATCAGGTTCTTAAAAGAAGAATTTTAACTGAAGAAAAAAAGTAGAAGAATCACCTCTGTAAAATCAAGATGGTAAATACCTTACAGGGTAATCAGATTCAAAACATAGAGAATCCCTCTAGGCAAAATCTTAAGTTACAAAAAGACACAAAACCAGGAATATACATTCCATTCAGCACAGCTATTTTATCAGCCCTTTAAACAAAACAGAATCTAATGCATATCTAGCTAGATTACTTACTAAGTTCTAAGACTCCATTCCTTTTCTGTTCCAGGCAAAAACATCACACAGAGAGAGAGAGAGAGCCTTTGTTTCTCCCCTCCCCCTCCAGCTTTGAAAGTATCTTGTCTCCTCATTGGTCATTTTGGTCAGGTGCCAGCAAGGTTATCCTAGCTTCTTAACCCTTTACAGGTGAAAGGGTTTTTCCTCTGGCCAGGAGTGATTTGAAGACTTATCAAATCCCGCCCCACCCCAGTCTTCTTTTCTCAAGACTAAACATGACCATTTTTTAAACCTTTCCTCATAGTTCAGGTTTTCTAACCCTTTTAACATTTTTGTTGTTCTCCTCTGGACTCTCTCTAATTTATCCACATCTTTCCTAAAGTATAGCACCCAGAATTTATTTACAGTTTGCTGCTTCATTGTTGAAGAATGCTAGTCTGTCACTTTGATCTTTTATTCCTATTTCTCCTAAACAGCATGTACCCTTCAAAACCTGTATTCCAATCATGAGTGCTATTCCACTGTTTCTTTATATATCCCTATATCTGGTTTGGCCTCCTGCACCAATAGTTCCAGTTTCTCCATTTTATTACCCAGACTCCTTTTATTCACGTACAAGCGTTTCAATTTTTGACTTCGGACCTCATTCAGTTTTCTAGCCAGTTAAGTAAAGGACTATACCTAACTGTAACACTGCTGACTACTATCCCAATCAGTATTTATACTTCCTTTCCCCTTGCTGTCCATGTGCTCAGATTTTCCCATTATCCCTTACTGTATCTTCATTTAGCTGATTTCCCTCTGCCTGAACATAATGTAACTGCAGAATTGATTACCATCTGCCTATAGATTTAGGATGGGCCCACCTCTCTTCCTCTTCGTGCGGGGCTTTGTGCAAGTGGGCTTCAGGGAGTTCCATTTAAGAATCAATTATTTTAAAGACCAACACATCATAATAGTTTTCAGCAACCCAACTAGGGTGACCAGATGTCCCGATTTTATAGGGACTGTCCCGATTTTTGGGTCTTTTTCTTATATAGGCTCTTATTACTCCCCACCCCCGTCCTGATTTTTCACATTTGCTGTCTGGTCACCCTAAACCCAACAAATATTAAAAGTAAGATGGCAATATATAAAAAGCTGCTGGAGGAAGCCATTTGCAGTGGATGCAAGTTTTACTGGTCCAACAAAACCCAGGAACTGTGTTATATATTTTTGAGTGCTATCTAAACTATTTACATATATGCAGCACTCATATAACATCAGGAGCAGAGCTGAAGACCTGCCCATTTTCCACCTCTTTCCACCCACATGCATGGGGGTCTGTGCAAAAACATAACTCCATCCAAGCTGCTTTCCCCTCCATGCTGGGAATAAGGGGGTATAAATGCCCATTTACTTCCTCCCTTAGGCCCATAGGATGGGCTACAGTCTGGCCTAAACAAGAATTACTTGTTTATCCTAAATTCAGGGTCATGTCTTGAGATACCCCTGATCCTCATCTAATTCCTTTCGTGTTTTAGTTTATCCTCAACCTATCAGTTCTAAAAGTCACTTTCACAAGCATTCTCCCTGAATCAAAGGAAGTTGATTCAAAAGGAAAGAAAAACATCTTTTATTTTATTATTCCCTTTATCATTATCTTTTTATAGTCAGTCATGACAAACAGACCCATGGTAAGAGACAGCCTGTTTCAGGATTAAAATGTCCATATTTATCAAAGATTTCCATCCTCTATTCTTAAGCGCCCCCATTTCCCCCCATAAACCCATAGTTTGCCACCAATATATCCTAGTAACAGACCAAAATTTTAACATTCATAAGCACCTCAAAAGAAAGAATTTAATTAAAGACACCAAAAACTGCTAATCTTTTCATAGTTATTAATGTGCACTCACTTATCCCTTTAGCCTTGGAACTACCAGTGGTATAGAGCATTTTGTATTATGGTCCATGCATGCTTTCTATTACACTAAAGATAACAGAACTGAATGATATAATTTTTATTTTTAGACAAGTACACAAATCTTTGCTTTTGACTGGTTGAAGAGGAGAGTAGAGTGCTGAATTAGTAAATATAATAATCAACCCTGGAACCATGGTAAACACTCAAATCATATGCACAAACCAGTGCATCTGATTGGCTGTGACCATTTCAATGGAAAGACTTTTTCCATTTTTTTTCTGGATCTCTGACTTTACCACCTCTTTGAAATGTTACCTAGAAATCTCTTTATTATGGCCATGGATTTCAAAACTGTATCACTTATGGAACAATACATGTATTGACCTTTTGTTTTAGTGAACATCAAAATCTATTGTCCCTAGAAAAAAGAATTGATCTAGGTTTCTCCCAAATCAATATTTACATATGGGGTCAATACATTTTGTTAATCACCTCAACAGAAGTCAATATTAACTTATTACCCTTTTCCTCATGTTCACCCCCTTAGCCTAACAGTAGCACTAGCATCTGCATGTTAAGTCTGGTACTGCATGCAAATTGCTTAAAAGCAATTTGCGCAACTTAATTTGTTTTATTTGCCAAATTAGGTAAATTCTAGTGCTCATTATTTTGGATTAATATTGGCAAAGTGTGAGCAGGCAATTTACAGACGTTTTCATAGAGCTCTTCTGATCTACCTAATTTTTGACTTGCAATATCCCCTATTGTTCCAGTTCTGGTCCCTTCCTAAAAAGAATCTCTTAGTTGTGTCAAACTGTGTGTGTGTGTTTTCAATGTAAATGTACATCTCCTACAGAGAGATGTATTTGAAAGATCGACAAAGAGCAAAAGAAGGCATTCTAGAGCCCTCGAGCTACTTCAAATACAGAATGGAAAATAAGCAAGAAAAGTGCACTAAAATAAATTATTTATAAGAGCGAATGGGTCCTGGAAATTCATATACGGACTCTGTATTACACTGTTCTAAAGAGACAAAGGTCTCATTATTCTTATTTTTCACCCAGGGAAATTTAAAAGCACTAAAGGACTGAGAGGAGCTCCTGCTATAGGTCACTGTTTTAAATCCAGCTCAGTTTGCTAGTCACCAAAGATTGTTCCCAACTGGTAGCTGCTGGGTAGCGCCTGTAAAATAGGTCTCAGTCTAATTCCCAGCGGACCTCAGTCCATGTGAGAAAATCACCGCCATAATTGACACCAGACAGACAGACAGACAGACAATCTCAGCGGAAGGGCTAAGGATTTGATGGGTCTTGGAGACAACTATTCTTTTACTCCTACACCTGGTGAGGCACTGTGAAGATTTGTATTGCTACCGCTCATGCGGCCTACTGTGTGGCTAGATAAAAGATTGTAGTGTCTATGGCTCTCAAGCTCATATTCAACAATCTGGCTTTTTGTCTTGTTCACAATAACGTTACAATACATTTTGATTTAAATAATGGAAACATTTCCCCCTTCTCACTCAAGAATAGATTAAACTCTCCCTCCTTCAAGTCACCTTTAGGCAGGAAAATGAGCCTGGAAAATTTCATCCTGAAAGGTATAGGTTTAACAAAACTGGGTTACAATGGAAAGTGTTTTTCAACCTTAACTAAAGCAGTCACTACAATATACAAGCTACAGTATAAAAAAAATACAGTAAATGATTGTGTTATTAGAAGCAGAGAACACTAGAGTTTGGAACAAAACATCACTTCAGAGGCAGAATTGTAGCAAAACCTCTCCCAGCAGCCTCTATATTTTGACTGTTCTGGACTAGGGTTGACAGGCGTCCAGTTTTTGACTGGAATGTGCAGTCGAAAAGGGACCCTGGCGGCTCTGGTCAGCACTGCTGACCAGGCCATTAAAAGGCCGGTTGACAACACAGCGGGGCTAAGGCAGGCTCCTTGCCTGCCCTGGCTCTGCGCAGCTCCCTGAAGCAGCCAGTATGTCCAGCCCCTAGGCTCAGGTGCGATCAGGGAAGCTCCATGCGCTGCCCCCACCATTAGCACCAGCTCCACAGCTCCCACTGGCTGGGAATTACAGCCAGTGGGAGCTGCAGGGGCGACACCTGCGGCAAGGGCAGCGTGCACCGCACAGAGCTGCCTGGCTGTGCCTCCGCCTAGGGTCTGGACATGCCGGCCACTTCCGGGAGCAGCGCAGAGCCAGGGTAGGCAGGGAGCCTACCTTAGCCCCGTTGTGCCACCCACCGGGAGCCACCTAGGTAAGTGCCACCCGGCTGGACCCCAAACCTCCTCCCACACCCAAACCCTCTGCCCCAGATTGGAACCCCATCCTGCACCAGCCCCCTCCCAGAGCCTGCACCCAACCTCCTACCCCAGCTCGGAGCCCCCTCCTCCACCAAACTCCCCCCCCCAGAGCCCACACCCCCTCCCACACCCCAACCCCCTGCCCCAGCCCTGAGCCCCTTCCTGCACCCTGAACCCCTCATTTCTGGCCCCACCCCAGAGCCTGCACCCCCAGCCAGAGCCCTCACATCCTCCCACACCCCAACCCCTTGCCCAGCCCAGTGAAAGTGAGTGAGGGTGAGGGAGAGCAAGTGATGGAGGGACAGGGGATGAAGTGAGTGGGGGGCAGGCCCTCAGAGAAGGGGCAGGGCAGGGGGCAGGGCAAGGGTGTTCAGTTTTTTGCGACTAGAAAGTTGGCAACCCTATTCTGGATAGCAGGTTTTTTTCAGCACTGCAGTGTCATGTCACTTTTCATCAGATTAAAACAGGTGATCCAGTCATAGAATTTTTTCTGATGGTAAAGGAGTACATGTGAAAGAAGATTAGGTTCAGAAATACTGAGATCATCCCCCCCCAAACCCTTCCTGACTATACACGTGAGCCTGATCTAAAGCTTACTGAAATGAATGGTCCTTGGTACTGCAGGATCAGGCCCACAGTATTCTAGATGAGAAGCCAGTGGGATAGAATGGGAATAGTTTCTTTGAATTTGGAAGGTAAATTGTAATACGGCTCTGTTCTTTAAGGTACTTCATGAGATGGTCCTTTTCACTGTGGCTTAAAACGAAACATTTAGCGCAGTACCTGCACAATTAGACCGCTGCTTTCTGAGCAATAAAGTGTAAATGTTCAAAATGAGCACAGGTAGCACATCTGTGGATTTATCCTTCCATGACATTCTGAGTGTGTATTTCTGAAGCTGCTGCATCAACAACTTTAAAGCCAAGAGAGTGGAACAAAACTTGGCCTGGTAAATTGGCTGCAAGTTTTGCTACAAAAAAAAAAAAAAGTCCAGGTGGCATTATGTGATTTAGGGTCAAAGTTGGCTTGATATGATTTAGAAGATGAATGGACTTTCTTTACAAGAGAACTGCAGAGTTGCTGTCCTCTCTTCAATTAATCAGGACCCTAAAGACGGGTGATAATAATATCATTTGATAACAGCCTTATTTATAGATATACCATATTCCTGGAGCTTGGTATCAGACAAACTGGCTTCCAATACCGATAGCAGTCATGCATTTTCAGACTTGGCGGTAGTGACCCAAGTGAGATCATAAACAGTGTGATCTGAGGAGTTGGTCTGCTGCCCTTGCAGAGGCTCTGAAATGGACTGTTGGCTTCCGTCAGCCTTTAGAAAAAAGTTGAACATGCCACACTGGTAGCAATGGTTACCCATAGCCGAGCAGGTTCAGCCGTGCATACACTGGTACATCGGCTGGTTGTTCCGTTTGCCTTTCAGTGATGCATAATGTCAGCTTTCACTAACTGAAATTTTCAGCGAAACGGAGTTCTGTTGTGAAATTCACCAAGATCCTGGCAACAGTTTAGCTCTGCAGCCTACAAGCAACAGTTTTCAGTGAAGGAAACTATGCAAAGCCTTACTTAAAGCATATTACCCGTTAGCAGAGGTTTGTGTGGCTTCATCTCTAGTCTGAACGTCAGTCTTCCCAAAATATGCTACATCTATGTGGTCACTCCACGCCGTACCTATCACCTTTTCATATAGTTGCTGCTCACCTCCAATTTGGACCATGATGCCAGCCTCTATTGCCCATTTGCTAAATTTTCAAACAAGCACTTTTGTGCGTTCTCCCATGCTGCCCCACATGCTTGGGAGACACTCCCCATAAACATCCTCAAAATCCATCTTCAGATTCCTCCTCAAAACTCAAAATTCCTCCTCCTCTTTGCAAAAAGAAAAGGAGGACTTGTGGCACCTTAGAGACTAACAAATTTATTTGAGCATAAGCTTTCGTGAGCTACAGCTCTCTTCATCTGATGAATTCAGTGAGCTGTAGCTCACGAAAGCTTATGCTCAAATAAATTTGTTAGTCTCTAAGGTGCCACAAGTACTCCTTTTCTTTTTGCGAATACAGACTAACACGGCTGCTACTCTGAAACCTCTTCTTTGCATGATGCGTACCAAGAACTTGGCAAGTGTTAGGCCACTGGTATGCAGAGATCACTGCTATCATGCTGAACTATATTGTCTCATTGTTTTCTTGTACTTCCACATGGAAGAGTGGACTTACCATTAGAACACCTCCTCGTGTCTAGTGTGGTGTAGCTGCTTGCTCCTGTCTAATGCCCCCCACTGATCACTCTGGACCCCACAGTGGTCCACTTCTTGTTGTGACTCAGCCCTCCAAGCAGGTCAAAAATTAAAAATTCTGTGCACAATATTTTAAAATGCTGCGAATTTTATTTGGCAAATAAACGTGGAGGCTCCAGCATGGCACTGGGGAGCACAGGCCACTAGCTGCACAGAGGTGGGAGATCACAGCGCAGCTCTCCCCCAGGACATGGACTCAGGGGTGAGGCTGCAACCAACCCTGACACAGTGCAAGGACCGGGCCTGCCCCAGAAACACCCCAGGGCCCTGCCCCTCCATGATGGAAGCACCAGATGTGAGCAGGCAAGCTCAGCAATGCAGGATCCAAGTGTGGAGGGGCTTGGTGTGGGTTGAGAGGGTTCTGTGTGGGCAGCTCAGTGGTGCAGGGAGAGGGGAGGAATCAGGTACTAATCAGTAGGCCAGGATGACCTGCCCTAAGAATGGACCTACCAAGTTTGGCACGGATTTCTCTTTTCTCCAAGCCCCCAGTCAGGTTTACCTTTAATTTTCCTCTTTCATCTCCTTCTTTGTTTAGGCAACTGGGAGAGGGATCATATGTGATTGTAGTGCTGCTCATTTCTTTTCTGTACAGTCTTTCATAATACCTCCCCAGAGCAGAAAATGGGCCATTTTTCTGTTATTTCCTTATTTTAGGAGTTAACTGAATATCTGAGTGAAGCAGAGTGCCTGCAGTTCAACTGTAATTGAAAGGACAGATTAGAATCTCCTAACGAAAGGAAAAAGCCATCATTTAGTGGGATTCTTCTGTTTTCCAGCTCATGAAACTAGCAGCTCCTATTCGATGGGGTGGAAATTACGGCACCTTAATCCAGAAAGAGAGAGTGAATCTGTCTGCTACTGCCTCATATTTGACTACCATTACATCCCAGCCAGCTCAGCTGTGGTTAATTTAAGGCCTCACAGGTGCAGCAATAACCAGGCAACAGACTCTGAGAAAGTGGGGGTAATTCTGCTGCAGAAAAACCCTGCAACAGGTGCAGCAGCTGCTGCTTTCTCTTCTAGTTCATGCAGGTAGACGAATTCAAAGAGGAATCATGGTAGAGTTAAGACTGTAGTAAAAGTATGACTCCAATCCTCCAATGAGCTGTGTCTCCACACAGAGCACTATCGACGTTAGTAGTGTTTTGCGTGAGTGCAAGGCTCAGTATAGTATTGGGGACCTTGGGCTAGATCTGTTTTGACATTCACCCATGTTTACTTTCGTTTTCCATTGTCAATAAATGGTTTAATATATCTTACCCCATCTTGCTCTGTAATTAATACTTTGCAATGCTACTCCAGTTACGCACTGGGGTGACACCCGTATTTGCCCATATGGGCAGCACCCTGTTTCTCATTGTGCTAATCATCCTCTGGAAATGCTGTTTACTCAGGTTAATTCTCAAAATGACTTGCTAGTGCTGGGGATGCACTGCCTGGTTTGTATCAATGTGAGAGAACTGCTGGCTGAATGCAGTACTAGAAGCAGTGGTTCGTCAATGGGTGAATATAGACGTCTGGATTGTTTAACAGTAGCATTATATTAAATTTAGAGAAAGTGACATTTATTTAAAAAAACACCTTTTCCCTCCATGAACAAGCTTTAAATATATATCAATCAATCATCTGGTTTACTGCTTCTAATCCTCAGTTTAGGCTCTTTATTCTAATCTACTGAATATTTTTGCATCAGAATTTTGTGCTACAAAAAGGGTATTAGACTACAGGATCAATATAAACCATCCCCCCTTAAAAAAAAAATCCTTCTAAATGGAACCTGGATGCAGACTTTTCCTTCCTTGGTAATGAAAGTGCAATTGACTAGTTATGTTTATTCAGTCACCAGTCCCTCAAAGCTGACAAGACCTTGTTTGTGCAGGATTTTACAACACCTTCCAAGCAGCATATTTACTGAATGACTAAAGAAATTCTTAATGTTTATATACAAAACATTTTCATATGATAGTGATGTTAGATGACCACAGAAAATTGCTAACTATGGAAAAAAACAAAAACAACCAACTAACCACCATTGGTCACATCCACCCCATCTTCAGACTTAAAAACACGGGTGCTCTTTCACAAAGTATGCACAACTTCTGTGTCCCAGTGTTGCACCTCTCTGGAAAATTGCCTCTGGTGATGGTGTGTAATAGGTAGGAAATGTACAGCCTGCCAAATTCACATGTGCTGAGGATCCCCATAAACAATGGACACCAAACCAAATCTGGGAAATGCTTATGCAATCTGTGTCTTGCCAGAAATAGCAGCACTTCTGATTCTCTTGCCACTTACTCTCCACGCACACACAGGTTGTGCTCATGTGATAACTCTGATGGGAATCTGAGAGCATACACAGGAAAGTGGAAGCTGTTCAGAGCAACATTAACATACCCATATCTACTATTTGTTTTGCTGTGGGAATGTACTTGTAGAATTGCTGGTCCCTATACCTTCCTTTGCCTCCATATTTGGATGCTGCAGAAAAGATAAAGCTGCATCATACTGCCTGACAGAAGGCTTTTCAGCTGCAGCGAGAATATTGCATAGACATTTTTGCCCATGCATGAAGTCTTGGTCACGTTTCATAGAAAGTCACTACAAAGTACTTCTCTCCATACCATGCCATGAAAAGGAGGAGCATGCCACTTAGCTTTGAGATTGTCTAGTAAAAGTCACTAGAGCAATGCAAAAGTGTTAGTATGTGTGTATTTATCTAAGCATTGCATTTATTTGCAAATGTAACACCAGAACTCCTTCTATGTTAAAAAAACAAACATAGAATCATAGAACCATAGAATATCAGGGTTGGAAGGGACCTCAGGAGGTCATCTAGTCCAACGCCTGCTCAAAGCAGGACCAATACCCAATTAAATCATCCCAGCCAGGGCTTTGTCAAGCCTGACCTTAAAAACTTCTAAGGAAGGAGATTCTACCATCTCCCTAGGTAACGCATTCCAGTGTTTCACCACCCTCCTAGTGAAAAAGTTTTTCCTAATATCCAACCTAAACCTCCCCCACTGCAACTTGAGACCATTACTCCTTGTCCTGTCATCTTCTACCACTGAGAATAGTCTAGAACCATCCTCTCTGGAACCACCTCTCAGGTAGTTGAAAGCAGCTATCAAATCCCCCCTCCTTCTTCTCTTCCGCAGACTAAACAATCCCAGTTCCCTCAGCCTCTCCTCATAAGTCATGTGTTCCAGACCCCTAATCATTTTTGTTGCCCTTCGCTGGACTCTCTCCAATTTTTCCACATCCTTCTTGTAGTGTGGGGCCCAAAACTGGACACAGTACTCCAGATGAGGCCTCACCAATGTCGAATAGAGGGGAACGATCACATCCCTCGATCTGCTGGCTATGCCCCTACTTATACATCCCAAAATGCCATTGGCCTTCTTGGCAACAAGGGCACACTGTTGACTCATATCCAACTTCTCGTCCACTGTCACCCCTAGGTCCTTTTCCGCAGAACTGCTGCCTAGCCATTCGGTCCCTAGTCTGTAGCGGTGCATTGGATTCTTCCGTCCTAAGTGCAGGACCCTGCACTTATCCTTGTTGAACCTATCATGACACGATATCATGTGAGCAGCTAGTTATAGTATGCAAGAGAAAACCAGTCCTAAGTGGAAAGAGCTAAATAAATCCCCCAAATATCCTCATCATCATGTCTGGAACTTGTTCAGCAGGACAAATAATGGGGTTCTCGCATGCCTGAGTTATATGAGGAATTGCCAAAGGCTGGCAAAAGAGTTCATCTGTTAGAAACTGTAAATCAGTGGTGCTTGAATTATATCCATTTATAAAAAACAGTAGAAACTGACAAAGGAAGAAGAGGAGAGCTTAGAGAAAACATTGACTTGTAAAGTAAAAGTGATACAAAATGACAAGGAGAATTCTATCCAGAACATCTGCTGGGTTAGTTAGGAAGATATACCTCAATCTACACACAAATATTCATTCCAGAAAAACTGTTTTTATTGTAGTGGTGCATTAAAAACAAGAAAGATATGCTTGTCAGACCAGCTACAACCAGTCTTGTAATATATACCATATAGGACAAAGAAGAACAAAATACAGGATGTCCTGTTAAGTATACCTGTTAGTAGTACTGATCTTACATATTTTAGGGGAAACGGAAGGTCACTTTAGGAGGGGTTCCACTACCTTAAAACATCCTCCTCCTTCCCAGCTGATTTACCGTTTTCACTCCTTTCCTTATCCCCCTTGTTTTAAAAAGAAATGCTTTATTATTACCATTCACTGATTCAGCATGATGTCCAACAAATAACCACCATGGGCAAATGTCAGCTGCATCAGTGGCATCAGGAAATAGAACCATGAAGGGTGACACATCAAAAATAGTTCCCTGTGGATGTCAATGGGCTCTCAGAAGTGGGTCTCAGAAGCTTGCATAATTGAGTCTTTACTCTATAACCCAGAACAGAGCCTGTCTTTTTGTTCTGCATTTTCACAGTGCCTAGCACAATTAGGTCCTGGTCCATTAATGGATTCCTAGGCTCTTCAAATCAATCAATAAAGCTCAGACCATTCTTATTTTAGAGGAAGATTTTTTTTTTTAAATCAAGAATTTTCTGCTTGATGGCTCTCTCCTTCCAACTTGTGAGTAAAGCTTCCTCCTCCTGTGGGTGAGAGACACAAACTTTCAAGCTTGCAGAGGAAGAGCTTTCATCAACAGAAGTTGGTACAATAAAAGATATTACCCACCCCCCTTGTCTCTTTAATATCCCGGCACCAGCATGGCTACAACAACACTGCATACATTGAAGCATACTGATATTTACTACTGACGGATTTTCACATACTAACTTGGCAGCCATCTCAAATCCTTGCAGTATTTTTTTTGTTTTTGCTAGGACTGGTAGACCGATCACTACCATGTCAGCAGCAAGCTGTACAGTATTATGGATGTGCTTACATTCTTTATTTCCTTTCTAATGCTCTAATAGTTACACAGCGTGTATTATATGACTAAATGGCTAAGCAAAGAGCTGTGTAGCTCTTTGGAGTTAATAAAAATTAGATTTTGACCACTCATCAAAAAGGAGCATAAGCATGCTGTGTTGAGCAAATCAGCAGGATATTTACGAAGTGACCAACCCAACATCACTTTGGTTACTGCAGAAGGGGGAAGGTACAGGCCAGAAAGCAACACAGGTGTGGAAATTTCAGTCCACATCTTGTACAAATGACTGCACTACACATATCTGCTTCTTAGGAGTCCTAGGCTTACTGTTTGGTTTGCCCTCAACTACCCATTTTACCCCCTCACACCAAAGTCATTGTCCTAGGCCCCAAACCAGCTGCATTCCTGTCACACACCTGCCAGCATCCTCAGAGGGATAGGCTGCCAT
The DNA here is from genome assembly GCF_015237465.2 of Chelonia mydas. Taxonomy (NCBI): domain Eukaryota; kingdom Metazoa; phylum Chordata; order Testudines; family Cheloniidae; genus Chelonia; species Chelonia mydas. Next base: position 110,707,405 of record NC_057853.1, read on the forward strand.
TTACTTGTGTGTGACTCTTTCCCATGTTAATATCAAATTTCTGTATTTATAGAATGCCTAAGGGCTCATGTATCATTTCTTTTCGCCCCCCTTGCGGTTTTTGTCCCAAGCCATATAGCAATAATGCTCCGCTCTCTCTAAAACATTAGCATAATTGAACAAAATCCGACAGCCTTTCATTTGTACTTATTATACTTTAACCTTTAAAGGACACGTTTAGCCACCAATGCTCCTTTCTTACTGCCTAGATGGACGCATTTGTATAAAGTAGGAGATTTATCAGGAGAATGTGCAAGAATGAAAAATAATAATTGGGTACAAATGCTCACAAAAAACATTTTAAAGGTTGGAAATTTAATTTTCACTGATACAGAGTCTTTTAATTGTGCTTCTATAGCACCTTCTATAGGATCTCAGAAGCACTTTACACACGATGTATTCTAGCCTCGCACCCCGTGACTGAGGTAGGTAAGTAGTAATATTTTCATTTTACAGATGATAGAAGGAAGACATGAAGCTTAAGGCCACATTGTGAACACTGGCCACTGAGGTCCCGATGTCTGTGTTTGGATGTCCTACATGAGATATTTAGGATCTGATTTTCAGAGTACCCACAACTTCATGGGAAAATCAGCAGGAGTCTGTGTTCAGAATCACTGAAAACCAAGTCAAGGTGCTGCAAGGCATCTCAAAATAGAGGCACGCCAAATCAATAGCCACTTTTGAAATTTTGTTCCCAAATGACTTGCCTAAGGCCCCACAGAGCTGGGAAAAGAACCCCAGTTACCTGTCACCCAGTCCTTTGCCTTAGCCATAAGACTGGCTTGCCCCTCTCTTCATTGCAAGACATTCCTATTATTATAGATGGTGCTGATAGTATCACTTGTTATTAAGGTTGCCCAGACACTTCCCATTATAGGACTCTATACAACCTTAATTTTGCGCCTGTGTGCATGTAGGACAGTCTTTAAATTACATGATCACAAAGGATTTCTTCCCCCCTCCCACGCCCAGGACTCCACTTCATTCAGTGCATAGGATGGATCTACTCTGGGGATAAATCCTGATTGTGTAGTGAAGGAGGGTGTTGTCTGTCGGACCTCCACTTCAATTGATGCGGAAGGTGTGAGGCAGGGGATTTCAGGAAAAGAAAGGATAGTCACAAGGTTAAAAGAGTTAAATGTTGCCCTGGAGAACTGGATTCCATCCATGTCTCTGCCACAGGGTTCATATGTGATGCTAGGGTGACCAGATGGGACTGTCCCTATAAAATTGGAACAGTCCCAATATTCAGGGCTTTGTCTTATATAGGTACCAATTGCCCCCCTCCTCCTGTCCTGATTTTTTCACACTTGCTATCTGGTTACCCTGTGTGATGTTGAGCATGTCACTTAAACCAAACTTTTCACAAGTTAAGCACTTGGAACATAAAGAACAGACAATTCGTGACCACCTAAGACCTTCGTTTCTGAGCTGCAGAAATGCTGAGCGCTCAGAGCTGCAACTGAACTCTGTGGGAACGAGGCTTCGAACGTTTAAAGTATGACATAATGCTGGCTAGTCTGAAAAATCAGGTATTGGAGTCTCACATTGGGCACCCAAAATTAGTAGATATTTTTTACATTAATCTGTCTCAGCTCCCCACCTGTAAAATGGGGATAATACCGCCTCCCTCCTCTCCAGGAGAGTTATGAAGATAAATCCGTTAATGTTTGTGAAGCACTCAGATACTGTAGTGATGAGTGCCAAAGAAAAGCCCAGGAGGAAATTAGTAATTCTGTATTCAGAGAAGGGTTTTTATAGTGGCCATAAATAAGGCTTAAGGCCACCCATTGAACAAGGAGGATAAAACAAAATATTGAATAGCTGCTCATTAACTGAGCACAATCGATCCCGTACACTGAATGAGGCAGGGTGCCTGTGGGAAAAAAAGGATGTGATCATGTAATTAAAGACTGTATCATAGTGCTTACATAGAAGGGGGTGCAATTAAGGTTGCATTGGCAAACAATTCTAGCATTTCCTGCCTTTTGAAGACTTACTTTGCATCCTTTTCTGCGTGTAAATTAGTATACATGCTAATTAACAACAAAATAGGGTAATACCGCTTAGGTTTTCCTCATTTTCTATGATGGGTCAGGTCTTCAGGATGTGAAAATGGTCATAGCTCTGTTGAAGACACTAGAAGTGATGACAATTTCCACTAACTAAGGATCTGTCCTTAAAATGTTTTACACGGGAGTTCAGCCGCATTTGTTACTTATGAGTCAAAAGGCAAGGTAAATTATACACTCAGGTCTACTTTTGCCATCAGGTCCATATCATATGGCTGGTTACTGTGTGTTAGATGTAAACAGGAGTGGGTCTGAAAATAGCTTCATTGCTTACTTTCCAATGGAGCAGAATTCTTCCACTATCAAAAGCGTGCAATGACAATGCCCACATGTATGGGTTGCAATCGCTCAGAAGGCTGTAGTTTGTCATATCGAAGACAGAGTTATTAAAAAATGCTACCATTTTCTCCAGGTTGATTTAGACGAAATTTTAAGTGTATAGGTTACAAAACTGACCTTTCATGGAATAATTTATTCATCTGAGTCTCATCAGATATGTAACTATGGTAATATGGAGCTATCTAGCTACATAAGGTTTTCAAAATGGCTTCACACTGAAGCAGATTCATATGCAAAATCTAGGATGCAAGGATATTATGTAGATTTGTGATTGTCCCTGGAAGATAGGGGTTTTTATGAGCTTATGGATGGCTTACACTTGTTGTATTTAAGGCTTTTAAAGATATGTTCTTAATCCTACTGCATATTCACAGTTTTCCCTTAGGCCCATGTAAGTACAATTATACAGTATATAAAAATTACAGAAAGGTATGGAAAATTTACTCCTTTTTGACTTTATTTAAAGATCAGTGGTTGTCGGTCTCAGTCCATCTGCTAGCAGACAAAGCCATGTCACAAAACCAGTTCAGCTACAGAACGAGGAATTCAGCTCTCCATCTAGCTTAGTATTTTATATAGGCCCCATCACGTTGTATCTAAGCGAGTACATTTTAAAATTGTTTGTAATCTCTGGCTCACAAACTGAATAAGCGCTACATTAACTAACTGACATTTTCAAGTTCTGTTTGTTTTTTTCCAACGATTGACAATACAATGTAGTAGTTATAGCTGTGGAGGGTGGGAAGGGATGAGAATCAGGACTCTATTTCCTATTCTGCCACTCAGTGACTATGGGCAAACCAGAAGTTCTCTGGCCCTAGTTTGGCAAACATACTTGGGTCCATCCTTCATCAGCAAAGCACTTAAACACATGTTAAGTACTTTGCTGAATAGGGATGCACGGCTGAACTGGGGGCTCTGTGCACAGTTCATTCCTATTATATATGGGTATAATACTACTATTAGAATGATTCAATGGCTGCATAGACTTTAGTATCTCTGTCGGAAGCAATATAATTCAAGATATTCTGATGCAAAAGTGCAGGCTACTAGCACTCAAGCTAAAAGGAAAAACCTCTTACTTGAGGTAGTATTAGATCTCTAGCTTAGCCACTGTCAAACATATCACAACCATTGAGCAGGTCTTATTAACCATCCTGTAGAGGGCAGTGGTGCACATATACATGACATTGCTCTACTTCATAGACGGGCATATTGAGGCTTAATTAATGTTTGTAAAGCAGTCCCAAATCTTGAGATGTTAGTCCTATATATCAACAATTTTATTACTGTTAATACTCAAAATTCTGGGCAGAGGTCTGCATTGTTGCTAGTTTGGCACCTTTCAGAACATTGCCTTCACTTACAAAAATAGAATGGTTGCAAATGAATTAAAATGTGTTAATTTTGCTTTTTGAAATGACAAAACTTTCATTTTAATACTTAACAAAAGTCACACTGCAGTTATGTGTACACAATTCCTAAATATAAATGGTCAAATAATGCTGTTTCTTGGGGCAGACTGATAACATTACTAAAAATGACAAGCCCATTAGATCAATAAGGATTGGAAATGCAATATAACTGTCATGGAGAAATAAAGCCAATAAATCTCTCTTTTACAAATTATGGTTTTATGAAGTCATAAATAATGAAATATTTAAACTTTCTAAAATCCAGATTCTTGCTTTGGTAACAAGGATATTAAAAATTAATTTCCATTTCTCATAAAAGGTGCATTATGATCTAGTGGTGTTGGGGAAGAATTCCTGGGCTGTAATTCTGGTTCTAATACGGACTAGCTCTGTGGTCTCAAGCAAATCATTTAACCTCTCTGTACCTCACTCGCCTGTCTGCAAAACAGAGATAATGCTCATTACTTTACAGGAATATTAGAAGGATATGTTAATGTCTGCACAGCACTTTGAAGACATGAAGCACTCTATTAATGTGAAGCAATATAATTATTCAAGAGATGGAAAAGAACTTCCAGTTTTCTCTTTTTGTCACCAAATTTTACAGCATGTAGTGGGACTGATTTTTACTTTCAGTAATTTGGTTAGTTCCCGGGCACAGGCTGGCTAGCCAGCTAGCTATCCCCCAGTTGAGTGTGATGGAGACTTGAGTGTGATAACTGACCCCAGTGAAAAGGGATCAGAGAAAGTACTACTTAAACTGAGCTAGGAACTCAGTCTGGGAGGGGACCCAGGAGAGAGGAGCAAGAAGAGTTCACTGTCTGGGAAGGGTGTGGGGCAATCAGGCTGGAAGAGAAGAAGCAGGTTAAGCTTCATGCAGGCAGGATCTGAGATAGGAACTGTAAGGAGCAGGGAGATCCTGCCAAGGAGGCAGGGCCAAGAAGCAGAGCATTTCAGTGTAGCCTAAGAGGGGCTGACTAATTATTAGTCTAGACATTTGTTTGGACTTACAGTTGGATATTTTGTTATTCGAGAAGGGGGTCAGACTAGCTGCATCTCAGCCAAAGGGCTGAGGGGCATGCAAAGACAGACGGGCTGCAGGAGGCACCAGAGATGAAAATCTCCGCAACATCTCACTGACACATGGGGGTGCACTGTTGGTGAGTGCGCACCATTGCACCCATTTATTCTAAGAGTTATGATTTCATTCTCCTCCAACAGGTCTGTCACCATTAAAACAGATGTATTTGCTGTCCAGTCAGCTCTTTCTAAAAATAATGGGATATACTTGCCTTCTGGAGACACAGACAGTTAGATAATCATCTGCAATCGCCTCAGTCTCTGACAACACAGGTTCTGGGCTCAAAACAAGGATTTTAAACAATGCCTGCTTGATAATTGTAGGCGGAAGATAATTTTTTTCACCCTTGGGACTTAAAACCATGGAACAGAAATCACCATAATGATGGAGAGAGGATTTAAAAAAAAAAAAAAAACCCTCTAGTTTTCACAGGGTGCCTGAATAGAAACATTTTCAGTCCAGTGAATTAATAAAATGTCTGTTTTCTTTTGGAATGTCTTGGGCATTGCTTAAAACAGAGGAGTTAGCATCATTAAGTTTGCAATGGGAGTTGCACTTAGAACAGAATTGCCAAACCAACCTGATCTCCTTCTTTGAGAAAGTAACAGATTTTTTAGACAAAGGAAACGCAGTGGATCTAATTTACCTAGATTTCAGTAAGGCGTTGACACCGTGCCACATGGGGAATTATTAGTTAAATTGGAAAAGATAGGGATCAATATGAAAATTGAAAGGTGAATAAGGAATTGGTTAAAGGGGAGACTACAACGGGTCCTACTGAAAGGTGAACTGTCAGGCTAGAGAGAGGTTACCAGTGGAGTTCCTCAAGGATCGGTTTTGGGACTAATCTTTTTATTACTAACCTCAGCACAAAAAGTGGGAGTGTGCTAATAAAGTTTGCGGATGATACAAAGCTGGGAGGTATTGCCAGTTTAGAGAAGGACAGGGATATCCTACAGGAGGATCTGGATGACCTTGTAAACTGGAGGAATAGTAATAGGATGAAATTTAATAGTGAGAAGTGTAAGGTCATGCATTTAGGGATTAATAACAAGAATTTTAGTTATAAGCTGGGGATGCATCAATTAGAAGTAACAGAGGAGGAGACGGACCTTGGAGTATTGGTTGATCATAGGATGACTATGAGCCGCCAATGTGATATGGCCGTGAAAAAAGCTAATGCGGTCTTGGGATGCATCAGGAGAGGTATTTCCAGTAGGGATAAGGAGGTTTTAGTACTGTTATACAAGGCATTGGTGAAACCTCACCTGGAATACTGTGTGCAGTTCTGGTCTCCCATGTTTAAGAAGGATGAATTCAAACTGGAACAGGTACAGAGAAGGGCTACTAGGATGATCCGAGGAATGGAAAACTTGTCTTATGAAAGGAGACTCAAGGAGCTTGGCTTGTTTAGCCTAACTAAAAGAAGGTTGAGGGGAGATACGATTGCTCTCTATAAATATATCAGAGGGATAAATACCGGAGAGGGAGAGGAATTATTTAAGCTCAGTACCAATGTGGACACAAGGCCAGTTTATATCCGTTTGTTCACCAGGAAGTTTAGACTTGAAATTAGACAAAGGTTTCTAACCATCAGAGGAGTGAAGTTTTGGAATAGCCTTCCAAGGGAAGCAGTAGGGGCAAAAGATCTATCTGGCTTTAAGATTAAACTCGATAAGTTTATGGAAGAGATGGTATGTTGGGATAACATGGTTTTGGTAATTAAATATTCATGGTAAATAGGCCCAATGGCCTGTGATGGGATATTAGATGGGGTTGGATTTGAGTTACCCAGGAAAGAATTTTCTGTAGTATCTGGCTGGTGAATCTTGCCCAGATGCTCAGGGTTTAGCTGATCGCCATATTTGGGGTTGGGAAGGAATTTTCCTCCAGGGCAGATTGGAAGAGGTGCTGGAGGTTTTTCCCCTTCCTCTGTAGCATGGGGCACGGGTCACTTGCTGGAGGATTCTCTGCTCCTTGAAGTCTTTAAACCACGATTTGAGGACTTCAATAGCTCAGACATAGATGAGAGGTTTTTCACAGGAGTGGTGGGTGAAATTCTGTGGCCTGCGCTGTGCAGGAGGTCAGACTAGATGATCATAATGGTCCCTTCTGACCTAAATATCTATGAATCTATGAAAAAAATCATACTGTTTCATTTTTTCATCAGTCTCCAAATTTAAAACACAATAACCCTTCACAAGATATCGGATTTCCATATCTATCTTTCCACTCTCAGACTTATTGCATTTAACTTTTATACAACATATACATATCTCACTATAATAATCATTTATCAGCATTTTTCTCAAGGTACAATGCATTTGAATGTAGTGACATTTTCTGCAGCTGAAAAGTGTAAAATGCTTCAATGACATTATAGATTAATAGAGTCCAAGGCCAGAAGGAACCATTGTGATCATTCTAGCCTGACCTCCTGTATAACACAGGCCACAGAACTTCCTCAAAAGAATTCCTAGAGCGTATCTTTTAGAAAAACCATCTGATATTGATTTAAAAAAACTGTCACTGACGGAGAATCCACCATGACCCTTGTTACCCTCACTGGAAAAAAAAAAAAAAGTACCTTATTTCCAGTCTGAATTCATCTAGCTTCAACTTCCAGCCATTGGATTATATTATACATTTCTCAGCTAGTCTGAAGAGCTCATTATCCAATATTTGTTCCCCATTTAAGTACTAATAGACTAATCAAGTCACCCCTTTACCTTCTCTTTGTTAAGCTACATAGAGTCCCTTAAGCCTGTCACTATAAGGCATGTTTTCTAATCCTTTAATCATTCTCGTGGTTCTTCTCTAAACCCTCTCCAATTTATCATCTTTCTTGAATTGCAAGCACCAGGACTGGACACATTATTCCAACAGTGGTCACACCTGTGCCAACTACAAAAAGGTAAAATAATCTTTCTACTCCTACTTGAGATTCCCCTGTTTATGCATCCAAGGATAACTTTAGTCCTTTGGGCCATACCATCACACTGGAAGCTCATGTTCAGCTGATTATCCACCATGATCCCCAAATCTTTTTCAGAGTCACTGCTTCCTGGGATACAGTCCTCATCCTGTAAGCATGGCTTACATTCTGTTTCTGCATGTATACGTTTAGCCATACGAAAACATATTTTGTTTGCTTGCACCCAGCGACCCAGATCCTCTTCATTATTTGCCACCCCCCCCAATTTGTGTCATTTGCAAACTTTATCAGACGATTTTATGTTTTCTTCCAGGTCATTAATAAAAATGTTAAATAGAATAGGGCCAAGAATTGAACCTTGCCTAAAAAACTCACCTGTTCAATGATGATCTCCCATTTACAATTGTGCAGAAATATAAATTGAACACTTCTTCCTTTCTTGCATTATTATTGATAATTCCACCATTTCCCTCTAGTAGTGGTTATCTCAAGTTCTGAATGACATGTTCATCCAAAACTTAGAACTGATTTGAACAAGAGTTTTTTGGATCTGCATGTTATGCAGAATTAGGCATCGTATTTCCAAATTTATCTCCTCAATAAAAATTAATTTTATTTTGAACAAACATTGACCACTTTTAAAGATGCTTGGAACCGCAACACTGTTCAGATTGACTGTGAAAAAGAATAACCATTGCAATCCACCTCTTGTCCAAAGAGGTCTATACGTGTTTTTACATGGTTGACTACCTCTGAATGCTATTAATGATGACTTTCAGCTGATTAGTCCAAAATCCTAAGCGGGAAAGGTAGCCAGTTACATTTATTTTATAGTTATTATGGAATAGACTTGGGTAGTGAATTGTATAGGAGGCTGAAAAATAGTTTATACTCTATTTTCACTCCCCACATTCACATGCCTACACCTCATTCTCAGAGATTCATAGGTTCTGAGGCCAGAAGAAACCATTAATGATCATAGTTGTGACTCCTGTGTCCGTCTGACTTTCTGCATAACACAGGTTGTAGATTTCACCCTACAATACCTGCATCAGGCCCATACTTTCTGGCTGAGCTAGGGCAACTCCTTTAGAAAGGCATCCAATCTTGATTTAAAGAATTCAAGTGATGGAGATTCCACCACATCCATAGGTATGTGCAGCTGATTTCTAGTCTGAATTTATCTAACTTTTGTTTCCAGCCATTGCATATAGTTCTGCCAGTGTCTGTTAGAATAAGGAGCCCTCTGCTATCAGAAATATTTGTAACACTGCCCAACTGACTGCCAGCTCAAACCAAGACAGCAGGCTAACTCACTCGCATGCTCATAGAAACAAACAAACAAAAAAACATTAAAAAGGTCATATATGTTCAAACCAATTTATTTATTAGAATAGAGCAAAGGAGGATGTTGTCACATTACCTTTACATGGCATATGCCCCGATAAATTACATTTGTTCTAAATGCTTGAAAACAAGTGAAATGCTAACATTGTCTTCACTCAAATAAAACTTGTTGATTTATATTGTACCTAATCACCCCTAGATCAAATGGTTGTATTAGCGTTTAAGTGCAAGTTCACTTAATATGTAAAACTTCATTAAAAAATAATGAAGGATTGTTTCTGGCTATCACATTGTGTTTATATTTACCCACTGGAGATCAGAGCCTTGGAAATGTAAATTAAAAGCTTGTTAACTTCAAAGCAAGGGCCATTAAGCAACAAAGGATTCACAGTCCCAGTCTGCACTTCCTAATCTTTCTCATGAAAGGAAGCACCTATGTGGGTCAAGACACTTGTCAGTAGATCCCGCTCACAGAAGGCACACTGATTCAAGGGAATGATCCTGAATCTTTAATCTGTTTGGATGCAACTGGAACACCCCCGGACAACAAGACAGTGGTCCCTAAAGCCATTTTGGGCAACCCTGAAAGACCTATGGGAAACGAGCAGATACCACATCACTACTATCAATTGGATTTTAAAAACAAACAAACAAAAAAACAACTCACCTGTAGTATACTTTACCCGCTTTAACCTCTCAATGAATCATTCATTAGCTAAGAAAAAGAAATCTTTAGTTACTTTACTAGAGAAATTGGCTATAGCATTGTCTTTGGTGAGATTAAGAGTATCCATTGACCTTGGGTAAGTGACTGGCCCCTTGGGGTCAAGAGTAACCTAATGTGTGGTCAATGTTGGTTTTAATAACCTTTCATCATAAAGTCCAGTTTATCTGGATGGCAAAGAAGGGCTATAGAACTTAAGGGAACTGTCTGTGGCTCCATGGCAAAACTATACTATAGTAATCCAGGAGTGCACGCTTGTTACTGGCTTGGTGAAATCTAATTATAGGATATAACCACCAGTTTGAGGTGTCTGCCCTGTTTTGTAACAGTCCAACCTGGGACTGGCATTCTCAGCTATAAGCCATACCAGATACCATGACAATCGTCTCTCCGTGGAGGGATTTATAGACGATGGTCAAGTCACCTCTTAATCTTCTAAGCTAGACTGAGCTTCTTAAGTCTCCGTGGCGCAGTTTTCCAGACCTGGAATCATTCTTGTTGCTCTTTTCTGAGCCCTTTCCAATTTACTCCCAACTTTCAGGGGGGAAAAATTTAGTCTCAGCTGGAAGGTGAGTTTTGCTAAGAAGTATGTCTTCCCTACCCTGTCTCCCAGTGTATAAGATGACGATTGTAAGAAAAAACATGACTATATTTGAAATATCTGAAGTTTTTCACAACCACCAAATCCTTCTTTTAGCATGTGAAGACATCTCTCCAGCAACCCAGGGGAAAATATCAGAATATACAATTGTTGAGCTGCCAACAACCACAACCACCATCACTCCCAAACAGCATGGGTCAGAAAAAGACTCCAACAATAATAGCAACAATAATTTGCATCTTCCATCCTGAAGCACTTTACAAACTACGGCATTGGGATCCACTCGCACAGAGCCCTGTGCCAGTGCCAATGATACCTTCCTGTGCACATAGGGTTCCACATTTAAGCCCCATCTTGCATCTGGATCCCAATCTATCCCAGGGAACTTGGGATAGTGAGCATTACGCACAATGGTAAGTATCTTCAGGATGAAGCCCTAAATCCATATGAAATGCAGTGACTTCTATAATGGATGGCAAAAGCCAACTTGAGCACAGTACATTGGGCAAGAATATGGGGACAGACAACTTACGAAATAGTGTCTCCAGTACAGATACTTATAATTCACTATGATTAAGAAAAAATTATTGGACATGCACAATGTCAATCCACTGTTCTAAATAACTCACTCATTTCCCCTAAAACATACAAGGAGACTAGTCCACATTATAGACTAATGTAAAATTTACAGTTTTTTAAAGGTTTTGTCATGGCACAGAACAGAAAAAATTCTGAACAGCAACAATTATTTATATTTGAATTTTTAAGCAAATCAAAATTTTATATTTAAAAAGAAAAAAAAAATTGTTCCTCACCTGAAATAGATTTTTATGGCTGTGTCATAGACTCTGGTTTGTTGGAGTTTAAAGTCACTGTTCCTAAAAGCAGCTTGAATGGTAGCTATAAAATATGCCTTACACAATTTAAGCAAGATGTTCCTAGCAAATTTTCCCTGTGCTATGTTCTTTAGGGGGTTTTACTTTTTGCCATATTTACATATATGTAAATTAAAGCACAAAGGGATGGATTGTGCAACTCCACCTCATGTTAGTACGGATTTACTCACAAGTAGCTCCTTTGCCTTCAGTGGGACTGTTCTTGTGAATCAGGGCCTAGTAATAAGAGTAAGGATTGCACAATCTAGCCCAAAAATATTGCTTCTGGATCTGAGCTATTACGGGCTGTCTATTGTACTTCTAGGAGACAAGTAAAGAGCTCTTGGTTGAGAACACATGTCAGAAAAATGACATGTTTTCATCACTTTCAGCACTGGTTAGAAGACTGAATACATTATCTAACATTCAGGTTTTGAATCACAGTGGGAATCAGCAAATGTAAGTTGCAATGTAATTTCTAACAGGCATTAAATGCGGATTTCAACCGTTCCTCATTTAAAAAACCATGGTGATTTTTCCCCTTTAAAATTAATTTTAAAAAATTAATGAGGGCAATGTAGATAAAAAGATAGGGATTGTAGCACTAGCTGTAGCAGGAGAAATGTAGTACTGTTCACTGGATGCTCGTTATTTATGTAAGGGGACTGTTGCCCCCTTACTAACATTCAGTGGGGGTGTTTTAGTTGCTAGCTCCCAGTACTAAAAAGGGGGAAGGGTCGATGGGGAATCAGGACCCTGAGACTGACAGCCCCCAGGAACAATGGGGAGAGGCCAATGCTCCAGGTCAGCCTGAATGACAGGGTGGGTAGGCTAATCAGAGAGGTCCTGTCCTCCATGTGAGCTGGAATTGCCTGGGTCAGACAGAGTGGGGCCGAGCTAAGGAGAAAGATGGGGCCCAAGCTAAGCTGGGGAGCAGAGCTGTGCCAGATCCAGAGGGACCAGAAAAGCAGCCCAGAGAGAGCAGCCCCTGTCCTGGGAGCAGAGCTGCAGCCCCAAAGCCAGAGGCACAGCCCAGAGAGAGCAGACTTGCCCTGGGAGGAGAGCTGCAGCAACCAGAGCCAGAGGGGCCAAAGAAGCAGCCCAGGGAGCTGGAAGCAGAGCAGCAGCAGTACAGAGACAGAGTGGTGCAGCTCGGGAGACTGAAGGGGACCCTGGGCAGCAGGCCCAGCACAGGGAGATGCCTCAGCCAAGGGGCTCTGCAGGCCAGGCGTGGATCATAACCCCAACAGGGCAGGGGCGACACTGGGAAGAAGGGTCCTACCACTTAGATCCTGAGAGCATGTAGCCACCACCAGAGCAAGCGTCCAACACACAGCATCCCTACAGCACAGCCAGGGCCTGAGAAGAAGGCCTGGGACTTACAAGGAACAGACTGTGAACTGCCCTGACATTCCAGAGACACTGTGATGTTTCCTGCCACAGAGCAGGTTGATGCGTTTCCTTTAACCTTTCCCATTTTCCCTTATTCTTTTTAAAATTAATTGTTGATTAAATAACTTGCATTTGCTTTAACTTGTATGTAATGGTCAGTGGGTCAGAGAAGTGCCCAGTGCAGAGAGAGTACCCCGGAGTGGGGGCACCCTAGCCCCTGTCCTAGGTGACCACAGCAGGGTTGGGGGGTCGAGCCCCCCAGGAATCCTGGGCCCAGCCTTGTTGGGGTTACGAGGACTCTGCCAGACAGGAGAGTGGAAGGGGAGTCCTCAAGGGCAGGGAGGCCACTGGGCAAAGGAAGTGGGAGCGAGGACTCAGATTCTTTTGCTAGCCCACTTCACTGGGGTAGTGCAGAAGCCAGGAAAGTTCCCCACAAGAGCGGGACTATTCCCCCGCTTACATTTAGCTGTTTTGGGCCCAATGCTACGTAAATTTTGGGTGGGCAGGGTAGAGCGGATTGGATCCTTAATGGCAACTGTTTTATTCATTATTAGATAGTTAGTTGTCTAAACTGGAATAAATTTTCTGATCCTGTATCCAGAGAAACCAGCTTGAAAAGATTCTAGTCACCAAGCTGAGTTCCCTGAAGGGTCTGACCCAAGGTGCTAACTTGTACCAAATATAGGGCTGTTTTTAATAACTTCCAATCATGATTGGTATTTCTTCTTCCAAGCAGAATTAGTTATCCCAGGAGACCCTTCCAGAATTCATACTGTGGGGACTGAATAAAAAAAAAAAAAAAACACAGAAAACCAAAATTTATCATCTCTACATATAAATGGGCTTAGATTGTTAACCAGGATAGTTCTCACTCTCACGCAAAGGCTTGAGCTGAACGCAATATTTGGAATTATGAAAGGAATTTGCCCTTCTGCCACACAGGAAATTGGGGCCCTCAATATCTTTAAAAAAATCTTACCCTAATCTTAAACCATTATACAATCCAGATTTGTCATTTGGTTAATCTAGCCCATCAAAATGGTTTTACTGGAAACCAGATTCCTGAAGTAGTTTCTATATCAGTATGGATTTCCACCCGGCCGACCTGCACTGACTACAACACTTATTGATTCCTATCCTCATCTCACGAATCTAGCTATTATTATGCACTTACTACTTGCAGCATGGCATATGAAAGGAAGTATAGTTTAGTGGTTTAAATACAGGATTGGAGTTGAGAACTTGTTTCTATTCTTTGGTCTGACCTAGACACGCTGACCTCAGGCAAGTCCGCTAGCCTTCCTGGGCCTCACCCCATATATAAAATGGAGACGACAATATTCCCTAAAGCCATATGGTTGTTGTGAGGCTATGTTCATTATTGTTTGCAAACTCTTAAATTTGGATTGAAAGAGGCTAAAGGATGTGCAAAGAATTAATCATCAATTGTCCCTAGCATTTCTACTTTATTTAGCTTGTTTGAAACATAAATATTCCTTATCATTCCCTCCACATGATGTTCCCAAGAAAAGGAGAAAAAAATTGGCATGAAATTTGTTATGAGAAAAGCAACTTGCTATTCCAAGTTTCCTCAGCTGTCAAGGTTTGTGATGATGTTAATCGTATTGCATTGTCACCAAAGAAGTTTTGGCAGTGTTTTCACAGGTCTAAGAAGGATTCGGGGCTGTTTCACAAGAAGATCTTGAAAGTCACTGGGAACCTGGTGGTGGTGATTATTATTTAATCATTTCTACAGCTTCCTTCCCCAGGAGCTTACTTAGACAGTTTACCTGACGATGTTTTATCAGCCATCATCTTGCACCACTTTTAAGCTGCTTTTATTCCTCTGCAGAAATGTGGAGAAATTCTGTTAAAACATGATTTGTTTTCCTTCTTCCAGGTAAAGCCTTGTTTTTTTACATCATAGCCAATAAAGTTTTTCTAGTCCCTGTAGTTATGAGACTGCACTGATACCAGTAGATTCTCTCCTGTTTTAGACATTGACAAAGTATGTGACGGAGCCTTTTGATCTTTAATTGGTTGTTCTAGGTAGATACATGTATGGAAAAGAAAGCATAGAGTGTCAGTCATTTCCAATGCCTCAAGATGGCAAAAAAAGATTTTTCCAAACCAAAATCTTCTTTGGGAAAGCCACTAAGCTATTACAAAAATTTATTGAAGTCAATAGAAAGATTCCCATGACTTTCCCTTGGCTTCAATCCAGAAAGGCTGCAAGTGGTGTGAAACCTTATCTAGAGTATGAAAGTCTCTGGTAGGTCAACATATCTGCATTACTGCCAAGAAATTCTTTCATTTTACCCATAAACTCAATAGGAGCTTTAGCCGTTTATATTTCACTGTCTCTTGCTCTCATTATACAATAGTAATTTTCATACCTATCTGGGCAAAATTCTGAATTTTTTTTACTTGTGCTTGAGCAAATAAAAATTTGATATGTCTCATAATAAATAAATATTCAAGGCATCCTCTAAAGTAACAAAGCTTGTTTTCTAGTGGAGGCATAAGAAACTGGCAAGAAAGCTTTCCATACCAGCCGTGTTCAATTATTATACATGCATGACACAAAGATCACGCATTGAACACACAAAGAGTGTGCATAAGTAAATATGGTTCTTCGCATCCTCAAACACCAAACTTTGTTCTTCATATGAGAACCTACATAAAAAACATCTTATCTGGGAAAGCCAATATGGAGTTTTCAGAGATCTCACTGCTTATTTTATCACAGAGATTAGAAATAACCTAAAACAAATATTTTACTGAAGCTAGTGTGGGGTTTCCCCCCTTCATCTTCCACTTGCTGTTTTGAAATAAAAGTAACTGTCAGATAAACAGAAGGCCATTTTTATTGTTATTTGACCCATCTAATTGCTCTATGCGACTGTTTATTTTTTTCCCTGCATTCCAAGGAGATGTTTCTCTTGTAGTCAGCCACCTGTAGGGGACTCCCACACTGCTTCACTTCATTTGGCTTTAGATAGGGGTGGTACTGACTTTATTTACATATATATATTTATTTCTCAGCCGTGGCTGGGAGGTCTTGGTGCTGTAGAGCACAGGTTCTCATACCAGGGGGACGGGGCCCCCCAGGTGGAGGCATGGAATGTGTCAGCAGGGGGAAATTAGCTGATACTCACATCTTCTTGTCAACTGTTTGAAATGGGCCACCTTGATTACATTGGCCTCATTAGCACTACAAAAGTGATTTTCCCCCTCCCTTGGTATTCACTCCTTCTTGTCAACTGTTGAGAATAGCCCACTTCCACCTTAATTGAGTTGGCGCATTAGCACTGACCCCCCCCACTTCGTAAGGCAACTCCCATCTTTTCATGTGCTGTGTATTTATACCTGCCTCTGTATTTTCCACTCCATGCATCTGATGAAGTGGGTTTTAGCCCACAAAAGCTTATGCCCAAATAAATATGTTAGTCTCTAAGGTGCCACAAGGACTCCTTGTTGTTTTTGCTGATACAGACTAACAGGGCTACTACTCTGAAAGTGGAGAATATTTTTCCTATTTTCATTTCAAATACTGGTATATTTGGTTTCAAACCACTGTTTTACCAGACTTATCCTGTGGCATCCTACTTCCTCCTACTGCAGGATTAAAAATGAAGTCATTGTCCTCTGAGATTAAAATAGCTGCATTGTTACAGAATACAACATCTGCACTGTCTGTCTAGGAGTAGTAGAACACCACATGATTCTAGAGAAATAAATACCATATTTTTTCAAATAAAACTCACTGTTATGCCAAGAGTGTTGAAAGAAAACTATTAAATAGTATATGGACTAGTAACTTATTTATTTCTCTTAGATGAGACAAAACTGAGGTGCTCCCCCCTGTCCAGGTGTGGGCATTTTGAATTCATATAACTTTTTACAAGATAGGGATGTTAAACCCAAGGTCATTAGTATATTTGAATTGGACAACCACATACTGTCTACCTAAATTCCTCCTCTAGTTCCGAGCGTATAGTGTATGCTTCTGTTATTCCTATCCTCAACTACTGTGTCACATTCAAGTGCAATGTTAAATAATTGGCTTATTCAACACCAGCGGTGGCTGCAGTTCATTGCTAGATGAAGTATTACGCTTTAAGTCCAGTTTGTAAAGCACTTTGGAAATGTCTGGAGTGAAGAGTGTTATGTAAATGTAAGATGGTGCATTGTGACTTGCAACAACACGTGCATATACCCACAAAATATTAACCATAAGCTGCAAAGGAAAAAAGTGGGGTTGTTCCCCACCCCTTTTCCTCGTGAGGTGTAAAGAAAGTCTGAAGGTTTTGGTAGCGTGGGGCTGTTTAAGGGGTGTGTGGTGAGGGTTCTTCTTTAATTTTACATTAGAAATTGAGGTCCTGCCTACCCTCTCTTACCTGGAAGACAATCTAAGCCACAGGAGAACTAGTAGCACTAGGACATCTCAAGTACCATGGAAGTGAAGATACCTAAGCAACTGAGAGGAGAGGAGATTTACAATCACAGGGCTTGTCTTCACTGCAAAGTTAAAAACACTAGTTATAACAGAGTCCTGTCCACAATAAAAAAAAACACAAACTATCATTTAAGCTGGCTGGCCAGAGAGGTGATATAGACAAACTCAAGTGAGCACAGCTTGTCAGCCGCTCACACAACCACTCTTTAGCCTGGATTCAAACTAGAACCACTTGAGTGCTGCTCAATACCTTCCCACTATTCCCCAGCTGTCTTCAGCCCTCCATCTCGGCATGCAGCTTGCATGCTCTTCTAAACAAAGCACCCCACTGTTTTCTCAATGCCCACTACCATGTCTCGTGTCGGGTATCAGCCTTTGCTTTCCAAAATGAGAGTTGCATGGGTTGCATTAATCATAGAAATGTAGGGCCGGAAGGGATCTCAAGAAGGCACTAGCCCATCCCCTGTGCCGAGGCAGGATCAAGACCATTCCTGACGGGTGTTTGTCTAACCTGTTCTTAGCAACCTCCAATGATGGGGATTCCATGACCTCCCTTGGAAGCCTACTCTCCTTATAGTCAGTAGAGATTAGGAAAAACTTAATGTAAATTGCCATTGATACCGATTAAACTGATTACGTCTTGTCCTACCTTCACTGACTAGAGAAAAATTGATCATCATCCTCGTCAGAACCACCATTAACGTGTTTGAAGATTGTTATCAGGTCCCTCCTCAGTCTTCTTTTCCTCAGAAAGAAGCATGCTTAAGTGTTGGGTTTCCTAAACCTTTTATCTTTTTTGTCATTCTCCTCTGGACTCTCTTCAATTTGTCCACCTCATTCTTAAAGTGTGGCACCCAGAAGCGGACACTTCTGGCTGGGGCCTCACCAGTGCCAAGTACAGCAGGACAGTTACCTTCCACATCTTACATACTACACTCCTATTAATACATCCAGAATGATATTAGCCTGTTTTGCAACTGCATCACGTTGACTCATTCAATTTGTGATCCACTATAATCCCCAGATCCTTTTCAGCTGTACAACCGCCTACCCAGTTATTCCCCATATTGTAGAAAGAAAAGGAGTACTAGTGGCACCTTAGAGACTAACCAATTTATTTGAGCATAAGCTTTCGTGAGCTACAGCTCACTTCATCAGATGCTCACGAAAGCTTACGCTCAAATAAATTGGTTAGTCTCTAAGGTGCCACTAGTACTCCTTTTCTTTTTGCGAATACAGACTAACATGGCTGCTATTCTGAAACTCCCCATATTGTAGTTGTACATTTGATTTTTCCTTCCTAAATGAAGTATTAAATTTCAGCTTGTTGATTTCTGACCAGTTCTCCAATTTGTCAGGATTCTTTTGAATTCTAATCCTGTCCTCTCAAGCGTGTGCAAGATCTCCTAGTGCCATCTGCAAATTTTATACGAATACTCTCCCCTCCTTTATCTAAGCTTTAAAGTGCCTTTAGAACAGACCAGAACATCTCCTGAATCCACAAGAGCTGCCAGAGAAGTTTGGCACCTGCCTGCACCAAGGCCCTTTAGTGGGAGAGACCATTGGGGGTGGGCATGACCTCACTATTTTCTTATTCCCTTCGCATGCATAAATTAGAGCAATCCTAGGGCTGCTCTGACTCACAACAGGGGCCAGGCTGGCTCTCAAAGAATCCAGAGACAGCAAAGCTGACTTAAAGCAACTCCCTCGTCCCACAAATTCTGTGATCAATGGGAGAATGAGCATGACTGCAGCCATATGCACTGACTCCATGGGTGCTCCAGTCAATGGTGGGTACTTTGCACCCACCAGCAGCCCCACTGATCACCTCCTTCCCCTCCCCTTCCCTGCAGGGCTTCCCACCTGCCAGCGGCCCTGCCAAATCAGTGCCTCCCCCTCTCTCCCAGTGCCTGCCGCATGCCAGTGATCAGCTGTTCAGCAGCATATAGGAGGCACAGGGTGTGAAGAGGCGGGGTGAGGGCAGAGCAGGAAAAGGCAGGGTGGAGGTGGGGCCTTGGGGGAAGGGATGGAGTGGGGGCGGGGCCTGTGGCACCGCATGTATCAAGCACCCCCCAGCACATTAGAAAGTCAGCGCCTCTGGGTAGTGCGCCATCACAAGAAACAAGAGCAAAGCAAGAAGGGAACAGATTTTTATATAAGGCTGTTTAAAACTGGACTTTGGTCTGTTTTCATTAACACCTGTTGGGATCAAACGCTTAAGAAAGATTTGGGAGAAAAGCTGTTCTCAGAGATTCCCTCTCCTTCATCCTTTCAACAAAGGGCTGAGAATGATTCCACTCCAGCTCCTGTGTCCTCCATGGGCAACCTGAGAAAGAAAACAGGAAAGATGATCCTTGATATTCCCAATATTTCCAAGGAAAAGATAAAGGAAGTGCTGGGGCGGGTGCAGGGAAGAGAGCCTTCTTTATACATCCCAGAGCATCAAGGAAAAGAGGAACCAAATCCAGTATATGTTCCTTCTCTTTAAGGCCCAAAGAACAGAGAGGGGTGTAGATCCTCAGATGGTGTAAATGATCATAGAGCTCTGTTGGTGAAGCATTTTTGGGAGAGTTGGAGGTGATTTTCTTCCCTTCCAAATAAATCATTCCCTGCACTTCTGTTCACCTGAATTTTTGTTTACAGCTCTAATGGAGATGGAGGAAGTTAGCAAGTTGATGATACAAATGATGTTTTTCTATAAAAATTAAAAAAAAAAAAGAGAAAAGAACAGCCTAATGTGTTATTAGCATTATCTGCAATGATCTCCTCTTATCTATTACCAGCCAATTTTGCCATATTTAATTTTAAGACTCTTGGGAACTTGTATTAACCGCTCTCATTCAACTGTGAGAATTTAATATCTGAGATAGTATCTGTGTTTAGCATTTGGATCCATCCTCTTTCAGCCAGGGGATGGACCAACAGTATAACAAGCGCTTCTCCATCTCTAAAAGTAGGATTCTATTTCTGAATTTTTGGATGAAGATTTTCTTTTGATCCCTTTAGTTGTGGTCTTTATTTATTTACTTTAATTTGGTCAGAGAAACAGGGTACAGTTCAAAGCGTGGGCAGTTGCACTTAATACAAACCTAATGATCTTCCACCAGGAAATCAATCTCAAATTATAGGAGACAGATAAATTACGTTACCATTTCACTAAAATCACGATTATGTTTATAAATCGTAAAAGGCAAACTTCAGGAAAAATAAAGGCTACATCAGAAATGTGGGGTGAAGAGATCATGAGATCTTCTGGTGTCCACAGAGATGCTAGTGTTAATCCTATTTGCCTCAAACAGTACTGGCTTTAAACCCATGCATCCAATTCAGTAGCAAAGGACATTATTGTTAAAAGGGCCCTTGAACACAGCCATACTCTTCACTGTGAAAGAGAACCCTGATCTTATTACAGAAAACAGACCTCTCAGTTGTCCCTCATTTGAGACCCAACTCTGTCTTCATACTGCATTACCATGACACTGGTTAACAGGACAGCTACTGCAGTAAATAATTAACAAGAATGTTGATTCAGGAAACAAAAGTTATAGTGCAACTTATCTGTGAATCCTGCATCATTTTAGAATTCTTGCATAGGCTTTTATGTCCCTAATTGTGTCTCTCTGTACTACCTCAGTTCCCAAGTTTCTGTTTTGGAAGATTAAGGAGGTATGACACCAATGGATTAATGTAAAGGAAAACTAGAATATTAGTTGTAATACTATAGCTAGCTAAATAAGTAAAAGTATAGCTGGGTCTGAAATGGAACCTAAATATGGCAAACATCCACTTTTCCCCAAATTTAGGGGGTTCAGAGTCACCCTCATCTAAGCCACCTCTTTGCTTTTGAAGGTATGGATGAGATCCAGAACCACACAACTTATTTTCTGGGTATAGTTTGTAGGTGTCCAAGACAGCAGAAATGTCATGTGTCAGAAATGAGTTGTGTCAATTTCAATATTTGGGACCAAATTCTTGCAAGATCCACTTGCTGAGATTTGATACTATTTGGATGCTTCATACAGGCCTCAGAACTAGAGCTGGTCAAAAAATACCAATTGTTAAAGTTAACCACTGAAGCATTCAGTGGTTTGCTGAAATGGGACCAGAATGTTTAGCTGTGACTTCAACAGGAATGAAGGACCTTGTAGGAATCAGCTCCTTAGTTACTTTTATTGGAACTGGGAATAAAGAGAAGGTTTTAAAGAAAATATATTCTACACTTAACTTGGAGCATTTAAATACCCAATTGTTCTCACACTAGTTGAGAGGAAACATTATATAAAAACTCAAATCAGGATTATGCTCTTTTTTCCTTCTTACCAAAAGCACAAGGACTGAGAATGCATGAGAAGCCAATTTACATATGTCAAGGTTCCTCCCCCACTCTGAACTCTAGGGTACAGATGTGGGGACCTGCATGAAAACCTCCTAAGCTTACTTTTACCAGCTTAGGTTAAAACTTCCCCAAGGTACAAACTATTTTATCTTTTGCTCTTGGACTTTATTGCTGCCACCATCAAGGGTCCAACAGATAAACCCTATTATAGTCCTAGCCTTCACAACCTCCTCAGGCAAGGAACTCCACAGGTTGGCTGTGCGCTGAGTGAAGAAGAACTTCCTTTATTTGTTTTAAACCTGCTATCCATTAATTTCATTTGGTGGCCCCTAGTTCTTATATTATGGGAACAAGTAAATAACTTTTCCTTATTCACTTTCTCCACACCACTCATGATTTTATAGGCCTCTATCATATCCCCCCTTAGTCTACTCTTTTCCAATCTGAAAAGTCCTAGCCTCTTTAATCTCTCCTCATATGGGACCCATTCCAACCCCTAATCATTTTAGTTGCCCTTTTCAGAACCTTTTTAATGCCAGTATATCTCTTTTGAGATGAAGGGACCACATCTGTATGCAGTATTCAAGATGTGGGCATACCATGGATTTATATAAGGGCATGTCAAGGTTCCTCCCCCACTCTGAACGCTAGGGTACAGATGTGGGGACCTGCATGAAAACCTCCTAAGCTTATCTTTACCAGCTTAGGTCAAAAAGTTCCGCAAGGTACAAAATATTCCACCCTTTGTCCTTGGTTTGGCCGCTACCACCACCAAACAAATACTGGTTACTGGGGAAGAGCTGTTTGGAAACGTCTTTCCCCCCAAAATACTTCCCAAAACCTTGCACCCCACTTCCTGGACAAGGTTTGGTAAAAAGCCTCACCAATTTGCCTAGGTGACTACAGACCCAGACCCTTGGATCTTAAGAACAATGAACAATCCTCCCAACACTTGCATCCCTCGCCCTTTCCTGTGAAATGTTGGATAAAAAGCCTCACCAATTTGCATAGTTGACCACAGACCCAAACCCTTGGATCTGAGAACAATGAAAAAGCATTCCGTTTTCTTACAAGAAGACTTTTAATAGAAATAGGAGTAAAGAAATCCCCTCTGTAAAATCAGGATAGTAGATACCTTACAAGGTAATTAGATTCAAAACATAGAGAATCCCTCTAGGCAAAACCTTAAGTTACAAAAAAGATACACAGACAGAAATAGTTATTCTATTCAGCACAGTTCTTTTCTCAGCCATTTAAAGAAATCATAATCTAACACATACCTAGCTAGATTACTAAAAGTTCTAAGACTCCATTCCTGGTCTATCCCCGGCAAAGGCAGCATATAGACAGACACACAGACCCTTTGTTTCTCTCCCTCCTCCCAGCTTTTGAAAGTATCTTGTCTCCTCATTGGTCATTTTGGTCAGGTGCCAGCGAGGTTACCTTTAGCTTCTTAACCCTTTACAGGTGAGAGGATTTTTCCTCTGGCCAGGAGGGATTTTAAAGGGGTTTACCCTTCCCTTTATATTTATGACACGCCCCTCAAATCTCAGCTAGGGTGAAACACTAGCTGGGATTTCTTCCTGGAGCTCTAGGAAAAACAGAGTTAATAAGACACATGCATCTCTAAATATATGACCAAGTACATAAAGACTAACAATATTTTCCACATCTCAAGGACGATTTTAACCAGTTGATTCTGGGAAACTTTCACGGGAGAGTGCATCAGCCACTTTGTTAGAAGCTCCTGGGATGTGTTGGATGTCGAAATCAAAATCTTGGAGAGCTAAACTCCACCGAAGAAGTTTTTTGTTAGTTTCTTTGACGGTGTGAAGCCACTTCAGTGCAGCATGGTCGGTTTGCAGGTGGAAACGCCGTCCCCAAACATAGGGGCGTAGCTTTTCCAGAGCGTAGACAATGGCGTAACATTCTTTTTCAGTGACTGACCAGTTGCTTTCCCTCTCAGACAGTTTTTTGCTGAGAAACGCTACAGGGTGGAATTCTTGATCAGGTCCTCTCTGCATTAAAACTTCTCCCACACCACGCTCGGACGCATCTGTGGTTACTAGGAACGGTTTGTCAAAGTCTGGGGCCCTTAGTACAGGGTCAGACATGAGTGTCGCTTTAAGCTTGTTAAAGGCCTTCTGACACTTTTCGGTCCACTGAACAGCATTTGGCTGTTTCTGTTTGGTTAGGTCTGAAAGTGGGGCGGCGATTTGGCTGTATTGCGGTACAAATCGTCTGTAATAACTGGCCAAGCCTAAGAAGGATTGAACCTGTTTCTTTGACTTTGGGACAGGCCACTTTTGGATAGCATCCACTTTGGCCTGTAGGGGGCTGATAGTTCCTTGACCCACCTGGTGTCCAAGGTAAGTCACTCTGTTTAGGCCTATTTGACACTTCTTAGCCTTAACAGTTAGTCCTGCCTCTCTTCTACAAAAAGTCCTTGAGCGCATATGTTCCAGGTGGTCTGCCCAGGAATCCGAAAATATGGCCACATCGTCAAGGTAGGCGACTGCATATTCTCCTAATCCCGCTAGGAGACCATCTACAAGTCTTTGGAAGGTGGCGGGTGCATTTCGCAGCCCAAAAGAGAGTACATTAAATTCATACAGCCCGAGATGTGTGGTGAAGGCTGACCTTTCCTTGGCAGATTCATCTAGCGGTACCTGCCAGTACCCCTTGGTTAAGTCCAAGGTAGAGATGAACTGGGCCCATCCCAGTTTCTCTAATAGTTCATCTGTGCGTGGCATTGGATAGTTGTCTGGGCGAGTTACAGCATTTAGCTTATGGTAGTCCATGCAAAAACGTATTTCCCCATCTGGTTTGGGAACTAAAACCACTGGAGATGCCCATGCACTTCCAGAGGGGCGGATTACATCCATTTGTAACATATCCTGATCTCCCATTCTATAGCAGTTTTAGCTTGAGGAGACACCCGGTAAGGTTGGATTTTAATTGGGCGAGCATTACCTGTGTCAATGGAGTGGTATGCCCGTTCAGTCAGTCCTGGGGTGGCTGAGAACATTGGCGCGTAGCTAGTGCACAGCTCCTGGATTTGCTGTCGCTGCATACGCCCAAGGGTCATGGAGAGGTTCACCTCTTCCACACCACCAGCATTTTTCCCTTCGTAGTAGACACCTTCGGGCCACTCAGCGTCGTCTCCTCCCTGGGCTGTAAACTGACAAACCTTTAATTCTCTGGAATGAAAGGGCTTTAGAGAATTAATATGGTACACCTTAGGCTTTCGGTTGGAGGTGGGGAATGCTATGAGATAATTAACAGCTCCCAGGCGCTCCTGGACCGTGAATGGCCCTTCCCACGATGCTTCCATTTTATGGGCCTGGAGCGCCTTTAAGACCATGACCTGGTCCCCTACTTTGAAGGAACGCTCTCTGGCATGTTTATCATACCAGGCTTTTTGCTCTTTTTGAGCATCCTGTAAGTTTTCTTTAGCAAGGGCTAAAGAGGTTCGGAGGGTGTTTTGTAGGTTGGTTACAAAGTCCAGAATGTTAGTTCCTGGAGAAGGTGTAAATCCCTCCCATTGCTGCTTCACCAACTGCAATGGCCCCTTAACCTCACGGCCATATACAAGTTCAAATGGGGAAAACCCTAAACTGGGGTGTGGTACAGCTCTGTAGGCAAAGAGCAACTGCTGCAACACTAGGTCCCAATCATTGGAGTGCTCATTTACGAATTTACGTATCATGGCCCCCAAAGTTCCATTAAACTTCTCCACCATGCCATTTGTTTGATGGTGGTAAGGAGTGGCAACCAAGTGATTTACCCCATGAGCTTCCCAAAGGTTTTCCATAGTTCCTGCCAGGAAATTAGTCCCTGCATCTGTGAGGATGTCGGAGGGCCAACCTACCCTGGCAAAAATGTCTGTTAGTGCCTGGCACACACTTTTAGCCCTGGTGTTGCTTAGAGCTACTGCTTCCGGCCATCGGGTGGCAAAATCCATGAAAGTCAGTATGTACTGCTTTCCTCTGGGTGTCTTTTTCGGAAAAGGACCCAGAACATCCACAGCTACTCACTGAAATGGAACTTCAATGATGGGGAGTGGCTGGAGAGGGGCTTTGACCTGGTCTTGGGGTTTTCCCACTCTTTGGCACACCTCACAAGACCGGACATAAGTAGAAACATCCTTGCCCATTCCCTCCCAGTGGAATGACCCCCCCCCCCAAACGGTCTTTGGTCCTGTTCACCCCAGCATGGCCACTAGGGTGATCATGGGCTAAGCTCAAGAGCTTGGCCCGGTATTTAGTTGGAACTACCAACTGTCTCTGAGGATGCCAGTCTTCCTGGTGTCCACCAGAAAGAGTTTCCTTGTATAAAAGTCCTCTTTCTACATCAAACCTGGATCGATTAGAAGAGCTGAGAGGCGGTGGGTTGCTCCGTGCCGCCGTCCAAGCTCTCTGGAGGCTTTCATCTGCTTCCTGTTCGGTCTGGAACTGTTCCCTTGATGCTGGAGACATCAGTTCCTCATTGGATTGTGGACCTATGCTTGGTCCCTCTGGAAGCGATGTAGGTGATGGGGCTGTTTCCGTTGACTGTGAACCGCTTTCCGCTGGTGCACTATGTTGGGATTCAGGCTCTGGCTGAGCCTCTTGTGTAGGGTTATGGGCTGCTGCCAGTTCAGGTTCGGTGGGGCCCTCTGGTGTTGAGGTTGCAAGTACTGGATTCAGTGCTGGCAACGGGTCTGGTGCTGGTTGTTCGGCTGGTTCCGGTTCTGGGACTGGTTCCGTCTGGGTCTCTGGGACTGGATCCATTACTACTGTTGCAGACATTGGCCTGGGGTCTGGTTCCATCACCTCTGACCGGGTCCTGATAGAAGTTTCCGGAACAGAACTAGGCCTCACGGCTTGTTTAGCCTGGCTGCGGGTGACCGTTCCCACCCTCCTGGCCTGCTTCACATGATTGGCCAAGTCTTCCCCCAACAGCATGGGGATGGGATAATCATCATAGACTGCAAAAGTCCACGTTCATGACCCAGCCCTGGTACTGGACAGGCAACTTGGCTGTAGGCAAATTGAAAGAGTTGGACTTGAAGGGTTGAATCGTCACTTGGATCTCTGGGTTGATTAAATTGGGGTCCACTAAGGAAGCATGGATACCTGACACTTGTGCTCCGGTGTCCCTCCACGCGGTGACCTTCTTCCCGCCCACACTCACAGTTTCCCTCCGCTCCAAGGGTATCTGGGAAGTATCTGGGCCTGCGGACCTCTGGTGTGATTCCGGTGCAATGAACTGTAATCTGTTGGGGTTCTTGGGGCAGTTGGCCTTTACATGCCCCAGCTCGTTACATTTAAAACATTGTCCAGTTGACGGGTCACTGGGGCGAGGTGGGTTGCTGGAGAACAGGGTGGTGGGACGATAAGGTGTCTGAAGGGTTCTTTGGGAGGTAGTTCGGGCCTTTGGCGGTCCCCAGTAATAGGGTGTGGTCTGGGGTTGTCCCTTCTGGTCTCTGCTCCAACTGCAACCAGTTTTCTTCTTCTCTGCCACCTCCATCCATCTGGCTCCAATCTCTCCTGCCTTGATTACAGTTTTGGGCTTCCCATCTAGGATGTATCTTTCTATTTCCTCAGGAACCCCCTCTAAGAATTGTTCCATTTGCATTAGGAAGGGCAAATTTACTGGAAATTCAGCACTTGCTCCCGATATCCAGGCATCCCAATGTTTCACAATGTGGTAGGCATCTCGGGTAAATGACACGTCTGGTTTCCACCTTAGGGCTCTGAACCTCCGACGAGACTGCTCGGGTGTTATCCCCATTCTGACTCTCGCCTTGGATTTAAACAGTTCATACTTGTTCATGTGTTCCTTAGGCATTTCAGCTGCCACCTCAGCTAAGGGTCCACTGAGCTGCGGCCTCAGCTCTACCAAGTATTGGTCAGTAGAGATGTTGTACCCAAGGCAGGCCCTTTCGAAGTTTTCTAAGAAGGCCTCAGTATCATTGCCTGCCTTGTAGGTGGGGAACTTTCTGGGATGGGGAGTGGTACCTGGAGAAGGATTGCTAGGGTTTGTTGGTATATTCTGCTGAGCCTTTACCTTCTCCATCTCCAGTGCATGCTTCCTCTCTTTTTCCCCCTCTCCTCCACCTTCAGCCACATGAGTTCTATCTGTCTTTCATGTTCCCTTTGTTTTTCCTCAGCCTGAAATCTGGCTAATTCCAGCTTTTGTCGAGCCGTGGATTTTGTCATCCTAACCTCTCTGTTTTTAACTAACTTTACACCCGAGGTTTAGAAATAAACAAACAAAACTTGGCTGTAAAATTTTGCTGTGCTGGAATAGAATACCTATTCTCTGATAGTGATTGTCAGCCTACAGAAAAAGACAATTCCCTTGTCTCTGCTCTGGCCCCAAATCAAAGCAAAAAACCTCCAACTACTTGGAAACCTGCTTACCAGCAGCCTAAAGGAAAGAAAATTCCTTTTCAAACCGGTGCGCCTTGTAAAAAAATCAAAATCCTAAAAACGCTGCCACTTTTGTCTCTAGGCAAATGGGTAGAACACCCACCCTATTTACTTTTAGTAAAAAAAAAAAACTTCTGGTTTACCAAGACTGTGATTTTCCCTGCAGGAGGTTAAGTACCCTGCCTCCAGGCAAAGAAAACCTGCAATTCACAAAGATAATCCCCTTTTGTCTCTCCTCTGGCCCCAAAGCAGAGAAAAAACAAGCTGCTTTCCAGCAGCTCCAAAGGAAAAAAAAATTTCCTTTTTAAAATCTGTATTTCTGGTTCAAAAAAATCTCAAATTGATCTCAAAATGATTTCCTGTTAATCCCACCACTCTGCCACCATGTCAAGGTTCCTCCCCCACTCTGAACTCTAGGATACAGATGTGGGGACATGCATGAAAACCTCCTAAGCTTACTTTTACCAGCTTAGGTTAAAATTTCCCTAAGGTACAAATTAATTTTATCCTTTGTCTTTGGAATATCCACTGCCACCAAACTCTAACTGGGTTTACTGGGAAACGTAGTTTGGACACATCTTTCCCCCCAAAATCCTCCCAACCCTTGCACCCCACTTCCTGGGAAAGGTTTGGTAAAAATCCTTACCAATTGGCATAGGTGACCACAGACCCAAACCCTTGGATCTGAGAACAATGAAAAAGCATTCCGTTTTCTTACAAGAAGACTTTTAACAGAAAGAAGTAAATAGAAGTAAAGAAATCACCTCTGTAAAATCAGGATGGTAGATACCTTACAGGGTAATTGGATTCAAAACACAGAGAATCCCTCTAGGCAAAACCTTAAGTTACAAAAAAGACACACAGACAGAAATAGTCATTCCATTCAGCACAATTCTTTTCTCAGCCATTTAAAGAAATCATAATCTAACACGTACCTAGCTAGATTACTTACTAAAAGTTCTAAGACTCCATTCCTGGTCTATCGCCGGCAAAAGCAGCCTATCGACAGACCCAGATCCTTTGTTTCTCTCCCTCCTCCCAGCTTTTAAAAGTATCTTGTCTCCTCATTGGTCATTTTGGTCAGGTGCCAGCGAGGTTACCTTTAGCTTCTTAACCCTTTACAGGTGAGAGGAGTTTTCCTCTGGCCAGGAGGGATTTTAAAGGGATTTACCCTTCCCTTTATATTTATGACAACATATAAAACTGGAGCCCGTGCAGCTGGGGTGAGCAGGTGGATTTTCACTGTCAGCCACTTTCACTGGTCTTCACGGGCACAAGGTCTTTGTATTTTTTTGCTGATTATGCCAGTCTTAGAATATTAGTGAACTGTGTCCCCCTCCACCCCTTCTGCATGGTGGAAGTCCATCACTGCAAATTCTGTATTTTATTGGAAAATGGCAATTGGATCATTTCAAAACCACTTAAAAATACTATTAACAAGGTGCGCAACTGGAAAAGCACCTGGCATAATAGAAAGGACACATTTCTTTGTGGGTTTCAGTGGCAAAGATTTGCTAATTTAAAGTATTCTATTCTGGTGTAAAGCTTTCTTCCAGACACATGCATCCACTGGCAGCAGGGCTTATATGTGCACAGATGTCTACTCGTGCAATTGGGCAGTGGAATTTTAAAAACACGTTTGCTTGTTTAGAAAGCTGCACGCTGAATATTAAATTCCTAAAAAAGGTTTTGCTGCCACTGTCTGGCACCAGTCCTTCTACCTCGATCACGTGCAATGACTTCCTGGCGCATCTCTTAGTCATTAGCAAGGGACAGATGCAAAGGGACAAATTCTTCTCAGTTACACCAATGTAAATGCAGAAGGACTGTAATAGAGTTACTTTCGATTTACATCACTGTAACTAAAGGGCCTGTGCCCCACACCATTCTGTGGGCCTGCTCTTAGATTAGTGAATTTGAGGGGAGCTTTGCCATTGACTTCAATGGGAGCAGAACCAAGCCCTCTGTTGAAAGGGGAGGAGTTCTGCCCAGCTGCCATTCTCCATCCTTCTCCCAAACCTTGTCAAATCCCTTCCAGGAGGCTCTAGCTCCGTGAATCTGATGAACTAGGGAGGGGCAGGGCTGGTTGGGCATCTCTGCAAGCATGCTTTCCTGGAGCCAGTGAGGCTGAAGATTAGAGTGGAGTCAAGGAGCACGTGTGGGTGTCTCTCGTGGTTCCAACACCTTGCCTTTTTTTGGTTCCCTGGGGAATTGCAGGTTACAGAAGTGAAATCCCAGTAGCTCCTTTGAATCCTTTAATCAGAGTGTAGTTTGCTCCTCAAAGGAAACTCCCTAGTTAATACTTGAAGATTAGTCCCATACTCTACAAAATGAAAGATGAAACAAAACAATTACTGGGTTTCTCTGCTACTGCTCAGAGACCAACATTTACCCAGGTTGCACAACTACTCTTCCCAGATCCCAGAGCAGTTCAGAGAACCCGTAAATGGTGCATTATTTCCTTCCTGGTGCCAAATGCTAAACACACGCACCTTTCATTTTAGCTCCCTGTAGCATTTCCACCATTTAAAATACACTCATTTCAGAAAGACGTTTAATCTTAATGCATGTGGCCTTCAGATAATTTAATACTTCCAGTATATTGTAACCTATTTCCGACTCTGTTGGTTTCCCGAAGCCTGCTTTGGCAACGTTGTTGAATGTTTGGCCGTTTCTCTTATAATAGAATAATATAATATGACTCGTTTCTGTACAATTTAAAAAAGCTATTTCTGTAGACTGTGAGTGCTATTGAGTATTACTTCAAACACATTTTCCAGGTTGTCTTTGATTTGTCCTTTCCCCTACATGCAGCATTACACACACACTATTTATAGCCTTGTAATCATTTCACTTGACCAGTTAACAGAAATCCATTTGTGGAATAAATAAGGATTTTTTTGTTAAAGGAAGAATTTTTATTTAAATGCTCAGAATCTCTTATACAGAGATATTAAACAATCAGTCTGAAGGCTGGATCCAACCTAGACAGTGTACTTAAGCAGTCCTGTCTTATTCTGATCTGCAGACTTAAGTCTTTACTTTTTTTTTTAAATTAAATTTCTAGATCTCCTTGAGAAAAATGTAAGCTAACACCAACATCCATAGTGTTGTCTGCCTGAGTTTGCAGACAGCCTCATTCATTGGCTCTGGGATGTGTGAATTTACCCATCCCCCTTCAGTCTCACTGGATATTAATCCTAAAGTCTAATGGGACACTTCACATGTGTCAGCATTAATTATCTCAATGCTTTTTTCTAGCCCCTGGGGAAAGGAATTAGGAATGAAGCCTGAGAATTTGATGGGGAGGGAGTAGAGGGATTAGGAATCACTGTAGGGTTGGAAAAGCGAAGAGGAGAAAGAATAGACGGTCTATATGGAAACACAATAATGATAGCAGTTGTAATTCTCACGTTTGATTGTTTGGGTGCAAACCCGTGTTTGGATACTCTTGCTTTGGAATAAGAGTGCCTTATTTGAGACAACTTAAAATCAATTAAAAAAAAAAACCAAACAAACATGTCTCCACACACAGACTTGCACTGATAACAAAAACCATGAATGACAGCCAATTAGGTTATTGTGGTACCAGTTTCTGTGCACATAGGCAGGAAGAAGGAAAAAAAACGACAACAGAAGATTGGGTGTGGCCACAGCTTCACACTGCTCGAGAGATCAAAGCTAGCTTGGCTATGTCTACACATGCTATAGTCTTACCTCCGATTGCAGTGTAGAGAATTACTATTTAAAAATCCTACCCTCGATCTTTGTGCCAAAGTGCTGCTGTAGATGGAGGAATGAAAATCATCCTAAATTCTTACCCAGACCCATAAATCCTAATTAAAAATGGAATTTGGTTCCTCCTATAGAATCAGTGTGACCCACCTACTCTTACATCCATTATAATATGGACCAAGATGAAGCTTGCACACCCACCATTAAGTGTGTTTTCTTCTGGCTTTCTTTAAAAGAATCAGCTCAAAGGGGGAAACAGTTGAAATGGAGGTGGAAATAATTTAGTTTTTACCACATACAATCTTCTGACTACCTCTGGTTATTGGTGGGGCTTTCATCAATGGCCATAGCACAATGGGAAATCTGCCTTTATTTACTTAAAGGAAATCAATACATCTTCAGGAAGTCCAGTTTTTAAATTCTCTATTGTGTGCGGAGGGGAATATTATGGCTTTCTGTAGTATCAGCCACAGTACCAAACTTAGTTTTACTTTCACTCCAGAGCATGGATATTCAATTTCCTTAGAAGTCAGTCCTCTTAATTTGAATTTTTTTGAATTCTGATTTAAAAAGGGAATTGGCCCAAACCGCTCATTAAAATGGAAAACCAGAAAACCCCATGCCCCATATTCCAGTAATTTTATCTTGACCCCCGTCTTGCCCTTTACAAAAGCCAGTTTAAGTTGGTTAGAATTGCATGTGATTGCTCATCTTTTCTAGTCATTACTTCCTGTATAGACATAAGAGAAGAAAAAGCCTTGTGACAGAAGATCAATAAAAATATACATTAACTTCATTCAGAGCATCTGCCTGCTTGGGAAGTCATGCACTGGCACTCATATTAATTAGAGTGCAACAAAAATGTGATCTTCTTACTTGTGAGGAGAAAATTGAAAACCATGAAAGTATTTTTTCCCCACTTTTTTTTTTTTTAAAAAAAATATGGCCTACAGCAGCTGTTCACATTACATATGAGATTCCACTTCTCCAGGGACTGCAGAAGGAGTTACATTAATTCCCCCTTCCCCTTATCCCAGAAAA
Source organism: Chelonia mydas (assembly GCF_015237465.2). Taxonomy (NCBI): domain Eukaryota; kingdom Metazoa; phylum Chordata; order Testudines; family Cheloniidae; genus Chelonia; species Chelonia mydas. Next base: position 110,740,215 of record NC_057853.1, read on the forward strand.
GATAAATACCATAACCACCACCAGAACAAAAAAGTAGTTCTAGGTTTGTTAGAAATGAAAATATTTTTATATTATATATATATACACACACACACACACGATGTCCATTGAAACTGTTGCATACCACACGGTTTCCTAAGATACCTGTTGACGGGGGGGGGGGGGGGGGGAAGGGCAGAAAGAGAGACAGATGGTACATTATGACTAACTTGTACAACGGGAATAAAAACCATGTACTACTACAACTATTAACAGAGGGATGGGAATTTCATAAATTTGTGGAACTAAGCTAGATTGAGGTGAGTTTTAAATGGATTTCAGTTTCCCCTCACAAGGTTTGCCCCAAGTAACTAAACAGAGGTGAAAACTGAGTTTAGTTAAACCAGTACAAGTGTTGCACGTACCCCAGGCCTACGAGAATATGATTTGAAACATCACTTAACACCTAGGGTTTGTTTATACTAGATAGTGTGGTCATGATTCAGGGGTGAAAGTAAAATGTTTCTCTTACCAGTATGGGGCGGGGCCCCAGGCAGAAGGGGCGGGGCCCCAGGCAGAAGGGGCGGGGCCCCAGGCAGAAGGGGCGGGGCCCCAGGCAGAAGGGGCGGGGCCCCAGGCAGAAGGGGCGGGGCCCCAGGCAGAAGGGGCGGGGCCCCAGGCAGAAGGGGCGGGGCCCCAGGCAGAAGGGGCGGGGCCCCAGGCAGAAGGGGCGGGGCCCCAGGCAGAAGGGGCGGGGATGTTAAAGTGCTGCCGCGGCAGCGCTTTAAGCAGGATCCTTTAAAGCTCTGTCAGCGGTACGGGTGTCCACTTTTTACCGGTGGGCCGTGCCGGCCCATACAGCCTTACTTTCACCCCGTCTTTATTTAATTCATTTAATTGCCAATCAGTTAACTCAAGTAAACTAACAATTATAATTGCTAGTCTAGACATTCTGCAGAGGTTATTCCAGGACACAAACGTTTTGTTGTTTACCATCAGGCTCAGGCATGTGTAAACCCTAATCTAGGCACAAAGGCCATGTCTACACTTACCGGGGATCAACGCTGCTGTGAGCGATGCAGCAGAGGTCAATTTAGTGAGTCTCGTGAAGACCCACTGAGTCAACCACAGAGCGCTCTCCAGGCATCCATGAGAACAAGAAGAGTAAGGCAAGTCGACGGGAGAGTGTCTCCTGTAGACACCGCAGTAAATCGACCTAAGCTACGTCGACTCCAGCTAAGTGAATAACTATTTGAAGTAGCGTAACATAGGTAGACTTACCCCGGTAGCATAGACAAGGCCAAATATTTGGACTAAGACACAGATGTTAGTGGCTTACCCTAGCACACAGCTCAAGATGGACTGGTTCCACCTGGAGACTGAATTGCCAATATTCAGCTCCAGCTTAGTAATAATGATTTGGTTTCTGCGATTTTGTTAGGTCAATAGACTAAAGTATTATGTGAATGTTACTTTGACCCCTTCTGAGTATTCAGCTTTGTGAATTGTTCTAGATATTGCCACATTACACATGCACTTTGCATGGTATTTTATTCTAGAAGTAAAGGTTAATGAGTTATAAAAATGTATGAATTTACACAAGTATTTCTTCTGTTGGCTAGAAGTACCTAGGAACAGTAAGAGAGAACACATTGTTGCTGCTTGTGCTAGCCTGAAGCTGTGCATATTTAATTATCCTAGGGCTGACTTTGTCTGCATCAGAGCTGTGTGGGATAGCAGGGGGCTGACTTGAGAGCACCTTTAATCCTTAAGAGTCCTTGAAAACCTTTTGTTAAGAAAAAAAAAAGTGGGCTCTTGATGATTTTTTCAACTACACAGCATGCAAACTTAATACACCTCCGTAAATAATTAGAGTGTCATATAGAACTTGTAGCTTTAACAAACAATATGGCAAATATATCTATTAAATTCCACTTATGTAAACTAGAGGTTTCTCTTAAATATGCAAAGAAACATAAGCCCCAGTGGGCTATGAAAATAAATGGGCCACTCAAACTCACACAGTTCATTGAGGGAAAAGAAAAACTATTAAAGGTATATGTCAAAATCCCATTTAGGGCCAAATTCTGCTCATATTACTTATGTAAGTATTTGCACTGAAGCCAATAGGACTACTCACATGAGTATGACAAGCAAGACTTGGTTCATAATTTAGACTTCAAAAAAGCTGCCAAAAAAAAAAAAAAGTAACGTGGACTTTGGCTTTAGAACTAATTGTAGAATGTATTGATACTGTAAATCCTTGTGGAATAGTCAAGCCACTTCATCTGGATTCCTCAGTATCTTACTAAACTGAAATTAAAAAAAAAAAAAAAACCCCCGCAAACTAACTACAAAGTAAAGATTTACTTACAGCTGCACATCTGTGTCTTGCATCTTATATTTCAGAGGCAGGTGTGGAAACTGAACATGTAAATTAATGCATACCTAACAGATGCATTTACAAAGGACCAAATTCTGCTCTTAAGTATACCACTGTAAGTTCAGAGGACTCCATTACTTAAAGTGACACCAAAATTTCATCCTAAAGTTCCAGTAACTAAAAAAAGCACGCAGAATAATCTCTCATTTACAACAATTCCTAGACTGTAAGAGATTCACATTTGAGATGAAACCTTCAAGGAAGATGAGCCAGAAAGAGGGGAGAGCAGGCTTAAAAGAGAGAATGAGACTCCGAAGCATATCATCAGTTTGACAATTCACCTTTTGCAGAAATATTTACGATTCCAGCTGTTGTTACCTCAAGGTTTACTTTGATAGTATAAATATTAAATGTTCTTTAAAGATAAAAAGAATACAGCTTGAATTCTTGAAAAAGAAACAACTATCATGGGCTACAAAGCAATAAGTAGATCTGCAGTAATATGAATTTAGAAATGACTAGCTATGGATTCCATGAATGTAACTCCAAACTGAGTTTTTTAGAAGATTAACTGTAATCCTTTATGACTTGAAATATCACAGCTATGAGGACTCCTTAGGGCACTTCAGATATAAATCCTGTTAATATGCCAGGAAGAAGTTAACAAACAATTTGGATTAACTGGGGGGGGGGGGGACGGGACGGACGACACGACTGCCTTAACATTCATCTAGGCAACCAACCATCCACAAGAGAGCACGGGAATTATATGTTGTCCTGAGGCAGAGTTGTTACAGTTTGAACTATGAGGGGAACCTTGACCCAAAAGGAGAGGCCCTTTGCCCAGCGGATGACCTTGGACTCCTTGCTCCAGAAGATGGTTCTGGCTCAAGAAGCCCTGCGGGTAAGGGACTAGGACATGGTTGGGGGGAGGAGGAGAGAAGAGTGGGGTTGTTAGGACTAAGGTTAAGTCAGCCCCCTCCCCTTCCAGCTAGAGAGGCTGAGGGGAGGCTATTTTTAACATGTTCCACCTGTAGGTTAAATAAACTAGACCCCTGAAGGAGGCACAGGTCAACATACATAAGCTTCATTGAAGCCCAGTAGGGGAAACTGAAGTAGACACACAATGGTGTTGCTGTTCCAGGCACTCCAGGGTGAAGGCCCCCCCATTAGAGGGCCACATTTTCAAAGTGCTGAATGGAGTTCAAGCTACATGACATTATTAGAGCAGCTAAGAAAACAGTGGGAGGGAGGGAAATCACAATATCTGTTCTCCCCCCATGCCCGCCCATTTAAAAAAAATTAAATTAAAAAAATCACCTACAACACTGTCTAGCCAGCCCTAATAAGTAATACTTGGCCCATATAGGGAAACTTCTCCCTGGAGTATCTCAATGGTCTTTACAAACATAAGGAATTTAGCACCCCTGTAAAGTATGTAAATATCTCCCACCACCACATCCTGAGTTTACAAATAGAGAAGCTGGGGAAGAGAGGTTAGATGACGTGCCCAAACTCATGCAGTCTGTGGCAGAGCTAAATAGAACTGATGAGTGGTTAATATAGGTCAAAACGATCAAGGGAAGCTCCAGTCCCAGCCCACCCACGGGGCCAGGGTTCTCTTAGGCAATTCACTTGGCACTTGATGAGGCCTCAGCCTGCTTTTCCTATTGTGAGCGCTGTGTCACAGTTCAGCTTTAGCAAATGGGAGAAGCGGGCCCTGTAGTCCATTGGGAAAGGGGGAAGCCATAACAAGAAGGCAACTGGAGCAGCTACCTCAGGAACCTTCAAATTCACCTATTCTGTGTTCCCAACTAAATCACTTCTGTCCCCTCCATTCAGTGCACCCCCGCCCCCTTGCAGTCTTTCCCTTCCCTGCCTGGCCCAAATACCATTTTCTCACGCTAGAATCTTAAGTGTTCATCCCCGCTCACTGCACAGTAGTATGAACACAGAACACTGCAAACCCACCTGGAAATGGTAAGTCTGTCAGAAGCCCAGCTCTACATTCTTGCCTCCTGTGAGATGCTGAGCACCATTCACTAATCCTGAGGTCCCTGGCAGCTGACAGTACCTGGCTGTATTGGACCCCAGACCTGCATCCACTTCGTAGCAGAGTGGAGCATTCTCCCTAAAAAAAACCCAAGACAGGTGAGATGACGACAATGCAATTCAGACTGGTTCTGCTTTCAGAACACAAACAGACAGACATGAGCCATTCTTTTGGGTACAAATCATCATGTGAATTTAGCTCTATTCAGGAAAAGACATGTCACAGCTGCTGGATTAGAGGTCACATTTTGAACATAGCAATAGCAGGCTTATTAGTAAAACATACCAAATAAAAATAAAGGCTAGGATTTAAAAATACAATAAGGAACAGTGCTTACCGCACAGTTTTAGGTCCCAGCCCTGCAATCAGATCTACTAGCTAAGCCCCATTGATTTCAAAGTTGCCTTACAAACATTGAGAAGAATTAGAAAGCTCCAGTATCAAAATTTACACAAAAGCAAATTAACAAAAAAAATTTTTGTCAGTGATGACAAAGTTAAATTTTCCAAGCATGCAAAATGACAATTTATCAAAGCCAGAGCCGCAGCTGGAGAGTTCACGGTTCCTGGAATGCAAACAATAAAACCCTTAATGAGACAAGGACAACAAATAAAGCTGCAGATTCAGAAATATCCTTAATGTCCACACTTACCCAGTTAGTCATCTGGCAGGAATTTGAGCAGCTTTCTCCAGCCCACTCTGCAGAAGAAAAAGTAGCATTTAGTGCATGGAGAACAATCACTTAAAAGCCATTACACTAGGACCTAACTAAATACACGCACACACACGCAGTCTCTCTCTGCCTCTTATCAAAGATCAAGCAAATGCATTTACATCATGGCTTCCATTATTGTTATAAAAGATATCCCAATACCAGTACTTGTGTGCTATAGAGTACTGCAAATAATTAAGCCTAACTGCAACTGACAAATGAGAAAAATACATTTGATGATGAATGATCCTCAACTCCTTGGTGTTTTTATTTACTTGGGGGCAAATCAATCCTTACACCTCTGTACCTGAAGTACACTTTTTTCTCCAAAACAGTGCAGGATCTGGGAGCCTCCATATGGGTGGCCCCCAGCCCTGCAGTGAGGCAAGGAGTTATTTCATGCAGACAAAACAAGCAAGCAATTTTTCAGTGATAGTGTGCTGTGACATTTTTGTGTCTGATTTTATGAACAAGTAGTTTTTAAAGTGAGGTGAAACTTGGGGTACACAAGACAAATCAGACTCCTGAAAGGGTACAGTGCTCTGGAATGGTTGAGAGCTTATGCTCAAATAAATTTGTTAGTCTCTCAGGTGCCACAAGTACGCCTGTTCTTTTTGCGGATACAGACTAACACTGCTGCTACTGTGAAACCTGCTCCAGACCACTGTAGAGGCTGCAACTGGGTTTAGGCTTTGCTCCTTGCTTCCTAATTGACAACATCCACCCTGACCACAAATTAGCAACATTCTACTGAATCTTTAGCTGCTACACACATAATTAAATGCCATGTATTTCCCAGAACTGTAGCTCACTGTCTACAGCACTGTTCCTGAGGGTGCAGCTACCATATCAGCCACAGGGCATGCGAAAGAAAAATGCTGCACCAGACCACTAGGGTGAATCTGACATAGCAGTCAGAGGACTTCAAGGTGCCGGATGGGCAGCATAAAGAAATGGAATTAAATCACAAGTCCTTTCTGAAGTTACTTTTGCAGCTGCAAGCTATATTAGATCTAAATAACCACCCACCTTTTCAACCCTCTTTCTGCCAGCCCTAGCACTCTGGATGCATGCTCCTCTCCAGCAGATCTTATGACTTAAGCATGCATAAATAACAACAGATCTTCCTCCCTCCCAAAAAAACCCTTGTGGAAGTGAAATTCAGGTAGAAGCCTGTAAGAGGGGTCAAGATGGCTTAGTCCCTCCTCCCCCCACGTCCTACTGTCTTCATTTACCCTCTCCACTCCCCCAGTGGCCACTTTTGGAGGCATTCTCTAGGGGGAATCGCTCCCGGGCAGAGGGCTGATTCTTCTTCCTCCCTTACAAAGGAGGAGAACCTGGCAGAACAAAAGCCGGCCTATCAGTCAGCACATTGGGACCATAAAGTCTTTTCTGTCTCCAAAAGCCAATTGTCCCTTCATGGGGTTTACCTCCTACCTGTCTTCCTAGGGCATGTTGCTTGGCTGTCAGCTGGGGCAGCTCTGGAAGCAGCCTGTTCGGTGGCTGTTTTCTCTTCAACTAGCTTGCCTCTCTAACTAGCAGTTTCTACATGGAGCAGCCTTCTTCCTCATCACTACCCCCTTCCTATAGTAAGCTTCCCCATTTAGGCCCCTTCTCCTCCAGGAGAAACAAGGTGTGCAGGTGCTCCTCATTAGTTAGTGCAGCACAGGCCCAGAGGAGCTCGTTATCCTCTCTCCCACCCAGTGGAAGAGCATGTCCTTTCACAAAGCCCTATTATTCATCAATAGTTTGAGTACATATTATCTTTCAAAAATATTAGGGTTTATAAAAACTACAGCCCTCCCCCGCAAAAAATAGAAACCTTGGAAATTCAAGCTTAAGGTTGCATCTATGAAATAAAGCACCTCAACTACCTTAACTCTGTCCTCATAACAGCAACCTGAGCACACTTAAGAAAAACACATCTGTGATCACAGCAGTTAGATCACCCTCCTCTTGATCGTGTAAGGGTTGGGCTGCTTCCTGGCTTTCTTTATGAGCAGCACTTCGCAAAATATCTTTATGAAGTCTTGACTAAACAAACAGCATGCAGAAGGCAATTATTATCCACTATTCATTAAGGCTCTAATTCTGCAAAGCAGCCAGCTCTTCACAGGATCAGACCCTATATGGCAACCAAGCATCTGTCATTAGACACATTCTGTTCTATATAGGTTCTTACACCATATTCATCACTGGAGTATCTGAGCACCTTCCGGTCATGCATTAATCAATGTGACTAACATGTCAAATGTTGTTTGTTCTCTCTTCCTCTCCCCAGGGAGGAGAAGGATGTGCAGTGATGTGTCATGGTTTGGTAGGGTTTTAGGTTCCCCCCCATCCTTCCATGTGGACACGGTGGGGAGGACCCATGGGGGAAAAAATAGTGGGTGCTAGCCACAGCTGTTTGGTAGCACCCCTGCTTAACTAATCAGCAGTGCCATGGAGCTTGTGGGAGAGCAGAGAGGGGGCAGGAAGAGGTGGAGCAAGGGCAGAGCGGGTGTGGAGCACCCCTGGGGAAAAATAAAAGTCAGTGCCTATGCTTATATGTCCAAATCATGCTATTAGGGCACTCACGTGAAAACAGCAGAAGTTGGTGTGGTACAAAATCATCACACCAGGGCTATGTCCACAATAGGAAAAAAATATATATTTTATCATGTTTTAGTTAACCTATGTTTAAATCTTAGTGTAGACAAGATCACTGTAGTTTTAATATGTTGGCTGATTGAGGTAATCCCTGGTGGATCCTATGGTTGACCTCAACCAGTTAAACATATTAAAACTACTATTTCCTTGGCTACACTAAGATTAGTTTTAGCTAATATGTTGAAATATAAGTATTCCTCATAAAGACAAGCCTTTAGTATCACAGACATCCATGTATGCAAACAATTGTAAAACCAGTGTTTGGTGGTACATGTTTTTGCCACTTTGCATCTAAAGAAGTAGGAATTATTACAATTTATTATTTGTCTTGCAGTAGCACCTACCACAGTCATGAACCAGGAAGTATTGTGCTCGGTGCTGTACAAACATAGAACAAAAAGATGGTTCCTGCCAAATTTTATTTAGCGCCAGTAGGGTAGAATTAAAGTAATTGGAGGACCTTTTTGTGAAGTACAGTCTTAGCTCTACATTTCCTAGATTTTTCATCTACAATATAATTTTTAACTCTCAATTTTTTTGAAAGTCAACGTGCATTCAAACCACTGACGTGTGTCTACAACCCGAACTTCAGTATTTTGTGTGGGAATGCATTATAAATAGCTTAACATCCTAGTTTCTAGCAGTGAGATAATCTTTGGTGAATTACCTGGTGAGAACAACTGTTTATTTCTTACTATTTTTTTTTAAAAAATATGTATTTACTGGACATGAAATAGGGGGTATCAATAATTATCCTGTTACAGCAATTACATGACTCAAGTATTACAACAGCGTTGGTTTGTAATTCAATTGACTACTTTCCTAAATCAAGGTTGCAGGTTTGGACCCTACCATCTGCCTGCGGACGCAATTTTATCCCCACGTTTTAAGGCTTTTCTCTTTTATTGAATACCAAACATCCACTGGTTTTGCACTGTGATGCTTTCTCAATTTATTTCTGTGCTGTTGGTGTATTTCCTGAATATCTGATATGGTATTTGATAGGAAGTGTTACTACCGTAATTTTAGAAGTCAGGTTTCCCTGGCAACAGTTGCTGACATCTCTAACTCAATCAAAATGTAAAGAATGCACCTCTCCAGAACAGTCATAAAAGACAGAGACCCACTGATATCATTGCAGTTAGGGAGCTTTTCAAACTCACCTCTAAAAATGCAGCAAGTTGAATTTTTAAGATTGATATCCTCAAGGCAGAGGGTCTTCTGGATCCCCTCCCTTGTCATGTGTGCAGAGTGATTGGGGTAAAGGAGGTAAAGGAAAGACTTTGGGGACTGACCCAGGGAAGATAAAGTGAGATTGGGCAATGTGGGGAGGGAGAAAGAGGAGAATGAAGGTTAGAGAAGAATTATGGAATAGAGAAAAAGATGGAGGAGCTCCAAGAAAAGGAAAAAGATAAGGGAAGGGATGGGAGCAGTATGAAAACTAGAGGGAAAGATGGGTCCCACTGGAAGAGGGAAAGAAATGGTAAAGAGTCAGGCAGACAAAGAAGATAGAAAATAAACAAAAAGGAAAAAAGAACAGAGAAAATGGAAAATTAGAGAGAAGGGAGTAAAGAAACATAAGGGGGATTAAAAAAAGATAGAGCACACTTTACGGTTATTAAAGATTACCTTTGCTTTAGAAAAGTTTCAGAGTAGCAGCCGTGTTGGTCTGTATCCGCAAAAAGAAAAGGAGTACTTGTGGCACCTTAGAGACTAACAAATTTATTTGAGCATAAGCTTTCATGAGCTAAAGCTCACTTCATCGGATGCATTCAGCGGGGAGATTTATATACACAGGGAACATGAAACAATGGGTGTTACCATACACACTGTAATGAGAGTGATCAGGTAAGGTGAGCTACTATCAGCAGGAAAGCGGGGCGGGGGGGGGAACCTTTTGTAGTGATAATCAAGGTGGGCCATTTCCAGCAGTTGACAAGAATGTCTGAGGAATGGGGGGGGGGGAAATAAACATGGGGAAATAGTTTTACTTTGTGTAATGACCCATCCTCTTCCAGTCTTTATTCAAGCCTAAGTTAATTGTATCCCGTTTGCAAATTAATTCCAATTCAGCAGTCTCTCATTGGAGTCTGTTTTTGAAGTTTTTTTTGTTGAAGAATTGCCACTTTTAGGTCTGTAATTGAGTCACCAAAGAGACTGAAGTGTTCTCCGACTGGTTTTTGAATGTTATAATTCTTGATGTCTGATTTGTGTCCTGGCTGACCCCTAGCCTCTCCCATTCAGTCAGGCACATCTGCCCTGTCCCGTGTCCCTGCACCCCCACTCTCATTCAGCCCCTGGCTCAATGCTGTCTCCCCACTAGCTCCCATGCCCTTGCCCCAATCTGTCCCCGCATTAGCCCTTCTGAACCCATCTGTGTGACACCCCCAGCAGCTCCGTCTGTCCTCTCCATATCCCATATCTCCTTCTCCTCACCTGGTCCCATGACCAGGGCGCTGCGAGGAAGGCAGCCTCTGCCCCCTCCCACTCTGTGGCTAGCTGTTCTGGCCCATGAGCCTGCTGCCCTCTCTTCTGGTGCCATCTGGTGGGCAAAAAGTGTAACTGCAGCTTCCCTTCGCCTCTCCATCAGAATCAACTATTCTGCGAGGGGAAAAAAATTCTGCAGGGGACATTAATTCTGCACTTTCACAGTGGCACAGACTTTCCCCAGGAGTAACTCACATGAGAGCTGCTACACAACTACACCGCGTTATACAACAATAGTCCTTTATGTCTTAGCCACCGTTAGCAAAGACAGAGAGGCGGACTAGTTGTAGGAACACGTTAAGGAATATTTTGTTCTTTTGATAGGTGGTTTTCTTTCTGTTGAAGGGAAAAAAAACTTGACAGATTTTAAAATTTCTTCTGAAGTTGTGAGGAGAAACATTTTCATATCAGAAATGACACTGAGCTGCAGCACTTTAACAACACCAGAGCACTGCAATTTAAGCCTTGCCATTTCTGGAAACAGACAGAGGTCGGGACTGGTTGTATTAGCATAGTGTTCATTGAAGTGCAGGAAACAATGCCAGAGACAGCTTTGCAAAAGACACTCTATATTTAAACCCTATCCTTCGATATGCTTTTAAATGTGTAAGGTTTCTTTAACAGGATTGCACATAATGTATCTCTCTGAGTTTCATTGGCAACATCCACGCCTGAGGATAGACTGATTTACTGTAGCTGTCGCCAACGACCTGCAGAGATTAGTCAGTTGCTAGAAAGATGTTCCTGGAGGCTCAGGACTTCTTTTTTGAAGTAATTCTGAAGCGACAACTAATGGGGTAGCTTTCCTACATTCTGCATCTCCAGCTAGGTGTAATGGGAGAACAGCCAGTCATAAGGGAAATCCAATTTTAGCATCATTTTTTAAACTTCATTAGCGGATGTCTTTGCAGTTCAAAATTCTCTAGGCCAAAATGCTGCTCTCAGTTACACCACTATAAGGCTGAATGAATGTCACTGTACTCAATGGATATACTCTGAATTTACACTGATCTGAGGCCAGAATTGGCCCTTGCTCATAGTTTATCTATGTGCTGCAGATGATAAATACAAACACAAACATCACAGCTATTTTGTATTCAGTTAAATGCATTAGACAGTGTGATACTCTGTACCTTGGTGGGACACCTTGCACCCCCATGTTCATCCTTATGATTGTGTGGTATCCAATGCAAAGTTGTCATGTCAGGTGTCTTCGGAAGGCTCATGATGCACTGAGCATTGTTGTTATAGTAATGTTATAGGTTGTAATTTCATGTATATAGTTATGAGGCTGAAAACGTGTCCTCATGGCTTAGGACAAGCCCAGGCAAAATTCTCCAGGATCAGAAGGGCAGTTCACACCTCACCAGGGCATCTATGGGACAAACGCAGCCCAGCCTCACAGGAACAAAGGACCCTGGCCTAGGCAGCAACAAAGGATCTGTTGGAATCTCGAGTGAGTCACCCCCGTTCCCTTAGTCAGTTTGGAACTATGATGAGATAATGCTCACCTGACTCTGAAGGGGGGGGGGGCAAAGCCAAGAGGGAAGAAAGGACATGATAAAAGGGAGAGATGTTTACCATGTTCTCTCTCTCCCACCTCCATCTACAGACACCACCACCAAGTGACGGCAGCACTGATCAAAGGGGAGAGCCTGGCTGAAGGGCAACCAGCCAGCCTGTGGTGAGAAGCATATAAATGTTAAGATCAGCTTAGAATGTGTTTTGCTTTTATTTCATTTGACGAAATCTGACTTGTTGTGCTTTGACCTATAATCACTTAAAACCTATCTTTTGTAGTTAATGAATGTGTTTGTTTATTCTATCTGAAGCAGTGTACTTGATTTGAAGCATGTCAGAAACTTCCCTTGGGATAACAAGTGTGGTACATTTATTTGTTAAATTGACAAACTCATATAAGCTTGCAGCATCCAGCGGGCATAACTGGACACTGCCAGATGGAATTTCCAAGGGTTGTGTCTGGGACCGGAGATATTGGCTAGTGTCATTCAGTTACACAATACAAGCAGCAGCTGGCCAAAAGTGCTCACTCACGTAGCTGGGAGCAGCTTACATGCTAGAGGCTGTGCGTGAACAGCCCGGGAGTGGGGGTTCTCAGAGCAGAGCAGGATAAGGCTGGCTCCCAGAGTCGAGGATTGGAGTGACCTAGCAGATCACCGGTCCAGATAAGACCGGTCACAGACAGCCACACACATTCCTGGAAAAAGATGGTATTTTCATCAAGCTTGTTTTTTTAATTCATACTAATAAACTAAACACTATTTAGCCCAGAGATTGTTTCACCAGTTCTGTACAAAGAGGAATAATCCCCATGCATGTTCCTACCAATAGCTGTTTATATATCCTATAATGTGCACACAGCTTCCACTTTACATTTCAGGTGACCGTTTCGTCGGATGGATGAGGCAATAGACAGAGCTCATGAAAACTCAGTTCTAATCTCTGCTCTATCCCTAACTTTCTGTGTGACATTGAAAAAGTCAATCACCTTGATGGCCCTGTTTTCCCTCCCACAATTTGTCTGTCTTACCTATTTAGATAGTAAACTCTGCGGAGTAGGGATGGTCTTTCTCTGTCTATCTCTTTATGCAGTGCCTAGCAGAATGAGGCTCGGACGTTGGTTGGTGCCCCTAAGCACTACTAGAACATTAATACTAGGCGAGACAAGCCAGAGAAATGAAATACTTCATTGTTGCTTTAAAAGACCAGTCAAAGTGTGTGACCAGTTCTTCTAAAGGCTATTTCTGGGGCTTAACATTCCTGACCCTAAAAATAATGGGAGGCAGTGTTGTCTAGTGGCTAGTACAGTGGTTTGTAACTCAGGAGACCTAGATGCTCTGCCTAGGTCTGTCACTGGCCTGCAGGGTAACCTTGGGCAAATCACTTCCCCTCCATGCCTCAGTTTCCTGATCTATAAAATGGGGATAACAACACCGACCTCCTTTGTAAAGCGCTTTGTGATCTACTAATGGAAAGTGTTATGTCAGAGAGATATTATAATTTACCTTTTAAAGAGGGCATTATAACTCGCTCTTCAAGGATTCTGTTTTTGCATAACTGTTTATGGAGATGTTACACACCAGAACAGATGTAGTTATGGAAGAGGATGAGTAGACCAGACCTGCATATCATGTGTGTTTCTGACAAAAAGTACTCAGCAATTCTCCGCATTGTTACATTCCATAGCTTTAGGCTCAGTCAACCACAAGGTCTTGCAACGTCACCATTTCCTTCTCCCTTCCCCACCAAACTGAATGGGGGACTGCCAGGCTGGGGCAATTTCAATCAGCAGATTAAGACTAAGTTATAGCTTAATACATTTTAAACACATCAGAATTCCCACTCTCTTCTTCACACCTTCTTCCATGTAAAGGTTTCTGTTTGGAATGCTTTGTGTTCCAATTAACTACCCTCATTAACGTAGTATCTATAGCCAGGTTAACTCCTCTCGAGAGCAGCCACACTGCGAAATAACACTTGAGCTCCACAGAGCTGATATGTTAGCAGCTTACAAATTGTGCTAACTGGACAAGTAGCCACCTCCAGTTAGATGAACCACCACACTCAAGGTAATAGTTTTTGGTGTGTGTGGATGGAACTCGAGCTGGAGCAACTCAAAAGATAATGGCTATAAAGACAAGCCCATAGGAACACAAGAACTGGGAAACCAAATCAGACCATTGGGCTATCGAATCAAATACTGCTGCCCATTGGTATCAGAGGCTTCAGAAGATGGTCCAAGAAATGATGGAGAAGAAATTTTCCTTCAGAAAAGTTTCCTCCCAAGCAGTTAGTGTTTGTCTTATTTCCTGAAACAAAGGTTTATATTCCTTATAATTTTTTTTGTCATGAAGTATTTATCTTCTCTCTTTCAGATCTGTCCATGAAGTTCGCTTCTTTTTTGACACCTGCCATTGTTAAATCTAAATAAAGAAACTGCACTGCTTCGTTTAAACCTTCATTGTATGAAATTAGGATCTTCAGTGCAAGTAGCATCTGTTTCAAGTGTACGCTCTGCATTTGATTTGGATTGTAAGCTCCTTGAGGCAAGGACAGCACAAAGCACATTGTAGTCACTCATAAAATAACATCCGGTCTCTCTTCCTCTGTACAGCACAGGGGGATAGGGTCCGTACTATACGGTGTTTAAAATACAGTATTTTAAAAGGCATTATAACATGGAGGAATCATTAACTAGCGGCCCTTTTCCAACAGTGCAGGGAACTGATAAAAATTCATTACCAGTTGCAAAGTTGTAGCCTAAAACATTTCCAAGCTGCACTTAGATATGCTGTTAAACTATATACTGCCATTGCAATTCTCTGGCATCAGAAGGCACTTGGCTTTCAGCCTTCTCACCTCAACATATTCAAAGGCAAGAATTTGGTATAACTGCAACAGTTTGTGTGATATTGGTTATATATCAGGGACCACATCCAACTCCCACTGAAGTCAGTGGAAATCCTTTCCTTGTAGACTGGGATACAGGAGATAAGGCAGTGGAGCCCCTGGTTACTTGTGCAGGAATGCTGGATGGCAGTAAACTGGTCCCTATGGAAAAATTCCGAGCAAACTATGCAAGCTGGTATGTGCAGTCTGAGCTTCTTGTCCCCTGCATGGGTGATCTCAGAGAGGGGAAAAATGTGGCCTAAAGTTTCTTCCATTGTAGACACGTTTCAAAAATTTTGCTCACTGAAAATGAGAGATTTTGAAGCACAGGAAACTAAGCACTTTCCCTATCTACAGCAGTTCATTACTGGTCTCTGTGAATCAGAGTTTAAGTTTCCACAACTGAAAAGCAAACACTCTACTTAACCTATAGATAATATTTTCTGGGCTGTCCTTACCTCAAACTAAACATTAAGGCCGTTTCAAGATTAAACATGCTGACATAAAAGTCTTGAAATATTACTTTTGCAAGAGTGTTATATTTCCTGGCTAAAGTATCCTTTTCAGCGTGGGAAATTATCCTGAAGTCACAAAAACAATCAATTTTCCTTAAAAGTCAGCCTTTAAAAAAAAACAAAAAAACCAACAGTATTTCAGACAACTCTTCTTGGCACATCACAAAACATTTTAATAGATTCTTCTATAACCTCCACAGAGTTGGATTTTTGTATCTGCCCACATAAAGCACGATTAAAGACAACAGGGCATTACATGGTTACAGGAGGGGGCTGTCCGCTAGGATGTTGCTGAAGGAGTGAGGACATTAGCAAATGGCATTAAAAATGTAAGCAGAATCTTTATTTGCATACATTTGAATTTAAACTTTATTCATTTCCCACTACGTTTTATTTGGATATTGCAAACACTCAGGCTTAATCCTTAAAACAAAAATTTTAAAAGATGTTAAGCTCAGTCAGTGTAAACAGCGAGTGAAAGCTACAGAGATCCACCATTCAGTATGTATGTATACTCAGCCCTTGATTAACACTAATAAAGGTCTGATACGCTGAGGGACCTGTGACAATATAAGGTCCAAATTTTCACAAACTACTAGGACTGAAAAGAAATGCTATAAAATTTCTTCTTTCTAGCCTTGTGCCACAATGTGCCTGGACAGCTTTTTCAGACCCTATCATTTTTCTTGACTCACCAAGAGCTCCTAGTAATTTCCTTCTCCTGACAACTGGTTGCTTCAAGTCAGTCCCTTCCAGAAGCTCAGTCAACAACATTCCCAGATTGTAGCCTTGTTTCCTAGAGTTGTTAGTCACAAATTCAATGGATTGTTGCAATGACACAGATATACATCTCGTAGATTCTGGGGAGAAGGACAGCTTGAGGAAAACATCCTGCTCCAACCTAATAGAAAGCAGGGATCTCAGAAACAAGAAAATCCCCACGTTCTCAGACTTGAAGAAAACTTTCAGAAACAAGAAAATTACTACAGAGAACTGATGAAAATCCTATGCCCAGTACCCAGACAGGTGCTGGGGGAGGGTAGAAGGGAGTGGATTATTTGGCAGGAAACCACTGGAGCAGCTTCTTCCATCTATAATCATACAAAACTTTCAGAAACAAGAAAATTACTACATAGAACAACAAAATCCTAACTAAATAAAATAATAAACAGTTTTTTGAGAAAAGTTTGCAAAATGAGTCACCAAGAACGAGAGACCAGCAGGAGATCTGACTCAGACCATGCGGCAGTGAGAAGGACCCAGGGAAAAGTGAAAGGGTAGAGCAGTCAAAGGGGCAGGGCCATCTTGCCAGTGCTGTCAGTGATGGCCTCTCTCAGATATGCATGTTGGAGGTCAGCGGGGATGCCCAACCTACAACATGCCTCTAGGCAGTCATGGTCGTCCCTCCGCATCCACCTCTGAGGGAGGCCACGCCTCCTCGCAGTCTGGTCTGCCAGAGGATGCTCAAAACAAAGAGAGAGGGAATTAGCAGTACTCAACATGTCCCGGCCTTCAAGCAGGGAGGGGCAGCAAACAGTCTGGGTTCTGGCCTGTGGTTATAAACCCATCCCTCACTCAGGGCAGGGCAGCAAACAGCCGGGACTCTGGCCTTCAGTCAGGCAGAGCTGTAGAAAGTATAAGCCCTGCCTCAAGCAGCATGGGGCAGTAAACAATCAGGACTCTGACCTACGATTAGGGTGGAGCACCTGCAGTCTATGATCCCAAGCCCTCGGTCAGGGCAGGGCAGCAAGGCTTAGGCAGGGGTAAAGCACCCAAACACAGTGTAGTGGGCTCAGGCAGGAGTTACAGTCTAGTGTCCTAGCTCAGCAGACTGTAGGCTGATGCAGGCCTCCTGGGCTAAGGACGGGGAGTACTGCTACGCCAGGGGTGGGATGGCAGGGGGGACATAGGCCCACCCAGCTCCACCATGTCCCAGCCCAGGGCCCTAACAGTAGCGGAGCGGTCTGCCACTAGTCAGCGGGGATCCGCCGGCAACACACTGACCTTCTATCAGGCCAGCTCTTAACCAGACTGTTGCCTAGTTTCCCTGGGCTTCTTCCTACTCTCCCCGTTGGGCCTACCTGCTCCCAGGAGTCATCCTGTGTCTCCCCAGGATATACCGCCAAGGGTAACAGTAACAGCTCCTCGGCAGTGGGAGTGGCAGCAGTCTCAGAAAGCTCATGCAGGCCCTCAGAGCAGCCACGGCTCTCCTCAGCATCTCACTCCAACAGCAGGGAAGACATATGTGTCTCCCTCCGCAGTTCCCTCCCAACTGAGCTGCCGGGCCGGCCTTTTATACTTCCCCTTCCTGTCCTGCCCCTCTGCTTCCGGTATGCGGGTCCTCCTGGCTCCACCTACCAGGTGGCTTGTGACGTTTCCTCCACATCCGCCTCTGAAGGAGGCCATGCCTCCTCACTACAATACCCCTCCTATATATGCTATTACTTGTTTTGGACAGTAACAGACTGTTCTGGTTATATAAGGAAATTGTTTTTTCAAAAAGTTGGTACTACAAATAGATGAATACAAAACAGACCTCTGTGAATATTCCTTCCTTCACAAATAACATAGGTTTATGTCATCAATGTCTGGTACTTGCCTCTCCCACCTTAGAAAATATTTACAAGGGGGTGCAGGGGGTTGGAGCCAGGGATCTCTAGACCTCTTAGCAGCCGCTAAAATCCACAGATCCATGTGGAAAGGACAGGCAAGCTTTATCTACATGGGATATCGCTCAATAACAGAGTTTGTAATCCCAACGCCAGAAGCACATCATCAAAATAGTCAACAACCGACGTTTCTCTATTTTGCACAGTTTTTAGCGCCTCCTTCAGAAGAAATCAATGGATTTACTAGGCAAACAAATTTTTGAAACATTAATTCAATTCTGACAATATTTTTTAAAAGCAAGAGCCATTAGATTTTCATTGGGCAGAGAAAAAAATTAAATCTGATGCCAGACAATTAGTATTCATTCTACTCAGAGCATGTTTTTGTTTTCGTACCATATACACATATTGTTTCAGTCCAGCAACTCATGCCTGTGAGAAAAGAGAATCACAGATGTGGACATGAAATAATTAAGGCCCCAATTCAGCAAGCCACTGGAAGTATGTGCCTATTTTTGAGCACTCAGGTAGTCCCACTGAAGTCAATAGGATTAGTCACATACTTTAAAGTTAGGCACATGCTTACATACTTGCTGAATACAGTCTAAAATACTTACAGACCCAGAGTTAAACTAGAGTATAAAAATCAAGAAAAAAGGTATTCTTCTATGGCTGTGTACATCTAACTTTAAAATAGAAGCATGAATGTTACACTAGATACAGTATTTATATATAAAGAGTACATAGTGTTCAAATGACAGTACATCCAGTATGTGTGAATGCATATTATGAATATATAAAAGGAACTTAAATAAAGCAACTGTGTAAAGCCATAAAAATTCTAATACGAACTAAATTATCATTCTGTAGAAACACACAAAAAACCCCTATGTTGTAATTAATATTTATTTCAATTTGATGAAAAGCCATAGTGGTACATATTGCCTTTTGAAGGGCATCATACAATAGCATCTTTTAAACAGAAATGGAAACCAATGCTTCTTGTAGGTAAAGAATTCAATAAGAATTTTCATTATGTATTTTCATATAAAACTCCTCAAGCTTTTTATGATAACATAGTGACTGCCAGTGAAAATGAGGTAGGATCAGCAGCTAAAATAGGGAAAGAACAAGTTAAAACTTACTTAGATAAGTAAGACGGCTTCAAGTCATCTGGGCCTAATGACAGACATCCTAGAATACTCAAGGAGCTGACTGAGGAGATATCTCAGCCATTAGCGATTATCTTTGAAATGTCATGGAACACTGGGGGTGGGAGGGGGGAGGCGGGAACGATTCCAGAGCACTGGAAAATGGCAAATATAGTGCCAATCTATAAAAAGGGAACAACAAACTGGGGAATTACAGACCAGTCATCTTAACTTCAGTACCTCGAAAAATAATGGAGCAAATAATTAAGTAATTTGCAAACACCTAGAAGATAATAAGGTGCTAAGTAAGAATCAGCATGGATTTGTCAAGAACAAATCACGTCAAACCAACCTAACAGGTTTCTTTGACAGGGTAACAGGCCTTGTGGATGTGATAGATAGTAGATGTGGTAGAACTTTACTTTAGTAAGGCTTTTGATACTGTCTTACATGACCTTCTCATAAACAAACTAGGGAAATACAACCTAGATAGAGCTACTATAAGGTGGATGCATAACTGATTGGAAAACCATTCCCAGAGAGTAGTTATCAGTGGTTCACAGTCAGGCTGGAAGGATATATCCAGTGGGGTCCTGAAAGGATCAGTTCTGGGTTGGATTCTGTTCAATACCTTCATCAATGATTTAGATAATGGCAGAGGGAGTACACTTCTAAAGTTTGTGGACGATGTCAAGCTGGGAGGGGTTGCAAGTGCTTTGGAAGATAGGATTAAAACTCTGTTGCAAAAAAAGAAAACATCATTCTGGGATATACTACCAGTAGTGTTGTAAGCAAGACACGAGCAGTAATTCTTCCACTCTACTTTGCGCTGATTCGGCCTCAGCTGGAGTATTGTGTCCAGTTCTGGGCGCCACATTTCAGCAATGATGTGGACAAATTGGAGAAAGTCCAGAGAAGAGGAAAAAAAATTATTAGAAGTCTAGAAAACATGACCTATGAGGGAAGTTTGAAACAATTGGGGTTGTTTAGTTTAGAAAGGAAAAGACTGACAGGGGACATAACAGTTTTCAAGTACATAGAAGGTTGTTACAAGGAGGAGGGAGGTAAATTGTTCTCCTTAACCTCTGAGGATAGGACAAGAAGCAATGGGCTTAAATTGCAGCAAGGGAGGTTTAGGTTGGACATTAGGAAAAACCGTGGGCAGAGGGTGGACCCCACCCTTTGGGGAGGCTAGCCCTGCAACCCCACCCCCTTCTGCACAAGGCCCCACCCCCCCACAGCAGGAGCACTTAGCCCCCCTATCTCCCCCTTCCCACAGCCAGAGAAGGCCTGGGACAGCTCCAGTCCCGGGCCGACTCAAGCCACCCAGTAGCCCCAGCCCGGAGAATGGAATGGAAAACACCAGACGCCTGCCTCCTCAGCAGAAGATTGCTGATCTTTTTATATGTGCAATGGAGGTTCCGGAGCGGCTGAGGAGGTAGTATCTGCTACTCAGCTTCCCAGGTTCATTGGTAATCTCTCTGGAGCTCAGGGAGATTACTGATGAACCCAGGAAGCTTTATAGCAGATACCACTGCCCCGGAATCTGCATAGCACATAATAATAAGCGAAAAACAGCAACCCAGCGTGCCACGGCACTGGCTCCAGCCAGGGATGATAGAACCGCCCCGGCCTATTGTACCCACCGCCCATGGGAAAAACTTCCTGTCAGTGTAGTTAAGCACTGGAATAAATTGCCTAGGGAGGTCATGGAATCTCCATCATTGGAGATTTTTAAAAGCAGTTTAGACAAATCCAAGTCAGGGATAGTCTACATAATGTATAGTCCTACCGTGAGTGCAGAGGACTGGACTAGATGACCTCTCAAGGTCCCTTCCAGTCATACGATTCTATGATTTTATGTATTTAAGCAAATTGTTTTATGTGCCCCAGCAAAGAAAAAAAAAAAAAAAAACAAGCCAAAACTAGTTTAAGAAGTCTTTTATTCACTGTTTTTTCTTTGTGAAATTTAAAAGAATATGTATTTTAGAATAAGTTTACTCTTCATTAGGGACAATCACATAAGAAAATATAACACAAGATCCGAAACCATATGCAGCTTTTTCAACTTACTGCATAAGATTTTTAATACTTGAAAGGGTGCCGAAAAGTTTGAGATCTCCCTAGAAAGTGATGCACCTGCTGTTTAATTAATGAATGCACACAGTTTGCAAATCTGGCCTTCATTGCCCTGATCCTGAGAGAAATATCTGATGTGGTCCCTGTCCCAGAAAAATGGAGTAAAGATTGAGTGTCCTTTCCCTTTCCTTTTAATGTCAAGAGCTGGGAGGAAGGAGTGTGTGCACACGGTCTTATCACTTCCAGTTCTTTTCTACTTTTGCTACCAGTTCCTTCCTTTCTTTTAAAACCCACTTGATTTTTCCTCTTCACTGCATCAATGGCTGTGTTCATTTGAAGATGGAGAAGAAATTATTTACAGGATAAGGCCCTTTTAAGGGAGGAGTTATATTAAATGGGGAGAGTGCTACAGCTTTGGTGAGGGAAAGGACATATTATAGACTGTTCAAAGCCATTCCATTTCTTGCATACGTTACAGATTTAATTGCTTCATTACTTGAACTGTTCATTCTCACCGTCATCTTTTGGAGTTAAAAGCCACATATGCTCGGTCTTTTGCACATGGTCTGGATGGAAGATTGTTTTCACCACCGTTCACTCCCATTGTGGAAAGCACCACCAAGAAGCGCACAGGAGCTTCTGTAGGAATTAAGGTGGACGCTGCTGTGTTGGTTCAATTTATCTCCCTCCGACAACATCTGGGCAATAGGTTTTCTCCTTCTTTTAAATAGCGGCGAGGGGGAAACCGAGGGAAAAACAAGGCCCAACATTTCTACCTCCGCAGCAAAATCTTAGGGGTTCTTTAAAGTCTCATTCTATTGCTATAAATTCGGTGGTGAATCCTGGTCATGTGCCACCTGAGGCATATCATGCATACGCTAAGAAGAAGTGACCAGTTCTTTGGGAGAGTATTAGAGAAACTATAGTGCCCCAAAGGAATTAAGTGAAAATTTGTCCAATATTTTCTCCACCTAATTTCACCGAACCCTTTTAGGACCTGTCTTGAATGCTGAAATTGTAGCATTCCGATTATGATCTTGCTGCTCCTCCACTTCAACACAGCCATGATTTCAGCAGCTGAGCACAAACATAGCCAGACTAATGTTTCATCTCATTTCAAAGTAGAGATGCAAGCATTCAGATGATACAGTGCACGCTGGTTATTTGGGATGCACTTAACTATTAGCACTCTACTTCAGCAGGAAGTTTCCCAGAGAACCAATTTAAGCCCAGGGAAACAATGACTGCTTCTTAATGGGGACAGTAATTCAGGCTGGCTAAATTCACACACTGTCCTGCATGATTTTCCTATGGCTAGTCTATACTGGAAACGTGTGCGCATGCGCACACACAAAACTTTCTTGACCTTGGCCAGTGAAAAGGAACCGGTACTCTAGTAACCCAGTCCTGAGAATTTTGAGTAAAGTATACTGATGAGCTGTGCACTTAAACGATCATGCATTTAAAACAACAAAAAATTTAACTGTCCAGAAATGTTCTTCTCTTATTAAAATTTGGCTTTTTCTTTTTTAAACTTTCCCCTATTATAAATAGTAACAATGTAAGTTAAGAAGAAAAAAGATAAAGGAGAAGAGCCTAAATAGTAAACTACTTATAAAAAACAATTATGGAATACATGGACAGAATCCCACAGTTGATTAGGATACATAAGATGCCACTGGTTACTTTAAAAAACACAAATCAAAAATACAAAGGAATACTGGAGAATTGTTGCAATAAGATGACTGGAGTTTAGGAAGAGAACCTCACATTTAAAAGATGACCTTGTAAGGAAAGTAGGATTCCAACTGTGCAAAAGTATGAAACAGCGATAAATTATATAACCCTTGGCAAGGACATGGAAGCAGCTGTGGAAAAGGTGCATGTCCAATGCATGCAGAGACTGACAAGTCTGGCACATTACTGTGTGCTAGAGATGATGAGACTGTGCTCAATGTGATAGTATTCAGCTTCAAAAACAAACCACACTTTTCCAATCAAGCCTTTTCCCGGTATTAAAAATTACATAGTGCATATGTATTGCATATCATCTCTACATATGTGGCATGCTGCAGACCCATACAATACATTTAGCATGCAATTCTGACTACCTCACCTGTTCTCTGACGACGAACACATCTCATCTGTGTTCTTGGGTACTTCTTATGTCAATCTTCCCAAATCATCCCTAACCAATGCCCTGAATAGTTGTGCTATTCAGCTCTGGAAAAGAGGCAGCTCTTCTAGACATAAAGTGAGTTTAAAGTCTGCCATCCCTGGGCCTTAAGTGTTTAAAAGAAAATTGGAATTACCATTGGGCAGAAAGATTCCAAGGTTCCCAATGGGACTGAGCACTCATTTCCAGCCCTGGAAAGTTCCAAGATATTGGACTTTAAGGTCATGAGAATTTTTATGTCTAGAAAAAGTTTTTAGATCCTTTTTACAGATCTCAGCACCTTCCTCTGGTCCCCATTCAACAGGACTCATAGTAGCTAAGACTCTACCTGGTCTTTACAAATAGAGGGATACAAGGAGTAGTCCCAAAATATTTTTAATAACTTTCTAAAGCATCCCTGAAGTAGCTATTCTGAGCTGTGACATTGACATTGTGAGCTGCACCTGTGCCAGGTGTAGCCTGCCCCCCTAAGTGTACAAGAGAAATGTGACAGCAGCAAGACACTAGGGACCAGGACTGCTGGGAGATATAAGGGTAGCCTGTGTTCAGAGAGGGGAATCTCTGCAGGGAGAGGAGACCTGGAAGGCAGTGCTCCATTAAAGAACATGAGAACAAATAGGAAAAGAGTGAAGAGACCAAGTTGAGCACACAGGTAGAGGCACAGGGAAAGAGATAGGGTAGTCTGAGTTATGGGACAGATAGCCCAACATTGAAGGTCAGTTCCCTCTATGCTACCACCTTGTGAGGGGTACTATGGACAAGTGTTTGGAATGCTGTGCATACCTCATTCATGGCTTCACTGACTGATACAGTCCTGTCAAGCTTGCTCTTTACACGAACACCTTCTAGGTGCCGCTCCCTACTGTAGATGTTGGGCACCCTGCAGCTATTTTAAAATAGGAACGCACTCTTTCTTCCTTCCTTCCCAGTTTGAAGAGCAAACGATTAGCTTATAGCTTTTTATCTGTGGGACAGAGGGGATGAAGGAATGAGGAACTTGCTGAGGGAAAACTAAGCAGAAGTTTTTCATTTAGTTCTGCAAGTGAGAAAGTCTTTATGGTTGTTCATTCCTCTGGTGGGGGTGAGTCCCAGAGTTCAGGCCTCACCCCCTGAGAAAGTTCTGACTGCTGCCCTCACAAACCTCTCCCTGTGTCCTGACCATGTGTCACAAGGAAACAAAAGTTTTATGGGAAGTCAAATTTGTAGGGAGAAGGCATTCTCTCAGGTAGCAAGGTCACTCTTATGCAGGGCTTGAACCAAACTCTGTACTCCTTAGACAGCCCATGGCAAGATACTTTGTCTACATACCTCTTCACAAGCCCTCAAAGATGACTCAGGAAAATGCCTGATTAGACACACACACTCTCTCTCTCTCTCTGCTTTCTATGTAGATTTTGCTTAGCACTTCGAGTCTCATCCAAAGCCCACATAAGTCAGTGGGAGCCTTTCCACTGATTGTAATAGGCTTTGGAACAGGCTCTTCATTACCACAATGATGAGTACATTGGTAATGCCTGCAGCAAATTAGACACAATCAAACTAACTCAAAGGCAGAAGAAAATATGTCACTCTGCTGAACTTAAGAATATTTAGAAAGCTTAAAAAGAATACTGAGAAAAGTGGTAAACACCAAGCAAACAGATGAGACAAATGTGTGAGACAGTTATTGCACTATGTACATATGTTACCTAACAATAGAAAAGGAGATTTTCAGTTCCAGTCCTTTCCTCCAAAACAACTCCCTGCAGATATAACAACTAGACTGGCAGACTCTATTCTTGTTGGCTATTGGAAAAAAACCCAGAAAGATATCCCCAGGATATGTGAACAAAGTGAAAGCTTACCATTAAATTCTACAGGACCACTGGGATAACACTAATTAGGCTTTTACAAGAGCCTAGGAAGACTAGGATAGACAATTTAAAAAAAACAGGGCTTTAATCCAAGTCTTTGATCACTCAAGAGATGTACACTGAAAGGTGATTGTTTGCTATTTCATTTGGTTTCCTTTGGAGATAAAGCAGAAAAAATGCTAACTACCTCGCCTGTTGTAGACAGAACTGGGAAAATTACTGATTTTTTGGGGTCACTGGATAGTTCTAGAAAAATCTAAAAAAAAAAAAAAAAAGATGTGGTTGGGGTGGAAGAAGGAGGAAGAGGTGGTGCCACCTCCCTTATAAACCTATGGCCCAGTGATTAGCACTCACCTGGGATGTGGGAGACCCAGGTTGTTTCCTACTCTGCTAATGTGAAGCAGGGAACCCACCCCTGCATAGGAGAATGCATGAACTGCTGGGCTGTGGGGTATTCTGTAGCAGGTCTCAATCTCTCCCATTGAAGCTGATCCAGTTTGTAGAAATATTTCAATAGTCATTGGAGCAGGGACTTGAACTTGATCTCTCACCTCCCAAATAGATACCCTAACCACTGGGTAGCTTGGGATGGGTGTCTTGGTCTCTCCTGGTGAAGCTCTTCTACTTGTATAAAATACTTGAATATTCACTGGTCCCGAAAGGGAGAATGACTCTGTATCTGGTGGGTAGGGTGCTCATCTGTGAGACTCATCACAGGGACAATTTTCCAAGGGAAGTGGTGAATTCAATCAATCACTTGGAGTCTTTAAATCAAGGTTTAATGTGTGTAAATAAAAGATACTGGGCTTGATAGTGTTCACTTGCATAGGAAGGAAGAGTAACTTCCTGCACTTCGGGAATAGTCTGATGATACTCTATGCCCTACGTTATATGACAGAAGGGCAGACCAGAAGATCATAGTGGTACCCTTTGGCCTTAAAATGGTGGCCTTCTGTAACTGTAACAATGGCCAATCCATCCCACTTAGCTGACAGCTGCCAATCAATCATTAATCCTTCAGGCAACATGAAGCAAGAGATCTCTCAGTGATCACTTCCTTACTAAACTGCACATCCCCAGTACCCACTACAACAAGAGGGCTGGTGACCCTCTGCTAACTTCTTCTAAGTAGGGTCAATAATACTCATCTTCAGGCTGTTACTGTGCTACCCCTTCTTCCAGAAGGAAAGTGTGGTGGGATAGTTCTTTCCACATGGAAAGAACTTATGATAGTAGTGCTTTCCAATGGTCTCCAACAACTTCAGGCTGTAAGTCAGTAGGGGTCTGATCTAAATACAACTCAAATCAACTGAAAGGCTCCCATTGACTTCAACAGGCTTTAGATCAGGCCCCAGTTGAGCAACTTAAATCCTTCATGGTGGGTCACTTTGTCACCAACACAGTTGCTACCAGGGGCCTCACAGGTCAAAACCCAGTACTACATTGGCCTAAAGCCTCCATCCAAGCCACTGGCGCTGATTAGGAACCTCAGGCAATACATTGGGACAATAGGTGAATCCCTTCTGTCCCAAAAAGAGCACAACAGGTAACTATAATCTCAATATATTTGCAGACAGAAATTATGAAATTTTACCAATATGGAGATATGCGCATCTCTATGCAGAAAGAAAGAGTCTGAGATATTGTGTTCCTTACTGTTTATTTGCATAAGCAGTTCAGCTAAACTGAAATTTTCATCATGGTATTTATTATATGACAACTCATTCAAAGCAATGCTGACCAGGGCCTCAGTGAAATTCCACTGACAGACCAATCCATGTAATAAGGACTACAGTGGGATCATTTCTATTTCAAGAAATCTCTTAAGAACTCAAAGTAAAAGTGCCATTCCACATTTTTGCATCTTTCAAACTGGCATGGAATTCTGTTTCCATTTTCCAGTATGTGAATTTGAGTAACAGCTACAGAAAGAAAATGAAATATTTCCCCTTCCAGGAACATTTTGCAAAATTTAAACTTAAAATTTGTATTGCAAATGTAGTATCAAAAATGTATCTTGCAAGGTCTTTCAAGAGTACAATGAGGAGTCTACATTAGTGACAGATCCATTTACTGTGTGCAGTGCAGAATATAAGTGAGAAAATAATAAATGCTGGACACTGTGTGTGTGCATGCGCATGTATCTTAGCACAAGAAAAAGATAGAAAGGGATGATTTTCTTTGCCTTGCAATTTGTCATCCTCAATGCACAAGGCTGTAAATTTACACAGCAAGGCAAGACAATCCCATCCCACTCCAATCTTAAGATGTCTCAATCATTCAGTCTTTTTCCTTGACCTGACATCACTTATCTTCACAATTCACAGTGGATTCTTCAGAATGCTCAGTCTTTAATTTTTTAAGAGATGGCTCTACTGCAAGAAGCGACATGCAATGCTCCAAGGACTGTGCAATTTCATCAATTGTCCATTTGTCTTCATGAAGTGCATGCTCCTCTAGTGTAAATGGTCCTTGTTTGGTCCGGGTCAGCTCTTGCACATTGGCACAGGAAGAGAGTTCTACAGCATAAAAAGGAGAAAGCCGCCAGAAAAGGTGAATATTCAAGTTAAAAACTATGGATGTTGTTCAAAACCCCTACTGAGCTAATTTTTTTCATTTTTTTAGTTGGAGAAAAGGGGCTCCTCTTCAGATTCTCAGCTCACTTACATCAAGGTAAATCTGGAACAAGTTCAACAGGTTTACTTCAGAGTAAAGGAGATCAGAATCTGAATGAAGGTCTTCAGGAGATTTTGCAAATTCATATCAAAATACAAAAAGAAAATTAGTAATGTACGTTAAAACAGATCCAGGGTAAAATTTTCAAAGGTGACTTTGGAGCTTAAGTTCCACTTTTAAAAGCCTCAATCCCTTTTAAAAATAAGGCCTAGGCATTTTCTAAAATTTTACTTTATATCACTTACTAGAACAGTATAAAATGAGGAACAATCTATGATAAATATGATAAATGCAATAATTAATCACCCTGAGACCAAAGAGATTCTGAATCAGGTTCACAAGGATACAGCACAGATAGAGTTGGGCTTTGGACACAGGATAAAGAACAGTCTCTGAAATATACTCTTAATCTCCTGAGGTGTGGGAGAATTTCAAAATGATTTTGAAATGCAATCAAAAGGAGAAATTTGGGGGAGGGATCAGGTCTCTGTATTTGTCCTTTAAAGGATCAAGCACACACTGGTAATGGGAAAAATAAATAAAATCACAGGGCCTTGCATTTTTTTTTCTGCCCAACACTTTCACCTTCTCCATTTTTATTCTCTCCCTTGTGATTCCTTCACAATTATTTATGCTTCTTTCCTTTATGCGCCAGAGGCAACTACCCTAGCACACGAAAGTGAATGACAGCTTGGCAGCCCAGCACATCAGGTCTGGTGACCAGAGATATGCAAAAGGAGAATATTCTTCAATTAGCAGAGATGTACATTCCTTACGCAGTCATGCTTTTTCCAAGCCTACCTTTTCCGATGTCACTGACCAGGCTTCTCACATAAAAGCCACCCCCACATTCAACATCTGGAATGTTAACAGTGACATAGTAAATTGCCAGCCCAGTATGAAATCTACTTTACACAGAAACCGTGCTCCCAAACAAATGTAAAAATGCACTAAGCAAACAATCAAGTGATAAAATATTTATAGGATACAGTATAAATTATTCATCCTGTAACATATGTGCGGGTGAGATTGCAAAGCCAGAAAGGAGAGAAAGAAAACATAACAGTGACTGAACAAATGCATTATAAATTAACTATTGGCCTTGGCATTTTAATAAATACTTCAGTCTCGTTCATTTGAAAGGTTTCAAAAGGTCTTAAGTTTCATCTTTCCAATGATGAAAAACAGTCATTTTAAGTGCTACTCCAAACCGACAATGAGCACTTTAAAATATTGACTGTACTTAAAGTGCACAGCTGACATGAGCTGTGACATTATAAAAACCCAGCTTTACTATTCCTGTCCTCATTAACTCCCCATCCCTGCCCTTCCCCGCCTCCCGCAGTGATCAGCTGCTAATCTCCCAACCATAAAATAACTAACTATTTAAATAACATACACCACTGAAATATAGTGGCCGTACCCACTTTTAACAACACGACATGTAGTAGACCAAAGGAGCAATCAGAGTGATTCCAGAAGGCATATAACTGTTCTGCTTTCACTGTCAATATTAAAGGAGGATAAGATTTCCAAAGGTTCCTCCAATTCATTTCTGCACGTCCTAATGCGTGAACTACATTTCTTTACAGATGGAAGAAGGGAGCGTGGATCTCCTCTCCCTGAATTGGAAACGGGGTCATATCATTGTTCCTCCCTCCCCCTTTCAGGAGGGAGTGAGCCAGGGGTCAGGAATGCAATTGTGGTGGGTGTGAATAATTCCCTTCCCAGCCCGGACAAGTTCCCCACCGAACGATAATATGAAATCAGCTTACGTCAAATCGAATCGGGGCACTCTTGTTGCAAAATGAAGCGCCCACGTGCAGATGCGCACTGAAATAACTAACCATGTGAACTGATACCCACTTAGTTATTTCATTTCCAGTTTGAGTGTAGACAAGCTGGGAGCATCAGCCTACATCAAATCTTTGTCCCTTACCCAGTGTGAACAGCGGTGGCTGGAAGTTTTGGAGAGAGAGGCTGTATACTGTAACCGGCCTAGCAGGCTTTGCTTCCACTGCTTCTCCTTTCTTCATCAGAGACGACAGCCTTTGTCCATCTCTTTTCAGAGCAGAATAGCTGGTGGGATAGACCGCACAAATGTATGTCATACAGCTGTAACACAACAAGCCTCCTGTCCTCAAAATCCTATTAATACTGCACTACAGAAGGATATATTTTAGCCTTCTAATCCTCTCCAAGTGCTCATAAAAAAAGAACTATGGAAATCATTTGTACACAAGAGCCTCTTTATACGAGAAATAGTTAAGTGCAATAAATGTTGGGAGTCACCTATTCAATACTTGCATTTTAAAAGGGTTCATAACTGAATTAATTGCTTAGGAAAGTGAGGAATCAATAGTGGGTATGGTAACTGACAAACACATGGCCCCACTGAAGCCTATGGGACCAACACACATACCGAATGTTATGTTGGGCCCATGATCGGTAGGCAATGCAGCTGATGCTGTACAGACAGCTTCCCTTCACCTTGACCCTGACTCAGAGTATCTCCACTGCCTCAGTCTTGAGTCTCTCATGAGAGGCAATTACCAACTACCCAGCCTTGCTTCAGTATGTCTAACTGACCACTATTGATTAAACTAGATTAATTTAATTGGTGACAAAGGGCCTTATCCAAAGACCACTGCAGTCATCAGCTCAGGATGATGTTAAAAAAGAAAAACTACCCAAGTTTACCAGAAGTGATTTATATGTAGCTTGCAGAAAATAGACTTAAATTTTCAGGAAGCTAGTACTGAAATAATCTCAAACTTTTTTTTTTTCTTTCTTAAACACGGAAGTTAAAGTACCATTCTGTTTACAGAATGAAGTGGAAGTCTCAAAATATTCTCCACTAACTGGCAGATAATGCAGTGTCCTGACAAACTCTTGCAAAAATAATATCAGATTCCTTCTCAAAGTTAAAATTTTGCCACAAAACACAGTACCATGTGACCATTTGTATCGGATGTTCAAATCAACATAACCCTCAGCTCTGAATTTGTCAAGTTAATAAATCCTACAGCCTGTGTAACCCACATGCTTAATAGGAGGATCTCTCTTTAAGCGATCTATAGAGAAGGGTGTGTAGGAATGAGCTGTGTCTGGTTCATTGTTGTTAGGCAGATGCACAATTAACACTCCACCTCAGAAGTTTCTGGAATTGGGTGTGGTAGTTTTGGGTATGGTTGGTACCTTCCCAGTAACTGGACTCAGACTCCACGAGGGTAGCTGCTTTACAAAAGGCCATACACAAGTGTGTGGGTTGGGAGAAGCGGAGACACAAAGCAGAAAGCAGGCTGTTTCCCCCTGACTCTGAAGCCTTTTGCAGCAGGATAGTGATACTGTTAACCCTCCAACAGGGAAGCCCTGGCAGAGTTAATTACAGAAAGGAGAAACTGAAAGGGAAAACTAATTTTTTTCATTTTAATTGTATACTTGGAAGGTTGCTTGATTTTAGCCAAACTGTTTTAAATTGTCTCAACTTGTATGATTCTCCAACTTTTCTCTTATTTGAACGATGATGGTGAAAGTGTCATTTATGTTTTGCTTTTCTTAATTTTGTATTTTTCTTGTAACAGGTTTTGTTTTGTTTTTTTAAGTCTATATACTTAAACTGAGCAGTTGGTTAATTAGTTAGCTGACTAGCAGAGGAGGAAGAGTAGTCTGCATAGATTCCAGCCGGAGATTTTTGCAAGCAAGTGGAGGGAAGATGTTGCAGTGCTTTTGACTCGGCAGACTGTATACATTTTGGTGATCAAAGACTGTATCTAAGACTCAGGTGAACTTAACCTAGGTTTTTGGGACCTCTGAGTTACTTCTCACCGTGTTTCGGTTGGGAATCACCTGTTTATATTTGATTTGTTTTCTTTACTTATGTTCATGTATAACTGGGAAGATAATGCATGTGGGTTATAAAGGAGCATGTCATGTTATCGAAATTAAGGTGTTATTATTATTGTTTCTTTATCATAACATTTTATAAAGTTGGTACTTAAGAATTAAACATTCCTTTTTTTTTTTTTTCCTTTTTGGACTTGATTGTGGGGAGGTTGACCCTGTGCAATCCTTGCTGAAAATCCTGAAGGAGTGAATTCTGAGTCTCCATGTGCTTTTCTATGGCAGTTGTTTTTAGGCACTAGGACAGGGGTTCTCAAAGTTCATTGCTTCATGACCCTGACAACAAAAATTACTATAGGACCCCAGGAGAGGGGACCAAAGCCAGAGTCCAACCGAGCCTCACTGCCCCAGGTGAGAAAGAGGCCCAAAGCCTGAGCCACACCGCTCCAGGCAGGGGGGGCCAAAGCAGAAGCCCCAGGGCTTCAGCCCCAGGCAAGGGGGCCTGTAACATGAGCTCCGCCACCAAAGGCTGAAGCCCTTGGGCTTCCTCTTTGACCCCAGGCAGTGGGGCTTGGGTTTCAGCCCCGGGCCCCAGTAAGTCTAAGCCAGCCCTGGTGACCTCATTTTAATGGGTTTGCGACCCACTTTGAGATCCCGACCCACAGTTTGAGAACCACTGCACTAGGATAAAGGCAGTAAAGTAAACTCTAGCCCACTCAAAGGTTGCACCTGCTTAGCCAATATCTTCTTGTCAAAAGAGAACTCTTTATTTATGGCAAAACTGGATTCTGCTGAAAAATGCTCCAAGTGGAGTAATGCTGCTGGCAGTGCCTGAGTACTACAGAACTTACAGTGGAGGAACTTGCATTATGTCCCCCGTGAACTTTTGCAACACACGTTCAAGATCTTCTTTTGTTATCTGATCTGTCAAAAGGAAACAAGTATACGTTAGCACTGATTATTTATATAGCGCCCACGGCACTTTACAAACTGGTACAAAGAAAAAAGGTCCCTGCCCTTTGGATCTTATAATCTAACCTAAGAAAAGAATCTCACAGAAAATGGTGGGAGACCACAGTGGGTAGAGGAGGAGGTAAGAGTGAGAGTAAACTTAAGCTAAGGAGGGCAAATTGTCTGGGTTGATTTACACGTTTCTTGCGGTTTTAAAAATTTAGTTAAATAGTCCTATTTTAGGCACCAATACAGAAAGATGCTCCAGATTGCAAATATTATTGTTACCTCCTTTTTGTTCTGTGCTTACACAACACCTAGCACAGTGGGGTTCTGGTTCACTATTAGGGCTCTTAGATGCTACAGCAACACAAATAATAATTAAATCCCATTGAAGTCAGTGGGACTACTCATGTGCTCAAGCATCCTGTTCAACTGCAGCTTTAAAAAAAAAAAAAGTAAGTAAATACAGTGGGCCTGATTCTCTGTTCTGATACTGTCCCTTTGCCAATGCAAAGTGTCTGCAAACCCAGCAGACCTGGCCAGCTGGGAATTTCCCTTGAACAGGATCTCTGGGTAGAGTAGACCCGCATAGCTGCTCTATGCCATACCACTTCACAGCCTCTGGCGTAAGGGGAAAGGGAGCTGTAGTTAGGAAATCAGTTCTAAGGCCTGGTCCACACACAGTTTTTGTACCAAATTTAATTATTTCAGTTAGGGGTGAAATTTCCTACTGAAATAGTTATGCCAATACAACCCCTATTTGGATCCAGTTACACTGGTAAAGAAATGCCTTATACTGGTGTAATTTATCCCCCTACCTGTACAAGAATACTGCCATCACTGCATCCATTACCAGTATAGTAAAAGTGATACAATTTATGCACGTAGGGAAGCCCCCAAGTGAGTTTTCTTCCTTTCCCTGGATCCTCTGCTCCCCTCTCATTTTTTCTTTCTGCATAACTGAGTTAAACTTGGATAAGGCTTAACTTGTTCCATTTCTCTCACCCTTTCCTTTCATGTCCTCCTCCAACCCACTCTCCTTTATCTTCTTGAATTAGGCAGAGGCTCCCCATTCATCCCAGAACTTAATGGACATTTCAGAGTAACAGCCGTGTTAGTCTGTATTCGCAAAAAGAAAAGGAGTACTTGTGGCACCTTAGAGACTAACCAATTTATTTGAGCATGAGCTTTCGTGAGCTACAGCTCACTTCATCGGATGCATACTGTGGAAACTGCAGAAGACATTATATACACAGAGACCATGAAACAATACCTCCTCCCACCCCACTCTCCTGCTGGTAATAGCTTATCTAAAGTGATCATCAAGTTGGGCCATTTCCAGCACAAATCAGCTCTCGTCCCCTAACGCCCCTACTCTACTTGCGCTATATTGATGACATCTTCATCATCTGGACCCATGGAAAAGAAGCCCTTGAGCAATTCCACCATGATTTCAACAATTTCCATCCCACCTCAGCCTGGTCCAGTCCACACAAGAGATCCACTTCCTGGACACTACAGTGCTAATAAACAATGGTCACATAAACACCACCCTATACCGGAAACCTACTGACCGCTATTCCTACCTACATGCCTCCAGCTTTCACCCTGACCACACCACACGATCCATCGTCTACAGCCAAGCTCTGCGATACAACTGCATTTGCTCCAACCCCTCAGACAGAGACAAACACCTACAAGATCTCTATCAAGCATTCTTACAACTACAATACCCACCTGCGGAAGTGAAGAAACAGATTGACAGAGCCAGAAGAGTTCCCAGAAGTCACCTACTACAGGACAGGCCTAACAAAGAAAATAACAGAACGCCACTAGCCGTCACCTTCAGCCCCCAACTAAAACCCCTCCAACGCATTATTAAGGATCTGCAACCTATCCTGAAGGATGACCCAACACTCTCAGAAATCTTGGGAGACAGGCCAGTCCTTGCCTACAGACAGCCCCCCAACCTGAAGCAAATACTCACCAACAACCACATACCACACAACAGAACCACTAACCCAGGAACCTATCCTTGCAACAAAGCCCATTGCCAACTGTGCCCACATATCTATTCAGGGGACACCATCACAGGGCCTAATAACATCAGCCACACTATCAGAGGCTCATTCACCTGCACATCCACCAATGTGATATATGCCATCATGTGCCAGCAATGCCCCTCTGCCATGTACATTGGTCAAACTGGACAGTCTCTACGTAAAAGAATAAATGGACACAAATCAGATGTCAAGAATTATAACATTCATAAACGAGTTGGAGAACACTTCAATCTCTCTGGTCACGCAATCACAGACATGAAGGTCGCTATCTTACAACAAAAAAACTTCAAATCCAGACTCCAGCGAGAAACTGCTGAATTGGAATTCATTTGCAAATTGGATACTATTAATTTAGGCTTAAACAGAGACTGGGAGTGGCTAAGTCATTATGCAAGGTAGCCTATTTCCCCTTGTTTTTTCCTCCCCCCCCCCAGGCGTTCTGGTTAAACTTGGATTTATGCTGGAAATGGCCCACCTTGATTGTCATGCACATGGTGGGGAGAGTGGTCAGTTTGGATGAGCTATTGCCAGCAGGAGAGTGAGTTTGTGTGTGTGTGTTTTTTGGGAAAGGGGGAGGGGGTGAGAAAACCTCTATTTGTGCTGGAAATGGCCCACCTTGATTTTCATGCACGTTGTAAGGAGAGTGGTCACTTTGGATAGGCTATTACCAGCAGGAGAGTGAGTTTGTGTGCGTGGTTTTTGGAGGGGGGTGAGGGGGTGAGAGAACCTGGATTTGTGCAGGAAATGGCCCACCTTGATTATCATACACATTGTGAAGAGAGTGGTCACTTTGGATGGGCTATTACCAGCAGGAGAGTGAGTTTGTGTGTGTGTGGGGGGGGGGGGGGGGGGGGGCAGAGGGTGAGAAAACCTGGATTTGTGCTGGAAATGGCCCAACTTGATGATCACTTTAGATAAGCTATTACCAGCAGGAGAGTGGGGTGGGAGGAGGTATTGTTTCATGGTCTCTGTGTATATAATGTCTTCTGCAGTTTCCACAGTATGCATCCGATGAAGTGAGCTGTAGCTCACGAAAGCTCATGCTCAAATAAATTGGTTAGTCTCTAAGGTGCCACAAGTACTCCTTTTCTTAATGGACATTGTGAAAGTTAATGCTCCCTCCCAGCAGATGAAACTGGTAGTCACTAGCAGGAACTGGGGCGGGAGGGGTTATAGTCAGGAGCTGAAAAACCCCAACATATGTTATTTTATTAATACTTTCCAATTTCCACTCAGGCCTGAGTATTCATTTTTCTGGAAAACTATATTGCAAGACTGTCATAAAAATAAAGGGAAGGGTAAACCCCTTTGAAATCGCTCCTGGCCAGGGGAAAGCTCCTCTCACCTGTAAAGGGTTAAGAAGCTAAAGGTAACCTCGCTGGCACCTGACCAAAATGACCAATGAGGAGACAAGATACTTTCAAAAGCTGGGAGGAGGGAGAGAAACAAAGGGTCTGTGTGTCTGTCTATATTCTGTCTTTGCCGGGGATAGACCAGGAATGGAGTCTTAGAACTTTTAGTAAGTAATCTAGCTAGGTACGTGTTAGATTATGATTTCTTTAAATGGCTGAGAAAAGAATTGTGCTGAATAGAATAACTATTTCTGTCTGTGTATCTTTTTTGTAACTTAAGGTTTTGCCTAGAGGGGTTCTCTATGTTTTGAATCTAATTACCCTGTAAGGTATCTACCATCCTGATTTTACAGGGGGGATTTCTTATTTCTAATTACTTCTATTTTTATTAAAAGTCTTCTTGTAAGAAAACGGAATGCTTTTTCATTGTTCTCAGATCCAAGGGTTTGGGTCTGTGGTCACCTATGCAAATTGGTGAGGCTTTTTATCCAACATTTCCCAGGAAAGGGGGGGTGCAAGTGTTGGGAGGATTGTTCATTGTTCTTAGGATCCAAGGGTCTGGGTCTGTAGTCACCTAGGCAAATTGGTGAGGCTTTTTACCAAACCTTGTCCAGAACATGGGGTGCAAGGTTTTGGGAAGTATTCTGGGGGGAAAGACGTGTCCAAACAGCTCTTCCCCAGTAACCAGTATTTGTTTGGTGGTGGTAGCGGCCAATCCAAGGACAAAGGGTGGAATATTTTGTACCTTGGGGAAGTTTTGACCTAAGCTGGTAAAGATAAGCTTAGGAGGTTTTTCATGCAGGTCCCCACATCTGTACTCTAGAGTTCAGAGTGGGGGAGGAACCTTGACAAAGACTATGAAAACCGTCTTAGTTTTGATTTTGATAAAGGAGGGAACTACTTCGCTAAACTAAGCAGCTTTTCTTAACAGTTAATCCCATAGCTTTAGGGGAATGATCTTTCAGGACATTTGAGATATAAAGCGCACATTTTCTTTCCAGTAAGAGAAGAGAGTGGGAACACCACATCAAATTTCCCTAACTGTCAAGATTTAAATATCTAACCCATTAAAGCTCACGGAAGCATCGTTATGTTTTTTTATGCATTCTAACTATTGCCATTTTATTGAGCAAACACCCTTATTACCTATCTCTTCTCTCTAGAGAGATTGCCCCCAGTGTACTGAGTACAGTTCTGCACTGTTTTTATTAGAAGGCCGTCTCTTCAGTAACCAGTTTTGTTGGTTGCTTAAGAGGGGTTTCAATACGACAGTTGCCTCTTATTGGTTCAGAAAGCAAACCGCACACCTGTAATCCACATGCAAATCAATGAATGACTAGGAATTGGCTGGCCCCATTTCTCATAAAATAGATTTGGTTCATGTCACCCCAGTGAAGTCAAGAGAGAGTTCTGCTTAAAACAAAATAAAATGGATGGCACTCTCAGTCCCTTTATTAGGTTTTATTCTGCACTCTAAGTAGTTCTTCAAAGCAGATGGATCTCACAATATGCATAAGGGTTTAGGCCCCAAAAACAAAGAGTCTCCTCTCCATTGCAGCATCGGAGGAGAGCAACTTATGCCTCACTTTTGCAAACCAAACACTGCAATTTCAATAGCAGATGCTGCCATTATGCCCAGCAGCTGTCTAAAAGAAGAGTCATTAATGGTAATTTAGGTTTCAGAGTAACAGCCGTGTTAGTCTCACCCTCCGCCCCCCAAGAAAACCTGGATTTGTGCTGGAAATGGCCCAACTTGATGATCACTTTAGATAAGCTATTACCAGCAGGAGAGTGGGGTGGGAGGAGGTATTGTTTCATGGTCTCTGTGTATATAATAATGTCTTCTGCAGTTTCCACAGTATGCATCCGATGAAGTGAGCTGTAGCTCACGAAAGCTCATGCTCAAATAAATTGGTTAGTCTCTAAGGTGCCACAAGTACTCCTTTTCTTTTTATTAATGGTAATGCTGCAGTGATTCATAAATCAGTCAAGGATTTGGGGAGACCAACGCACACTAGAACAGGGGAGGGGAATGGCAGAATCCTTTATACCATAAATTCAGAGCTTCCCCTAAAGAACCTCATGTATGTTATTGTTTTGCAATCTTGCTGTTTGCTGCAGTTTAGCACGGTGTCATAGAAGAACCCATATGCCAGTAAATACTATCCTTATGAGCCTGTCAGCATTTCCACTGTGAACCCATTTGCTCCCACTGAAATTTGGTATGTAAACTGAGCAGGGGTGTCATTTTGTTTTCTTTTTCAATATTCACCGCCTGGATTTAATCTGTGGTTAGGGCACTTAATGACACAGGTGGGTTCAATTCCTGCTTTGATCTCATTGTGACGGTGCACCAAAATATGTTTATGAATGTATATATGACATAACTGGAATATGTTTTATGCTACACATGCCACGTAACATATCTCTGTAAAGGTTATGATCTACTGAATATATTCATCCTATTTGTATGCATGTGTCATTTTTGTATTCGAAGTTATGAATA
The DNA here is from genome assembly GCF_015237465.2 of Chelonia mydas. Lineage (NCBI taxonomy): Eukaryota > Metazoa > Chordata > Testudines > Cheloniidae > Chelonia > Chelonia mydas. The sequence goes on from NC_057853.1 coordinate 110,778,665, forward strand.
TTGGCTGTATACTTGTTTGATTTTAAATAGCCTTAGTAAGGCATTTAGTCAGCTTCTTTAGAAAGGAATTTGCAAGTTAAGTGCCCAATCAAGAAGCACTTAATGCACAATGGATCTTGGAAGGCTCCAATCCACATAAGAACTCTACATAAGGACATTCAAGGTAGCCTGTGGATCGTGGCTGCTGCCTGTAAAAACGGAGTCATACATAGACATGTGACTTGCCCATGTGACTCCAAAACTCCATCTTGGAGCTGGACTTTGCAAAGGAGAGAGGAGGGGGTCTCCACCCACAAGAGAAAGTCTATTTAAACCCCTGGGAAATCCCTCCATTTTGTCTTCAGCTGGCTAAAGAGATAGATTCTCCACCCCCAAGGATACCTGAAAGAAACTGGAACAAAGGACAGTAACTACAGGGGGTGTGAGTGATTCCTGGACCCAGACTAGAAGGAGACTAGTCTGTAAAAGGAAGCTTACTGAAATTCCTCTGAGGGTGAGGTTTTTATCTGCATTCAGTTTTCTTACTGTATTAGATATAGACTTGCGTGTTCTATTTTATTTTGCTTGGTAATTCACTTTGTTCTGTCTCCTATTACTTGGAACCACTTAAATCCTTCTGTATTTAATAAAATCACTTTTTACTTATTAATTAACCCCGAGTATGTATTAATACCTGGGGGTGGGGTGCAAACAGCTGTGCATACCTCTCTATCAGTTTTATAGTGGGCGAACAATTTATGAGTTTACCCTGTATACGCTTTATACAGGGTAAAATGGATTTATTTGGAGATTGGACCCCATTGGCAGTTGGGCATCTGAGTGTTAAAGACAGGAACACTTCTTAAGCTGCTTTCAGTTTAAGCCTACAGCTGTTAGGAGATGTGGTTCAGACCTGGGTCTGGGTTTGCAGCAGACTAGCGGGTGTGGCTCAAACCAGGCAGGGCACTGAAGTCCCAAGCTGGGAGGGCAAGGAAATCAGGGGCAGAAGTAGTCTTGGCACACCAATTGGCAGCCCCCAGGGGGTTTCTGTGATCCAACCCGTCACACTCATACTCCCCAGATTGAGAGGGGAATACGAAAGAGCCCACTAAGCTCTGGAGAAAATAATTTGTGGCACAGCTAATTTAGTAATCTTTGAAAAGAAAAAGAAAAAGTGAGGCATACTGCAGTTCAGTCACTAACAAACGAAGTTGTGCAATGTCGGTTTATCAAAGTAAACATTTACAAATTAGCCTGTTAGGACCTAGAATAAATAATGGTTGTGTTCTGCAATTTCTCACGGTTTGAACAGGCTGGTATTAAAAATGACAATCCTGTCTGCTCCTCCCCCAATGCCATTACAGGCTGATATGTCCGGCTGATATGTCCGTTTGGATTTTTTTGCTATCTTGAAGCTGTCTTTGCTTTTGTGGGTTTATATAGGATTCGTGACTCTGCTGAAACAGGCCAGATTCTGATGGAATAGTCCCCAGCTGCAAGTCCATCAAGATTCCGATGTACTACTGACCCAAGAACTTCTAGTCTTATCTATACTGGTGTAAATCAAAATAACTCCTTTGTCTTCTGAGACCAGAAGTTCTCAGGTCAACAGTGCATTGGGATGCTGATAAGATTATAGAAGGAAAACAGGTCAATGATTAAGATCAAGCAAAATAATATGTGCAAAAAAAGGATACAAATTATTGTAAGAGCGCTCTAGTACAAGCTAAAGAGTCACATTTGTTCAGTGTTTGTTTGCATAAACTATTCATCAGATAAGCATAAACAGGATATAGATCACCAAATAGTGTCAGTTTAATGGAGCTATGCCAGTATATATCAGTTTAGGATCTGGGATAAAGTCTGCTTGCAAATGATTTTCAAAGAGGAAAAAGAGGGCTGTTCTCTCTCTTTTATAATTATTCAACCAGTTCTATTAATGTGTTCTGCAATTTCTTCACTTCACTGGCAAAGATCTGGAGCTGGTCCTTGCAAGTTCTGTTCCCAATGCCTGGATTTAGCCAATAAGAGGCTGGGGAGGAACGTGGGTATACTACTGTGGATCATTACCAAAGGAGCCACAAAATGTAAACGGCTCTCTCAGAAAAGCATCAGAGGAGCTCTAAACCAAGTTCACAGCTACTTTCAAAGTCCATGTTCATTTTCCAACAGTAAGGCAATAACGTGAAACAATTTCCACTTGAGGAAGCAAGAATCAATCTCGCTGTACGAGGTGCTTTCCTCCCCCCCAAAAAAAAAACCAAACAAAAACAAAAACCAAACCCAAAACCTATTAACTAAAAGATTGGGGGGGATTAAAATCCAAGCAGACCTTTTCAACACATCCTTGCAATGTGTAACTTATATTTACAATGGTTTATTTTCTAAACTTCTGTCTAGAGACTTTTCTATAAAATTTTACTGCTTGCTTCTGGTTCAGACAATGGGCAGTTTTCTGTAAGTGCTCTCCACTCTGCACCCAGTGTGATCCTTGAGGAAGAATTCTGCATGTCTCGTAGGCCGCTTTCCCTCCCCCACACTTAGGGCTCAGTCCTGGATTCCATGGGAATAGGGGGCACTTGGCATCTCACATGCTTAGGACCTAAAGGTCAAAGGGAAGTTGAAATTCAGCTCCGGACCTCAGCAGTGTATAATGTGAAAAAAAATCAGCAACTGTGGAGGAAGCTGAAACCAGCCGTTTGGGAGGTTGTTAAGAGATGGGAAGAGAAGGAAACAAATAGGGGGAAGTAAGGGTGGAGGAGAGGACGTGGTTCTTCTGCTCTCCCCTTTGCAGAATTCACAATACAATCTCACTAGTCTGCACTAATGGCGGCAAGCCCCAGTAAATTTCTGAATGCAGTGAAGACAGCAAGCAAGCAAGGCTAATGGATCATGAAACATACCTGGTTCATCCATTCTGGCAATGGGAATTGAGTTTTAATTACTTGTGATAATACTTCATCATGGCCTGGTGAATGTTCTGCAGTGTATTTTGTCAGCGTAACAGTGTTAGCACAGAATCATGCATTCTGCCTTTCTGAGAAGCAAGTAGAGACCACTTTGATTTGTACCTATTATAAAACTGTGTGGTTTAGCAACTCAGATGAGCAACCTTACAAAAGCCTAGATAGATGGATAATAAGATTCTATTGTAGCCCCTGACCACTCAGTAGTGAATGGAGGCAGAGTGAGCAAGTTCTCTGAGCAGCACCAGGCAGTCAAAAAGATATTACCAGCCAGCATCGGCAATGCAGTTCAGGGTGAAACAGGAACTGGTGCTTGCCTGCACCAAGGGTAAGGAGAAAAATTACAAACAAGAGGGAAGGGAAAAAATTCAGCATACCTTCTTCATCACAAGATAATGAATGGTAATTTGATTGTATTTACCTGTTCCTAGGTATCAGAAACAGAGTGGGGCTTCTAAGAGTTGCTAGGAGACCAACTATCTAGAGCATTCTTTTTATGTTGGAAAAGAATTAATGGCAAAACACTTTCAGGTGGGTTCCCAATTAGTCCTGCATTATTTCTCAGACACACAGTGGTTTCTTTGCCCGATCTGTGAATGCACTCCAGAACGTGTGAACTGACAAAGCAGTAAATAGAATTAGTTCAAAACTGTCAAACCTATGCACCGTGGTCTTTGTGTAGGAGAGCCTCATTTATTTAGATTGCTAAGAGCCAGCCTGCAAAATAGAGACGGCATGAACAGGTGAAAAAGTGAGTCTATGCCAGCCCCATCTTAAAATAAAAAAGCCTGTACTTAAAGGGGCTTTTTGGAGGAGAGACGAAAGTACTTCTTTCCTTCTGGGTTTGAAGGGCAAAGGCATCCCTCATGGGATTGTTCACTGAAGGATGACAATTTTACTGGTAAAAAGAAAAGGAGTACTTGTGGCACCTTAGAGACTAACCAATTTATTTGAGCATGAGCTTTCGTGAGCTACAGCTCACTAGCTCACGAAAGCTCATGCTCAAATAAATTGGTTAGTCTCTAAGGTGCCACAAGTACTCCTTTTCTTTTTGCGAATACAGACTAACACGGCTGTTACTCTGAAACCTGTCAATTTTACTGGTGATGCCAGTACACTGAAGGCAAAACAACACAGCTATGCCTGATTCTATTTTTCACCTTACTAGTTTGAGGCTAGTTTCTTGAAAAAACTGAAATCAACCACTGTGCTGGACCCAGCTGTGAGATCTTAGGCACTGAGGTTAAAGCTGAAAGAATCATGCAATTTGATTTAGAAATTACATTTAATTCTCAGCATCGTATGAGACACAAAGCTCCAAAGAGCTATATCCTCTTGTCCCCAAGAAGGTATTTTTCTTTTAATATTAACCGTTGCAGCAGGTCAGTTGTTTTCCTTTCCCTCAAATGCAATGCTGAAAAAATTAAAGAGGGTGAAGTCCAAAATGTCTCCCTCACTTTGGTAAGATACAGGCCATTTATTGCACTTTACATTAATCTATATCTATGATTTAATTAAAGTTACCATAAGGCTTTTCTTCAGTTACTTTTCCTGTAGCATCTAATGTATCAGTAGCTTTTCCCAATTCCCCAATGGCCAGGTACTTCTGTGAAGGAAAAAGAAGAGATTAATGTCTTTAAGAGTTTTAACTGAACATCTAGTGAGAACTTCAGATGGCACTACTAAAGCTGAATCGTGAATAACCAACCACACAACTCTGGGGAACCAAAGATGGAAATATTAAGATACGAAACTCACAAGAAATGAAATCCGGCATTATGTGGACATATCCTTTCATTGATTTAGAATTTTCAAAAAGAGTTAGGTAATGTGGTAGCTAAGCGACATTAAAACTAAGTTGGTGTGCTGTAAGGGCTTAACAATAGAAATATTTTAGTGAAATAAAAGAATGAGCAAAATATTTGCCATAATATCATCTTAAATACAGTAGGATCTTTCATCCCAAAGGACTGCACAGTGCTTTACAATCTTAATACAATATGAGACAGAGAGAAGATGAAGGACTTATGAACCACGGTAATGCGGCCATCTCTGAGGCAAAGCAGGACAACTGTTCAGCAGTGGAATGGAGTACTACACCATAGTATGGACGGGAAAGGAAGAAGAATTATCTGATTATCAATGCTATAAAATTTATTAGCACAACAAACAGAATTACACACCCTGTAGTATAGCAAAGGAGATAGCGCCAGAACGCCCAGTACTCCATGCATTATTCACATCATCCCTCGTAGGGACCCTCAGTGCAGGTGAGTTGTCTCACATGTAGTCATCAAGTCAGCATTTTCTAATGTCTCCCACTGCCCACAGTCTGGGTACCAACTTTTATAATAGTTTATGCTAACACCCACTAGCTTTATACATATTTAGTGATGGTTTTAGCCACGGGCTTCCATATCTCAATAATATTGGGGTTCCTAACATCTATAGGTTAATTAACCATTTACCTCATAGTTATTAGCATTTAAGTCAACTAGTTGCTAGAGTATACCTGCAATTAGTACATGTAAGTTTTGATTAAACTCAACATCCTCCAAACTTTCTCTAAAATCCCAAAAGCATATATCTGCGGTTCCTCACTTCACCATTTTCTGTCGTGTTCCACTGTAAAACACACCTTGTGACATAAGGTCATCTATGAGTTAGTTACTTATGAAAAGTTAGGCCTTGATTAGGCTAAGCTAATTGTCACAGAGGTATCAGGCCTGCAGCCACCTACACTTTATTCATATGGCCTATCAGTGTCCTTGGGTGCCAGGCTACAATAATCTCCAAACAATCGACAAAAGTTACTAGTTTACAACTCTCTCTCTCTGTAAATAAAGCAATAAGGAGAACAGTCTTCAAACTACTGGGGCACAGCCAGAGAGCAAGAAAGGACTTTTGAACAATAAGATGCAAAATAAAATACTATATATTGGACAACTTTTTCAGATGTTACAATGAGTGCGTGAACAGGTCTGAATGGTTCGATTACTACTAAACCTTTAAGGTCTTTCATTAGATTTCAGGCTGAAAGAGGTTCCAATGGAATGAAAGCCCTGGCATCTTCCTGGCATGGATGATGATTTTTTAAAATCTGGTTATAAGCAACTAGCCTCAGGCTACCCATTACAACCACATTGTTAAATTTAACATTCCAGCAGTGGAGAAAAATTCTTTATGCTGGATCTATATAAACAAACTCCATCACTGAATGGTGAACACATTCCACAGCCTGGGTTTCTATCTCTTCGGTTCTACATAAGGTCATAAACCTTTCTAATTTACAAAAAGTGCGTGTATCAAAGGATAATTGCAAAGAGAAAATCCCAGTCTAGTTATAGACCAACAAAGCGAGGGGTACACTAATCCACACCTGGAGAAAAATCAAGCCACAAAAGGTCGAGGAAATTGAGAGTTATATTTGATTCATTATCAATCTCAACAGCACCATTGGGTATTTGTAATTATCTATTGCAGTCCTCATAGGCCATTTACAGGGTCTGGGATCCCTTCAGTCCCTGCTGATCACCGGAGGTTGCAGAGGAGAGGCCAAGAGCTCAGACTGAGCCTAATGCTCCTCTTAGACCTCACTTGACTGTCTTAGAATTCGGAATAGGTGTCTTCCCTTGGAGTTAAGCTCTCCCTGCCCTCAGAAACATCTACTGAGTCTGATTCTGGTGACCTTTTCCCATCTCCACTGGCCATTTCTCTCTTCAATTTTTAAAAATACATCTACAGGCGCCAATCCAGCTCTCTCATAAGTGATAAATTACCACATCGCCATAGAGAAACAGCTGCTCCTCAGCATCTCCAGCTCAGCTCAGACCCTCCTTAACAGAAAGAGAAAGAGGGTGGGCACTGCAGCACACTCCAAAGGGTAACAAAGATGGGCTTGTGGAGCAAGTTCCAATGCTGAAGACTTCTCACAGAGAACACCCCACCAGCAGCTCCCTCTCATCTCTACTGAGCAAGCTCTGGCCCAATCACCTCCGCTAATCTCTCCCTGGGATATACAGTTGAGAGTTGATCTCTCAGGTAACCAGGTCCCAAATCATTTAGGGATTCATGGGTTAAAACCAGCACCTTGAATTCAAGCCAGAAGTTTATTGGGAGCCACTGCACGTCATGGAGCACCAATCCAATGTAACCCTCCTTAACAAGCAAGCGGCAGCATTCTTCACTAGCTTCAACTTTCAGCCCCACCTACAGCTATCTAATCTGGAGGAGACAATGGAGGGATAATTGTGGCAAAGCCTGTATTGGACAGAAATGGTCACATGTGCCCTGCTACTATCTGGAGAGGGAGGCTCTTGCTTCTATAGCAACTGGAGCCAAAGCCAGCCTGGCAATCAGAAAGTTGTGGGAATTGACAAACCTCCCAAGTGCACTGCATTACGTGATACATACAACATTAGTGCTGCCTCCCTGTTCTCGTGTGCTGAAAACTACAGCTGTGGTTCACAGAGCAGAAACCAGTGACTGGAGGAGGAGACGACCCTCCTCTAGCAGCTCAGGGCTTTCTGCCCTGTCTTTCTCTCTCCTCCCTGCAAAAAGCAGAGAGGTGTCTGAGGGAGTGACCCCATGAACTAACAACTGTAGAAAGGGAGGAAGCAGGCTAAGCCACTGCATTTTTCCATCGGAGACTGAGCTGCTCCCAGACTAAACTGATTGTATTGTGGGGCAGCACCCACCACCTACTTCCTCTCTAAAATTGCCTTCCCCAAGGCACTCCACGTGAGGTTCAGGCAGAAACCCTCTCTCTAAGCCTCCCAGTGCTCAAACAAGCTGTGCAGGGATTTTCCCCCACCACTTTTCCACACTGTAAGAGACTGTAAAACAGGCTTGTTTCATTCACACAGTGAGGAAATATCCCTAAAAACAGACGTTAGTGTCAAAGCATGGGGCATTCTGTCAATTATGGTGGGATGTGGAACAAAAGCCAGGTGTTCCACACTTTGATCATTCGTGACACATCTCAATGGCTTGGGTCACCCACTGGCAGATTTGCAGGATGAGAGGTGTGGGGCAGCTTTTTTTCCTGCAGTCATCACTGCAAGTGGGACCCTGGTAACCTGAGCCATTCCCTTTGGCTCTGCCGGGTAAGACTGGCAGGAGTCACACACAAATGGCAAACCCCCCGGGGATTACATAACAATGTTTCTTTTGGTAAAAGAACAGCCACTCTAAATAAATGCTTCCAGTTTTAGACTTCAACTGATATTTACCGGTTAAACCCTGATACCCAAGCTTAATATACAGATTTACGGGGCGGGGGGGGAAGAAAAGGTACATGGGTTCCCTGCACCCATAGCTAGGAACTTTACATTCTTTCTAGTCAGTTTCACAATGGTAAGAGACCCTAGGCTGACAGCCAGGCATGTCCATACCACTTGTCAGTGAAAATGCCAGAGAGACCATGGGAACAGTACTTCTCAGTTTTGTTTTATTTTATATATCAAAGTTTTATTGGGAAAAGGGCCAGAGACCTGAAATCCTAAATTATAACCTGTTTTAAAAGCTTTTTTAAAAAAATGGAACAGCAACTTTTAGAAGAGAGACTCAACCTCTGGGATGCAATTGTAAAATAGGGTCATTAGTAGCTGTCTTTAAAGTTGCAAGGTGGTTCTCATTGCTGGAATTTCCTGGAAAGGAAGGACTGTAGGAAGTAGGACAAATGGTTCTTAGAGTTCATTTGAGGATAAGCTATTTTCAAATCTGAGCAGCAATTGAACATGAGACTGTAGGAGGAAAAAAAAAAAAAGCTAAGAACCCTATTTGATAGACTGAGAATCATCAAAGAAATCAGATTTGAGATAAATAGAAGATCAATATATGATGTGCCTGACTAAGATGTGAGCATAGGAAGCCTACAGAGGTTGCAAGGACACTGGTAGCAATCAGCTGGAGCACAAAATGGGTAAGTGTGCATCAAAACTACCAAGCTGGTGCCTAATCATGTAATTGCATGCTTTGCGCCTACAGTTCCCATACCTGCAGATGCATCTTGGTTGCAAACGTGGGCCTCTGTATGTACGAAATTGGCCCTATATGGTTATTTATAAAAGTACATTTAATTTGTGTCCATAGATTCATAAAAGTTATCACTAACTCCTGACCAAGATTAGTTATTTACGTAACTTGTCAAATTTATTTCAATAGCACCTAAAGGTTTCAGGCAAGACCACGGTTCCATTGTGCTAAGCACTGTTCAAAACAAATAGCAAGAAACAATGCCTGGCTCTAAATAGAAAAGACAGCCCAAGGATAGGAGAAAATGGATGATTATTTTAGTCCCGATTATTTTACAAAACAAAAGAACTTCCAGCAGCCATGATCAGACATATTAAAAGCAGGAGGCCCCCAAACAATTTGAAAATGTTACCAAAAGACAAAATTAAGATTACAGAGGGGACAAAAAGAATTTTATGACAAGTTCAAAATTAACAAATAGCAAACGTCCTCTTACTACAGAGAAACTACAATTTCTCTCCTCTAGCATCCATTTTTCTCCTGCGTGAAAAAGCTGACTTCGTGCTAAAGCCATACTAAATTTTATTTACTGCTAGATGCTGTAATCGTTCTGTCATTGCTGAAGAACTATCTGATCTTTACCCTAGGACTAGCTGGATTGTCTGACCCCTTATATCACCCTCTTACTTAAAACGCTCTAAAACATAGGGGTGACCTGATTTTCAAAGTGAAACACTAGCACCACCCATCAGGGGGGAGCCTGCAGCCGAAAGTTCTGCCAGAGATCAGGGAATGATTTGATAACTCGGGGGATGTAGCCAGAGACTGCAGGGAATTCTAAAGCTAGAACAAAATACTAGAGTTTTGTAAAAATATTAGGGACCTCAGATCATCCCCCAGATTTCAGTGATACATGGTCACACTGCTAAGCACAAACAAGGTCTTACAACATGCAGACCCACTCAAGAAACCAGCTGCTTGGTAGTACCAGGTCTCTTAATTCAAAGCTTCCAGACACCTTCCCCACTGGAAACTCTCTGCACTCACTAGAAAAAAAAAATCTCAACCTTGGTCTTGAATAGAGGTCATTTCCAGTTTTGTTTTGACACAAGCTCATTCCCTCCTTCCCACTGCTAAACTCTACCACCTGTTCAATGGATTACACAGGGGAAACACAACCCCCCACCCCACCCCTAACTTTTTGAGGAATCGGGTATTATGGAAATTCTGGATTTTCTTTCTCCCAGAAATAGAACAGACTCTTCACAGGAGAAAAGAGATGGTTTTAGAATGGTGCAATGGGGTATAACTAGGAATGTCAAAGTAAATTATGAAAATTAATATTTAGGTTAAATCCAAAGAAGTTTCCTCATGCTAAGATCTAGTAAACTCCAAATGGCAGCGGTACAAGAATCTTTGAGTGACTAGAAAGGGGCACCAAAAGGAACAGAACTGTTTCAGCGTGGGAATAGACAGATCTGCTAACAGGTCATCTGTTTCTGACTCCCATGATTTCATAATTAAAAAAAAAAAAAAGTTGACTCAGTGTGTCAGCACTGTTATTTAATATTTTGTTGAAGTGGGAAGGAAGAATTGTATATGTAGCGAATACAAATATGTAATTTACAGAGGTCAGAAGGAGGGGGTGGGTGTAGGAGAGAGAGAAAACAGAAAAATTTTAACTGGAGCGGGCTCTTTAAATACTCTCCATTTTGTGAGGCAACAGTTCCCACAGCACAGTAAGTGTAGCCTCTTCAAAATTTTCAATACTGTACTTTAAAAAAGTCTGAATATGAATAGAGCATGAAGCAGAGATATTAATAGGTTAGCCCCTGCGGTTAACATGAAAGAGAGAGACTTGAGAAATAGACAGCACGCAGAGCCAGCTCACTAATGGTAGGGCAGCAGGCAAATTAATACCTGCACTACATACCTGGGGCCCTTTTATAACCTATATTTTGGGGGGAAGATGTGGGAGGAAAAAGAGGGAGGGGAAGGGAAACCAGAAGCGTGTTTGAATTCAGTAGCTCCAGTACCTATGTTTAAAAAAATATATAGGGTAATACAAATCTTCCAGTGCAGATATAAACCACTAGAGTGGACTGTCAGAGACTTTAAGGTTGCAGATGCATTTCCATTCAAACCCCATTTTCAGACACACAGAACTTTCCAAAATTATCACATTTTGCTCTGAAATTTGCCATGTGAATTTTTTTCTTAACTTAAGCAAACACAGTTGAGTTGTTTTTAAGATATGAGGAGGGGATGGCGGGGGGAAGAAGTGGGGATATGGGAAGCAGCACCTTCCCCATTATACAAAGACGATTCTATCTGACCTTCCCTCTAATAAAAGGTATCTCTAGCAAAAAGGAGTCATGGTAGAAAGATCAAATTTGCCAGAGGAGTAGCTCCTATGGGGGAGGAATGCCTTTACGTGTTCCAGTGAAAACTGATTTTGATTTGACCAAGTTACGATCTGCTGGAAAAAACTGCATAGTTGGTATACACAGTATGTTTTGCATTGAGTTCTCTCAATAAACTCATACAAGGATTAGCAGCTGTGCACCCTTTGCCCTGCAAAATGTCTCATTGGCACAAGTCATCTTATCAAGATCAGTTACTTAGTAGCCATATACAACATATTTCCTTTTCACGATATATGGCAGCCTTGCTTAGGTGCAATTCAAGGGACGAGACTGTTAGCTTCAAATAGAACGTAGTTGTCAAATGAAATAGCCTATACTTGCCAGCAGCCTTTCACTATTACTCTGTGTTTTCACTTAATCTATACAATACATTCTGACAGCAACATTTAATGTGTGGTTACCGTACAAATGGCTACTGCAGAATGCCTCCTAAAAAAGGCAAACAGCAGAATCCTCTATGAAGTGTGCTATAGACATCAGCATGCAGATCTAATTTACCTGTTCAATGTTCAGATACCCTGGTGATCAGTGCTATAGATAAACACTGGATTGAAACTGTATGATATTTTATTATGTAATAAATAATAATAATAAAACAGACTCCCTAGGCTTCCAGGCTGTCCTTCGTCTGGTTCCTGTTCCTGCCCCAACCTTACCGGAGCCTTGTTCCAGCCTGCTCAAGCCTTGTCCATGTCCTTCTCTTTTATCCAGCCCTCCATCCACCTCCTGACTCCCAAGCCCTAGGACTGACTCCAACCCTGCTTCGACCTATGGCCTGCATCTGGACTCTCACTACGATACCGATTCGGTTTGTCTATGGATCTGACCTCAGTTCTGACCCATGGCCTGTCCTTGGAACCAAGTTTTACCACTGCCCTCGGCCACGTCCTGATTCTACATCCGGCACTGACCACCACTCCAACCACCAGGTCCGACTGCCTGGAATCAGAGCCTGACAGAGTCAAGGTTGTGTGTGGAGCCTTACCTTTGGCATTTCCTGACATCTGCATGCTTCACTGTGCAGGCATAACATTATCTGAACACACTCTTTTTGTACCGAACACCCCTTTGCATTTCCACAGTGCCTTCCATCAAAGTATCTCAAAGCACTTTTAAAACAATGAATTCAGCTTCACAATATCCCTGTTAAGTAGGTAAGTATTAGCTCCGTTATACAAGGAAGAAGGGAGGAGGCAGGAACACTAAGACCCATTTTCAAAAGTTGACATGATGTGAGGTGACCATCTTGAGACAGTTATCATCCACAACATATATATGAATGAAAACAATCAGGCCTTGTGTGTCACAGTGGGTACACAAAAATTGAAGCACTCAAAATCAATTTTTGAAAAATCTGGGTTCAGGTGATTTTCTCAAGGTTTACTCAGGAAGCCTATGACTAGAACCCAGTTCTCTTAATTTCAGTCTCTTGCCCTAATATGGCTATTTTTCTGCCACTTCCATTTACAAGAACTACAGCTCCTAATCATTACAGTACAACAAATAATAATTAGCAGCAAATTCCACCACCTAATTACATATTCTTTGAAGCAGTATTTCCTCTTATTGATGATAAGTTTACCTGCTATTAATTTAATCAGTGAATCCTTGTCCTCCACTGTGGAACAGTGTAAAAGAGAGGACCGATCATTTCTTACTGTACCCTCCATAATCTTAAATTGTTCAGTTAAAAAAAAGGAAACACTTGTCAAGGTCTAAAATAAGTAGTGTGGGCATGTATCATTTTTCCAATGTGCGTGTGTTATATTCATGGAAGTAGGTAGCAAATATCTACTCAATTCACTCTTCACAGCTACAGGAGCATCTGCTTTTTACACAGCCTCACACTCTTTCTGTTCATCATTTCAATGATTAGACTCTGCTCTGTTCTTCTTGTAAAATTCTTTAACAGATGAAGAGTCAGATCATCTCTCTTTCAGTGGAGCAAGGAAACAGGAGAAGATACAGTGCAAATATTGGGTGTGTGAGAGGGGGAGTATTTGTTTGTTTTACTGATTCTTAAATTTAGGGAAGAGGTGGTTCTTCCCACCCAAGATTAGAAGCTTCCCAAGGAAACTGGCCCTTACTTCAGCGCGTTTCACAGTGCACAACAGTCAAGGGATTCTTTTTCACATTTTACCTTTTTATCTCCCGAGTGCATGCTTTTAATTATTAACCCTCACTAATGATGAAAAGCCAAATACAGATACCTTTACTCATGATTTTAGTCCTATTAAAGTCAATGGGACTACTGAGGAGCATTTGTGGAGTAAGGTGCAGTTAAGTGTAGGGGCATCGAAAAATTCTAGTCCTAAAGAAAAAACTCCCCCCACACCGCACCCCACCCCCAAGAGCCAGCCATATTCTCACTTGAGTAGATTTATAGGCAAAATAATGGCCATAATAGGAAAGACAAGTGACAAATTTATCTCCCCAATCAATGAAGCAGCATGTCACCGCCTTTTAGTACAACAGAAGATCTACTTTGTGGGACCATTTGAATATACTCCTGGCAACTTTCATAACTAATTTACATTTGTTTACAATAATTACTTCCATGCTGTAGGTGTTTATTTCATTTAGGACAGTGCTATTTTCACTATGCATCAATAAAACCATTTCAGACAAATTTATAATCACATAATCATGAAAGACGGTGAAGTCCTGACTCCATTGGAGTTAATGGGAGTTTTACCAATGACTTCAACTGGGCCAGGATTTCACTCCGGGTATGTCTACGCTGCAATTAGATCCCCGCGGCTGGGTATCTAACTCAGGCTTGAGGGACTGTTTAATTGCAGAGCAGACATTCAGTCTTGGGCTGAAGCCCGGATTCTATAACCCTGACAGGTAAGAGGGTTCCAGAGCTTAGGCTGCAGCCCGAGACCGAACATCTACACTGCAATTAAACAGTACCGCAAGCCTGAGTCAGCTGGCACAGACCAGTTGCGGGTGTCTAATTGCAATGTAGACATCCCCTCACAACGTTTTGCTTAGTCTGTATTGCACAGTGTATTATTTTACTGGAATGGACAGCTGGCTAGATAAAATACCACAAGGCAAGCAGGTGCCCTTGATCTGCTTGTGTGGTGCTACTGTGGGGAAAAGGTGTTTTAATACTAAACAGTAAAGATGTGTGCCACATAAAGATTCCTCTGAAAAGAAAGTCAGTCATTTAGTTTCTTACACTTGAAAAAATTCACTGCATGCACTAGGATGTTTCTGCAAAAAAAATTTAACAGAAAAAAGGAAACTTTAAAAAAAAAAAAAAAAGGAAACTTTAAAAAAAAAAGGCATAATTACCCCATGGAACTCATTGCCACATGATGGTGGCCAAGTCAAAAAAGAATTAGATATTAATATGCATAATTATTATATCAACAATTACATTAGATAATATACAAAAACGTAGGGATCTAAATTCTCATGCTTCTGGGCATAAGACAACTCGTTGTAAATTATTGATTAGGAAATAATGTTCCCTATGAGTCATTTATTTCATTATAGGCTCTTGCATCTTTCTCTACAACATCTGGGACTAACCTCTGCAGAAATGGTACTGGATTAGATGGCGCATGAATCCACTCAGCCACTTCCTAGAATGATCCTACAATAAACTTACAAGTCAGTAAGAAGTTCTCATACTACAAAGGAAGTTGGTCCAGTTTCTCCTGGAGAATCCTTAAGAAGCAAGCTCCGTATTTATGAGACAAAACATGGTGAAGCTACACTTAAAAAAGGCTGGATAATTGAAATAGTTTCCATGCCTCATTCAGGATCCTTGGGAGTTCAGTTTTCTAACTATAAAGAATCCACACTGTTCCACATCAGGCTACTAACTCAGCATCTTCATTCTCCCCTTGATCCCTGTTTGCCTCTTTGAGGCGATTTGGAGTTTGGGTTTTATATTATCCAGATGACATTTTGATAGTGAGCCCCTCTGGAGAGGCTGCAACCTTTGAGATCAAATGCTCAATTCACCTACTCTCCACTCAAGCATTTGCAATCAATGCAGGGAAGTCAATTCTAATTCTCCACAAGTCACTGGAGCTCCTGGGGCTTCCGATAAAAAAAGAAGAATGACTAGAGATTCTACCCTCCAGAAAAGAAAACCTGTCAGTATTTGAGGATTCAGAGCACAGAATGCTCATGATGGCCCAACTTCTGGTCTCATTTACCTTGGTATGACCCCAGTGAAGACTCTGGGGTCACCCTGATGCATGTGACCCTGCTGAGGAGAATGTGAGTGAAGCCAGAGTTGGGCTCTTTATAAAGCAATTAACTAAATATGAGTGAACATGCTACCTGGGTGTCTGAAGTTTTGATTATCTTGTTTTATGTCACTTCAGTGAAGGCTTTCTGAGCTAGAGACATCCCTGCCGCACAATCTCCCCCTGCCCCATTGGGAATTATTAGAATAATGCAATATCTCATTACTGGCTGCTTAGGCTGTCAAGCCTCCTACCTCCCCGATGAGCCCACAACTTCTTTCTGCATAGCTACATTATTACAGCACATCTTAGCGTGGGAGAGATTTTTCCAAAGCAATGGTTTCCTTTAAACTTTCTGCTGTTAGCAAGAGCTCTCTAAATTATCTGCCCACAAACATCACCTCCACATAGTCTCAGTCTTAGGAACAGAGTTGCTCTGATCAGACCACCCCACGTCTTTCAGAGGAAGAATAGCATGCTAGTCTTTGAGCCACAAGAGTAGCCCATTCACATGCCGTAATTTATTCCACAACTTTGCTGGAACATTTGAAATAAAAAAAACATACAGAGACGTCTATTTCTGGAAAAATATTAAGGAACTTGATAAGAAACTTGGAGCTTTGAGAAACTTTGCTGGACATTTCTATTTCTTTTGAGTTAGCCCTTAAGGAGGTCACATACTTGATTACAGAACTGATAAATCATGATATTCTTTACAGAGGCTGTATGAATTACAGATCAGGGAATCATGCTGGTGGCAGCCAAATCAGCTTAAATTTGATAGGACGTTTGGAAAAATTCTGACATCCATCTCTTTGGTAGAGCTGCCATACAGAGTTCACAGCAACCACGTAAGTTTTGGGGCACGAGTGTAATTATGCTGCCAGTGTTGACAGACTGGATCTGATTTCTCTTGAAGACAGCTTTAACGGAATTAAAAAGAAAATCCCCAGCAGAAACGCATATTGAATGTAGTGGAATCGAACATAAAAAGGAGAGAATTAGAGCAAAAGTAACAATTATTTCAAACACATGATGTATAATGAAGTAAGAGACACTCCAATCTAGTAGACAGCATGACAGCTAAAAGGCAAAAAGTTTTTCAACAACTTTAGAATAAAGAATAGTCATGGCTAACTACTATGAGTCCTGAGACCTCTGTAGCCACCCAGTTAAACCTATGAGTCTATCTACATAGATTTGCAAACTGGTTTAACCCTCACTTAAAAATCATTTTAACTTGTGTCAATAAATTACCAAATTAAACTAAACCAATTTGGATGAGAGTTAAATGGATTTAGGAGCATCTACATTAAGGATTTGTACTAGTTTAGCTAGAACTATTTAATGCTGATTTAGGTAATATGACAAAGCTTTTCTGTAATGGATAAGGTATTAAAAAGGGGATGTCAGACTATAAAAAGTTAAAGTCTCAAGTAACGGGGACTCAACCTCAGGAACTATAGTAAGTTATAGGAGTACTATCGTCCTAATCCAAAGCCCACCAAGGTCATCGGAAAGACTCCAATTAGAGTCAGAGGTTAAGGCCAGAAGGACTACCAGATGACCTAGTCTGACCTCCTGTATATCAAAAGCAACTAATACAACCCAGCACCTTCACACTAAACCCAACAACCAAAACTAGGACAAATTAATATAAACCACAGGAGACTAGATGGTTATGTGCCACAGTGAGACAATAAGAGGGACTGAGACCTACCAACACCGAGGCCCCTGCAATGGCAGGGAAATCATTGTGAGAAATAACTGGATGATCCTTGCAAGTGACTTGCACTCAGTCACTGCAGTGGAAGGCAAAAGCCCCCAAGGTCATGGCCAATCTGACCTAGGGGAAAAACACCTGAGCTTGTGAGCAAGAACCAGCCAGCCAAGCACCTGAGAGAGAGACTGCTTGGTACTACCTCAGAGTCCTGCCTCACCCTTTCCAATATCTCATCTCCGGCTGTGGCCTTCTCTGATGCATCAGAGGAAGGAGACCTAAAAATATCTAGAATACACTGGGAAGAGAGAGTAACAGAATCCATTCCTGACCCCCTCCTGGTGGCCAGGTGAAGCCCTGAAACGTGAGCTTCTAGGAACGTAAGACAAACTGGAAGTAACCCCAGCTCTGCTGTCTCCTACTAGCACAAGCAACCCCATCACACAATCACACTCATAAATTTGCCCAGCTCTAAAGAGAGAGAGGTTCTTTGCCCCCACAAAGTTATTGGGAGGTTGTTTCAGAACCTCACTCCTCTGACAATGAGAAACCTTTCAATTTCCAGCCTGGCCAGTTTGTTCTTGTGGCAACATTGTCCTTTAGCTTAAATGGCTCTTCCCCCAGTTTGGTGTTTATTCCCCCGATGTATGTAAAGAGATCAGTCATATCCTCTCCCAGCCTTCTTTCTCCTCAGCTAAACAAACTAAGCTCTTCCCTTATCCTCTCATAAGATAGGCCCTCCTCTTCCCGATCATCCTTGTAGTTCTTCTCTACACCTGTTCCACTTTGTATTCATCTTTCTTGAACATGGGAGACAGGAACTGTGCACAGTATTCCAAATGCAGTCTTACCAGTGCTTTCTGCAATGGCATTAATACTTTTCTATCACTACTGGAAATGCCTTGCTTGATATAGCCTAGGATGACGTTTGCGTTTCTCACAGCCATATCACATTGGTGCCTCAGTCATCTTGTGATCGCCCAGGTCTCTCTCTTCCCCTATCATGTCCAACTGATGAGCCCCCAGAAATTCTTATTGTTAGACCCTTAGACCTTGCACTTGGGACTGTTGAATTTCATCCCATTTCTGTCACTCCAATCTTCAAGGTCATCCAGATCATTATCACACACTTTACTTTTTGTGACAAGGTGATTAATAAAAATCATGAATAAGATTGATTCCAAGACCAATACTTAAGGAACTCCACTAGTAACTTCCTTTCAGTCCAATAGTTAACCCTTCAACAAAACCCATTGCCTTCTCCCCTTAAGGCAGTTCTTTATCCAGTTTACAATGCTTGTACTAACCCCATATTCTCTAATTTACGTAATAATTTCCCATGTAGTACTGTGTCAAATGCTTTATTAAGTCCATGCATATTAGATCTACTGTATTTCCCTTAGTGAAAAAAATCAGTTAATTTCTCAAAGAAAGAAATCAAGACAGTCTGGCATGATCTACCTTTGGAAAATCATGCTGAATTATATCCCCTTTGCTGTTTGTCTCCATTAACTTAATTAGCCTTTCCTTCACAGTCTGTTCTAAGGCAGAGGTTCTCAAACTTCATTGCACCATGACCCCCTTCTGACAAAGTTACTACATGATCCTGGGATAGGGGTGGAGCCTGAGCCCCACCAACCTGGGGAGGGGAGACAGGACCACAGCCCAAGCCCCACCACCCCTGGTGTGGTGGAGAGGGAGCCACAACCTGACCCTCCATTACCCCAGGTGGGGCTGGAGCTAGGACTTCAGCTTCAGCCCTGGATCCCAGAAAGTCTAATGCTAGCCCTGACAACCCCCTTAAAATCAGGTCACAACCCATTTTGGTGTCTTGACCCACATTTTGAGAACAGCTGTTCTATAGCACACTACTGAGGGCAGACTAACAGGTCTTCAATTGCCAGGATCACTTTTTTCCCTTTCTTAAATATAGTGACAATGTTAGCTATACTCCAGCCATATGGCACTAGCCCCAGATAGATAGATTTATTAAAAATCCTTGCTCCTAGGCTACCAATCTCATGTGCCAGTTCTTTCAGTATTCTGGGATGGAAATTATCTGGTCCCCCTGATTTAACCACATTAAGATCTTCACATTTTTCTCCCACCTCAGATGTCGTAATTTCCATTTCTATACACTCATTTCCATCTGCCATCCTGCCTTCATACCCATGTTCCATATTATCATCCTTATAGAAAACCAAGGCATTTGTTTTTGGGTCATTCATTTAGTTTTTGGGTCTTCCTCTTCAACCTCCTTCCCATCCACACTGCATAGCACCCAACCTCATCCTTTCTTATTCTTTTTTTTTTTTTTTTTTAATACAGCTATAAATCCCAAGCCTCTTCCACATTTAAGTCTTTGATTGCTTCAATCGAGTTGATGTCTTCAACTAATTCCCTTGATTTCCCAAAGTCTTCCCTTTTGAAACCAAAATCCATAGCTGATTGCTTGGTTTTTGATTATCCTTCTACTTCATTTAAACTAAATAAACTCAAGATCACTTGAACCAAAGTTATTTCCTATGACTAGCTCTTCTAGGACATCCTCATTACTTACCAAAACCAAATCTAAAACTGCATCGCAATTGACTGCTAGGGACTTTAAATCAGGCCCTATTGCCACAACTGCTTTTCTGTCTTTTATCTCTTCTTAAACCTGGGTGAATATCAGTCAGGCTCTAGTTCAGATCATCATCACAGCATCTATAAATAGTTTACTGGTCATGGATCAGAGATGAAAAAAGGAAGAAAAATAGTCAGCATGAAATGCATTAGAGGAGCTGTCAATTGACTTTAAAAAGTCAATTATTTATAAGTCATTATTGACTTTCCTAAAGTAACAAAATCTGGACAGCACTTGACTGTTATATTGATTTCTTCATGTATTCTTGCCCATTTTCCCATTTTAAAAGTATTCTCTAAACAACAGGACTTTACATTTTCAGCTTTCAAGATGTATGCAAAACCCCTAACACCTAGGGCTGGAACCAATCCTACTGGATTAACTGGAGCAGGCCCACCTATCCACTTACCCAACATCTATTGCCTGGAAATGTAAACACACAAGTCAAGGTTTTGATGCAACTAGCCAGAAAGTACAACCAGAGGTGAGTCAAGTTCCCATCTGTTAACTATGCAGAATGATAGCTCTCCAAATCCACCTGTTGTCACTTGTGCTTTGCATACTAATGTCTCAATCCTGCAAATACTTATGCACAGAATTCATTCATGTGAATAGCCCAACTGACGATAAAGGAATTCCTCACATGACTAATGCTACTTAGGTAGGTAAATGTTTGCAAGATCAGTCCTTAAGCTGGTAATACATGATGCTTTTCTCTTTTGTATGATAGCTCCCAAAATCCCCATTCAAGACTGGAGTCCCACAAAGTCTTTGTATATATGTTCCCCTGATCAAAGAGTCCTTAAAATCAGAGTCTAGGAGCGCATAATGTCCCAAATGCACAGTGTGTTTTGAATAAGAAAACATTAATAGAAGGTTACTTATTAGCCTTGCAGGTCTGTTTGACAGCCACTCTTAGAACCATCTATGCATTATATGTCATGCTGCCTTCGATGCATGGAACTCCCCAGTGGAATTAACCCAGAACAAAGTACCCGCTCCTTCTCCAATTCCTTCCTCTTGACCAACTTTTGCTGTGATACCTACAAAGAAGTCAGCCAACTAATGATCTGGTTATACATCCATGGGAAACTGCTGTTTGTTTGTTTTTTATTATCTAGGATGATTTGGAAACATCAGTAACCACATATATAAATTTGTGTGATTACATAGATTATTTTTGTCACCTTTATCCTCCCTTCCTAATTTTGCTCACACTTGCTTGTTACATTTTGTGTCAAATGTTTTGGGGCTGGGATTATGCACAATGGAGCCCCCATCCCCACTTGCATCTAGCCATTATAGCAATACTAATAATAAAGATTAAAAAAAAAATCAAAGGGTTTTGTCTTTTAAGACTGCATGGAATTTTTAAGAAATCATATGTGAAGAACAGATGTAATTTCATAACAGCTTGTGATGGAAGAATTATAGTATTACTCTTTTATATCTACTTGAAGGAAAGGATAGGGGGGATGGGGATTTTAAAGTTTTGATTTAAAAACAGAAGAAGTTACAATATTTACAGGACATCATTCATTATTGTGTTTCTATATCTCATATTTAAAATCTACAGAGAACTGAACATTGAAAAAACCTTCCTACAAAAGACCCCAATCATCAGTAAGCTCTCTGAGACAACATCAGAGTGACAAGGGTTTCCGACAGACAGTTAAGCATGCTTGTGATAGCGACACTTTGGGTCCCTGAAGAATGAAGCCATTCTGAGTCCTTGCTTGATGCTGGATGTTTTACTTGCCTGTATCACAATTCACCTCGACACAGAAAAAATATTAAGATCAATAACTTAGTGTGCCATACCTTGGAGCCTGCCAAAATGTTGCTCAGCATTTTAGTTCCTTTTCCAATACCGACCACTGCAAAGACAGAAAGAGAAATATTACAGCATTCTATTCCATTAACTAGATTCACATTCTCCCTCTACTCACTATCACTCAACTCACTGCCATACATCATGTTAGTCAGAAATAACACATTTCCTGCACTGCTAGCATATAAGTGGCCTCAATTATCATGATCAGCTGAATGAGTCTTTTAAGAGGAGGATACCAAAAGATAAAGATATTGCCTAAGAGAAAATACCTCTGATGCTCTATCTACTGGGACTGAGGACAGGACAAGAAGCAGAAGACAGATAAGCTTTGCCTATTGTTAAAATGCTTTAATTCTACCCTGTGATTGGACTTGATTTATTTTGCTGCAGTCTTCAGTAAAGAAAGACATAGCACAAACCATGGCTCTCAGTCTGGCCTGATAAAGTCTTTGGCAAGGTTCATTGTTAGTGAGCTAAAGACATTGCTGTAACTAATGGACCATTTAAAGGTTATTAGCAGCCTGCAGTAACACAGCTAAGGTATACCGTAATGGAATTAGTTTGGCAGTGATAGGACCAGGGCAAGAAAGTAAAATAATCATGAGGTCCCTGAGTCTCTTGCTAGAATCATTTATAAATCAAACAGGCAGACTCGTGTTTGTGTGGCCCACTGGCTTTTCCAATTTTAAACTACATTTTGACGTGTCAAAGCGATTAACAATCAGATTTTCAAAGTAAATGGGTAGGAAAATCGCTTTACTGTGTTAGAATTCACATTAAAACTTCCTATAGTAATGTGCTTTTCTTTACTAACTTTTTCCATTGGTTTTCTGCACAGTGTTCAGAAGTAGTAGATACAACAGAAAGAGGAAAACAAGAAAACCAGGTACACTGTAACCACACATTTGTAAAACTGTCATCACCATACAAAGAGTACACAGTAGGATTCTCCAGTACTACCTTGTGTAGTGGATATACCTCAATATTGATGCAAAATGGTTATTAATAAAATTATGATAATTCTCTTTTATACTGTTAGAGTAGTATAATCTTGCCTTTGCCTTTACTCAGTTTTAGGAGATACAATTGTTTCCACACAGAATACTTGAAGAATATGATAGCTCATGTGCTTAAGTTTT
The DNA here is from genome assembly GCF_015237465.2 of Chelonia mydas. Lineage (NCBI taxonomy): Eukaryota > Metazoa > Chordata > Testudines > Cheloniidae > Chelonia > Chelonia mydas. Next base: position 110,801,542 of record NC_057853.1, read on the forward strand.
TAGTTGCTAATTTAATGAAATCAAAGGTTAAAGCTAATTAAGGGAATCCATAGGAAATCTCTGCTTTCCATCAACCAATAACAGGCACCAAAAGTGTCAAAAAGGAGAACACCTCGTTAGCCATAAAACCAAATATATTACCTCCTAGAATGTTTATACATGCTCTGGAATGCAGCTTTACAACTTCTGTTTAGCTTTAACGGTCTATATTTTCTTTTACACACATCTTTCAAAATAGTATAAAAGTGTTCATTATTGTGATTTGTGCCTTGTATAGACTATTTGATAAAAGTTAATTACAAGCTGTAAATGTAGGAACCATTGGGTCAAAAGACAAACAAACAAACAAGAGTGTCTCTTTAAAGAACAGGACACCTCCCCTTGTACAGGACACTAGTTTGGTATAGACATGATCTTTATCTCAAGAAAACAACTTCTTAAAATACTTGTGTTTTAGAAAGAGATCTGGATGTGTATTTAGGATATTCCAAAGGGGGTTGATGTTTTAGGATGCATTATCAGAGCTAGAAACTGAGTAATAAAAGAGGCCGTCTTTATCGCCCCTCTTTGAAAAGGGAAAAATCTAGAATTATCCTTATTGAAACTGATTTCTTTTATAATTGGTCTAAAGTCTTCAAATGGTAAGAACATCATTTATGGTTGGACAATGTTTTACGGATGATGTTAGTTATGTCTAACTCTATGTTTCCTCTTGAAGGTGAAAACCTTTTTTGTCCCTTAAATGCTTTGAGATGTGTATTTGCAAATGTAATAACTGCCTCAATACCACTATTATGTGAATAGTGGATGTTTTATGTAAAAAATTGAATCAAATGACCTTGCTATAACAGATTACTAATATAAGAAGCCATCTGAGTATAAAATCATTCATATTAATTGGGAAATTAATTAGTTATCTGGCAATGTTTAACCAACTCCTTACCAAACTCAGTGAGGCAAGGAAAACCTCTCTATAGATTGGTAAGAAATAAGACACAATCTCTCCGCATAACCATTTAAGTTGAACAACTTTATTTAAGAATCATTTAAGTTTAAAATGACTTCTAAGAGCTTAAACACTTTTATATGCAAAACAGGAGTGTTTGGACTCATTTGAAATAGAATTTCAACTTCTATTAAACCTTGATGGAACTAAAGGGATATCTCAGAAAATTGACTGAATAAAGGAAAAAATTACAGCTCTAATTTAAAGATGTTCTTAGAGTTTTCTCAACACAAAGACAAAAGCAATTTAGCCAGCTGAAGAATTATTTTGCTTGTCTTTAAATCATAGTGCCTTCCCACTCCCCATGGCATGGCAAGAACCCCATGTAGCTGAAACAACGGGACTCTCATCCCTGAACTGGCATTAAGACTGGACCTACCATTTCCTGTCTCTCTGAACTATATGATTTTTAGCCATTTTTGTGGTAAAATTACTTGGTGCTCAAAACCTTAAATCACCCCTTTTTACCCACATTTGCAATAGGGCAAGCCTACAAGGCTATGTCTACAGTGTACACTAAACCCGTGCTCTGACTCAGGTTTGAGTCCAAACCCCGCTGCCAACCACACACAAATCAGTCTGACTCAGGTGAGCAAGCAGACAGGACCCAGGTCCTAGGAAGCTGCTAAATGGGCAGGTCCCACTGAGACTTGGGTCCAAGCCCTGTCATTTTGCAGTATGGACGCAGGTCAAGCCATAGAACCAGGATGGAAGGTCTGTGTCGTGCAGTATAGATGCACTGGCACAGCTGAGACCTGGGTCCAGCAATGGTAGAACTAGGTTTACAATGCAGTGTGAACGCTCAAGCAGGGGTTTGCAAACACTGAGTCCACAAGCCTGAGTCCCACAGACGGAGACATACGCCAGGTATGAAATAAAGAGTCATATAAAAATGCATCTTTGCAGAAAAACAGTGTCTATACATTTGCAATGCGCTCAGCTCCAGAGTATCCAAGCACCTTATTAGAACTGGATAGTAGTGGAGAACTAAATGGCTCAGTTATTCAAAGGGAGAAACCTGGAAAGCTGTATGCAGAAGGGTGCAAACACGGAGGAGAGAAATTCTTTAGAAGGGTACAAGATGGTAAAACAAGGAGTCAGATGATGAAACTAATACAGGGACATTTTAAGGTGGATGACAGGAAATACTCCCTGACAAGGAGAATGAGTCTGGGAGAGAGGTCTCTCAGGGTACGTCTACACTACAATAACAAACCCGCAGCATCAAGTCTCAGAGCCTGGGTCAGCTGTTTCGGACTTGTGGGGCTCGGGCTGCAGGACTAAAAATAGTAGTGTAGATGTTTGAGCTTGGATTGAGCTTGGATTGGAGTTTGAGCTGCGAGACCCACCCCCCTCAAGGGGTCCCAGGGCTGGGGCTTCAGCCTGATGCCGAATGACTACCCTGCAATTGTATAGGCCCGCAGCCTGAGCCCCACAAGCCCAGGTCAGTTATGGGCATGCTGCAGGTCTTTTACTGCCAATGTAGATATACCTTCAGAGCAAGTGGAGGGGCCACAACCACTGAGAGTATTTAGAACCAGACTTGACAAAACACTGTTAGCATGTACCATAGAGAACCATCCTGCAGTGGCTGGGAGACCGACTCAATGACTCGATAGCTCTTTTCCACGTCCATTTGTTTTAACACCATAATTCATGGGGTACAATAACATACTATGGAGACACTGATGCTGCAAAAGAGCAAACAAACCCACAGCTGTGAGTCTCAGAATCTGGGTCAACTGACTAGTTAAAAATAGTAGTGTAAATGGGCTCGGACTCACTTCCCTTTGGGTTTCAGAGCCCGGCTCTAGCCTGAGCCCAAACTTCTACACTACTATTTTAGCCCCATAGTGTGAGCCCCTCACACTGGAGTGAGTGGACACAGGCTTTAAGACTTGGTACTACGGGTTTTTTATTGCAATGTAGACATGCCCTATGAAGTCTTTAACTTCTAGGTCAGTGATTCAAATACAGCTTAGGTCAACAGTGATTGAAAGTGGTCATAATCTGATAGTCAGTGATCTATACCAAATGAAATACTCGTTGCAGAACGTATGCCAGGTTCAGAAGAGAGGCTGAAGCTCACACGGACATGCAGACTGAACTGCTCTGACCCCTAAAGGGGAGTCACTACAGGTCAGGGTAGAAGAACACTGGCAGAGTAGCAGCGGGGTGGGGGAAGCTTTTAGGGCTGCTGCTCACATTTTGAACCTATTTCATGGCTAACTAGAGAACATCAGCCACTACCCAAGTGGGTGTCTCTTATCTCAGATGACTTCCATGCACCAACCATTCCCCAGCCTGTGCTCAGTTCTGAGAGGATAAATGGTGACTTCTGCCTTGTCAAGAAGGTGATTGAAACTGATTTTCATATCAAAGTTCTTGCACAATTTTCTGCTTTCTCTTCTCACCTTCCACCATGCAACCATCACACTTCGCATAACTACAGTCTGTTCAACTCCTATTCCGGGGCAGAACTCCAGCCGCTGAGGAAGACTATCAGAAATGTTTGGTCTAAAGTTTTCCAAAGGCTTTACATTAGAGCCAGGCTGCTCCTTAAAAAAAAACCCCAAAGTGAACTGTATTAGGCCTTGCTCAAGCATTGCCTAGTGATCTCTCAAATGTTAGAACATCAGTGGAGAGAGTGCTTTCACCCAGCTGTTACAAATATGCAGAAAGGTCTGATATCAAGCAGTGAGAAAGGATCAGAACATAGATCTTGAAATTTGAAGCCACACAGGCACAGACCAAGAGAGGAGGTTTAGTAGCCTCAAAGGCTTCTTGTGATGCTGCTTTGTAGGTGGAAGAAAGCTTCCCCCACCACCACCAATACGCTGGAGACAACAGTTAACTGAACTGTTAGAAAAAATATTTTTATTTTATTTCTTCCCCTCCCCCAACTATTTCTTCTCACATCTTTTGAAATTTGAAAGCATTTGCTCCCACCCTCCTATGAATTTTGTCCTTTTCTATTTGGCTTGCATTGATTTTTCTGTGTCACTAGAACAAAACATCCTTTGCCCTTGTGAAGAAGCATCGATCGGAACCATATTAAGCTGATGCACTTCTCTGTCTTTACCAGACACACACACACACCAAGCTTGAATACATTCTGTCATGCCACAGATGCAAGCTCTGGAGCCCACTGGCTGCCAGAAGACAGTAGGAGAAGCAATTAAAAGGCCTCAATGATTTTTTGTTTTGTTTTGTTTTCTGGATCAATGCTGATGGCTCCCCACAACAAGAAATAATGTGCTCAGTAGGAACATCTGTGCAAGAGAAAGAACCTTCCGTTTCAGATCCAGAAACAATGTTCTTCAACAAATGGCAACCGAGTAAACAGGAAATTGGAACAAGCAGAGCTAAAGTTTACTTCTAGTCTATGGGAGTTACATTTTACAATGCACACAGGCCACAGAGAGACAATTACCAACCTACTGGCAGCCACTAGCAACAGTCTGTTTCCTTGAAGCAAAGTTCTACTTTGAGAAGTGACTATGTCAAAACTCAGTGGATCTGTTCCCTATGTATATTCACAGTCACACCTGTTGAATTCAATTACAAAACAGAATTTTTACTGTTTTTATTCCTTTTAGTCCTACAGAGCAACACAGCTAAGATTATGGAAGCTGCAGATTCTGCTCTATGTTGTTCTTCAACAAAATTATTGATGATGGTGTGCAAGCTGGGATTAATCCATCTTGACTCTCAGACCCAAGGCTGACTTTACACAGCTGGCAATTATCATTCCATTACCAGTAAATGGAACACACTTGATATTGAAATCATTGAGAGATAGTAAACGTAGAAACCTCATTGATGCCTTTGTTATTAAATGGGTTATTTTTCACTTCCTATCAGGAACTACTACTACTCCATAGCTGAACTGAATCCTACGTATCTCTAGTTTCTAAAGCACTTTGGGATCTTTTGAGATAAAGACATAGAAATATAAAGCATTATTATAACAACAAACACTGCAGAATATTACAGCAGCTACAAAACACCAGCTTAGCCAAACAAAAGTATCTGTTTCTCCGGCTATTAGAAGTACAATTCATTAAATAAAAACAACAAAGGCAACTGTTGCAGATGTTCATATTTTAATTACCCAGAACTCCTGCAGCTGCACTATCTAGAGTCCCACCATGTCCAATCTTCAAAATCTGTTTTTTCCTCTTTCTTGCACACTTTTGTATACCAGCTTCTGCAAAAATAAATTGACAAAACGCATTACAGAACAACCTCAGAACATGGCAAATGCAAAAAACTTATTTATGTTGCAATATATCAAAAAAGACAAAACAAATTCAGTGGAAATCATTTTTCTTCATGCTCTGATTAAATCATGAATTATATACATATATACACACACATATATAATTTCCTGTCTGCGAAAGTGGCTGCTATCAGCTAATTATAAATAATCTTATGCACCCATTATAAACAGAAGTGTTAAAGGAATATACAAGACACACCAGAGTGGACAGGTTACCTGATTTGTTTCATTAATGCAACATGTAACACTATTATATTACCAGCTGAACACACTCACAGAAAGCATCAGGTACACTGAGCATTCTTGCTTTATTTGATTGCACATAATGGGCCACATACCACTCAGCTACATGAATGGTTTCAATAGGGATGCCTACATCCAACTGAGTGGAATTTGCTCTTTGTTGCCCATCTGCTGTGGTGGCATATAACAAATAGTCTCATATGGGGAAATGTGACTGGCCTGTTACAATCCCACCTAGGAATTCCACAGCCTTGATCACTCCCTGAAAAAGAAACATTCAGCAGATTCTCGGGGCCATTGTAAACTTGAAAGGAAGTCAACTGAATATACAGTTGAAAGAGCTAAACATGCCCCCAAATCCCCTGAAGTGAAGAAACAGACTGACAGAGCCAGAAGGGTACCCAAAAGTCACCTACTACAAGACAGGCCCAACAAAGAAAGTAACAGAACGCCATTAGCCGTCACCTACAGCCCCCAACTAAAACCTCTCCAGCGCATCATCAAGGATTGACAACCTATCATGAAGGATGATCCCTCCCTCTCACAGATCTTGGGAGACAGCCAGCCCCCCAACCTAAAGCAAATACTCACAGCAACTACACACCACACAACAAAAACACCTACCCAGGAACCAAACCTTGCAACAAACCCCGGTGCCAACTGTGTCCACATATCTATTAAAGGGACACCATCATTGGACCTAGCCACATCACCAGGGGCTCGTTCACCTGCACATCTACCAATGTGATATATGCCATCATGTGCCAGCAATGCCCCTCTGCTTTGTACATTGGCAAAACCAGACAGTCTCTACGCAAAAGAATAAATGGACACAAATCTGACATCAAGAATTATAACATTCAAAAACCAGTCGGAGAACACTTCAATCTCCCTGGTCACCCAATAACATACCTAAAAGTGGCAAATTCTTCAACAAAAAAACTTCAAAAACAGACTCTAACGTGAAACTGCAGAACTGGAATTAATTTGCAAACTGGACATCATCACATTAGGCCTGAATAAAGACTGGGAGTGGTTGGGTCATTACAAAACCTCAACCTAATTTCCCCCATACTAATTTCCCCCTACTGTTACTCACACCTTCTTGTTAACTGTTTGAAATGGGCCACTCTCATTACCACTACAAAAGTTATTTTTCCTCCCTTGGTATCCTACTGTTAATTGAACTGTCTCATTAGACTGACCTCACGCTTGGTAAGGCAACTCCCATCTTTTCATGTATTTATTATACCTGCTCCTGTATTTTCCACTACATGCATCTGATGAAGTGGGTTCTAGCCCATGAAAGCTTATGCCCAAAGAGATCTGTTAGTCTCTAAGGTGCCACAAGGACTTGGAAGGGACCTCAGGAGGTCATCTTAGTCCAACCCCCTGCTCAAAGCAGGACCAATCCCCAATTTTTGCCCCAGATCCCTAAATGGCCCCCTCAAGGATTAAACTCACAACCCTGGGTTTAGCAGGCCAGTGCTCAAACCACTGAGCTATCCCTCCCCCCTGTTTTTTTTTTTACTGATACAGACTAACACGGCTCCCACTCTGAAACCCATTTCCAATTTCTGTACTTTATAACAACTTTCCTATTATTTCAAGTGTTTCTCTCTCTTATGTTACAGTTAGAGACCCATACAAACAACAGGAAGAACTTAGAAACTAGCTGTCAACAAAGCGCTAACACTGTAATTATACTACACAGACATTAATCCAGCACTGGGACTCACATGGGCAGACCCCTGTGCCTGCATGGAGCCCCACTCAACAGGTGTCTACATGGGACAGAAATACTGCAGTTTTCAATGCAGGATTGGGGCCTTATACTGCAGGAGACTCTGTAATCCCCAATCAGGATCAGGGCTCCATCATGCTACGTGCTGCATACAAGATAACATGGTCCTAGCCTCCCAAGGAGGTTACAATCTTAAACCCCAACCCTGCAATTCACTATGGAGAGGTGGAGTAAGGAGTGGCATGGGGATTGGTTCTGTAGCCTTCCAACTGTGTTTTTCACAATCCTTAAATTCTGCTCCACTCATACAGACTCATGGGCCTCTGGGTGGGACTGAAATTATTTCAGTGGGACTTGATGGAGAAATAAGAATCCCACCACCATAGATCATACTGCAAGATCAGGACCCACCAGAGTAAACAATCTGAAAAATTAAGGAGAAAATATATTTTTCTCGCTTTCTCTTTCCATGATAGACAACAGTGATATGCACTTTGAAAAGGAAGAGGTAATATTTTCCTAGGAGTTGTGGTTTAGACCTTGCCTGTGTTTGCTGGGATACTAAATCACGCCTTTAATGGAGATTCACAAAGAGGAGTCCCATATACATACCAGAAGCTTGAAAAAGCCTAACTAGGTGAACACCGATGAAGTGAGCTGTAGCTCATGAAAGCTTATGCTCAAATAAATTTATTAGTCTCTAAGGTGCCACAAGTACTCCTTTTCTTTTTGCGAATACAGACTAACACGGCTGCTACTCTGAAACAAATGGACAATGTATTTTTGAAATCAGACATCTGACTGAAAGCGGCACCTTCATTTTGGATTTAATTTTAGGCCAGTTTTTAGTGTCTCCCTCCTGTGACGAAGGATTATTGTCCATATGTATTTTAACAGACATTTTACAAATCTCACTTCTCTCTAACCAAAGCATTCCTCCTTTAGACTTTTCCAGCTCTGCAGCCCTGGAAAATCTGGATTTTTAAACTTCCTTTGAAACTTTCAGGGGCACATCAGGTATCAAAATGTGCATGTCAGACTCATGGTTATCTCCATGCGCAGAAGAAGGGGTGGAGACAAATTAGGTGTGGATTCAAACTACGCTGATTAGGGAATATGAACAGGTGAAGGTGCAAACTGCACAGCAAGGAAGCTACACTCAGGCAGTAATTTGCACACACAAAACCCTTACCTGGGCCTGGGGTAACTGGAATGGGACACTTACAGGGGCAAGGGCCCCAGCCACCTGCAGAGGGGAATTGATGGTGCAGCAATTGGCTTTGCATACATACAGTTAGAGGGCAAAGTACTGGGTGCAGGCGGATACTCTCAGCACTAACGCTGTGGGACTCCTACCATTGTAGGAAGAGCATGAAGTTCCCAGCATGTGTCATCCAGACCTGCCTCCTCCCAAGGCACCCCCCGTCCCAGCTTGACCCTCCCGCCGTGGCCTCCCCGCACCCAGCCCGAGGGTGACATCCTGCCCCTTCCCTGCGGTACCTGCCAGCAGCTTCTCCTTCAGCTGGTTGAGCACGTTAGCTGAAGTGGGCCCCTTGGGTTTGTACACAGCGAACAGCCCGCTCAGGGAGAAGAGTTTAGCTGCTGCTGTGTTGGCCAGAACATGCCCCAGCGTCCCGTGCACCTTCTCGGCCATGCTCCGGGCCCGGCTCGCCCAGGCTGAAGATGCACCGAGGAGGCCAGGGGAAGGCGGCTCGGGCCCGGCTTCCTGGCTACCCACGCGGGGCCCTGCAGCAGAGCAGCGGCGAGGGACGGCGCGCCGGGCCGGGCCGGTCGCGCGCAGGCCCGCGCGCTGGGAGATGGAGGATTCGCCGTGCCCGGCCCCGGGCGCGCGCGCTCTAGAGCAGGCGCGCGCGGAGGCGGCTGGAGAGGCCTCACCCTGCAGCTCAGCTCGGCTGGGCCAGCCCCGCCTCTGCCTGCTGCGGGAGGGGCGGTGTCCGGGCAGCACCGGGCTGGGGCGCTGCTGTGCCCCCCCCCCGCCCCGGGATTCCGTTCCGCCTGCGGTGCACAGGCTGCTGCTGCTGCTCTGGGCATGGTGTGCACAGGGTTGTGCAAAGGGTGAGTCGCTTTTCAGAGACACACCTGGTCGCGGGGGGGGTCACAGGGATGGCACCGTGCAGCTTTGCTGGGGGCGCCTGGGAGGGTTTCTTTTGTGCACCGTGGGGGATGGGAGAGGACAGACAACTGCGCCCTCCGCCTGCCGGCTCTCGTCTCCACGAGTTGCTCTGCTCGTCCGTGTCGCACGCAGGTGGGGTTTTTTTATGGCCCGTACTCACTTTCTTTCTTCAGAGTCCCCAAATTTACAGTTACGGCTGTTGACCCAGAATGGCCCTGTGCTACCTGCGTGCCCCTTCCTGTTGGGGGTGGGCCCATGCTGTGCCACACAGCTCCCCTGCCCAACACCCCCTGGATCCACTGTGCCCTGAACCCACTATGGCCAGAGCCCCCCCAACTCCCTCCCCCCATTTCCACCACAAATGCACAGTGCTGTGCACACCACCACCCCTGCCCAGCGCCCCCCCCCGCCCACAGCCCCACCATAGCTGACCAGCACCCCACACAGAATCCCCCACTCACTAGCTTCCCAATACACACAGATTTCTCCTCCCTCCCAGTGCCCTTCCCCGCAGCCCCACCACCACAACTAAACAACGCCCCACACAGACCCCCACTGCCCTGACACACACTATCTCCCCCACTGCCTAGCACCCCAAAACTCACAAACCTCCCCCACAGCCCAGCGCCCTCCACACCCTCACAGCCCCACACACGACATTCGCTCCATCACACCCTGCCCTCTTCCCTGGCTGCACTCACCAGCTCTGCTGGGAGGTCTCTGGTTCCTAGGGTCAGAGCAGGAGGGGGGGTCTCCAGACTCTCCACGTGCTGCACCCGCCACAAGCGCGAGCTTCATGGCTCCAGTTGGCCGGGAAAAGCGCCAGTGGCAGCTGCTGGAGCCACAGAGCGGGGCTTGCAGGCACCGGCAGTGTGCAGAGAGCCCCCCGCCCCGCCCCGACCCTAAGAGCCAGAGGGACCTGCCGGGGGGCAAAGTGGAGGTTACCGGTGGGGTGGGGGGGGCGGAGGGCTCTCTGCCTGCTGCCGGTGCCTGCAAGCCCCGCCCCTGCAGCTCTGATTGGGCAGGAGGGAGCTGGTGCAGCACCCGGAGACACCCCTCCGCCTCTGTGCCTAGGGGCTGCCTGCACTGTAGGCTCCTGCCGACAGGCAGGTGCCGGGAGCTGCCCCGGGAAGCGCTGCCAGCCCCGGGATTTTGGTGCACGCGGGGACTCATGGTGAGCGGTCCCTGATATCGGGACAAAGGGCATCCTGACCGATGTGCGGTCAGGACGTGGGACAAATGTCTTAAAATCGGGACCGTCCCATCGGGACTGTCCCGATAAAATCGGGACGTCTAGTCACCCTATTTAGAGACACTACATCATTCTGCAGCAAGGTACATGGCTTTCTGATTAATTGGTTTGGAAAACAGCTCTCCCTCTTGCCCATCACACTGTTAGTCATTGTACCTTTGTTACAGGACTTTAAATAATTGTATTCCAGTGAGTACGTATTAAGGCTATTAATCTTCCTGCTTTTTTAGAGTCCTGCAAGCAAGTACTGTATTACTAGGACAGGAATTTTCTAGATTTCTAAGCCATTCAGTTTAGTCACTGTTGGAAGTGTACCACTCAGATCTAACTCTTCAGGCCTGATTGCTGCACACTTATTACTCTGAAAAAACTCCTATGGGCTCTAATGGAATTTGTGCTCGAGCAAGGAATGCAGTATTGGGGCCCTAATTTTCTCAGAGAACATAAACCTAGCAGATAAAAACAAAGTTCCACTTTTAGCAACAAATATGTGTACGGTTAGAGAGGAATGGGTATCCCGTGTGGAGCACAGAGCTTCACAGCGGCAAACTTTTACCTGGAGCCCACCCCACTTAAGTCAGCAAGCAGGGTTCTGTTTGCATGGAGCTCAGTGCTGGATCAAGGCCTGTATCTATCTATCTACTTCTTCTGTGGCCTATGAGAGATTAACTGATTTGCTCAAGGATGGGAACTGAATACAGAGCTTCTGAATCCTACACCCATGGCCTAGCCACTTTCTTTCTCTCCCGTATTGCTATGCAGAGCCTCAGTCTACAGTTTCAGCTTCCATTGACTTCAGTACCACATAGGCCAGGCCACAGGTGAGTAATTTGTTTTAGTGAAATCCTGTGTGTTAGTTGTAGTTTGTTTTTTCTAATGATCCTCTCCCTCTTAAAAGATAATGGGTGTACAGTGCTTTGAAAGTGCTAAGTAATCTTTTATAGACAGGTCTCAGGAAAAATAAACCATCTGGAGGTAAAGCAGGACTTAATTATATAAATTCTTTGCTTAGACCTACATTCTGAGCATAAAAATATTGGCTGCTACTCTAGGGTTAATTTCCTAGGGAGTGGTACATGTGGCCATCATTGCTGATGCATGAAAGTGAGGTGCCATGATCCTCTCCTAGAAGGTAAATGGAGAAACCTGGACTCATGGAAAAGGTCGGTGGGAGTTTTGCCATTGATTTCAGTGGACACAGGTGTAGTAAGATGAGGCCTTGAAACATAAACCCTTGTATCAGAGGCCCGGTATGAGGCCTAAGGCCTGAACTTTGTTAAAATAAAGCAAAGTTAAGCTGTGAGCAAGAGGCAGGCCCTGCTCAGAGTCTGGCAAGGAGAGGGCTGATGTTGCAAAAATATATATATACACCTAAAAGGTACTGGACACTGGAGATATAAAGATGTGCCAGGATGGTACCAGAACACTCTGATACTTGCACATTCCACACAGATAACAAGGAAGAGGCTGACCCATCCTAAAGACAGGGGGAAAAGGGTAATATGGTGGATAGAGTTGTTCTGTTTGAACCAACATGTACCAGGTGAGAGGTGGCACCCTAACACATAGAGGGGTTGTACCACAATATGTCAGGAGTGATGTGTAACTTGTTTGTACCTGTGTATAAAAATGCATCCCTGGGGGGTTGGCTTTGTCTGGTCTAGGGGATGGTGGTAAATTCCTCCACTGACTGAGCTGTTCCATTGTCAGGGAGCATATATATGTACTAGCAGAAGTGTAGACATCTGATCTGGGGAGCTAGAGACTGTTTCGTTTGGCAATAAACCTGGCTGGGTGCCTTCGTACCTTATCGGAGTCTGTGGTCATTGGGTGGTTTGCTCGAGATCTGCTGGGCCAGCTATCTGCACAGAGCTGGGACAGCACACAGGGAGAGCACATACGCACGCAGCCAACTGTTATCAACATTGGATAGAGCAGAGCACCACACTGGTGACGCTTGACGACAACAGGGTTTATCCCAAAGCGTGAGACATGAAACCTCTACCTACAACAGTCCTGGCATGAGAAGTCCCTTTTGCATGTGTAGTTTAGATATGTTAACCTAACCATTTAAAAATGGGATTCTAACGTTGTCCTAGCTAAAAACAGTTTGAACTGCATTCTAAAAGTCCTGTGAAAAAAGATGCCAATCTAAGGATTGAAATGTGAGCCACTTGTGCCTAGCACTGTCATTAGTGGGCTGATGTTTAGATGGATCAGTGAAACAGACTGCACAGAAATGTGAACATCACCATCCGCATAAAGGTATTCATGCAAAGAACATCTTGGCTTTTCAATATTGCACCAGCAGCTAGGGACTATGAATAACCTTCCTGTACAGATTACTTGAGATGCTGCTTTTTAAGGGCTGGTTTAAATCAGAAAAAAGAAAAGGAGTACTTGTGGCACCTTAGAGACTAACCAATTTATTTGAGCATGAGCTTTCGTGAGCTACAGCTCACTTCATCGGATGCATACTGTGGAAATTGCAGAATATCATTATTATATACACAGACACCATGAAACAATACCTCCTCCCACCCCACTCTCCTGCTGGTAATAGGCCTAACAAAGAAAATAACAGAACGCCACTAGCCGTCACCTTCAGCCCCCAACTAAAACCCCTCCTACGCATTATTAAGGATCTACAACCTATCCTGAAGGATGACCCAACTCTCTCACAAATCTTGGGAGACAGGCCAGTCCTTGCCTACAGACAGCCCCCCAACCTGAAGCGAATACTCACCAACAACCACATACCATACAACAGAACCACTAACCCAGGAACCTATCCTTGCAACAAAGCCCGTTGCCAACTGTGCCCACATATCTATTCAGGGGACACCATCACAGGGCCTAATAACATCAGCCACACTATCAGAGGCTCGTTCACCTGCACATCCACCAATGTGATATATGCCATCATGTGCCAGCAATGCCCCTCTGCCATGTACATTGGTCAAACTGGACAGTCTCTACGTAAAAGAATAAATGGACACAAATCAGATGTCAAGAATTATAACATTCATAAGCCAGTCGGAGAACACTTCAATCTCTCTGGTCACGCAATCAGAGACATGAAGGTCGCTATCTTACAACAAAAAAACTTCAAATCCAGAGTCCAGCGAGAAACTGCTGAATTGGAATTCATTTGCAAATTGGATACTATTAATTTAGGCTTAAATAGAGACTGGGAGTGGCTAAGTCATTATGCAAGGTAGCCTATTTCCCCTTGTTTTTTCCTACCTCCCCCCCCCCGGCCTTCTGGTTAAACTTGGATTTATGCTGGAAGTGGCCCACCTTGATTGTTATGCACATTGTGGGGAGAGTGGTCAGTTTGGATGAGCTATTGCCAGCAGGAGAGTGAGTTTGTGGGGGGGGGCGGGGGGAGGGTGAGAAAACCTGGATTTGTGCTGGAAATGGCCCACCTTGATTTTCATGCATGTTGTAAGGAGAGTGGTCACTTTGGATAGGCTATTACCAGCAGGAGAGTGAGTTTGTGTGTGTGGTTTTTGGAGGGGGGTGAGAGAACCTGGATTTCTGCAGGAAATGGCCCACCTTGATTATCATACACATTGTGAAAAGAGTGGTCACTTTGGATGGGCTATTACCAGCAAGAGAGTGAGTTTGTCTGTGGGGGGGCGGAGGGTGAGAAAACCTGGATTTGTGCTGGAAATGGCCCATCTTGATGATCACTTTAGATAAGCTATTACCAGCAGGAGAGTGGGGTGGGAGGAGGTATTGTTTCATGGTGTCTGTGTATATAATAATGATATTCTGCAATTTCCACAGTATGCATCCGATGAAGTGAGCTGTAGCTCATGCTCAAATAAATTGGTTAGTCTCTAAGGTGCCACAAGTACTCCTTTTCTTTTTGCGAATACAGACTAACACGGCTGTTACTCTGAAACCTTTAAATCAGAAAAGGGTTTTGAAATGATTTGGCTAATATAGGTAACTTAACACTATGGGTGGGCATAGCGTTTGCATCTGAATTCCAGCATTGCTCCAGCAAATAAGGAGGAACTTGTTTTGCTATTTTTTTGTTTTTCTTTAAGGCTAGGATTTTCAAGGAGTTCAAAGGAGTTAAGCTCTCAACTCTTACTGAAAAGCAATGGGAGCTGAGCATGTAATTATCTTAGGCCCCTTAATTCTACCTGAATGATTAAAAAACATGCATAAAGGACCTGACCTTTTAAAGACTATAGAAGACTTGCTTTGACTTCACTGGGGATTGGATCAGGGCCCAAAACCAGGAAATATGTAAAGTTACCAAATGCTATGTGTATTACAGATAAAGGGTGGGTGGGTGGGTGGTAAATAGATTCAGACTTCTCCTTTCATCAGGCAACGCTATTTAGAACTCAGGGAATTGGAGCTGGGAATCAGTTACTTGAATCACTTATCTCAAGATCACAAGTTAAAATTTGTCTCATTGGTGGTATTTGAACGTCATTACCATCTGCTCAGTAACCTATTTGAAATGAAGCGTTGGTCTCGATCTGGTTTCCAGCTAACTAGGATCCAGAACACAAAACAGCACTACCCAACTGTCAACTTTGTTGGCAACTTCACTAAAGAGGCCAAGGGCTGAAATGGCAGCCCTTACAAGTGGCTGAAGTCTTGTAATTATAATAGAGCCCCGTGCAGATACAAAATTTGTATCCGCATCCGATCCTCAAACATGGTCCGCAGATATGAAGTGGATATCCACAGATTTGCAGGGCTCTAGTTTTAAAGGTGGCCCAGATCCTCACGTGAAGACAGTGGCGTTACACTGACATTCATTCGCTTTGGATCTGGCTCAGTTATGTTTTACTAGTGATGGTTAATTTGGTTTCATTATTCGATTTTCTGAACTACTGAAGGAGTGCCCTTTTCAGAGAAGAAAAAATTGTTATTGATTAGCTAATGTGGTGGTATTTATAACCCAGGGCTTTCACCAGGATGCCCACAGAACAGAATAGAGAGTGACATTTCCTTCTGCAAGTGACGCTCATTACTGCTGTGCTTGCTGTGGGAAAGTGGCCTTTTCTTTAAAAAAAAAAAAAAAAATTAAGATAAATGACACTGGACTTCAGTGTCTTATAGAAGACACAATAATGGAAATCTGTGACCATGTATCAACTTTCTGTGACTCATTTTATGGTTCCAACTTTGTTTTCCATGTCCACATACAATGAATAATTGCAGGGAGATAAATTATTTATGCTCTTTCTGCAAAAAATAAAAGCAAGGATCCAGATGTGTGAAAATGTAGGCTCCAGTTCTGCAAATCATTCTGCATGGATGCACCCTTGTGTCTGTATCTGGGTGCAACAGCTTGCAGGATTGGGGCCTTAATCGTTACCTAGAGGCACCATGCCACAGTGCGTCACAGCTGAGGATGCCAAATTCAGGACAGACTGCTGAGAAATAGGGCAGACTCACCCCAAATTGGTGGTTACTCTGTCATTAGACTATACCAAGACAATAACAAAATGAACTTCTATACCACCACACTGATTAACAAGGAGTTAACAAAAATGCAGTCTCCTTAGGCATTCCAGTCCTTAGCTCACCATCCAGACACTAGACGTTATGAGTGGTAACTGAAAAATCAATTTAATCAGTTATAAGGTCCTTCCAATCCCAAGGGACAGCCACTTGGCCAGGTCACTATATAACTCAGCTCTTACCCAATAATCATGCTGATGCTAATCCTTTAACTAAAAACTAAAGGTTTAATAATAAAAGAAAAGAAGAGTTATAAATGGTTAATAGATCATATATATAACACACAAAAGTGATTGCAAAGTCCTTATATCAAGTTTGAAGCAGTGATGGAATAAACTGCTAGCTTGTAAAAGTCTCTCTGGAATTACCCAAACAGTTTGGGTCTTATCAGCCCTTATTCAAAGCTTCCTTGTTAGAAATCCAGTCCAGAGAAATGAAGCAGGAAATTAAAGACAAAATAGAGATGTCTTAGGTGCCATGTGCATGGAACTTTATTGTCTCAAACGAAGCCCACAGCCCAGGTGCATGGAAAATTACTGGCCCAAGATGGAGTCCAGGGTCACATGAGCATATCTCATGTCCTTACATGGCTTGATGGCACACAGAGGCAACCACTGCCCATATTCTGAGGTGTCCACAGGAAGGCTTACTGGACGGGATGAATATCTTCGATGACCCATTGTGAGTTGAGTGTCCTTAGTGGGTCATCAACACATAGCTGTCTGTAAATTCTACCTGCAGGGTGCCACACAGGAATACTTCACGTGTAAGATACAAGTGCATAGTCAATATTGGTAACTTCAGATACAAAGAGGATACATGCACCTAAACAGGATTATCATACTTAGCAAATCATAACTTTTCTGTTGACACCTTACATGACATACTTTGAACAGGATTTGTTGCAATTGTATAACAGTGGTAATATCAATGGTCATATTCAATCAGACAGCATCACACCTAGTAAGTAAGTTCTTGAATATAGTGTGGGAGGAAGAATAACTTTTTTCATGTAATCCAAGCAGCTAAAACATCAAAAGAAGTGATAAACACTGCTGTTTGTTGGTTCATTTTGGTTCAGATTCAGCCAGGTACTTAAGCATGTGCTTAATTTTAAGCACCCGAGTAGTCCCATTGATGTCAATAGCACTACCCATTGTACGCACGTGCTTAAGTACCTTGCTGCATTGGGGCATTTCTGAAAAAAATATAAATCATCATTGCAAATAAACTTTCTATTTAACTCTATTTGTACCAATATTAGGTTTTAGTACTTTTGGGTAATTATCCTCCATAGAAAAAATGATTTTTAAATCCAAAATATTTCATGAATAGATTTTTGTTTTGTTTCAGAGGAAAAGAAATGGAGATATTTAACACCAATTTAAAATTTAGAAATTAAATCTAAAAATTGTTGTAATTTTACTTGTTTATAAAAATACTTGTTTTTTTCTAATTCTAGAAAAAATGTTTGTGTAACTATGAGAGACAAATTTTGCTCTGGATTACTGGCACGGATTCTGCTTTCATTAGTCTGAAATAAATATAGGGTAGCTCCACTGACATGAACAGAATTACTTATAATTTATAGTGGTATAGCAGTTGAGAGAAGAATTTCACCCACTGGCTTCAGTGGAATTAATCTGGATCTATGCCAGTTGAAACAGGAACAGGATTTGACTGTAAAATTGGAGCTATGTTTTTTAATTAATTAATTATTTTCTTTTAAAGCAAATTTCTGTGTGAATCAGCCAATGAGTGAGAGAGCAGACTAGCTAGATTTCTTGGCTAATGATAAAATCACAAGGCTATAGTCTAACAGCTTTCGTTAAAGGGTTTTCTAAACATATTAAATGTTAGTAAATCGGGCAAGATATATAATTAATACTGAGTGGGATGTGGTTATTAATCTGATATAATCTTGAGTCTGTAATGACAAGAGACCAGGCAGTGTCTGGAATCAGAAGAATCAGATATGCCTGGGGGGAAAAATGTAAATGAAATACATTTCTCAGCCCTTTGATTTTGTTCCTAACAAAGGTAACCGTGAGAGTCTGAGCCCTTGTTTAAATTTGCAAGGTTTATTATTACAATTGCTTTAGAAGAATTCTAACTCTTCAAGAAGCTGGATTCCACTTAGGAATGAGGAAGAGAGGAATGAGGCATTATTTTTAGCCAGTTGAGGTCCTGCCTGCCGCTCTGTGGACTTATAGATTTACAGAGTTTAAGGTCAGAAACGACCATTAGATCATATAGTCTGACATCCTGTATAAGATGGGCTATTACATTTCACCCAGTTACCCTTGTATTGAGCCCTTATTTTGACTAGAGCATAACTTATGTTTAGCTAAAGCATATCTGCAAGAAAGGCAACTAATCTTGGTTTGAAGACCTCAAGAGATACAGAATCCACCACTTACCTTGGTAGTTCGTTCCAGTGGTTAATCACCCTCACTGTTAAATAATTTGTATGGAATTTCTAATTTGAATATACCTGGCTTCAGGTTCCAGCCATTGGTTCTTATTAAGCTTTTCTCTGGTACATTAGAGCCCTTTAGTTCCTGGTATTTTCTCTCCATGAAGGTACTTATACACTGTCATCTGATTTGTGATGTGATTTGCAACCTGTAGTATGAGCTGTGTCTGTAGTGATAGACTCAAAGAACTCAATCTATTTAGCTTAACAAAGAAAAGGTTAAGGGTGACTTGACCACAGTCTATAAAGTACCTACACAGGGAACAAATATTTGATAATGGGCTCTTCAATCTAACAGAGAAAAGTATAACATGATCCAGCGCCTGGAAGCTGAAGCTAGACACAATTCAGACTGGATATAAGGAATAAATTTTTAACAAGGAGGATAATTAACCACTGGAACAATTCACCAAACATTGTGGTGGATTCTCCATCACTGGCCATTTTTAAATAAAGTTTGAATGTTTTTCTAAAAGATAAGCTAGAGGAATTATTTTGGGGGAGTTCTGTGGCCTGTATTGTACAGGAGGTCAGACTAGATGACCTCTGAGATTCCCTTCTGGTCTTGGAATCTATGGAGCTATAATTTACTAGATCTGTCAAAGCTAAGGTCCTGCTTGCTCCCATGGAGTCAATAGAAAAAACCCTCTGAAATTCTTCTTTGTAGAATTTCATTCCCGAGGTGGTCACATTTCAGTGATGAGATTCCTCTACAGAAAGAGCACTGGAGACGTGTGAAGATTCTGGATTTTGGTTTCCATGGGAATCTGTCCAATAGTTTTAGACCTTTGGGATCTATGAATGAAAAGTGCTATATAAATGATTATTAATAATTATAGAAATTTAAAAGAAATGCCCACAGGCGATAGTCCTTTTCTGCACTATTATGGAGAAGATTAATTGCAAGAGATCACATTAGGATTAGAGTCTGAGGAAGAAGTTAGTATATTAACAGAAGTATTTTAAATCTGCCCGTCAATACCGATATCTATTTGTCTCACAAAATCACAATGACCCTGTGTATGATTGGGCCGAATGTACCTGGCCTGTAGGCCCCAGCCTGTCTATGAACTGCTATGATTCCTGTTGTGACATTGGATTTTCATAGGCGGCACTAATTTGCAAACAGTTCTCCAAACGTCTAGTGCAAAGCAGTGATGTTCCATGCTACCTCACTCAATTCTTTAGCTGCAAGGAGTTGTGTGGGGTTTTTTTTAAGAGGTTTAAAAAAAATAAATCCCCTGAACACTGACTTGCAGAGACATAATTCTGGGGAGAAATCTCCGCAAGGATCCTGTTGCAGAGATCCCTTTGCATCATCCAGGTACAGTTCAACCGCTGGAGGAAATGGCTGTAGGGCCCATCCCCTGACCTGGTGTGTCCCCTGTGGTATGTGTGGAACTGGAGAAAGAAGATACCAGGAACTTACAGGCTTCAGCATGTAACTCAGTCCTCTAATCATGCTCAGTAAAGATCTTTCCTACAACTCTGCTTGCCTTGCACATAGCTTGTTGCTAATGAAACTGTCCTCTGCCTCAGACTAACACTTTTCTCACACGTCCTTCCGGATTGCCTCACAGCACAGCTCCCTTGCACTCATTCTGCCAGGAACTCCCCCAGGCTGTGCCTTCCTCCAAACCCAAGCTGTATTATTTTTCTTGGGATTGTCTTTGGGGCTGGAATTATGTGCACCCTCCTCCCCTTGCTCAATCACGCTTCTTCCCAGCCTGCCCAGTCTCCACCACGTCCCAGATCTGCATGGCGTCCGAAGTTGGGGAGGTAAGTCAGTGGTCTGGAGGCAGCTGAAAGCCTCCCACCTTCTGTGCAGCGAGGAGACGGCCCAGAGTAGAGGGTCTCCTTCATGTATGGATCTTGGAGGTACAATCTGGACCATCATGATTTATTGTTGGATCATATTAAAGAAGTTCTGTATTAAAATCACAAATGAGTT
Source organism: Chelonia mydas (assembly GCF_015237465.2). Lineage (NCBI taxonomy): Eukaryota > Metazoa > Chordata > Testudines > Cheloniidae > Chelonia > Chelonia mydas. The sequence continues at coordinate 110,822,126 of NC_057853.1, forward strand.
TGATTCCCCATAGTTTAAATTCCAGGGTATTACTAATTAAGAGGTCTCTTGGTTTTTGGTACTGTTTCTCTCCCTCTGTGTGTGAAACTTGCAAGCTGCTAATTGTGTTAGTACATTCTAAGACAGAGTCTGTTCTCAAAGCAATACTCTAACAACAGAAACAGCACCCAGAGACTCCCCGCCCTTTTGTTGTATTAACAATTGTGATTAAAATAGAGATAGAGGATGTATGTGGATGGATGCTTGGTGTGGATAATAACTGAATGATCAGGGAGGTGCCAGCCTAAGAATCCAGTGTCCATCGGCTGAAGAAGGCGTCAAGTGGAAATAACCAGAGGACCCCCGGAGGGCAGACTGGAATCCACCCAACAGCCTCAAGAATGGGAGAACCAAAGAACAAGATAACATCTTGGAGCCGTCAGGAATGTGCTATCTGCTGATTGATTCAGCAACAGCATGATGAAGCAATTCCCATAGACTGGCATAGGAAGAAATTCCTATAAAAATAGACTTTAAAAAGTGAGAACTTTGGGGTCTGATTCTGCAAACCAACTTCCAGGAGCATCAGATGAGCATCTGACAAGGCCCTGCTCCCTCCTCATGTCCAGGCCACCTGGCCAGTGGCTTGGCATGAGCAACTCTAAGGCTGGTAACTATGATAACAACTTTGCAGAACCTGTGTGTGTGTGTGTATGAATGAATGTGTGAATAAATATGAGATTGAATGGAATGTTATAGCTATAACTAACTGCTTACTATGATAACAACCTTGCAGAACCTGTGTGTGTGTGTGTGTGTGAATGAATGAATGTGTGAATAAAGATGAGATTGAATGGAATGTTACAGCTGTAACTAACTGCTTACTATGATTCTTTCTGTATTCACAATAAATGTGGTATTTTGCCTTTTTCCCTTTAATAAGATCCTGCTGGTTTTTATTTTATTGGTATAACATTATTACAGGCTAGATTCGGGCCCTCCCATGCAAGACGCTTGACCTTCTCTTGCAGTGCTGAGCAAGGGCTGGCTAGAATTTCTAAAAGCAGCAAAAAGTCTATCTGCTGCAGTTTCCAGGTGCTGAAAAGAAAGTGAAGTCAAAGCCATGGACCTGCCATTTCCCTCGTGCCCACAGCGAGCCTAGTATTGAGGGGGAGTATGCAGCACCCTCTTGAAGGATGGACATACCAGTGTGTTCTGGCTGGGAGAAAAGCCTAGCTGTCAGAATTAAATCCTTGGGACTCCAATTGCTGTGCAGTTGCTGCACCTCTGAATGTGCCCATGGCAGAATCTAGCCCTAAATAACCACAAGTAACCCTGGATTAGCACCAGTTAATTCAGAAGCGCAAACAGACACTCCCCCCCCCCCCCCCCCCCCAAAAAAAAAAAAAAAGTAGCTACTGCACACAGGCTGTAACAGCCGGTTGTATCACTAATGAATGAGACGCCTAAATTCAATAAGTGAGGTGCTCCAGGCAAAGGTAGTGTCCTTCCAACGCACACTGTATTATAGTGGACAGAAATAGTTCACTTTAACCATAAATTATTCAATTTTGTAATTGTTTAGGCTTTGGAGTGTGTAGAGATGCTAATTACTACCTGTAACAATAAGCCAATAACGTCTCTCTTCGTAATAATAAAAGACAGAGGGGAAAGTTTGGTTCTGTTGCCGAGTTGTGAAAACAAGAAAGGGCTCCTCGGGATGATCTGGATACAGCCTTATAATGGTTAACTTTTAATGTCTGATTTTACTCTGAAATGTGACACTGTAAATAAAGGGTTTCATGTTTACAGTCACTCAGATAATACACATTAACGTGGTTTCAGTATTCTAAATGGCTCCCAAGATACAGGGACAAGGACTGCATTGGCATAGCCCTGTAGTGTAGATGCAGCCTACACCAACAGAAGTAGTAGTGTTCCTATACTAAACATAGGAACACTACCTCCCCACACGAAGTTAGCTATGTTGACAGAAGCCCTCTGTCAACATAACCCCCAGTGCAGATGCATCTATTTCTGCATAGCTAAATCAGTTCGGGTTATGGGTTTTGTCATACTCCTGACCATCACAGCTATGCCAATATAACTTTTTGGTGTAGACAGGCCTCGCTCTCTCATTTACACACATTGCCAATGAATGTTAAACACCCTCCAGGTGGGACAAGTGCTCTTGTCATCCATTAAATCAAAGACCTTCTCCTTCCACATGATGTGACCCAAATATGAACCTACTGTTGATCAGTTCTACTGTTTCTTGGCTACAAGCAGATAAATTCATGGAGGATAGGTCCATCAATAGCTATTAGCCAGGGTGGGCAAGGATGGTGTCCCTAGCCTCTGTTTGCCAGAAGCTGGGAATGGGCGATGGGATGGATCACTTGATGATTACCTGTTCTGTTCATTCCCTCTGGGTCACTTGGCATTGGCCACTGTCAGAAGACAGGATACTGGGCTAGATGGACCTTTGGTCTGACCCAGTATGGCCGTTATATTCTGATTAACCTTTCCTTCCAGATTCTTATATATTTCTGAGTAATACAACTGAAAAAAAGATACACAGCTGTAAGATACAATGTTTTTTTTACTTTTCTCCTGTCAGAATTTTAGATGCTTTGTATGGGGAAAAGATAATACAAAAATAAGTTTGTTCAAAAAACATTTTTTCCGACTGACAGCACTATGATATCCAACTGGAATCTGAAAGCCAGTCTGAGTTCTTCCTTTCTTAAAACTGATTCATTTCAGTTTTAAGACCACATTTGCCTCTGTTAGGGGACAAAGAGCTACTTTCAGTGACATCATGATTCATGTGATCCATCAAAGAAAGGGGCATGACAACCTGCTATTTTCAATATAAAAAAAAAAGTTCATTTTTAAAATAAAATGTTGATACGGGGCTTACCATAAAGCAGCAGCAAAGTTCTGATGCCTTGCTCAAGGCACCCAGAACTGTGAGCCACTGTGTTACCCCCGTCCCTCAGCAAGGGAGAGCTTTGCTGCTGGTAAGCTTTCGCTCAGCTCCCTGACACACCAGCCTGTCTGTCTTGCCAGCAAACTCTTCAAGACTCTGCCAGTCTAAACCTTGCCATGCAGGAAACAATCAGTGAGCTCCCATTCTCAAATTCCCCAGAGATGTCTCCTTGCCGTGTCCAGTCCCTCTCGCTGGATACTCACAGAAAGTATTAGGTTTGTTGTCTCCACAGAAACAGAGCATACACCAGGCTGTTAGATTAGCTGAAGACTCATATCTTGCCTTAATACACAGCCCTGGGATAGTTTTGTAATAGAACAAGAATAAGTTTATTCACAAAGAACAAATTTCAGTGATGCGAAGGATGAGAAAAGAAAAGAGGCAGATATAGTTAGAAACAAACACCACATGCTTTCTAGTGACAAACCTAATTTTAGCAAGTTACAATCTTTGTCTAAATAGTTTTCTTACTCACATCGAGTTACCAGCATCTCCAGGCTGGGGGACTCAAGGTTCACAGAATCAGAGGACGCTATCCCCTTTGTTCCCTGTGTGATGGATAACTAAAATGCCTTTTTGCTCCCCTTACAGTACCCAAAGTCCATTGTCTCTGCCTCAGGAGCCAGGAAAGATTCCTGGGGTGCAGACTCTGTCTTACGGTGGGCTCACTAAGCTGCTTCTTGGCACCTTGATAGTTTTGTTTACCATATATGTAAATGTACTTTCACTCTCTTCTGCCAGTAATCAAGCTGTCCAGACAGGTAAATACACATTCCTTTGCCTGGGGCAGGCTGGGTGTAGGCACTGCCTTCCAAACAGATTTTAAGACGGTATTTCCAGGACACATACATCTCTCTTTATACACAACCCAGACATAAATCATGCAATGATTTTCAGGACCAGCATGTCACCACTTTACATATGATACCTTTCACGACACCTTTTAAATACATATGACAACAGTGCATGTTGGGGGTAATGAGTGTATCAGGTCTGACTATGAATTACAGTATGGTGTTGTGGGGCTCCCTGACTCACAAAAGGCAAAAGCTTTTTTTTAAATCTCTGAATCCTACTTCAAGGTGAACTGCATATTATGCAACTTCAGGGCTTGATCCCGTCAAGTACTGTGTGCTGAAGTCAATGGGGGATAGAGGGTGCTCATTAGTTGGCAATATCGGGACCTAATTGCTGACAATGATTAAAGATGCATTTTGTAGCCTACTAAAAAAGAATAGAACTATAATATTCTACAGCAGTCGTCCCAAATACTGTAGTAATATCATGATAAGCTGCAATGCTTTGGACTGCTACTGTCAGGGTTCCCTCCCCACTCTGAACTCTAGGGTACAGATGTGGGGACCCGCATGAAAGACCCCCTAAGCTTATTTCTGCCATCTTAGGTTAAAAACTTCCCCTAGGCCCAAATCCTTCCTTGTCTTTGGATGGGTACTGCTGCCACCACCAAGTGAATTAGACAAAGATTCAAGAAAAGGACCACTTGGAGTTCCTGTTCTCTAAAATATCCCCCCAAACCCCTTCACCCCTTTTCCTGGGGAGGCTTGAGAATAATATACCAACCAAATAGGTAAACCAGATTCTCTAAACAGAACTTTATTATAGAGAAAAAAAAGTATAAGAAGCACCTCTGTAAAATCAGGATGGAAGGTAACTACAGGGTAGTCAGATTCAAAACACAGAGGATTCCCCTCTAGGCAAAACTTTAAAGTTACAAAAAACAGGGATAAACCTCCCTCTTAGCACAGGGAAAATTCACAAGCTAAAAACAAAAGATAATCTAACGCACCTTGCCTTATTTACTTACTCTTTTTGCAATATTGAGATTCATTTTAGGAGGAGTTTTCTGACCTGATGCTTCTCTGCTTCCCCAGAGAACACACAAAACAAAGAGCACAAAGCCCGCCTCCCCCCAGATTTGAAAGTATCTTCTTTCCCCACTGGTCCTTTTGGTCAGGTGCCAACTAGGTTATTTGAGCTTCTTAATCCCTTACAGATAAGGAGGAATTCTAGACTACCCTTAGCTGTATGGTTATGACAGCTACTGAATAACAGTGTCAAAATTTACTCTAAGGCATTGAATGGAACATACTGGGAAACTGATATTTTGGTGAATGAGAAACTACATAAGGTGACTAGAGATGTGCAAAAGGAGATCTGCATGTGTTACCGAGTACGGCCGATGGCTTTGCTGATACCCTTCTGCTTCTAATCCTTGTGTTCAGAGGAAGGTCATTAAGTTCCACTGCTTTTGAAGTACATTTATTACTGCTAAATCTAGTGCAGTCTATTTAGTCTTGATGCTCCTTAGTGAAACATTAATGAGACACTCATGCAGAGCCATAGAATTTGTCTGATTACCCCATTCATTTTTAATAAGCTTGCTACATTTCTGAGCAACAACAGAAATTGGATAATGCTACACTTTGCTGCTGGAGTGCCCCTAAATTCAGCTCTAAATTATTAACTACAATGGCTGGAGGCAAGAGAGCTGTCTTAGCCCTAAATTTATCTAAATCTTATACTGTATAATTGGTGCCCAGTTGTTGCTATTCCCCACCCTATTTCAAAAACAAAAACACTCATTTTCAGTTGAGGCTGAAAACTTCCAGCTTTAATCTATTGCAGAAACAAACAAAAATAAAATGTAACTTAACTGAACTTCAGAGACATACAAAATTTGAGCCCAACATCCCAGCAGAACTTCTTTGCAGAAAATAATCATTGTGTTTTCTGGTTAAGGGTCCACTTCTTATAGCTATCAGTTAAACAAGAATAATGGATAACATTAAGCAGGTGTGCCCTCATATGCCTAGATCTTTGTTTTCCTACTGTACTTTGAATGTCCCTTTTTGTATGGGTTTCATCCAGAAACTCCATTCATGTAACATTTTTGAACATGCTTAAAGTAGATAGAGGCCTGAAGCAGAATCCAAAATCCCATATCTTAAATTTCCAAATCCAATCTCATCAAAACCAGAAGGAGCCTGCCATATCTTCAGATCCACGACCGGAAGAGGCCTATCAAATCTGCATATCTAAACCCAAAGAGGGACCTTTTTTCAGGATCCAGGTGAGATTTTACCAAGAAGGCAGAAATCTCATGAGAACAGCCGATTTAAATCAGAGTTCCATCAGCTGTATCTTATTGAGATTTCCATCTTTAGAGGCAGAAGTCTCATAAAAACAGATGGTGAGATTTTGATGCTGATGAGCTCAAACCTTAGCTGCATCTCATAACTAAACCCTACTTTAAATCTAATTCACTCTATTATCAAACACTCACTCTGAGGTCCATTTCTAATCTAAATGTTATGCTAGATTGATTTGAAGTCTGACAGATAAACGAGAAAACTTAATGAGAAGTGCTATGTAACCTTGAATAAAATGTTACCTCCTTTCAAAGGGAAAAGAAACATGAAAGATAAAGTAGATTGTGTTAACTGCACATTACCAACAGGAAGGCATCCACCTATGCTTTACTTCCACCACAGGCACTCGGTGGTGGAATGGCCAGGTTTCTTACCCTGAAATGAGATTTCTTGACCCAGAAAAAGTGACAAAACACAAGCTATACTTGCCTCCTTGAACAGCAAAAGAGAAAGGCTTGACCAAACAATCCAGGCTGGTGTAACGGGCCAAATGGAGAAAATGATAAAATGTTTGGAAGATGTCCCAAGAATCTTCATTAAATATTTGGAAACATTTTGTGATCGTTGGCTCCCAGGTGTTTTGCACAGGGATTAATTATTACAATGATTGTTTATTAATAAACAAAGCAGTGTTTGAAAAAGTCTGAAGCATTTTATCATTTCTCAAGTGCTCCATCACTGGAACCCTCACAAAGACAACCTGGATACTCTGAAAACAACCTAGATAATGAAACACTTTGGGAGGGCAACAAAATCTGAATTTTCTAGACTTGAGCCAACTAGCAGATGGCAGGAACTAAATGTCCTGGGAAAAAAAATCCATCATGGATATGGCTGCCATGGCATCAGTCTGACACCCTGCCAAACTTAGAGTCCAGATGAATGAGTTACAAAAAGCTTATAGTCATTCTGGTTCATGGGATCGGGAAAAAAAAATGGGGATAATTCATATTACTGCAAATGACAATGACTCTGACAACTAAAGTGGGAACCCCAAGTTGCCTGCACACCACACACAACAGTAACAAGGGATTGGGGTGGTGGTGGGGGGGAGGGAAATCAATGATTTGATCGTAAAATTTGATTGGTTATTTCATCCCTCTGCTTTGGGGTGAATTTCATCCACTGTGACTACTAATACGATACAGACACTTACTGTGATTTAGCTTCTATGTCAAGTTTTTGCTGTTGTTCACACATTAAACTTGCATGCTGTAAGTGTTATCAGAGGGAGGAAAGATCTTGTGCTTAAGGTTTGGGATTAGGACCCAGGAGAACTGGGGCACACTTCTTGACTCTGTTACAAATTTCCGACCTGACCTCCCTCAGACAAGTCATTTCCTCTCTCTCTCTCTCTGCCCCAGTACACCACCTGTGAATACTTCTCTTCTCCTACCCTTTGTCTGTCTTGTCTATTTATAGCGTAAGCTCTTTGAAGGTAATGATGTCATCTTACTATGTGTTTGTTCAGTGCCTAGGACAATGTCTCCATTTCAGCTGGAGCCTCTTGGCACTATTGTAATACAAATATGTATTAATATAATTTTAAAAATTTCTGTCTGAGACAGTCCATAAAATGGTGCCTTAGGTGTCCCATGATTTTTTAAAGGCTATATTTGCCACTTAAACAAGTAATTTAAGCCTCCCCCCTCCATTTGTTTTCATACAGTTTAACAGCTCAGACAACTGTGTCTTTATTTTTCAGAAGTATTGGGTGCATTTAGTTAATTCAGGGTCAAATTAAAAATTTAATTTTTTGTACTGAAGAACTTTGCTTTTGAATGAAGTTTAAAAGATTCCTGGTTGATTCCTCACTGAAAACTATATGACAAAGTATAATACCAAGCATTTTCCCCTATTAACTTTTGCACCATGCAGCCAGCACAAAGAAAGAATCACTCTGCTGCCTGAGGCTGCTTGAGTATCTTAGAACCAAAGTAATGGCTCCTGGGCCATCGGCTCTTTGTGGCTGGAATAGAGGATATGGCTGGGTTGCCAAGGCCCGGGCCCTTTTGGACAGTTGGCGGACAGTGTAATTTAAAGCAGTGTTCAGGCATTTGGAGCCCGCACGTCACACGTTAGCAGCAATCCTCTAAGGTTGGCCCTGTCCCCAGAACTCTTGCTGTTTAAGGGATGGGCAGAGAGGAGTTGGCCTCTCCATCCCCTCAAAGCCCTGACGGGATGAAGAGCTGGCAGGAAATCCCATCTCAGCTTCCTGCTGCCAGCTCTTTTCCCACTGAAGCATGAAGATGGCATTTGAGAAGAGACTGCGCGTGCAGTCAGCGCTGGGAGGCAGGCCCACGGACTAGCCTGGATAAATGGCCATTAGCAACTTGCACCGCAAAGTGAAGGAAGTGCCCTGATCCATGACACTGAGGCTGGATGGGCAGTTGGAACTGTTTGTTTGCTGGTGGGGTAGGAGTCCTGTTGTGAGACACTGAGTTTTTTATAGTGGCATTAACTATTCCTTGCATCGACACAGTGATTCTGTGGATAAAGGTGTTGGGATAGAGCTGTGTGTTGGAGTGATTTCTAGATTAATTCCTACCTCCCCCAAGGCCACAAAGCAAGGAGTGGGAGTTTGGAACAAAATCCCAGAGAGGGAAGCCTCTATCCCAGACTTTTTTAATGGATGCTGGGGACTGGCCTATTGCATAGTTTGTCCAGGCTCGGGGTGGAGAGAGGAGACATAAAGCCACCTTCCCAGAGTTGTGCTGTGTGCTCCTCAGCTGAGGATCTGAGCCTCACCCTGTACTCTTTACCCTGCCCAGAAGTGCATTGAGTGGTAAATGAAAGACACTAATTCGGATGTTGACTCTTGGGAGCAAGCACATACAGTAAATAATAGTCAGCAGTTAAATCAGCCAAGTATTATGTGTGTTCTTAATGGATGGCCGAAAAAATTATGCCATAATGCTGAATAATAACCTTTGTTCCCACCCCACCCCCACTCTGTCCTTTTAAAATTAAATCTTATGGGAGATCTCCTCTATTTTTCTGCTTTCAGATACAGCTTCCCTCAATATCTCTGAAGCAGAGCTGAAATCCGCCTGCAGAGAACATCAGGTGGAAGATGCCTGGAGGTATATACAGCACAAAGACACAGGAACTTTATCTTCTTTTCTAGCTGCTCTGAACTGATTGCTGGGATTTATGCTCTCTCTCTTTAAAGGACTCCTTGGAGCTACCTAGTTGCAGATCAGATAAAATATATACCATTCCCTGACCAGGGGCCTGCCAATTTAGACTTATCCTTTAATCTGGGCACATCTAGTCTTACACAGGTCTGATTTAAAGGAGAATTTTTGTAAGACAGATCATTATTCATCAGTTTTCCAAAGCCTGTGTGATTCTAATTCTGCAACTCCTGCTAGTCTGGAAGTTTTTTGGAGGGGAGGGGAGAGGAGAAACAACATGTTCTCAGGGCCAGCATAATGGCTATGCAGCACGTAAGACCTACTTACGTCCACCAAATACTACACAGACATTGAGCTGGTTTTCTGAACAGGGGCAAATTTCACCGTTATAACAAAAACAAGATGGGCCATGCTCTTCCTCCATTGGCAATGAAGTCAGGATTGAAGTCAGTGGAGTCACACCAGCGATAAATGTGATCAAACCAGATTGACTCCCCAGCAATGAAGTCAGTGGGAATTTTCTTGGTGTAAGCACCGCTCTTCATCTGTATTTCCACTTATGTAGACCCAAAGTGAGATTTTTTCCCTTTGAAAAAAAATCATCCCTATATAAAATACAAAGGAATTCACACTTGTTCAGTGCAAGTCTGTCTTATACGTTGCAGCACAAGAGAAAAAAGGGTATTTTTTTTAAAAAAATTCAACAGTTTAGAAGAAAATATACTGGAGATGCAATAGTTTGGGAAGTATCTACATTGACGTCAATAAGAAATTTTCTTCAGTAAACTCTGCAGGATTGGGTAGGTAAAGAGAGAGAGAGAGAGAGAGAGGTTTTTCCCTTCAAATAAATTGCTTGATTTCTGCAGTATAGTTCCTGGGACAGGATAGGGCGTTTACCACAAATATCTTATCATTGTGGGATTTTATAAGTAAAGCGATAAACAAATCAATTCCCTACATCAGAGTCTGACATTCAGCCATCTAACAGACAAGCCTTCATTTACTACAGTCGATATGTGTATTAATTTTTCACCACCCACTGAAATATTGCTTACCTCCAAAGATAGATAAAAGTCCATTCAACTTGAGCACCAGATTTCTCCAGACAGCTGAAGTTTGACCATATTTGAACTCTGGGTTTCTGTTTCTGTCACCCTCTTCTTGGCCCATCCAGCCAACAGGTCTGTATCTTAGCTGGTGGGCTTCATGCAGGCCTTCCATGAAGCTAGGAGTTCAGACCATGAGTCAAGAAGATAGGGTGTTTTAAGACTGTAAGAATGCAGAGAAACTGACGTTCTTTGGCCACCTAAAAGAGTAGAAATATTTGTCCTAAACATGGGCCTAGGCCATAAAGTCCAGGATATAAACTTCCTCCAAGTTCAGGCCTTCCCCAAGTTTTTTGTGTTCTGCTATCGTATGTGGCGCTTCAGCTTTATTGCAGTTTTAATTAAATATTCCAGTCAATCTAATTGCATTTAATGAAATATATATAAAACAGATGAATACCTGCAATAATAGACTCTGACAAAAAAACCCCCCAAACAAACAATTTTTGCTATCTTCTCCCCAGACACACCAATACAGAATCTAACACTCACAAAGGAGTTTAGAGCTATGCTTGATTATAAATCTTGAATATGTATGTACACAGGTGGACTGCCCCAGAAAGGAAGAAAGAGGAATTCCTCTAACAGCCCTTTATGGTATCTTCTATTACACACTGCTTGGTTGACTTTGTAATGTCCTCTTTAGAGACATTATTCTCTATAATCAGAGGAAGAATTTAGCAAGGGGCAACACAGGCTAATGATCTTTCTCTGGTACTCAGTGGTTATATAAGGTTGCTCAGGCAGGACACTCAATATCAGTCTCAGTTTGGAGACACCGGTCAACTAATGGCACCAAGATCTTTTGGTGAAGGGTAGCAACTTGCTTGGGTCAGAGAGTGTGGACTGGGAATTTTGCTGTCCTGGTATGATGGACAATATATTTATTAATAGGCCTTTCATCAGTAACCTCTCAGAATCTCACTATCCTTGCTGAATTTATCACCACAAGGCCCCCCGCTCTGGTGTCCTCATTTAATGGATGGACTGAGGCACAGAGAGATTAACTGACTTGATCGAGGCCACACGGGAAGCCTGTCGCAAAGCCAACAATTGAAACCAGATCTCCTAGATCCCAGTCCAGTTCCTTTACCACAAGGCCATCCTCCGACTTGTTTCTTGGGCAACTCAATTTTAAATGTCTAGACAATGAGCCAGATTCTCATATATGTGATGGTCCCTTTACACTTCTCTGGCAGCACAACGAGGTCTTGAAGTAAGTGTAAATGCAATGTTCACTCGCTGTATGGCCCTTTTACACTATTAGAGTGATATAAAGAACTCTTTGTGTAAATGAGAATCTGGCCTACTATATCTTTAACAGAATATATGGGGTACGTCGAGGGCCGGCTCTGGGATTTTTGCCACCTCACTTTTGGCAAAAAAATTTTGGCCGCCCTCGCTTTTTTTTCGTGCCCTCCGTAGCCAACTCTGCCCCAACTCCGCCCCTACCCAAACCCTTCCCCAAATCCCCGGCCCCACCTCCTCCCCGGGCGTGCTGCATCCCCCCGCCATTGCTTCCTGTGGCTCCCCCCGCCCACAACCCCTGCCTCCCCTGAGCGTGCTGCCACTCGGCTTCTCCTCCCTCCCTCCCAGGCTGGCCCTGCCAAGCGGCTGTTTGGTGCGCGGCGAGGGAGGGAGGGAGGCGGGGGAAGCGGCGGTGGTGCGCGCTCAGGGGAGCAGGCGGAGGCGAGCTGGGGCGGCGGGGGCACATTTCTAGGGGCAGCGTGGCCGGCGCCGGAATGCCGCACCAAGCACCTGCTTGTTTTGCTGGTGCCTCGAGCTGGCCCTGGGAACGTGGACAGTGGAATAAAACAACTGCAGCTGGCTTGTGTCCGCTGACTTGGGGGCTTGGGCTGCCGAGCTACAATATCACAGTGTAGATGTTCAGGCTCGGGTGGGAGCCTAGACTCCAGGACCCAGCCTGAATGGCTATACTGCAATTTTGCAGCCCCATGAGCCTGACACAGGCTAGCCACAAGTGCTTTATTGCCGGGCCGGCATGCCCGTAGTTCCATACAGATTAATGGTCTGCTTTTCAAGCAACGAGCATGGATTATACAGATTGTAATAGTACACCAACCTTTGTAAAATATAATATTCTACAATATTACCACCACATAACTGAGCTTTACAAGCCTACCTAATGGACTTAGACACCCGTTTCCTTTTAAATTAATGGGAATTTAGTTATGCAAGTCTCCTCGGCAGCTTTGAAAAATCTCAGACTGGTTTGCTATCCTGGAGTAAGTCGTGCTCTTCGGATTGTTAGCGGAGAATGCTGTAGTCCATTTTTATGGGTATTTCTGGCTCTATAAATGATAGTTGCTGTGAAACTTTTTAAATGAGGTAGTTGGTTAGAAAACTGTATCACAGCCTGGGGCAACTGCACATGTATTTCCTCTCAGTGGTCCAGCAAGGGCACTCACTTCCAGGCTTCCCAAATTTGCCTTTTTGGGTGGAGACCCACATTCTTTCCCCTTCTGACAGGGGTATCTCCAGGCTGCACAGGTCCCTAACTACACTGTTATCCTCAGCACAGATGGGCTGCCCAAACAGAACTTACTTCATTTCTCTTCAGAGATGATTAACAGGAGTAATTGCTACAGTTATAAGTAGGTTCCCTACCAAATTCACAGCCATGAAAAACATGTCAGAGACCATGAAATCTGATCTTTTGTGTGATTTTACCCTCTACTATACAGATTTCACGGGGGAGACCAGCATGTCTCGAATTGGGGACCCTGAGTTGCAAAAGGGAGTTGCAGGGGGTCACAGGGTTATTTTAAGGAGGGGGGTTATGATATTGCCACCCTTACTTCTGTGCATGTGCCTGGAGAGCTGGGTCGTGTGTCAGCAGCCGCTGCTCTCCATCCACCCAGCTCTGAAGGCAGTGCAGAAGTAAGGCTGGCATGGTATGGTATTGCCACCCTTACTTCTCCACTGCTGCTGGCAGGGGGCTGCCTTCAGAGCTGGGTGCCTGGCCAACGGCCACCGCTCTGCGGCCACCCAGCTCTGAAAGCAGCTCCCTGCCAGCAGCACAGAAGTAAGGGTAGCAGTGCCACAACCCCCCGCTACAATAACCTTGTGACCCCCCCCACCTCCTTTTTGGGTCAGGACCCTCAATTACAACACTGAGAAATTTCAGATTTAAATAGCTGAAATCATGAAATTTATGATTTTTTAAATCCTATGACTGTGAAATTAACCAAAAGGGACCGTGAATTTGATAGGGCTCTAATTATTAGCCTGGCATTTTTCTGTTTCTTGGATCACTAATCAGAATTCTCAAGTGTTGTGTAGGAGACCTGAAAGCCATGTTTAATACCTTTATCTTTGCTACCCTGAAAAACATGACCGAGCCAGAAATCGTATTAGGGCTGCTTCTGGCACCATTTCCTTCAGGGACAAAATGTTCCACACAGCTGATGCTGCTCTTTCATTAATGAACCTGTTCAGAGCCACAGAAAGTGATTCTGACAGTGAAGCTGGTGGTTCCCCTAGGGTACAAGCTTGACAGGAGTCCAATTTTAAGCAAAATGAGTGTACAGTATACAATTTATTTAAAGAAACTGTTTCAGATACAGACTCTGAATGTGTATATATAGATAATCCCAAGTCGCTGTGCCTTAGGAAAGAAAAAACAAAATTGTATCTTGTGACCAAACTATTGGCTTTATTGCAGAAAGTAAGTGAGTTTCCTACAAAACTGAGAATATTTATTGCACCTTAGTTATCTCAGATACTTGTTTTCCTGGAATGCATACTGCACTTTGTTTAAAATCATTTAAAAAGTTTCTTTAAGAGGGGGAAAAGGGGCATTAAGGAATGAAAGAAGAATCTGAGTGGATGATCTGCTTGCAAAGGTGGACCGATAGGAAGAATGATTGTGGTTAAATCAGAGTTGTCTTGAAATCAAAAGAATCTGGGTTCACACTTGCTGTGTGACCCTTACCTCTATTTCCCCATCTGTAAAATAGGGGTAATATGATTTACTTCATCTACTTCACAGGGGTGTAGTTTTAGTCTTAATGTATTAATGTTTGTAGAATGCTTTGCATTTCCTCAGATAGAAGAGGGGGTACAAACACAGTGTTATCAGTCTCTCGTTATAAGTGCCACTGCACAGGTAATTACAGACTTTCCAAATGACGTCTCCTGTAAGTCCAATGGCATGCATATGCATGAGATTTAGCAAAGTACTCCTTTGCAAGAGCTTCAGAGATCAAAGGCAATCTAGAGTTGACTGGAAACCAATTAGCTACTGCTGTGTGGACCTTTGAAAACAAACAGGATTTTTATTTTATCCTTTGATTATTTTTTTCTGCTCCAAAATGAAGGTAGAGATCAGGAAGAACAGAACAAAAGGAGAGAGAGAGAGAGCACGTGTCCACAAGTTACTTGGATAGATTAAAAAAAAAAATCAAGTTATAGACATGTTTCTTTTAGTTCAACAATTCTGTAACTCAGCAAATTACTTAAGCACAAGATTCCAATATGGATTAACTGCCAGTGTCCAAAATAAGGCCAGTTTTTTTCACCATGTTCAAATCTGCATTTATTATTTAAGAACCTATCCCTATGGTGTCTGGCTTGTGTGTTGGTCTCTTTCTGATCCATATTCTGTACATTGCTTTAGATTCTCCCTCTTCCCCAGTCTTATGTTCCAATAAGAATTCCAGCGGGGTCAGAAGTGGCATGTATTTTAGAGGTCAGGTGCTAATTTATAGTTCCCACTGTTGTCTGAAGGCTGTGGGGCAGAATCATTGCTGAGGTAAGCAGCTCCAGCTCCATTACCATCTCTACTGTTTCACCCACTTTGTGGTCCCGCCGCTTTAATTTGAGTTTTGCTCTCCAGGGTCAAATTTTGTACCATGGCAATTAACACCAAGCTTCTGAAACCTGATAGGGATTTACAGCTTGGAGTGAGCAGCTGCCATCTGGCAAGAAGTGGGGGCAGAGAAAAAGAATGAGCTCGACCTTTCCCTTTTTTTTTTCCCCCCCTCCATGTGGATCAATGACGGAAATGGATGAGGGCGCTGCTGAAATGTCACAACTGTGTAACAATGTAACTGCTATTAATGGATATTGCTACAGCTGAAAATTATAGTGGAAGGAAAGTAAGAAATAGGAAAAGCCTTTTTTTTTTTTTTTTATTAAAGGCTACAGATTGATGATTCATGGTTGACAGTTTTGATGTTGCTTTCTTACCGAGTACCACTGGCTTTTATGCATGCTTCCATAGGTTCAGTATGGTAGCTTATTTTAATGAGGCAACAAGAGATGCACCTGAGGTGTCTGATGACAATTTGTCCTGAAGTCAGTGCATACAAAGAATGAAGAAAACCAGTGCTAACCAAAATGAGCCTTGTGTGCATGTGTATATCTGCAATACACAGACCTTGTAGGAGCGGGGGGCCTGGAATAGAATACTGGTACTGAGATTCTCCTTTCACTCAAGAAGAGGAGCTATCCAGCTGTTAGGATAGATTCCAAAAGGAAAAATACCCGCAACCTGCCAGAGCCCAAATTTAGAGTCAACATAGTGCAAGGTATTGTGTTTTTATTTTTATTTTGGTTTTGAATTAAAAGTATTTAAAGCTCAAGTCCTGGTAGCACTAAAGTCAATGGCAAAGCTCTGTCTTCGGCACAGTCAGGTTTTGGGCCTAGTTAAATAAAATAACCAAAAAAAACCCCCACCCCTTTTCTTGGAAATTTTGTTTATGGTCTTGTTTCCTGTATTATCAGTTCAACTACTGAGGGACTCAGACCTCCAGCACTGACTGGTAGGTACATGGATCTTATGATCTTCACTGGCATTTTCCATGCCTAACTTTGATGGTCTTTTGTCCTACCTTATTTTAAGCAAGGGAGGGCTCATTTTAGCCTCCAAACCCCATCTTACTTCACTGAAAATATCCACTTTCTTTGAAATCTCATCTTCTCCCTCACTACCCAGCAGCTGCAAACACCTGCCTGTGTCCTTAGCCTCTGCCAGAGTGCGAGGGGACAAATCCCAAGGTCAGTTCTGAATTCTGGTGACTTTGGAAATCTTAGTATGCTACCAACTGAGCCACCAAAGGGAAGTGTTTGAAAAAGTCAAAGTATTCAGTAAAATGAGGCAAAGGAGCATTGTGTTCTATGATATATTAAGAGAAAAAAGAAGTGAATGTACATGTTCCCAAAGAAAGATGCTATAACACCCCATTTCCATGATGGGAAGAAATAATTGCTCCCCTTCATACCTTTCATTGTTAACCTACTTTCTGCTTCTTGCACTGAGTCCTGCGCTTTTGTTCTGTTGCTGCAGTACGATTTGATTCTGCTGCGGTTGCCAACAGAGCGACTGCCTGCTGTCCTCATTGAAAGCAGCCAAGAGGAGAGAGAATCTCATGTAGCTTTTGTGAAAATGACCAACCAGAGAACTTGACATCAGGGACTGCTTTTTTTTTTTTTTTTTTTTTAAAGTCTCCTATCTAAAAATAAACAGGGCTAAAGCCTGCTGCAGTTACAGTGGAACCCAACACCATGCTTGTTCTATTGCCCAGAACAATGGGGTGCAGCTGCAAGTCTCTGGGTCTCCTAGCTGGCTGGCTGTACAATTACGCTCTTTCCCCCTCCCACTTAAGATTGCTCAGGGGGCAGTAAAAATACTGTCCCCTAATGTAGCCTTTTTACTTTGTTTTGTGCCATTGAATTATGGACATTGCCTGGCAGGGACCAAGAAGGTAGACCACAGGGCTAAGTGATTCTGAATGCTCAGGCATAAATATTTTAGAGTAATGTGTCAGTGCAAAAGGCTGAGCCGCTGTTATTTATCCTTGGAGGTCAGATTGCAAGAGCCTCTTATTGACTGCCACAGTGCCTGCCTCCCTGGCCATCAGGCATGGACAGATCAGAGTGAGTAATACATTTCAGCGGGGAAAGCAAGTATTTACATTGCACTAGCAAAGCCCTGCTTGTAATTCTGCCATGTCACATCCTAATAAAAGCAAATGCCGCTAGTTGTCAGTCAAGGGCTGCAAAACCTCTCTATCACCAAACTGGTTTTCAGCTATAAAATTAGGCCCAGTGTGCACCTTGTTGTTTCATTACAAATAAACTGTTTTCAGCAAGCAGTATTATGCATGGATATGTGGAAGTTAGCTGACAAGGTGTTTTACAACAGTAAATGGCACATTAGCACTTATACCCCGCTATGACAGACTGACGGGATCCTGCAATATCCTGAATGAACACTATTGAATTAAGTTTAACATTTTTGGTGGCCACTGTATTAAAAATGCAGTTGTGTATGTCTTGTTGTGGAATTGTATGTACTTTATGTACCTTCTCTGAGAGACCAATGCAATACCTGGAAGGTATTAGGAACTTCAAAGGACTTTTTGGAACAATAACTGTGAAGTGGATTTCCTAGTAAGTGCCTGAGAAATACAAATGACCCACTTGAAATCCTCATTTTTCAAGCTACCCCCTGAGAGTACAAACCATTGTCTACCAATTACCTGCTTCTGGAAACTCCAGAGCAAAGACCCCTGAACCGTATAAAGAGCAGACTTCATGAGTTATGTTACGAGCGTGCTTGTTCTGAGCTGAATGTGTGATCGACTTGTAACCATAAGGAATCCCCCTTCAATGGGGGTTTGAGGGACTGCTCCTGACAGAATCTGTTAGGGTTGGGGTGAACTCTGGTAAACTCATTGCATGAATGTAGCTTCTTTTATTGTTTTTCATGTTTTCTCTGTAATGCTTTTTAATTTAAGAATAAAGGTAAAAGCTTGCATGGGAAGTGCTGTGTGGGTAACTTATAACTAGAGTCCCGTCAAATTCATGGTCCATTTCATGGTCATAGGATTTTAAAAATCTTAAATAGCTCAAATCATGACATTTGTATCTGAAATGTCACGGTGTTGTAATTGCAGGGGTCCTGACCCAAAAAGGAGTTGGGGGGGGTCACAAGGTTATTTTAGGGGGGATGTGGTACTGCTACCTGTACTTCTGCGCTATTGCAGGCGGCGGTGCTGCCTTCGGAGCTAGACAGCTGGAGCATGGTGGCTGCTGGCTGGGGGACCAGCTCTGAAGGCAGAGCTGTCGCCAGCAGCAGCACAGAAGTAAGGAGGGCAGGGTACGGTGTTGCCATCCTTACTGCTGCCTGCGGAGCTGGGCCCAGCCCACAGCTGCCGCTCTCTGGCTGCCCAGCTCTGAAGGCAGCAGTGCAGAAGTAAGGGTGGCAATACTGTTAACCCCAGCCCCCCCCCCCCCCCCCGCCCCAACTCCCTCCCCCCGCCCCAACTCCCTTTTGGGTCATGGCCCCCAATTTGAGAAATGCTGGTCTCAGCTGTATAGTATAGGGTAAATGCACACAAAAGATCAGATTTCACAGGCAGAGACTAGATTTCATGGTCTGTGACGTGTGTCTCATGGCTGTGAATTTGGTTGGGCCCTACTAATCCTGGTTACCAGTAGAGAGACAAGGAAGGTGAGGGAATATCTTTTATTGGACCAACTTCTGTTGGTGGAAGGGACAAGCCTTTGAGCTCTTCTTCAGCTTCCCACGAACAGGCTCTTTGTTTCCCACTTCTCGCTAGGTCCTTAGGAATGACTATTGTTCTTGGCATGTTGGTCACCGGAACAGTGACCCCTTGTAGCTTGGTGGAGGGATCCCAAAACAAAGAAGAGGATAGTCTGGTAAAATCAAAACTTATAGGGGAAGTTAACAGCTATTGGGTGGCGAGTGGAGCATGTAATGGTGAGGATCTGAGTGAAATGTGTGTTTAAAATGTTTGGAATCTAGTCACGTGGGGGTCACACCCTAAGGTCCTTACTGAGCTGAAGTCACATCAAGGCAAGGGAGGCTGCTTGAGTAAGGACCGCAGGATACGACCCTGTGCTATTTTTGTAGGTCGTAAGCTCTTTGGAGCAGGGATGGTCACTTTCAAGGTTTGTACACTACCCAGCACAATGGGGCCCAATCTGGTCAAAGCCTTTAGAGGGTGCTGCAATGTAAGTGTTAAAGAATGATAGTCCCTACCTTCCCCCTACACATCCCCGTGCCTGGTTCCAGTGGTGTTTGCTTTTGGACCAGATCCTGCAGTCCTTGCACAGGAATAGCTTAAGGGGCATCTTCTAGCCCCATGCCAAGGACAGGTCCATCAAAGGCTATTAGCCAAGATGGCCATGAACACAACCCCATGCTCTGGGTTTTCCTAAACCTCTGACTGCCAGAAGCTGGTAGTGGATAAGAGGGGATGGATCATTCAATAAACTGCCCTGTTCATTCCCTCTGAAGCCTCTAGCAGTGGCCACTGTCAGAAGACAGGACACGGGGCTAGATGAACCATTGATCTAACCCATTATGGCCATTCTTAGATAGAGCATATCTAGGGATCTGAGGGTAGTTTACTGTCCAAGACCATTCAGTCCTGCCATGGAGCCTAATGAGAGCTCTGTGAAGTCCCTGATAATGTCCCATGAACACAGATGTTCAGTTCATCAGTATGAAAAGCTTCTGTAGAAAACAGTCATGAGCTGGAAGTCAAGATGCCTCTGAAGCAATCAGATATAGGCAGGTGTATGAAAAGTTAAGTGGACAGATTAAAAAGTCATCTATTGCTTTTCCCATGGTTCACATTGACAAAGGGCGGTACTCATTTAGGTAACATGTTAGAGACCAGGACATCACCATCATCTGACTGTAGAGATTCCTTTAAGAGTAGGGTTGTTGCTACTTTGTCACTGGAAACTAATTATAGGATCTTCTGTACGGCATCTGACCATTACTAGCACATCAGCAGCTGCTAGCCCTAGGTTCATAACACAAATAAATCCTTATAAAACCATTGGTCTGCTGTCATATGTGGCAGCAGGCAGCACTGGATGCTGCAGGTACCCAAGGAAGGTGAAAAATCCATAATGCACATACCTAATGGTAAATAATTCCTTTCTGAACCCCCATCATCTCACACCCTGACGTATGAGAGCTGATCACTAGATGTTGCTACATCACTTGCTACAGATGGTATAAATTGTCGAAGTTGTCCAGCCCTAAAACCAAGAGTTAAACGCTTAAGTTACTCAAGAACACAAACCCAAGAAGTCAGCATTCTTGACACAAAACAGAAGGGCTCTGTTGGGACCCAGGCATATTATATCACTGTCATGCAAGGACAATAATAAAGGTGATTAAAAAGGAGTTAAATGGAGAACAGAACAAGACACAGTGACCAATCAGCAAGAATCTAATAATGGAAAGGCATATGGGCACTGAGTAAACTTAT
Source organism: Chelonia mydas (assembly GCF_015237465.2). Classification (NCBI taxonomy): domain Eukaryota; kingdom Metazoa; phylum Chordata; order Testudines; family Cheloniidae; genus Chelonia; species Chelonia mydas. The sequence goes on from NC_057853.1 coordinate 110,842,787, forward strand.
GAAAGGTTTTAATGGTGTCAATTACTAAGGACTCTGACTAGAATTAGTATCATATTAGTTACAGTTCCCACATTCTTTGCTTCCCCTGAAATGAAATTAAGATAAACAAATAGTGATTTACTGGATAAATATCAGATTTATGTTATAGCTGTTCAGATCTCAGTGAATCAATGTCAATTATACTGTAGTCTAAAGCGACCTCTGATGATCAATTTTTGCTTTCTGTCTCCACCAGCACAGAAATGCATTATATAAATACTGATGTTACAGCTTATCCTTCTTAAAGAACCAGCCAGAATTCTGCTTGTCAAACTTCACTTCAGGAATTTAATAATTTTCAGCAAGTGGTTTTGAAACTAAGGTACTTTCTGACGAGGTGACCAGATCACATTTAATCTTGTAAGGGTTTGTATTGTTTTTATTAAAGGAATACTTAAAATATATTATTTGAGTTGGTTGATGCATTAAAAAAACAAGAACACAGCCTCTTTTAGAAGTTTCATAATAAGAGGGTGAGCAGACCAAATTGGTATCATGAGTTAAAAAATGAACTGCAAAAGGAAAAGAACATTCGGTTTGTGCCCCTTTTTAATTTGTTAGGATGTAAAAATAAGGTCTGGAACATTTTGTTGTACTATGTTTATTACCTTAGAAATACCAAGTCTTATTATGATTTATTTTTTGTTATTAAAGTAACCCCAACTGAGATCAGGACCCCCCTGCAATCAGCACTGTACATACACAGTGAGAGACAGTCCTTACCCCAAAGGGCTAAAGATTTAAACAGATAATTACAGAGTATCACTATTATTATTTTTCCTGATTTTGATTGAGGGCCACAGCAATGAAATGGGAGCTCTCTCTGTCCTTGTTGTAAGGCCTTGTCTACCCAAGACAGTTTTACCAGCTATACAGGTATAATCACATATGCAGACATGGTTATTTCAGTATATGAGTGTCCAGAGGGGGGTTATACCTGTGTCACAGGTCGCTTTACTCACCACTGGGACAGTGTCGCCTCCTGACGGTTCTGGGGATTAGTTGGGTCAGGCCTACGCCTCTTGCGGCAGTTATATCCCAACAGTTTCTCCTCTGCAGCCCCGCTCTCACTCTCAGGAGCTGCAGCTGTCCTCTTCACACACAGCCTTCTCTCTATGCTGTTTAGCGTTTCCTCCCTTCTGGGGTTCAGTCCTTCAATTCTCTGACTCCCTTAGTAACCCAGGAGGTCTTCCTGTTCACTGCTTCACCTGTTTATGCCATGCCCTCATGCTGGTAAGGGAATCTGGGCCCGCCTTCTACTCCAGGTTCCAATCCAGGGACCCTCAACCCAGCAGTACTGGTCCTCACTGCTCCTTCCCTGGACTGCTTCCTACTCGTCTGGTTCCTCCCCTTTCTCTGGGTATACCAGAGAACTCCCTCTTCCCAGAGAGGGGCTGCAACCTTTCCTAGCAGCCTCTTCTATTGTAAACGTCCTGGTTTATATAGGCCCCCTCTGTTCCTGCAGAGGTGAGCTTCCCTCTAATTAGCTGCCTCCTAAGGCTCCCTTGTTTGCAGTCTAATTAGCTGATTGGGCCCACCTGGCCCAATTCAGCTCTTGCAGGGCCAGTGTGGGGAGCACCCCCCATCACAACCTGTATTACTATCAGTTTAACTTCACAACTTAGTTTATATTGAAAAAATGTCGCTACGTGGACAAGACCTAAAAGGGGTGCAGGTGACTGAATCTTTAACAATGTTCGTCCGGTGTTTGAGTTAAATAGGTGTTACTTAAAAAACAAAAACAAAGCAAACCTACCAAAAAACCCACCAAACCCATAAAGTTTTGAACAGTCTGACTAAAAATCCTCTCTCTTCTCAGTTATTCAGATTTCACTTCTGTGCCCGCTGTGATGTCATAATGCTACTAGTTCAGTCAGCCTGTCGCACTGTGTTCCAGGAAAAACAAGACCTCTATTCCAAGTGTAAAATAAGCAGACTAAAAAACTTCCATGAAAAACAAAACCAAACCCCAAACCTAGACAATATCAACCTTTTCCCCGCCATCATAAAGAATTATAAAAAAAAAAAAAAGATTAAAGCCTCCCAGGCCAATTTTCTGTTCACAGATTGTTTTAAGGTCATGGGTGGTGCTTTTCTGCCACCTCATTTATTTCCTCCTACATCATTTCTGCAGTTGTTCCTTGTCAGAAAGTTGAAACGCTACCTAAAGCTAAGAAATGAGTTGGAAACGCCCATTGACTTCATTATAGCCAGGATTTCACCCCAGAATCCAAGCCAGCTTCACTTCTGTGGATAGGACTTTAGGCCTGCAATTGGATCTCTGTGGGCAGAGCCTAGGACTCTGTATGCAGGCCCCAAGGTCCACAGGCATGGATCAGATTACAGCATCAGGCCCTTTTTTGGTATATACTGTCCATCAGCTCACTGCTTTACTAAGTTGAACTCACAGCTGATTGTGATAGTCGAAAAGGAGAAAAGATGTTCTGAGAAATTTGAAGAGATGGATTTAATAAGCAGGGTTGTCACCTGGCTGATTTTTACCAGGCCTGGCTGGATTTTGTACTGTGTTGCCAGTGAAAAGATTTAATATGCTGGGTTTTTTTTCACTTCGGACCAACATTCCTCATAAACTGCGTGCACACGCAGCCACACAGTGATCTTGTAATTACTGCGTGGCTCCTGCCAGCACTGGGTAGCAGGACAGACCTAAGGCTCATCAGAAGGGAGGGGGCAATAGAAAAAAACCCTTACCTCAGCCCTCAAGGGATCCCCTCCTGAGTCTTGGAGGTGCCAACCCTATTAAAAAGGCAAGGGAACAGGAAGGGTGTCTCAGAAGACAGGAAGATGAAAGTTAGAAAAGTTTCTCATACTTTTACAGGAAGGTTAGAGGAAAACTGAAGCTATGGACCGTATTGATGGACATTCTGCTAACAGTGAAAATGGCAGTCTTTGAAAACCCCAGGAAGTAAAAATTCATGACCTAGAAAATAAACTCAAATTAAGAAATACAAACGTGACAGGGGCTTCCTGTGGATACAGGGATGTAGCAATGGGTTTTCTCAAGAAAAGGATAATGAAGTTTCAGGAGTTGGGTTATTTGTTTCTCTCCTGTAATGCATTGCAGCATGAAGGACTCCTTGGCAAGGCTAATCAGGCAATAACCCACCCCGCTATCTGTGGAGGGTGCAACTTTTGGAATGAGGTTATTACTCACATGGCTCTCATCTATGGGACTAGAATTTACTTTACTCAGATTACAGAGAACTGTTTGGTTTACAAGAGATTTTTCAAGCAGAAGAATCCAGCCCCTGCACTCTGGCAGAACCAATTTAAGTTATTCGGGAACCCATAATTAGCTTGGAATCTTGAGATGTAAGACTGGTTTAGTTCATTTCCCTGCCAATGCAGGCTGGATTTCTGTTGTACATTTAATAGCACTTTGTCCAGTCTGATTTTAAAATGTGTCAAGTGATGGGATTTCTACCACTCTACTTGGGAAGACTGTTCCACAGGCTAACAGATCTCACTGTCAGGAAGTTTTAACTGATATTGAGTCTCAATTTTCATTAATGTCATCCTGTTACTCCTCGTTAAACTCCTTTAAATTATGCTAGACAATTCTATTCTTGGTGTTTAACCCTTCACCTATTTGAAGATTTATATGCACTGTGTGCTGTAGTCATCATTTAGCCAGGCTAAATATATTTAACGCATCCTCTCCAATCAATCAATCCAGCCTCCAGTTTTTTATTGCTCTTCTCAGCCCTGTTCTATTTTGGCATAGACATTTATGAATTACCATGTATAAGGAAGACCTGAATTTTGTGCTGTTTCATTCTGGTGAACTGGGGATTGAGATACTGTAGACTGCTGGCATCCCCACCCACTTGAAACACACTCCATCTCTTCCCCACACCCCAGAGACATTCCTGGAGTTTGCCTTTAATTATTAATGTAACAAATTTTCTAGGACAGAATTGTACTTACAAATATAAGCCTTAACTCCAAAGTGGGCTGATTTGGGGCACTCTGAAGGACCTTCTTCCCTTTCTTCTAGCTCTTCTATTGCTCAGAGCTGTTTGATGGTAATGAGATCCATCTCATCTGGCTACCAGGGTGAGTCAGCAGACTAGCTCTGTATTTTTCTACAGGGTCCTACAACGTGACACACTGTTACACAGTACTTTGGTAGGGGCCACATCTTGTTGTTTCCAGGAGTTTTAATGTTTTTCACTTTGAAAGTGTATTACATCAGGGGGAAAAAAAACATATTTAATTATGATGCCATGGAGCAGAAAGGCAGAAGCAGCAAGATGAGACCACATGTTATGAAGGTTATGAGCCATTAAAAATACCCAATGCCATAATTGTTATTCTATAGTAGTATATTGAATTTTATAGAGTCAGCAGCATTTTTTGTAAATAATGAGCAACAATTCCATGAAACGCAGTTTAAAAAAACACATCAGCCACATAACACAAAAACCATCCTGCCAAGGACAGTGGGAATGGGCCATGCCACTTGGATAGATGGCAAGCTGTAAGATTTCAGTTAGCTGCACCTTACAGATCTCTGACTCCGAAGGCAGGGCCAGGGATCTGTCCAAACTTGTAACAGTCAGCTTTTCACAGTTTCCTTCCTTTTGAGACTCCCCAGATGCTTAGGTTCTAATCCACCATATGCTTCACTTGATTTCTGAATTGCACTTCAGCTTTCCTGTTCCAAGTAGTCACCCTTCACACAAAAAGCTTCAGCAGGAAAAAGATGCATCAGCAGCACATGGTTCTAGGCCCAAAGGACACATACAAATTGTGTCAGACTCAATGAAGATTAATCTACCTTCACCCACTTGCTTCACATTTCAAATCAGCCAAACTCCTTGAGGCTTTGACACCACTAGCACTGAATGTGTTAAAAGGTTAACAAATCCAATAGGTCCTGCATTAACTATACCCGCACTGAGTTTTAATCAGATTCCATGAAACAGGTTAATATCATTATAGTAGAGGCCGCACTTGGGTGGGCTACTGTGACTTTAAAAAAAGAGTATGTAAAGCCTCAAAGTCTTGAAGCAGAAGACTAGTTCATAGTTCATCAAAACTAGGAAGCCTCAATACATCAGTCTGACATTGAGATGCAGGATTGCAATGGAATGTTTTGAGGACGTCAAAGCAACAACAATGCGACTAAAACAGAAGGAGTTTTCAAGGGAAAGCATCTGACAAAGTAAATAAAGCAAAGCAAGCGCCTCTTTCAAACACGGAATGCCACATACATTAGCGTGGAGATGTGTACCACAAACCAACTCAGGTTGTGATTTTGTTAGATCTGAGAAGCTAAACGTGGCCAGACAAGCTTAACAGCACAGTGTTCAAGGCTAGAAGGGACCATCACATTATCGAGTCTGGCCTCCTGTATATCACAGCCATTCAACTCCACCCAGTTACCCCTGTATTGAGTCAGCAAACTGCATTATATTGAAGTATTACAGCCCTCAGGAGATCAAACTCTGGTGTGTCACAGGCTGAGAACAGAAGGGACTGAGGTGAACTGATGTTGGAGGATGTTGCAATGGCAGAGAATTTATTTGGTGAGATATACCCAGATGATCCTAGTAGGTGCCACATGCCCCATACTGCAGAGGAAAGAAAAAAAAAACCCAAGGTCTCTGCCAAGATGTCCTAGGGAAAAATTCCTTCTTGACCCCAAAAACACTGATAATTTTTACCCTGAGCAAGACCCACCAGCCAGGCATCTGAGAAAGATTACTATTCTCTGTACCGCTTCAGAACATAGGCCCACCCCATTTGGTGCCCCTTTTCCAGCCATGGCCTTCACTGAAACTTCAGAGGAAGGAGAAAACAAACACATCCCAGTATACATCAGGGGAAGCCTGCAATCATAAGATTCAAGAAGCAATGGCAGTGATTCAGGTAGGTGACATTTGTGTTTCAGAATCAATAAACCCACGTTGTACTCTTGGGGTGGCATGAGACCAGGGTCCTGACCACTTGCAATCTTTAAAGATCCTAAGGGACTTTTCTCAAGAGTAGGGGGCATTAACCTGTGTTCTGAGTGATTACATTTTGTCTTCTTATTTTATCTCCAGTTTGAGTGGGAGCGAGTATACTGCTTCATTTTGTATCCTAAACAGTAGTGTACTCTCTTAAACATCCAACACGTTCTACCCCAGATGTGGCCACCATGATTATTATATAAAGTTTGTAGCATGCTTGAAAATCCTTCAGGATGAAAGACAAGCAAGATCATCATCATCACTTCAATGATTTTGTACCATTTTCTTCCTCTAAACATACAAAACTTATTTAGAATTCTGAAAAAATAAGTCACTTCATTGAAATTAATTTATTTTTAGAATATCCCTTTTAATCCTGCATGCATTTTTTGCACAAAAATTGAATTTGATCAGCGCCTCCTTTGTAAAAGTTAGTACTTTAATTATAGAAATGTGGCTGTTTCAACAGTTCCTTTGTTGCATATCCCATGTCTGCTAAACCTTGGCAACACTGTCAGTCAGTGACCGACATAAAGTTCAATAAAAAAGTTTACTGAATATCCTCTGTTTAATGTAAACAAGGCAGGAGGCAAAACAAAAAAAGTGTATATAGAGAGAGTAATTATTTTACAGGGCACAGAAAATATTGTCATCATGGTTGGAAAGCCCTGTATGATATTATATATATGTTTGGATTTATCATACAACCTGAAATACCATGCAATCTGTAGATTTTACATAGTACTTCATTGTAACATTTCTCTAAAGACAAATAATGATGTACTTCATAATTGAATAGTAACTGTGTATTCATACAGCAATGCATGGTAAGAAATTACCATGTATTTACAAAGCAATTCCATGATTACTTGTGCCCTGTAAAATCAAGTGTAACAATCTTTACACTAGCAATAGTGTAAGCAAGCTCAGTCCTTATAGCTACACAGGTGATGTACAACCAGACTGAAGCTGTGTATCAAATCACAGCTCCCATATTGCACGAATGAATACATTATACGAACATTACACAGACAAGATTTGAATACTAGAAAGATTACAATCATAATGGAAATAAACTAAGGACAAACTTCTGTTCTAGCAGATGTAGCATGTTGCTTATTACAAAAGTTTCTACATCAGAGTCTAAATCAATACATACAATATATGGCAGAAAAATAAAAATGTGTCCTTATTTACAAAAACTGTGCATCAGGGTAAAAATGCAGTTCGAATTTACTTACTTAACCAAAATTATCCCCGTATTTTCCCCTCAAATATTTCAAAATAATACTCTTAGCCATATTTTTCAAAGGTGATCAACACCTGCAGTTCCCATTGACACTGGAAAGATTTGCGGGTGCTCTGAACTTCTGAGTATCAGGCCATGTTTCTCAGGTGTCCACTTGTGGGTAATAAATAACCACACACACAGACACAGACACACACACACACAGAGACACACACACACACACACACACGTCAACTCAATGACATGCATAGATTCAATGAGTAAAAATATGGAGCTGAACTAATTTTTACTTTTAAAAATAAAAGTGCATGAAAACCAAGAAACAAAATTAAACTATTTCCATCTCTTAAGAAAGAGTCCATCGCTTTTACAAAAATAAAAGTCACTGTCACAATTTATGGTAATAATTGTAAGCAGCACCAATACAAACCAGAAGGGCTCAAGCTTTTCCGAGCACTGCTTCACTTACTATCAAGACGGATCAACTTTTTATAATTTGTGGCCTGAATAATATTTGGTTTGTGAAATATCATTATGGCTACTAAACGCACTGAAGACTGAATGCTAGACAATTACATCTTGAATTTAAGAATATTTATAGTGATATCTTATTGTTCAACTCAAGCATTAAATAATTGGGCTTCTAGCTAGGTAAATCCTTTTGCATTTAAAAACTACAGACTCTGCAGGTATCCTTGCATGAACGAACTGATGCAATCCCTTACTGTGTAATTAGCGCCGATAGCAGCAACTGACTTAAAAAAATTAAATGACGTTCATGTCTCCATCTGAGATCCTGCACCTCTTACATGGATTTATAACAATCATATTGTTTGGAATGCTCTAATGTGGATTTTGTTTTTTCCTCACTCTCATTTTTCATAGCATTATGTCTGCTACAGTTTACATTGTGAATGGGACTTTAGGAGTATTCTAAATATCAGAGGTTTTTTTTCCTTTAATAAATAATGAAAACAGGATTAAATTTTGCAGCAAGTGTAATTAAATTCAAGCTAAAACCTAAAACAACAAAGCCCTGATGAAGCAAAGCATTTAAGACCATGCATAACTCCACTGCTGTTCAGCACAACACTTAAACACTAGCTTAACTTCAAGTGTTTTCCTAACTCATACTCATTTTAAATGGATCTTAAGTAGATACCTAACTTTATGCTCATGCTTCAGCGCTTTGCAGAACCGGGGCCTAAATTATCAAAAATGTATGCATTAAACATAAATCTACACACATACATACTTTTTTATACTGTATGTACAGGCAGGTACATTATATTAATGAAGCTTCTCAAAATGGATCAGTTGTAGTACACATTGCACTGAAAACAAAATCACTTGCTACTTTCCAAATACCCATGTAAAGAATGGGAATGAAGAGAAAGTACCCTTTCTTAAACTCTATTTTACTAAGCTATTTTGTTATGAAAACATTATTGGGGCACATTCAGCAAAGCTGGTGCATATGGCTGCTAAGTCCCAGGTTCCTACTGCTACCCACTCTTGAGAATATCTTTCATTCTAGCTGACGTGCCAGAGCTCTGTTGATGGGAGGACCCGTAGGGAGATAGTGAATCATCTTACTCCCTGGCCACAGCCACTTTTGGGCAATGCTTTTCCCTTTTTGGAGTGGTACTCCACACTTCTATCTGCCTGTGGCCCTGTAATTTTCACCAGCAGGACCCTCCACTGGCGTTTATGCTGTGAATAAGTGGTGAATTTAGCCCATTAACTGTGAGCATGTTCAATTTTGTTGGACAAGGCACCTGGTAACTTCAGGACTTGTTCAAAATCCAGATTCCATAAATGTAAAAAAAACAGACAGACATCAAAATCATGGAGGGCCAGATTCTGATCCCAGTTATGCTCATGGAAATCAGGAGGAATGCTACTGAGATTAAATTAGTCCAGATTTACACTGAAATGAGATCAGAAACTGACACTCACTGTCCGACAGGATATTAAAAAAGACAAAGAAATGGAATATGAACATTAAGGGCTCAATCCTGCTTGGTCTGTCTGTGCTACTGTGTCAATATGAAGGCATTCTCCTGTGTAAACAGGCAGGCAGTTCTCTCTACAGAGACCTCCAAGAGTGATAGGAAGGTTAAGGAGCACATCCAGCCCTTCCAGCCTGCTAGTACTTATGCTGCTGTCAGCAGCAAGTGCTAGCTGCAGTCATTCAGGAGGAACAGTACGCTAGCGTACATGCCCCTTGGCCTGCAATGGAAATTCCTGCTCTGGCTGGTAGAATTCATGTTGCAAAGAATGAACTGGGGAACATCTTTGCATCCCAGCGTTGTGAAAACCAGTGGAGAATTTTGGTCCTAAGTATTGAATCATCCCTTATACTGCTGCCCAAAACGGTATCAGTCACTCTTCGTCTGGACACTATGGTTACATTCAGACAAGCAGTAAAACATTTGAAAAACAACAGAACATTTTCACTGCCAATTTTCAAGGCACAAAATATTCTTAAACCAATGTTAAATAGCATTTAAAAAAATACTGGTTTTAGCAACTACTATTAATGACCTGTATAATAGCATCCTTGTAAAGATGACATGGATCAAACAAACTGGAGCTCCCATACAAAAATCTAAGGCAAGTCTAGTTACACAGCTGAACTTAGCAGAAACCATTTGGAAAAACAAAGAGCACAGCACTAGAAACATGCATACTTAGGATTTGATCGTTGTCTACATACAGGCCCTGATTCACCAACATATGGCAATATAATTTCATTAATATAAGGAGTTACACCAGTCTAAAACTGGAATAACACAGTGATGAATCAGAATTCACCAGCCCAGAATTCACTACAATATAAGAAGATTCACAAAAGTAGAATTCATCCCACATGGATCATATCATACTACATATGTATTAGCAGGTCTTTTAATCCTCTCTCCAATGTTTTAGATGGTATCACTTGTAACTACACATGCTGCTTTACTCTTTTCCTTTCATATTTTCAACTGAAGAGAAAAAACTTATGACATGAAAACATTAGAGAAATAGCTTGATATTTTAAAAAGCAATAACGATCACAAAAGACAATTGAAGTATATGAGCCCCAGAACATATCAAAAATCCTTACCACCTAAAATGTTGTTAAAACAATGGCCTGGTAACCAAAGTTCTGAAGTTTGTGGTCTTCAGACATTTTTTTCAGCTCTTCAAACAGTGACTGGAAATGTTATGTTTTGTCTGCCCTGAAGTCCCTTTGATTGCATCCTGGGTTCAATGTCCATTTGATTACATCTCCATCGGAGTGCAGCGAGTGCCAAGAAATCATGAACAGTGACCAAGAACTCACCCTCCACTGCCATCCATAACAACTGTCAAATTATATCAACACTTTGTTAGGAGGCTCTCTCCCTTCTTGTCTGGTGGAGTCAACAGTCTTCTTTGACTGAAACACTCGATTTTGTAGCCCAGTCACTTCAAGCGGCTGCTTAGGGTGTAGATGAGGCATGGTATTTCACAAATGCAATCGCTGCTAGCTCTTTACAGAACTCTTCCAGTACAATCACACCCTCCAGTAATGTCATGTGGTCAATACTGGGAAAGGAAAAAACAACAGGAGCTAAGAAGAAGCCTCACACGAAAACAGTTTGTGTGGAGGATTTGCAATTTATTTACTTACATGGGCCCTTCAGGCTCCAATCCAAGCAAACGCTTTCTGACCAGCAGAAGTTTGGGAGTGAAATCCGGTATGCGCTGGATTCTCACCATAAGATCTCCAACAACCTGTAAATCACACAGAGGCAAAGTAGTAGCATATGAAGTGAGAGCCAAATAAAGAGACAACCAATGAGAATTCAAATAATGATCAACTTACAAGATCATTAATTCATCTTCACAATTGCCCAACATGGGTGAGGGATATTCAGAATCTTTCTGCCACTGACTCAGGTGGCTCAGACTCAGCTTGATCTAGTTTGCCAGACATCTACAGCATTCCCTCTGCTAATTATTGCAGAGACCATGTTATTTTGGAGTGTCATGGCAACAGGGCTGCCTGCCCCCGGCTGGAGAGCCTGGGGCTAAGCCAGGGCTGATTACAAGATTAGCCTCAGGTGAGAGAAATCAAATGATTCCAATAAAAAAGGCAGCAGGAAGCTGCAGGTGGTTGTACAGTTAAGACTTCCCAAGGCAGGAAGCTTGGTTAGTAACCCGAGAAAGCTCAGGTAAGAGGAGACTGTGTGGACCTGGGACTGGTGGGGAGGAGCAGCTACAAGGAGCAAGTTTGACTCCTTCAGAGCCCTAGCTAGATGAAGCCTGTGAGTGACAGCAAAGAGAGCTCAAAGGAAGAGCAGAGCTGGAAGGGGACTGCAGAGTGAACCTGCAGGGAGAGAGGGTCTCCTGAAGTGGTCCCTGAGGAAGGGACAGTCCTTCCGGAAGGAAGAGCTATGCCCAGTTTAAGGATGGGTGGAGATTTCTTATGTGTTTTTGGCAACTTTGTTAACTTAATTAAAAACCCAGACCCCAAGAAGGGCTCTGACTTTGTTTAGAGAGCCCTGAATAAGGGGAAAGAGGGGCAGGGCACTGCAGAGGCCATGAGGGAGCACCTGGATACAGTACAGTCATCTTCACATAACACAATGCCCCTGCTGGTTGGAGGAACTGAACTTGAGGAATCTCTGAATCTAAAATCATGTGCCTTTGGGTTGTACAGACTCATAAACCAATTTGTAACCTCGTCACTAGACAGTGTTAGTGCATAAGAACTAAAAACATGAGTAGGACTTAGAGATATGGGAACAACTGATGAACAGAGACTTGAAGTCCCAATAATTGTAGGCCCAGGTAACTGTAGGTCCGATTCACTGCTCTATGAATAGGTGGAACTCTGTTGACTCCACAGTTATCCTAGTGGTGAATTTGGCTCCCTAAATATTGGTATAGGAAACTACCCAATAGCTTATTGGCTTTCGGGACTGCAGAAGGGGTGACTTCCAGTTCGAGCTGCTTACATTGGTGTTTGACCCACACAATAATGGCTTAAATCAAATCAAACAGAAGAAGCCAGAGGCCGTAAAGGTAACCTAAACAAGTCAAAAAGCCCTTGGCTCTCAGGGCTTCTATCTCCATCTACCTTCCTTGTGCTTCCAGGGGGTTCTAAATCTCTCAGCAGTAGCCTGGTGCTAGCTCCTCTAGCAGACAGTCGTTGCTCCCTGGACATTTCAAGCTCTTCTGCCCCAGCTCCTTTTCATCCTGTTTCTCTTTCTTTATATGTGGGCTTGCAGTGATTAGCTACAGCCATTGGGGACTAGGTCTCTTCATAATTGACATTTGTCAGGGGATCCCCAGTGGAGCTGGTTTTGCGATCTGCAGGCAGGAAGGGTTCTTAACATGTTCCTGCCTGTATTTTGTGTGTGGTTTGCAGACCTCATCATACCCGGTATCAGAGGGAGAGATGAGATCAGAGGGAGAGATGGGAGACTTGAGGTACGTACAGTAATTTTATAGTGGACACGGATCTGCAGTAGGGTTACAGGTAGGACAGGATGAATGAATCAGGCTTGAAGGGCAGATGACGATATGCTATCGCATTCCATCCAAAAGCACAGCATGTTCAGGAGAGTAATTGACTTGTGGCTCAATAAAAGCAGCTCTTTTACAATCCACGTCTAGTGCAGACATATGCCTGTACTTATGGCATTACAGGACACTGCCATGTCAATGATTCCAACAGGACCCATTCAGAATTAAAACAACTTTATTGCAGGATGAAGGGCAAAACCTTGAAAGAAATCATTTTACATCCACATCTTTGAAACTCAGCAAACATGGCAAGTAAAACAATTTCAGAGACACCAATGGAGAGTAAATGGATTTACTGAAAAGTGTATTCTCCAGTGTTATTTGGTATGAAAATCCATATTCAGTGCTTTAAAAAAAAAAAGTGTTTTCCTTTCAACAGACCAGACAGTTGCCATACTAAAGCCAAAATTACCCTCCTTTAGCATTCATTACACAGCTATTAAGTTTATCACCACTGTAGCCACATATAAATGTTAGTTGGTCGTATACTCACCCTGACAATAACGGAGAATAGAGATCGACAGCCTGAAGCCAGATTTACATAGGGATCCAAAAGGTATTCATGGATGTGTGGATGGGGAAACAGGGAGAGTTTGGACAACACTGATGTAACTTGTAAATTTACATCGTATGGCTGCAAACAAACAAAAGGACACTGTTATTTTCATTATGACTCCCTCTTTGTCTACCCCATACTTATGTAGCTACTTTCCTCTAAATCCTGGGTATCAAGTCAGACCCAAATCCTCCCATCCCCACAACTACCTCACAACACAACTGAGGTGTATCAGCCCTGGACTTTCCTGCTCTTGCAAGCTGCATCATGACCTAATGTATTAGATGCAGGAGATGAGGCTAGCTACAGAAGTGTAATGGACTGAAAGTAGCTACGCCCTAGCTGCAGTATATACATGCTCTCAAGATCTGATCACTAATAAAGTGTCATAACAGAAGAAACTGAGCAACAGATTACATGGTAATGGAAGCCATATAAAGACCTAAGACAGGTAGATAAATAACTATACTAAAATTTTCCTCACAATAATAAACAAAATGATCAGCGTCAAAAAGATTTCTAAATAAAAAAACCCAGCAGGGTAGGAATGTGACCAGGCAGCAAGGGCTACTGCTCAGGCTCTTTGCTATTGAACAGAAAGTCTGTAATTGCCAACATTTACATGTGTTTTCATTGCGTGACTTCACACTTGAAAATCCTTTTTTCATTGTTTTTATTTGCTATGGGGATCTGTATAGCTCTGCCAAGGCCTTTGCTGATATTTACATTTCATATTTGGACAATGCTCACGACATTCACCAAGGTAGCATCATGCTGCAGTGGGGAAAAAACCCAGAATGAATGGCTGTGGAGTTATCACTTACAGAAGTACTGTTGGCATTAACGGTGTATCAGACCATCAACGTGGCCAAGAAACCCACCAGAAAACCTCTGATCACAGCCAGAATGATACGGAGTGCGAGTGTTGGCCAGCTGCCCCCCAGTTAGTGAGAATTCTCAGGAAAGTCAGGAGACAATAATAAGCATATGCTGAGGTAGCAATTACAGAGGCTGTTTATAGTAGCTGTTGCTGTCACAACTAGAGTGGGTATTGTGATGTACCCTAATTGTACAAATGTACCCTAATTGTGAGCTCAACTGTACAAAGTGAGTGAAAGTTCATAAAATGTCACAATAATCTATAATAACAAATACTGATGGGAAAAGGTACAAAAACAAGACAGATTCAATTAGACCAAACAAAAAGGCTTCCTGATATAACTCAAGAACTGTATTAAGATAATACTTGGTAAACAAAACCAGTGACAGATCAGAAATCAATGAACCGAAATTGTTGTGGCAGGAATCAGGTCTAATATGTGGACAAAAGAATAAGGGGATGGGCTATTCTACTCATCACTCCCCTTCGCTGCTGTTCAAGAGAGAGACTTCGGGGATAAAAACTAGCTACTGGAGCAAGCTTTACCATCATGGCTGCCATCCCCACCATCTCCTGGGAGCCTGGATCTTCATCCTAATCCTGACCAAACTCAGCCAGAGAGGGAGCCAGATGACATCGCTGCCTGCTCCAGCTCAATCCCGAATACGACCTGGGGCATGGGACCTTGTCACGCCCCACCCTCCCCAGTGTTTTCTTTTCCTTCCCCACACTTCTCCTTTTGCCTTCTGTCTAACAAGACACTGGCTCAGCCAGCCAAGACTGCATATTTTGCAACAATGTTGTGCCCATGATCAGAAAGAGGCAGCTAAAAGGAATGCCCTAAACAGATCTATGCTGATACAATACAAGTTTGCCAGGTCTCCCAGTGACTGATAAGACCATGTGCTAGACCTGTGTTTGTCCAGCAGTGAGACTGCAAGTGAGAGCCAACAGCAGAGACAAAAACTGCATTTTCTCTCTTTGCTGCACCATTAATAAAAGGTTAAAAGAATGTTTAATGGAGTGTTTGCCATGGTACTAAGCAGGCTGAGATATCTGTATACCAAATCTTGTTTAACACTGTTTAATGTTGGACAGTTTCAGGTCAGGTATCTCTCTGGACCCATTTATTCCATCAAAATGAATACAACTGTATGAAAACCAGGAAGAAGGAACCTACAGGTGCAAAAAGGCGTTTTGCTACAGCAAAATTAATGCTGGTGTGTGGTTGTAGCTTAATACAAGGCAGGACTGTTTAGTGGTGAATTAGAAGGCTTTTCCTAGCTCACAGTTTTGGGAGCCAACCTTGTGGCAGTACTGAGCACCCGCAGCTTCTACTGAAGCCAATGGCAGGTACGGGCACTTTGTACCTTGCAGAATTGATACCTAACACTTTGGGTTACTTTACATCTTTAGTAACAGATTTAGATTCTGTTTCAGAGTGTGTGTGTGTGCGTGCCTATATATATCATTTAAATATCTGGATACCATTCAATGTTCATGGATTTAAATACTCGTCTCTGGAAGGAGGTGTTTTTGGGTTGTTGTTTTTTTTTAAAAACCACACACATACAGTCTGAAGTCTCAGAATTCTCTCTGAAACTTGTTTAACATATAGATGTGCATCTTGGACAGCTCCTGCAACAAATACATGCCATTATCCGCATTTTGGATTCTTGTGGGCATCTTTCAGCCTGAATTTTAGATAAATACTTTAAAATCACCGTCATCTCTGTTTTCAGGCAGCACTCAAACTACTTGTTTTGTTCTAATTTGAAATCACAAGTCAGCTATCATACCTATAGCCCCGTTCCTAATTTAAAGGAGAGATGATTTTATATGCAATACATATGATTATTAATAATAATAAAATAATCATAAGTGTGCAATAGGAATTATTTTTCTACCTCAGCCTCCATCTGTAAAACGCTGACAATGATACTTGCCCTACTTTGTACACAGCTGCAAGATCTCATGGTGAAAAGTGCTATAAAAGACCTAGGTCTTATGATTAATATTATTTGGAGGATTGCTGCACCTGCATGGAGCACCACTGATTTTAATGCCGGATCAGTGCCCAAAATCTTTGTAGTTTGAGCTCAGCCTTGGATTAAGTTAGGTTGAGAATTTCAGGATCCCTGGGTGAGAACACAGTTTATGCCCCATTCTTTGGGAATAGCTGTTAAAGAAGTATCTCTATAAAGAAATAGAATAGAATCTCTCTAGAATAAGATTAAAGTGCTGTTCACTTTTCCTCAATGATTACTAAACTACACTGACACACACATTAGAAAGACAGGGACGGGAAAATGTGAAATACAAAACCATGTTTACGGCTTGTACTGTATTTATCTTCCTTCACTTTTATTCTGTACTAGGAAAAACACCCACAGGTAGCCACGCCATCTAGTGACAGCACCAAGTACTGAAAGGTGGAGAAGAAGGTTTGGATGTGGGTCTAGGAAACCTGCAGGACCAGTCCCTCGTGAAGGAAATATTTTGTGCTGCTTTCTAGTGACCTTTTTACCCAAACAAACCCTAACCAAATGCAAAAGGCAGCGCTGTCAAGTACTAAAGGAAGCTCCAGCCTTCCTTGGTAAGAAAGATTTTCAGGGAAAAGGATGTAATCAATGGGTAGCTTTAAGAGGATCCCCTCAGCCCAGAAAGCAAATCCATTTCCATGAAGCTTGTATCTTCACCACAGCTTTTATCTGTTCCTGGTGCTTATTCGTCAGCTAGTGATCGTCTCCACACAGGAATCCCATTGGGAGAGAGGTGATATTCTAACTCAGCACAAAATCTCAAAACAGTTGGATGATCTTTCTAAAATGATTGGCCCGGGAATACTTAATGCTGACATTTTAAATGTCATCACTATACTTCAGAGATAATACCCCACTGAAGTGTGAGGGAGCAGTTAATACCTCTCCTACGTTTTTATCACATGCCATTCAAAGGGGAGTTCAAGTACCTTACAGGTTAGTTGAAGAACTTCTTTATTCTCTCTCCAACCCTAGCCAGTGGGAATTATGTTTGTCTATCAGCCTCCATCTGTAAGATGAGAAAACAGGTACTTGCCTTCCTTTGTAAACAGCTTTAGGAGACGCTGTGTAAGAGCTAGGTATTAGGATGATTATAATCTGGAGGCAAGTCCTAGTGTGATTTACATGTCATTCTGAAAGCACAAATGTTCATGCTCTATGTTCACCCCCATTTCTTGAAGAAGCAAATTCCAGTGTGAGCCCAGCTTACTGTCAAAGCTCACAAGTTTCCAGTGCCTGCATCCCCCTCTTGAGGTTGACTGCTGCAGAGGAATGGAGATGCTGTGGGAAGTCCTTGGTCATCTGAGCCAGGGAATCTCATGGAGGACTCTGAAGAGAAGAGGACTGAAACCTTGAATATGACTCAGTATTCAATGAGGAGACCGTGAAGCACAGGGGTGATGTGCTCTCAGCAGGCTGGGCGGCTCAGACAGAGAGAGACTGCTGAGTTTTGAACTAGCTGGAATTTCAAGGGCCATAGTTTCTTCTCACAGAGCTATTGTTTCTGTCTCCTTGTCAGCAGACTGAGTAAGACAGCTGCATGAAGTAAGAGCCAGAAAGATTCTTTCACAACCACAAGAGCTACAAGTGTAATATTTTAAATGAAATTTTAAATGTGTCAGGAACAAATGGGACTACCAGAGAACTGCTTCTATGATATACCTGCCAGAAGCAGCTCAATCCAACCTATTTCCACAGCAAAGAAAGCTTTCTAACTGCAGGAAGGGAAGAAAACACAGGCCCAGATAAGCTTTTAAGAAACAAAGAGGCTTGCTTCATGCAAGCATACTGTATATTACTAACAAGGGGCTGCAGAGTGGTCCACTGGACTGGGACTGAGGAAATCTGGATTCTGTTTTACTACTGGCTCTGCCACTGGCCTGCTTGGAGAACCTTGGGCAAGTCACTTCCTTATCCATTAATGAAGATAATGACACTTGTGACATACTGCAATGCCATGCAGTACCTTTGGGGACCACTGTATTAAATTTATAGATGGTTTATATATGATTGCGTTCTACTCCTTGGGGAAGAGTTACCATAGTTCTTCCAGGAACTAAAAGCAGTAAGGGGTAATTACCCTTGGGACGATTGACAACTCCAAAAAAGCAGCACCCCTTGAGGTGGTTTGCATATACTGGTTCGGGCTTGGTTTTCCAGAGTACGTCTACACTGCATCTGTGAGTCAACACCCCAGGCGCGTAGACAAACTTGTGCAAACAGAGCTTGAGCTAGTGTGCTAAAAATAGCAGTGTGGACATGGCAGTCTGAGCTGGAGCTCGGACTCTCAAGTCTAGGGGGTCAGGTGGGCTTGAGAGCCTGAGCTGCTACCCAAGATGCCATGTCCACATTGCTATTTTTAGTGTGCAACCTCAAGCCCTGCTAGTGCGAGTCTGTCTACCTGGGCTGGGAGGCTCGCTTCCAGCTGCAGCTTGAAAATACCCTAAGAGACTAGGAAACAATGAAAGGGCTTTTAATATAAAACAATGATCTTTAACTGACTTGCGGTCTTCCTTTTGATTCAACAAACTCACAGGACCTTGGGGGATCCCAGCCTTTGCTGAAGGGTTGGAGAGACGGACACTTCCCAGAGCCCATTGTTGGAGTTGGGGGTGACCACTGATAAGCTTTTAGTAAGCATGTAGGGAGTTTTATTGCTTTTATCTTAAAAATAAATGCACTCTGCTGAGAAAGAGCTGCGTGGAACACTGTTCATAGCCCTTGGAGAGAAAGCACTGCACAGGTGCTGGCCACTGGGCAGAACCACTTGCTGGGGATATCAGAGTATAAGCTACGGACTGTACAGCATGAAAAACCAGGGTGAGAAGGGAATGGGACCATGCTCCCTTCCCAGAGACAGGTGATGGCTGGAGTTCTGAGACGTGCCATGATGCTACTGGAATTGACCATGGAGAGGGTATTCAGGTGCAGTTACCCCTGGAACAATATTTACCTCCTTTGTAAAGCAATTTGATATTGATTTATGAAAAGTGCTATATAAAAGCTATGGATTAATTACTTTATTATGATAACAAAGCCTAAAGGAAGGCTAACAATCTGTAAGCAGAACTGAATGTTTTGCTAAACTTGTCATTTGATGTGGACCTTTAAATAACCATACACCACATCAAATTTGTCACTTTCATCTGACTTGATAGAACCAACATTTCATTTTTCTGGGTTACATTAGCACTTCACTAGAATTATCCCCAGGGCAAGTTTCAATTTAGCTTTAAAGTGTGGGCTTTTTGGTAGGAAATAGCTTGAGCAATTTCACTCTTGCTGGCTGACTGAGGCAGTTTGTTTTAATTCTTTTGGAGTCAAGTATTTTTAACACCACAGACCGTGACATCTTGCCTGACTAACTCAGAAATTGTGCCATACTGACAGGTACTATATCAAATTGACATTGTGCTTCAATAACAGATGCTATTTTTGTTTCAGTAGTAGGTATTTGTTCCTCTGATATCCCTTAGGGATATATTCTGATCCCTTTATTTGCTACAATTTATGTCTCATCACTGAGACAAGATTATCATATGTATAGGTTTCAGAGTAGCAGCCGTGTCAGTCTGTATTCGCAAAAAGAAAAGGAGTACTAGTGGCACCTTAGAGACTAACCAATTTATTTGAGCATAAGCTTTCGTGAGCTACAGCTCACTTCATCGGATGCATTCAGTGGAAAATTCAGTGAGGAGATTTATATACACACACAACATGAAAAAATGGGTGTTATCATACACACTGTAAGGAGAGTGATCACTTAAGATGAGCTATTACCAGCGGGGGGTAGAAAACCTTTTGTAGTGATAATCAAGGTGGGCCATTTCCAGCAGTTAACAGGAACGTCGGGGGGGGGGGGGGGCGAATAAACATGGGGAAATAGTTTTACTTTGTGTAATGACCCATCCTCTCCCAGTCTCTATTCAAGCCTAAGTTAATTGTATCCAGTTTGCAAATTAATTCCAATTCAGCAGTCTCTCATTGAAGTCTGTTTTTGAAGTCTTTTTGTTGTAATATTGCGACCTTTAGGTCTGTAATCGAGTGACCAGAGAGACTGAAGTGTTCTCCGACTGGTTTATGAATGTTATAATTCTTGACATCTGATTTGTGTCCATTTATTCTTTTATGTAGAGACTGTCCAGTTTGACCAATGTACATGGCAGAGGGGCATTGCTGGTAACAATTGATAACACCCATTTTTTCCATGTTCTGTGTGTATATAAATCTCCTCCTCCTGTATTTTCCACTGAATGCATCCGATGAAGTGAGCTGTAGCTCACGAAAGCTTATGCTCAAATAATTTGGTTAGTCTCTAAGGTGCCACTAGTACTCCTTTTCTTTTTATCATATGTATAAGATTAGCTTTTCCAAAAAGCAGATGACACTCAGATCTATTATTTAAAACCAGTATTGCTTTAGTTAATAATGCACAGAATACATATTTACTGGAAGCAAGACACTGGGAGTGCACACAATGTTCTTTAACTTAATCCAGATAAAAGAGGTTGGACAGATACAAAATCCACATGCTAGAGGAGCATTTCCCTGTTTCCTTCAAAATGTAAAATTTCTCATAGCCCCCAAATTGCAGTGAGCTAGGTCAAAGGACTGGAATATTAAAGTTCAACAGCTCATGGTATATACGTACACACAGGTTTCCTTGCTTTGAGATTCATACCAACCCTATTTAACATGGAAAACATTCGGTATTAAGTAATGCATTAAGTATCTAACCTGATCTATAAAATAATTTAAAAAAAAAACAAGGAAAACCAATGTGAAGGCTGAAAACATATCCTTGGCATACTCAACCTGGACAGAGTAGACAGAACTGAAAACGACAAAAACCCCTAGATAGAGTGGTGTAGCAATGAAAGTGTTTCAGCGTTCTTTTTCAGTCTCCTGGGTTTTACAAATTATCATCACACCCCATTTTTCTCAAAGCACTCCCATGGCAGATCTGCTGTGCACCGTTGCCCTTCTGCCATGATCCCTGATCTGCTCTACTTCTGCCCCGACCAAAAGTGGTACACTATCACAGGAAATTGGGTACCAGCAGCATCTAGTTTTACACTTGGAGCTAGCTGCAGAGGGAACTGACTAGTATCACACGCTTAGAACACTATCTATGATATTACTTCACCCACCTGGCCTCTCTAATATCATATGCTTCTCCTGTAAATAGTTTCATTGCATCTACAGCAACACCACCTATGAAGCATTCCACATAGCACTACCGAGGGAATAATTTAGATTTCAGGCCTTGTCTTAACTAGGGGGAAAAGGTGTGTTCCTAACTTGAGGCAGCTAACTGGAGTTAACTAACTCGTGTTCAAATCCTAGTGAAGACAAGTTTTATAGTTTATAGTTTTCACATAAATCGACCCGCTAACTTGTGTGCAAACTATAAACGGCCTAGTTTTGACTAGGATTTTACCTCAAATTAGTTATTGCCAGTGATATGCTACTGCATATCAAGTTATCAACATAACTTGTTTTTTCTCGTGAAGATGCAGCCACAAAGAAGGGGGAAAAAGGCAGAAAGGAGAAGAGATAAATAGAAAAGGGGGGTGGGGGAGCGATTGGTAGTGGACCAAGGGTGTTAAGATAGAAAAAGTGAAATAGGGTTAACCAAAAAGGATTTCTTTTCTACCCAGAATTATATTCTGTAAATTCCACTATACTAGTCTGGACCTCATGTATTAGACTCATGTTTTTTCAGCAAGATGAGCCCGTTAAACTCACAGCCAATTTGTTCACCCCTGATAACTACATTTTTAACATTGGTACATAGCGAAATGGTGGAGAGACCTATTTTTAAAGTGATCTGCTGGGGGCTTGGAAAAAGTACCCTCTCAAAATTTCCTTGCACCATTGGTGAGAGGAGAATATTTATTCCAACCCTGAGAAAGCCTGGGATGATATAGTAATACAGTTTGGCTTTTAATTTGCTGCACAGTGCTTTGAGAACAATATTATATAGTAAAGATCTAGACTGTAAAATACTCTATATACTGAAGAATTTACATGGCTACCTGTATAGCCATGTATAAATGCTGGAAAAATCAAAATAGAACAAATCAGACTGATACAAAGACCATGTAGTTATAAAACAAAAAGGAATATTAGAGGTAGTTAAAAAGTTCTTCTCCTATCCTTTATTCCTTCATAACACCCCACCTCCTCCTGGAAGGACAAACATGCAAGAAGGACTTGTGCTTTTGTTAATTTGACAACAGGAGATCCTATGTATCATGTTGCCCTCCATATACTGTAGTGACATTTCTACTCTACGAATCATCTGTAGCTTTAAATGACATTCAGTGGAGGGCATCATTCATGAAACCATTTAGAACACAAAGCAGGTAGTTAACACAGATAATTATAGGTTTCAGAGGAGCAGCGGTGTTAGTCTGTATTCGCAAAAAGAAAAGGAGTACTTGTGGCACCAGTCTGTAAGGTGCCACAAGTACTCCTTTTCTTTTTACAGATAATTATGGCGTTCAGTGTAAGTGAGAATGTTGTCATCTACCCTTGCTATTGATAAAGTGCCAATCGCTTCAGTATTTAGTAATCTAGAGAGCCCTAAAGCAAGGATAAGATAGATAATGCTCCCTCAGCATGTTGACAAGATTGCCAATATTAGTAAAAACCAACAACTTAACAGCTACTAGTTAGTGCAGTCAAGCTACACAGAATTTGTTGCACAATAATGCACTACTATGTTAAACATCTACAGTGGGTATTGATGTGACCAGGTGGAGATTAGTCATTTATCAGGGATAAAAGCATCAGAAACGAGTCATAACAATGTGTTTTGTTACCTGATCGAGAATCCTGCCCATTCTGTCAAACAGAATTTTCAAGAAATGTCCTTCAAAAAACGATGCTTCTAAATTGCACTTTTCCAAAGATTTGGGAGACCCCGGCCATTCCCATCGTAAACAGATTGCACAATAATCCCGGAACTGGGAAGAAAGAGTCAACAATACATACTCAAACAATTGAAGAGGGAAAAAAAGCAAGAAGCTACAAACCTCTGTGGAAACCATTTCCTTTTAATAACCTACACCACTTGAGAGTGTCAATGGCAGCTATCTGAGAACTCCTATTCTTAGAATATTCCCATTTTGAAAACATCGAGGACAAAAATTATTATCAGCCTTCATTCAGGCACTTTATTTTCCTCTTGATGTGTGCAACATTATGGGGGACTTATACAGGCACCCAGAGGGGAAAATGGAGACCTAAACTAGCCACTTGCTTGGGACACAAATTGGACAGGCACAGTAACTTACACACACTGGGTGTGATTCGCCTAAACCATCAGTAACTCCACTGAAGTCAATGGAGTTAAACTGGTGCCAGAGAGGGAAGAATCAGATCCAGGAATTCTTCTTCAGTGCACACAGCATAGGTACTTGTGCATCTTCCACTGGGCTTCCAAGCACAGATGCAAAGAGGCAGAGCAGCTGTTTGTGTGTAACTGCACCGATGTGGAGGGTTATGTTTTTGTGGGTGGAATAATTTGAGACCATGCATATCATTGAGAATAAGAGGCAGAAACCAATCCTATTTTCAAACTGCTCCCAGAATCCTCCTTTCCCCAAGGCAAGAAAGAAATAAGAGAAGACAGTATGCCCTTTCCTGCATCCAAAATTAGAACATTATGAGAATTTTACTGTTCCTGCTATTTTTGCCTTCACATTTTCCTCTCTTTTCAGGAAATCATAGAATCATAGAATATCAGGGTTGGAAGGGACCTCAGGAGGTCATCTAGTCCAACCCCCTGCTCAAAGAAGGACCAATCCCCAACTAAATCATCCCAGCCAGGGCTTTGTCAAGCCTGACCTTAAAAATATCTAAGGAAGGAGATTCCACCATCTCCCTAGGTAATGCATTCCAGTGTTTCACCACCATCCTAGTGAAAATTTTTTTTCTAATATCCAACCTAAACCTCCCCCACTGCAACTTGAGACCATTACTCCTTGTTCTGTCATCAGCTACCACTGAGAACAGTCTAGATCCATCCTCTTTGGAACCCCCTTTCAGGTAGTTGAAAGCAGCTGTCTTCTCTTCCGCAGACTATACAATCCCAGTTCCCTCAGCCTCTCCTCATAAGTCATGTGTTCCAGTCCCCTAATCATTTTTGTTGCCCTCCGCTGGACGTTTTCCAGTTTTTCCACATCCTTCTTGTAGTGTGGGGCCCAAAACTGGACACAGTACTCCAGATGAGGCCTCACCAATGTCGAATAGAAGGGAACGATCACGTCCCTCGATCTGCTGGCAATGCCCCTACTTATACATCCCAAAATGCCATTGGCCTTCTTGGCAACAAGGGCACACTGTTGACTCATATCCAGCTTCTCATTCACTGTAACCCCTAGGTCCTTTTCTGCAGAACTGCTGCCGAGTCATTCGGTCCCTAGTCTATAGTGGTGCATGGGATTCTTCCGTCCTAAGTGCAGGACTCTGCACTTGTCCTTGTTGAACCTCATCAGATTTCTTTTGTCCCAATCCTCTAATTTGTCTAGGGCCCTCTGTATCCTATCCCTTCCCTCCAGCGTATCTACCTCTCCTCCCAGTTTAGTGTCATCTGTAAACTTGCTGAGGGTGCAATCCACACCATCCTCCAGATCATTTATGAAGATATTGAACAAAACCGGCCCGAGGACCGACCCTTGTTGTGGCTAAAACCATAAAGGAAGCACAGAAAGCAAAGCTTTTTATTTGAATGTGTGCTTATCAAAATTCAGAGAGTAGGAAATCCTTAGAGTACCACTGCATGTATTTTTGTTCTCGTTACTCTACCCCCACCCCCCATGCACCCTGTATGCCCAATTCTGTTCCATTACAGGAGAGTCACAGGACTTCATGAGAAAGGCAGCAAACGAATGCTGATTGTCCTCTGACCAAGGAGACTTTAGATCATGTTTTTAGAAATAAAATCTATGTTTTGTTATTTCAAAATATGCAAAATTAAAGCTTTCCCTTCCCACCAATTTCTTAACATCAAACCTGCATGCCTTAGGCTGCACATTAGTCTCACTGAACCATTATTTTAAAGCACTGGGATGTTAACTCTTCTGCAGAATTTTAACATCCACTAAGTTCTATCGAAGATCTTGCCAGGCAGTCCTCTACTGTAGAGGAATGCAGATAAATGCAAAGGCAATTTCTGAACCAATCTGTGGTGCAGGTTTGTTACAGGAATATTAATGCATTTAAAATCATCTATAATTCCCATTAGAGCTGCGTAAGGGGGATTCAGAACTCAATTAAAAATCTCTAAAGGTAAATTCCTGATTAGTCCAAGGCAATTGAATTTTCACCTTTCCCATTACTAGCTTATCTTCAGATATTTTTAGTAGAACGGTACGTGTCCCCAAATCCTTTGTAAATTCTCACAAGCAATTCAAAACCCAGAGCATTGGCTAATGAAGAGGAAAAAAGAAGAAACGAAAAAGAAAAAGACTATAGTTGTGTGACATACTTGTCTGTGGGCGTCTCTGAGATAGGTATCATAACCTGTGCCCTCTACATGGTATGATGATTTGGCTTCTTCAGGTACTAGACAGAGAAAGCTAAAAAGGAACAAAAATACATTAATAAATAAATCTAGTCCCACAATGGCAGGACACTATTTTTTCATTATCAATACATGAGTGGTAGATACAATAATGACCGATCTCTTCCAGTTGACAGAGGGGGTTACCCAATAACATTGTGTGAGGAAGAAGGGCTATGAAACGTACTGAAACATGTCTATCTATTTAACTACTGCCTGTGCTAATGAATTGTGGGCATAAGAGTTTGAATATCTAGCACTGAGTGTGAAGAAGCCAGTAGAGGGCTAGTGACTTCTAAAAGCAGGGAGGCAAAAGTGAAGTGGAGAATCATAACCAATTCCAAGGATTTGCTAAAGATCAGACTACATCCAGCTCAAAGCAGAGTTAGATGGAAAGTCTACTGGCAAATAAATCAAATAAAAGAAGGGATTTCATGTGAAAAGTTATTACTAATTTTTTTTAGTTAATAAATCATTAGTTTGTCAGTTTTCTGTGATGAAAGAACAGTTAAGAATTTACATGATTTGCAATAACATGTTCCTGTTACAAATATTGCTGACATTTATTGTGATACAAAAACTACCACCTTGGCAGTCACAGAATTATCATGAATATAGCACAAACAGGAAATGGTGGCTCTCACTACCCAGTTTCTGGACAGTTAGAGAAAATGTGGCTTAAAGATCTTGTATCCAATGTTCAGCTTTCCCTACAATCATGGAACTATCACTGACACCAATGGGAGTTCTGTGTACGGAGGGAGAGAGGAATACAGGAGTCTGAAATCTGCCATGTGGATCTTATTATGTATGAAAAAAAGTTCATTCTTCCATCAAAGCACTGCAAATACCTGGAAAATTTCCATTCCGCTGATGAAAATATAAATGGGCAGTTTAGCAGATTGCTTTTTGTCTGTGCTCCAAACCATGTCCACCATAAACTGGATGCAACGGTATATGGGGGGAAAAACTAAGTATTCAATTCCATATCCATTGGTCTCAGTCTGTTTCTTGCCTCTCACACGACTGATTATTTTTGGGTACATAGGTAGGTCAGAACCAAAATACCAGTGCTCCCTCGCTAATATGTATTAACTGACCAAATACCATCTAACCCCAATTTTCATGTTAATGACTGGAAGAATTACAATCACTAAATAGTTTAGATCAGAGAGTCTGTCCTCTTGGACATGTTGCTGTCCAGTGTGCACAGCCAAATGTTATAGGGGACAGAGGTGTGACATGGTCCCCAGTAAGCAATCGGTTACCTATAACTCAGCTTCTCCCTCCCCTTCCCTCAGGGGAAGGACTATGGTCAAGCCCTGTAAGAGAGGCTGCTTGAGAGATGAAGCCAAACAGAATGAATATCAATGAGAAGGGATAGCTTTACACTCAGATTCATAGATTCCAAGGCCAGAAGGGACCACTGTGATAATCTAGTCTGGCCTCCTGTATAACACAGGCCATATAACTTCCCCAAAGTAACTTCTTTTGAACTACTGCATATCTTTTTAAAAACGCATTTTGATTTAAAAATTGGCAGTCACGGAGAATCCACCACAACCCTTGGTAAATTACTGCAATGGTTAATAATCTTTATTGTAATACATTTACATCTTATTTCCAGTCTGAATTTGTTTAGCTTCAACTTCCAGCCATTGGATCTTGTTATCCCTTTGTTTATTAGACTGAAGAGCCAATTATTAAATGTTTGTTTCCCATATAGGTACTTAAGATTTGATCAAGTCACATCTTAACCTTTTCTTTGTTAAGCGACATAGATAGAGCTCCTTAAACTTATCACTATAAGGCATGTTTTCTAATCCTTTTATCATTCTTGCAGCTCTTCTCTGAACCCTCTCCAGAGAGCAAAGACCTAGAATGGACCTCAGGCTGGAAAGGTTTTCTGTTCTCTTTTGGTTTATGTTGAACTATTTTATTTTCTTTCTATAAAACACTAACCGTTATGGAATAGCCTAGTGAATGAAACAGTTTATTTCCGGTGCATCATTCCTCCAAGTTACACAGAACATCAGCACTATGCTAACTACATCCCTGATTTAAATTACACACACAAAACAGTTTTTTAAAATTATTTTTTCAACTCACCTATTTACAATTTTATGAACTTCAGTCTTCCCATCGTTTTTTGGATGTTCTGGGCTGATGGGAGGAGAAGCACTTAGCCACTCTTGATTCGACAATGTGTTATCCGGAGAAAGATCAGTAAATAACGGATCTTCTTCCAGGTCTCTGTAAGTTTACATTAGACAGAGACACCAGATAATTCACGGAATTTTAGGGAAGGCAGGAAGCCTTCTGAATCAAAGGCACATTCTCTATTTTTCTTCTCTGACCAGCCAGCACACATTCTAGACTATCACAATTTCAATACCACTTCACTGAATTATTATTATGAAGTATCAACATTTATAAATTGATGACTAACTTAAAAAAAGAGAGAGAGGCATAGTCTAGTGGTCTGAGCTGGAGCCAGGAACTTCCGGTTCTGGCTCTGATGCCGATACCTCTGCATATCAAATCACTTAGGCCCAGATCCTCAAAGGTATTTAGTTCTAATTTCCATTGGTTTCAATGAAAGTTAGGAGCCTAAACACCTTTGAGGATCTGGGCCTTAATCTCTTTGACCCGATTTCCCACCCTCTCATCCCACCTGTAAAAAGGGGATAATGCTTATATATCAAGCACAAAAGGGTGTTTGTAAGCTTCATGAAAAACTATGAAGCTTAAAGATACTGTGGCCCTGATTCAGCAAGATACTTAAGCATATGACTAACCTTAAGTATGTTAGCAACCCCACTGAAGTCAATGGAATTGCTTGTGTGCTTCAAGTTAAGCCTATACAAATTGCTAAACCAGAACCTGTGTGTATTATTATGTAAGAAAGACAAGTTTGCTAATTTACAATCATCTATCACTGTTCTAATCACATACATGAGCTGCTCATGGAGTAAACTGTGCAACAACTAATCTACATTGACTATGGTTAAATCTTTACAATGCTGTTAACACAAATGGCAAACAATGACAACTAAATGTCATCCACGTTCAATTTTATTTCAACTAGATAAAAGAAGAAAAACTGTCTTAAAGCTTTTTTTTTTAAAAATAAAAAGTGAAAGGTGTACTCAGCCATTGTGAAGTCCCTCACCGATACAACAGAAACACTTACACTGCTCCTGCTATCTGTCCATTCTCCACCACATCTTTATCTTCCTGACAGGGTGGTTTATATTCTGTGTAGTTTCTTTCTTCTAAATTTCTTAGAACCAAGTTGTAAAGAATGTGCTCATTAGGTTTTTGTAAAAGGTGCTCAAACATTCTTAAAGTCATTATGCTGATCTGCAACATAAAAAAAAACAATAAAGGATTAAAATAAATGCAAGCAGTGTTTCCTTAAACCACTGTTCTTAGCTTACTAAGAGTAGCTGTGTTTATGCATGATGGGAGATTGTTCTTTAATATTAGTCTTTCATATTACAGCCAAACTCAAATATCCTAGTCAGGAACTCAAATATCCTAGTCAGGACTGGATCATCATCATACTGGGTGATCTATTAATGTAGATGAAGAGACCACACAAAAGTCAGAAAGAATATACACATGACAACCTTTAACTTTTCTAAAGCATCAGATAGACAGAGTCCTGTAAAAGAGGAGAACTGTGCCAAATTAACAGTAACCCTGCCCAAAGACATTACAATCGAATGCTTTAATTCTACAACCAGACCAACATGGGCAGGCCCCTGCGCTTGTGTAGACCCGGATATAGGATCAAGGCCTAAAAACACTAGTGGATACAATACAGAATTGACACAGAGTGCCATGGGGATTTTATGGCTGGAATTATAGGCCGAAAATGTCAAACCAGGATGCCTGAAGTTAGACACCTAAAATAAAAGTGGCCTGATTTTCAGCAATACTGAGCACCCGCATCTCCCACTGACTTCAGTAGGATCTGAGTGGTGTTCAGTATGTCTGATATTCAGTTCATTCATTTAGATGCCTAAATACAAATTTAAGTGCCTAATTTTTGGTGCCCTGGTTTGTAAGCATTGGCTGCTGCATTTAAGTAGGTAGGTGAAATAGACATATAAAGACACAGATTCTTACCTCAGGCAGGTTTGGGAGGTCTTTCTGAAGCAGAGGGCAGGGGCTTGGAGTATTTAAATTGAGAGGCTGCTCTAAGCATAAGGGGTGGTGTAAAACAGAAAGCACAAAGCCAGGACTTTAACAAACACAAGCATTTGTGATGTGTGGCTCTCTTCTGAAAAGGCTGACTCATCAAGCTGTTCCAAGGGGGAGCCTCACTGCAGTCAAAAGAAAAGGAGTACTTGTGGCACCTTAGAGACTAAGCAATTTATTGGAGCATAAGCTTTCGTGAGCTACAGCTCACTTCATCGGATGCATAAAAGTGGAAAATGCAGTGAGGATGTTTTTATACACACAGACCATGAAAAAATGGGTGTTTATCACTTCAAAAGGTTTTCTCCCCCCACCCCACTCTCCTGCTGGTAATAGCTTATCTAAAGTGATCATTCTCCTTACAACGTGTATGATAATCAAGGTGGGCCATTGTGGGGTGGGGGGAGAAAACCTTTTGAAGTGATAAACACCCATTTTTTCATGGTCTGTGTGTATAAAAACATCCTCACTGCATTTTCCACTGTTATGCATCCGATGAAGTGAGCTGTAGCTCACGAAAGCTTATGCTCAAATAAATTGGTTAGTCTCTAAGGTGCCACAAGTACTCCTTTTCTTTTTGCGAATACAGACTAACACGCTGCTACTCTGAAAACTGCAGTCAAGTGATTTCAAAATGGCTCTGCATAGAACAGCTTAAGGATCAGGGCATAAAAGGAATGACAGCACCTTCTTAGTCAGCACATTTGCACAGTGTATAGTCTCTGTCCTATCTGCTGACTGTAGTGACAAGAATACGTTTTTACTACTTTTTATCTGTCCGCATTCCAGAACCTGCACAACTAAGGGAGAGAGGGGATGATGCATCATCATTAGAACTACAAATTCAACTCCCCATGTAGGGGCCAGAATCTATCCTCAGTAACACATGTACAAGCAACCCCAAACGGACATACATAGCTGCAAATAATGTTAAAATACAGCACAGAGAATCTGATGCTCTAGTCAGAGTCAACACCGAGTTTCACCTCCCAAGGGAAGTTCTGTAGGGCTGGCAGTTAGAACCCTCCCACCCGCCATCTTTTTACCTGTAAAACTCAGCTAGAAGTGACTGACACACAATAAACATGGGACCTCAAAATGCCATTTTTGCAGTCACTTTTCACAGCAGAGCAGCATTTTAGACACATTGACATGACGATTTCTCACCTCATCAGAAATATGGTCACAGTGCTCGATTAACCTGTGTCGCAATGGATGTCTGTTGATGTCTGTCAGGGTTTCTGGCTCTCTGTGTCCTCCAAGTATAAAGCCAACCATTTCTTGCAGCAACACATCTGAAGTGACTTGACGGACAATACGATGCAACAGTGCTGTTGATGTAAGGATCCCAATCTCTGAACTGAACAAGAAGTTTAATGTTAGCTACTGGATTCCAACTGAAAATATCAACTTAACTTCTCTTCTATCCAGCTGTTCCACATGCGAAGAGACTACTCACGTTTGCATCAGCTGGGGTTCCATGACACCAACAAAAAATCGTTCCCGTACAGATCTTGCCATAGCAACAGCAGTAGTCTAAAACACAGGCCACAAAATGTTATCCTTTCAAACTCAAGAGATGTGGAACAATATTATTTGCCAAACTAGTTTTGGATTACCCATATTTATTCCAGAAAACATTTCAAACCTTTTGTGCTTCTTTAATAAGTTGATCACAGTAGTCAAACCAGGAGAGAAATGAAATCAAGGCTCTTTTCCCTGGAAAAGCAGATGCATCTTCTTTGTGGCTATATGAATCCAAACTGGAGGACACAAGAGCAAATATATATATTTAGTTTAGATACCTTTAAAGAACACTGGGCCCAATATTACTCCCACTGAATTCAATGGCAACATTCTCCATCTGCTTTAATGGGAGCAGGAGTGCAATTAGAGAGAAAAGAGGGAATATTAACAGTTTTCCTGCTGGTCTTCCACAAATCCTGCAGTGCTATCATTACCAGTCTATTGATTTCAACGGCATGCTAAAGTATACTTGGTATGGCCAGCAGAAGAATTCTACATGGATGGACCTAGAATGTTTTAACAGGTTTTTAAGTCAGAAGGGTCACCAATCTCACCTCCCAAGTAACAGAGGCCATAGAAATTGACATAGTCATTCCTGAGGTAGTGGGATTATTCCTCCCTAATACATAAGTGAACACTACCAAGCCCACTCCATAGTTTGGGGCTGAACTAGAGCATATTTTTTTCAAAAACAGTCAATCTCAATCTGAAGTCTCCAAGTGATGATGGATTCACCACATCTCTTGGTAAGTTGTTCTAACAGTGGATTACCCTATTAAAAATTGCATCTTATTTTCAATTTGATTTTTAGTTACTTCTATTTCCAGCCACTGGATCTTATATCACCTTTAGCTGCTAAAGAACTTTTTAAAATCAGATATATCATTCCTGTGTAGAAACTTACAGACCACGATCAAGTACTGGGACCAAGACAGTATGCTGGGGCAGGGTACGGGGAAGTAAATTCCAAAGTAAAAAGTATTTTTAGAGTCTAACGTACAAGTAGTTAGAACAACAGGCTTACTATCTTTTGCCCCATGTTGATGAGTTATATAACAATTGTATTTGCCCTCTTGACTTTTACTACCAAAATGTTAAAACAGTCCTTCATCAAACAGATACTTCCTGTTTCTCTTGGATCCGTGTGCTCACTGAACGCACCAAAAAGTTTGTCTACTAATTTCCTATGTCCTTGACATTCAAAAAGGAAAATAATCCAAGGCCTGATTCTGCAGTTATACCACAGACAGATCTCTAATCTAATTCAATGGGAGAGCTGCTCTCAAATGACTGACTGTGCATGGACTGGCAGCCGAATCTGCGCATAACTCAATAATCACTGCAATGTATGTCTCAAGTCTTAAGAGTACTACTATATTGTATCTGGATTCTGTTAATGAAACTGCTTGCATGGTGCCTTATCTGTACTAGAGGTCTTAGCTAATGGCAGAAATTTAGTTTCAGTATGTGGTACAAAGTTATCTAAAATATTAAAAACAGAAACAATATTCTTACCCCCAGTTAATTGCCTCAACCGATTCAATATCTAATGGATCCACGGACAGAGGCAGGGCTTTGTAGAGTGTGGTGAGCCTGTCCGTCAGCAATTCACATAAGCAAGTGCTCTGAGTCAAGCACTTGGCTGCTGCTGGCTCTGGCAAACTCACTAAGAGCATGAGGCCTTCACATGCCTTTACTGCTACTCGACCATCCTGTCAAACAGACATGGAAGAGTTAAATAAATCAGGAACGATATTTATTTGAAATCAAACACCAGAAACCAAAGGATCTTTGAAACAGAATCAAAAAGGGACTGAGTGGATTCTTGATGTTCCGTGTTCAGAAATTAGAATAGATATTTCTACTAAACTTGTTTTAGAATCTTTCTTTTGAAGAGGGTTATTGACATGGTAAGCATAACATTCAAGTTTATATAACCAGTGCTAAAGAGTATACACTGGCTTGGGCCTAATCTAATGTAAAACATCACTTTACAACTATGGGGTATGTAAAGTTTTCTGCTCTTGATACCATTACAGTAAACAGGGCCTTACTTACCCAGTTCCCCTTGAAGTTAATTCTAAATGATCCCTTTGAATTCAGCAGGACTTGAATCAGACCCATAGTGGTTGTTTTGACAAGAAATCAAGTTCACAGACAGAATCAGGTCTACTGAAGCTTTTACAAAAAGTGTGTTTGGTTTATTATTTTGGTTTAATTGATGCTATATAAAGTAGCCCTTTCTTCCATTTTCCATATTCCTTTGTGATATAATTAAACCACTCAACTTGCTTTGGAAGCATACAACATCCTTAAACTAGTTGATCCCAATGAATATCAGATTGCAGTCAATTCATTTTCTAGAATTTTTTGTTTTGTTTTCACCTGGAAATTTGCAAAAGAAATGGTCTACCAAAAAAAGCTATCTGATTTCTTAAGCATTAAATGATATATATACACACACACATATCTATTGTAAATGACTCCCTTCCAGCAACATCCAAAACACTTTACTCATTTTACCACACTGAGTAGAATCGAAAATGACTCACTGGGCTTTTTGTGAGATTTAGCAAAGAATTCACTAAATTATAGTCTTGGTTTAGACGAACAGCTGAGGCCTCAGGTGATGAAGTGACATTTAGTTCATCCAGACTTGTGGATAGATCATCTTCCTTCTCTATTTGCTCCGCTCCAGCAGCATTAGATATTTCTTCAGGTTGAATGGACTGCCCAACGTCTGTCATCAACGAATCCTGGCCTTTTAGCATGTCTTCTGTAATTACACTTGCTGATCCTTTGGAAGCCAATGCTTTTAACTTGTTCTGAAAAGCATTACATTAGGACAGGAGATTATACTGATCAAAATGCTGTTTGCCCTAAAGCAGAAATTTACGAAAATAAAGGTTTATGTAACACATACATCAAGTACAGCAGAACCTCAGAGTTACGAGCACCTCGGGAATGGAGGCTGTTCATAATTCCGAAATGTTCATAACTCTGAACAAAACATTATGATTGTTCTTTCAAAAATTTACAGCTTTGAAACTTTACTATTCAGAAGAAAATGCTGCTTTGAACCATCTTAATTTAAATGAAACAAAGCACAGAGACAGTTTCCTTACCTTGTCAAATCTTTTTTTTTTTTAAACTTTCCCTTTATTGTTTTAGTACTTTACATTTAACATAGTGCTGTACTGTATTTCAGTTTTTTTCTTTTTGTCTCTGCTGCTGCCCAATTGCATACTTCCAGTTCCAAATGAACTGTGTGGTTGAATGGTCAGCTTGTAACTCTGGGGATCGTAACTCTGAGGTTCTACTGTAGCTCTTTACAAGGTTGGATGTATTAGTTGTGTAGTATATTATGGGTGCAGAAGCATCTGAATATTTAAATTTAACACATTTTGTACTTTATCAAAATTTCTCCCAAACTCTATACCAAACCATTTTAAGGCTGCTTCTGTGTTAGCTTGTCCAAGACAAAGGAAAAGAGATGGTTTTGTTCTTTATATCAGACAACTGAAGTGGATACTATTTGATTTGTCCAATCTCCAATATGAATTTCGCATTTACTTTATGCAGGCAACTTTTGACACTAGCACATGGTTTTCAGGTCAAGACCTCAATCCATTTTATCTCTGTGACTATGGAAACACCATTTCCGATTCCAATCAGAAAATGAAATTGATTCTTCACTTGAAGAGATTTTGCCTTCAAAGTGAAAAAAAGCCTCTCTAAGACTTGTGAGCTACTCTCAAGTGATATTTTTTTTCTGTTTGTATTTTTTAAAGATATCTAGTAGATTTCATAGAGGGGAAGGAGTGGGTGCCAAGTTATCACTGGACACCTAATACTCATACAACACTTTCTTGAGAGTTGAGGGACATTTGCTTTGTTACCTTGAAAGAATGTGACCCAGCCTTCTTTCTATAAATCTGTTTTGTACAAATAAAAGATATATTTACATTAGTGTTCTACAAGACCGAGTGAGAGATTGGTTGTGGGGTAGGGATTCTCTGTTTTTCTGGCACAGACCTAGATGAGTAAATACTGTATTAGACTCATACACTGGACTTCATCTTAAGACCAATTTTTCAAGTGATCACAGTAATAAGATTATAGATCCTATGATATTTATGATAAGGCCACAGTTATTTCAAATATTGCACGAGCATTAAACATTTAAAAGAGTCACCAGTTGGGTTACCAGCTTTTAGTACACACAAACCAGGAGGAAATAAATACACGACAGTCAGACAGCAAACTACAAAAATTCTCTGAACACTTGCCTAGATGATGTGCATTCTTTGTGGAGACACTGTTCTGCATTGCTACTGTGCACGAATATACTGAAGTCCATGGGGAGGTAACCCAGGGATCACAATTTATAGTCTACTCCATGGTCCAACAGAAGTATGATTTGGGGGTATGTTGGAAAGATTATGGTTTCAGAGAACATAAAATTGTCTTTTCTACAAGTAGGTCTTTTTTCTACACTGCGAAAGGCCTAAGGATGCAAAGCAATCAGTATGTTAATGTACATTATCCTTAAAACTGAAATTACTGAACCTCCTAGGATCTATTTCTTGTTGTCTATAAATGGGAAGTGCCTGTATCAAGAACAATAACTCCTGTATGAGAAAGCTTGAATTCCACAAGTGAACCCTTAGAGTGATATGCTATGTTCAAACTCAGTTACTTCTGATAGGTGCAGGTAGTGTCAGCCTCTGTACATCAGAACACATGCATTCAGAGTTTCTGTGTATATTTAAGTTTGCATGTGTCTAGTCATGCAGTTCTGCAGTCTAGCTGCTCACCTGCCTCCTGCAAGAGTAGAGGACAAGATCCTGAATCACCTAATAAAAAAGGTTACATAAAATACATATTCAATGCTTTCTACAAAGCTCTCCTCTGAGTGACCTGATCAGAAAACCCAGTAGAGAGTAGGCAATATAAAAATACATTTGTAGATTTTCATGACGTAGATAAACACTGGGGGGTCAAATTCTGCTGAGAGTGGTGCAACTTCACTTTATCATTAAGTGACTTCACAGCTTGTTAGCTTGCAGTAACCAAAAGGGTAGGGAATACTGAAAATATAATGTAATGTCATACACTGATGGTAGAGCCTCACTTTGAATATTGTATTCAATTTTCGTCACTCCACCACCACCCAAACAGATACAGCAGAAATAGAAAAGTTCCAGAGAAGGGAAGTGGAAATGATCAACAGTATGGAAAACCTTCCATATCAGGAGAGATTACAAAGGTAAGGACTATTTAGAAAGGAAATGAGTAAGAGGGGACATGACAGAGGTTTATAAAATAATGAATGAGACAGAAAAGGTAAATTAGCCATTTCTATGTATCCTCTCAATACAGAAACAAGGGGACACTCAATAAATTAAGTGGTAACTAATTTAAAGCTGATGAAAAGAAACTCTTTTACACCACACACAAATAGCATGAGGAACTCACTGCCACAAGATCTAAGTAGGATTCAAAAATGGCTTACAGAAGGTTACTTCAACTGCCATTCACCTAGCAAATTTATTTTCCCAAGAGATGTAGCCATGCAATTAGTCCCTGATCCTAATGCTTGTTAAGCAACACAGCTGAAAACTTCTGTAATAGAATGACTAATTCGCTAGAGAACAACTGAAAAAAAGCCGATAGGTGCCTGCTGGGTTTTTTTTCAACTTTAGAAGTAAACGAGATATAGCACAGCTCCACAAACAAACTTCCAGCAAGATGCTATATTTAGATATACCTGCAGGTACAGTTTTGGAGTGATGCACCAGAGTTTCAGCTATAAATTATGTCTGTGTTAATGGAATTTGCAAGATAATATCAGATGGCATACTGGGAATTTACCCTCTTAGGTCTTCCAAGGTCTGAGACAGATATCAAGTTACAAATTAGAGCCTCTGAAAGGCTAGGGGCATGGACTGGCAGAATCAACAAACTCTGTATTCCAACTAAATGAATCTAAAATGTCCTGTGTGAAAATAACTCTCCTCTAGAAGTTGTGAAGAGGACTGCCATGGGCTACTATGATTAGAAACATTGGAGCTTCCAATAATCTCTTAAGGCTTGGCCTGAGCTCTAAGACAAAACTCAGTGATCCTAGAACTCTCTTTTAAATTCAGTAGTATCCTGAAGTTTCCAAATCTTCCTGCTGTTAAACTTTCTAATTCTGATGTCAGCCAACATTGTGGCTATTCAGGCTAGCATTCCAGACCACATACATCACTACCAACTAAGGGCCCAATCCCCCAAGGCCCTCAGCATTTTGCAAGGTGCATTCAAAGCCTCATGGGATAGTCACTTATTCTCCCATGACCTGAGGCAAAGAACAAAGCAAGAAGTCCAATTTTACTCCTGAATGCAGGACTCCCATGTTACACTCACGACATTGTTACTTCCCCACTGACTGACTAAGGCCTGGTTTACACTAGGGGAGGAAATCGATCTAAGTTACGCAACTTCAGCTACGTGAACTTCAGCAGTCGACGTACTTAGATCTACTCACCGCAGTGTCTTCACTGCAGTGAGTCGACAGCTGACACTCCCCCATCGACTCTGCCTGCGCCTCTCGCTCTGGTGGAGTACTGGAGTCGACGGGAGAGCGCTCAGTGGTCGATTTATCGTGTCTACACTAGACGCGATAAATCGACCCCTGCTCGGCAATCCTGCGGGTAATGTAGACAAGTCCTAAGATGCTGGTTTTCTAATTTGGAGAGTGCCCTCTAATGGTTGCATTAGGCATGGTTTCAAGCAGAAAAATATGTGAGCTCTGAATGAAGATGCGGAACAAAAGAATGAGACTGTTTCTCTAATAGAAAATAAAAATAAAAGAAAATCCCTTGAATACTTTAAAGAAAATGACACTCAGTTAATTGAAAGCAGCCAGTGCAGCACCAATCTGCTTCTCAGGAATTTTTTGGTTGTAATATACCAGTTTTGAAATATACTTGTAAACATACCTCAAGAAAGAAGTTGACCAGGTATGGATCCTGTTTCAGCTTTGCACATACTATGCAGAGAAACTGAATTTCTTCATTTTCTGTTGGTGCTGTTAGAACTTCACCGCAAAGTCTGATTAATTTCTGTGGGTGGGGGGAAAAAAAGTAGACAATTAAAAGTGGAAGAAACCCAGTAGCCTATTGGTAGGCACTCTAGGCTGAATTCTCTTCTCAAAGCGGTTCTCTGATGACATTAAGGTATATTGACTTCAACAGAGTTACTCCAGATTTACACCGGTATACATGAGATATTATTATTTACTGCTTGCACTGCAGTAACACTCAGAGGTCCCAATCAGTAATTTGTTATTGCACTGGGGGATTAAAAACAAAACAAAAAACCCCAGACAGAAACTCCACGCAAGAGAGAAACCATTACATTTGACATCCAAAAAGCCTGCCATACACAAATAAATGTTTGTTTGAAACTTGAACCGTACCTGCACTGGTTTATATACATTTATATGTGGGAGAAGAGGTTGTCGAATTCTTCCTAGAAGTTTGGTATAGAAAGACAAAACTTGCTGCTTCATTCCGGGAGGACACTAGACCACAACAGAAATAGAACAACAATGAAATAAATAACATACAAGCTGATCATCCAAAACAGCTGAGATTAAATTGAAATAAGATTAACATCCTTTTGAACAGCTTTATCATAAATAAACAGATCAATTTAAATAGTTGATCCAAAACAACTGAAAATATTAGGTCTTGCTAACTATACATGCTTTATTTTATTAAAAAACCACACCCTTTACATTAATTAATTGAATGCATGCTTTTAAATTATATTTATTTTCACAAAACTTGATATTTTTAACATCTAAGAGCCTATGCCTAGCCAACTCAGTTGTATAACAGAACACACAGAGTGGGTTGTGGGAAAGTTTATGCCACTACAGAAGCCCAACATCATATATCAACAACTTAGGTACAGCTCTACTGCAAGTAAAATCATCACACTTAACACACCACTTAGGGTTTGTCTACATGAGAGGATTTTTTTAAAATCTGAGTTAACTGACTGCTAGTTAGCTTGAATTACCTAGCACTCTTGTACATGCTAATCTGGACACTCCACAAATGTTTGTTCCGGGACAAAAATGCCTGTAATCTACCCAAGGGCTCAGCCTAAAGTAAATCCCTAATATTTGTGGTGTATTCATAGTAGCTTGTCCAAGCACGTTAACTTTAGTTAGTTAACAGACAATCAATTAACTTGAGTTAAAAAAGTCTAGTGGAGCCATACCGTGATGGTAGAATAATGTAATAAGCCTAAGGGTATGTCTACATAACAGCTGAGAGGTGTGATTTGCAGCTTGGGTTTAGACATACATGCACTAGCTCTGCTCAAGCTAGCGCCTAAAAACAGCAGTGTGGCCATGGAGCTTAGATTAGCCACCTCAGTATGTACACAGGAGGTCAGGTAGGATTGTATTCAGATGGCTACTATGAGCTGCTGTGGCTACACTGCTATTTGTGGGTGCTAGCTCAAACAGAGCTAGCATGTGTATGTCTACCCAAGATGGGAATTACTCCTCCCAGCTGCTGTGTAGACATACCATAGTCAGAACAAAGTGAGAATATTCCCTAACTGGAGTTAACTGCAACACCCTGCACACATTGAACCACGTATTTATTTCAGGTGTACTGAATCACAGAACTGTAGGGGCTGAAAGGGACCTCAAAAGGTCAA
This sequence comes from Chelonia mydas, assembly GCF_015237465.2. Lineage (NCBI taxonomy): Eukaryota > Metazoa > Chordata > Testudines > Cheloniidae > Chelonia > Chelonia mydas. Next base: position 110,883,121 of record NC_057853.1, read on the forward strand.
CTAGTCCACACGTGGTAAAGTATGAATGGTAATTCACAAATGGTAAAGTATAAATGACATGCTGTCCAAGAATCACTTGTGCAGACATATTTTTGTAAATGTAATGACTTCTCTTGACTCTTAAAAGCACTTTGCCAGTTTTGCATTTCACACAGCTCAACTGCATCATGTTTTCCTCACGGAGTTTGTAGTTGTATCAAACCAACTATATTTCTAATAAATACATTGCTAATTAAATACCCCAGCCATGTTATGTATTATGGCACCTCATTAACCAGGCTGCAAGACAGATGCCACGTTGATAGGAATATTGGGAGAAAGGTGCTCCCAGAAGGAAGAGATTGCTGTCCCACAGGCTCAGAGAAACTGAAAACTATCTTTACACATAAGAACCAACCAGACAAGACAAGAAACATCAAGTGAATGTGTGAACGTTGCAAGACTGACAACCCTGGAGAATGAAGTGCTCTGTTTATCCTCAGAACAGGCAGCAGGAGTGAAAGCTCTTACACTGCCCAACTGATTGACTTCCACCATGACATGAAGGTACTACCATGAGGGATGAAAGAGTAATTGAGTCTCCATGATCCAGTCAATCCTTGGCCTTTCAGTGGATAAGGCTGCCAAGAATGGCACCAACAGTGGCGGTGGCAGTTTTGAGGACATTTCCTGTTCCTGGGAAATGGACTGAGGTCCCAAAACAAACTTCACACAGGCCACAGAATAGCCATGAAAACTTAACACCAAGTGGTCACTACTGACCTGGGCTAGATTTGTACCAGTGACATAGATGTGAAAGGCTCTAAGGTGACTAGAGTATGTAAAAGATGAAACTGTACAAACATTAATTAAAGTACTAATTATGTGCTATCACCATCTAACTGATAGTCCTGAGCCATCCAGTTCTCTACAGTTAAAACAAAATATTGGTCCCATGCAATTCAGAACTTTACGAAGTTGAAAAGGCTTTTTAATATATAGGGCCAAGCTGCCAATTGCAGTATAGCATGACTCAGAATGGGGCATAGAGCACAGGTGGCTTTACTCACCTTTCGGTCCCCCACACCCTACCAGTTGTGGGGGCTGTAAGCCATCAAACTAGACTGGCACAAATTAGAGTAGACTCAGGGCTGGTTTATCTCATGCTACATCCCCAAAGGGGCTGTTCCACCAGCCAGGACTGCGAGAGCTCCTTGTGCTCTGGTTGCACGCCCTGTGCTGGGGAGGGGACCACAGAGGTGGGAATAGTTTGGGAAAACCTGAGGTGGTGCCTTAAGGCAGCTTTAAATCCCCTTTGCACCACCGGAGCAGAGCAAAAAGGACTTGAGATGCCATATGGAATCTCACCCATACCTCTCTCTGCTTTATTAAGTTATCTAAAGAGCACAGTGCCCAAGAGACTGTTTTATGGAGGGTAATTTGAACGTCTTTTGCAGCTCAGAACACTAAATCAGGGACAGCATGCTTCTGTAATCTACACAACTGTTTTCAGAAAAACAAACAACAAAACTTAATAAAGCATTTGTCACCCAAGCAAAATGCTGTACAAAGGAGAGTGAGTATTATTATCCCCATATACAGGTGGGAAAACTCAGGCAGAAAGCCAAAGTGACTTCTTGCTCAAGGTCACATAGTCAAGGTTTCCCATCTCCCAGGTCCTGTGCTCTAACCAATGGACCATACTACTTCACTTTGGCCGACTTGAATGACCACTCATTTGCTCATGTTACTTTGGAACTCCAGCAACATTCTTAGGTAATGTGAAACAAACGATCATCAGCAAGATTTCATAGAGTTTACGGGTCTTATCCTGCCAGGTGTCGACCATCCTCAACTGACATAATTCTAATGGGATTGAAGGTCCTAAGTACCTCAAAGGATGAGGCTCTTGCCCACCGCCTGAGATGTACTTACATCAGCTTTCCCTAGTGTGTACAATGTCTCCAAGATCTTGTGATGTAGCAAATATTCCATACAAGGCCCTGTCTCTCCCGATTCCCTCTCATTTTCTTCTTGAACTAGAATATCCAACATCTGCTCCAGGTGAGAAGGAATGTTGGTATCAGTCACAGGAGCTTTGTCATCTAAATAAAAAATATTCAGTTAAAATGATAAAAATAAAAACCAAATTTTCCTTTGAGTTCAATTATAAACCTTTGGTTTAAAACATGGCCATTTTTCAAAATAACTATTAAAAGAGCCCTCTGAAAAAATTGTTACAACATAGTCAGTGAGCGGTAAAGAGAGTATTAACTGGATAATTCACATCTACATAAATATGCTGGCCCATATTTTCAGAAGGGAAACAGAGATTTTGAATGCCTAACCTGAGACACCTTAAAGGGGCCTGATTTTGCCAGAGGGTTGAGCATATGCCTCTGAAAATCAGGTCTCTTTAACGTATCTCAAAATAGATACAAAGCATTACTGGTCACTTTTGAAAATGTGGACTACTAGATACTAGAGAAGTTTAACCTTAATGTGAAAAAAAAAAGTGTGGAATACTAAATTTCTGAGACTGTACTTGTCAGATGGTCCCAAAACAATCCAAGACTGGAATCTGTGGACAGCATCCAGAATCTACTTCATTTCCACTTGAACAATTCCTTCAAGAGTGAGAGACAGAGAGAAGCCTATTTTTTTTAATCTCACAAATAATGTATATCCAAACTTCAGGCTCAGTTCAATTTTTTAAAAAAATTCTTAAGTATGACTATTACATTGTCTTTGTTAAGACTGTGTATTGTTTTATTCAAATTTCAGAGTACAGTTCAGCTCATAGATCGCTATAAAGGAAAAGAGCCAGATTTTGATCTCAAAAAGAAAAGGAGTACTTGGGGCACCTTAGAGACTAACCAATTTATTTGAGCATAAGCTTTCGTGAGCTACAGAGAGAGAGAACTACAAAGTCTCTAAGGTGCCACAAGTACTCCTTTTCTTTTTGCGAATACAGACTAACACGGCTGTTACTCTGAATTTTGATCTCAGTTACACTGAAGGCCATGGAGTTACTTTGAATTTGCACCAGTGTAACTGAGAACAGGCATTAACCCAAGGTGTTGTATGGCACTGGTGTGTTTCTAGGAATTTAGAAGCAAATTTTTATTTTGCCATATTTTAATTGAACAACTAACGCAATGTGGAATTAGTCATTTCTTCTTATGCAATAACTTTAAAATACTGTAACGGTCATTTGAATGCAAAAGGAAACAAGGTCACAGAAGAGAATTGCCACATCAGGGCAATTTCAGTTTTCTCTCTGTCACCAGTTAGCTTAGACTGACTTGTTGAAGTAAGGCTTCTAAGACCTAATCCTGCTCCCACTGAAGTAAAGGTAAAATTTCCATTGATTTCAAAGGTAGCATATCCAAACACATAGTTTTCAAGATCTTTTTGCAGATTTTCATTTGGGGGAAGGTGGTGGTGAGGGAGAGGTAGCAGCAAGAATGGAAGCTTGGGTTTTTGCAAATAAATATTTAGTACCGAAGCCAAAGCTGAATTTATTTTTATTTTGCACCACACATGCTTATATGTCAGTTTGAGTACATATTGATTTAAACAAGAAATCAGAAGTCCTGAGGTTGTGAACACAACATTCAATAGCCACTCTAATAGGCATGCAGAGATAAGAGTACATAGGGCATGGTGATATTTGTCTTTAAAGACAACAGACTAGAACAAGTGATTAGGAGGACGATTATTTATGTATTTGTTGGAATGGTGGAAATGTGATTTACATTAAGCAAATACAGCCATAATTCAACTGAACAGCCAGCTTTTAAATTAAATGAAGAAGAGCAGAAGGCAGACACTAGAGTTTTAATTAACTTTGGTTTGATTCTGTCAAACATGGATGAAATCTGTAAGAACTTTCACAGTTGCAGTCTCAAAATACCTTAAGGAGAGACACAATCTGAGAAAAAAATTAAACAAGATAAAATACAGAAAGATGCCCAGTACTGAGCATTGTATGAAAGTCTGACTGGCTTCAGAAATGATTGTTCAAGTGTACATGACTGCAAAGTGATTTTGTGAAGACGTGGTAAAACCTTGGAAAGAAAAGGAAAAGAGGCAATGCAACAGAAATGAGAAGGGTTATCAGAAGGATTACATTTCTGCAGATGTGTGTTTAGAGTGAACTGAACAGGTGAAGCCAGAAATTAGGTCTGACCTTAAAAGGTACAATTCTCAACAAAGTGCACAGGGAATGAGGCATTACATCCGCTGTTGTTCACCCTCTATCAAGGTGCTTTGTCAAAGGTAAATCAAAGATAAAGGATATTTTAAAACAAATGTTTTTTGTTACTTTGGAAAAAGAAAGAGGAACTTACTTAATGAAAACAGTTTCGCTATTTCCCAATCTTCACTTTTAAACAGCACCGAGGTAGTTCCAGTTTGCCTCTTTCCATAGTGAAGATGCAAAAAAAAAAAAAAAAAAAAAAAAAGTTCTCTTACCTGAGGTCTCTATATAATAATGCGTAATTGCTTTCCAGTGGTAAACAAAATCTTCTTGTAACGGAAGGGATGGCGCAAGCTATGGAAACAAAACAAAACAAAAAAACTAAGTGGTAAGAAATGATCAAAATATATTTCCTGCAGGACTGAAGGAGACTCTATCCTTAATCCCTAAGCAGTGGCTCTAAAATTGTTCATACATGGACCACATCTTATTAGTGAGATTGTCTCATAAACACCTGTACACCCATTTGTGATTATATAACATACTTCGGCAACTAAAGGAATTGCTCACATAAGAAAGTACTTCCCAACAATTTTATATATAAGTGTTTCGTCCTTTAAGAAGAAAGTTAATCACACTCCTTTGCTTCTGCTCTTCATATCATCTCCCCTTCCCACTCTCTCCCTCTGCTCCCCTGCTTACACTGGCCAGCTGCTTCCCTCATTTCTCCCCAGGACATTCCTCTCTCATTCAGCTCCAGCCCCTGAAAGAGGTCCCCCTTTCATTTACAGGATGACGACTCCTTCTGGTTTCCAGCTGTTTTTATAGCCTTCCTGGCTCTTCTTTGGAATTAAGAGACTGGACAGTTCAAAAGAGCAGCTGAAGACAAGGGAAGCCAGTATCATGGCCACCCAGCTCTCTATGGATTGCCAATAATTGCTCGGTGGAGCACAGCCGGTGGGCCCAAACGTAAGACATGGCATTCACAGCTATTCACAACCGGAATAGAACCTCCTATAACAAAAATCTCAAGACCTTCAATGTATCAAACTTGGGCTCTATTTAATTATATTTTATTTCATTACACAGAATTCTTCTTAGGAAGGAGCGCCAAAACAATTCACCCACACACTGCTGAAATGAAATGCAGCCACTCCAGAGGCCAGGATGCAGCAGCCAGCTGGATAATCACTGGGTAGAATACTGTACAATAACAGGAGGAAAGGTCATCCTTACTGGAAAGGACCAAACTCCATGGAGCTCAGTATATTCCTCTTAGAAGACTCAAGGGCTGTCACTCCAGTGGGATTTGGAATCTGTGATTCTTCATGTCTAGATATTTCAAATTTGAGGCTTCAAACCATAAATCATTGCTTCCAATTTCCCCCTTTAGGGGCTTGAGTCGCCTCAAATCCCAATAAGCCAATGGGAATGGAGGGCTCTCAAACCTTTGCATACCCTTGAAAATTTTATACATCCAACGTTTTTCTCTAGTTAATGACGTTTACATTTATCTTGGCTAAAAACGCAAAATCCAATATATGAACAGCACATCATGTGCCGAAGGAAAGAGGAGTTCTTAATATTACTGACCTTTTGTACACAAGACTTTGAAATGAAAGACATTCAAAAGTAACTGTGCATGATGGCTAACAGGATCAGCGTTAGGACACTCACTCCCAAATGTCAACTAAGCAATCGAATTTATACACCATTTATCCATTCCCTGCTATCTGACTGCTCTTCTGTTCCCCCAAGGCTATTCTGGGCACTGACATTACATTTTACCTCATAACATTTTAGTGCACCAAATGTCATGAGGCAAAAAAAAAGGCATCTGAAAGTCTTTCATTGAGCAGAATATTTATTTTACTATACATCTTGTTTGGTTACTGCAAAACAGAGAAGTAGCTGAAGATACAGGACAGATCTTTACATATCAGGCTTTGTTTTCCTTGCTGGCCGGGGATGGGTGGCTGAAGCCATTATTGCCATCAATTTGTACTGGTTTCTATAATAATATATAATCAGAACTAAATTTTGCTTCATAAATGGCTGCAGAGAGCATTTCTTAGGGATAAAGGGCTTTTCCTCATGGCTTTTCAGCACACATTATTTTCAAAAGTAACGCTAAAATAGATTATATTAAAAATTCACCCTTGACTGATGCGATTTTGCTCTCCACTTCTATTTTAGCCTCATCTGTTTCTAGGTGAATTCAGTGTTTCTGAAAGCCAGTGCCAGATTGAGGATTTCAATTTCCAGCACTGACAATAATTTATCCACAGAGAGAGCAGCAGCAGTCACAAGCTTCCCAGACATTGTCTCTCCCCCAACAAATTGCCTCAATACAGCCCTCAAGGGACTGCTCTTAGAGGTGAAAAGGTAATTCAGGGTTAGATCCTGCTGTTCTTACTCAATTAAAATTCTTATTGGCCTCACTGAGTTTTGCTGATTGAGGACTGCAGGATTGCTTCCTCAGCCTACATCAAATGTGGGCAAACTACGGCCCGTGGGACCCTCCTGCCCAGCCCCTGAGCTCCCATCCCAGGAGGCTAGCCCCCGGCCCCTCCCCCGCAGCCTCAGCTCACTGCGCTGCTGGCACAATGCTCTGGGGGGGCGGGGTGAGCTCCTGGGGCAGCGCAGCTGCAGAGCCCAGCCTGACCCGGTGCTCTGTGGTGCGCGTTGTGTGGCTGGCTCCAGCCGGGAGGCACGGCTGTAACGCCGCCAGCCACCAGTGCTCCAGGCAGCACGGTAAGGGGGCAGGGAGCAGGGGGGGTTGGATAGAGGGCAGGGGAGTTTGGGGTGGTGGTCAGGGGGCGGGGGTGTGGATAGGGGTCAGGGCGGGCAGAGGGCGGGGAACAGGGGGGTTGAATGGGGGCAGGGGTCCCAGGAGGGCAGTCAGGAAGGAGAGGGGGGGTTGGATGGGGCAATGGGGGACAGTCAGGGGCAGGGGTTCCAGGGGCAGTCAGGGACAGGGAGCAGGGGTGGTTGGATGGGGCAGGGGTCCCGGGGCGGCAGACAGGAATGAGAGGAGGGATTGGATGGGGCAGCGGGGAGCAGTCAGGGGCAGGGGTTCCAGGGGCGCTCAGGGATCCCAGGGGGGCTGAGGTTCCAGGGGGGTTGGATGGGGCTGGAGTCCCGGGGGGGGCCGTCAGGGAGTGAGAAGCAGGGGGGCGGGGGCCAGGCCACGCCTGGCTGTTTGGGGAGGCACAGCCCCCCCTAACCGGCCATCCATACAATTTCCAAAACCTGATGCGGCCCTCAGGCCAAAAAGTTTGCCTGCCCCTGGCCTACATGCTCCTGAAATCCCTGAAAAATGGTTTAATCTTATAAAATATAAGAGACTGAGAGGAAGAAAAACAACAGGCTGAGTAGGAAAGGAGGGTAGTTGATGGAGTGAAACTCCTCTACTAACTAATTACTTCTTCAGAGGAAGACAGCAAACTGAAGGAAAGTACTTTTTAAAGTTTTAGATTTTTCTTCTCTTAGGCTAGAGAGGATTTAGTGCTGGTGAAAAGTGCCTCAAGGACAGCCCTAGACCAAGGGCTCGTCTACATAATTTTTTTTTACCCCTGGTATAACCTAGGGCAGAGGTGGGCAAACTACGGCCCGCGGGCCACACCCAGCCCACGGGACCCTCCTGCCCCTGAGCTCCTGGCCCTCCCCCGCAGCCTCAGCTCACTGCGCCGCCAGTGCAATGCTCCGGGCAGTGGGGCTGCGAACTCTTGCCGGGCAGCGCAGCTGCAGAGCCGCGGCCTAACCCAGTGCTCTGTGCTGCGCGGTGGCGTGGCTGGCTCCCGCTGGGCGGCACGGCTGCCTGTCCTGGTGCTCTTGGTGGCGCAGCTGTAGCAGTAGCGCGGTAAGGGGGCAGGGAGCGGGGGGGTTGGATAGAGGTCAGGGGAGTTTGGGGTGGTGGTCAGGGGGTGAGTGTGTGGACAGGGGTCGGGGTGGTCAGAGGGCGGTAAACAGGGAGGTTAAATGGGGGCAGGGGTCTTGGGGGGGCAATCCGGAAGGGGGGGTTGGATGGGGCAGCAGGGGACAGTCAGGGGCAGTGGTTCCGGGGGCAGTCAGGGAGAAGGGGTAGTTGGATGGGGCAGGAGTCCCAGGGGGGCAGTCAGGAATGAGAGGAGGGGTTCAATGGGGCGGCGGGGAGCAGTCAGGGGACAGGGAGGGGTGGATGGGGCAGAGGTTCCAGGGGGGCCGTCAGGGGACAGGGAACAGGGGGGGTTGGATGGGGCAGGAGTCCCAGGGGGGCCGTCAGGGGGCAAGAAGCGGGGGGGGGCATGCCTGGCTGTTTGGGGAGGCACAGCCTCCCCTAACTGGCCCTCCATACAATTTCGGAAACCCGATGTGGCCCTCAGGCCAAAAAGTTTGCCCATCCCTGACCTAGGGCCTGGTATGCACATAGATTTTGTATTGATATATTTATTTTATTTAAAACACACACACACACACACACACACACCTCTCAAATAGTTATACTGGTAGAAATTGTGTTCATCTACAGAACAAGTACAGAACTAGCAGAAGTGCAAGATTCCTGAGAACATGCTTTAACCCTGATAAGGAGGGATCACCCATAAGGGTGAAAAGGTAGTTCAATCTCCACAGCCAACTATCATCTACCCACTGAAACTAACAGGGCATTACTATTGCCAATTTGAATAATGATTTTTTTTCTAAAAGCATTGATACTTGTCTTCTAGGATCTGGACCAAGACCAAACACAATTCAAAGTTTACTAATGAGCTACCACATATGAAGGAGCCACCTTCAAGTTATAGGCAAAAAAGGGAAATATGTATTTACTCATCTCAGTTATATTTAACCCATGGAAATAATTATAAGTTTATTATATTCAACCATTTTAATTAAAGTTTAATTAAGTTTCCATGGGTCATGACCAATTCTCAGTCCTCAATTACACAAAGAAAAGCTTTCAGCCTTCAGGAATAAATTTTAAATCCCAATTATAAAAAAAATGATGTGTGTGTTCCTAGCTCAGATGGCTGGAACACAATAAACAGAACTGCAAAAGCCGCCCACTATAGTCGGCAGTGACTGGCAATGGCCTCTGGTCACCCGCTCCAGTAGCCAACACTTCGCTGACGAGCCTGTGCTCTAGTTTGCTCCATGAGCTTTGAAACACACCACTGACCAGCTTCTTTCTGGATACTTTACTCACGAACAAGGTCAGCTCCCAGACTGCTGCATGGGGCAGCACAGCAAGGGGAAGAGGTGAGCAGCCCTCTGTGGAGAGAGAAGTGGTTCGGGACTATTTAGAAAAGCTGGACGAGCACAAGTCCATGGGGCCGGATGCGCTGCATCCGAGAGTGCTAAAGGAGTTGGCGGATGTGATTGCAGAGCCATTGGCCATTATCTTTGAAAACTCATGGCGGTCAGGGGAGGTCCCGGACAACTGGAAAAAGGCGAATGTAGTGCCCATCTTTAAAAAAGGGAAGGAGGAGGATCCTGGGAACTACAGGGCAGTCAGCCTCACCTCAGTCCCTGGAAAAATCATGGAGCAGGTCCTCAAGGAATCAATTCTGAAGCACTTAGAGGAGAAGAAAGTGATCACGAACAGTCAGCATGGATTCACCAAGGGCAAGTCATGCCTGACTAATCTAATTGCCTTCTATGACAAGATAACTGGCTCTGTGGATGAGGGCAAAGCAGTGGACGTGTTATTCCTTGACTTTAGCAAAGCTTTTGACACGGTCTCCCGCAGTATTCTTGCCAGTAAGTTAAAGAAGTATGGGCTGGATGAATGGACTATAAGGTGGATAGAAAGCTGGCTAGATCATCAGGCTCAACGGGTAGTGATCAATGGCTCCATGTCTAGTTGGCAGCCGGTATCAAGTGGAGTGCCCCAAGGGTCGGTCCTGGGGCTGGTTTTGTTCAATATCTTCCTTAATGATCTGGAGGATGGTATGGAGTAGGGGCATTGCCAGCAGATCGAGGGACGTGATCGTTCCCTTCTATTCGACATTGGTGAGGCCTCATCTGGAGTACTGTGTCCAGTTTTGGGCCCCACACTACAAGAAGGATGTGGAAAAACTGGAAAACGTCCAGCGGAGGGCAACAAAAATGATTAGGGGACTGGAACACATGACTTATGAGGGGAGGCTGAGGGAACTGGGATTGTTTAGTCTGCAGAAGAGAAGAAGGAGGGGGGCTTTGATAGCTGCTTTCAACTACCTGAAAGGGGATTCCAAAGAGGATGGATCTAGACTGTTCTCAGTGGTAGCTGATGACAGAATGAGGAGTAATGGTCTCAAGTTGCACTGGGGGAGGTTTAGGTTGGATGTTAGGAAAAACTTTTTCACTAGGAGGGTGGTGAAACACTGGAATGCGTTACCTAGGGAGGTGGTGGAATCTCCTTCCTTAGAAGTTTTTAAGGGTCAGGCTTGACAAAGCCCTGGCTGGGATGATTTAATTGGGGATTGGTCCTGCTTTGAGCAGGAGGTTGGACTAGATGACCTCCTGAGGTCCCTTCCAATCCTGATATTCTATGATTCTGTGACCCAGTCCCACCCAAATATCCCTCCAAAATTAGTACTTTCGATCTAATGGGAATTACAGATCCTTGGGGCGACTGCTAACTATAAAATCTGCCCAACATACAACTCTCAAAAAATAAAAAATTATGAGTTGTTGGAAAAAAAAATACGTAAAGTCTCAGGAAACCAGACAACATTCAGACGGATTTTCTTCACAGATTTTATAAATATTTGCTGTAACATTTTTCATACACTCAGGACCTTGGAAGGCTACCTCCCAGCTCTCTTACAACCTGACTAGGGGTAGGCCACAAAGACTGAGGTCAGGGTTTTCCCTTCAGTGCCACTCGGCCAGGCCAATGTACACGGTAGAAGTGAACCTTCTGAACAGATTCTGGGAGGTCACATGGGTGCTCAGCACAGAGTGAAAAGGAAGGGGAAGTTACAGCAAAGGGGCCTTAATGGGATGCAAAAGGTGGGTCCTCTTCCCTCCCAGATGGCTGAAACAGGGAAAGTCTCTGGGGATTATTGCCCAGTATTTTTCATTTGATTTGCTTTTGATCTGTGACTGCTTGGTGGATAATAAAACTTGCATTGAGGAACGGACCTTAAAAAGTGTGTGTAGCTTTATTTCCCTTCTCTGGTTAGTGAAACCACCCACTAGTTTATACAGGACGCCATTCACTTCAGGTGTAAAGTTCAGCACGTGTGTAAATATTTGCAGGATCAGAAGTTTAGCTGTTACCATTAGAAATAGTAATAAGCTTTTCTACTTTCTTATTTTATTCATAGATTATAAGACTGGAAGGGACTATTGTAATCATATAGATTCTAGCCTGACCTAAATAACACAGGCCATAGGACTTCTCTGCTTGTTTCCTGTGTACCTTTAAAAAAATCCAAACTTGATTTAAAAATTATCAGCGATAGAGACTCCACCACAGTCCTTGATAAATTATTAGGAAATTATAATGGAAGGGTTTAGTCTGATCTGCTCTCAGAAACACGAGTTATTATATTATATCTAATCAAGTAGACAACACCTCACTCTGAGTACTTATACAGATGAAGGTAAGGATTCAGGGCAGTATAAGCAAGGTTAAGTGATTCTTTAAAAGAAAAGCCTAGTCATTCGTTAAAGTTAGTTTGGGCTAGAAGGAACCTGTCATGACAATAACAGAAAGGAAACTGGAGTTAAAACAAATTAGGTATCTTTGTAATAAGGTACAATTGAGAGATAAGCACCTAGAGAGATTTAGTAAGAATTTACAGACCCTAGGAGCAGCTAACACCTATTGTAATTGCCAATCAGCTATATAATGATACAGAATTATCCTACTTTGAAGTGAAATTGAGAGCTATTCCAAATGCTCAAAGTTTATGATTTTCTACATGTAAATATCTCTTAAAAGCCCCAAAGGTTAGTATTTAAAAAGACTGAGGCCTGGTCTACATGAGGAAATTAGTGTCGCTCAGGGGTCTGAAAAAATCAACCTAACCCTCGGTGTAGACAGCACTGGAGAATTCTCCCATCAACCTAGCTACTAGCTCTCAGTGAGGTGGTTTACCAGCGCTGACAGAGAGCCCCTCACGTTGGCACAGACAGCGTCGTCACCGAAGCGCTACAGTGGTGTAGCTGCAGAGGTACAGTTGCAGCATTTTAAGTGTAGACAAGCCCTTAGCAATTTGCAGAATCAATCTTGACATAACCTGGACCAAACAAACAATGGAGCACATACTTGCTCAAGATTCAATTTCTTTTTATGAAAACAGAAGTGAGGAGTATAGGGGGAAAAAAGAGAGCTAAAAACCAACAACTTGAAACCCCATTTGCTGTGCATTGTCATTCACTTCTTGGCAGCCCTGAAGATTCAACACTGTTTGGATTAGTCAGACACAAATACACGGGTAGGGAGCACATTTGTCTAACGGCAGGGTAAAAACATCTGTTTGTAACAAACCTGTGACAGACTCTCTGGAACATAACAATCAACCCTATCAAATACCTGTAGTCCCACTAAGAATTTGGACCTAAAACAACACAGAACAACAGGAAAACTCACACACAAAATCAAATTCAAGGATGCCTCTGTCTTAAGATGGCACTACTGTACTTGGCTATTATAGTTATGATCATTCTATCAGCGTAATACATCACACAGTGGTGGATCCTCATCTGGATTACTGTCTTCATCTTTGCAGGGATTGAGAAGGACAGCAAAGATAGCTGAGACGGGGGAGGATTTACAGGTGATAAGAGACTGCAAAAAACTAGGATTTTTTAAAGACTGTATTATAAAGAGCTTCAGCAGATATAGAAGAGATGTGTTTAGAAAGCATCCACAAACTAGGATTATTTAGACAGCAAAGGAAAAAGACTAGAGAATATTTTGATTAAGACATTCAAAATTAAGAAAGCAAAATGAAAAATGATTGGCCCCTTACTTTTTCCCCATCACAATGTTGGAACAAGAGGATAATCAATTATTTAAAGGGCAGTACAGTTGGAACAAATGATTACACACCGTGTACAGTCAACCTTTGGAATTCCTTGCCATAGGTCACAGAGTCAGTCACTGTGGCTCGATTATTATTTCATATGTGAAAGCTAAGATAATAAAGGTAATCAACTGTTACCTTGCAAGCTGGGAACTCGGACTATAGGAATATGTGGCCTGGTCTACATGGCGGGGAAGGGAATATCGACCTAAGATACACAACTTCAGCAATGAGAATAGCGTAGCTGAAGTCCTGTGCTGTGAAGACACGAGGTGTCGACTGCCGCCACTCCCCCATCAACTCCGCTTCCGCCTCTCGCCGCGGTGGAGTACAGGAGTCAACGGCAGAGCGATCGGGGATTGATTTATCATGTCTACACTGGACGCGATAAATCGATCCCTGATACCTGCCAATCTGGCGGGTAGTGTAGATGTACCCTCAGTTTCTAAAGTTAATTGTTCCTGTACTTAGAGGGCAGGACAGGAGCATTACGAAAGCGAATAAAACTGCATGCCTGAAGGGATCAGGAAAGCACTATCCCTCTCCACCGTACTGTAGAATGTACCTATCAACTTTACTGGTAAAGTAGAGAACATTTGCCTCTGTAGCATCAGGCATGGATCACTTCCACAGGCAGGATAAGGCACGAGTGCTCCAACGTGTTCTGAAAATCCTGTTTCTATAGACCAGTGGCTCCCAAACTTTAACAGCCTGCGAACCCCTTTCACTAAATTGTGAAATCTCATGAACCCCCTCCTAAAAATGAATATTTCCAGGGATTTAAGTTTAAATTTCCTCCGCACTCCGTGGGGCTCCTGCTGCCGGACCCCGTTGACCACTCCGGCCAACTGAGCTCCACTGAGCTTGGGCTGCAGGTCCCGCTGACTGCCAGGGCTCGGACTGCCAGCCCCAACTGTCCGGACCCGCTCTCCTTGGGGCTCAGGCTGTCCCACCTGCTGCCTCCAATGCCCGGGGTCCTCTGGCCGTCATTAGTGAAATTTTTCTGGCAAACCCCCTGTAACTAACATTCTGTGAACCCCAGTTTGGGAACCACTGCTATAGACCTTACAAATAGAAGGTGATTCTAAACTGCTCTGGAGCCAGCTAACCTTCCTTCCCACCTGCTTGATCTGACATAGTCCAGGGTTTATTGACTTCCAGGACACACTGCACTAAGACCACAAAGGAGTAACAACTGGGATTAGAAATCAGAAGTTTCTGGGTCTCAGTACTTTGGTTAGAATACTGTACCACACACCTCTCAAAGAGAAAGTTTTCAGAGTAACAGCCCTGTTAGTCTGTATTCGCAAAAAGAAAAGGAGTACTTGTGGCACCTTAGAGACTAACCAATTTATTCGAGCATAAGCTTTCGTGAGTTCCACAGTATGCATCTGATGAAGTGAGCTATAGCTCACGAAAGCTTATGCTCGAATAAATTGGTTAGTCTCTAAGGTGCCACAAGTACTCCTTTTCTTAAAGAGAAAGTTGTAGCCATGCTCAATATCCTCTCACTTTTGTGAGTTCATGTTTCACTCTTACCATTATAATTCTTACTATTTATATCCTAATCATGCAAATATTACTGAACATAATACTTACTACTGTGAGTAGCCCCACAATACTTGTTGAGCTTACTCATAAGACTAAGAGACACAGGATGAGGACTTCAACTTGTAAACAGGATGCCAAGAGGTGAGCGTTTTGGTTTATAGCAGTCACAAAATTACATGCTTCCCATTTTTTTAAAATTTAATTTATTTTTATTGTTTTATCCTCTAATTGCTTATCTTTACTGATAGGCATATTGATTTTTCTTAGTATTTCTTGTGGCCCTAAAATAAACAGGCACTTTTGATTATATTGGCACACAAATAAGTAAACAATCATATAAGCCCAGTTCTGGGAATTAATATTTATTAGTTAACTTTCATTGCAGAGCCAGCAAGAATAAAAGTCTTTCACCCAATCCTGCCACCCTTACTCACTTAAGTAGTTCCACTGAAGACAATGAAACTGCTCACATGAATACCGTTTCCAGGCTCACGCATCCAATATTTGTTGGTCCTACATAAATCTTCTATTTATTATGGTATTTGTACAGGTCACCAACACAGTGTTTTCATTGAAATCACCATCTTTTTAAAAAACTTCACTCACTGGTGGTTTTATAGTTTTAAAAACAATAACCTCAGGAAGAACATGATCTTGAAAACAAATATGAGCCTAATTTTACACATGACCAGTCCTATTGAAATCAATGTGAGTACTCACATGCATAAAGCTAAGCACGTGTGTAAAATTTTGAAGGATCACATCTGAACGTGCATCTCCCATCAGGTATTAACAACTTTAAGGCAGACCAGTTTTCCTCTCTAAGAACATTTTAAGGGTTACTTTAATAAATTTTATGATTATTCCTACCAATTCACTGCCCATCTTTAACATCTAAACTAAGGCTGTAGCGTTTCAAGCTCCAATCTTGCAAACACTTATGCCCACTGAAGTCATGGGGCTACTCAGGTACTTAAATCTGAGTATGTGTATAAGTGTTTGCAGGATCAGGGCCTTACAGGTTTCATAGAGTTGTCAATATAGTATAGTAAGTCACTTATCTCAAAACACTTTTCACGGATAAATAAAAAACAACAGTAAAGAAAGACAAATCAAGACTTACAGGTCAGTGAGAAAAGCTATGCAAATTCATAAACTAATTTAAAAATCTGGATCTTGTGAAAAGCAAATACAACATGCAAATAGCGAAGACAAAATAAAGCCATCTTGACAAAAAATCATAGCTACGTAGTCTGCAAAAGCAGCAAGTTGAGAAATGGGCCCTGCTACTTAACTTCCCAAAATGTAACCTTTTTGGAGGCTATGCAACTGACTTAGCCTGGTAGAAATCCAGTTTGATTTTTCAGTCAATAATTTAAAACAAAAAAGTTTATGTATTAAAAAGCAGAATTTCTGGAGGCTGTTAACTGTGCAGGAAACCAAAGAGAGACCCTGACACTGCTACACCACCACACTGACCAAGAAAATCCGGGGAAGCTCCCCTAACCCAGCTGTAGCTTTACTTGGGTCTGCAAAGCACCCAGCAAGTTTTTAGGCACTCAGAAACAATAACTAACAACCCCCCTCCTCAAGGCATCCTCACCTCTGCCTTGGGGCAAAGAAAGGGGAGCTTTCAATGTGAATACTGGTCAGTGACTGCTCCACACTGGCTCTAAAATCCCGAAGGGGGAGGGAGGGGGGAAGATGCACCTCTGCTTCTCTGCCTGGGCTAATGGGGCGGGGGGGGCGGTTATTATCGACGACGCTACCGGTGGCTGGGCCTCTGGGGAATTTCTCAGCCCGTCTCCAAGGCCCGAGAGAGAGATCTTCGCCTCTCCCCGCTGGCTGCCGGGGACAAGGGGGCTATGCCAGTGACCCTGGGGGCACTGCTCTCAACGGGCCTAGGCTGGCTGCCCTCAGCTGCCCCCTTCTCGCCCCCCGCGGTGGGGAGGGTAAATTCACCCCTTCCTTGGGGAAGGGGCCAGTGCGGATAGCATCGGTCCCCATTCAACCGCCCAGGGCCCCTACAGGCAGCTACCCCATCCTTCGCCGCTCTGCCCTGGGGGCAGGCCAAAGGGGGACCGCTCCCCGGGCGGCAGGGGGGGCGGGGAGGGGCCGTAACAGCCGCCCCCGGCAGGCACAGGAAGGGGGACAATGGGGATCGCGCCCCCACCTCTGTCACCTCCCTCCCCGGCAGCGGGATGCCGGGTGGGGCGAGGGGACACGGAGCGGGAGCAACGTGGAAGGGGAGCAACGGGGCAATCAGCGGGCGCGTTCCCCCAGGCGGCCCCGCTCCTCGACTAGGCCGCAGCTGGATCCCCGGTGTGGCGCGGCGGGGCCGGCCGGCGGCCTTACCGCCTCCACGGCGTGCTGCAGGATGGAGGTGAGCTTGGAGAACATCCTGTCCCTGGACTGGAGCAGCCGCTGCCGGGAGGATCGCGAGAGCTCCTCGATCCGCCGCCTCCGCTCCAGGGTGAGGGCTGCATGCGGGGGGCCTGGCCGCGGGGATCGGGCTAGGGGCGCAGCCAGGCAGCCTCCTGCTTTCCCTCCCCGACAGACACCGTGGCACTGACACCCGCCCGCGCGGCGGCGCCGGCTGCTGAGGAGACGCCTTTCCCCGCTCGGCCGGCAGGGGCCGCTGCCCCCACAGCACAGAGCGGGTCTGTGCGGGGGAGTCCCCGCCGCTGGGCCTGGGAGCCCGGTCGTGGAGCCCCAGTGGGACCAGCCCCTTTGTTTAGCCCCACAGGAACCCCCTCCTCTAGCCCCACTGGGACCAGCCCCTTTGTTTAGCCCCACAGGAACCCCCTCCTCTAGTCCCACTGGGACCAGCCCCTTTGTTTAGCCCCACAGGAATCTCCTTGTCCACCCTCATATTTTGGGGGGAAATCCCATTTATTCAGCCTATAGAGACAAGGGATCCTATATTGGGAGGGGCAGGGGTATCTCCTCTAACCAGTTCTCCAGGGACTAAGGATTCCATTATTTTTTCTGAGGTGGATGCGCCTGTGGTGGGGAGGAATCTTCTCACCCAGCAGCTTAGACACCAAGGATCCTATACTAGAAGGAAGGGTGGTGGAGTCCCTGTCATCGTGCCTATAGAGATCAGGGATTCCCATATGATGGAGAACTGGGTAAAAGGAAACATGTTAAGTAAAAGCATTAGCAAAGTGTAGAAATGATGGTGATTCCATGTCTCTGTCAGAAAATGGGACCCTAGGTCTGTCATCCGATCTTACAATCTGTTTTGTTTGGACGTACCCACAGGGCGCTCCAGCCACTTCCTCTAGTATAGCTACTCACAGATGGAGTAGCTTGCAGAATCAGGGCCGCTGCAAGCTCTTATGCACATGCTTAACTGCACACACCTGAGTAGTCCTGGTGTAAGGCTCTGATCTTGACGACATTTAGCCATTTGCTTAACTTTACTGCTGTGAGGTTTGAAGGACTGAGGTCTAAGTGCATGTGTGATTGGAGCCTACATTTAATGTGACATGACAAGTGAGAGTTAAAACCAAACAAAACCGGTTTTTGCAAGTGAATAATTGTACATAGGTACTTGAGGAACAGTGACTGACGCAGAGCATAGCTGAGACGTTTCTTTTTCATAATCAACAACAAAAGAAAGCATCAATAAAAATGTTTTTTTAATTAAGGCTTTTATTTTCAGATTACCAAATTTATCTTTTCTAGGTGGCCCAAATAGCCATATTTTACAGTATGTTCTCAGTAGATGTAGGTTTTGTATACGAGCAATAGTATAAAGAAGTTGAAGGTATCTCTGCATTTCTGTATTGAGGTCATTAATCCATTTGATCATATGTCTGGAAAGTGTCCATAATGTGAGATTATGATAAAAAGTTTTAATAGGCATTTTTCAGTATGTTTGGACTTGTTTTAACAGTAAGCTTTTTGGGGAAAAGGCTATAATTTTATTATGCGTTTGTACAGAGCCTACCATGATGGGGTCCTGGTCCAGATGGGGGCTCCTATTGCTTTCAAAAGACAAATAATAATAATAATAATATATTTAATATAGTATTCAGGCCAGGGGTGTCAAATATACAACCTATGATCTACAGGACATAGTCTCAGCTTTCATTTAAAAAAAGAAGTAAATTTCTAGTAAATTTCAAACTTTCCAAATTGAATGGAATGTAACTGATGCCCTGATGTCTGCCTGCATCTTCAGAAAGCTTCAGACAATAACTCTGAAGTGTTAATTCCCTAAAGCCCAATGATGATACTTCTGTGTCAACATCAGCTATTTAAGTTGGGAGGTGGGAAATGGGAGTAGCGGCAGGGAAGAGGAAATGCAAAGGGAAGAACAAAGGAGACAGGGAAAATGGAGAAAAACATAGACAGCAGAACAGGAAGGAAGAGAAATAAAGGGCAGATATGGTGGTAGTCCTACAGAAGAATAGATTTTCGCATTGAACAATGCTGAATGTGTAAGGTTCTGAACAAACACCACCTAAAAGTTTAGTTATTAAAAGGTCAGGTTCTCTGCTAACCTCCCAATGGCATCAGTGGGAGATTGCTGTAGATTGCAGGAAATATGGAATCCTAAATTTATACCCTGCCCACAGATCATAATTGAATATGGGATTTGGCCCCTGCACAGAATGACACCTCTCTGATCTAGAGACACAAGGTGAGTGAGGTAATATCTTTCATTGGAGCATCTTCTGATGGTGAAAGAGACATGCTTTCAAGCTACACAGGGCTCTTCTTCAGGTCACCAACAGAAGGTGGTCCAATAAAAGATATTACCTCACCCACCTTGTCTCTCTGGTATCCTGGGACCAACACAGCTACAATACTGCAAACCCCTGATCTACGATAATAATAATATGATTTCTTCAGTGTGAATTTTTGGGGACTTTCTTTGAGTTCCTATATTTTTACTGGGGTGTCTAGAAGAGTGTGGGAGTTTTAAATGATATTTACAAGTGCAAAAATATTTTTTTTCTGCATGAGGCTTATCCATCAATATGGGTAGCAGAACAAACAAAGAAACAGTTAATCATTTTAGGCACCTTGAAGATATACAAGGAGACAGTTTTATTAACAGTGAAAGTATTTCTAAGCATACTTCATAATTTATGAAGTCATAAATCACTTAAACACAGATGGTAAAGCAGAACAGAGCTTTTCCAAGTGCTTGAGCACCTCTTATTATTCTAAGAGTGCCTTTGTACATAAAACAGTTTTAAAAACATCTAGAACATTTAGATGTGCTTAGAATTAGTTTTATGGTCATAAAAATGAGTCCCTGCAAGGACTGCTCAACTCTGAATTTCTGACTTTAAGAAAAGAGAATCTTACCATTTTATGATTACTCCTAAGCACTCCCTTAAGCCTATTATACATAACAAATTGAGTTAGTGAGAATAATACTGAATATAATCTCCAATACATAGGGCTTGAATCTGTAGCCACTCTGTGCAGAACTGCAATTGATGCTATAGAATCTGGTTCATAGTGCATATATTATATATTGTAGCTGTGCATTTTTGTAGACTCCTGAAATAGTTCAAATTATCAGACAAAAATATGTTGTTATCTCAGGCCTTGCACTACTGTTTTTTTTTCCCCAACCAGTGCAGGTTTTTGCTACACCGGTGCAAAGCACTATCGTAGAAATAATGCAAAAAGTGACTTACCTATGACAGTGCAGAAAAACTCAGTATAGACGTGCTTAAGATCCTTGGGCTCCTGGGGATGATTCAGTTATGGACATAGAACCAGCATCACACCATATAATAATCGAATTTTCATCTGCTGATTTAGGACTAATTCTGTTTCCACTGAAATCAATGGAAACTTTTCCATCAATTTTAAAAGGAGTAGGAGCAGAGTTTTGCTGTGTTGTGTTTTGTGGGACATGCTTCATTGCTGTAGTGAAGTACTGAGGTCTGTAATAGTAAATGCTGTGCATTAGAGTTTAGTCTCCTGCTTGAAGATGGATTAAGAAGTAGCTGAGAGTCAAACATTTGAATTGAGAATGAGATTGTTTTTGGAACAATAGCTGTTTTTTATCTCCTAAATGTTCAGGAAATTGTTCAGATTAAATTAATTTAAATGGAATAGACAGTGATGTAATGCACTAGCCTTTTATATCTGAAGATGTAGCTTCATATCCTATAAAACTTGATGGCACCACTCCAGTCTGTATTGGATATATTTGTCAGCATCACAGAAGAACAATTTGACTTTTTGTTCAGGAGAAGCTCAAGATTTGTTTGGCAAAATTTTGTAAACCAGAAGGAAAGTACATTAGTATACCTGTAAACTTTTTACACTCTGAATCATAATTTCTTATGTACATGATAACCAAATTCACACCCAGACTTTCAATGAATGATTAGAGGGATATTTTGAAGATAAAATTAAGAGTGGGATTGTGTGTTGTACCTTTTAGAGATTTAGCACAAAATTCACTGTGTTGGGGGAGGGCTAAAGTGACCTTAAGCCACCTTTGTGCCCTCCTGATTCCAAGCTGCTCTAGGCATTGAAATGGCCCCGTGGGGATTTCTTAATTTATAGCAGCCTGCCCTCTGCTGTGTATGGGTGGCAATGATGTCCAGAATCCTAGAGCTACACACTGTGGCCCACACTCTTTCTCCCATGAAACATCCCCTCCTGCCCCACTCCAGCATGTCCCCCATGCCAGTGCTTGCAGTGTGGATGGACCTTGAGTACGCCTGTGGTGGGAATTCTCCATTGTTCATCTCTGGGGCTACAGCAGGAGGGAAAATCCTTCCCAATATTTTTTTTTTAAATTCTTACCTGGGTCACCTAATATCTCAGATTATTAAACCTGCAGTAATTTAAAAATCAAATTGACTTTTCACTGTGTATGCTGTTTGTTTAGTTTCTGTACTTTGGTCAAATTTCTTGTCAGTTTCACTTTTAGTTTATTTCACTTTCTGGGTCTTATGCATTACCATGGTGCTGTTGTGTTTGGGAAATGTTTACATCCCCCATAATCAAACAAACCTGTTTTCATTGCTATTTTTGAAAAATCCTAAAAGCATTTCTGTTCTTAATAAATTTGGTAATATATCGATGAGAACCCAAATTTGGGGACCAAACTGCATGTCCATGTCTCTTTAATCCTACTGGTTTGGAAGATCAGTGTATGTGTTTTCTTTCTCTGAAACTCTTACTTGAACAGGTAAGATTGAAAACAAACAAGGGCAATGTCTTTGTATCTTCAGCATGGAGTATTTTGTGGATGTTTTTCTTGGGCGGTGGGTGAGTGTGGATTTGATGGGAAGGGCAGAGAATTTTGCATAAAATTAATAATTTTAAGAAATAGTCACAGTTGAACAAATAAGTGTCATTAGCAGTAACAGAGTCCATGACTGATCAAGGTTTTGTTTGGAAGTGGGGAAGGCAGAATAAGCTAGATCCCTAAAATAGCTTTAATTGAAAATACTAGAATCTGTGTGTCGCAGGGTGTGGATTTGCCAGTTTATAAGGGGTTAACTTCACCATCCATCCATTTGCTGTCTTCTTCACAGGTATTCAGTGGAAGGAGTTCACAAAGGGCTCCTGGAAAGGTGAAATGCCTCTGGGAAGATAGGGTTCCCTACTCATGCCCTGATGGCTGAATTGATCATAGAATCACCCAGATTGAAGGAATTTTTAGTTTAGGGGTATCACGTTTAGACTTATTAAAATCAAGATCTTTCCTGACAAGCAGATCTTACGGTCTGCTGTTTTGTTTTGTTTCTGCTTAGTCATCCAACTAGTTTAGACCTTGATAAAGCTAGAGTTTGTGATAACCGGGTAAAGGATTCTTATCACATGAAGGGGATAACAGGCTAGTTAAATTGGCCTGACACCAAGGTTCCAATCTTATTAGAGTTTCTTTCAGTGAAACAATATCAGTGTAGCTTTGCAGAGTCTATGGGGAATCAACAGATTAAAAAAAAACCACAATTGAATCAGGAATCTCAAACACAATTGAGAAGGAAAGGTTACACAGCAACACAGAGACTGAGTCAAGACTAGACCCAAGCTTTTGAGTTGCTGTGTAAATTTGAGCAAATCATTTGGAGTTCTAATTCCAGCACTGGCATTGACTGTCTTTGTGGACTTTGTCACGTTAATCCAAATTTTCAAGAGATGCCTCTGATCTTGGGACTCCAATTAAGACCTTTTGTAAATAAGACCTGATTTTCAGAGAGACAATTTCCTACAGATATTTGCTGCTCAAAAGCCTATTACAAATGTAGAATGTGTGCCATTGAAGCAAGCACATTTTTATTCCATTAGAAATCTCCTAATCCTATATCTGTTAGCATACAAGAAATGACTTAAATCAGTAAAATATTTAAAAGTTTGGTCAGTTGCAGCTTTATGTTTGTATAGATGGTCAAATGAACACACAGACAAGAAGGAAGTAAACACATGTATGTCTTTTTTCTTCATTGCCTTTTTGGCTCTGGTTACAGATTCAGTTGTGTATGCAATATTCTCATCTGTTTGTAATAGACAGATACTCTTCTCTGTTATCTGCATGCTCCCACTGCCACAAATTATATCTGACCTTATTTTTCTATTGCATTAATTGATTTTGTATGCATTTGGGTTCGCTCAAGAGGGCATGATTTTGAATAGATTAATTTGGTGGTCAGAAATAATGTTGAGCACAGTTTTGCCCCACCAGTTGTGTGCAGGTGTAGTTGATTTTATTTAGGTGTCTAACTACCTGATGAAGCCCACATTAGTTAGATATGTAAATGACTTCACTTGAATCTGCACATAATTGTGGGTGCAAAAAGAAGGCCAAGTTTTAAAAATATGATCTAATGTTGAAGTAAATCTTCTGTTGGTGGTTTTCAGTCTGCTATTACTGAGGGTAGGTCTACACTACCGCTTACGTTGATCTAATTTACGTCGCTCAGGGGCAGGGTGGATAAAAATCAGATAAAATGCTTTTTGAGGAAAAAACCTATCTGAAGATAGTTTTAATTAAGATACATTATAGCTCAAAGATATCTCATCATCGAATAGGGATTATAAATTCTAATTCTATAGTATGAGACAATATATTCATGTAATGTTTAAGAAAAGTTTTGTAAATAAGTTCCAATAGTTCATGGATTAGGGACCCAATCTTATGGGGTGAGAAATAACAGACCTCAACCCTATTATTCCTCTGCAAATTTGTGTACACAGAGTCAATCCCTTACCTCTCTCTAAAAGTGCAACGTTTCAACAAGTTCAATGAATAGAAGATTGTTGGGGGTGGAATAGATCTGGACAAGGAGAAGAAGTCTGGAGATAAATGTGAGAAGGGAGGGACAGGCAGCAGAAACAAAAGTGAAATTGTTTGAGCAGCATATTCCAGAAGGCTTGAGGTCTTTCTGAGTGTAGCCTTCATTGATTTGAGATCTACCATACCATTCTCTCACTAGAAGGGAAAACCTATAATGGCAGCAGGCCGTAAGAGAGACCCAGTTTGGGAATAAGAACCATTCAAGAAATATATGTTTGCTGATGATGTTTTAAAGAAAGTCGCACCAGTAAACTGGTGGAAGTCACTTAAGCACTTGGATTCAGAGACTTTTGAAGTGATAATCTCACTTTTAGCAGCAGTAGCTTCTTCTGCTGGTGTAGAAAGAATATTTTCTTCCTTTGGACTAATTCATTCCAAATTGAGAAATTGTTTGGGACCTGAAGCAGAAAAGCTTGTTTTTCTTTTCCAGATTATGAACAAACAGGAAAATGAAGGTGAAGTGGACGGAGTTAGCTGCAGAAGCCAATATTTTAAGTTTCTCATGTTGATCTGGCTGACATAGTCGATTTAATTTTTTTTTAATATTTCATTTAACTATTTTAGTTAAAAACAATTTTAACAAAAACAAACCTGATTTTAAAAAACTTGAATGTTTAACTAAATTCAAAAATTCATATGCTTGTTTTGTTAAAATATTATATGTTTGCTGTTGAAGAAAAAAATCCAGAATACATAACGTTGTTGTGTTAGTTAAATAAAACAATTTAAATGTCTGTCTGGTGATGTTCTCCTCCTAATTTAGCATGGCAAGAAAATCCTCCAAATATTAATGATTAACCTGTTGAATTGGAGATAGTTTACCTCCCAATGACTTCATAAATATCTGTTTTAATTACCTTTGGTAAACGAAATAACCAAACAATCATTCATTTTTTGATATAGCTGTAAAAGTAATCTGAAAAGTTTTCAAAATAAATCACTTTAAAAATGTATAGTGTGCACCTTCTAAAAATGAAACCTACATCTATTTCTGAGTTGTGAAGTATATGTAGTAAGGTTATAACAACCAACAAGAATGCACTTTTATGTAGAAATCCATGATTAAATTGAGTCGCTGACTAGTGATTTAAATCATGATTTAAATCAAATCCACACTGCTCGGGGTGTGAAAAAGACACCCCATGAGTGATGCAAGTTACAGCGATCTAAGCACTATCCACACTGGTGCTATGCCAGCAGGAGAGCATCTCACGGAGGTGGAGTAATTATGCCTGCAGGAGAGTGCTCTCCTGTTGACATAGAGTGTCTTTACCAGATGTACTACAGCGGTGCAGATGCACCGGTGCAGCTGTGCCCATGTAGCGCTTCTAGTGTAGACCTTCCCTGAGCGTATAACTCATATGTTGGAAGGCTCAGATGGAGTTACAATGAACACATGAATGTAGATTGTTAATGTCAACCTAGAGAAATTGAAGAACTCCGTATTTTTCATGTATTGTTTAATGTAATGGCAAAATATCCTCTTGCCTCCCCTACAGAAATTTAGCAGCTGTTATCCATATCAAGAGTTTGAATGGCGTGTTTCTATAATTTTTATTGGATTAGTTGTACTTGGTTGATGATTTTTTCCTAACATTTTCTGTCAAATGTTGCATAATAGTGCATTCCTCTTCAAGAAGCCCTACTGAAATCAGTGGAACTACTCGAGGAGTGAGGTAAATATCAATGGGATTAGGGATAGTGCATTGTACCTTTTAACAGTTTTATCCATCTAAGACTTTGCTACATAATGGATGTTTCTTAAGTCTACATTTTGATACTCTTACTCCTGGTAGGCATGCTCCCCAGCCTGGGGAAAACAATCAGCACACTTAACTCAGTTCCTAGCTCTTACCCCAGGGTTCTGTTTGTTGTCCAATCACAAAATAGGAAGACCTGGAGTGACAAGATAAAGCAATTGACCTGCTCCCTAACATAGGCTGTGGGCTTCCAGCCTTTGGCAGTCTAGGAATCAGGATTTTCTTTCAATCTAGGGACAGTCACAAGGTTTCCCAATCCTGTGTAGTCCCACAGTGCAGTCACAGAGGAGTGTTCACCCAACCCTCTCGTAGTCATTGGGGCCCTCATCAATATCAGTGGCAATAATCAGACCCAATCGCCTAATGCTGCTCAGCCGGGTCTGGTGATGCGTCGCACCTATCTATCTGCCTGCCTGGCTCCTCCCCTGACCGGGCTGGCTGTTCTCTGGCCTGCCTGGCTTTTATAGGAGCAAACCATCCTGTTATCCAGTGGGTACTGCAAAAGGAGTATAAGATACTACTCAGCTCGAATCAGGGTAACAGAATGCCCTGAGCTCTTGTTTGGAGTCAATTGGTCTCATGATGATTTGGATTCCCACTGAGAGATTTTGGGTACTGTGCTGCACCTATGACAGAGTGCAAAATTCCAGGATGCACTGTCAGACTCTTCCCCCTCCCATCCCTAGAAATACCCCATGTATAGTTCTCATTGTCTCTCATTTCAAAGGAAGTCAGTCAGTTTAGTCCCAAAGTTAACTACATTCTACTCACTTTGGTGTCCCCTCATTTTTATTGTTGAATATTATTTTCATCAGAAAGAAAGACTCATTGAATAGGGGTATTGAAAGAGTTATTTACTAAATGACTGGATCCCTCAGAAATTAAAGTTCCCGCATGAATTTTTTTTGGGGGGGAGGGTGTCTGGGATTTTGGATCTTTCTCACATAATGTGTTGCAATCTGAAACTTGTCAGCCTGAGAAGGATGACACCACTTCAAATTCAACTTGAAGCAGCAGTACTACAAACATGCTGTAAACTGTCACCAATTGTCCCAGTTTTCCAAGATATCTTCCACCTGCCAGCAAAACATTTGCAATCTCATTATGTGCTCCGGGATCAAGAGTTCCAGACTTAGGTCACACTGAACTTTGTCCACCCCAGACCTAGACCTTATTGTTACTTGTGACTATGTAAATAGTGATAGTGAATAAATGGATTTGGGGGGTTTGCTGTGGTGAACAGACAGTGTTATGGATGGCAGAGGATTGCCAGATCGGTGGTGACATCACCTGCCTCTATAATGCAATATCTGAAAGCTGCTTTATGGCTGCAAAATTTTATGATGAGCTAATCTCCTATGGGTGGCATAAGATAAATTACAAATTATTAAAGTTGCAAACATTTTTCTTTATATTGCAATTAGCCGTAACAATAATGACTTTAACCCTCATTTTGGTTCTAAGCTTCCAGAATGATCTGAGACTCTAAACTTTCTGAATTAATTCCTCATCATCCCCCCCCCTCCCCCCCCACATTAAACACAGTATTCAGAGGATGGCAAGTAGCCAGTAAAGCACTCAGTGAATTCTTGCTTTCACTGGGTCATAGTCTGCAAAGTGTATGAGCATAATTATGGTGTCAAAGCAGTTTTATGTGCTGCTTAGACTTTCCTAATATACATATCTTAAAGTAAGAAAAAAATATACAGTTTTATTCATGGTTGATTGATTTCTGTGCTCCCCTTGTCTTCTACACAGTGTGGTGCGGGAATTGGAGCAAATTGTATCTGTTTTGCATGAGTAACAAAAGAATGATAAGGAAAACACTAGGACCTAGCAAGCTTGGTTTCATTAGCAGTTATGGAAACTACTGGCACATTTCTTAGTACCCATATTAACATTAGCATTTTAGCTGGTAGTGCAAACCCTTCTTCTTACCAGGAACAATCAGTTGAAGAATCTCTTGCTCCTGCTGATTTTGCAGATCTTTCAAACAAACATTACAGGGGAAAACTGCACCTGAAAAAACCATCTCTAACAGAAAACTGAAAAGGAGACAGGGAAATAAGAAAGATTAAAAAAAGTTCCTGGTTCAGGTCCTCAGAAGAAGGAAATTGGAGTACAGCTGTTGAAATCAATTCAATTACACTGATTTATACCAGCTGAAGATCTGACACTACAACTTCATATACAGGTTTTACTGCTCACCCTCAAGTAAGAGTTCCATGGTGACTAAAATCCCTCTCTCCCTTTCATAGTTTCATTTAAGGCCAGAAGGTTAATTAGATCAGGTAATTTTACCTGTAAATCACGCAACATTAAATTTCACCCAATTATGCCTATGTTGAGCCCAGTCGCTTGAGTTAAGACTAAAGCATTTCAGTCCTCAGACCACTGAACTGTTGTATTCCACAAGCAGAGAACAGGCAAGAGTAGACTGAGGTGCCACCGATGCCTGAAGCTCCTGCAATGGCAGGGAATTGATCAGGTGAGACATGCCCAGGTGATCCATGCTGCAGAGGAAGGTGGAAAAAGTCCGCGGTCCCCGCCAATGTGACCTGGGGGGGAAATTCGTTCCCAACCTACCTCTGGCAGTCAGTTGAATCCTAAGCGTGTGAGCAAGACACATCAGCCAGGCATCTCAGGCTCCATGTACCTATGAGCTAGGGCTGTGATTCCCAGCTTGCGTAGACATATTTGTGCTAGCTCTCATTTGAGCTAGCATGCTAAACTTAGTGGTGTAGCTGTGGTAGCACGGGCAGCGGTGGCATAGGCTAGCCGTGCCAATTACAAACCCACCTGAACCCTGTGGGTACATACTTGGGACAGCTACCATGGCTACACTGCTATTTTTGCATGCTAGCTCAGACAAGATGTATGTGTGTGTGAGCTGAGAATCACATCCTAACCTGTTGGGTAGTCGTAGCCTAAGCAAGAGGATTCCCTTTAACCCTTAGAGCACTACTCTGCCCCCTCCAGCATTCTGTCTCCACCTGTGGGTTATCCCTTCTGGAGGAAGGTGAAAAAAACCCAGAATACAGCTGGCCCAATTGCACACTGGGGAAAAATCCTACTGGTGACCAGCCAAAAGACACCAACTTCTAAATTTATCCCAAGAAAAATTAAAAAAAAAACCAACCTGCTGACTGTAGTTGTCTTCTGAAAAGGTGGCTAAAAAAATGACACAGTGGAGCTCTTAAGAGATGTTTTTTTTGACCGCAAGCCCTGCAAACTGATTCTGGGATCTGAAAGTGAAACTGCTCTCTGGCTTTTGATTTATCACCAGTAATACACATTGTGTGATCAGACTTAGATAATACCTGTGCTGATGTTTCACAAGCCAGAAGAGAATCCATTTACTTTCCAGAGCTGTGTTTGTTCTGCAGAGCTATGGGGAGTCAACAGTGGTAATAAAACCTTTTGGACAGCATAGTAAGCAAATATTCTGTATAGCACTCGTAGGGAGCAGATCTGTTGAGTAAGATTCTGACCATAGAAACTTTAAAATTGAGTTTTAAGGAAAGAATGTCATAGACTAGCACAGTGCTCTGTGATTGGGGTTCTTCAATACAAATAATAATATTTTGAGAAAAATTCTGCTCCTAGAGCTTCAGGGTGCAACTTTACTCCAATATTCTGCCCTTCCAAATAAAAATACTTGGCAGTTTTCATTAAAGCACTGTACAGATGTTAATCCATTAGTTCTTCCAATACTCCTTTGAGTTAGTTTGGTAAATTGAGGAAACTGAGGCAGGGAGGTTAAGGATTAAGTTCTGTACGTTCAGTGGGTTGCATTTGGTTTAAGTAAGGATGAAGCTGTGGTTTGCCCCAAATCCACAAAAGGAGTCACTGTCAGCTTCGTTTGAAACTCAGGAGTCCTTTAGTCAGACCCCTAGATCAGTGACACTCAACCTTTCCAGACTACTGTCAGGGATCTGATTTGTTTTGCGTACCCCCAAGTTTCACCTCACTTAAAAACTGCTTGCTTACAAAATCAGTCATAAAAATACAAAAGTGTCACAGCACACTATTACTGAAAAATTGCTTACTTTCTCATTTTTACCATATAATTATTAACTAAATAAATTGGAGTATAAATATTGTACTTACATTTCAGTGTATAGTATACAGAGCAGTATAAACAAGTTAGTGTCAGTATGAAATTTTAGTTTGTACTGACTTTGCTAGTGCTTTTTCTGTAGCCTGTTGTAAAACTAGACAAACATCTAGACGAGTTGATGTACCCCCTGGAAGACCTCTGCATACCCCCAGGGGTACATGTACCCCTGGCAGGGCTGGCTCTAGGTTTTTTTCCGCCCCAAGCAAAGAATTTGCCACCCCAAGCTCAGGTGGGGCTGGGGCTCGCTGGCGGCGCTGGAGGTGGAGGAAGTGATGTCACCTTCTCCCAGCGCCTGCAGGGGCTTTACCCCCTCCCCCGCCCGGCCATGCAGAGAAGCCCCGATATAAGGGGTGGCACAAGGCAGCGCAGCCCCGGCTCCCCAGCAGGACTCGCCGTCTCCTCCCCAGGTAGCGGCTGGGCCCTGGCAGCTCAGCATCCCGGGGCTGGGGCTTCCCCTTCCCGCTGCGGCTGGGGGCGCGGCGCCCTAGCCCCATCTAAGTGGCGCAGCTCTGAGAGCGCAACGGCCCTGAAAAAAAAGGATGGCTGGAATGCCTCCCCTGGAAATGTGCCACCCCTAGAAATGTGCTGCCCCAAACACGTGCTCGCTTTGCTGGTGCCTAGCCGGTCCTGACTCCTGGTTGAGAATTACTGCCCTAGACCACACTCCTTTTGTAGCCACAGGGACAGCAGGACAGTATATCAAATGAATATGAGAGGAGAGGAGAATTTTGGTCTCAGTCTTGACCTTGCAAAGAGATACCTGAGCGCTGAAAAAATTTCAAGCTCCGTTCTGGCTGTGTGGATTTTCTTTTGTAATGCGTAGTAGGGTTTCATCATTATTTATATTTTTGGATTAAGGGCTGTAATCTGTCAATCCCTAAAACAGCATCAGATAATCTGTTTAATCGTGAGCAAGCTTTGATCCTGACAGAGTCTATCTAATTTGACTCATGCAGAATAGTTTATGCTGATCCAGGACTGTCCAAGTGCAGAAATGGGACAGTGAACATTTTCAACAAATATGTGCCTTTTATATTTTTTCAGAATTGAGAGGAAATTTTTGTCCTACTTTCAATGCAATACATTTGTTCTGATGCATAGCAGTGGGGTTTTTATTTCACATAGTTTGGGTTCGCTAAAATTTTGGCATCATCAAAATATCTTAATACTGAACCAGCTGTCTAAAATATGTACAATGGAGACACTTGGTAGTGGTTCTATAGTTAACGATGGTAAAATTATCTAGCAAACCCCAGATCTTCGCAGACTTAAAAAAACCTGTTAATTATTCATAACATTACATGATGTAAGTGTTGGGTGATGCTGTTTCATACATAGCTTTACCACTAGGAATCAATGCCTGCAAGATCTTCCGGAAGGAGTATAGACCTTAGGCCAGATCCTTGGACTCTAGTGCAGCAATGCAAAGGGATCTTAAACCAGCTTTAAATTGGCAGCTGAGGATTCCCCCAACATGGGGGAATTCTTGACTGGTGTAAACCCAGTGGATCCAGTTTTGTCTTTCCTACTCCTTCACTCGGCAAAGTGGACAGACAAAGGACTTCTTGGGGGCAGGCTAGATCACAACATACACTGGTGATCCTGGATTGGTAGAATGGTCACTAGCGGACTGCTCCAGCCCATGTATGAGCCATGCTGCAGCTACTCTAACTTGTGCTGGGTTCTGGTTCTGCCACTGGCCAGCCCCAGGATTTTTGGCTGCCCTCTGCTTCCACCAGCTGTGTCCAGTTTGTTCACCAGAATTATCCTTGGTTCTTCTACTATCCACTTTGCTGTCAAGTTTAATGTGCATGATTGTATGTTTATGATAAATAGTTGGGTAACTTCCAATACTTTAGAGGCACAAGCAGTCTGAGAATAGTAAGTAGCATGAGTTGGCAATTTGGCTTAGTTATTTCCTGGCATGTTAACAAAAGCCATTTTCACCAGCAGAGGGCATAGAGATCCATGTTTCATGGATAGCTGCACGCTTCCCTTGACTGTTTGGTCAGAAGTAGGGAGGTTCACCAAGAAATCTCTCCCCTCTTTTAAAATGTTGTATGATATAAGCTGGTGTTTTAAGTCTAGGTCTTAGCAAGCAGGATTCTGATCTTCATAAAGTGAGGCTGCAGGTGCTATTGTTGTGAGTGCATTTAACCAAATGTGCATGGGCAAGTCAAAGACATGCATTTATGTATTGCAACATGGTGCCTATCTGCAACAGAAGATTGCGCTCCATTAAATACAGACCTGGCCACAGGAAGCTGTGCATTTATGACCCCTGGGTGTGCTTGATTACTGTAATTTATTTGCTTGAAGAAAGCTTCAGTAGCTACAAAATTCAGCAGCCTGTCTGTATAACAATATATTGTCCCAGTGCTCCATTGTCTGTGCTGGCTCCTAAATACTGAGTCCAGTTCAGTTTGTTATTCAG
This sequence comes from Chelonia mydas, assembly GCF_015237465.2. Classification (NCBI taxonomy): domain Eukaryota; kingdom Metazoa; phylum Chordata; order Testudines; family Cheloniidae; genus Chelonia; species Chelonia mydas. The sequence goes on from NC_057853.1 coordinate 110,915,457, forward strand.
AGACCTCTATGCGATTGGCCCTAACTCCCTGCAAGCTCCTCTCACCTCTGTGACCATGACATTCCGCAAGAGCTTTGTACCTCTGGAAAAATTAAATTCTTGATAACGTGGGGGAGTTTGAGAGACAGACCTTTCACAAGAACTGGAACTAAACTAAAGAACTCATTCCCACAGGAGATAAGAATGACCAGGGATCTCACCATCAAGCTATTTTGCCTACAAGTGGTGAAGCTAGAGGGATTCTTAGTGTTATTCCTATTTTTAATTTCATGGGAAGGACTCAGATATTGCTGTGATGGGGGCCATGTAAGTACCTACTTAGTCCTGTTTTTTCTATTTTTTTCACTTCTATTAATTTTTGCTCTTTTTAGTATTCCCTCTTCCAATTCCCTCAACCTCCAAAAGACTGCATCATGCTTAGTGTGGGGTCTGTCTATTGGTTATTCTGTGGGGCTGAGACTTATGGTATCACAAAAAAACTGTGTTTCCAGAGCAGACACACAACATGTGGTCCTGTGAGTTGGTTCCTGAGTTTCTAGTCCTGTATGCCCAAGCTGATCCTTAAGGGCCCAATTCAGTTCCTATATATGTTGGATCAGGTCCCAAGACAGGTGAATTAGGGGCCATGACAGCAGACATAGGTATAACAAGATCCAATGTCTGGAAATAGAAGCTAGACAAATTCAGACGAGAAAAAAAGGAGCACATTTTAAACCTTGAGGGTAAATAACAATTGGATCAATTCATCATAGAATCATAGAATATCAGGATTGGAAGGGACCTCAGGAGGTCATCTAGTCCAACCCCCTGCTCAAAGAAGGACCAGTCCCCAACTAAATCATCCCAGCCAGGGCTTTGTCAAGCCTGACCTTAAAAACCCCAAAGGAAGGAGATTCCACCACCTCCCTATGTAATGCATTCCAGCGCTTCACCACCCTCCTAGTGAAAAAGTTTTTCCTAATATGCAACCTAAACCGCCCCCACTGAAACTTGAGACCATTACTCCTTGTTCTGTTATCTGCTACCACTGGGAACAGTCTAGATCCATCCTCTTTGGAACCCCCTTTCAGGTAGTTGAAAGCAGCTATCAAAGCCCCCCTCATTCTTCTCTTCTGCAGACTAAACAATCCCAATTCCCTCAGCCTCTCCTCATAAGTCATGTGTTCCAGTCCCCTAATCATTTTTGTTGTCCTCCGCTGGATGCTTTCCAATTTTTCCACATCCTTCTTGTAGTGTGGGGCCCAAAACTGGACACAGTACTCCAGATGAGGCCTCACCAATGTCGAATAGAGGGGAATGATCACATCCCTCAATCTGCTGGCAATGCCCCTACTTATACAGCCCAAAATGCCGTTAGCCTTCTTGGCAACAAGGGCACACTGTTGACTCATATCCAGCTTCTCGTCCACTGTGAGCCCTAGGTCCTTTTCTGCAGAACTGCTGCCTAGCCATTCGGTCCCTAGTCTGTAGCGGTGCATGGGATTCTTCCGTCCTAAGTGCAGGACTCTGCACTTGTCCTTGTTGAACCTCATCAGATTTCTTTTGTCCCAATCCTCTAATTTGTCTAGGGCCCTCTGTATCCTATCCCTACCCTCCAGCGTATCTACCACTCCTCCCAGTTTAGTGTCATCTGCAAACTTGCTGAGGGTGCAATCCACGCCATCCTCCAGATCGTTAATGAAGATATCGAACAAAACTGGCCCCAGGACCGACCCTTGGGGCACTCCGCTTGATATGGGCTGCCAACTAGACATGGAGCCATTGGTCACTACCCATTGAGCCTGATGATCTAGCCAGCTTTCTATCTACCTTATAGTCCATTCATCCAGCCCATACTTCTTTAACTCGCTGGAAAGAATACTGTGGGAGACTGCGTCAAAAGCTTTGCTAAAGTCAAGGAATAACCCATTCACTGCTTTCCCCTCATCCACAGAGCCAGTATCTTGTCATAGAAGGCAATTAGATTAGTCAGGCATGACTTGCCCTTGGTGAATCCATGCTGACTCTTCCTGATCACTTTCCCCACCTCTAAGCGCTTCAGAATTGATTCCTTGAGGACCTGCTCCATGATTTTTCCAGGGACTGAGGTGAGGCTGACTGGCCTGTAGTTCCCTGGATCCTCCTTCTTCCCTTTTTAAAAGATGGGCACTACATTAGCCTTTTTCCAGTCATTCGGGACCTTCCCCGACCGCCATGAGTTTTCAGAGATAACGGCCAATGGCTCTGCAATCACATCGCCAACTCCTTTAGCATTCTCGGATGCAGCGCATCCGGCCCCATGGACTTGTGCTCATCCAGCTTTTCTAAATAGTCCCGAACCACTTCTCTCTCTACAGAGGGCTGGTCACCTCCTCCCCATGCTGTGCTCCCCAGTGCAGTAGTCTGGGAGCTGACCTTGTTTGTGAAGACAGAGGCAAAAAAAGCATTGAGTACATTAGCTTTTTCCACATCCTGTCACTAGGTTGCCTCCTGCATACAGTAAGGGGCCCACACTTTCCTTTATTTTCTTCTTGTTGCTAACAAACCTGAAGAAACCCGTCTTGTTACTCTTAACGTCTCTTGCTAGCTGCAACTCCAAGTGTGATTTGGCCTTCCTGATTTCACTCCTGCATGCCTGAGTAATATTTTTATACTCCTCCTTGGTCATTTGTCCAATCTTCCACTTTTTGTAAGATTCTTTTTTGTGTTTAAGATCAGCAAGGATTTCACTGTTAAGCCAAGCTGGTCACCTGCCATATTTACTATTCTTTCTACCATCGGGATGGTTTGTTCCTGTAACCTCAATAAGGATTCTTTAAAATACAGCCCGCTCTCCTGGACTCTTTTCCCCCTCATGTTATTCTCCCAGGGGATCCTGCCCATTAGTTCCCTGAGGGAGTCAAAGTCGGCTTTTCTGAAGTCCAGGGTACGTATTCTGCTGCTCTCCTTCCTTCCTTGTGTCAGGATCCTGAACTTGACCATCTCATGGTCACTGCCTCCCAGGTTCCCATCCACTTTTGCTTCCCCTACCAATTCTTCCCGGTTTGTGAGCAGCGGGTCAAGAAGAGCTCTGCCCCTAGTTGGTTCCTCCAGCACTTGCACCAGGAAATTGTCCCCTTCACTTTCCAAAAACCGCTTGGATTGTCTGTGCACCACTGTATTGCTCTCCCAGCAGATATCAGGGTGAATGAAGTCTCCCATGAGAACCAGGGCCTGCGATCTAGTAACTTCCGTTAGTTGCCAGAAGAAAGCCTCGTCCACCTCATCCCCCTGGTCCGGTGGTCTATAGCAGACTCCCACCACGACATCATCCTTGTTGCTCTCACTTCTAAACATAATCCAGAGACTCTCAGGTTTTTCTGCAGTTTCATACCGGAGCTCTGAGAAGTCATACTGCTCTCTTACATACAATGCAACTCCCCCACCTTTTCTGCCCTGCCTGTCCTTCCTGAACAGTTTATAAACATCCATGACAGTACTCCAGTCATGTGAGTTATCCCGCCAAGTCTCTGTTATTCCAATCACATCATAATTCCTTGACTGTGCCAGGACTTCCAGTTCTCCCTGCTTGTTTCCCAGGATTCTTCCATTTGTGTATAGGCACTTAAGATAACTCGCTGATCGACCCGCTTTCTCAGTATGAGGCAGGAGCCCTCCCCCTTGCGCTCTCCTGCTCATGCTTCCTCCCAGTATCCCACTTCCCCACTTACCTCAGGGCTTTAGTCTCCTTCCCCCGGTGAACCTAGTTTAAAGCCCTCCTCACTAGGTTAGCCAGCCTGCTTGTGAAGATGCTCTTCCCTTTCTTCGTTAGGTGGAGTCTGTCTCTGCCTAGTACTCCTCCTTCTTGGAACACCATCCCATGATCAAAGAATCCAAAGCCCTCTCTCCGACACCACCTGTGTAGCCATTCGTTGACTTCCATGATTTCCACGGTCTCTATCCAGGCCTTTTCCTACCACAGGGAGGATGGACGAGAACACCACTTGCACCTTAAACTCCTTTATCCTTCTTCCCAGAGCCACATAGTCTGCAGTGAGCTGCTCAAGGTCATTCTTGGCAGTATCATTGGTGCCCACATGGAGAAGCAGGAAGGGGTAGCGATCCGAGGGCTTGATGAGTCTCAGCAGTCTCTCTGTCACATCATGAATCCTAGCTCTTGGCAAGGTTGTGATGGATTTTTTGTCACTATCAATTTTTAAATCAGGATTGGATATTTTTATATGCTCTAATTCAAACAGGAATTAATTCAAAGAAGCTGTTTGTCCCGTGTTATACAGGAGGTCAAGGTAGGTGATCACAGTGATTCCTTCATAAACAAGATGGAGAAAAGGGCTGGACAAGAGGCAGTGGATTCAAACTACAGCCTAGCAGATTTAGATTAAATCTCAGGAAAAACTTCCTAACTGTAAAAATAGTAGGACAATGGAACAGACTTCATAGGGAGGTTGTGGAATGTCGTTCACTGCAGGTTTTCAAAAGGAGGCTGGATAGCCATCTGTCTTGGATGGTTCAGACACAACAAATCCTGCATCTTGGCAGGGGGTTAGACTAGATGACCTTTGTGTTCCCTTTTAACCCTATGGTTCTATGATTCTGTGACTCTAACCGATCCCAAATGGTAAAAATATCATCGGAAGACCAGATATTGTGTTTATTTGGTCCCATAAATGGTTCAGTAAGGCAAAATATAGCCCATGGTAAACTATAAATACCATGATATTCGAGTTTATTTGGGCTCCCGCAGATCCAGAATATTTATCCCTACTTCAAGACTTCATATTTTGGCTTCCTTTATAGAAATCAAGGTGGCCTTTTTTCTAGCTCCTCAACACCAATAACCATGAAACTAAAAACTTGTTTATCATGCTAAAAAGTACATTTTGTTGGCACCAGCTGATGTACAATCTAATAGAACACAGATAAATTCTGTGTTTCGAAACAGTGCATTTGTGTGTAAAGCAACCAGCATGGTTTGCCAAAAGAGCAAATAACCATTATGTGTGAGAACATATCCTGCAGAGGGCAGCATGAGGAAGCATTTTATTTTAGCAGCACCATAAACAAGAGAATTCAGTAATCCACTGGCATCTGTATTTCTGTACTGTGACTTTCCAGAATAAATAACAGAAGGCATTGTGGGGAATTAGCGTAGAATCTGTGTGAGCTCAGGATTGGTGCTAGGCAAAGGAAAATATCCTCTGGGATAAATCTTGTTGCGATACATTGGCCATCTTTCAAAGCAGGTGAGGTTACATGGAAAATTCAGCTGGGTCCAACACCTTAAATACGTAGCATATCCACCTCCTCGTAGATTTTTACAGCAGAAAGGGGGAAGAAAATGTAACAAAAATATCTAAAATAAACATTTAAACCTCTGCTAATAAAAAGATCATAAGAAAGTGGCTTTGCTGAATGTATATCATACAAAGGTATTGACCTGGATAATATGGTGGCCCTTGTTCTTTCTCTAAGACTTGCAGATTCACTCTTTTATCTAACTGACTTTGGGTGATATATTGTTGATGGGTATGTCAGTGATAGTGCATTTCTGAAAGAAAAGAGCCAACCCCTCTTCCTGATTTCTCCACCTTGGGCACTTGTGAAATGTCCATTACCACAATATCAAGGATCCTACTGCTGGCCGTGTATCTAGGTGCAAACATGTGAGCTTAGCTGTAAAACTGGGCATTGCTATGTAGGAGACCTAGATTTGTTTTCTTCTCCTAGTTTGATAACAGAGACACAACATTCAGTCCCAGAAGGAGAGGCAGTACTTTGTGTCTCTCAGATCCAAACTGCAGTCCATCCAGCAGATTAAGAAGTGAGCTTGATGTGCTCTGAAAGGAGTCCTGTCCTCTTCAGCCAGAAGACGAATGGCCCAGCAGTATGGAGTCTTCATATTGGAAAGTATAAAGAAAAGATGAAAAAAGAGCATGTGAGGAATTAGGGCAACACCAGGAAGAGCTAAATCCCAGTAGTATGGGAAGAAGCCCCTGTACCTCTTATAATAGGTTAGAGCTAATGAAAATGCTCATTCCCTCCATCTAGGTTTAAGCAATCTTAAATAGAGATGGGCCCAAGCTGTGTAGTTCAGACATGGATAAGACTATTGCCAAGTCAAGATGTGCTAAGATCCAGGGTTTTGGTCTTGTCTCACATATAGAGAATGGCCAGATGTAAAATTTAGATTCAGATCCCAAACCTTTACAAAGTTCAGCGGTGTTTTCATCAGGGGTTTTGGTTCGGGCCTATCCATGATATTCTACCGTCTTTAAAGTATGAAATCAGTGCTAGGAAATATCTGTTACATTTTATGTTGATAGTATGAGCTTGTTAGCACATTTAACCAACTGTGACTGTTTAACCAACTAAATGCTGTATAGCCATAGCACGGCAAATGCTTTCACTGTTGGAGCAAGTACAAAGTATATTTAGTGCAGAAGATGGTGTTAGTCCACTAGGATCAGGCATACTTAAAAGCTACTATTTTAAAATCACCATCAGCAATCTTCAGTGTTAATTTTGTATTTCCTTTATTCTAGAAGAAAAAATGACTAGGAATCAAGATTCTTGAGTCTTATTTTTGGCACAAACTTCCTGTGTGACCTTAGGCAAATTACATAGGGCTTGATCCCCAACCGCGTTGATCTTGATGCATTTTGGATTAGGACCTCTTCAGGGGTCCGCAAGTAGGGAGTGGAAAATTGTGAGGCAGCCATGCTTTAGTTTTCTCCCAATTCTTAGGCAACAATTCAAAAAGACGGCTTCAAGTAGCTGGTTTGTCTGTTAACTGCCATCTTTCCAGGCCTTCTGCTAATGACCCAATCCCTCATTCCTTGTGCACCCAAAATTCCCATTGACAGCAAAGAGATTTGGGTGCACAAGAAATGCAGGATGGAACCTAGAGTGGTTTTTTTTTAGCATTTGTGTCATAGTGTGACTTAATATCTGCTTAGCACAGTATAATTCAGCTAACATTCCCACTCACAAAGATTGTGTAGTTTAAAAATGTCCTGGGTCTCATGTGTCTCACACATATTAAAGAGTTTTATCATGGTTACATAATTGCCAGATGGCAGCAAACAAAAAGAAATGGAATTTTTCCCTTTTCAAAGATGCCATTGTTTAGTGTTTCATCCTTTTTGCCTTTATAATGCATTGAATCTACTGGTCACCATTATTATTTTATGTTTCTCCCATTTGTGGCTTTAATGAATAAACTTTAATGTAGGACTAACAGTATAATTAGTACTGAGCAAAAAAAAAAAGTAAATGGGTATCAAAATTAGCGAGATATGATACTTATACTAACAAATTAATCCTCACCATACACTTATGAAGATGGAAAGGAAGTGTTATTATCCCCATTTAACCAAATGGAAAGCTGACAAACAGAGAAGATAAGTGACTTGTCCAATACCACAGAGAGATTCAGTGGCAGAACAAGACTTAGTATTCAAGATATCCGGGCTTCCAGAAATATTCTGATATTACCTGCAGGCTAAGTGTGGGTGATCAAGTCTTCCTCTAGTCGCTGACCCAGGTGAGAAGACCCCACTGTGTCCTCTCAGCTAATGGAATTACTCCTTTAGCTCAGGTGACGGGGCATTTGCTTTTTGGTGCTGATGGTTCTATTGCTATCACTGCGGATAATCATAGTATCATGAGAAGGTGGTAAAGAAATAGATGAGTTCTTCTAACAGTGAACAAGGAACTCTTTTACAATGTGGGAAAACAGTATACAGCCACCCTGCCTCTCTTTCAGTGTTTCATTGTAGGTCTTCTTCCTAGATGCTTCCCCAGGCCTCTCCTACCTGGCTTCCTGCTACTGTTTTAAAGAAGAAGTACACATATCCTCATACATGATGCTTCTGTATACAGTCCTGGATTCTTGAGTCCATTAGCCCACTCTACCTCATGACAATGGAGGTACAATAAAATACAGCTTTATTTTGTATCATTCTTTTTCCATAAAACTATATATCCCAAGGATTATTTACAGTGTTAAACTCAAAGATATATGAGAATGTTTCTGAAAAAATTGAAAAGAATTGATAAAACTTCGTTTGAGCTAGAAATCATGAAAAGATTACCAATATTAGAAATTTGACTTTTGTCTAAGTTTTCTTTGTTGCACAATCAAGAAAGCCTTATTATTTTACTTTTTAAATTTCCTTGAAAACGCATATACTGGTTATATTTGAAGAAAATAGGTTGTAATTAAGCAAATTGATGAACTATTGTTGCTGTAAATAATTTTGGGCTCCAGTTTGCTCTCATTGATATAAATGGAGATTTTTTTCCGCATTGACTTCAGTGGGAGCAGGGTCTGATCCAAAGCCCATTGAAGTCAATGGAAGTCTATGTACTTATGTGAACATGCTGCCCTGTATTGGCTGGTTGCAGAACAAACACAAGGATCGTATAGCTGATAGCTTGGAGAGCTCTCTTCTTATTGTTCAAATGATAGAGGCATGTTTATTGCAGATGTAGAACCAAGATCCTTTCCCAGATCTGCAGATATGTATCCTGCTATGGAAAAGTTAAGGTGACCTGCAAAAAAACCCAAATTGGACTTGTGCCCTTCTTTGCTTTGTTATAATGTTTAAAGTCCTGAAAGCATTTTGTAAAAAGAACATAAAACAAAAAACTTGGTGGTTTTAGGCATTGCCAGTCCTACTTTTTATTTGAGAATGAAGCAGGGATTCTCATGTAATCTTTTGATTTCTGCAGCTGGGACTCTAAGAAAAACACTTAGTATTGCAAGATTCACTATTATGAGAGTTGGCAACACGTGTTTTTCTGCTTAGATTTTACATTAATATTTCAGGTCTGACTCCTCTGGAACACTCTAGTGACGAGAGAGCTAATGAAATTATGACATCATAACAGACTGAAAAATTGTGTGAAGTTTCTAACGTTTCTTAGTGCCCCTGTATCAGCCCAGTGAAATCACTGCATAAAATTCAAAACATAATAAGACATTTCAGACTGCCCCCAGTCAACCTCACAGTTGCATTTTAATGCATGCACAATGATCAGGTACAGTATCACACTGATAAGCTCATTATAAATGCAGATAAATAGGTGTCACTTTGACATTGGTTCATGCAACAAAACGTTTTCAAGGGCAGGAAATGTTTAAGGAATTACCGTTATCTGAAAACGGGGCGCTGTGCGTGGAGCTGACAGGCCGGGATCTCAGCGCCAGGCAGCGGGGCTCCTAGCAGTGAGCTCCATGTACAGCCCACAGCCTGGGCTCTCAGCTCCAGGCAGCGAGGCTCCAGCTATGAGCTGCGTGCAGAGCCCACAGCCTGGGCTTTCAGCGCTGGGTAGTGAGGCTCCAGCTGTCAGCACTGCGGGGCTAGCAGCTGGAACACTCCCCACTGCCTTGGGGGTTCTGTTTCAAAAAGGGGACACTACTAGCCATGAAATTGACATTCTTGTCAGTGTCAGGGCTCCAGCTGTCAGCATGGCTGACAGCCAACAGGTAATGCAAGTCACACAGTGTCTATACACATATTCCGTTGCCCAAAATATGTCAACCTAAGCCTTACGCCTTTCGCCGAGGTGGATTTATTAGGACATGCATAGCAGAAGAGTTACAGTGGCGGGAGAAACACCGTAGTGTGTACATTTAAATAGTTAGGTTGATGTAAGCTGTCTTATGTCAACCTAATTCTGTAGTATAGACCAAGCCTTAGAAAACCGTATTTTCATTTACCTACATAAAATAAAAAAATGAAAGTAATAAATAAATAAATAACTCCCAACAACCCTTGGAAATTCCAAAAATAAAAAATGGTTTAAAAAAAACAGTTAAGGTTGCTAAGTGCCAGCAATATACATTGAGGAGAAGAAGGATGATCCCATTGTTAGGGCTCTGTACTGGAGACACCCAGGTGCAGTTCCCTGCTCTGACAGAGACTTCCTGTATGACCTAAGACAAATCACTTATGGACTTATTTTCAGTGTCTAGGTGCATAAATCTCATCTTCAATGAGATTTAGGTGCCTAATCTGTTTAGGCACTTTTGAAAATCCCAACAGGCACCTAAGTGCATCTTTAGGGGCCTCAATAAATTTGAAAATCTGGCCTTTAGTCTCTCTGTGCCTAAATTTCTCATTTGTAAAATAGGAATAACAGCACTTTTTCAGCTCACGGGGGTTTTGAGGAGAAATACAGCAAAGATTGTGAGTTTGCTCACAAAAAAAGCCAAATGCTCAAAAGCAAGGGAATGAATAGTTAAGATGATAAATCATACGCTGCCCATATAGTAAATATAAACACACTGGGCCTCAGCTGTGTAAGTCGGTGTTGCTCCATTGATTTCAGTGCTATGTTAATTTACACCAGCTGGGGATCTGACCCATTCTTATTAAATACAAACAGCAACTTTCGCTCAAAATAAGTACTGTTCTTTTATTTCCAATCTCAAACATAAACAAAACACTATTTTGAACACTGAAACATAATGAAAAAGAAATAAAAATGATGTACAGGCACATTAATGACATACTGACCAGCTTCAGATACAAGTCCGTACAATACAGAATTTTACCATGGATCAACAATGGTATGCCCTTTTCCTGTTATGCCACATACCCAGCATTATTCTCAAGAAACAACAATTATAAGTACATCACCCCCACCACCATCAGTTCATAAATATATATAAAAAATAACCTGAGCTGGTACAATGTGTTTGCACAGAATTCTAACGTGTTTTTCTGTCAGTCTCCGTGTTGCACCTGCTTACCTTAGATAGAAAGTTTACATAAAATTAATGTGGAATTAACTGTGTGAGTGCCATTCTAACAAATCTTTTAAGTTACAAATGCTTCGCCCCTCTGTACCTCCCTCTCCCCCCGTCAATTACAAGGCAGCGGAAAGACAGGAAATTGTACATAAAAAACTAAGGTCTGCCTTTTGCTGATACTGCTCTCTAATGCTACCTTTTTAGCATCACATGGGGGAACCCGTGATAACATTGGTTAGAAACCCACTCAGGGAAGTGCACAGGAAATGTCTTGAATATTAAAAATGCAAAATTATATCATCACATCACACTGGTTTAGGAAAATCTTGTCTGTTGCAGTGCAAGAAGGGAAAGTAGAGTTGCTTGCAAATGGGAATGTTTAATGATTGCACACACAAAAGCGGGGATGGGGAACTGGTTTTGAAGTAGACGTTAATGCATGATCACACACCACTGTGCTTTAATGTAGCAATAGATCAGCATCCAGGGCTGGTGCCTTGGGGATGAGGATGGAGGAATGCAAACCGGCTATTTATTCCATTCTTGCTACAGGATTCAGTGGCATTTGCAGTTGCAGGAAACAGGATGACAGAGTGAATACAATTGAACTGAATTGTACAACACATTGGGGGTGACGGATGGAGGACAGAGTTGGACATTTCTAAAAGCCACTGTTGCACAAATGTCAGCATGCACACATCAGCTGTTGGAGTACTATACAGGCACACACACTGCTTCTGTTGTGCACACACATAACATGCTTTTTGATGTACACATGTACACACGCACATATCCTTTCTGAGGACCATGCATGCACATATGCACATCCCTTCAGCATAACAAACTACTAGCATAAATGTATTGCTAAAGAGTAAAAGAGATAGTACTCTCAATTGTGTTGGAGGCGGGTAAGATCTGCCTTGGAAGAATGGGACTTCACACTGTGTTTGGGGTTTAGTCCCTGTGTCCCTTTCTGATCCGAAGGTTGATACATACCATGATGTAGTCTCTGCCATCTCTCTCCTTTCTCTCGGATTTCACTGAGATTTTCCTCTTTGCTTTTTGATGAAAAGTCTTTTATGATCCCTGGTAGTTTGAGGATGTATCTTTCTCACCTTCTCTTGTAATTTGGATGTTGGAGCAGAATGTGTGTCTCTCTCAATCTCTCCTATCACATTGATCGCATGTTGGCTCCTTGCTGCATTTGGATTGTGCTTTGTGTCTCCGGGTTTCCATCTCTAGTTTATTGTCACTCATTGTGTATATGGTAAGAGTCTGCCTGAACTGTTTTCATTTCACGGCACAGAGGTAGCCTACGAGTGTGATAATTCGGAGCAAGGATCTGTACCATCTAGATTGTTGTTTTTGATTTGTTGCCACAGACTGATATGTAGGTGATTTGGGTGCTGAGACTGGTTTTTTGGTTTGGGGAGGGGCTAGCTGGCTCCATTGGATGGAAGGTTAGAATTGTTGAGGTTAGTAGTGATGATATCTGAAATTGGATTTCTTTTCTGTTGGATTTACGTTGTGATACCCTAGTGCTTTGCAGTGGAAGGAGAGTTTGCTGCTTTGGTTGAGATGACACCAGAAGTCTAGTGTTCTTTATGTATGTTAATTTGGGAGGGAAATTGATCCAGTTCTGCGTTGCAGCCAATGTTGCTATATTTCCTGTGTTCATGTGTTCATATGTGCAGCTGTATCGTTACTATGGGGTTTTTCAATAGGCCTACTGCGCTGTTGAGGCGGTGCCCCAGGCTTCACTCCCATATAGACGAATGAGCTGAATTATATTGTTCAGTAGTTTTACTGAAGGGTTACATCTGTCCAGTGGTTTCTTTATGGCACAGAAGGCCCACAGTGCTGCTTCTTTTATAGTCAATTGGAAGCTCTCTGAGATGTTTATTATGAGACTTAGATATGTATAACGTAGGGTGTGCTTAATTTCCATGTCTCTCTGTTAACATTTTAGATTGTTTGGGGGCTTTCTAATAGATCATGTTTTTTTTTGTTTTGTTTGTTTTTTCTAGGCTCACCTGCAGGGGATTTATATTGAGCAATGTTTATGTTGCACATGCCTCTTGTTGTGTGCTCACCCTCTGCTGTTGTGACTTCTGGCATACGCCCTGATCCCATCGACTGCCTGCATACCCAGAAATCCCTTGTCACAGATACATGCTTCTGCTGCACAGGTGTGTGCACACACACTTCTGCAGATTCCTTCTGCTGCACGAGCAGAAACAGATGCAGATCTCTTCTCTTGCACACACGGACACACACACACACTCGCACACATAGATCCCGTTACTGCCTGGGCACACAGAGACGTGCAGTGCCCTTCTCTTGCCGGCACTACACACACTCGTGCAGATCCCTTCTGCTGCAGGGGCACACACACACACACACGTATCCCCCTCCCTTCTCTTGCACACCCAGAGCGCACACACGCACACGTGCTCTGTTCTGCAGTCAGAGCCCCTCACTGCCTCCCCCAGCTCGGCGCTTGGCCCAGGCAGCCGGTGCATTGCGGGGAGCGGCTTCCCGGAGATCCCTTGGCGGGTGGATGTATTGATCTGCCGCCGGGCGTCGCGGCCCGGCCTGCAGCGCTGGGTGGGGGGAAGGGAAGGAGGGAGGGAGGCAGCCCGGACCCGCCCAGCCCCGGCCGCTCGCTGTCTGCATTGGCTGCGGCTGCTGGTGTTATTGTCCATGGAGCGCCCTGCTCCGCTCTGCTGCTCCGGGGCACGCGGCAGACAGGTACCACCCTGCTCATCTCCATCCCCGGCACATGGGCGGCCGTCCCGCAGGACCACGGCAGCGGCTCATCTCCCGTCTCCCCCACCCCTCCCTTAACCAGCGAGACTCGCTGCCTTCCCCCGCCTGCTCACACTGCCTGAGCCATGTCTGCGAGAGGTGAGTCTCCGCCAGGCTGCATATCGCCCCCCCCAGCCGGGGCTCGGGCGAGGGAAATGGACGGAGCTGTGTTTGGGGTGCGGAGCGGTGGTTGGCGTTTTCTTCGCCCCCCCTCCACCCCCCGAGGAAATGCAAGCTCGAGCCCGTTGCCATGTACCGTGCAGCAGCCCCCTGCCAGAAACTTGGCTGCAGATTTGCTCTGTGAGATGCTGCTGATTGCATAGGGCTTTGCTTGACCTTGGTGGTTTGTGTTTCTTTGCTCTGCTGCTGTACATGAGTGCCCTGCTCACCCCATTCAGCCAGTGTGGGGTGGGACGGGGGGTCCTCGTCGCAGGCTGTTGAACTGTCTCTAGAGACTGTTAAAGGTGAGGTGAGGAGAAATTTTTTTTTGTCTTCTCCCTGCCTGGTACCATTTTGCAGCTCTGTGATGGAAATATTCCAGAGCTCGATGCAGCAAGATTTAAAGCTGCAGATCAGCCTTTAAAAAGAGACAGAGATATACACCTGTAGGACTGTATTCCTGAGACCTTGTTAGCCCTGATTTGTATTTTTTTTTAACAATTTAAAAGCTAGAAGCATAAAATAATAGGACTAGAAGGAAAGTGTGCAGGGAGGAGCAATTGTTAAATGTTTCCTTTTTAAAGATGAATATATTTTTCGGGAGAAAAGGAAGATGATGCTGAGTGTGGTTTTATAGTCAATCAGAACTCAGTGGTTACTATTATTAATGACAAATTAACAGCTCAGCCATTGCCTGACTACTGAACAGTGATACTGAGCATGGGTTGCTCTGTGCAATTTTTAATGACAATAACGCTTTTTATAGAAATGTGCACGAGCTCTAAAAGGAGCATTTTAAAGTTTTAGACCAAATTTGCATGATTTCTAATAGCAGAAGGCTTAAATTTGAGGCTCTTCCTTGTCTGTGTGTAAAGTCTGACTCCACATTTCTTTTGCAATGAGCAACTCTGCCCTGATTAAATGCAGAACGTTGCTGCTTCCGATTTGAAAGTTGATGCAGGCATGGCTATCTGGAGTTTGGTGCTTTGATTTTGTTTGGTTAAAATTAGTGCCCATTGAAGAATGGGGGGAATGAAAGCAGAAAGTTAAGGATCTGAATCACATCACAAGAAACAAAAGATATTAATGATCTTCTCTTTCGCCTGGGGAAAAAAAGAAAATCTTAATAATAGATAAGTAAAATGTTAGTTTAAAAATACATCCCAAAATAGCTCATTACATTAAAAAAAAACAATTTGCAAAACCATGAAGATGTGGTTAACAAACCAAGAAACTTCATGATTATTGTGATGCATCTCATGTGCCTGTCCCCAGCTTTCTCCTAGATCTTTGTTTTTTGTCATCTTTCGTGGTGTTATGTACACAGGAGCCTCTAATCTGAAGCTACTTTGCGAGGAGTGTGTTGACTTTAATGGATCTCTGTGCAGTTGTAAGGACCCACATGAAACAGCTTAGAGGATCGGGGCCAGAGGTTGTAGACTCTTTGTGGCAGGGACCATGTCTCTTATATGGCTGTAAAGAGAAGGGCACAGCATGCCATCTTTGATATAAATATAAATGGTACTGGCTAAAAATAATCACTGTGTATGGTGAAACCCTTAGATCAGGAAGTATGAAAACATGTAGCCCCTTGAAGTGCCCATTTTTAATGGTCTCTAATTCTAATGGATTCCAGTTTCTGTGGTGAAGTTATGTTGGGAGTTTGAAAAAATATTCTCATTGGGGAAAATTCGGGTCTCAAAGTCCTGAAAACAAGGATGCAGGCGGGAGGGGCAGTAGGATTTCAGAATTGCATGAAGGAAGTTTGCAACACCAGCTCTGTGGTGGCTCCATGAGCACTAGCATGTGGAGGGTTGGGGGAGATGGATTACAACTGAGTAGATCCACTGGCCATTTCCCCCTCTGCCATCCTGCGTACCCTGTGGAAAGAGGCATAACACATGTGGACACTACAGTAGCCTTGATGCTGCCTAAAACTGCTGGTAAGGAAAGACTTTGACACCCTGGAAGGGGGAGATACGCCTAGTGACTTGGCTGGGGGGCTAGCTGATAAAGAGGGAGCACACTGAGTTCAGAGAGAGAAAGAGTGGAACAGAGCATGCAGCAAGTAGCTGAAGTAAGCCTCAGACCTGGAAAGAGCTGATTTCCCAGAGCCGCAAGGACAAGGTGCTACCTGTGGTGAGTGGACCCCGTGATATGCAGCATGATATAAGGAGGCAATGTAATGCTGGTGGTGCTGGCTTTCAGAGGAGAAGCTAAACTGTGGTGGTGACCACATGAGGCCATTGAAGATCCTGCAGCACTCTCTGTAATCTGTTAATGGTACTATTTTGGCCAAATGCCACATTGGGTGTTGTATTAATGTAGATAGACTATAGGGACTAAAGGTGTTAACAAGACCCAGTCACTGTCCAACTTTGAACAAGGTTTGGGGTTTGGTATACAGAGACCTCAGCCTGCTTAGTACCCTGGCAAACACACCATTAAAAATCACTCTAACCTTTTATTAAAGATACAGAAAACAGGTAAAGCATTTGAAATGTAAAATAAGGCTTTTATTTTAACACTATCCCTAGTTTCCTTTCCCTTTCACTGGAGAGAGTTTTTAGGAGGAAAAAACCCCTTGTTTGATAGTCTCTTTGATGGTATCAAAGATGTAATAAGTGTCCTCTTTTGGAAAAGAGAAGAAGTTAGTAGAGATGGGCTGGAGCTGTTGTTGTTAAAGTCTGATCCCGTTTCATCCCATGTAGTGTTTGGGATTCAGCTGGAGCCAGCAGAGATGCCAGTGTCATCTGGGTCCCTCTCTCTGGCCCTTGTCTGGTCAGGACATCTCTCAGGATCAGCGTGTGAGGTCCCAGGAGATGGTGGGGATGGCAGCCATGCTGGTGCAGCTTGCCTCAATAGCCAGTTTTTCTCCTCAAAGTCTCTTCCTTTCACAAAGGGAATTGTGGGTGAAATAGCCCATCCCCTCATTATTTTGCCCACCAGGGCTAGTTTCCAACATACCAACATTTGTTTTACTGATTTCGGGTTCCACACTTTGCTGGTTTACTCAGCATGATCTTACTGCAGTCCTAGAATTATATCAATAATCCTTTTTGTTTGCACTAATTCAGTTTTTCTGTCTCCCTTTTATTCCTTTTCCCATCAGGTTATAGGTTATTGTGACATCGTATGAACTTTCAGGTTCGATTTACAATTGAGCTCACAATTAGTGTAAATTTGTATGCCCAGTTATTGCAACAGTAACTAGGGCGAAAATTTCCAAAAATTTGGGCACGCACAAATAGCCATTTGGGAAGCCACCAAGTGGCCCAAGTGGGAGCTGAACACGTTGGGGATTTTCTGATCTACTGTTCAGTTGTGCCCACGTGGACTGAGAGCTCTGTAGCTGGAATAGCATGATGGCGTGGGATTTGCAGGTGTGCTATGGGTATGTAAACAGTATTTTCAGAAGAGCTATGGGGCCATCAAGGGTCCTGATGCAATACCCATTGGCGTCAATGGGAGCTCTTCCATTGACTTCAGTGGCCATTGGTTCAGGCCACTAAAGGTGCTCAAAAGTTGGTATTGTCAGAGGTACTGATGAAAGTGATCACGCATCAGCCTCTAATTGGTAGCTCTGCCATTTTGTGTACTCTGATAACAGGCAATACACAGAGTAAACTCCCTCCCTCTCTCCAACACACAAGCAAGACAGGATTCACTGTAGGTTTTTAGAAGAGCCAAGATGGAGGAATTGGATAGGATTGAGCCCATAGAGGTAGAAAATGTAGTTATTCCATGAATACTATAGCTATATGTGATGTAAAGCGGGAGTTCATGGCTGCAGTGGCTGGATACCCAGCATAAATCCACAACTCCTGCATCTTGTCATCTTCCACAGCAGTTACCTGATATTCAGCCTGAGTTCTCAGTCTCTTTGTTATGTTGGCAGAGAGGGTTTGTGAGCACTTGCCCAGCAGCTCATTCTTGAGGAACATAATTGCAGATTCTGGGGCTGTGTAAATGAGCTTCCCCTTGCTCCTCTCCTCTGTTCTGACATATCCCCCGTCACCTACACCTACCCGTGTCCCTTCCCCAAATCCTCTGCAGAGCATCCAAAGGAGGCCCTTTGAAAATTCCTCTGCACATTTCTAGCTACCTCAAATTACCTCTGCAGTTTCAGGACCTGTTCCAAAGCCCATTGGAGTCAATGGAAGGACTCCCACTGATTTCAATGAGTATTGAATCAGGCTGTCAGTTGGAAAAGATATTAACTTCTTATCCTAAACTCTTATGTAGTGTTGCTGTGCACGGTTCAATAGCTGCTGTGTTTGGCCCCATACGTGATTGCCTTTCAGCTGTGAAGTTATCCCTGTATACTCTTTTCCTATCTCACAAGTGCACTGTGGGGGTTTAATTGTTGGCAAAGAGCTTGAACATCACTGGATGAAAGACTTTATATTACTGCAGAGTATCATCTTATGCCCTACTTATGCATATTATCTCAAATTGCTTGAAGCATGTCAAAAACACTTCTTCTCCTGGAGGTCTGAATCCATGGAAAGTTTAAGTTTTACAAATAGACTGGGTTTTTTGGTGGTGGATTTAGTTATGCTAGAGAAAAAAGGTGTGACACATGTACAGGTCTGTCTATCTGTTTGCTTTCCCATGGTCAAATAATGCAGATATTTTACCAATCTTTCAAAAAAGATTCCAAGAGGGTCAGCGTGAGCCATTTTCAGCCCCAAAGGTAGCTTGTTCAGAAAGAGGAATACACCTAAAACCACACTTTGATCATTAGCTGTGTCTCCTTAATGAGCGTAGCATCACAACAAAAGTAACTAGTTGTTGATAGAACCTGAGAAGTGGTATAGAAGCATTTTCTACATATAACATCAACTGGTTGTACTATGTCATGAGAGTGGGTGTTACACAGAATACAATTATGATGGCTAGCTTTGGTATTCCATAATCCATGAGTGAAGTAATGGAATTGCTTAGTTTGAAATAACAAGCAATGGACCGTAATATAAAGTGTATTTACATATTTGATTTAATGACATGCCGATAGAGCACTTTCCCCTTGTATTATTTTTAACTTGGGTCTCAGAGCTAGAGAATTCCTAGCTTCTAGTCCTGTGCTGAGACCACTAGTCTACACTCTTATAAGCTGATAATTGAATTTCCCCCTTAGGATGAAGTAAGGCATAACTTACTCTGCTGTTTCTCCCCAGTGTCATTTCTTATTTTATATATTCATGCTGCACATCACTTGCTTCTTCTTTCCAGTACATGTGGATTTCTGCTGAGGTAAACGCTGAAGATCTTTTGGTGAGAAATGGAAAAATGGAAGTGCTGGCTCCTATTTATGATAAAAACTAATTTTATCCTCATTTTCTCAAGCTTTAAGACTAGCTCTATCAGCTGCAAACAAGTGTGTGTGTGTGTGTATATATGTACACTTCTGCTGACATCACTTTGATTGATGTACATGTTGACCCGCACAAACCTAGTTGCTGGGCTTTCCACATACTCTTTTCTTCTCAGTTTGTCATTGTCTCAACAGTATTGCGTATGCCTAGTATTGAATCAGCCGTCCAGCAGGCGGTAATGTGGTCTTCCACACCCAAGACTTCCAATCTAGACTGCAATGTCTTTCTGTCTGTCAGAGGTATTTTTCTCTTCAGCCTAATCAGAGCAATCTCTGATAGACATTGCTCTTGAAGTAATGCATGGCTTAACCATTGATTGACTGTCCTTTACATGGAATCCAGAGGCTGGGAAACTCTGTGTGTGGTGGTGGGAAAAGTATACAATTCAAGAATGATGGAATGTATGAAATATACTCCCAAATCCAGTGCTTAAAGTGGAGGGTGAAAAAAATTGGAGGGTCTGTTCTAAGCTGGGAGCAGCATCTTTGTAAGACATTGTTGAAAGTGCATCCCTCAGTGACCCAGCTTGTTTTTTAAATTTTATTTTTGCTGAGTCTGTGATCTCTTGCAGCCCCCTACCTTGCACCACACATTCTTTAAGCACTTCCCAAATTAAAATAATTTCTAATAAATGATCTGCTCTCTATAAGAGGAATGGCAATCAAATTCTGAAGCTGGGGGTTGCTGATGTTACCCACATTGTGCTACGAAGCTGATAGAGAAATAAAGCGGAACTGTTCAAGACCTGTTGAGAGATAGGGTTGAGTATCTCATTTCAAATTCCTTCCATTTTCCCACCCCTGCTCCCCAGTTTACAGCCTCCCATTCTCAAGGTATCCCTCATACCCACCATCCTCTGGTGAAGAGGAATAGTCTGGACTTGTCAGAGCCCCACTTCTGTTAATCAGTTGAGGCCATTGGAGGGGTTGCTGTTGAGTCATACAACGCACTCCTTCCTCTCTGGCTTCCAATATCTGATAATATAATCTTCATAGCACTCTCAGCCTCTGCAAGCCGAGGCAGTGAGAGCATCCACCTAAAACCTGCTCCTGAGTCTCCCAGAGTGCTAATGCTAAGCCATCTGTTTAAATAAATAATAATAGTTTATGCCTTCCCCTTGTGTAGGACAGACGGGAGCATGGAAGGTGCAAGCTACTTTTCTTCACTCCCCTCCCTTGTTCTCCCAAGGCAGGGGTGGCCATCCATGGTTGCAGTTCCTGCCCTTCCTTGCTAGCCCCTGGGTGTTGCCCATGCCTCTCAGACTTCCCACATAAGGCAGGAGGAGATGGGGTCCTCTTCCTTTCTTCCTCTCCACGGAGCAAGCTGCACCCTCCTTAGGGGTGGTGTGGCAGTTGCACTGCCCCTGTGCTCTGGAAGCTCTGGGACATACATCCTAGGGCCTCTCCTGGGACCACGCCGCTGTGCTGTGCCCTGACTTGTGCCTTACTGGCCCAGTCTGACCCTGAGCATTGTTAGAGCACTTTATATCATCCGAGTGCTTCACAAACAGCAGCTTTATAATGAGCTCCTGTGATGGATTATTTTATTTAATTAATAAAAGCTAGTTAGAATTTTGAGGAGCTGATAGCAATTTTGAAGGCAAAGGTGAGACACCCAGGTCCTCCAAGCTGAATTAAATTTGCATGTTCTTTTGAGTAAGCACGCTGCTGAAAAGGTTTTAGGGGGACTTGATGTCTCAGGGGATATGGATCCCTTGAAGTTCATTGTTCCAGTTCACATTCAGCTCAGGTTGGCTGTGTTGGCCTATATGGAACATCAGTCTTTGTCCAATTCCTAGTAGACCAGGGCCCATGTTAGTGAACAAAAGGACTTTAGTTTCCTGTGGTGTCAGTCTGGCACTTCCCATGAGCTGGATGGCCCTAGGTAGACCTTGGGGTGATTCCAGCCTCAAAGTGTCTCAATGTTTTATGTTCATTAACCTGACAGATACATACACAAATGGTTTAAGCTGCATTTTTACAGCATATCTTGTGCCCTGTCTTGCTCTAGAAGTATACGTATAGAATCACAGAAATCATAAATAGAAAAGTCCTGGTAGGTTATTTAGTCCATCTCCCTACTTCTTCAGGAGAGTTCCTTAATGTATATTTTAGGGCAGTCTTTCTCAAACTGGGGTCCGAGGACCCCTGGGGATCTGCAAAGGTACTCCAGGGCGTCCGCAGGCTCCGCTGATCAACTCTTCCCCCTCCCTCCCAGTGCCTCCTGCACGCTGGGGAACAGCTGTTCAGTGGAGTGCAGGAGGTGCTGGGAGGGAGGAGAGGAGCAGGGACGGAGTGGAAAGACGAGGGGTGGGGGCCAGGCCTTGGGGGAAGGGGTGGAGTGGGAGTGGGGTCTGGGGCTGAGCAGATGGCTTGGTGGGGGGAGGTGGTGGCGCAAAAATTTTTAAAATCAAAATGGCGGTCCTCGGGTTGCTAAAGTTTGAGAGCCGCTGTTTTAAGGCATTTGTCTAGTCTAGATTCAAATGCCCCAAGTGATGGGTTTCCACCACTTTCCTTGGGAAAATGTTCTGCAGCCTAATAGAGCTCACTGTAAGGGTTTTTTTGTTTTGTTTTTTCAAACAATCATACTAAATATCTCCGTATTAATTTCATACTGTAATCCCCAGGTTAGCTAATTCCTGCCTATCCTTTGTGTTTACTCTGTCCAAAAACTTGTAGTCAGTTATCCTTTTGCCCTCCCTGATCCTGAACGCATTGAAGCACTTCATCTTGAACTCACTGAAGTCAATAGATTCAGGATCAGGTCCTGTGTTGTCACTTAGGCAAATTATGCACTCTGGGAACTGATCCTTCCAGCCCTTTAACATTCAAATCTGGTGGAACATTTGTTTTGATGGGGAAGAAGAATGAATTACTGATCTATTAGACTTTAAAATTAATATTTCTCTTGGGTTGCTCTTTTGTTTAACCTCCTGCCCCTTCAGATTGATTGCATGTTCTTTTAAGGTTAATGAAAATTAGTCCCAAATGAATGGAAAAAGTGGTATAGAAGCAAATGGCAACAATAAGAGGAAACTGGGACAATGAAGTAAAATCTATTTTAGATGTACAGCTTTGAATAGATTTGCACACAAGGAAAATAAGAATCAGCTTAGGGATGGAAAGGCAGGCAAAATTGCTTTTAGAAGTTGAGTGAAAAATACCAAAAGCTAGCATGTGGCTCAAAATCTCTCAAATCAATCTTCCTGGGATTTGTCTTCTCAATTGTTTTGCTTGTAATGGATTTGAAATGAATCAACACTTCATTTTGAATCATATCTGTAAATAATTGAAAATGGAAACCAGTTCTCCTCAATTCTCATAATTTCTTAATTGCCCCTTAATTATGCAGTTTGAAGGCAGAAACTCATAATGGAAGGCAGAGTTGTGTTTGTAAAATC
The DNA here is from genome assembly GCF_015237465.2 of Chelonia mydas. Classification (NCBI taxonomy): domain Eukaryota; kingdom Metazoa; phylum Chordata; order Testudines; family Cheloniidae; genus Chelonia; species Chelonia mydas. The sequence goes on from NC_057853.1 coordinate 110,937,940, forward strand.
CTGGGACCAGTCCTTGGTGCTTAATATTTTATCATTTTGTGTGTTTTAGCTGGGATGTCTTTCCAGGCAGCTGAACATCATAGTTAAACACCAAACCAAACCACCCAGTCTGTAGCAAATACTGTATTAATATTACAGGCAGTTATAAAGTATTTAACCATTATTGTTGCATGCCTTAAAGAAGGAATTTGCTCATCCTTAGATGATTTAGTGCAATTAAAGGTCCCAGTTCTGCAAACTCTGCTGAACATTGTGTTTACTATGGTGAACAGTCCCAATTGCTTGAATAAGGAACTAAGTATTTTGCAGGATTAGGTGCAAAGATTGGACCAAATGGATGAAATACAGTAATGCGTTCCTACCATTACAAGCTGGGAACCTGGTTTTATCCCTTCACCCTTCAGAAGCTAGATATCGCAGATTTCTAGAGTTATGCCATTGGATCAGTTTGTGTTCAATATTAATCACATGACCTTAGAGTCCTGTAGATTCACTACAACTACAAGAGATCTTATGCATTCTGCCTTTGCTGGAAATTACATACCTTTTTTTTTTTTGAGGTCTCCATTTTAGTAGAGGATCTGTTGACGTGAATGTAAAAAAGACTGAAGTGCTAAGGTACCTTAGCCTTTTGTGAGACTGCTATGCTTCTACCATCAGAAGGAGAGGTGGTGGGATCTCCCTTCTGTATTTGTATTGTTGCTCTAGGAGTGGGCTGTAGGGATATCTGTACCGTACAACTGTGATTCACTGAGGAGATATTGCTGTAGGAAGTAAAGAAAATAGCATTTCAGCAGACGATAAAGGCACAGGGAAACTAGACAAACTTTTTCAGTTCCCATTTCAAGGAAGGTAGTGTGACAAAGTTCCTCCTCTACCTTGGTGGGTCTTGTGCTTATTGGTGGATTTGCTCGCCTTGGAGCTTCACAGCAGCCCTCAGTTTGGCCATTTTCATGAACTCACAGTCCAGGACAACTCCTTCTGTGTCTGACCTGGAGTTGGGAGGTTTGGGGGGAACCTGGGCTCGCCCGCCCTCTACTCCGGGTTCCAGCCCAGGGCCCTGTGGTATGCAGCTGTTTAGAGTGCCTCCTGGAACAGCTGTGCAACAACTACAACTCCCTGGGCTACTTTCCCATGGCCTCCTCCCAACACCTTCTTTATCCTCACCATAGGACCCTCCTCCTGGTGTCTGATGATGCTTATACTCCTCAGTCCTCCAATGGTATGCGTTCTCATTCTCAGCTCCTAGTGCTCTTGTTCCCAGCTCTTCACACCCACACCACAAACTGAAGTGAGCTGCTTTTTAAACCCAGGTGCCCTGATTAGCCTGCCTTAATTGATTCTAGCAGCTTCTTGATTGGCTGCAGGTGTTCTAATCAGCCTGTCTTAATTGTCTCCAGAAGGTTCCTGATTGTTCTGGAACCTTCCCTGTTACCTTACCCAGGGAAAAGGGACCTACTTAGCTTGGGGCTAATATCTACCTTCTATTACTCTCCTATAGCCATCTGGCCTGACCCTGTCACAATAGAGAGAAACAAACTAGTAAACTGTGAGGTATTGATTCCTCAAAGAGCTTGAACATGTGCTTAACTCTCATTTGAGTCAATCAGATTTAAGCACATTCTTAAAACATTCTGCCAAATCAGGGCCTGAGTGAATAATGTTAATCTGTAGTGAGAACATTCTTTATAAAACTAAACAGTATATTGGAGTGCATGCCACTTTTCACATGCCAACTCATATAGAGTTTCTTTTGTTTCATACTCTTGAACTTTCCCCTGGTATCGCACTGGCATACCATTTAAAAGTGACCCTTCTTTAGAGTATGTCAAAGGACATGAGTAGTTTTAATCACAATATGCACAACAGTCAGTAGCAAAACTTGCTCTCTGGTTATAAGATAAGGAGTTTAATTTTGCTGCTTTCTTACAGATTAAGAAAGAGAACCCGCTTGCAAAAATCACAGGCAAATGACACTATATAGCCATAAAACTGGATACTTTTTAATTCAAGGTGGCGAACTAATGTCAATTTCTCCAATATATTGGTGGTGTATATGACTTACTTTTGTATATTCAGGATCCTACTTTAATCATTTTAAGTATGTCATCACTTTGATTTCTTCCAGTGGGAGTTCTGTATGAATAAAGATTGTGGGATTTGGCTCAATAAAAGGACTCTGCTATAATTACTCTTACCGTGAAGCTGATCTTTGTTGCCATCGTATCAGGCTGTTACATAGCTCCAGTGATCAAGACAGAAGTCAGCAAAACCACTGTTCAAATGGCGGTTTTCCTTTAACTAGTGAGGAAAGGTTCCACTCTATTTTTGGCATTGAAAAGTCCAGGAGCAGTCTCCAGCCAAGTTAGAAAAAGAGCTGAATCCTGATTAACTGTCAAAGGCTTCAGTGGAGGAGAAATCTAAGCTAGTGCTGTGAAAAACGCTTACAGGAACTCGTATTCTTCCCAGGTCTCCTTGCACTGAAGATGTAAAAGAGCATATGCCAAAATATTTACTTCAACACTGTTAGTTTTGCACTTTGGTTGGTTAGCTTCAGAGGAATTTCTGATGCGTGTAAGGTCTCTGCAGTGTGAGTAAGATTCATAGAACTGGGGCGCAAAGAAAGACGAGACCACTTTAGGGTCTGCCACTTCTCCACTGAAGGCAATGATACATGATCCCGTTGAGTTCAATAAGAGCATGATTGGATCCATGTTCAATAAGATAATATATAAAATGAAGGTTACTTAACACTAGGCTTATGAAAACACATAGCAGGGTTGAGAGGAATAAAAGCCAAAAAACCCTTCCTGCCTTGGTTACGTGGGAGGAAAACTGTGAAGTTTGCTTCCCTGATTGGTCCACCGGAACTCCAGATGCATTGTACGAACCTTCATAGTCAGTTGTTGATGACTGATCCAGAGGATGCTCGTCTATTACAGCCCATTCAGAATCTGTCTCCTCCTTTGCTCAAGCTGTAGAGACTCATATTTATAGCTTTGGAGATACCTGGCTTGATTCCTGGTGTGTCAACCAAAATGGTGGCTATCACAGATGTCTCTTGTAAATCTAAATAATTAAAGCCAGCAATCTCCTTAAAGTTAGATTGAGTGTGGATGGGAATCCAGCCAAACAAACCTCAAATCATAATGTTTTCATGCCTGTTAAAGAAATCTGATGTACTGTTGAAGTGTACCAATTTCACGGCTACAGGGCTTCCTTGACTCCTTTATTCCAGTTCTTCAGCCACGTGCATGTGTGAAAGTGCAATGTTACCATGTGTGTCTGTGTTCAGACACTTGTTCTCTCCTGGGAGGAACATTGGCAAAATATTTAGGTCCAATTCTTGTATTCAGGGTGTAATTTTACACTGTCTGTAGGAAAGCAACACTTGCATTTGGACATTAATATACATGGCGGTCTGGCAAAAGAAGAGAGAGGATTGAAGAATGTAAGTGGAAGGTGAACTGGATCTTACCAATATGTGAAATCAAATGGGTTCTGTTTTCTTTAATTTAAACTAATCCAACCAGTAGAATTACTATCCCCCTAAAAGAAATCTATAAATGTCTCTGCTGGTTTTTAACGATGAATAGAAGCATAACAGTGATTGGACCTCATTGAAATTGTGCTCAGTTTGACCACTTGTCATATTGTTACCTATTAATATTCCTTTCATGAGTAAAAATACAGGCATTCAGTTCAGATTAGAGGGGTGTGTGTGTGAGAGAGAGAGAGAGACGGGGAACAGAGCGTGGTGGGGAGGGAAGAGTTCTGCTACAGAATAGTTCTTTTTTATTGAAATTGGAATTTTAACAATTTAAACAAGACAAGCTATTTTTAAAAAAAAGGTTACATGTAAAAATGTATTCTGAGAAGACAATAAGAATAATAAGTAATGTGGTTATTCAAAGCTGAATATTTATAGTGGTTCGGACATCTGAGACAATCCAGAACTGCTGGGGCTTAGAAGAGTTATAAAACTTCAGTCATAGTTGAATTGACAGACGCTAAGAACAAAAAATGTGCCCTATTTTGTTCCTAAAATACTGGATAAAGCTAGAATTGAGAAACAATTTGATTAGGATTTAGGGACTGCTGTAACATGAACTGAAGTAACCTCAGTCCAAAAAATGTTGAAACTTTTCTTTTTTCTATTACCAGCTGTTTTGATATTTGAGCTAAACAAGAGAGGATGTATTATGTATGTACAAATGATACACGTTAGGAGTTTCACGTCTTAGACCCATAACCTTTCTGGATAAATAGATGATATATTTCTGCAAAAAATAAGCTTTTTAAACAAAGTTAAGCCTATCTGCCATGATAGCCTGTCTGTCTGATAATGGCATATTAAAATTATAAGTAATTAATATCAGTTCATTTACTTTAGCTGCCATAATAGCATTATAATATTTCTTTACATCGATACAGTGTAGTTATGAGAATTTTGATGATGAGGTCATTTATTGTAGAGTAGCTGTGACATTTTTGTCTTCCCTCAAACAAAACAGTTTTGATCACACCTTTCTTTTTAAAATTATTATTATTTCTGGAGAGGAAGAACAGGAGACCAGTAACTCAAAACATTATCAACTGATTTAATTTTTAAAATAATCTTGCACAGTCAAGAATCTTATCTGATATTTCTGGGCCAATTCTGTTCTGAGTTCCACCAGGATTAATCTAGAGTAACTTTGCTGGCTTTGATGGAGTTACTCTAAATCATCACTGATTTAAGTCAAAATAGACTTTGGCCTTACCTCTGTAAGATAGATGCACAAAGTTAATATTGATCTAACTTTCACAGTAGCAACTGTAGAGTCATGATTTATTTGCACAGTTTCTATTTTTAAAACTAGAGCTGGATGAAATTTTTCAGTGGAAAAAATATATGAATTCATATTGGTTTAGCTAAATTGTTCATCTTGAAAAAACAAAAATTCCATAAAAGTTACAACATTTTCCAAGTGAAACACTTCAATGTTCTGAGTTGAAATATTTTTGTTTTGGAATTTTCCTTCAATTTTATTTTTAAAAATGCAAAAACATTAAACAAAAATATTCACAGAATCTAAACAAAACATTTTTTTACCCTAGACAAATTATTTTTCAACTTATTAATTCATTGAAAATTCTGAATTTTTTTTGTTTTTGGGTCAACCCAAACCTACTTGTTTCTTCACAAATGCCAGCAAACCCAAAAAAGAAAACCAAAAAACCCCCAACCCTCCCAAAACTAAAAAAAACCCCAAACTGTTGTTCACAGAGCTGTTTTAAAACTCAAAGAAGCACATAAGTAAAAAGCCATTTGGCCTCTTTCTGGTGATAGGTTGGGATTTTCAAAAAATGCCAGAGGGACTTCAAGAGCACAAATCCCGCTAACTTTCAATGGCCGCTTTGGTGCTTTTGAAGTTCCCACTGTTAAAACATTAAAACAGCCAAAATGTTGGCATCACATGGTGGTCAGTGTTAGATTTCACTGTGGAGAACTGGAAAAGTGGAGTGGAAAGAGAAGGATCTCCTGTGTGTTTTCCTTATGTTATGCTCACAAACTAACTCATCCTTACCTACCTTCTCAGCACCTAGATAGTGCAATGATGAATGTTCAGAAATATCCAGGTAGATCTACCTGGACGGAAGATTGTGAGGGTAAATTAATGTTTCTGCAGATCCCTGCAGTGTAAAGAACTATAAAATGGTGTGTGTTATTCTGTCCTTTTTCCTTATCTAGTACTATAAAGTACGCAGAGAGAGCTGAAATTTCCTTTGATAAGACCAGGTCTGTGTTTTGGATGATCAATCTCATTGAATTTGTCATGTTGAAGGTCTAGGTTTGGGAGGCTGTGAGACTTGTTGGAAAAGCAACCCCCTAGAGACAGCTTTTGCAGATGCTGGAAATTCACATTTTTCCTTTCCGCAAGACAAAAAAAGACCAAACAAACCAGGGCAGAAAGATGCATTTTATGCTCAGTGCATTAGCTCCACTCCATAGTTATCAGAAGCAAAGAGACTTTGTCCCCTAAGGGGGTTTATGAATTCCATCCATCTTGCTATTTATGATGCTCTGGAAGTATTTTTAGAAAACATTAGCACTGGCGCTGAAGGGGACTCTTTATATGGACTAATTCACTAGGCAGCAGGCTGAAACTAAGAAGCAGGAATCACAGTGAAGTAGTAACAAAAATTCCAAACGCTTTGTTGATTATATATATAACAATTGGAATCTATCTATAGAAAATGATTGAACAATGATAAACATGGGGAAGGAGATGTGTGTTGACTGCAAACATCTGAAAGATGGATGAAGACATCCTAAACTTATTCTCTGAACTTCTGAGAATGGGAGGTGTCTGTGTACACATGAGAGAATAGCGGTAGAGAATTCATGGAATGGAGTCCAGAGGAGAAACCTATGTGTATATCTGAAACTTTCCACCAAATGTACAGGGCTTTGCATACTTTGACTAGATGTCCCTATTTTATAGGTACAGTCCCAATTTTGGGGGCTTTTTCTTATATAGGCACCTATTACCTGCCACCCACTGTCCCAATATTTTACACTTGTTCTCTGGTCACCCTAACTTTGACAATAGTGAGTCTGATTCTGATCTCCCTTACACTGCTTTAAATTGGAAGTAACGTGCGTATATCTGGATATCTGAGAGCAGTGAGAGAGTGAGCCAGTAAGAGAAGGCTCTGAAGCAAAGTGAGGAGGGAAGGCATATGAGAGTCCTTTTGGAAGCAGACACACGACCAAAATTGGTGTTGAATACAGAGTAGCTGCCCTGGACTAAGAGAGACAGGCCTGGAGAGTATTTTGATAAGGACCAATATATCTAGCAAAAGGTGCTGTAAATCTCTAATTTTTAAAAAAAAGTTAAAGTGTGTGTGGGTTGGTTTTGTTTTTTGTGTGTTGGCTTTTTTTTTTTGGATGCCTTGAGATGTGTAATGATCTGTTCTGTTGCATTCTGGAGTAACTTCCCTTAGGAATCCCTGTAATGGCTTTAGGAAAAGAAATCTACTAATTTGTAAGTTTTGGGGGGAAATGATTAAATCAGAATAAGATCAAGTGGCTCCAGTACTCATGGGTGTACTTCAATGCTAAGCAACACAATCTGTCCCTGTAATAGAGCTGGACTCACCCGGCGGCGCTTCCTGCTGGTTGTCTTTGGGAATTAGCTCATCAGCCTCTGGAGTGCCCTCTGCTGCCTGGTGATCCACCTTACTGCTGGCCCCAGTCCCTCCCAGGACCCGGTGCCTTCTCCCGCTTGGGTGCTGCCCCCCTGGCAGTCAACCCCAACAAGCCCTGAGGGTCTCCCCTCCCCAGGGAACCCCCACCTCACCTCACCTCAGTCCTGGCTATTGCCAGTCATCGCTTAGCCCCGCTCCCCGGGGCAGATTGCAGTGTATCAGCCACTAATCACAGGCAAGGGGGTTTGGACCTTCTGTCTCTGTCTACCCATGGGCTGCCCCCTTGCAATCCCAGTACCTAATAGGCCCTAATCTAGGCCTCACAGCCTGGGGGTTTCCAGGCCCAAGCTTCCCTGGCCTTTCCTCCTCAGTCCTGCCCCAATCTAGGTGTTCCCACTAATCCCTGCAGCCAGGCCCTTCTCTCTCTGAACACAGAGAGAAACTCTGGCTAAGCTTCAGCCTAGCAGCCCCTTTATAGGCCCAGCTGCGGCCTGATTGGGGCACGGCCCAGCTGTGGCCATTTCCCCAATCAGCCTAGCTTTTTTTGCCCTTAGCCCTGGCTCTCTCCCAGGGCTGGCTTTCAAGCCCCACAGGGCAGGAGTGGGTAACCACCCTGCTACAGTACCACTGCAGAAAAACTGAATGAAAATGTCACTGCTGAATGCACGGTGAATTCCTCTCTAATAATGCTTTCATTGCACCTCGAATCGAGTGCCAAAAAGGAATATTAAGACTTTTGTAATGAGATCTATTAGGTTTACTAAGGGGAACAGTATAAGCCCTGTCACTTGGGACATTTTAAAGCTAGTCACCCGGAAGAAAATAGAAATCATACTGCTGATGGTTTAGTTGGCTTTTCTTTTTCTTTAGTTACCTTATATTGGACTTGGAGCCATGGCAGAGGCACAGTGGTAGGAAGGGACCCAGGGAGGGTACCTCCCAGAGCACTTCAGAGTGCCGGGCACTTTTGAATCTCATAGAGCCTGGGGTCAGAGCCTGCTGCGGCTGGAAGGCCTGGGCTCCCATACCAACTGCTCCTGCTTCCGGTGAGGCATATGCCACATTCCAGTCTCACTCCCCTTCTGAGAAGAAGAGGGCAAGGACATTGCAACCTGAGGGGAAGCTAAACCCATCCTCCAGTGAGGAGCTGGACAGAAAGGCCTTCCTGCTGGGAGGTGATATACCTGGCCCTCTGAGGGCTTCATTGCACTTCCTTTAGGAAACTGAAGCTAAAAGCCTTCCTAAATAGAATATTTTCCTTTGTCAAATCTGCTTCGCGCTACAATCAATAGCTGTATGGTGGAGACACCAGAGCATAGTAGTCTAGAATACCAGAGGTCAGACAGACCCAGCAATTTGGTCTTTCCTGCTCTAAGCACTTGAGAAAATAATTAGCAGGCCTTTTATTTTTTATAGAAAATCTAACTTATTTCTTGACTGAAGAATGACCAGTTGGAAGTGACAGTAAGGGGCAGAGAATACATTGAGGACAAATGGGGTCTTTCTGCAAATACCAGAGCTCTCTGAAACTGAGCTATGCCAGAATGGCTGAATTCTGCTATATTGGTGTAAATGTAGAGTAACTACACTCAGGCCAAATCCAGAGAGCTGAAGTTGGACCTGTTCGTGTTAGGGTAGTGATTTGGAGTACTGTGGGAGCTGGAATGGTGTGATAATTTCTCATGTGCTGTGCAGTTAGAGATAGGGGTTCAACTAGTTTGGCTACTCAGTTTTAACTTTTATTTTGCAGGCTTTCCTTAAAATCTGTTAGTTTGCTGTATATGTATTCATTGGCACCGTGAGGGCCCCACCTAATTTGTGTGTGATTTTTATATAGCATTTTAAGGAGCAATAAATGTATATGGTTATTAGTTGCATTCGTAGATTCACAAAGCACACAGATCAAATATGCTTTAAGGGATGCAGGAAAACCAGTGTTACCCACAGGAGAAAAGTACTGTGTATCCAGGTCCTTCGCAGAGAGAGTTAAGAATTCTCCATTTACAAATAAGGAAGCAGTGTCACAGCAGAGTTCAGTGCCTGATTTATGGTTACAGCTCAACTTAGTGCCCTAGATAAGAGTAGAACCCAGCTGTACTGATAACCACTCACATGCCTCATCCAGCAGACCATGCAACATCTTCTCAGATGGTCATACACATTTTGGAACGTAGGTTTCAATCTCTTCGCTATTTCTAGACCAAGGTGACCGTTGTATGTAAGTTCTCACATACGATTTACACAGGAGGGTGAGACAGAACTGGGGATTGAACCCACATCTTATGAATTCCAGTTCAGTGCCTTAACCAAAAGACCAGCCTTCCTCCCTCTATATAACATGGGACAGATTCTGCTCTAAATGTCACTCCGGAGTAGCTCTATTGGCTGCATTGAAGTCTGCTCCTTCTGCAGCACTGAGGGCCCTGTTGTCAATTTGCCAGTAACCTGAGGATTCCTACTAATTTGTCCAGATATTTATGTAGGGATTTTAATCAGCTACTGTATGATGAGGTTGGCTGCAGTTGATCACAGTTTCTGGAATCTCACTGCTGTAACTGAGAGCAAGATTTGGCCCTGTATCTCCAAGTTTTATGCAGATGAAAAATCCATAAATCAGCCAGTAACACCACAACCTTCTGCCTTTCAGTGATTTTTTGGAAAATAACCTCTGTTTTAAAAATGCTTCTGAAGGCTGAAGAGAGCCATAAAGTTATTCAGTCACTTTATTCCCTATTTTCATTGTATTTGAGCCAATTGGAGTGAGTTCCAAAAGAGCAATCCAGCTTGTGGCATTGCTGTGTTGTATTGCACTGAATTCAGGTTACCCCCTAGCTTCTTTTTTCTTTTCTTTTTTAAGCAGAGATTTGGCAATCGCTGAATTCAAATTTCTCTGACATTTGGCCATCTGGAGCTGAGCAGGGCTTTAGTCACATGCCTTAATTGTGTGTGTAAAATGGAGCAACATGGGAACGAGGGGCAAAATTAATCTCTGATGTAAATCTAGTGAAATCAGCAGAGTTACACTGGGGTAGAATTGAGGTTTTCAAGTATCAATTTGCTGTGCAGATTATTGGAGAAATCCTGTCTTGCTTTCTCAGCTATAAGGTAGCCTTGTGGTATAACGATGGGGCATTCTGTGTAATTTACCAGTAAAGTTAATGCAAATAGAAGTTTGGAAAGACTGCATGGTGTTTTGGATTGATCTGGTACTTGTCTGAAACTGGCTAAGTCATTGCCAGTACTACGTTGTCTGAAAGCTGAGCCATCTGCAGTTAGAAGGAGTAAATTGCAATCACTCACACCCCTGCAGAAAAACCCACAGGGGGAGGGCTGTGCAGAACTCAGGGGATCTGCTAGAGGTACAGAGTAGGGTTAGCACCGTTTCAAAATGCAAAAACAGGACACATTCAGGAGCCCCGCCCTCTCCATGGCACAGAGTGGCACCACAGGGAATCTGGGACAAATGCTATCCTGGAGTCATTCAGCCTGGAGCAGGACTTGACATGTACATTTTGGGACTGTCCTGCTCAATTAGGGATGGGTGGTCACCCTAGTACAGAGTCATTACCTGGAGGCCCTGTGCCTCTGTATTGCCTTGGGCCTCTCTGATGCCCCGATGCATGACTCCATTGGAGCCATACTGTCACAGCTTTCCCACCAGGGAGTCCATATTGGAAATGACTCCCCAACATGGCAGAAACACTGTACAGAAGCAAATGCAGCCTTGTTAATTCTGGGCAGAGTTACGGATAGTTGCGGGTGCAGAGGAATGGTGTGTGTTGATCCTTGGACTCTCAGAGGCTACAGAGGGTGGTGTTGTGGAAGCAGCTGACAAACTCCCATGAGACATGGGCATTCTGCTTGCTCAGTGGAATCTGGGCTGACAGCATCTTCCAGGATCCAGGCCTAAATGCAGAGCACACATTAGCCCTTGTGAGGCCCCCTGCCCATTCCCACAGCTGTGTAACCTGGTTCCCTTCTGTGGCTTCCTTAGCAGTCCACAACAAGTCTCTGCTACAAGAAATCTACAACAAAGGCAGCACTGGGTGTAAATCTAAGGCATCATCTGCACGATGCTTTTATCTGCACCAGAGGAGTGTAAATTTTAGTCTACACTAGCATGTTGCATGCTAACTGGCCTGTATGGACCCTCCTGGTGTGCTAAAAGTTCCCTAGTACGTGCTAACATAGTATGGTTTGAAACAGGACAACATTAATGTGCACTAGGGAACTTTTAGTGTATGCCAGCAGGGTGCACACGGGCAGTTAGTATACATCACACTAGCGCAGACCAAAATATGCACTCCTCTCGTGTGGAATAAAGCACTGCATAGACGAGCCCTCGGTCTGTAATTTCACTGATTTGAAAAAGGTTGTATTCCTCCCTCTTTAAACTACTTTCACATAGGATCCTGTGGCCTCGGCGCCACACTTTGTGGATCAGGCCATCACCATCTGCTACAATGTGTTGCTTTTGTGACTCTTCCCCTCATTTAACAACTGGTCTCAGGTAGGGAAGAGAGAGAGCCTGGCATATATACACTGCAAAGTTAAGACGAAATAACTAAAGGTGTGAAGTTAAAGCACATAAATTAAGGTGCTTTAAACCACTGTGTGGACACTCTTATTCAGAAGTAAAGTGTATTTAGTACACTGTAACTTAGTTCCCTTAACTTGCAGTTTAAACAGGGGTTTAATGTGCTTTAATTTCACACCCTCAGTTACTTTGTCTTAACTTTCCTGAGGCCTGCTCTACATCTGACAATTAGATTGACCTAGCTCAGGGGCAGGCAAACTTTTTGGCCTGAGGGCCGCATCGGGTTTCTGAAATAGTATGGAGGGCTGGTTAGGGGAGGCTGTGCCTCGCCAAACAGCCAGGCATAGCCCGTCCCCAGCCCCCTATCCGACCCCCCTGCTCCTCGCCCCCTGACGGCCCCGCCGGGACTCCTGCCCCATCCATCCCCCCCCCCCCACTCTCAATCCCGTGACTGCCCCTGGACCCCCCACCCCTAACTGCCCCCCACCGCCCCATCCAACCCCCCCCCGACACCCCCTCTGGGACCCCTGCCCCATCCAACCACCCCTTCTCCCTGACGGCCCCCAGACCCCTCGCCCCTAACTGCCCCCCAACTGCCCCCCACCCCATTCAACCCCCCCCCCTTCCTGACTTCCACCCCGGGACCCCTGCCCCATCCACCCCCGCGCTCCCTGTCCCCTGACCGTCCTGACCCCTATCCATGCCCCTGACCACCCCCTGAACTCCCCTGCCCTCTATCCAACACCTCCCTGCTCCCAGCCCCCTTACTGCGCTGCCTGGAGCACCGGTGGCTGGCAGCGTGGCTGCACCAGGACAGGCAGCCGTGCCGCACAGCACAGAGCAGTGGGTCAGGCCGGGCTCTGCAGCCCCGCTGCCCAGAGCATTGTGCCGCACGGTGGCATGGCTGCGGGGGAGGGGGGACAGCCTCCCGGGCCAAGAGCTCAGGGGCCGGGTAGGACGGTCCCGCGGGCCGGATGTAGCCCGCGGGCCGTAGTTTGCCCACCTCTGACCTAGCTGCATCGCTCAGGTCTGGGCTGGTACAATATAAGTAAGGGGAAGCTTCGAAGACAATGGGGTAAATTAGGCCAGTGTTTAGCCAGCAAAGTTGTTATTACTGGAGGTGGTGGGTGAGCCAGGAGGAGCACAGCTTGAGTCTCCAATCCAAGGCGGCGTTTGAAGGGATGGTAGTTCGAAAACTCTCTTGTTACTTGTAACAGACCCAGTTCCATCTGCAAATTGATAGATAAATGTGGAAGCCAGCATCTTTATGAAGCAAACTGCTCTCTTGCCAAGAACTAGAAAATACAGTGAGCACATAGAGAAAAGGGGGCGCTTTACTTCAGACGCATTTATTTAGAAGGCAAAGACAAGTTTTCTGCTTTTTGTCTGAAAAAATAAGCGGGCAATTTTACAGAGCTGCTTTTCAGAGTAGAGTGGCACTTTATGAGCAGAGCATTGTCTCCTTATTTGAGTTTTGAGGCAATAGCTGATATACCACAAAACCCAAAGCGTAGGCTGAAGGGACAACCATTGGTGGTGTATTTTTGAGGTTATGCTGTACTTTGTGGAAGGGTTGCCATGTCCTCCTTTATTAAAGGGTTAACCCAGGGGTTCTCAAACTGGGGGTCGGGACCCCTCAGGGGGTTGTGAGGTTATTATGTGGGGGGTCGCGAGCTGTCAGCCTCCCCCCCCAGAACCCCGCTTTACCTCCAGCATTTATAATGGTGTTAAATATATTTAAAAGTGTTTTTAATTTATAAGGGGGGGGGTCACACTCAGAGGCTTCCTATGTGAAAGGGGTCACCAGTACAAAAGTTTGAGAATCACTGGCTTAACCCCGCTTTATTTACTTTTCTATCACTTCCCCTGAGGTCAGGGCACTTCCAGGTTACAGTTCTAATGAGGCAGCATAGTTTTCTCTCCTCTAAAACCAATGTAAATAAAGAACATCCAGGATCCTTCATTGCCTAAGTGTTGCTAGCGCAATGATCTATTGGCAGCTAACATTTGAAACTTGAAGCTAAAAACAATTCAGCAGATGGGGTTTGAAGGTCATCCAAACGCGACTTCAAACCTGCTCGATTCTGCTCTCTGGTGTATCATTGGTATATAGCTTACAACTGGCTAGGCTCTTATCATCTACCATTTCTCCCCCTCAGTTGATTGCTTTGTGCTCTGATTTCTGATGGAAGATGAGGGAAAGAAATGTACAGTGTTTCTCTTGCCCACTTATTTTTTTAGACAAAAAGCTGGAAACTTGTCTTTCCCTCTAAATAAATGGGTCCAAAGTAAAGCACTCCCTTTTCTCTACGTGCTCACTGTATTTTCTAGTTCTTAGCTAGAGGGAGGCTTGCTTCATAAAGATGCTGTGGCAGATTGTCTTTCCATCTTTTCAGGAAGCAGGGACACTGAGCTGTGCTGTCTGGGTTTATGGCAGTTTTCAAGGAAGCAAAAGCCTGGGTTTATAATGCAGAACGGTTCATTAGTACCTGTGTACCTCAGTGCAAAAAGTCTGTCAATATGTTTGCATTAAGGGTGTAATTCACCCCTTTGCACAGGGTTAGCCCAAATGCTATGTATCACTTAAATCTTATTCTGAGCACTGCTAAACACACTGATAAATATGACCTGCTGTATATGGCCCCATTTTTAAAAATTATACAGTTTTTCAGTGACATGAAATGCAATCACTTTAGCCCGTTGTGCCCTGACATTGCATACAGTTTTAGCCTCTACACTCATTGAAGTTTGGAATGTCATTAGGAGAGGATTGTTTCAGAAATAAAATCCCAAAGGTTTATGGGATCATTCTGTACATAGAACCTTTGCAGTTTTTTCCGAACAATTGGTCATTACACAGCTGTGTAAGAACCCAAGAAAAATAGAATAATTCCTACTGTAAATAAATAAATCCTTTAGTCTGGATGGGTCATTTTTGGGCCAAACTCTAATGCTGTTGTCAGAATGAGTAGCATTTCACTATCTGATTTCAGTGGAATCTAGTATTTAAGAGACTAGTCAACATGACTAATAGTGTCAGAATCTGTCCCTTTATGCATGAAGAGCCAGACGTGGACATATCATCTTGTGCGGAGCATTTTGAAGTGGATAATCTGCATGCTAATCTGTCACTGTAATCTGAGGTTTCTGAAATGGCAGCTGATTTGTTCCTTTGTGAATTCCGATGTAACGTATTTTGTTTCTAGGCAACTTCAGAGAGTCCAATTTTGCAGTATCACGATGTCACATTTTTATTTTTATTTTTCTTCACTGAAACAATATATAACTGTTTCACTTCAGAGGCTTAATGCCTGAAAAATTTAAATGACAGATGTTAGTCATATTGCTAAATGTGTTATTTGAGGGCACTTAGATACTATGGTGAAGAGTGCGGTATAAGAACCTGTGTAGAACAGAAAAGAGAACTTGTTTTCGTAAAGAAGGTTTAGTTTAATGAGGTTCTCCCTCACCTCATTTCTTCCCTCTTACCTTTTCCAGTCAGTGAAGCGGCCCTCTGATTTCTATTCTGTTTCAAAGTGTATCTATTTCTCCTCTGAATGGACTTTAAAGATGCCCAGAAAATAACAAGGTGACCCCATTGAAACAGCAGTACTTGCCAAATGCCCTTACTCACCAGGTGAAGATTGGCATTAAGCATATTAAATCGCTGAAAAGGTACCATTTTAGTTTATTGTATTTTTAGGTCTCCTGAAGTTGCAGCTGTCCTGTTCTTCCTTCAGGTAATGCAATAACAATGCACCATGCTGTGAAGTAATAGCTTCCATGGAGCTCTGTTGGAGTATGAAGAAGGCTGGGGGTCATGTAAATGACTTTTCGGGGGGAAAATAATGTTGCCATTTGAATTATTGTCGTACCGAGGAACCACTGTCATGGATCCTGATCCCATTGTACTAGGTGCTGTACAAACATAAACAAAAGGTGGAGTGAGAGCCTTGCTTGCCGCAAGGAATTTACAATCTAAGTACAAGTCAAGAGACAACAGATGGATACTGACAAAGTGGGGGAGTGCAAGGAAACGAGACAACATCAGTCATCATGTTAGGAAGCTGTCTGCGCAAACCAGCAGTGTAACTGCTGCCAAATTTTTTTATAGGCATCATGCCAAAGGAGAGTTTTGAGCAGGACTTTAAAGGGGCGTAATGAGGTGGCTTTGTGGATGTTTACTGGGAGTGCCTCCCAAGCATGAGGAGCACCAAGGGAGAGAGCACAAAAGTACTTGTTTGAAAACATCACAGGTGGGAGATGGAGACTGGCACTGGGCTGATCGGAGGCAAGCATGATTTTTCAAAGCTTTTAATAATGAAAATTACTCTTGGAAATTGAGCAATCTGCTGAAAAACACCTGACCATGCCCAGGCTGATGGCTGCACTGATTTTGCAGCATGATGCATGTTAGGCCATCAGGTAGAGTGGGAGCCAGATGACTTTGTGTTTGGGAGACTTAAAAAAGTCTTGATTTGTGATGAGTGGAAATTTTGTGGTCGACTTTCAGTCTTGGAGACCTGGGGGTTCAAAATCTAAAACAGGAGGGTGACACACAGAGGACACAGAGCCACTGGGGATGCATCACAGGCTATCAAAGCTGTGGGAGAGAAGTCTCTAGGGGAGTAATTAGGTGCTGAGTTCCTAGACCATAGGATGTGAATGAGGGATGTATAGAGCAGTTAGAGATAAGACCTAGGAAGGATCAGAGCTGTGCAGGGCCTTGGCGGAATTTGAAGTGGAAGGAAACTGGAATTCAGAAAAGGGATCCCAGGTCAGATCGACACGGCCAGTGAGTGAGGAAAATAATTTTATAGCAGCAGGAAGAATAGATTTGTGGGAAGTGATGGAGTCAAGGAGGTGGATTCAGTAGTTGAGGTGATTTGGGGCCAGGGTTTTAGTTGAGGGATGGAGCAGAAGGGATGAATTTTGAGAGATTGCAAAGGCAGAACTGGTAGGATTTGGTAACAGCATGGCTTTTGGGGAGACAAGGTGAATGAGTATTGATGTGCATGGTTAAAACTCTATGGGTACACAGTAAACATGGCTTTATAGCCAGTACTACAGCCACTCACTTGCAAGAACTACAGATCTGAAAGAGAGGTGTGGGGAGGGCACTTCACTTTTTAGGTTTCAGCTGTGGACTTTTCGCCTATGAGTTTGTTGCTTAAATGAAGGAAATGGGGGAAAGCTCTACATTGAACCCAGCCGCAATGAAACACAGCTGTAAGAAAAATGCAGTTTTATTTCCAAGGGTTCTGTCTTCTGAGGTATTTTATGAGCCCAGCAAAGTACCTGGAGCTTTGGCTGTCTCTCCACACGTTTTAGTCAGGAGTCAGAAGATAAGGAGCGCTCAAGCAGCTCAGAGAACCAACAAGCAGATTCTGAAGTGGTGTTGAAAGTTGCAGAGGATTTAATAGTTCACACCCATACTATTCATCCCTGATTCCCACTGGAAGGTCTTCTGTGTTAATTATGAGTCCCAAGGACGCTATCTTGGCAAACACAGCTGCAGTACTGCTGTCACTTCAGTGTAATTAATCATCCAGGCTGAATCAGAGGAGAAGGTTCCTTTCTTTGCCCTCATTACAAATAGCTGTAGAAAAATGAAAATGCCTTGTGGCCAAAAAAACCCCCTTTCTGAGCCACATCAGTATGTGCAATCCTAATATTAATGTGCACAGTTTTGTATTTGTTCATATTTTGTGAGAGGTGTGTGTGTGCTTCCCCCCCGCCCCAAAAGAATTATAAAATACCCCAAACTCTGCAAAAGTGGCATGTCTTCATACTGACATTTATCATTTAACAGGTGCAGGGGCTAGATCACATTAGGGGTAAAATGAAAATGTCTGCTGTGGCTTTTCCAGCAAACGGCATTGTGTGTCTTTCAGGCATGGCTTTGGGGGCAGCTTGCATGCTCTCTGATATCACTTTCCATATAGCTTTCCTTGCCTTTCCCAGGACTGCTCACTGATCAACTTGAACCAATGCAAGACGTTTCTTAAATATAAGGCTGGTAACACTTCTGGGCCAGAGCTGCAGCTGGTGTAAATTGGTTTAGCTCCAGTGATTTCAAAGGAGCGATGCCAGTTTACACCAGCTGATGACCTGGGCCTCTGTTGATCAATAGAAATATGTACATAATTTGTCTTCTGATGAACAATCTGCAATGGCTTTTGGGCCCCAGTTCAGGAAAATCTGAGGTTTAAAGCCAATGGGACTACTCATGTGCTTAAATTTAGGCACAGGTTTAAATGCTTTGCTGAATTGGGGCCAGCGTTTGTCTCTGGATTTGATGCTGAACCTGAAAGGGAGCAGTAGTATTCCTTTTCCACAGTGATGATGTGTGTGTGTGCAGACAGAGTAAAACGTGAAATGCCCATATCTAATCTATTTCACACATCCCTTATGCCAGCATGTTTAGGGCAAATGAAATTTTTCTCCAGCCTGGTGCAGGTAAGGAGGGGTTAATTTGGAGCTACAGAATTAATCTAATTGCATTAAAAACATCCACATGGCGTTTATGCAATGTGTGAATGCCGCGAATATAAATTCATAATAATAAGGTTATGATCCTGAAAACCTTAAAGATGTTGCTCTTAATTCCATTATTTCCATGGGACTCCTCGGTACGTTAGGACTGCTTGTGTCAGTACAGCTTGACAAGTTCAGGCCCTTCCTGTGCAGTGGGTATGTCTCTAAGGCTATGTCTACACTAAGAGCTAGGGGTGTGATTTCCTCTGTTCACGTACACATACTTGCACTAGCTCAATGACAGGTAGAGCAAGCATATATAGTGGTAGTGTAGCTGCCGTAGCAAGGGCACCAGCCGCACGGTTTAGCCATGCCGAGGATAAATCTACCTGAACTCTGTGGGTACCCACTGGGCATGACTAGCTTGCCGCTGGTGCTGCTGTCAATGGTAGTGACTATACTGCTGTCTATACTCATGCTGGCTCTCTTTGAGATACCCCGAGTATGTGAACACCAGCTGGGAATCACGCCCCCTAGCGCATAGGGTAGACATAGCCTCAAGTCCTGTGTCTAACATCAGTGTTTTAAGAGGACCCCATCAAGGTGGTTATCTTTAAAAAAAAAAAAAAAATTGCCCATGCTTGATCGCGGTTTAATTTAGAAGGTTTATAACAACTGCGCATTTGGAGGTGGATCATTCTGCTTTTGCATTTTGCAATCAGTCTTGCTACTTTCAATAATTAAACTTTTCCCTGGACTGGTTAAAAAAACCCAGAAACCTGTATACTAAGGGACCTACTCCTTCAACCCCTACAGTAGAGGTTCCTATATTTAGATTCAAAGGTCTTGAATTCACTCCCCACAGATGACCTAACTGGAGGCATCACTACACTTAGGGAATGTTCTTATTTGGTTACAGTATCAAGACAAACTTTTTGCGCTTCTTGTTTTGTGTGTTTTTTTCCCTACAATTTCCTATATTTTTCTAACTAATTTTCATACTCGCACCTTGAAGTCTAGAAGGCAAGACCTCCAGAAGAGACCACTGGCAAGGTGAAGCTTTGCTCTAATAGCACTGTCTGTGTAATTTTAAAACGTTGAATATATAGAGAACTGTGAGCGCATCAGATGCTGAAAAAATTGGTGATTTTCCTTGAAATGCAATTTGATGCACCCATATGTACTGAGTCCGGTTAAAGGAGACATGGTATTTTTCAGGGAGTACTATCACATCAGAGGCACTCACTGGGATTAATTGTATTCAGAAGAAGGATTGTGAAAAAGATCCTTGGTATCCTTTTTAGATATTTGTAAATTTGTCCACTGCAGCCCAATACATAGAAAATCAATTTTGAAAATCCTGTTTTTAATGAGTTTCTTTACTAACTTTATCCAGATTTGAGACCTGAAGTGATGCTTTACCTTTAAGTGTGCTAAACTGTAATGTCTTCACCGTGATTTATAAAAGAAATTAGAATTAAGAGATTTATAACTCCAGTGTTACAGATTTTTTCCATAAAAACTCAAAGCTGAAATTGATGCATTAAAGTCACAGGCTATTTAAAGTCCATGGATGGTACCATAGCCACAAATCAAGATAATTCCTTAGCATAACTATTGAGGCATGTAGGGTTTTAAATTTATTTAGCCTCTAGCACAATCAGGAAGCTGATCTTATATTAATTGAAAGCAAGTTGGTGTGCACTGCACTAAGCCACATGTCCTTCAAATTCGAATCGTGGATGGTTACATGGGGAGGATTTAGACAGAGGTAAATGAACCTGAGTTTAAAATACTCACAGAGATTTCTTTCTACTTGACTGTAAACTTCAAACTTTTTACACCACCACCACCAAAACAACTTCTTGGCATTCTGGGAAATTGGATGACCCTTAGCCTGCTAAGGTTATGACAATACCATTTTGGACACAGAAACAGCTGCTGGACCCTACAGGTATCACTATGAATCTTTACACAATGGGAGTTGGATGATTTGTCTCAATTAACTCTGTTTTCACCTACAGCTGGGCAAAATCTTTTGGACAAATTATTCACTGAAAAATGCAATGTTGGTTGACCTGAAGCTTTGCAAATTTCACACAAATTCACTGAATAGTTTCAGCCAGAAACGTTTTTTGGGGTAAAGGCTGTTAGTTTCACAGAGCGGAAGGAGGGAGTCTCACCAACCTTAAAGTTTTTAGCCCAGTGGTTAGGGCATTCGCCTGGGATGTGGAATCAGGGATTTGAACCCAAGTTTCTCCCCCACTACCCCAGTTTGTGCCCTAATCATCAGGTTATTGGCTATTCGGGGCTGGGTGTCTCTCAATCTGTCTTGCTGAGGCTATTGCACTTTGTATAAGTAATTAAATAGTCATTGGAGCAGCAGGGACTTGAAGAGAGGTCTCCCGCATCCCAGGTGAAACATGTCTTGTTCAACCGGAAAACAAACTTCTTCAATTTGCCAAATTTTTTCTGCATTTTCAGATTTGTTTCCACCTGAACAGGTTTTTCCAACTTTTGGAACTGCCACTGAACCAAAAAATCAGTTATTTGCCCAGCTCTGTTTCCTCCCTTTCAGAAAAAAACAAAACAAAAAACAAAAATCCTGCTTCCATGTGTTTTAACTTAAAAAATAACCATGAATGATGATAATAAATATTGTGGGTCAGATCCTTGACTTTGAGTTTTCTTTGTGGTGATCCAGTGGTGTAAAGTAGTCTAAGGCTGTTCTAAATTGCCATCTGAGTATTTCCCCTGGTGTATGAGGAGTGAAAAAGAGCTGGAGTAGCTAGTTCTATGCGCCTATTACCCCCTCTCACAGACCTGAAATAGAAGGCATGTCTGAGATGCGGCCAGGGGTGTGGCTGGAGAGCTGCTGAACTCTGGTGATCCCTTGCTGCTAGAACAGCTCCTTGGGGCCAGTTGCAGCTAGATATAAAATAGAGCAGCCCTGAGGCTGCTCTAAATTGCACTGGGGGCTGAACTTCCCCTTGGCCAGACCTGGGACAAGGAGTGTATAGAAATGTGACTTACAGCTTGTCTACACTTGCAGCGGTGTGTATGGTATGTGTAGCTACATGTCGCAGTGAAAAGCAGGCTCCATCTACATGGTGGTGTGGAGCTACACAGGACAATGAAAGGCTTTGATGGGGGAGGCAGCAGGGAAATGTTCCAGCAGCTCCCCACTGTCAGAGCCTTTCCCTGCTGCTGGAGTCTTTCAGTGCAGTAGGGAGGCAGCCTGGCACTACACTGCTAAACATAGCAGTGTAGATGGGGGAGGCACTGCTGGGGCTTGTAGAGTGCTGTTTAGGGTTATACCCTAAGGTTCTGGAGTGTCTTCACTCACCTAAGCAGCGTCCCACCGTCTACAATGCTATTTATACCCATGCTAGGGGTGTGTGCAATGTGTGTACTTCACACACTGCCATAAGTGTAGACATAGCTTTAGAGCCATGTTTGCCTCGCCTTGAGCCTTTAGCTCATTGGTACTCAACTGGACCTGAGGACCTAGTGCTTAGATATTTATTTATATCTTCAAAGCACTGCATAGGCATTAACCCTCACAGCACTCATCTATAAAATGGGTTTGAGACGGAGAGGTGAAATGACATGCCTAAGGCCACACAGTGAGACATTGGCATGAATGAACTCAGGCATTCAGGGGCTGGCTCCTGATCCCTTCTCCGTCATAGACCATGCTGCCTCTTTAACAGTGACCAACCTGTTGTTTCAAATTAGAATATCTTCATATTATATGCGTCAGAAAGGCCTGAGATCATCTTCCCTTGCAGGGCCCAGTGCTGTAGGTTAAAGTTGCCTGATATCATCTAAATCTTCAGTTATTTGGCAGGAGAATGTGGAACCTCCATGCATGTGGTATAATAACCTGATGTGATAAACTGTTTATCGTACAGTAAACAGTTTACTGTATAACACATTGTATGTATGGTAGCTATTTTATAGTCTATGGAACATAAAATCAATATTAGGAGTTAGTTTGTTATATAATTACTGAAATGTAATCCGATAAATAGCCATTGGTTAGTCAGAAGCCAGCATATTGTGCTGTAATTTGAATCGTTTCTGGCAATCACCTTGGTTATCTCTCTCTCTCTCTATTTCCCTAGTGCAAAAAGTACCATATCTCCCATCCCAGTTAATTGACAGAACATTCTGCTGACCAGTATATATTGATTGCCACTGTGATTTGGCAGTGTGATTTATGTGGGCAGGCAGAGTTCCTTGCTTTTGCTGTATGTAACCATTACAGAAACAAAGAACAGTGCTAACCTCCAGGAATTCACATAGTCACAAACAGTGCAAGTGGCCTGGGGGAGAAAGAGTCAGCAGTAATTCCTTGAAAGTCTTTTTCTGTGGCACTGAAAAGTCACAACAGAGAATGTGGAGTGCCTGTACAGAGGAGCGAATGACTGATTTAGAATGATTTAATTTACACATTACACCATGTGAGGAAAGAATAAGGTTCTGTGAAAATATAGAAGGGAAGGGAGGGGAGGGACTCAAGATATTTGCTTTTCTGGTGGTGAATTATTTTCTTCCTTCACATCTGTTGTGTTTTTTTAGAGGAACATAACCAGGCAGCTGATCTCCAAATGGAAGACAGAAAAACTCTGAGCATTTAGATTTAAAAATTTAAACAGAAATCCAGTATTTATATCGATCCAGCCTCTGCTGCCCAGGAAGCAGCAAATGTGAGGGAGATTATTGTTGCTGATGATGATGCATTTCTGTAGTATATATTACTATGAGCATGGAGGGAGCTGTTCTCTGCCCTCCCCCATGCTCCTACATATCTTGATAAGGAGAAAGGAAGAACCATCTCTGCGTCCCTAATATTGGCCAAACAGTTTAGTCCTGCTCAGTCTCCCTTCTTTCTGTGTCTCACATGTGTAACGCTGACTTGCTTCTTTCAGTCCTCTTGGCATTACAGCCTAGAAATCTCCGGCTGACTTGTCCTATTTTCCCGCCAACACGTAATTTCAGTGGCAATGACAGAAATATAAGAGTATCTCTCTTTATATGGGGGAAGGAAACTTGAGCTGGAAGGCAGTTTTACAACAGTACATTGCATAATGCTGCACAAAACAAAACGCAGTTAATGTGGGGGATGAAGAGAAACCCTTATTATTCAGTGTGAAGCTATCTTGGCTTTCCAACAAAGATAGTTACCTCCTACCTCTTCAGTTCAATGAAACACACTGTAAATATATCCCAGAGATACAAGAACATAATTGGGAAATAGTCTTTAATCAGTGCTTTCTTTAGCAGAAGTCTGGTAATACAGGAGACAGGCTGGGACTGGGTTATTCCATCTTCCCCGCTGCCTAGACTAAAACACCCAAAATGATGGTAGTATTCTGCACTGATGATCAAAACACTTTTGGTCAGTTTCTCATCTCAAGTTATACTGGTGCAGAGCCAGAGTAACTCCATTAATGCCAATGGATTTGCACCTGTGCTGCTGAAATCATAACCTATGGGAAGGAAGAGTGAGGAATCAGTTTAGATCCAGTTACTATTGTGTTGGGATCTATTACTGCAAAATACATGTTGATGAAAATCTCCCAAATGCTTTCCCTACCCAAGGTTATACCAAGTAATGATGGGACTGCCTGCTTTTCCCTGTACTGCCTCTTTATAAGTGATACTTTGGAAGATTTCATTTTCACACCAGCCACCAGTCTCTCGTATGATCAACAAGAAAAGAGTCTGGTTAAGCCTCTGCAATGATGCCTGTCTAGCTTTGTGCATTTGATGATGCATAATTATAGATTAAAATTATACTGAGCTTAGTTACAACCTACAAATACTACATAAAGCTCTTAGCAGCAGTTATCAGAGATTGATTACTATTGGGTAGGAAGTACATTAGAAGCAGAAAATACTTTTAAGATTTGATTCCATAGTGACTCAAATCCTCTGTGTTCAAGTTAAGATCTTTCAGGTGTATTTTTAGGAGACTACTCTTTTTAGGTTGCCTATATGGGCTGACTGTGTAATTGTGCCCCCAAAGACTCTGACTGGGCAGTTGTGCAAGGCTCAAGTACACTTTAATAGCTTAAGGAGATGGTCTACTATAGTGATTCTCATTTGCAATGTACTTCATGATGCTGTTGCTGCCATGTAAGTAAAATGGCAAGTTGTCTTCAAGCTCACCCCTTTGTTCCCTTTGGGTTTTGTTCATGGCTGAATCATAGATTTCATATGTGATCTTGAGAAGCTCCTTAAACCTCCCTGTTTCTTATGATGGGATCTAACCAGCATGGTTTCTGCAGAAGAAAATGGTGTCTTACTATCTCTCAGCATTCTTTGAATGTGTCAGTAAAGGAGAATGGGTTTGTTTTTGGGGGGGTGGGGGGGGGAGAAAACCTGGATTTGTGCTGGAAATGGCCCACCTTGATTATCATACACATTGTAAGGAGAGTGATCACTTTAGATAAGCTATTACCAGCAGGAGAGTAGGGTGGGGGAGAGAAAACCTTTTGTAGTGATAAACACCCGTTTTTTCATGGTTTGTGTGTATAAAAACATCTTCTGTATTTTCCACAGTATGCATCCGATGAAGTGAGCTGTAGCTCACGAAAGCTTATGCTCAAATAAATTGGTTAGTCTCTAAGGTGCCACAAGTACTCCTTTTCTTTTTTCAGTAAAGTAGTGGGTAAAGGAGAACCTGTGGATATAATTTAGACTTCAGAAAGGTCCCACACAAGAGCCTGCTAAAGAAGCTAACTGGTCCGGGGGTGAGATGCAAAGTATTGTCACAGATCAAAAACTGGCTAGGAGACAAAGGAAAGAGTAAGATTAGATGGCTAATTTTATCATGGCTAAAGCTTAACAGCAGGAGTCTCAAGGATCCATGCTAGGTAGGTCTTTTGGTGTTTAATAAACGTACTAATGCTCTGGAAAGAGGAGGGAGCAGCAATGTAGTAAAACCTACAGAGTTATGTAGGTTAGTCAGGACCAGAGAAGACTGATAATTTCAGAAGGACCAAAACAATGCAGGTGAATTGGCAGCTTGAGGGCAAATGAAATTAAAATCGATAAATGCAAAGTAATGCACATTGGAGGGAAGAACTTGAACTGCTCATACATCTTATAGGGTTCTAAATTAACCGTATCAACTGAGGCAAAGGAGTTGTGTGTCATTATAGACAGCTCAATGTACAGCTGCAGTCAGTTTTGGATGGTGTTAGGATGCATAAAGAATGTGATGGTGAATAATACAGAAAATATTATAATGCCTTTATATAAATCAATGGTTTGGCCTCATCTAGAATATTGTGTGCAGGTCTGGTTACCCCATCTCAAAAAGGGTAACGCAGATCTAGAGGGGTTCAGAGAAGGGTGATGAGAATGATCAAGGGCCAGGAAAAACTGTCCTGTGAGGAGAGATGAAAGTGACTGGGATTGTTTATCTTAACATGGAGATGAATGAGAGGGAACATGATAAAAATATATAAAATAATGAATGGTAGAGAAGGTAGATGGGAGCTTCTGACTCCCTGCCTCATAACACAAGAACACAGGGACATTCAATGTTTGAAAGGTGGGAAATTCAAAACCGATAAAAGGAAATACTTTTTTAGACAATATGTAGTTGGCTCTAGAACTCATTGCCAGAGAAAGTCACTGAGGCCAAGGAGTTAGCAAGATTCAGAAAGGGATTGGACATTTATATGGATATCATAATATCCAGAGTTATAAGTAACGATAACATTTTTGGAGGGGTATATTAAATCTTGTGCTTCAGGGCTAAAGCCAATCTCTAAACTATCAGACTGAGACCTATTGTGGAGAGTAGCTTATCCTACATATGCGTTCTGTGGGCTTATCCTACATATGCCTTTCTTTGAAGCATCTGGCACTGACCGCTGTCAGAGACAGATACTGGACGAGATGGATCTTAGGTCTGATCCAGTGTGGCAGTTCCTATATTCCTTAGTGTCCCATTTGTAAAATGGGGGATGATAACGCTTACCTACCTCACAGGGGGCATCACGAGGCTGAATTAATTATTAAACTCTTTGAGATCTTCAGAAGGAAGGTGTATCTAAGGGCAAAATATTTATTACACTTAGGGCAATGGCTGTAATAAATAATAGGGCATAAGCTGTTTTAGAGACCTGTAGAATAATTAGCATAGTGCCATGATATTTATACCTTTCACACTGTGCAAACCTGAGATGTATTTTCCTTAGGTAAATCCACAAACAGGATTTTGAGCCTATCCAGGCCAATGTTTTTTTGGGAGATTAGCCTGTCATTATTTCCCCTCCCACTCATCTTTCTCATGTTAGTGTTTTCCACAAGAGACTCAAAAGATTAAGGAACTGCCTGTGAATCACAAAAGGAGCAATCCTGGAAAGATATTTTGTTGCAGAAGCGCTTTTTGTGTCATGTTGAATGTACAAGACTTGTGACTAGAGCAGGCCTTAGAAGAATAGCCTTCAGTATAAAATTTTTAATTTGATTAAAGAGCTCTTAATGTTGTATGCTCAGTACCTTAAAGGGAAAAGCATTTGCTTTTTGTTTTAAGCACATCATTTAAAATCCACGAGACCTTTAAATATTTATATATATTTAAAAATACTTTCTTTTCCTTTTTCCTACTAGGTACTTGGAGTTATTGCTTATTTTTTAAAATGTCACTCTTCCTGTATATTATTTTGGACCTATGTGGTGTCCTGTGGATCACTGTATATGTGTTCTGAATTTTTTAATCCAGTGTACAAGCAAGCTTCCAGTAATCCGTTCAACGGTCAGTCCTCTCTGATGAGAGCATGACAAACAGCTTTCATACTAAAGTCACTGAAATAATGCAGTAGTATACTTCAGAGCAGTTGTTTTCAACTTTATTTCATTGGTGGACCCTTAAAAAATTTCGAATGGAGGTGCAGACCCCTTTGGAAATCTTAGACATAGTCTGAGGATCACCAGGGATTTGTGGACCACAGGTTGAAAACCACTGATCTAGAGTGTGATGAGGAGTCTTGATGGAGAATTCTCATTGAGGATTTGTGTGAAATTTGCACGTAGTGCAAAATATAATGCAGCAAGCATGGTAATCACCATAGTACAAATATTCCCCAAATAGGGGTGTTTTGAGAGATTATGAAGAACAAAACTAAAAGAAAAACCCTGTGGATGACTCCCATTCTGTGTATTTTGGTGCAGGAATGCAGTAAAGTCATGGCACATGCCTCCAACCCCCAAATAAGTCTAAGCTTTTAAGATTTTTCTATAATACTTATCACCATAGAATGAAACTAATGTCGTCCCACTGTAGTGCGTAAATTATTTGTCTTTCTACTGCTTCTGATGATGTTAGATGCTGTGTACCATAACAGAAAGAGAGAGCTCTACCAACTGTACCTCTCTTTTTGCATCAGTTCTTTGCAGGTTGGATTATACCAGAATATTATAACCAGTTTCAAACTTGTCTTCTGACAAGATAATGTATGCCAATGGTTCTCAAAACCGGTCCGCCGCTTGTTCATGGAAAGCCCCTGGCAGGCCAGACCGGTTTGTTTACCTGCCATGTCTGCAGGTTCTGCCGATCGTGGCTTCCACTGGCCGCGGTTCACTGCTCCAGGCCAATGGGGGCTGCGGGAAGCGGCGCGGGTGAAGGGACGTGCTGGCTGCCCTTCCCGCAGCCCCCATTGGCCTGAAGCGGTGAACCATGGCCAGTGAGAGCCACGATCTGTCGAACCTGCGGACGCGGCAGGTAAACAAACCGGTTCGGCCCTCCAGGGGCTTTCCCTGAACAAGTGGTGGACTGGCTTTGAGAATCACTGATATATGCAGTTCTCAGCATTTGCAAGATAGAAGGGAAATCAGTTGCAGTAGTTCATTGGGCTGTCTATGTGCCATTGTCAAATAATCTCACAGGTTGCAAAAACCAGCTCATGAAACGGACAAGTGCAAAGGTGTTTGGTTTTTTTGTTTTTCTCCATTTGTCCTTTGAAGCTAGATTTCAACTGAGATGTATAACTGAAGTCTTGTTTACTTATGGCTATTATATTTCCTGTGATACTTTTTTGAAGAATAGAGCTGTTAGCCCTTATATTTTCTTGAAATTCTAATTTATTGTTCTGCCTACCAAAATTATTTGGGTAGTTTCTTTGGAATACAATAATCTTTGCTTCTGTAGTGTTGCCACATGCTGTTACATAGCTGCTGTGTTCCATCTCAGGGATAGCCTCATTTCAGTGTTTTGTAAAATTCCTGCATATAGGTCCCATCTTGCATTCTTTTCTTAGGAAGAACACCCATTGAAGTCAAAGTGCTTTGAGGATGAATGTAAAATTGCCGTCAAACATGCAAATATAAGAACATGATGATTTTGTCTGCCCTTTGGGATTATCTTCCTTTGCCTTTAGGAACATTGTAGAATTCTTAAGAGAAAGGAAAATATACATGTGGCCTCCAAAGGAAAACTTCACCCAAGCCTAAAGAAGTAATATCCAGGCTGAACTTCTTTATTTTCAGCCTTAACAGCCCTAAATCTCTTTTACACCACATTAGAATATTTAATATATGGCTACCCACATTTGGTTCCCCCAAAACATTGACACATTAGGAATGTGTCCTTGATTATCGGAATATAATATCTAAAATATTAGAGCTAGCAGCCCAACTTTAAAACCAGAGATGGGCCTGGAGCTGCAAAGTTTAGATCTAGGCCTTAATTTTGCCTTGTTTGGGGTTGTTCAGATGTAGGTTCAAGGTTCGGGCCCATCTCTAAAAAGGAAATAATCCCATGGTATGACATTCTAACAAATACAAACCTTCTCTGTTATAGTCCTCAGCAGTACAGTAACAAATCACTCAAGGCCATATAGTTTTATTCCAGCTGCCAGCCACTTCAGATGACTTGCTTCCTGCTATTCATGATACCAATGCAAGGTTAAGGGGTCTGTTCCCAATACTGTAAAATCATGTCGCATAGCTACTTTTTCACGAGAAGAGGGTCAGATGTAAATGGGACCAGTGATGGGAAAGTGTGAACTCTCATCCATCATTTGAGTGCTTCAGAGAAGAGTGAGAAAATGACTAGAGGGCTGGCAGAGACTGATTTCCCAGGAAAGATTTATAAGAGCTAAATATAATTTTGCCAACTGATGATTTAGTTGGGGAAATCAGTCTACAAATGCTAGCTGGTATAAACCAATTTTGTATAGCTAGATTAGGTTCGAAATAATGGGGTGAAATTAATAAAGGGAAAAATCGAGGCTGAATATCTGAATTATTATACCGTGAAATAGCCTTTCATGGTAGGTGGTGGAAGCCCTCATGCTTGGGACTCTTAACAATGAGATTGCATAATGACCAGTGTCTCACAATGCCAGCATTCTCACTGGCTCAAAGGACTTTGGATCAAGTCCTTTAACAGTAAATATTTGGTTCCAGTTGGGGAGGACCAAGTCAGTTCCTCCTTTGCCCATCCATGATATCCACCAGCTCTTAAAGTCTTAGCCCCCTTTCTGTCCTTTCCCTTTGACTGAGCATAGCTGGAGAATTTTCACTTGAGCTCCCAGTTCTTTCTTTCCTGCCCTCGACCCAATAAGCTATCTCCGCTCTTCGTAGTCCTCCCTTTTATACCTTCTTCTAGCTTATGATGGATTTGGGCTTCAAAGTGTTTTGTCACCATTTGTATGAAGAATGCTGTATAGCAAATAAACTATCAGATTCTGTATGGTACAGACAGAAGGTATGTCACTATAAATCAGTATATTGCATTGATCGAATCCCATTTTCTTGTCCCGTCAATACATCATCTTCTTTGGCGATGCCTGAATTCTATTAATGATACTGAGTAATTCTCTAAAACAGGATTCTAAACTTCAAGGTTCAATCAATTTAAAGCTAGAAACATCTTAGAAAAATAAAAAATGCATAAGCAAATTTCAGTTTATATGAATTTCAGAAAATAAATCCTGTTGGAATTGTGTCATGTGATATTTGTCCTCCTTTGCCTTTGGTTGCTGATCAGTTCATGTGTCAACACAGGCTTTATTGCATATTGATTGTATTATGTTGTTCACACTAAAGATGGACTAACTGAATTGGAAATGTAGACTTACCTCTGATCATGGGTGTGCTTTCCTTTGCAGGTAAGGGGCTATGGAAATTATGCATTACAGAGGATTTAGGTTTTCTTCTCTCCAACTTTTACCAATTAGGTAAAAAGAAGGGGGAGGAGAAGGACACGTTTATATACCTACTTCTGAAGTTACTTCCACTGTCATTCATCCTACATAAACCCCTCCTGTGTTTCAAGTGGATAGTGTTCTTTGCTTCCTGTCTTAAAATGTTGGATAAAATTGATGTGTGCTATTGAACAGCTACAACATTCCATGGGAGGGGTGATTGAATTTTTGTGGGGCGAAGTCTCTTTCTGTTTATATAAGGACAGATGGGAGTGCCTCTCAGAGTGACTGTAAGATTAGGGTGATTGTTTAAATAATTAGTTACATTTGCACAGCACTTTGGGATCCACTTGGATGAATGGTGCTTTGAAGATTACATCATGCTTTTATATCTGACTTCCTGTCATTGCATTTTGTTTCTAACTTAGCAACAGAGGCACAACTCCTCAGGACAGTTGGGACTGAAAGAGTTAACTCATTGTAAGTGTATATAAAATGTCTGAACTGGATACTCTTTGGCGTGGCTAATTATAACTAGCACCAGAATTGTCTTTATTCCATCAAAATCTAGAACACATTAATGAGCTTTGCGGGTATGGGAAGTTCTGCCTTCTTTCTTTTTTGCATTACATGCAAAATTAATCCTTAATTCCTCACTACTGTGCAAAATGCACCAGTAGATAAATAAGGGGCTTGGGGACAGAGATAGAGAAGTGGACTGTCGTCAAAGATTCATTAGTTGCCTGCTTAGCTGGGAGTTCGATCTAGTGCATTAGAGAAAAATACTGTACTCGGTGTTCATTACTCATCACTCTGTGTCAGTGTAATGGTCCATTGTTCCAGTTTAGGCTCCATTGCCATAAATGAAAGGGGTGACAACTGTCCAGGTGTCATTTAGAAAGGAGCTTTGTAGCACAGGCTGTATAACTGTGCAGAACATTCAGAAGTTTCCACTGAAGAGGTTTAATGCAAATAGCATTTTCCTGCAACTTTCTCAGAGTAACCCCTCCCAAAGTCTTATTTAACTATAACTGCAGTAGTGCTTCCATTGTGTAAACTCAAAAGCCTGCTGACTTACGTTAAAGCTGTGTATGTCAAAGATTACCTGTGAACTATCTACCACTTCTGCAAGCTATTTTATTTGTCACTGATGTGTTCAGGTGTGCAAGTACCAATGAATATTTTAATATGGAGTTAAGTTTTAAAAGATCACAAACCAAACCAATGTAAAACCATGTTACGAGTCCTAAAGGAAAAAAGTCCACTAAATGAATGAATAGATTGGTTCAGTTAGGGAATTAAAGCACAGGAAGGCTGAGGATGATTCTCCGGACTCTGGGCTGTCGGGTTAAATTAAGCCGATATTGCTTATGGGCCTTTGTGCCTTTGGTAACTAAAGTCATCTATCACGTCTAAAAAAATATATCATCTGAATGTACAGTTGTAATGTTCATATTTTTTTCTGATGTTAGAATGCACTTCACTGAAGCCCCACAGAATCCCCCTCCTAAACATTCTGGGATATTAAACAGTACTTTTGTCAGCTTGGCATTCTTTCATTCCAGAAAGCTTGTAGTGGATTTGCCACTTACACTGCCTTTTTTTTTTTAAATAATTGGTGGCTCAGAATTAAAACAACTGTGACCCCCCCCCCCCAGTGCTTTTCTTGTAAAGCATATAGTGACTATCGTGTCTAATACTATTATATATTTGTTCAAATCTGCAGTCCATCCATCTGTCCCTCAACTGGACATTACGAGAATTCTTTTGCATTTTTATCATGTCCCTTTGAAGATCTCAAAGTATTTTACAAACATTAAGTCTCTCAACACTCGTTTGAGCAAGCTCAAATGCTCTGGTGCTTTAGATAGTATTGTAAGTGGCACAATACAAAATCGTAAAGTGAGTAGATATGAAAGTAGCTGTATCCCTATTTTAGAGATGGCAAAACTGAAGCACAGGAGAGGTTAAAGGGACACTTGAAAGTTGCATTTCCATCAGAAAATTTGTTACCAAATTTTATGACTTGTAAAATTGTTATAACTGATAGGGAATGTAGCAAAACTACGTTTTTCCTCCTTTTTTCCAGTTTGTTTACTTTTGTGCATTTGAAAGCCGTTTGGCCTACATTCTGAAAAGTGCCAACTAATTTTGAGTGCCTCAGGTTTTGGGTGTCCAGCTTGAGACACCTAAGGCCTGATTTTCAGAGGTGACGCAGAATGTCTTAAATCATGTAAACCAAGAATTCTCCATATATAGAATGTGGCTTGAATGTCTGTGTTTCCAGTTCCACTGACCACCTGCCACTGCATTCCTGCACTATATTGTACTACTTGCCTTGTGCTGTACCAGTCTGAGTGCCTGAAGTGTGAGCCCTTGGAGGCAGGGAACTTGTCGTATTTGGCATAGCTGTCCAGTTGTGCTATACCTATAGTGCTATACACATAATAACACATAGTGAAAAGCGCAATTAATAAAATTATGGCCTACATGTCTGAATTTCCTAGTCTTTCTCTAAATACTTCCTGTATAGGTGAAGCTTGCTTGCAGTGGGCATGCAAAGTGCTGATCCCTTATTGAATAAGAGACTGGTTCTGGGTAGTGAGAGAACAGCAACACATCCTTGGAGCCAGTGTTCTGCTTTCCTTATCCAAGGGAGAGTTAGTGGCTATGGTGCAGTTTCATTTTTGTCCGTGTGGTGAAATGAATGAATGACTTTGCGGCATGCTACAGTCCTTCTGCTCATAAGTGAGTTTGAAGCTAATAACGTCAGAAACATTTTTGGTGCGCTCCCATGTTTGGAAAAGCTTTTAAACTGATAGTAATTCCAGTGGAGTACAACTGAATGGGGAAAATAATAGTATTTTTTTCTCTTATGGCTGCATCATGTCCGAATCCTAATTTAAGAATTGCAAATGTGTCTGTTTAATTTTCAGTGGATCTTTGCTATCACAGAGTGCATGCACAGGTCAATGCGGTGCTTCAGTAACCCTGATTTGTCTGAGATTAAGGCAAAGTTGGGTTTGGCTTGTTCTTGAATTGAAATCTAGGGACTGTAGGAAAAGGGATTGTTGCCTGCAATTCAGCAGGTGGCACTTTTTCCTTGGACTCAGGACTGAGCCAATGCCCGAGTACAGGGGTCGGCAACCTTTCAGAAGTGGTGTGCCGAGTCTTCATTTATTCACTCTAATTTAAGGTTTTGCGTGCCAGTAATACATTTTAATGTTTTTAGAAGGTGTCTTTCTATAAGTCTATAATATGTAACTAAACTATTGTTGTATGTAAAGTAAATAAGGTTTTAAAAATGTTTAAGAAGCTTCGTTTAAAATTAAATTAAAATGCAGATCTTATCAGTTTAGTGTGATTCTTGCCCTTGCTTTTCCTTGCTGAGTTTTCTAATGTCTGGCACGTATTTGGATACTTTAAGCTGCACACAGGCTTCTGAGTGATCAGTCGTTAACCGGCTCCCAGAGGGACAGAGGACAGATTTCATGTGTGAAAATACCTGTTCACACAGGTATGTGGCTCCAAATGCTGAAAGCACTGCAAATGCAATTTTCTTCAAACAGTTAAATTGCACTGGCAGGGAGGTCCAGCAGGTCAGAATAGAGGCCCCATGATCTCACTCGGTAGCTTCACATGTACTCCGCAGATCTCCAAACTTTGATGCCCACAATTCTGAGCTTTTTAACTGAATGAGCCGCATTTCGAAATCTTCAACACCCATCCACTGAATACAGACAAATCCAAGTCTCTTTTTCAAGTTTAATTAGAAAAGAAAGCATTGGGCCAAATCGCTGGAAATCTTGAAATCTGTCAGAAAATTCTGATTCCAGTTCTTGCATGTACATTCTAATCTCAAGGTCAGATGCAGTGCGCTGTTCCACGTGGTGTGATAGTGATGTAAGCAGCAAATCAGGACTTAAAAATATCCCAGTACAGTGGTGCTGGAACAACTTTTAAGGTGGGGTTGCTGAGTTGTGCCCCCCTCTTGCCCCTTGTCTGCACCCCTCACTGCCCCTGGCTAGGGCCAGTGGGCCATAGCTGGGGGCGGCTGCAGAGCCCTGGGCCGGTGGCTGGGACCCCAGGCCAGCAGCGGGCTGAGCGGGGCCGGTGGCCGGAACCCCGGCTGGCAGGGAGCCAGCGGCCAGTACCCCAGGCCAGCAGCTGAGCCCCCGGGACTGATAGCTGGGACCTGGGGCCAGCAGCAGGCTGAGTGGGGCCGGCGGACGGTACCCCAGGCTAGCAGCGGAGCTCCCGGGACTGGTGGCCAGGACCCGGGCAATGTAAGTGCCACTGAAAATCAGCTCGCATACCGCCTTTGGTATGTATGATGTTACTGAGCACTTTGATGGTGGTGCCAATTTTTGGGAGGGATGAAACATAAAACCACGGTCCTGGCTACATATCGTCATTAAAATCCTAAAATAGCTTTCACGAGAGAAAATAAATTAATCCCAGAGTTTTGACCAAATTCTAATTTGGGTAATTATATTTTGTCTACGTAAATTAAATTCCCCCTATGGTTTACTTGGTGGTATTTTTCATTTCTTATTTCAGACTGTTAAGTAGTTGCTGTGTTCCACTCCAGAGGTGGCTGCCTTTAGGTGTGGGTGAAGTTTTATACATTAGAATTTGCTGTCTATTGGTGGCATGTCCCGGTTTTTGTCCTGTCATTTTGCTCTCATTAGATGAAATCAATTCTCTAGGAATCATCCCGAACAGGAACTGTCCTGACTAAGTACATCTCCATTAGGAGGTGTATATTGTGTGAACGTATGTACGTAGCACCTATGTGTGTGCACTACCTGTGCAAGTCATGTACGCTACTCACCAAGGCAACTGATCTTTATCCTCATCTTTCCATCTGCATATACTCTCTGCTTTCTTATGTTCTTCTCTTAAAAGAGATTGAAATTCCTGTATATCCCCAGTGGCAATATGTTATCATCTTTTCATTAATAGAAACAAATCCATAATGAAACAAAGACAGTTTCAGAGTTCAATAGCAGAGGCAAAAATTGTCCATGAGTAAAAAGAGTTCCTTCAATTGTGATGTGAAGTTCTCAGTTTGTGGCTTTGGACAGCCTACCACACTTTCAGGATATAGATTTAACCTTGGACAGCATTTCTCTGCTATTGTCTTTGGCACAAGTCTGAAGCCCTCTGAATGTGAAATTCCCACTGCTGACTTCAGTCCTGGCCCCATGCAGGAGACCTTCCCTGGTCAGATGTAAAGTTTCAATAAAGGTTGCAAAGTGCTTTGAATCTCTTGAGACAAATGGTGCTGTAGGTGTGGAAGAGACACAGCATAGTTCATACCAAAAGGTGAATAGTTGAAATATCTCTCTAGCTGTGGAGAGAGAAGGACCTAACTGCCTGGGAATAGGGTACCTGGAGCAGAGTAGTGGCTGGGGAAGGGCCAGAGGAGCTCCAGCCTGGTAAACCTGCAGGCCTTGTTTAAGGCCAAGAGGTACTGAGGCTGCAGAGGAGCAGCCCGGGCATAAACAGAGGCAGCTGGTTCAATCTCCTTGCCAATGATGAGTGGTCATTACAGACTGCAGTTTGCCCCAGTGACTGGGGCTAGATGACAACTGTCAGTTGCCACTGAGGCAAGGTGGGGTGAGAAGGTTGGGGGTTCCCCAGGGAGGGGAGACCCAGAGTAAGGGGGTACTGCTTGGGACAGAACCCCGAGGTGAAGGGGAACTGGGGTCTGGGAGGGACACGGGGCCTTAGGCAGGCGCTTACTTATGGGAGCTCTGCACTGGAGGGGGGCAGTCTGTGGGGTGGGAATGAGTCAGAGTGGAAGGGGGGCGGCAGAGACAGGGTCGGGACAGGGACAGGGGAGCTGAAGGGGTGTTAGACATAGTGGGAGGCAAGAGTGGAGTGGGAGAGGTAGAGAGTGTTGGATGGATGCAGAAGGGCAAGTTATGAGTGGGGGAGGAGACAGGCAGAAGGTGGGGGTAACAGGTGGGGAGGAGGCAGGGCAGAAGGTAGGCGGTAATGAGGAGGGGGCAGTTAGGGGTAGGAGAGGAGGTGGGGGTAGGGGGGTAGAGGGGAGAAGACAATCTTGCTGCAGCTGGGCTCGGCTTGGCAGCGCAAAGGAGCCAGCCAAGGAATACCCTGGCTCCTCACTCTGTGCTGCCTTCAGGACCGTCCACATTCACTAAGGACCCCCATACTTTTTTCCCATAAGTTGCTCGCTGGTGCAATCCCACTCCTTTCAGTGGGATCTCACCACTGTAACTGACAGCACAACCAGGTCCCTGGAGTCTTAAACTCTTCTGGGTTGCAAGTGCACTGAGAAACCTGCAATTAACACAGAAATGCAGTGCAGACCTTTTGCTTGGCAGGTAAATATCAGATCAGTCACTTGACCAGTGGCCTTTAATATGGAGCATTGCTGCACTGCTTCATTGGTTACAAATGTACCAGATTCATAGGGTACAATGCACATTTACTATCTTCCAGTGCACTTGGTACTTATATCCTTGGATTAAAGGTACTTAAAAGAAAGGTACTCTACAAGCCTTTAAGTATATAAGATTGCTGGACTAATATTAATCTTTTCGTAAGACTAGTCAGAGGGCAGTGTATTTTTTAAATTGTAATCTAATGGCAGTTTGTTGGCATTAATGCCAAGGAATTATTGGTGCATGTATTTTACAATTTTCTGCAGAAAATCTTAGGAAGAGGTTTAGCAAAAGGAGTGGGGGGTTTCTTCTCTGTTTGGTTTGTCTCCGGTGTGACTGACTTTGTTCCCCCTCGACAAATGTAACTTCCTTGCTTTGTGTTGCCTGGAGAAAGGGTGTTGTTTGAAGGAAGCAGGTTATTAAAAACTGTATTCAGGGTTTAGGGGGAAACAAGAGGGCTGGAGTAAGCTGTCAAAACTGGTTATTCCAGTTCCCAAACCAGGCAGTTACCAAGGAAAATAGCAACCCTCAGTGACTGGTGCCTGATCGCTGTTCCTATCTCCAGCTCTGGAGGCTTCGGTAAAATTTAGGCTTTTTTGAATCATTTGCCAGTAGCCTGTTCCGTAATCATCCCATGTCGCCTGCCCATGAGAAGCAGAGGGCTGTCAAGTCCAGCTCAAATCTCAATTTGAGTCATCTACAGTGTTCAGTTTCAATGGCCCTCGGATTGAGGCTTGACAGCTGCTTCCGTTGCTGTTGCTGCCTCTCTTTCTTATACAGAGTTCTGGAACCAGCTCACTTCTGGCACCATGATCACCCCTCACCAACTCACAGCCATGTTCAGCCGTAGCTTCTTGGGGGACTGCTGCTTGCTGTATAGCTGGGACTGCCATTCCAGAGTGCTGCAAAGTTTTCACTGCCTGGGATTCATGGGAAGCACCATGAGCAACCCCGCTCCTCTATAATACTATACTGCAAAAGACATCTGGATTGCGACTCCACCAAACAGCCAACAGTAATGTAGATAAGCTTTTATCTTGAGTAAAGACAATGGCTGCTCTAACAGTGTGCTTGGGAGCAATGGGTGTTAGCTGTTCTTATGGTTGCAGGAGGAAGACAGAGGTGATGTAGGATGATAGTGAGTCTAGAAATGGCAGCTGTAAGTCCCAGGGACCACTTGGTGCCAGCTGACAGAGGGCACAGGGGTGTGTGTGTGTGGGCGGGGGGGCAGGGTCAGAGGGATCCCTTGGGTCTGATCTCAGCATAATACTTTATTAGATGGTGTCATGTAAGGTCTCTACTGAAAGGTTGTGTCATACTGATATTATAATCATTTGTGACAATATGTAAAGTTATGCATATATACTGAAAAATATGCTTTTAAGGCCTGTGAGTTGGGACTGGTCACCAGACAGTGATAAACAAGCTTCTTTGAGTCAGGCCATTCTTATCTGCATGTCTGGCTATATGTAAATTGAGTATTGTATACTTCACAATGAAGGCCTACTTACAGTCTGAGCAAAGAGTTAAGCTAGTGATTGCAAAGTCTCCAGGGGAGATTCTCTACAGGAAAAAACAAGCAACAGGGGATGCCCTCTTTACAAATGAAGACAATGGATGGTTGGAACTCTATCTCAGGGGACAGAGGTACACCCTGGTATCCTTCACCTAGAGAACAACCTGCCAGCTAGCTTGTCTTATCAATAAAAAATCACAGCCAGTCTGGCTATTGAATGCTGGGAGGAAACTTTGGGTGAGCTATCCTTTGAGACGGGAAAATGTCTTGTTAGTGAAGATCAGACTCTAGAAAGTATGTTATGATTTTATGTTCTATGTAGCAATTTGTGTCTGTTCTTCTACTTGCTTTTTCTGGAGTCTGTGTTCTTTGTGAAACACACTTTTCATAGTGAAAACAAGTAACCCATCTAAGTACTGTGAGTTGAGCGGTGATCCTGAGCTGTACTGTTTCTTTGGGAATAGCAGATCTGTGAGTGTCTGGTAGGAGGGATAGCTCAGTGGTTTGAGTATTGGCCTGCTAAACCCAGGGTTGTGAGTTCAATCCTTGAGGGAGCCATTTACGGATCTGGGGCAAAAATTGGGGATTGGTCCTGATTTGAGCAGGGGTTGGACTAGGTGATCTCCTGAGGTCCCTTCCAACTGTGATATTCTCTGATTCATAGAATTCTATGAACAGGGACTGGACACTCTAGGGGGATAGAAGCATAGTTTTTTTTGTTTTGTTTTGTTTTTTTTAAGGTCAGAAGGGACCATTATGATCGTCTAGGCTGACCTCCTGCACAACGCAGGCCACAGAATCTCACCCACCCACTCCTGTTACAAACCCCTAACCTATGTCTGAGCTACTGAAGTCCTCAAATCGTGGTTTAAAGACTTCAAGGTGCAGAGAATCCTCCAACAAGTGACCCATGCCCCACGCTGCACAGGAAGGCGAAAAACCCCCACGGCCTGTGCCAATCTGCCCTGGAGGAAAATTCCTTCCCGACCCCACATATGGCAATCAGCTAAACCCTGAATATGTGGGCAAGACTCACCAGCCAGATACCCAGGAAAGAATTCTCTGTAGTAACTCAGATCCCATCACGGGCCATTGGGCATATTTCATAGAATCATAGAATCATAGAATATCAGGGTTGGAAGGGACCTCAGGAGGTCATCTAGTCCAACCCCCTGCTCAAAGCAGGACCAATCCCCAATTAAATCATCTCAGCCAGGGCTTTGTCAAGCCTGACCTTAAAAACTTCTAAGGAAGGAGATTCTACCACCTCCCTAGGTAACACATTCCAGTGTTTCACCACCCTCCTAGTGAAAATTTTTTTCATAATATCCAACCTAAACCTTCCCCACTGCAACTTGAGACCATTACTCCTTGTCCTGTCCTCTTCTACCACTGAGAATAGTCTAGAACCATCCTCTCTGGAACCACCTCTCAGGTAGTTGAAAGCAGCTATCAAATCCCCCCTCATTCTTCTCTTCTGCAGACTAAACAATCCCAATTCCCTCAGCCTCTCCTCATAAGTCATGTGTTCCAGACCCCTAATCATTTTTGTTGCCCTTCGCTGGACTCTCTCCAATTTTTCCACCTCCTTCTTGTAGTGTGGGGCCCAAAACTGGACACAGTACTCCAGATGAGGCCTCACCAGTGTCGAATAGAGGGGACGATCACGTCCCTCGATCTGCTCGCTATGCCCCTACTTATACATCCCAAAATGCCATTGGCCTTCTTGGCAACAAGGGCACACTGCTGACTCATATCCAGCTTCTCGTCCACTGTAAGCCCTAGGTCCTTTTCCGCAGAACTGCTGCCTAGCCATTCGGTCCCTAGTCTAGTTTACTGCTAATAGTCAAAGATCAAGTGCTTGGGGGTTGGAGTTTGCCTATTGCTTACTTGTAGAGGGACAGCGGAGCCAGTGCAGGCTGAGAGGGGAGTGCTTGTGTAGCCTGAGTCTTGTGAAGTCAGAGAACTGACCCCTGGCACGCACAGATAAGGCTTCCTCACGCTAAGGGCAGGTGGTAGCACAGTGCAAACCAGGGTGCTCCCAGGAAGCATCACAGCAGCCTACATCTGTTCGCTTCTTCTCTGTTGAGCCTGGTGCCTCCCTGAGCCCCACATACTCTGGGAGCTCTAAGAGTTTTCCGAGATTGTGCGTAGACTTGATAGCCCTGTGGGTACCTGTATTGTACATGAATGGGACAGGGAAGATGTTGTGTCCAAGGGACCCAGTAAATGCAGACTCTGCAGACCAACAATGTGTTGTCTTTGGAGGATCACCAAGGAGCTCTGCCCCACACCTACAAGGTGAGTTTTACGGTGATGACTGCCTAGGAATTGGGAGCGCGAATACAACAGTCTTATACAAGAGGTTTGCCATGTTACGCAAGGCTTTATACTGAGGGCTCATGGAGTAAAAAGAGGAAGACCAAGCAGGAATATTTCCTTATTTCTTCCCACCCTCGATGTTATAGTTAGTGTTTCTGTGTTTGGAGAACTCTGAGCAAACAAAACTCCCTGCTGGAGACTCCTCACTTCTGCAGCTGGTAATTGCTGTCATGAGATAGACATTGTGATGTCACAGTAGGGCTACAGAGAGCCCACCATTGTCGGGTGCACTACAGTGCTGCTTCCCAAATGCCCAAGTGTCTTCTACAGAAACATTGCCCTGGGGCTGCAGCAGAGACCGGAGAGTCTCTGGCTTAGTCTGGGTAAACTCTGCCTCCCTCCTACTCCTAGCACTCTTAATTACCTCTGTGCTTCTGCACATTTAATTACCTCTGTGCTTCTCCATCCTCACTGATGGCTGCTGGTGTGTGGCATGTTTGCATGCAGCTGGGCAAGCAGGTCTTGCAAAGCCCTTTTTGGAAGGGATGTCAGAATTATTCCCTGGATCAGCCGTTTGGTGAGACAAGCACAAGGGCCCCCAAGGAACAAACGTATCCCCTCCCTGATGAGCGCTGACTCCTCTGACCTCACACCTCAAAGGCTGACTCTGTTTCCAGATCATACTGGTTGGATTCAGTGTGTAATTTTTTACTGTTCTTATTAGTGACAGCATGGATTGTTTTTAAAGAGCTGCCTAAGCCTTAAAGAAATCTCTGTACATTCAGAAATCTTGTGGAAAAGAAGGAAGGGATGGGCGGGTCGGAACCGCACTGGCTGTTCATAATATTCCTCCTCTGCATTCCAACTGGGAAATCACTCTTGTGTGGTGCCTCTGTTCTTTTGCCACCTAGAAAGGTGGCAAACAATGCGGGATTTCAACTGTCCTCATATTGACTGAGTATATGTCACCTCTGGATAGGATGCAGAGATAAAATTTCTAGACACCATTAATAACTGCTTCTTGGTGCAGCTAGTCCTGGAACCCACAAGGGGAGAGGCAATTCTTGATTTAGTCCTAAGTGGCACACACAATCTGGTCCAAGAGGTGACTATATAGCTGAACCGTTCGGTAATAGCGACCATAATGTAATTAAATTTAACATCCTTATGTGGGGGGTGTCATAAATATAAAGGGAAGGGTAACCACCTTTCTGTATACAGTGCTATAAAATCCCTCCTGGCCAGAGGCAAAACCCTTTCACCTGTAAAGGGTTAAGAAGCTAAGATAATCTCAGTGGCACCTGACCCAAAATGACCAATTAGGGGACAAGATACTTTCAGATCTGGGGCGGGGGGGAAACAAAGGGTTTGTCTGTCTGTGTGATGCTTTTGCCGGGAACAGATCAGGAATGCAGCCTTCCAACTCCTGTTAAGTTAGTAAGTAATCTAGCTAGAAATGCATTAGATTTCCTTTTCTTTAATGGCTGGTAAAATAAGCTGTGCTGGAGGGAATGTATATTCCTGTTTTTGTGTCTTTTTGTAACTTAAGGTTTTGCCTAGAGGGATTCTCTATGTTTTGAATCCGATTACCCTGTAAGGTATTTACCATCCTGATTTTACAGAGGTGATTCTTTTACCTTTTCTTTAATTAAAATTCTTCTTCTAAGAACCTGATTGATTTTTCATTGTTCTTAAGATCCAAGGGTTTGGGTCTGTGTTCACCTGTACCAACTGGTGAGGATTCTTATCAAGCCTTCCCCAGGAAACGGGGTTTAGGGCTTGGGGGGAGGGGGGGATATTTTGGGGGAAGATGTCTCCAAGTGGGCTCTTTCCCTGGTCTTTGGTTAAAACGCTTGGTGGTGGCAGCATACGGTTCAAGGACGAGGCAAAGTTTGTACCTTGGGGAAGTCCTTAACCTAAGCTGGTAAGCATAAGCTTAGGGGGGTCTTTCATGCAGGTCCCCACATCTGTACCCTAGAGTTCAGAGTGGGGAAGGAACCTTGACAGGGGGAAATGCTAAAGGAACTCACCATAGTGGCATTTAACTTCAAAAAGGGGAACTACACAAAAATGATGAAGCTAGTTAAATAGAAATTAAAAGGAACAGTGTCAAGGGTGAAATGCCTGCAAACTGCATGGAGATTATTTAAAAACACCTTAATGAAGGTTCACCTAAATTATAATAATAAAAAAAGTAGTAAGAGGACCCCCTCAAAAAATGCCACCGTGGCTAAACAGTGGAGTAAAAGAAGTGGTTAGAGATAAAAAGGCATCCTTTAAAAATCAGAAATCAAATCCTAGTGAGGAAAATAGAAAGGAGCATAAACTCTGGCAAGTCAAGTGTAAAAGTATAATAAGGCAAGCCAAGAAAGAACTTGAAGAGCAACTAACTAAGGATACAAACTAACAGCAAAATATATTATAAGTGTGTCAGAAGCAGGAAACCTGCCAGCCAGTAGGGCCACTAGGTGATTGAGGTGCAAAGGAGCACTAAAGAAGGCAAGGCCATTGCAGAGAAATTAAATGAATTCTTTGCATTGGGCTTCACTGCAGAGGATATGGGGGAAATTCCCACACCTCAGCCATTCCTTTTAGGTGACAAATCTAAGAAACTGTCTCAGATTGAGTTGTCAGTTTGGAAAAAACTGATAAACAGGAATGCATCACCAGGACCAGATGGTATTCACCCAAGAGTTCTGGAGGAACTCAAATATGAAATAGCTAAACTACTAACTGTAGTTAGGAATAATAATAATAGGAATGTAACCTATTGCTTAAATCAGCTGCTGTTCCAGATGACTGGAGGGTAGCTAATGTAATACCTATTTTTAAAAAAAGGCTCCAAAGGTGATCCTGGCAATTGCAGGCTGGTAAGCCTAACTTCAGTATTAGGTAAATTGCTGGAAACTGTAGTAAAGAACAAAATTATCAGTCACATAGATAAACCCAATATGCTGGGGAAGTGCCAACATGGCTTTTGTAAAGGGAAATCATGCGTCCCCAATGTATTAGAATTCTATAGGAGAGCCAACAAGCATGTGGACAAGGGTGATATCCTTTGACTAAGTCTCTCACCGAAGACTGGGACTGGTCAGCTTAGAAAAGAGACGACTAAGGGGGAATATGAGAGGTCTATAAAATCGTGAATTGTGTGGAGAAAGTGAATAAGGAAATGTTACTTACTCCTTCACGTAACACAAAAACTAGGGGTCACCTGACGAAAGTAACAGGCAGCAGATTTAAAACAAACATAAAGAAGTACTATTTCACACAACACACAGACGACCTGTAGACTTCATTGCCAGGGGATGTTGTGAAGGCAAAAGTATAACTGGGTTCAAAAAAGATAAGTTCATGGAGGATGGTTCCATCAATGACTATTAGCCAAGATGGTCAGGGATGCAACCTTATGCTCTAGGTCAGTGGTTCTCCACCAGGGGTCCGGGGCCTCCTGGGGGGGCGGGGGCATGAGCAGGTTTCAGGGCAGCTGCCAAAATAAACCATAGAGCAGGGCCAGCATTAGACTCACTGGGGCCCATGGCAGAAAGCTGAAGCCCAAGCCTGAGCCCCACCACCCAAGGCCAAAGCCGAAGACTGAGCAGCTTACCTTTGCGGGGGCCCCCCTGTGGCATGGGGCCTGCGCAGTTGTCCTGCTTGCTACCCGCTAATGCCAGCCCTGGCTTTTCATCTACTGGATATACAGAAAACCAGTTGCTGTGGCACACAGGTGAGCCGTGGAGTTTTTATATCATGTTGGTGACAAGGGAGGGGGCTCAGGGAGGGAAAAAAAAAGGTGTCCCTAAATCTCCAACTGCCAGAAGCATCTGGCACTGGTCACTGACAGAGACAGGATACTGGGCTATATGGACCATTGGTCTGACCCAGTATGGCCATTCAGGGCCCCATTGTGCTAGACACTGTTCCCGGCCAATGGGAGCTGTGGGGAGCGGTGCCTGCAGGTGAGGGCAGCGCACGGAGCCCTCTGCTCCCTCCTTCCCTAGGGGCTGCAGGGACATGGTGCTGGCTGCTTCTGGAAGCGGCGCGAGGCCAGGGAGCCTGCCTTAGCCCTGCGCCGTGGGGCTGGAAATCCCGGATTGAAAGCCCTGACAGGCTGGATCCGGCCCGCAGGGCGTAATTTGCCCTCCCTTGTCTTAA
Organism: Chelonia mydas; assembly: GCF_015237465.2. Taxonomy (NCBI): domain Eukaryota; kingdom Metazoa; phylum Chordata; order Testudines; family Cheloniidae; genus Chelonia; species Chelonia mydas. Next base: position 110,982,724 of record NC_057853.1, read on the forward strand.
AAGATGTGTCTAGAATTTGTTGTGTCTACTGGCACTGAAGGGGACACGTTTTATGGTGTGTCAGCTTTCAGTGCAGAGTGGCTCAATCTAGATGAGCCATAACTTTTCAACTAGATTGGAATGGAATGATCTGCTACCAATATTTGAAAAAGGGCCTCCCATAAAGATGCCCCCACCCCCGTGATAAATCCCTATCGGCTTGATTCTGCTCTTGTGGTGGTTTTACACAGATATAAATCCACTGACATGAGTGGAGTTGCTCCTGATTTACACTGGTGTAAGGGAGATCTGAATCAGTCCATAGGTTCCATTATCCAACCTCTCCCAAAGTCATCCAGTCCCTAAGGCCTGGTACCTACACTTCAAACTTAGGTTAACATAAGCAGTGTTAAGTCAATCTAATAATGTATGTGTCTATGCTACCGAGTCCCTTCCGCCAACCTAAGTAGCCTTTAAAGTCGACTTCTGTACTCCACCCCCGCGAGAGGCATAGCGCTTGATTCAACATCCACAGGTCGACATGGGGACAGTGTAGAAACTGTGTTGTGTAATTCAAATGAATTGGCTTCCAGAAGATGTCCCACAGTGCTCCGCTGTGACCACTCTGGAGAACACTTTCAACTCCACTGCATGTCAGCCAGGTACACGGGAAACAGCAACTCCTCTGTTAAAGCCCCGGGAACTTTTGAATTTTCATTTTCTGTTTGATCAGCGTGGAGAGGTCGCCAGCACAGCTGATCGTGGAGATTCAAGGCTGCAAACGCACTCCAACATGGCGTGCACAGGAGGTGGTGGATCTGATTGCTGTGTAGGGAGAAGAGTCTGTGCAGGCAGAGCTCCGATCTAAAGGAAACACTGACATCTATGCCAAAATCGCGTGGGGCATGGGGGAGAAGGGCTACACCAGGGACACGCAGCAGTGCTGTGTTAAAATAAAGGAGCTTCAGCAAGCGTGCCAGAAGACAAGGGAGACGAACAGTCGTTCTGGTTCTGCCCCACAGACATGCCACTTTTATGAGGTGCTGGATGCGATTCTCGGCGGTGACCCCACCACTGCCCCAAAACGCACCGTGGATACCTCTCGGGAGCCCCGTGTGATCTTGAGCAACTACGAGGAGGACATTGTTGAGGAGGAGGAGAATGTAAGGCAGGCAAGCGGAGGATCCGTTCTCCCTGACAGCCAAGAACTGTTTTTAACCCTGGAGCGCATCCCTTCACAGGACCGGTTGGTGGCGGAGCGTGATGCCGGGGAAGGCACCTCTGGTGAGTACCCATTTCCAATCAAACTGTAGGGGTTACATGCTATTATTTTTTTTGTTTAATTTGAACAAAAAAATAGATGTAGTGGAAACCGGTGGCCACTCCAGCTACGCAAAGGGTGCTCTCCGAAAAAGACTGTTTATGTGTCCGGTGATGGCCCGGGAATCCTCCATGGAGATCTCTAGGAAGCTTTCATGGAGGTACTCTGCAATCCTTTGCAGAAAGTTTCTGGGAAGGGCTGCTTTATTTCGTCCACCACGGTAGTACATTTTCCCGCGCCACTCCAGTATTAACTCTGCTGGCATCATTGCTGCACTCGGCATTGCATCATAACGACCGGGTCTGTACCCAGACGCTGCAGCATCTGCTCCCTTGCTGCCTCAGTCACCCTCAGGAGAGTGATATCGCATAGAGTCACCTAGGGGAAATGGGAGAAGTTTTCAATGCTAGCCCTTAAACCACAAACAATTCAACAAGTCATCCGCCCCCCCATGTGGTGAAATCTGGGGGTCACACAACCATACTTTCCCAAATATCCCATGGTTGTAGTTGGAAGGGATCACCGTGTAGTGTAAGCAGCAAAGAGAAGAAAAAAAAAAGTGGGGGTGGCTTCCTGTTTGTCTCCCTTTCCTCCCCTCCCCCAACCCAGTGCTGCCTCTGTAAAAAAACAAACTATTTGTGGGGCTTTTACGCTCGTGCCTGTCCTCAAGCACCATCCAGGTTGCTACGAGATAGGGGGCTTTTCTCAATTTCCAACCTGTGATCCCAAGGATGTCTTCACAAAAGCAGCAGCACAAGACCTCTTGCCCAGGCCCCGTGGCCTTTCTCACCATGGCTGGAGCAGCAAACACTCTTGCAATAGCCAGTGGCTGGGATTACCTTGTGACTTGCAGTGAAGTGTATTGAGGGGTGTTTTTGTTTAAAAAAAAAACAAAACCTTGCACCAGAAACAATGTATGCACTGTCAGTGGTACCCTTGTGCTTTGCATTCCTTGCTGCTGAAAACTTGTCCGACGCATCCTCCACACCGGGACAGAGACTTTCCCAGATTAGAAGGCGGAAGAAGAAGACTTGGGAGGACATGTTCCGTGAGTTAATGCGTGCCTCCGAGAGTGACAAGATGGAGCTCAGAGCATGGAGGATTACACTGTCCGAGAACCTGCACATGGACAGGAGAGCAGGCAGGGAATAAGAGCATGCCATGCAGGAAGAGATGCTGCGGATTATGAAGGAGCAACCAGACATGTTGAGGCATCTGGTTGAGGTTCAAGAAAGGCAGCTGGATGCTAGACTTCCTCTGCAGCCTATGCTGAACCTGCTGCCGTCATCGCCCAGTTCTACAACCTTCTCCCCAAAACATCTTATGGGGCGGGTGGGCGGGGGGGAGGGGGAGTGAGTTTGGTATCCCTTGCA